>NC_053041.3:428877996-430362996 GCF_002575655.3 Aegilops tauschii subsp. strangulata | reverse complement strand
TCTTTGTTGTTTGAGCTCTTTTCTTATGCAATGCTTCACGAACCAAGATAGAAATTGTGTATGCGATGACAACTTTGTGACGCAAGAGATGATACCAAGATATGCACCACGATGATATGGTATGTATGCTATGGGAAGTATGATCACTAATGTGCACAAGTCACGTTGTCGGCAATACTCAAAGGCTAGTCTCGATGGGTAAGCTACGCAAAAGTAAGGCTATGGGGTTATCAATGCAATTGCGAGAATGATATCATGATACCAAGATGAGGTTGATACCAAAATGATGTAGCCGATCGTAGTAGTCTGTGGTGAAGATGAGCTGTATTGATGTCGATGTTGAACCGTACCTAGATAGACGAAACACAAAAGGACACGGTTACCACAACTCAAATTCTCCAAGACCAAAATGTGTCAAAATCGTCGAAGTTGGGTAGAGGACAAGCTATGGTGGTGGTATGCGGAAGTGGTGGATGTGGCTGAAAATTTTCGGGGAAGAAAAAATCAGTTTCGTCAGGGTATTACGGACGTCCGGGGAATTGCGGTCTTCCGGTCGTCGAACGTCCGGAGGCTGTCGGACGTCCGGTGCCTGGGCAATTTCGGGCACGGGATGAACTACTAGGGTTCGTGGTGGGAGTGGCGAAATTGGTCAAATCCGGGCAATTTTGTGGATGGAAAAGGTGGAGATGATGGAGAAAAGCTAGATCCACTCGAGGCAAAGCAAATCCATGGATCAAATCCAACAAAACTTCATCACACCAACAAATCACAAAAAAAAAATTGGGGCTACTTTTGGAGGGGATTTTTGGATTAGGACGAAAAAACAACAAAATCAAGCTAGAAAACGAAAAGGGGAGGCTCCGATATCGTGATCAACGTGGCTCATGATACCAAGATGATGTAGGGTGGAACCCTATACGGCCGATCTTTCACGAAAGGAGCGGATCCAACTAAGAACACAAAGAACACGAGGGGAAACACGAGGGAAAACACAAGAGACACACTCAAACCAACGAGATTAGGTCACACATATGCTAGATCCTCGAAACACAAGAGGAGATACAAGACCCACGATCAACAAAGGACGATACAAAGGTAACCGGTTCTTCTCCGTGAGGAGGTCTTGATGGGGGGTCTTCTCCGTGAGGAGGTCTTGAATCCAAGGGGATCTTCTCCGTAGAGGGGCCGCGGTCTCTCTCGTGGAGTAGATCCGTAATGGATGAGCAAAGCTCTATCTCACATATGAGCTAAACCTATGCTGACCCTAACTAGGAGGAGGGAGAGGTCTATTTATAGTCTTAGTCCAAAAGAGGGGCGAAGTGGAGGGGTACATGGGCTTCGGCCCGAAACTGGACACAGCTAGGGTCCAGACGTCCGGGAGGCGTTGGTCGTCCGGAGGATCGCGGGCGTCCGGACGTCCGTAGATCTTCGGAAGTCCGTAGTTTACGTTCTGTTGCCACGGCCTCGGACGTCTGTAGGTGTCCAGTCGTCCGGTCGCCGGTCGTTGGGTCTTCCTCGGATTTCCGTAGATTCGGTTCTGTTGGGGAAGTGTCGGTCGTCCGGAGGGGCTCGGACGTCCGGAGCCTGGGAGTCGTCGGACGTCCGGTCCGGGTCAGTCGTCCGACCGCTGTAGCGTTTGCTGGCCTGGTTTCCTTGGGCTGTAGCGACCTCTAGGGGTCGGACGTCTGGGCTGGGTCGGTCGTCCGGAGCCTGTAGCTTCCGTGGCAGCTCTTCTCCTTGTCCTTCTCGCTTGGTGGCCTCGCCGTCTTGTCCGTTGGATGTAGGTGTACCATGGCTTTCCTCCAAGTACCTAAGCACACATAGTGTTTCCGTTTGAGGTAGTAGCCATGTCTCATGCATAGAAAGTGGTAGTTCGGAAAGGAGCGATTTCACCTTATCTTCAATAGCCTTGGCTCGGGCTCTTGTCATTGGTCCAAGTGGTGTCGTTGGAGGTGTAGATGCGTCCATGGGGATGATCGTGGGATGCTCCACATCACTGTGGGGGCGGTCTACCCTTACGACCCTGGCCATTATTCTGTGCATTGGTATTTGCCACAAAGTCCAAACTTTTATCAGCTTTGCGCTTAACATTACCTCCTTGGTTCGCCGCCGGGTTATGTTGCTGCCCTCTGGTGCTGCTGCTCTTCTTTCCCTTCCCCGTCTTTTCATCGTCAGACTCGGGGTCCTTGGTACCATCAGAGTCAGCGTACTTTACCAGAGCCGCCATAAGCATCCCCATACCTTTGCAGTGGCATTTTAGCCGCCCTAATTTCTGCTTGAGGGGTGTAAAACGGCAATTTTTCTCCAACGTCAAGACTGCTGAATCGGCATTGATCCGGTCCGATGAGTGCAGTATTACTGAAACCCGGCGCACGCAATGCGTTGTCGACTCACCTTCTTCCTGGACACAGGAGGCCAAATCCACAATTGACATGGGCTGATTGCACGTGTCCTTGAAATTCTGGATAAATCGGGCTTTTAACTCGGCCCATGATCCCACGGAGTTAGCCGGTAACCCCTTCAACCAAGTACGAGCCGTCCCTTCCAACATCATGGTGAAATATTTAGCGCATGCCGCCTCATCAACATCCAATAGCTCCGTCGCCATCTCATAACTCTCAATCCATGCTTCAGGAGGTAAATCAACAGTGTAGTTGGGCACCTTACGGGGACATTTGAAATCCTTGGGCAACCGTACGTTACGTAGAACTGGGGCCAAACATGGTACACCCAAAGTCCTAAAAGTCACACCTGGCTCCACTGAAGTTGTTGGACGAACCGGAGTAAGTTGACGGGCCACGTACTGTGCTGCTAACTCGGCTTCCCGACGTGCCCTACCTTGATCCACCACGTCTTGAGCATCCGCACCGCCGCCTGCCGGGTTACGTCCACCAGCCGGGTTACGATTCCGCCCACTGCTTGACATAGCCGGCTCCTCCATATGCCTGCAGTAACTCCGGCTTTGGCGGTGGGTAGAATGAATCCTTTCACGACTGTAAGAATAAGCCTGCTGTTGAACCAACGCCGTCTGCAACAGCTCTCGAGCTCTCCGGGTTTCAACTGCCACTAGAGACTCGCCTTCAACGGGAAGAGCCGCCATCACGACGCCGCATCGATCATGTTATCTAAAGGGTTAGAGTAATGACCCGGTGGCGTTGGCACGTGCTGCGGCGGGTTCGTCATGCGCGGCTGAACCGGCGTTCCTGTCCCAGGTGCTTCGGCCCGGTTTACCACTGCCGGGTTACTGGTTCCTGCTCCTGGCGTGTTAAAGAGATTTCTTGCTTCATAAACCGGGGGCAGAAATGTCTGATGCCTCCTTCTCATGACATCGTTCGAAGCGTTCTGGTCTAGCATGAGCCGGTAAGACTCCGCCTGAATTCGTTGTGCCTGAGCATCCAAAGCGGCCCGCTCTTCAGCCATCCTGGTGTTTTCCGCGTTCAGCTCCTCCTTGGCCTATGCTATCTCATCATGCAATTTCGCGACTGCCGCATTATGTTGATCCTGATCCACTGGGTTAACCACTGTTGTTATCAACGCTGTCAGTTTGTCCACCAAGTCAGTTAAGACTTGGGCCTGCGGGCGCACAAGGCCTCCTGCCCCAGCAGCCGTCGCCGCTGCTGACTCGGAAATCAATTCTGCTGCAGTTGACGAGTGTTGCATGGGCTGTGTACCGGCCTTGAAGATTGCAACCCGATTCGGCGGTTCAAGGGGGTCCGGAATACTGTCGCCATCGGAACAGCCCCCAAGCCGGTCATCTTGCAACTGGTACAATGACTCGGTCTCACAGGTGGATGATTCGCCATCTGAATAGACAACCATCTCACTGTTAGATACCGATTCAGATTCTGCACCGTAAATGACTCCCACGAAGGCACGTTTCATGGCAGGCGGAACTCGGGCGGGTCTCGCATGCTGAGCCATCTCGATGATGTCGGTGCAAATGTCTGGCTCAGGGCCCGGCTCGCCGATTTTGCCAATGAAGACATGAATTCCGCCGAAGGGGACCCAATACCCATACTCAATTGAGCCGGCCTCGGGGCCCCAGCCTGCGTCGTCGATGGAGCTTGCTGTGACGACTCTTGGTCATCCGGCCCACATCGTATCCCTTGAGCCCTTCGAAGTTGCCCTCTAAGAACTTGAAACCATCGTGCGATAGCCCCACGGTGGGCGCCAATTGTCGTGGAATTGTCATGTCAGATGTCCTAGTGTGAGGACTTAGTCGTGGAGCCATCGCAACGAGATTAGCTTAAAGGGGTTAATCAGGACAAAGGACACGAGGAGTTTATACTGGTTTAGCCCCTTGCAGTGAACGTAAAGGCCTAATCCAGTTTGAGGTGGTATTGCTAGGGTTTCGATGACCAGGAAGCGAATTCGTTTTGCCTGGCTCTCGAGTTGTTGTTTCTTTCCCTAAGCCGTCGCCGGGTCGTCCCCTTATATACACGGGTTGACGCCCCGCAGTCTACAGAGTCCCGGCCGGCTCATCTAACGTGTCTGGCTCGGTGACTTATTACATATGCCTTACAATACAAGTCATATATACATGGCGGTTTATCACCGTGGGCCTTAAGCCGCCTTTGGGCTTGAGCCCTCTACTCATCCTTATCCATGAACCGCCATTACGCTCTTAGGCTTCATGGAGATGAATCGTCATAGGAATGACCTGGCCCCTCCTGGCGGGTCATGCCGTATAGTCACATCCTCAACACTACGTGTTCGGGAACCATGCAGACATGACCAAGATGCCTCTCCGGCAAATAACCAATAGCGGGATCTGGATACCTGATACGTCTCCAACGTATCTATAATTTTTGATTGCTTCATGCTATATTATATTCTGTTTTGGATGATTAATGGGCTTTGTTATACACTTTTATATTATTTTTGGCACTAACCTATTATCCGGAGGCCCAGCCCAAATTGCTGTTTTTTGCCTATTTGAGAGTTTCGTAGAAAAAGAATATCAAACGGAGTCCAAACAGAATGAAACCTTTGGGAACATGATTTTCGGAACAAACGTGATCCAGAGGACTTGAACCCTATGTCAAGAAAGCAACCAGGAGAGCACGAGGCAGGGGGCGCGCCTACCCTCCTGGGTGCGCCCTCCACCCTCTTGGGGCCCACGTTGCTCCACTGACGTACTTCTTCCTCCTATATATACCTACGTACCCCCAAACGAACAGAAGCATCCACGAAAACCTAATTCCACTGCCGCAACCTTCTGTGCCCGTGGAGATCTATTCGATGTAATCTTCTTTTGCGGTGTGTTTGTTGAGACCGATGGATTGTGGGTTTATGATCAAGTTTATCTATGAACAATATTTGAATCTCCTCTGAATTCTTTTATGTATGATTGGTTATCTTTGCAAGTCTCTTAGAATTATCAGTTTGGTTTGGCCTACTAGATTGATCTTTCTGGCAATGGGAGAAGTGCTTAGCTTTGGGTTCAATCTTGCGGTGTCCTTTCCCAGTGACAGCAGGGGCAGCAAGGCACGTATTGTATTGTTGCCGTCGAGGATAACAAGAAGGGGTTTATATCATATTGCACGAGTTTATCCCTCTACATCATGTCATCTTACTTAAAGCATCACTCTGTTCTTTTGAACTTAATACTCTAGATGCATGCTGGATAGCGGTCGATGTGTGGAGTAATAGTAGGAGATGCAGGGAGGAGTCGGTCTACTTGTCACAGACGTGATGCCTATATACATGATCATACCTAGATATTCTCATAACTATGCTCAATTCTATCAATTGCTCAACAGTAATTTGTTCACCCACCGTAATACTTATGCTCTTGAGAGAAGCCACTAGTGAAACCTATGGCCCCCGGGTCTATTTTCCATCATATTAATCTTCCAACACTTAGCTATTTTCATTGCCTTTTATTTTACTTTGCATCTTTATTATAAAAATAAAAAAAATATTATCTTATCATATCTATCAGATCTCACTTTCGTAAGTGACCATGAACGGATTGACAACCCCTTTATTGCGTTGGTTGCGAGGTTTTTATTTGTTTGTGTAGGTGCGAGGGACTTGGGCGTGGCCTCCTACTGGATTGATACCTTGGTTCTCAAAAACTGAGGCAAATACTTACGCTACTTTACTGCATCACCCCTTCCTCTTCGAGGGAAAACCAACGCAGTGCTCAAGAGGTAGCAAGAAGGATTTCTGGCGCCGTTGCCGGGGAGTCTACGCAAAAGTCAACACACCAAGTACCCATCACAAACTCTTATCTCCCGCATTACATTATTTGCCATTTGCCTCTCGTTTTCCTCTCCACCACTTCACCCTTGCCGTTTTATTCACCCTCTCTTTTCCGTTTGCCTCTTTTTCACTTGCTTTTTTGTTCGTGTGTTGGATTGCTTGCTTGTCACGATGGCTCTACCTGGATTTGGTGATGTTCACCTTAAATGGTTAGAAGAGATTGAAAGCAACGTCAGGAGTTGTATGACTTTACAATTTGAGCATAATAATTTCTTTAGGAATGAGCTTAAGGAACAAAAAATCTTTATGGGTTACATGAATAAAGAGCTCGATGATATGTCTAAAGAATTTTATGGTTTGAAATCTCAGATTGCTCATCTCGAAAAATTAATTGCTGAAGTTTCGGATAAGCAGGCCACCTTAGTTAATAAGATGGCCGCTAAGCCAGAAAATTTTGAGAATAAAGATGAAGATCTAAAAGTTATTGATGTGTCCCCTATTAAATCTTTGTTTTCCAATATGAATCTTGATAATGATGGGACTGAATATGATCCACCTTTACCTAGAAGGCGTTCCAAAAATTCGGAGTTGTTAGATCTTGATGCTAAAATTGGTAAAAGTGAGATTGAAGAGATCAAAACTCTAGATATTAATAAACCCACTATTTTGGATTTCAAGGAATTTAATTATGATAATTTCTCTTTGATAGATTGTATTTCCTTGTTGCAATCCGTGCTAAATTCTCCACATGCTTATAGTCAACATAAAGCTTTTACTAAACATATCGTTGATGCTTTGATGCAATCTTATGAAGAAAAACTTGAGTTGGAAGTTTCTATCCCTAGAAAACTTTATGATGAGTGGGAATCTACTATTAAAATTAAAATTAAAGATCATGAATTCTATGCTTTGTGTGATTTGGGTGCTAGTGTTTCCACGATTCCAAAAACTTTGTGTGATTTGCTAGGTTTCCGTGAATTTGATGATTGTTCTTTGAATTTGCACCTTGCGGATTCCACCATTAAGAAATCTATGGGAAGAATTAATGATGTTCTTATTGTTGCAAATAGGAACTATGTGCCCGTAGATTTTATTGTTCCTGACATAGATTGCAATCCATCATGTCCTATTATTCTTGGTAGACCTTTCCTTAGAACGATTGGTGCAATTATTGATATGAAGGAAGGAAATATTAGATTCCAATTTCCGTTAAATAAAGGCATGGAACACTTTCCTAGAAATAAAATAAAATTACCTTATTAATCTATTATGAGAGCCACTTATGGATTGTCTACCAAAGATGGCAATACCTAGATCTATCCTTGCTTTTATGCCTAGCTAGGGGCGATAAACGATAGCGCTTGTTGGGAGGCAACCAGATTTTATTTTTAGTTTTTTGCTTTTTGCTTCTATTTAGGAATAAATCTTTGATCTAGCCTCTGGTTAGATTTTTTTTTATGTTTTAATTAGTGTTTGTGCCAAGTTAAACCTATAGGATCTTCTTGGATGATAGTTATTTGATCTTGCTGAAAATTCTAGAAACTTTCTGTTCACAAAAACAATTGTTAAAAATCACCAGAACGTGATAAAATATTGATTCCAATTGCTGCTGATCAATAAACAAATTTTCTAGATCGTCCTATTTTGGATGAATTTTTGGAGTTCCAGAAGGTTGCGTTAGTTACAGATTACTACAGACTATTCTGTTTTTGACAGATTCTGTTTTTCGTGTGTTGTTTGCTTATTTTGATGAATCTATGGCTAGTAAAATAGTTTATAAACCATAGAGAAGTTGGAATACAGTAGGTTTAACACCAATATAAATAAAGAATGAGTTCACTACAGTACCTTGAAGTGGTGTTTTGTTTTCTTTCGCTAACGGAGCTCACGAAATTTTCTGTTAAGTTTTGTGTTGTGAAATTTTCAAGTTTTGGGTAAAAGATTTGATGGATTATGGAACAAGGAGTGGCAAGAGCCTAAGCTTGGGGATTCCCATGGAAACCCAAGATAATCTAAGGACACCAAAAAGCCAAAGCTTGGGGATGCCCCAGAAGGCATCCCCTCTTTCGTCTACTTCCATCGGTAACTTTACTTGGAGCTATATTTTCATTCACCACATGATATGTGTTTTGCTTGGAGCGTCTTGTATGATTTGAGTCTTTGCTTTTTAGTTTACCACAATCATCTTTTCTGTACACACCTTTTGAGAGAGACACACATGATTCGAAATTTGTTAGAATACTCTATGCGCTTCGCTTATATCTTTTGAGCTATATAGTTTTTGCTCTAGTGCTTCACTTATATCTTTCAGAGCACGGCGGTGGTTTTGTTTTATAGAAACTATTATTCTCTCATGCTTCACTTATATTGTTTTTAGAGTCTTAAATAGCATGGTAATTTGCTTAAATTGGGAAATTAATCCTAATATGCTAGGTATTCAAGACTAGTAAAAACTTTCTTATGAGTGTGCTGAATACTAAGAGAAGTTTGATGCTTGATGATTGTTTTGAGATATGGAGGTAGTGATATTAAAGTTGTGCTAGTTGAGTAATTGTGAAATTGAGAAATACTTGTGTTGAAGTTTGCAAGTCCCGTAGCATGCACGTACGGTAAACGTTATGTAACAAATTTGAAACATGAGGTGTTCTTTGATTGTCTTCCTTATGAGTGGCGGTCGGGGACGAGCAATGGTCTTTTCCTACCAATCTATCCCCCTAGGAGCATGCACATAGTGCTTGGTTTTTGATGACTTGTAGATTTTTGCAATAAGTATGTGAGTTCTTTATGACTAATGTTGAGTCCATGGATCCTACACACTCTTACCCTTCCATCATTGCTAGCCTCTTCGGTATCGTGCATTGCCCTTTCTCACATGAGAGTTGGTGCAAACTTCGCCGGTGCATCCAAACCCCGTGATATGATACGCTCTGTCACACATAAAACTCCTTATATCTTCCTCAAAAAAGCCACCATACCTACCTATTATGGCATTCCCATAGCCATCCCGCGATCTATTGCCATGCAACTTTCCACCGTTCCGTTTATCATGACACGTTCATCATTGTCATATTGCTTTGCATGATCATGTAGTTGACATCGTATTTGTGGCAAAGCCACCGTTCATAATTTTTCATACATGTCACTCTTGATTCATTGCCTATCTCGGTATACCGCCGGAGGCATTCATATAGAGGCATACCTTGTTCTAGTATCAAGTTGTAATCATTGAGTTGTAAATAAATAGAAGTGTGATGATCATCATTCATAGAGCATTGTCCCAATAAAAAAAAGAGAAAGGCCAAAAAAAGGCCCAAAAAAAGAAAATAAAAAGGGACAATGCTACTATCCTTTTTTCCGCCCTTGTGCTTCAAAGTAGCACCATGATTTTCATGATAGAGAGTCTCTTGATTTGTCACTTTCATATACTAGTGGGAATTTTTCATTATAGAACTTGGCTTGTATATTCCAACAATGGGCTTCCTCAAATGCCCTAGGTCTTCGTGAGCAAGCAAGTTGGATGCACACCCACTTAGTTTCTTTTGTTGAGCTTTCATGCATTTATAGCTCTAGTGCATCCGTTGCATGGCAATCCCTACTCCTTGCATTGACATCAATTGATGGGCATCTCCATAGCTCGTTGATTAGCCGCGTCAATGCGATACTTTCTCCTTTTTTGTCTTCTCCACATAACCCCCATCATTATATTCTATTCCACCCATAGTGCTATATCCATGGCTCACGCTCATGTATTGTGTGAAGGTTGAAAAAGTTTGAGATTACTAAAGTATGAAACAATTGCTTGGCTTGTCATCGGAGTTGTGCATGATGAGAGCATTCTTGTGTGGCGAAAATGGAGCATGACTAAACTATATGATTTTGTGGGGATGAACTTTCTTTGGCCATGTTATTTTGAGAAGACATAATTGCTTAGTTAGTATGCTTGAAGTATTATTGCTTTTATGTCAATATTAAACTTTTATCTTGAATCTTTCGGATCTGAATATTCATAGCACAATTAAGAGGGTTACATTAAAAAATCATGCCAAGTAGCATTCCGCATCAAAAATTCTGTTTTTATCATTTACCTACTCGAGGACGAGCAGGAATTAAGCTTGGGGATGCTTGATACGTCTCGAACATATCTATAATTTTTTATTGCTTCATGCTATATTATAATATGTTTTGGATGATTAATGGGCTTTGTTATACACTTTTCTATTATTTTTGGGACTAACCTATTAACCGGAGGCCCAGCCCAAATTGCTGTTTTTTGCCTATTTCAGAGTTTTGCGGAAAAAGAATATCAAACGGAGTCCAAACAGAACGAAACCTTCGGGAACGTGATTTTCGGAACAAACGTGATCCAGAGGACCTGGACCCTACGTCAAGAAAGCAACCAGGAGAGCACGAGGCAGGGGCGCGCCTACCCCCCCTGGGCGCACCCTCCACCCTCGTGGGGCCCATGTTGCTCCACCGACGTACTTCTTCCTCCTATATATACCTACGTACCCCCAAACCAACCGAAGCATCCACGAAAACCTAATTCCACCGCCGCAACCTTCTGTACCTGTGAGATCCCATCTTGGGGCCTTTTTCGGCGTCCTGCCGGAGGGGGCATTGATCATGGTGGGCTTCTACATCAACACCATAGCCTCTCCGATGATGTGTGAGTAGTTTACCTCAGACCTTCGGGTCCATAGTCATTAGCTAGATGGCTTCTTCTCTCTTTTTGGATCTCAATACAAAGTTCTCCATGATTCTCGTGGAGATCTATTCGATGTAATCTTCTTTTGCGGTGTGTTTGTTGAGACCGATGAATTGTGGGTTTATGATCAAGTTTATCTATGAACAACATTTGAATCTCCTCTGAATTCTTTTATGTATGATTGATTATCTTTGCAAGTCTCTTCGAATTATCAGTTTGGTTTGGCCTACTAGATTGATCTTTCTTGCAATGGGAGAAGTGCTTAGCTTTGGGTTCAATCTTGCGGTGTCCTTGCCTAGTGATAGCAGGGGCAGCAAGGCACGTATTGTATTGTTGCCATCGAGGATAACAAGATGGGGTTTATATCATATTGCATGAGTTTATCCCTCTCCGTCATGTCATCTTACTTAAAGCGTTACTCTGTTATTTTGAACTTAATACTCTAGATGCATGCTGGATAGCGGTCGATGTGTGGAGTAATAGTATTAGATGCAGGCATGAGTCGGTCTACTTGTCACGGACGTGATGCCTATATACATGATCATACCTAGATATTCTCATAACTATGCTCAGTTCTATCAATTGCTCAACAGTAATTTGTTCACCCACCGTAATACTTATGCTCTTGAGAGAAGCCACTAGTGAAACCTATGGCCCCTGGGTCTATTTTCCATCATATTAATCTTCCAACAGTCAGCTATTCTTATTGCCTTTTATTTTACTTTGCATCTTTATTATAAAAATACCAAAAATATTATCTTATCATATCTATCAAATCTCACTTTTGTAAGTGACCGTGAAGGGATTGACAACCCCTTTATTGCGTTGGTTGCGAGGTTTATATTTGTTTGTGTAGGTGCGAGGGACTTGGGCGTGGCCTCCTACTGGATTGATACCTTGGTTCTCAAAAACTGAGGTTAATACTTATGCTACTTTACTACATCACCCTTTCCTCTTCAAGGGAAAACCAACGCAGTGCTCAAGAGGTAGCAATACCCATATTGGCTCCCACATGTTCCACGATGATCTCATCGAATGAACCACGATGTCGGGGATTCAATCAATCCCGTATACAATACCCTTTGTCCACCAGTATGTTACTTGCTCGAGATTTGATCGTCGGTATCCCCATACCTCGTTCAATCTCGTTACCGGCAAGTCTCTTTATTCGTTCCGTAACACATGATCCCGTGACTAACTCCTTTAGTCACATTGAGCTCATTATGATGATGCATTACCGAGTGGGCCCAGAGATACCTCTCTGTCATACAGAGTGACAAATCCTAGTCTCGATTCGTGCCAACCCAACAGACACTTCCGGAGATACCTATAGTGCACCTTTATAGTCAACCAGTTACGTTGTGACGTTTAATACACCCAAAGCATTCCTACGGTATCTAGGAGTTGCACAATCTCATGGTCTAAGGAAATGATACTTGACATTAGAAAAGCTCTAGCGAACAAACTACACGATCTTGTGCTATGCTTAGGATTGGGTCTTGTCCATCACATCATTCTCCTAATGATGTGATCCCGTTATCAACGACATCCAATGTCCATGGTCAGGAAACCATAACCATCTATTGATCAACGAGCTAGTCAACTAGAGGCTGACTAGGGACATGTTGTGGTCTATGTATTCACACATGTATTACGGCTTCGAGTTAACACAATTATAGCATGAACAATAGACAATTATCATGAACAAGGAAATATAATAATAACCACTTTATTATTGCCTCTACGGCATATTTCCAACAGTCTCCCACTTGCACTAGAGTCAATAATCTAGTTACATTGTGATGAGTCAAACACCCATAGAGTTCTGGTGCTGATCATGTTTTGCTCGTGGAAGAGGTTTAGTCAACGGATCTGCGACATTCAGATCCGTATGTAATTTACAAATATCTATGTCTCCATCTTGAATATATTCACGAATGGAGTTGAAGCGGCACTTGATGTGCTTGGTCTTCTTGTGAAACCTCGGCTCCTTGGCAATGGCAATAGCTCTAGTGTTGGCACAGAAGAGAGTCGTCTGGCCCGACACATTGGGAATCACTCCTAGGTCGGTGAATAAACTCCTTCATCCAGACTCCTTCCTGAGCTACTTCCGAAGCAGCTATGTACTCCGCTTCACATGTAGATCCCACCACGACGCTCTGCTTGCAACTGCACCAGCTGACTGCCCCACCATTCAAAATATACACGTATCCGGTTTGTGACTTGGAGTCATCCAAATCTGTGTCGAAGCTAGCATCAACGTAACCCTTTACGATGAGCTCTTCGTCACATCCCTAAACGAGAAACATATCCTTAGTCCTTTTCAGGTACTTCAGGATATTCTTGACCGCTGTCCAGTGTTCCACTCCGAGATCACTTTGGTAACTCCCTACCAAACTCATGGCAAAGTTCACATCAGGTCTGGTACACAACATGGCATACATAATTGAGCCTATGGTCGAGGCATAGGGTATGGCACTCATCTTTTCTCTTTCCTTTGCCGAGGTCAGGCGTTGAGTTGCGCTCAATCTCACACCTTGCAACACAGGCAAGAACCCCTTCTTGGATTGATCCGTATTGAACTTCTTCAATATCTTGTCAAGGTATGTGCTTTGTGAAAGACCAATGAGGTGTCTCGATCTATCTCTATAGATCTTGATGCCTAATATGTAAGCACTTTCTCCAAGGTCCTTCATTGAAAAACACTTATTCAAGTAGGCCTTTATGCTTTCCAAAAGTTCTATATCATTTCCCATCAACAGTATGTCATCCACATATAATATGAGAAATGCTACAGAGCTCCCACTCACTTTCTTGTAAATACAGGCTTCTCCATAAGTCTTTATAAACCCAAGTGCTTTGATCATTTCATCAAAGCGAATGTTCCAACTCCGAGATGCTTGCACCAGCCCATAGATGGAGCGCTGGAGCTTGCATACTTTTTCAGCATTCTTAGGATCCACAAGACCTTCCAGCTGCATCATATACGATTCTTCCTTAAGGAAACCGTCAAGGAATGCTGTTTTGATGTCTATTTGCCAGATCTCATAATCGTAGAATGCGGCAATTGCTAACATGATTCAGATGGACTTCAGCTTCGCTACGGGTGAGAAGGTCTCATCATAGTCAACCCCTTGAACTTGTCGATAACCCTTAGTGACAAGCCGAGCCTTATAGACGGTCACATTACCACCCGCGTCAGTCTTCTTCTTAAAGATCCACTTATTCTCTATGGCTTGCTGACCATCGGGCAAGTCCGTCAAAGTCCATACTTTGTTTTCATAAATGGATCCTATCTCGGATTTCATGGCTTCAAGCCATTTGTTGGAATCCGGGCTCGCCATCACTTCTTCAGAGTTCGAAGGTTCACCGTTGTCTAACAACATGATTTCCAGGACAGGGTTGCCGTACCACTCTGGTGCGGAACGTGTCCTTGTGGACCTACGAAGTTTAGTAGCAACTTGACATGAAGTTTCATGATCATCATCATTAACTTTCTTTCTAGTCGGTGCAGGCACCACAGAAACATCTTCCTGAGCTGCGCTACTCTCCAGTTCAAGACGGGGTACCTCATCAAGTTTTACTTTCCTCCCACTTACTTCTTTCGAGAGAAACTCTTTCTCCAGAAAGGATCCATTCTTGGCAACAAAGATCTTGCCTTTCGGATCTGAGGGAGAAGGTATACCCAATAGTTTCCTTAGGGTATCCCATGAAGACGCATTTTTCCGATTTGGGTTCGAGCTTTTCAGGTTGAAGTTTCTTGCCATAAGCATCGCATCCCCAAACTTTCAGAAACGACAGCTTAGGTTTCTTCCCAAACCATAATTCATACGGTGTCGTCTCAACGGATTTAGATGGTGCCCTATTTAACGTGAATGCGGCTGTCTCTAAAGCATAACCCCCGAAATGATAGAGGTAGATCGGTAAGAGACATCATAGATCACACCATATCCAATAGAGTGCGATTACAACGTTCGGACACACCATTACGCTGAGGTGTTCCAGGCGGCGTGAGTTGTGAAACAATTCCACATTTCCTTAAGTCGTGCCAAACTCATGACTCAAGTATTATCCTCCACGATCTGATCGTAAAACTTTATTTCCCTGTCACGTTGATTCTCTACCTCGCTCTAAAATTCCTTGAACTTTTCAAAGGTCTCAGATTTGTGTTTCATTAAGTAGACATACCCATGTCTGCTTAAGTCATCAATGAGGGTGAGAACATAACGATAGCCACCGCGAGCCTCAATGCTCATTGGACCGCATACATCAATATGTATTATTTCCAATAAGTTGGTTGCTCGCTCCATTGTTCTGGAGAACGGAGTCTTGGTCATTTTGCCCATGAGGCATGGTTCACACGTGTCAAACGATTCATAATCAAGAGACTCCAAAAGTCCATCTGCATGGAGTTTCTTCATGCGTTTGACACCAATGTGACCAAGGCGGCAGTGCCACAAGTATGTGGGACTATCATTATCAACCTTACATCTTTTGGCATTCACACTATGAATATGTGTAACATCATGTTCGAGATTCAATAAAAATAAACCATTGACCAGCGGGGCATGACCATAAAACATATCTCTCATATAAATATAACAACCATTTTTCTCGTATTTAAATGAGTAGCCATCTCGCATTAAACGAGATCCAGATACAATGTTCATGTTCAAAGCTGGCACTAAATAACAATTATTAAGGTTTAAATCTAATCCCAAAGGTAAATGTAGAGGTAGCGTGCCGACGGCGATCACATCGACCTTGGAACCATTCCCGACGCGCATCGTCACCTCGTCCTTCGCCAGTCTCCGCTTATTCCACAGCTCCTGTTTTGAGTTACAAATGTGAGCAACCGCACCGGTATCAAATACCCAGGAGCTACTACGAGCGCTGGTAAGGTACCCATCAATAACATGTATATCATATATACCTTTGGCGTTGTCGGCCATCTTATCCGCTAAGTACTTGGGGCAGTTCCGCTTCCAGTGACCATTTCCCTTGCAATAAAATCACTCAGCCTCAAGCTTGGGTCCATTCTTTGGCTTCTTCTTCGCGGCAACTGACTTACCAGGCGCGGAACCCTTGCCGTCCTTCTTGAAGTTCTTCTTACCCTTGCCTTTCTTGAAACTAGTGGTCTTATTCACCATCAACACTTGATGTTCCTTTTTGATTTCCACCTCCGCTGATTTCAGCATTGAATATAACTCAGGAATGGACTTCTCCATCCCTTGCATATTGTAGTTCATCACAATGCTCTTGAAGCTAGGTGGAAGCGATTGGAGGATTCTGTCAATGACCGAGTCATGTGGAAGATTAACTCCCAGCTGAGACAAGCGGTTGTGCAACCCAGACATTTTGAGTATATGCTCGCTGACAGAACTATTTTCCTCCATCTTACAACTGTAGAACTTGTTGGAGACTTCATATCTCTCGACCCGGGCATGAGCTTGGAAAACCATTTTCAGCTCTTGGAACATCTCATATGCTTCGTGTTGCTCAAAACGCTTTTGGAGCCCCGGTTCTAAGCTGTAAAGCATGCCGCACTGAACCAGGAGTAATCATCACTACGCGACTGCCAGGCATTCATAATGTCTTGAGTTGCTGGGAAAATGGGTGCATCACCTAACGGTGCTTCAAGGACATAAGCTTTCTTTGCAGCTATGAGGATGATCCTCAAGTTACGGACCAAGTCCGTATAGTTGCTACCATCGTCTTTCAGCTTGGTTTTCTCTAGGAACGCGCTGAAGTTGAGGGCAGCATTAGCGTGGGCCATTGGATCTACAAGATAGATTGTAAAGACAATTTTAGACTAAGTTCATGATAATTAAGTTCATCTAATAAAATTATTTAATGAACTCCCACTCAGATAGACATCCCTCTAGTCATCTAAGTGATACATGATCCGAATCGACTAGGCCGTGTTCGATCATCACGTGAGACGGACTAGTCATCAACGGTGAACATCTCCATGTTGATCGCATCTACTATACGACTCATGTTTGACCTTTCGGTCTCTCGTGTTCCGAGGCCATGTCTGTACATGCTAGGCTCGTCAAGTCAACCTAAGTGTTTTGCATGTGTAAATCTGGCTTACACCCGTTGTATGTGAATGTTAGAATATATCACACTCGATCATCATGTTGTGCTTCGAAACAACGAACCTTCGCAACGGTGCACACTTAGGGGGAAACACATTTCTTGAAATTTTAATGAGGGATCATCTTATTTATGCTACCGTCATTCTAAGCAAATAAGATGTAAACATGATAAACATCACATGCAAATCATAAGGTGACATGATATGGGCAATATCATCTTGCGCTTTTGATCTCCATCTTCGAGGCGCGGCATGATCACCTTCGTCACCGGCATGACATCATGATCTCCATCATCGTGTCTTCATGAAGTTGTCTCGCCAACTATTACTTCTACTACTATGGCTAACAGTTAGCAAAGTAATTACATGGTCTTTTCATTGACAGGTAGGTCATAAAATAAATTAAGACAACTCCTATGGCTCCTGCCAGTTGTCATACTCATTGACATGCAAGTCGTGATTCCTATTACAAGAACATGATCAATCTCATACATCACATATATAATTCATCACATCCTTTTGGCCATATCACAACACATAGCATACCCTGCAAAAACAAGTTAGACGTCCTCTAATTGTTGTTGGATGTTTTACGTGGCTGCTATGGGTTTCTAGCAAGAACATTTCTTACCTACGCAAAAGCCACAACGGTGATATGCCAATTGCTATTTACCCTTCATATGGACCCTCTTCATCGAATCCGATCCGACTAAAGTGGGAGAGACAGACACCCGCTAGCCACCTTATGCAACAAGTGCATGCCAGTCGGTGGAACCTGTCTCACTAGTACAAAAAAAGACACATCAGTGACATTTAGGGCCGAACGAAAAAAATTCTGTCATACTTAAGACACATCTATGACGATAATTGTGACAAAACCCGGTATCATCATACACGTGGTGGGTGTCGGCGTTCTGGGAACGGGGGTCCCCAGACTTGCCTGCCTGCGGCCCGCAGCGCGGCGCTGCGAGCGGGCCCGTACGGCCCATCTTCACCAACAAGCATTCGAGACCCTCGCGAGGGGCCAAGCCTCGAGAGGCGGACGACAGAGGACCTCCTCGGGAGTGGCCTCACCAGGCTGGCTCGCGAGGGGCAGAGAGATCAAGGCAAGGCAAACCTTGCGAGGTTCTCATGACGTGAGCCATGACGACCAAGGCCAGGCGGGTACCAGCGCGCACAGTGTCCTTGCTTCCTCTTTGGTGCTAAGGAGGCAAGCGCAGGCTAGGAGTACCGAGGCATCAAGCAAAGGTTTCCATATCAGTGCAACGAGACCAAGACCAGCAGGACGGCAGGGCGGGGGTCACCGTGGAGCCCAAGACGGCATCACCACCAGAGCCTTTGGCAGGCGAAGACCACCTTTAGTCAGGATAACTTGTACTAGTTGTCTCCCTTCGAATTTGGCCGTTGTGGTATCCCTTCCCGCTCAATATTTGGGGAGAGGACCAGGGCCTCTATAAATAGGATAAGCCACCACCGTAGGAGGCAAGAACTGAACTAGGTCACAATCCACACACAGAAGCTCATCGAGCACAAGAACACCTCTCCTCAGGAGGCTGTTCTTCCCTTGTACTGTCCACCACCAGCACAAGAGGCAATCCACCACCACCACACTAGAGTAGGGTATTACACCGCAACGGTGGCCCGAACCAGTATAAATCTTGTGTCTCTTGTGTTGCGAGTTCATCGAGCCTAGCTTAGAGATCACGGAGAGTGTGAGGGCGTGATCAGTGGGGAGAGATCTCCGTGCGCAACGCAGTGTTCGACCTTCAAGGTTTTTGCCGGAACCCGTGATCCGACATTTGGCACGCCAGGTAGGGGTGCGCCGGAGTTTCCCTTCCGCCAATCCGCTTCCCACCGCTCCACCGCATCCATGTCGGACGCTCGCCGAGCCCGCGCCGAGCGCAGGGCCGCCCTCGCCGCCCGCGTAGATCAGACCGCTCCTGTCGGTGGGCCTCCCCGTCGTTCCCCGTCGCCTGCCATCAACGCCGCCATCGGCCCAGCGGGGGACGAGCAGCAAGCATCCTTGATGCACCCCTCGGTGCGGCGGGACGGCCGCACCGCCACTCCGTCGCTGACCCCGGCCGGTTAATCGTCCCACGCTCGTCGCGCTCCCACGGATGCGCAGGCCGCGCTACTCATGGCACACGAGCTCTTGCGCTACCGCCCCGTCGATGACCTCTACGAGGACTGGCTCGACCGCATCGCCGAGCTCGTCAGCGCCGCAGGGGCTCTCCTGTACCGTCCCTCTCGCTGCCTCACTCTCCGCCAGCTACGGGTGACGTAGCTCATGGAGCACCTCTGTCGCCTCTGCCCCAAGATGGCGTCTTGGCGCCAAGACGCGCGGCCCCCCGGTGCGACCCTCCGCGTCCGGCGCCCGCCCGAGAAGAAAGAAGCTGCCAAGAAGTCCCTCGGCCGCGAGAGAATGTTCCTGTGCTCCCTGCGCCACCACGACAAGACCGTGTGCCACCTGTAGTGGCGGTGCGCGCGCACCACCAAGGGCAAGCTTTGCACCAGCGAAGGGCCCCAGTGACCACAGCGGGTTGCCGCACCTTCACCCCTGAGCTGCGTAGCGTCACCTGGCGGGGCAAGTTCAAGCCGGACCTGCCACCTCGCTACGACGGCACCCCCGACCCCGTAGAGTTCTTGCAGCTCTACGAGCTGAGCATCGAGGCGGCCAACGGCGACGAGAAAGTCATGGCGAACTAGTTCCCCATGGCTCTCAAGGATGGCGCCCGCTCGTGGCTCCTGAACCTGCGTCCAGGATCGATCTCCTCCTGGGGTGAGATGCGTGACCGCTTCGTCACCAACTTCCAGGGCACTCGCGACCGCCCCCCGGCCGCGGGTGACCTGCGCCGCATCAAGTAGCAGCCAGGAGAGACTCTGCAAAAGTACTTCCAGCGCTTCAACAACGTTCGCCTCAAGATCCCCAAGGTGACGGACAAGGCCATCATCTCGGCGTTTTCCGATGGCGTCCGCGACGTCAAGATGAAGGAGGAGCTCGCCATCCACGAGGAGTTGTGCACGTCTCTGGAGCTGTTCAAACTGGCGACCAAGTGTGCAAGAGCTGAGGAGGGGCGCCTCTCCCTCCTCGAGCTCCCAGCTGGCCACCCGGAGGAGAAAAGCCAAGGCCAAGGACGTGAAGCGCAAGGGAGTGGCCGTGCTCGCGGCGGAGCCGGACACAAAGCGCGGCAGGGACCAGCCTGAGTCATCCAAGAGCAGCCAACCATTCTGCACCTTCCACAACGTGCACAGCCACAACACCAATGATTGTCAAGAGCTCAGGGCCATTCGAGATGGACGCTTCGGTCGACGCCCCGAGCGCAACGACCGGGGCTACGGCCGAGGAGGAGGACGTGGGGGAGGACGCTGGGACGATCATGGCCCGCGTCAGGAGTGGCGCGACCGGCCTCGTGAGGACCGCTGGCAAGATCAGCCTTGCGAGGGAGCCTGGAGGGATCAGCCTCGTGAGGATCGCCCCAGGGCAACGCTGGCCTTCCTCCGCTGCCGCCACCACCAAGAAGGAATGATGACCACCATTAAGACGAGGGGGCTGGGGGCTTCCAGGAGCCGCGTGCTATCGCTTGCATCTTGGGCAGAGCTCAAGCCCCAGCCTCGCAGCGTATCTTCAAGCATTTTGCTCGTGAGGTGAACGCAGTCCTCCCCAAGCTCGAGGCCACACGCCCGCTCAGATGGTCCAACTGTGCTATCACCTTCAGCTCGGCAGATCAGCTCAAGTGCGCGGCTACCACTGGCACCCTCCCGATGCTTTGTTCACCAGTCATTAGCAACGTGCAAGTCACCAAGACCCTTATTGATGGCGGCACAGGGCTTAATGTCCTGCCGTCGAGACGTTTTACAACCTCCAAGTGCCATATGATCAGCTTCAGCCTACCAAGCCCTTCTAAGGAGTGACTGACGGCTCCACCACCCCGATAGGACAGGTCTGCCTCCCAGTCACCTTCGGGCAGCGCGACAACTACCACACCGAGCTCATCGACTTCGATGTCGCCCACACTCGCTTGCCGTACAATGCCATCCTCGGGTATCCAGCCCTGGCCAAGTTCATGGCAGTGACCCACCATGGCTACAACGTCCTCAAGATGCCAGGGAGCGGCGGAATCATCACGGTCCCCTGCGAAGAAACAGATGCGGTGTGCTCCCTCGAGCGCGCCTTCCAAGCCGCAGCAATCAAAGACCCAGACAGCAAGAGCGAGTACCCTCCTAAGGCCATTCCCAATAAGAAGAAGAAGCAGCTGCTCCGCGCAAGACCTCAGGGGAGCGGCGCCTCAAGCGGAGCCACGTCAGGATCAGCGCCCGCGCCTGGGGCACCTCCCTCCCTCTCATAGGAAGGCGCGCCCGGCGCCCTCCTCGGGCAGGGCTCGGGGGCTCTCTTCTGGAGGGCCTCAGACCTCGCCAACATCACGAGGGAGGCGCTCGGGCACCATTTGGAGGCGTGCTTTGCGGCACGTTTCCCTCAGGAGGACAAAGGGCGAGGAGCGCCCAGCGTCCAGGAGTTCATTGCCAAGGCCACTCAGGAACTGCAGGACGCAAGAGCCATTCGCGGCGACCGCCGCCCACCTGGCGCAACTCTCCATCCAGGCGAGGATGCTGGGCTGCGCGTCTGCACCGACATCCCATGGCTCAACACGGCTGCGTCTCAGGAGCCCTCTCGGCCTTCGCACGTGGGGCATTGCGAGGGCCCACCGCACAGCTACGTTCCCATGCCATTCGGCCTGCCAAGCGTGACGTCCGCCTTCTAGCGCAACTTGCGGAGCATCCTGGTGGCTCAGGAGGCCAGGCACCCCGCTGTCCTGGCGGAGATGTAGACGGTCCTCAAGGAACCGCCTGGACCCCCAAAGCCTCCTGAGGCTCCGGGCCCCGGTGGCTCGTGAGGAGCAACTCCTTCGCCACGCATCTTCAGCTGCTCCAACATCCCTTCTGCAAAGGAACCAAGTGACATTTTCCAAGTTTATTTAGCTGGGAGCACCCCCAGGGCTGCATCATTCCCAGGCCACGTGGGTCCATCCCCGCGGCATGTATCCCTTTTCATTTTATGTCTTTAGCTTACCTTGCTGGGTGCACCCCTCGGGCTGCATCATCCCCAAGCCGCTCGGGCCTGACCCAGCGGAATGTATCGTTCATGCATTTACCTGAGCTAGTTTGCTTTCCATGCTTAATCTATCTATGTGACGCCCCCGATTCAATCGTACACTAATCATACACGCAAACGTGTATGGTCAAGATCAGGGACTCACGGGAAGATATCACAACACAACTCTAAAAATAAAATAAGTCATACAAGCATCATAATACAAGCCAGGGGCCTCGAGGGCTCGAATACAAGTGCTCGATCATAGACGAGTCAGCGGAAGCAACAATATCTGAGTACAGACATAAGTTAAACAAGTTTTCCGTAAGAAGGCTAGCACAAACTGGAATACAGATCGAAAGAGGCGCATGCCTCCTGCCTGGGATCCTCCTAAACTACTCCTGGTCGTCGGCGGCGGCCTGCACGTAGTAGTAGGCACCTCCGGTGTAGTAGGAGTCGTCATCGACGGTGGCGTCTGGCTCCTGGGCTCCAGCATCTGGTTGCGACAACCAGGTAGAATGGAAAGGGGGGAAAGAGGGAGAAAAGCAACCGTGAGTACTCATCCAAAGTACTCGCAAGCAAGGATGTACACTACATATGCATGGGTATCTGTGTAAAGGGGCAACATCGGTGGACTGAACTGCAGAATGCCAGAATAAGAGGGGGATAGCTAGTCCTGTCGAAGACTACGCTTCTGGCAACCTCCATCTTGCAGCATGTAGAAGAGAGTAGATGGTAAGTTCACCAAGTAGCATCGCATAGCATAATCCTACCCGGCGATCCTCTCCTCATCGCCCTGTTAGAGAGCGACCACCGGGTTGTATCTGGCACTTGGAAGGGTGTGTTTTATTAAGTATCCGGTTCTAGTTGTCATAAGGTCAAGGTACAACTCTGGGTCGTCCTTTTACCGAGGGACACGGCTATTCGAATAGATAAACTTCTCTGCAGGGGTGCACCACATAACCCAACACGCTCGATCCCCTTTGGCCGGACACACTTTTCTGGGTCATGCCGGCCTCGGAAGATCAACACGTCGCAGCCCCACCTAGGCACAACAGAGAGGTCAGCACGCCGGTCTAAATCCTATGCGCGCAGGGGTCTGGGCCCATCGCCCATTGCACACCTGCACGTTGCGTACACGGCCGGTAAGCAGACCTAGCCTCCCTAATACAAGAGCAGGCGTTCCAGTCCAATCCGGCGCGCGCCGCTCAGTCGCTGACGCCAAGAAGGCTTCGGCTGATACCACGACGTCGAGTGCCCATAAATGTTCCCGCGTAGTTGGTTAGTGCATATAGGCCAGTGGCCAGACTCGGATCAAATACCAAGATCTCGTTAAGCGTGTTAATTGAAGTATCCGCGAACGACTACCAGGGCCAGGCCCACCTCTCTCCTAGGTGGTCTCAACCTGCCCTATCGCTCCGCCACAAAGTAACAGTCGGGGGCCGTCGGGAACCCAGGCCCACCTCTACCGGGATGGAGCCACCTGCCCCTTCAGCCCCCATCTCCGAAAGTATCATAAGTAATGTAACAGTATAAAGTATATAGCATATGCCCGTGATCACCTCCCGAAGTGATCACGGCCCAGTAGTATAGCATGGCAGACGGACAAGAGTGTAGGTCGACTGATGGAATACTAGCATCCTATACTAAGCATTTAGTATTGCAGGTAGGGGTAACAACTGTAGCAACAACGATAGGCTATGCAGCAGAATAGGATTAACCGAAAGCAGTAACATGCTACACTACTCTAATGCAAGCAGCAGAGAGAAGAATAGGCGATATCTGGTGATCAAGGGGGGGGGGGATTGCCTAGAAGCTCAGCCGAGAAGGAGGGGTCGTCAACACCGTAGTCGTACTGGGTTGCAGCGGCGTCGGTCTCAGTGTCTAGCGAGAGAAGAGGGGGAAGAAACAATAAATATAATGCAAACATACGCATGACACGACAATGAGCGTTGCTAGGTGTGCCCTAACGTGGCAGTAGGTGATACCGGCGAAGGGGGGAAACATGTGGGAAAGTATTCCCGGTGTTTCGCGTTTTTGGACAGATGAACCGGAGGTGAAATGTTGCACGTTCGCTACGCTAGGGACGTGTGGCGGGCGAACAGACTACGTATTCGTATTCGTCTCGTCGTTCTGAGCAACTTTCATGTACAAAGTATTTTCATCCGACTTATGGATTATTTTATATTATTTTTTAAAGATTTAAAACCAATTTTGGATTTAACAGATTTAAATTAATTAGAAAATAAAATTATTGTGTCAGCATTACATCAGCATGATGTCAGCAGGACCACGGGTTGGCTAGGTCAAACCTGGTAGGTGGGACCCGTTCGTCATAGTCTCAGGTTAATTTAAACAAGGCTAATTAGTTTAATTACCTGATTAGGTTAACTAAATTTAATTAGCTAAATTAATTAAATTAATTAATTTACTAATTTATTTATTTTTCTAATTACATATTTTCCTTTTCTTATTTCTTTAACAGGGGGTGGGCGCTAGCGGGCACGCGGGTGCGGTTGCGGGCGAAGCCGCCGCCTGCCCGGTAGCGGGGCACTGCCCGAGTGGGAGCGAGGCGGCGCGGCCGGGAGCGGCACGGCCTTGCCGCCGTGGGGCACGCGCGGGGCGCCACCAGCAGCGGTGGGTAGTGGCGCACAGCGAGCAGCAGGCCAGCGATGGGTTCGGCGGGGCTAGCGGGCTGCGTGGCCATGATGCAGTGAGCGCGCCTGGGCGAGGCTAGGGCACACAGCAGCGGCGCGGGGCGCGAGCTGCGACGTGGTGGGCGCGGTTGTCGGCGCGAAGAAGTGCAGGCGAATGCGCGGGCGAGCGCGGAAGTGGGCGTCGGTGGCTGGGGACAGAGAACCAGGGAAGAGAGTGAGGGAGGCCGGAGCTCAAGGCGGGGGCGTAGGGTCTTAGGCAGCGGGGCGCGGGGAGGAGGTCGGGGAAGCGGGCGAGGAGGTCGGAGATGCGAGGCGGAGGGCCATCCGAGCGGCGACGGTGGTCGGCGACGGCCGGGCCTTCGGGCGGCGGTGGTGGCACACAGCGATGACGAGCGGGTGCGGCTCGGTGACGAGGGGATGACGGAGAGGAGATGAGGACGGGGCGGTCCGGGGAAGGGCAGCGAGGCGGTCAAAGGGGGTCATCGGCGCGGCGTTGGTCACGAGGGAGCTCATCTCCCGCGTGTGTGTTGTGTGGTGGCGGCGGTGTGGGAGGACGAGGGGGCCGTGGGGGAAAGTGGGGATCGTGGGATGGGGTTAGGTCACGGTGGGGGTTAGTAGGAGGGGAGGTGGGCCGGCCTGGTGGGTGGTAGGCTGGGCCGTGGCCCAATTGGTCCAGGGGGGTTGCTTTCTCTTCTTTTATTTATTTCATTTCTTTTCTGTTTTAGCTTAGTTTCCTTTTATTTTTGTTTTAGCAAAATACCAAAATGGCACCTAATTTGATGTTACCAAATATGCCACTGCCACATTAACTAGCTACCTAATCTAAAATAGTTTCATAATTATTTAATATTTAAAAATATTTAAGTAATAGTTTTTGCTATTGTTTTATTCAGCTTATAGTATTTAAACATTTTATATAGGTGTGGTTTCTCTACCATAATTTCCTATGCAATATTTGGTTCACTCCGAACATTTTAGTTTTAATATTTGAAAAGTTTTATTGTTTGCTTGATTTTGAATTTGAATTTGAATCGGTTTCGAACTGATGCAAGATTAGCAACAGTAATCGAAGTGACGTGGCATCATTAGCAGAGGGTTGTTGTAGCTTAATTACCCTGGTGTCACAATCTATGACTATCACCTGCTTGATTGTCACCCACCGCGGGAGCCGCGCACCGATCGTCTTTCTTCGGGACCCTTCACGTGAGAAGGTCAGGCACGACGTCTGTGCTCGGGCGCGTCCTTGCAGCGTCGACAAATCCAACGGCTGAGCTCTGTCTGGCGGGCCGGCCCCATTCACGTCACCTCCTGAGGCCGTTGGTGCTTGGCTTTCTTACGCAATAACCTCAGGAGATTCGTTCGGCGCAGGTTGACTAACCACCTCACAGGATCGCTACAGTGAACAAGAATCAAGACCAGGCGCAACCCGCCTTGAGGTAGGGCCTCGTGAGTCCCGTGCTGGCTCACGAGTGCCCAGACACACCTTGTCTAGCCCTGTCGTGCAAGCCACGTGTCAGGGCGGGGCTGTACACACCCCGTGGGCTCTCCGCAGTAGGGAGTCCCCTCCCACGTACCAGTGGAAGCACCATGCTCCACGCTGGCCGTTGACACTACCGAGGAGCGGCTATGCCCGTGCAAGAGTGGAAGCACTATGCTCTGCGCTGGTGATAAACAACTAAGGGCGGGCCCACAGCCGTACCAACCTCAGGGAGCCCTAGAGCTCAGTGTCCGGCCTCACCTCCCCTCGGGAGAGTCGCGCGAGGGGGCTGGGCACGGGGGCTGTGCTCGGGTCACGCCCAAGCGACGCCAGCCAGCCAGGTCCCCCGGACCTAGTCGTCGCGCGCCCCTCCTGAGCCGAGCCTCGGCGAGGGCAAAGGTATCAAGGTCGTTTGCACGTCAAGGGGCACTCCTGAGCATCGCGACTCAGGAGCCTAACTGGTCGCGTAGCCCCTCACTCCTTGGTCTCGTCCTAGTCTCCGGACAACCCAACGGCGGCTGAGGTATGCGCGCGGCCGGGCCCTGCCAACGTAGAACACTAAACCTATCCTCGCATCTCCTTCCTATAAGCTGTTTGCGCGTCAAGGGGGACTCCTGAGCATCGTGACTCAGGAGCCTAACTTGTCACGTAGCCCCTCACTCCTTGGTCTCGTCCTGGTCTCCGGACGACCCAACGGTGGCTGAGGTATGCGTGGGGCCGGGCCCTGCCGACGCAGAACGTAAAGCAAATAGGAAGAAAATCGCAAAATCTCAAAGCAAATATTACAAGCCATATTGTTCTCCCAAATACCAAACACAAGTTTAAACACCTCCACGAGGCATGATGAATGTTGCAGGAGTAAAACAGGAAAGCAGCCGCGAGCAAGTCATCCTTGGACACTGCCGTCGCCTGCAAGAGGTGCTCCTTCCTTGGTGGCATCGCCCCCACCTGTATCGCCGACCGGAGCTGCAGGATTAGGGGCACCGCCGATCGAAGGCGCGAGAGCGAAGGCGCGGAACTTCTTCAGCAGGGCCTCCACCTGACCCTTCACGGCCACGGCGGCGGCCGCACAACGCTCATCGTCCACAGGCTCCAGCAGCTCGTCAAGGCGGGCGGTGGGGTCGCGAAGATGAAGGTGGCTGAAGACCCGCGTCAGCGCAGCTGAGGAAAGAACGCGGGCTTCTTCCTCAGCCATGGGACCGATGCCGATCACAACCTCCTCAAGCGCTTCAACCAAGTAGGGAAGCAGCTGGGCGGGGCCGTCTTTGTCGGTGGTCAGCGGCCTTTCTCGTAGAGTGCCTTCAGCGCCATGCGAAACCTCTCCTCGAGAAGCGCAAAGGCCGCGCGGTCCTCAGCCAGGACTTTTGCCTTGGCGTCAAGATCGACCTTCTCCGCCTCCACCTTCCGCTCCAGCTCCTCCAGCCGGCTGCGTTCCGCGGCCCGTGTCCTCGCCAACTCTCCCAGCTCGGCGTTGCGGTCCTTGATGGCGTCCTCTCAGGCCCTCGTCTTCTCCTCCTCCGCCTGGCAGCCATGAGTTTATTTTGCGTGCTTGTCGCACAGACTCTTCAGCTCGTCCTCCAGCGCCCGGCAGCAGTTGTGGGCGGCCTCGGTGTCCTTCAGCGCTGCCTCGCGGTTGGCCGCAGCTTGGACAGTGGCCTGCTTCCCCTTCTCGGAGGTCGCTGCGGCTTGGCTCAGCGTCGCTCGAACTGCAGCGTCAGAATGAAGCCAGCCAGAGACCAGCTCCAGACGCCCGGCTACCAGGTGGGAGTCCATGCCCCGGAGATCTTCTCGCAGCTGGGTCATCTCCAAAAGAGCACGCTCCAAGACATCAGGGGAGGCAGAAGAGCCTGGAAGTAGTGGCACAACAGGCGGAGGAGGCGACGTCGTCACCAGGGCCTGGGAGACCAAGGGCTCCTGAGCTTTTGGGACCTCAGCAGCCGAGCCGGACATCAGCACGTCCGGAGCTAGCGGGGCCTTGGGGGCTGAATCGTCCCGACGACGCTCCTCCAAGCCTCGCGAGGGCGACCGGGCCGGGGAGGTGCAAGCACCGTCGCTCCCCTTCTTCACGGAAGGGGGTGCTGCGGCCGCAGATGGTTTGATCCTGGGTAGCGTCGCCGCTGCATCCTCCTTCCTCTTCATCGCTGCAGGCGGCGGCCTAACCTACCAATAACGAACATCAAGAAGCAGCAGCACAGGCGAGAACAAGACAAAGCTCGAGCACTTACTGGTCCACCGCGGCATAGTCCACCCTCCGCTTGCTGAGCGTGAAGCCTGAGAGCCTCGAAGCTTGAGGCGCGGGCGCGCGGGCTCCAGGAGCAGAAGACGGGGCAGCGGAGGGGCCAGAGGCTGCCACAGGCGGCGTCGAAGTAGGAGCAGCATCTCGGGAGACCGGTGACAACCTGCCCCTCGTCGGGATAACGGGCTGTTCCCCCTTCTCCTGGCAGGCGCTGGCCTCGTCGTCATCCGGCAGGGTACAGAGGATGTCGGCCTTGCTCAAGGGGGAGGTCTCCCCCATCCCTTCAGGTGTGACCTCCGAGTCGTGCTTCTCGTCCTCCCCTTCTTCCTCCCCGCGGGACTCATCAGAAGACAGCTCCACTAGCGTTAGCGCCATAGGGGCCCCGGTGGGTGCCGGCAGCACCAGCCCACGCCCGTCAAAGGCCGGCCTGGCGGCCACGACCTGCTCCCCTTCCTTGCAGAGGAACAAGGGAACGAAGGCGCTCGGCGGGTACTCTTGGTCGTCCCCGACATGGAGGCGGAGAGGTGCGGCCAGCTCATCGTCAGGCAAGGCTTCCGGGCTCAGGCGAACCTTGTCCTCTTCATCCCCAAGCCTCCACAAGGGGCGTGTACGCGCCTGAAGCGGGGCTACACGCAGCATCAAGAATTCCCTCAGAAGCATGGCCCCTGTCACTTTTGCCGCCTTTGCGTTGCCTGGCTTCAGGTCGACGTTCATCTGCTCCAGCACCAACATTTCCCGCTCGTCAGTAAGCTTCACGCGAGACCACCCCTTGTCGGACTGGGGCATCCCCGTCGGCAGCGCCAACTGTGGGTGGACGCACTTGGCGTCCATCATGACCCACTTGCTCCTGAAGCTGTCAGCCTTCTTCCCAGCCTTTGAGATCGAGTTGGCCTTGCCGGCCCCGATGAAGTAGGCACACCCGGAGGCGCGACCCTCGTTGATGCGGAGGAAGAAGAAGTGGCGCAGCAAAGCCACGGACGGCATCACACCGAGATACGCCTCGCAGTAGAAGGCGAAGATCGACAACAGAAGGATAGAGTTGGGATGAAGATGCAGCACCTGCAGCCTGTAGTGGCTGAGGACCTCGTAGAAGAAGTCAGAGAAGGAAGGAACCAGCCCCGGGACGATGCTACTCGTGAAGAAGGGGAAGAAGGTGCTTCCCTCGGGCTCCGGCATGGCATAGCCGGCCCGAAGCTCAGTCTTCCCCCTCTCGTTGCTTTCCCCCGCCGTCAGCAGGCGCGTGGCGGCGAGGCTCTTTTCCGAGACGTTGGGCGCGTCGAGAGCCGGCTCGTACCAAGCCAGTGACGAGGCAGCCTTGACCTTCGGGGGCGCCATTGGTCGCTGATGCGGAAGGGGATGGGAGAAGATCTGGAGATTTCGGAAGCAAGGAGCGAGAAAGGGGATCTGGACCAAGACGAAAGGGAGCAATGAAGGCAAGCACTGTCTGTGCCAACCTTTTGACAGTCGGGCAGTTTCCGAGGCAGCGTGGGGAAGCGGAGATGCCCACGTCCAATCAACCGCCACGCGTCGACCAAGGCCGCAGGCTGTGGGGGCCCGCGGCGCTCCGCACTTGCCCTTTGGCTTCGCCTCGAAGCCAAGCCCGAGCGCGCCTTGGGCTCGGGGGCTACTGCGGCGTTCTGGGAATGGGGTTCCCCAGACTTGCTTGTTTGCGGCCCGTGGCATGGTGCTGCGAGCGGGCCCGTACGGCCCATCTTCACCAACAAGCATACAAGACCCTCGTGAGGGGCCAAGCCTCGCGAGGCGGACGACACAAGACCTCCTCGGGAGTGGCCTCACCAGGATGGCTCGCGAGGGGCGGAGAGATCAAGGCAAGGCAAACCTCGCGAGGTTCTCATGACATGAGCCATGACGACCAAGGCCAGGGGGTGCCAGCGCGCACAGTGTCCTTGCTTCCTCTTTGGTGCTAAGGAGGCAAGCGCAGGCAAGGAGTACCGAGGCATTAAGCAAAGGTTTCCATATCAGTGCAATGAGACCAAGACCAGCAGGACGGCAGGGCAGAGGTCACCGTGGAGCCCAAGAGAGCGTCACCACCAGAGCCTTTGGCAGGCGAAGACCACCTTTAGTCAGGATAACTTCTACTAGTTGTCTCCCTTCGAATTTGGCCATTGTGGCGTCCCTTCTCGCTCAATACTTGGGGAGAGGACCAGGGCCTCTGTAAATAGGATAAACCAACACCGTAGGAGGCAAGAACTGAACTAGGTCACAATCGACACACACAAGCTCGCCGAGCACAAGAACACCTCTCCTCAGGAGGCTGTTCTTCCCTTGTACTGTCCACCACCAGCCCAAGAGGCAATCCACCACCACCACACTGGAGTAGGGTATTACACCGCAACGGTGGCCTGAACTAGTATAAATCTTGTGTCTCTTGTGTTGCGAGTTCATCGAGCCTAGCTTAGAGATCGCAGAGAGTGTGAGGGCGTGATCAGTGAGGGAGAGATCTTCATGTGCACCCCAGTGTTCGAACCTCAAGGGTTTTGCCGGAACCCGTGATCCGACAGTGGGCTCCTACTTCTATGACAAAAAAATGATAGAAAATGGGCTTTTCGTCCTAGGCGGGCCGGAGACGCAGCTGCATGACATTCTTTGGGCCGTCCATGACGAAAAAAACCATGGTAGAAGCGAGGGCATGGAAAATATCGGGGAGTTCCCGGTTACGGTGGATGCTCGGGGGCCAAGCGATGCGCGTTTCTCTCGTACATACGCGCGTGTGTGCGAGGCGTTGCGCTCTAACTGAACCCGAGCGAGGCGTTGGGCTCTAACTGAACTCGAGCGATTGCACTGCAGGCTACGCGTTACATAGCCCGAGCGATCCATCGATCCCTTGCTGTTAACTGAACCCAATCGAGCGATTCCTTCTATACTGCTGCTAACTGAAGCCGATCGATGTTGCCTCTGGATGAACAGTGAGCGTTGTTGGGGGTTTGGATGAACAGTTCCTGGTGGGGGTTGGATGAACAGGAACCTGTGGTAGTAGAGGCCGTTGCCGCTGGATGAACAGTACCCCGATCGATTGAGCCGGTGGATGAACAGGACCCCATGGAGGGCTGGATGAACAGGACCCCATGGAGGGCTGGTTGAACAGTAGCCGGTGGAGGGCTGGATGAACAGTAGCCCGTGGAGGGGTGGTTGAACAGGACCCCGTGGAGAGGGCTGGTTGAACAGTAGCCGGTGGAGGATGGATGAACAGGAGCCCGTGGATGAACAGTCGCAGGTGGAGGCTGGAGGAGGTCGACGGTGGATGAACAGTAGCCCGTGGAGGCTGGAGGAGGTTGACGGTGGAGATGAACAGTACCCCCGTGGAGTCCCGTTTTGCGGTATGCCACACCCCTCCCAATGAACAGGACCCCCGTTTCGACCGTAGCACTCCAACACAAGTCTGTTTCCTTTGTTTTGCGGTACGCCACACCCCTCCCAATCAACAGGACCCCGTTTTGACCGTAGGAGGTCCGTTTCCTCCGTTTTGCGGTACGCCAGACCCCTCCCGATGAACAGGATCCCATTTCCACCGTGGCCGGTCGAATACAAGGCCGTTTCCTCCGTTCTGCGGTACGCCAGGCCTCGTTTCCATTGGCTGTTCCATCCAAGCCGGTTGGCTCCCGATGAACAACACGCGTTCTGTTGCCTCCCGATGAACACGACGCATTCCGTTGCCTCCCCATGAACACGACGAAGGTGCAGCTTCCCCGTTCTGACCCAGCCATGTACATGAGCCCCAGCCGTACGTATGTGCGAGTAGGCGTTCGAGACCCCGCCCGTATGTACGTACGTGGCCGTATTTTCTTTCTTGCACCCTGGCCGTTGTACGTACGTGTACATGCTACGTGCGCGCCTCTACTACGACACGTGTGCGCCTCTACTACGACACGTGCCCTTCCTTGCACGGCCACGGTTCATCGCTGCAGCCTGCAGATAGACCGATCGTATGTACATACACGTTTGCGATCAGAATGACAACGCTACGTACGCTTCGACCAGGTGGGTCCCGACTGTCAGGCACTTCTTTGCGTGCGAAGATGTAGCTGGTGGGTCCCAACAGTCAGGGGGGCGAATCATTTTTTTGCCCATAATATGGACGCACTTCCTTGCATGCGAAGATGTAGCTGGTGGGTCCCAGCAGTCAGGGGGGAAATGTTTTTTTCCATGAAATATAGTGGCCCGTCCGGTGGGTCCCTGCTGCCAGGTGGAGGAAAAATTATTTTGCGCGTAATAAGGAGGCACTTCCTTGCTGCGGCCGTGGACCCAGCTGTGAGCCTCTCCACATACAGTACTCTTCCGATGGAAATCGTTCCTTGACCACGTTGACCACGCTGCGCCGAGAGCACCAGGGCGGTGGATGACGGTGAGGCCTAGGAAGGGGACAACGCAGAGCCGGGGAAGACTCGACAGTGGAAGCCCACGCGGAGAGGAGTACCAGGGTTCACTGGTTCGGCTGCCATCGCCGCATGGCCTGGCCAGCGGTGGGAGTAGTAGGGGGCGGTGAGGCCTCCGCGGCAGGACAGCCGGCCACGGGAAGCAGGAGCAGGCGGCACGACCGGCGCTGCTCTGGGCGGCTGGAGCAAGAAGACCAGAGGTTAAAGAAGCACTACAGCCATTGGATGGACATCGTACGGTCACTGGAGCTCGAGTCGTTCATATTGACTAAGTTGACAAAGCCCTCCGTCCCCGTCAACTTAGTAGGCCCACAAATCAGCCTCCCACTATGCTGGGTCCCAGCTAGCAAGGGGGTATTCATTTTTTTTGCGCAATAAGGTGCCACTTCCTTGCGTGCGAAGATATAGCTGGTGGGTGCGAGCTGTCAGCGGGGGGAACGTATTTTTTCATGAAATACAAAGGCCCTTCCGGTGGGTCCCAGATGTCAGGTGGAGGAATCATTATTTTGCGCGTAATAAGGAGGCATTTCCTTGTGTGTGGCCGTGGACCTAGCTGTCAGCCTCTCCACGTACAGTCCACTTCCGATGGATGTCGTTCGTTGACCACGTTGACCATACCACGCCGAGAGCACCAGGGCGGTGGACGACGGCGAGGCCTACGAAGGGAACGACACTGAGCCGGGGAAGACACGGCAGTGGCTGCCCACGCGGTGCGGAGTACGAGGGTTGACTGGTTCGGCTGCCGTCGCCTGAGAATAACAGCAGGTGTGGGTGAGTAGAGGGATGCCTAGGCCAGCGATGGGAGTAGGGTGGGGCGGTGAGGCCTGCGCGGCAGCACAGCCGTCCGTGGGAGGAGGGAGCAGGCAGTCCAGCTGGCGCTTGTTTGAGTGGCTGGAGCAGGAAGAGCACGTATTGAAGAAGCACGGCGGCCTTTGGCTGGACATCCAACACTCACTACTTGTGCGTCAACCTTTTTTTTAGAAAAGCCTCAAATATGTGGGAAACAGCATACAACCCATCTGCCATTATTTCTAATAATTTATAGCCCATTTGCTAATTCTTAGGGTCTTTTTGGAGCCCATATTCTTTTTGTTAGCATTACAGCCCATATTGTGGCCACGGTTAAAAAATTATACGAAATTTTGCATATTTCGGTGCGGTCCGAACTGTTTTTAATCCCGAAATTTTGAGTCACATTCAAACTGATTTTAAAAATAAATGTGTATCAATATAAAATCCAACAAATTGTCCACTCATAAAAATCAATGCAATTTAAAATCTCGAAATGAAAAATAAAGAAATTTGAAACTAATTGCCGGTTTGCTGTGTTTTAAAAATGTACAGCCCATTTCTCATTACTGATAGGCCATTTTCTCGGCCAGCGAAATGAAGCTCTCCTCGTCTTGAAAGTTTGCAGCCCAACAGACCTGACAAAGCGACTTACTTGACAAATCACAAAAATCTAGGCTAGCCATTTTCAGAAAGAACAAAAAAACTACTGAGCTGGTCTGTCGTAAACATAAAAGAAAAGGCTGCCTAGATAGGCCAGAGTGCCCCGCACAGCCCAGTTGACACCCTGTTTCCATCTCAAAAACAAATTAGATAAATGCCACTCCAATTATGGCGATTCATAAAAATGTCAGTGCAATTTTCAAACTTTGAAAAATGCCACTGCAATTTTTGCAAACTTTGAAAAATGCCACTGCAATTTGCAAACTTTGAACGCCACTCCAGACTTCGAAAAATGCCACTGGAAATGGCATGAAATGGCATTTTTTCGAAGTTTGGAAATTGCAGTGGCATTTCTCGGAATCACCAGATTTGGAGTGGCATTTATCAAATTAACCCAAAACAAAAATAACTGGGCGAGCTGCTGGGTCCCTAGTGCCAGCCGCTCATTGTGCAATTCTCTCGTTTATTGACTACATTGACAATGGCATGGGACCCATATGTCAGAAATCCATTAGGAGAGCCATTTTTTTATTGGCTTGAAATAAGGAGGCACTTGCTTGCGTACTGCCATGACCTTGGTGGGTCCCTGTTGTCATCCTCTCCACGTACAATCATCTCCTGATTGTGTACGTGTCAACCTGCACTACAAAAAAAAGACACATCCGTGACATTTTGGGCCGAACGAAAAAAAATTCTATCATACTTATGACACTTCTACGACAATAATTATGACAAAACACGGTATCATCATAGATGTGGTGGGGTCCTACTTCTATGACAAAAAATCATGACACAAAATGGGCTTTTCATCCTGGGCGGGCCGGAGACGCAGCTGCATGACATTCTTTGGGCCGTCCATGACGGAAAAAACCGTGGTAGAAGCAAGGGCGAGGAAAATATCGGGGTGTTCCCGGTTACGGTGGGTGGTCGGGGCCGAGCGATGCACGTTTCTCTCGTACACGCACGTGCGTGGGTGCGAGGCGTTGGGCTCTAACTGAACCCGAGCGATTGCACTGCAGGCTACGCATTACTGAACCCGAGCGATCGATCGATGGCTGTTAACTGAACCTGATCGAGCGATTCCTTCGCTACTGCTGCTAACTGAAGCCGATCGATGCTGCCTCTGGATGAACGGTGAGCATTGTGAGGGGGTGGATGAACAGTTCCCGGTGGGGGTGGATGAATAGGACCCCGTGGTGTTGCCTCTGGATGAACAGTACCCCGATCGATCAAGCCGGTTGGGGCTGGATGAATAGGACCCCGTGGAGGGCAGGATCAATAGGACCACCCCGTGGAGGGCAGGATGAACAGTAGACAGTGGAGGGCTGGATGAACAGTAGCCCGTGGAGGGGTGGTTGAACAGGAGCCCGTGCAGAGGGCTGGTTGAACAGTAGCCGGTGGAGTAGCGCGTGGTGGAGGCTGGATGAACAGGAGCCTGTGGATGAACAGTCGCAGGTGGAGGCTGGAGGAGGTCGACGGTGGATGAAGCGTAGCCCGTGGAGGCTGGAGGGGGTCGACGGTGGAGATGAATAGTATCCCGTGGAGTCCCGTTTTGCGGTACGCCACACCACTCCTGATGAACAGGACCCCCGTTTCGACCATAGCGCTCCAACACAAGTCCGTTTCCTCCGTTTTGCTGTACGCCACACCCCTCCCGATCAACAGGACCCCGGTTAGACCGTAGGAGGTCCATTGCCTCCATTTTGCGGTACGCCAGACCCCTCCCGATGAACAGGATCCCGTTTCGAACGTGGCCGGTCGAACACAAGGCCATTTCCTCCGTTCTTCGGTACGCCAGGCCTCGTTTCCATCGATTGTTCCATCCAAGCCAGTTGGCTCCCACGCGTTCCGTTGCCTCCCGATGAACACGACGCATTCCGTTGCCTCCCCATGAACACGACGACGACGATGTTTCTCCGTTCCGACCCAGCCATGTACACGAGCCCTGGCCGTACGTACGCGCGAGTAGGCGTTCGAGACCCCGCCCGTATGTACGTACGTGGCCGTATTTACATTCTTGCACCCTGGCCGATGTACGTACGTGTACATGCTACGTGCGCGCCTCTACTACGACACGTGCGCGCCTCTACATCGACCAGTATGTACGTACATGTTCACGACCAGAATGACAACGCTACGTACGCTTTGACCAGGTGGGTCCCGACTGTCAGGCACTTCCTTGCGTGCGAAGATGTAGCTGGTGGGTCCTAGCAGTCAGGGGGCGAATCGTTCTTTTTTTTGCCCGGACGCACTTCCTTGCGTGCGAAGATGTAGCTGGTGGGTCCCAGCAGTGAGGGGGAAACTTTGTTTTCGTGAAATACGGTGGCTCGTTCGGTGGGTCCCTGCTGTCAGGTGGAATAATTATTTTGCGCGTAATAAGGAGGCACTTCTTTGCTGCGGCCCTGGACCCAGCTGTCTGCCTCTCCACGTACAGTACTCTTCCGATGGAAGCTGTTCCTTGACCATGTTGACCACGCCGCGCCGAGAGCACTAGGGCGGTGGACGACGGCGAGGCCTAGGAAGGGGACGACGCAGAGCCGGGGAAGATGCGGGAGTGGATGCCCACGCGTAGAGGAGTATGAGGGTTCACTGGTTCGCTGCGGTGTGAGGCTGCCATCGCCATAGAATAACAGGGGTTGTGGGTGAGTAGAGGGATGGCCTGGCCAGCGGTGGGAGTAGTAGGGGGCGGTGAGGCCTTCGCCGCATCACAGCCGGCCACGGGAGGCAGGAGCGCGAGGCACGACCGGCGCTGGTTTGGGCGGCTGGAGCAAGAAGACCAGAGGTTGAAGAAGCACTACGGCCGTTGGATGGACATCGTACGGTCATTGGAGTTATAATCGTGCATATTGACTAAGTTGACAAAGCCCTCCTTCCCCGTCAACTTAGTAGGCCCACATGTCAGCTTCCCACTATACTGGGTCCCAGCTAGCAGGGGGAGTATTCATTTTTTGTGCATAATAAGGAGGCACTTCCTTGCGTGCGAAGATATAGCCGGTGGGTCCGAGCTGTCAGCGGCGGTAACGTTTTTTTCGCAAAATACAGAGGCCCTTTCGTTGGGTCCCAGATGTCAGGTGGAGGAATCATTATTTTGCGCGTAATAAGGAGGCATTTCCTTGCATGCGGCCGCGGACCAAGCTGTCAGCCTCTCCACGTATAGTCCACTCAGATGCATGTCGGTCGTTGACCACGTTGACCAGGCCGCGCCGAGAGCACCAGGGCGATGGACGACGGCGAGGCCTAGGAAGGGAACGACACGGAGCCAGGGAAGACTCAGCAGTTGTTTCCCACGCGGAGGGGAGTACGACTGTACGAGGGTTTACTGGTTCGTCCACCGTCGCCGGAGAATAACAGCAGGTGTGGGTGAGTAGAGGGATGGCTAGGCCAGCGATGGGAGTACGGTGGGGCGGTGAGGCCTGCGCGGCAGCATAGCCGGCCGCGGGGAGGAGAGAGCAGGCAGTCCCACCGGCGCTTGTTTGAGCGGCTGGAGCAGGAAGAGCAGAGATTGAAGAAGCACGACGGCCGTTGGATGGACATCCAATAGTCACTGCTTGTGCGTCAACTTTTTTTAGGAAAGCCACAAATCTGTGGAAAACATCACACAGCCCATCTGCCATTATTTCTAATAATTTACAGCCCATTTGCTAATTCTTAAGGTTTTTTTGGATACCATATTCTTTTTGTTAGCATTACAGCCCATATTGTGGCCACGGTTAAAAAATTATACGAAATTTTGCATATTTCGGTGCGGTCCGAACTGTTTTTAATCCCAAAATTTTGAGTCACGTTCAAACTGATTTTAAAAATAAATATATATCAATATAAAATCCAACAAATTGTCCACGCATAAAAATCAATGCAATTTAAAATCTCGAAATGAAAAAAAAAGAAATTTGAAACTAATTGCTGGTTTGATGTGTTTTCAAAATGTACAACCCATTTCTCATTACTGATAGGCCATTTTCTCGGCCAGCTGAATGAAAGCTCTCCTCGTATTGAAAGATTTGCAGCCCAACGGGCCTGACAAAGCGACTTACTTGGGAAATCACAAAAAAACTGGGCTATGGCCGTGGACCCAGCTGTCAGCCTCTCCACGTACAGTACTCTTCCGATGGAAGTCGGTCGTTGACCACATTGACCACGCCGCGCCGAGAGCACTAAGGCGGTGGACGACGGCGAGGCCTAGGAAGGGGACGACGCGGAGCCGGGGAAGACGCGGCAGTGGATGCCCACGCGGAGAGGAGTACGAGGGTTCACTGGTTCGGCTGCGGTGTGAGGCTACCGTCGCCGCAGGGCCTGGCGAGCGGTGGGAGTAGTAGGGGGCCATGAGGCCTCAACGGCAGCACAGCCGACCACTGGAGGCAAGAGCAGGTGGTCTCGCCGGCGCTGGTTTGGGCGGCTGGTGCAAGAAGAGGAGCAATTGAAGAAGCAGCAGGACTGTTCGATTCAAATCCAACGGTTACTGCTGCTAGAATCGTTTGTTGACTAAGTTGACAAGCCGTGCGTACGCGTTAACTTAGTAGGCCCACAGGTCAGCCTCCCAACCGGTGCACCCCAGATGTCAGTGGGAGGAATCATTTTTTTCGCGCAATAAGGAGGTAGTTGATTGCGTGCGGCCAGGCCAGCGGAGGGAGTAGGGTAGGACGGGGAAGCCTGCGCGGCATCACAGCGGGCCACAAGAGGAGGGAGCAGGCAGACCCGCCGGCGCTAGTTTAGGCGGCTGGAGCAGGAAGATGAGAGATTGAAGAAGCACGCCGGCCGTTGGATGGACATACAACAGTCACTGCTGCTAGAATCGTGTGTTGACTGACAAAGCCTTGCGTAAACAAGTCAGCCTCGAAATCTGTGGCGTGTACAGCCCATTTGCTATTATTTTTATAACTTTTACTCATTTTCTAATTCATATGGAATTTATTGCAGCCCGTTTTCCATTTTTAGAATTGCTGCCCATTTTCTGGTTAGTACCAGGGTTAAAAAATTAACTAAATATGTGGGAAATTTTGAAATTTCGCAAATTTTTTCTAGGGAACAAAATATTCTTAATCCAAAAATTAGTAGCCATACTAAAAAAATATAAAAATAAATTAGTACTATGTCATGTTAAATCCAATGAAATACGTATATGATATCAGTGAAGAACAAAAAAAAATTAATATCCCATTTGCTATAATTTTTTTTGGAATTTTCAACCCCTTTTGATCTTACTTTTAACACACACTGACCATATTCTTTGGCCAGGCCGGAATGCATCCCTCCTCGTCTTGAAAGATTTGCAGCCTAGTAAGTCGGAGAAAACAAATAGGCCTAACTTGGGTATTCTTCAAAAAGAAATACTGGGCTACCTATTTTCACAAAGAAAAAACTGCTGGGCTGGTCATGTTGTTATACGGGCCACAGAGACCGCACAACCCAGTTTATAGCCCGCTCCTCCGAATTACTACTAAAAAAAGTTGTGCAATTCTGTCGTTAATTGACTATACGTTGAAAATGATGTGGGTCCCAGATATCAGCAGGGTGGATTATAGTAAAAAAAACGAGGGGTTCATCTGAGTAGTAAAAGAGGCGCTTGCTTGTGTTCGGGAGTGGACCTGGTGGGTCCGTACTGTCATACTCACAACTACAGTCCTCTCCCGATTCACTATGTTGACAGGGACCGTTTCGAAAAAAAACTATGTTGACAGGGCCGGACGGCGGCGCTGCGGCGAGCGCACCAAGGCGGAGGATAAAGTGCTATCGCCAATGTGCTGGGCTGGGTTGGACATTCTTATTGAAAAATAAAAATAGACCAGATCTATTTACGACATTGACTACGATTTGCATGGGTCTGCTGGTTGCAGGAAGAAAATGTTGGGAGAAAGAAGACTGGTCGTTATCTTTGCCGAAGAATAATATCGACTGAATGTAACGACACTATCATAGGAAGTAATATCCTCCTGTTAAATCATGAATTTAAAGAACTGGTGCATGAGCATTTAGCTTTATTTATTTATTTACTTATTTATGTTTAGGGGACCATGAGCATGTACCTAGGCCGGATTCATGTGAGAGCCTCCCTTCCAGTTAATTATGGGCTTCTCTATTGAGCCTTCATCAGTGGGCTGTATGTTATCAACAAGTGGAAAATGTGTTCTGTACGAAAAATAGTATGCGCTATGTACGGTACGGGGCTCTAAAGGATTGAACCGTGCAACGACTTCCAAAACATTGTGTTTGTCGTTCTAACAGCACATTTATTCAACCAACAGACGAAATATACTACTGATTGTACATTGAAAACAGCAGCAGCAGCAACCAGGGCTGGGGGTGCAACAGAAGCAGTAAGCAGGCCAGAAGAGTGAAGACGAAGCTCTCTCTTCCAAACCAAACATCAACCATCATTACAAAAGGGCTACCAAAAAAGAACAAGTGTATGCATCAAACTAAATAAAGATCCTACTACACCAAGTGTACGCATCTAACTAACTGGGTCAGTTAGACGTTACTATTTATTAAGCTGTGGAGATTGGCTGACGGCTTGAACCAGATGGGTGCCTGACGGGGGAAACTCCAGCCAGTAAGTCGAAGTCTGATACTTGCGACCCTCTCTCCTACTTTGGGCTGCAGAGCGTGGCGGCACATATCAGGGTATGGTGCATGCAGAGACGGATGGTACGTTGTGTACACACAATTTTGCCTGATGAACGAAACCGCGCTGTCATCATGATCCTTGCCGTCGGTTATCTCCTGGTTAATCGGATAATTCAGTCTGACAAACAGAGAGCGTGTACCAAGGCTACATACCAACCTCCAGTCAAAAATTCCTGAAGGCCCAGAGAAGCTGGGATCCTGCTCAAAGACCTTGAAGTGACTGTGATTGTATTCCTCGAAACAACACGTCCGGTACGTGCGAACGATCATCAATCGTTCGCCGCCGTTTGATCGAGCCAGGAACCACCTGCAACTGCCATGCCGCTTTTCTTTGAAAGGTTCTGGGATTAGGAAGGGTAGGGACACCTGGCGGCCTACAACATCATACCAAGTTGGATTCAAATAACCCTAAAAAAAGTTGGAGTCCAATAAAAAAGGGCTCTTGATGTCGTCAATCTTAAGAACAGCATATTATGAGCATGAATATTTTTTCAGTGAATGTTGATAGTAATATAAGCAAGCCATCATGATATCATAGGAAAGTAACATACTGCTGTAACAGCCATTTGTAGCGATGACCGGAGTAGGCCAGCAATACGTCAAGCCATAGAAGGAGTCGACAGCGTAAATGAAGCCCTTGTGTTCAATGGCATCAGAGAACCATGGAGGATGTATGATCCTGCGATGGACGTGCAGATTTATCCACTTACCGCAGTGACCTGTCAGATAGGCGAGACCGTGGTTGAAGAACGCAATTAGCCTGAAGTCTTTATAATTCACAGATCTTGTGGGCACTTGGCAGATTACAACCTTGAGCAAATCAAACTTGCTATCATGTTGGCTACTGTAAGATTCTGAGTGTTCTGGGCCGCGGTGCCAAAGTAGTGCAGTGTTAATCGAAGGAAGGGGGATCAATCGTCGGGTGTAGACCTCGACGAGCATCCAGCTGCCGCGACCGTCGACGAGCACCATCCAAGACGTGTTCATGCCGACACAGTACATACTGTTAATGTAGTTGAGGGTGACGGTGATCGGATCGCAGTCAAGGGGGTTGATGCTCGCCACCCTACGATCGTTATGCTGCGTGACACGCCGTTTCTGAAGATCAGGCGGCATCAGCAAGCAAGGGACTGGCTTAAAAAGCTCCGGCCTGAGGGCTTTGAGTAAACGGTACAGCCCCGACGAGCACGCACCAAGCGGCATGGTACTGAGATTGTCCACACGCGAAACAATGAGCTTGATTACCTCTGTGGGGAGCGAATTCCAGCCACTCTTTCGGCGGACGCTGCTCGGTTCTGGCATTGTTAGTGCTTGGGTTTCGGACGAGGGGGGAGGCGCCTTAGCGGGGATGGAAGATTGGACGAGGGGGGAGGCGCCTTAGCAGGGATGGGAGAGCGGAAAAAGATGGAGAAGCGAATATGTGCTGCGGGAAGTGGACAGGTGATGATGACTACAGCACGCCGCTTGACTTACGAGACACATACCAACAACGTAGGGTCATATCGAAGTCAGACAACTTGCTTGAGTGATCACAGTACTGGTACTGCCTACAGTACGTGCTACTATGCCCTAACTTGCTTGAGTAGAGTAGTAGTGGAGTATGACTCTGCTCTACTAGCTACTAGCACTGGAGGAGTATTATGTTCTAATCTAAAATAGTTAAAAACTTCAATGCCCGAGCGTGGAACAGCTACGAACCGCCATCGGTGCTAACTCCAATCCTGCAAGTCATGGATTTGTTTCTTTTTAACTTTCTTTACGAATCTGTAGCCAGCCTGCAAGTCATGTACACTATACTAACAGTGGAACCCATAGAGTACTAAGAATACAAGATTAAGGATGCAATTAACTTTTTATAGAGGGAGAATCATACATGCAATTAACTCAAATGGATTGGACGTGACTCTATTATTCTCCAACGGCAACCGGCAAATTTCGTCCCGCGGGCCGGAGTAGGTTTCTCGGTTTGCATGCGGGTTTAACGGAGGGGTTTGATGGAGGCGAGGAGGCGTGTTCAGCCGGGCGTGCAGTGGACGGTGTAGTACTATTCGATTTGTCAACTACAACTAGTATATTATAAAAAACAAAGAAGAGTAGTAGAGATAGATATAAGAATAGAGACCAGGGAGGAGCACCATCTACTGCTTCGTGGGCTACTCCTGTGCTCCATTCGGCGGCCGCAACGTCCCCTATAGCCACTCCCTCCTGTGCTCCATTTGGCGGGCGCTGTTGAAATTTGGGGAGCGCACTCTCGCGACTGCTAACAGCGACGACTTCACCGACGACGACGACTTCTTCCCCGACCTCGGCAACCTCTTCCTCAACGACATGGGCGACAACCTCAACACCAATGGTGCTGCTCCCGTTGCACCGTATGTGTTTCTGTCCTTCCTATTCGAAATCATGGTAGAATTCATGTTTCTAGTGTGTGTCCTAGATTCGATCTGTTCATCTACTATGCTAGTCCGCATGATTAGTTTAATCTCTATTATAGCCGTCATGATTTATTTTGTAGTAAATCTCGTAGTAACTTGCTCATATATTCAACTGGCGGAACATCCCCTACAACCACTCCCGTTTCATGGACGGCCTGGTTGATGCCTCCAAGGAGCCCTTCGTCTACTGGTATGAGTGCCCGGTGCCATTTTGGGGCTCGCCGGCGGACATCATGCATCACCTGACGCAGACGTGCGGCGATCACTACTGGCCCTTGGCGAAGAACATCAAGTACGAGATGTGCTACCCGTTCACCGTGCCGGATTCGCTGGAGGATCAGCGCCGCCTGCTTGTCTCGGAGGAGGACGGCAGCGTCTTCCTCTTGATCGTGGCCACCGGTGAGGCCCGCACAGGCCGCCGCCACATCTCTGTAGTGTGCATCAGGGGAGACGCCGCTGACGCTGACACTGACACGAGGCCGATGTACGGGTGCGTGCTCACTATTACTACCCCTCGGAGGTACGTGGGCAGCGACACTGGCTACGCCAAGCATACTTGGACTCTGCCGAGCTGGGACTTTCCTGCCGATGTGGGCATGGAAAGCGCACGGTGTTATTTGAACCCCAACGATGTGCACGGGGACTCCAAGGAGGTTCACCTGGACATCTGCATTATCAAGTTAAATATTGATCATTAGTCTTCGCTCAATCTAATCCGCTGTCTAAGCATGTGGAGACTTCCATGCATGATCTTGCTCTATTGGAGTATCACGCATGAATAAAAGTGTATCCATTTATGGTTTAGTCTAGAATCTTCCATGTCTGAATATTTACTACAGTACTGGTGAAAGACTTATGATGAACCATTTCTTACATATCCTCTGCCCCCTTCCAAGTCATCCTGATTTAATCCCTCCGTCTAGGTGTATAAGGGCATGGTTAATACTTAAATAGTATAGCCAACTGTTGACTATAAGAAAGTGCCATGTCATATGTAGCCAACATGTATAACAATGGATACTCAAAAACTAATTCTTGAAGATCATTTCATGCAAAGCACAATAAGAGTTATTTCTTCACAAGTTTTGGATGTAGGTTGAACAGTTGAACGCTTTTGTTTGCAAAAGATACTTTTTAATCTATTTCACCCGGACGTTTGTGAGCTCTAGTGATGAAATAATATCTGAACAAACCTATCGATACCCGTTACACATGAAATGACCCCCACATCCTTTGTCAAAATAAACAACTCCCCAATCAATGCATTTCACTCTTCCGTGCAACGCACGGGCACCTTACTATAGATTAGTACGACCAAAAATTGTACTAACATTATATATAGTACGATAAATGATGATGCATGTCACCTAAAATTATAGGAGTATCATTGAAAACTATGTTCAAATACGAATCCAACGATATTGTTTTTGTTGACATGCACTAACATTTTGTCAGTTAAATCTTCAGTCAAATTGAATGGGGGATAAACCACGACCGATGTAATCGTACTAGTGTAGAGGGCGGCACTGCACGGGAGTCTCACCCCGCTCGTGGCGCGACAGTAAAGCCGTCATATCACAAAACCCAACCACTCCCAGTAATAAGTGGCCTAGTAAAATAAACGGACAAGCAACCATCACATTCCTCCGTCTTTTTTGCATTTCATCTCTCTGCATTTACTTTCTCCGGTTCATCTCGCACACTCGATCCCTAGCTACTACTCCTAGTATCCCTAGCTACTACTCCTAGGGCTAGTTCTTTTGGCAGCTTCCCCAGCTTTTCCCATAAGACTAGTCACAGTGGAGAGTAACATTAAGGCGCCTCACTCATTTATTTGGGCTTCTAAACTACTACTAGTAGTACCTCCGTCCTAGTTTATTTCTCACCATTGTAATTTGTGCTAAATTTTGACCAAAGATTTAACTGATAAAATGTTAGTGCATGTGGCATGCACTAACATTTCATTAGTTAAATTTATGATCAAAATTTGACACAGATTATAATGGGGACCAATAAACCAGGACGGAGGTAGTAGTTATGGGATTACTAATCTAGAAGCCTAAAAGAACTGGCCCCTGGTACTCCTACTAGTAGTTGTACTCAAGTTGGAATTACAATTGCACGGCACAACTTGTTAGGCAAAAAAATCGATACAGGGTGTAGGAAGCGGTTTGGGAATTTGCATGCCTTTCCGACCAGTGAGATACTCCATACAAAGTACAACAGAGAAATAACCACAGAGAAGGAAGCTAAAAGTAAAAAATCAAACGAGCATTTTTGCATTTGTTTTGCATTGAATCGTTTCACAAGCTTGACTAGTGTTGTTTTTCTACTTTTACAAAAACCGCGTCGTAGTGTTAAAACGTGCATTTGCACGTACATAAGTAATAGTAGTACTCCCTCCGTCTAGGTGTATAAGTCTTCCCTCTTTCTTGGTCACGGTGCACAACCAAAGATGACTTATTGACCTGGACGAAGGGAGTAGCACAGTCTGCAAGCATATATAGAGAGAGACGTGTGGTGCGATAGTATATGGTAAAGTTTGTGTTATATGCACGTACTTACAAAATGCGTACGAATACACAAGGTTTCCAAACTTTCCCTTTTACAGACTTAATTAAGGACGCTAATAATTCCTGAACGTTCGGGATTTATCATTTGCGTCCCAACACTAATGAGATCGCCTTACGAAACAAAAATTATACTCCTACTAAAAGCCACAGCGCTCGCAGGAGCGCTTGCGGCGCGCCACGAGTGCCCTGGTGCGCGGCCGTTTCCCAGCGCGCCGACACAACGCCTCTTCCTCAGCCTCGCAACTCGCGAGGTGCTGATTGGCGGCTTGCCGGCGGGCGAGCGCGATCTCACCGGTGTGGTGATCCAGCGCCAATAGGTACTCCTCCTCGCTGGAAGTGTGCACCTGGTCCACGTACCGCCAAGCGTAGATGAGGCGCTTGGGCCCGACTGCACTCTGGGCTTCGGCACGGGCGTCCTCCGCCACCCCTCACGCCCTCGCACAAGCCTTCTGCCAAAGAGCCAATAGCCTGACTCTCTCGGAGGCGACATAGGCCTGCCAAGGAGCTTGTTCCGCGGTGCGCTTCTCTTCCTCGTACTTCTTCTCCGCCTTTATTTTGGCACGCTCTGCTGGAGGCAAAGCCTCCCACAAGGCGACATCCATTTCTTTCCAAAGCTTCTCAAGGATGGGGGACTCGGCAGGCGGCGCGGCGTTCTCCTCTTAGCGGGGAGCCGACGCGTCCTCCAACGCGCGTGCTGGCGAGTTCGGAACGCCGACACGTCCACCTCGACGCGTCGCGGCAAGGAGCGTAACACCGACGCGTCCTCCTCGACTAGTGGCGGCGAGGAGCGGAACACCGACGCGTCCACCTCGACGCATCGCGGCGAGCAGCGGAACGCTGACGTGTCCTCCTCGACTAGTGGCGGCGAGGAACGGAACAGCGACGCGTGACCGTCCGCGCGGTGCAGCGAGGGGCGCCTAGGGCTTGGGATGGGCGATGCCATGGTGGTCGACGTGAGAGTGAGCCAGGGAGGAGGAGGAGATAGCGATGAACGTGAACGTGAGGGGGAGGAGATAGCGATGTCGTGGGAGGCGCAGTATTTATAGCGAGCAATGGCACACCTACGTAAGATATGGACTGAGCTGCACTGACTTAACTGCAGGTCCAGTTGTGTCACTGACATGTGGGCCAGACCCCTGTTGGGCCCATATGTCAGTGACCCAATGCACCTGCAGTTAAGTAACAACTACGTGGGCATATTTGTTGGAGTAAATTACGGGGGAGGGAAGGGGTGGAAATATTGCTGGTCACAACGGATTGGACGAGCGCGGGGGGAGGAGAGTCATGCATGCAGATTTTTTCCACAAGTGGTGGGACCGCCGGAGGGAGAAGGAGAGTCTGGCAGGCATATTGTTTCCACACATGGAGAGGAAAAGATTTGGAGACGAACGGGCTTCCTGCAGGTATGGGGAACGGTGCATAATAAGTCTCATCTTGCATGCCGGGCTAGGTATAGTCTTGCTACCTCTTGAGCATCGCGTTGGTTTTCCCTTGAAGAGGAAAGGGTGATGCAGCAAAGTAGCATCAGTATTTCCCTCAGTTTTTGAGAACCAAGGTATCAATCCAGCAGGAGGCTACACACGAGTCCCTCGCACCTACACAAAAAAATAAATCCTCGCAACCAACGCGATAAGGGGTTGTCAATCCCTACACGGTCACTTACGAGAGTAAGATCTGATAGATATGATAAGATAATATTTTTGGTATTTTTATGATAAAGATGCAAAATAAAATAAAAGCAAAATAAAAGGAAACGGAAATAGCTAAGTGTTGGAAGATTAATATGATGGAAAATAGACCCGGGGGCCATAGGTTTCACTAGTGGCTTCTCTCGAGAGCATAAGTATTTACGGTGGGTGAACAAATTACTGTTGACCAATTGACAGAATTGAGCATAGTTATGAGAATATCTAGGTATGATCATGTATATAGGCATCACGTCCGAGACAAGTAGACCGACTCCTGCCTGCATCTACTACTATTACTCCACACATCGACCGCTCATGCATCTAGAGTATTAAGTTCATAAGAACAGAGTAACGCTTTAAGCAAGATGACATGATGTAGAGGGATAAACTCATGCAATATGATATAAACCCCATCTTACTATCCTCGATGGCAACAATACAATACGTGCCTTGCTGCCCCTACTGTCACTGGGAAAGGACACCGCAAGATTGAACCCAAAGCTAAGCACTTCTCCCATTGCAAGAAAGATCAATCTAGTAGGCCAAACCAAACTGATAATTCGAACAGACTTGCAAAGATAACCAATCATACATAAAAGAATTCAGAAGATTCAAATATTGTTCATAGATAAACTTGATCATAAACCCACAATTCATCGGTCTCAACAAACACACCGCAAAAGAAGATTACATCGAATAGATCTCCACAAGAGAGGGGGAGAACATTGTATTGAGATCCAAAAAGAGAGAGGAAGCCATCTAGCTAATAACTATGGACCCGAATGTCTGAGGTAAACTACTCACACTTCATCAAAGAGGCTATGGTGTTGATGTAGAAGCCCTCCGTGATCGATGCCCCCTCCGGCGGAGCTCTGGAATAGGCCCCAAGATGGGATCTCACGGGTACAGAAGGTTGCGGCGGTGGAATTAGGTTTTTGGCTCCGTATCTGGTAGTTTGGGGGTATGTAGGTATATATAGGAGGAAGGAGTACGTCGGTGGAGCAACATGGGGCCCACGAGGGTGGAGGTCGTGCCCAGGGGGGTAGGCGCGCCCCCCCTACCTCGTGGCTTCCTGGTAGCATTCTTGATGTAGGGCCCAAGTCGTCTGGATCACGTTCGTTCCGAAAATCACGTTCCCGAAGTTTTCATTCCGTTTGGACTCCGTTTGATATTCTTTTTCTACGAAACTCGGAAATAGGCAAAAAACAGCAATTCTGGGATGAGCCTCCGGTTAATAGGTTAGTCCCAAAAATAATATAAAAGTGTATAATAAAGCCCAATAATGTCCAAAACAGAAGATAATATAGCATGGAGCAATCAAAAATTATAGATACGTTGGAGACGTATCAAGCATCCCCAAGCTTAATTCCTGCTCGTCCTCGAGTAGGTAAATGATAAAAACAGAATTTTTGATGTGGAATGCTACTTGGCATAATTTCAATGTAATTCTTCTTAATTGTGGTATGAATATTCAGATCCGAAAGATTCAAGATAAAAGTTCAATATTGACATAAAAATAATAATACTTCAAGCATACTGTAACGCCCACGATGCGGTTATATCTCCCACATGTCGAGGCACGACTTAGAGGCATAACCGCATTGTGGTTTTGTCGCAAGAAGGGTCATCTTCACACAATCCCATGTAATGAATGAGAATGGGATAACGAGAGTTGGCTTACAATCGCCACTTCAAACAATACATAATAAATTCATCATCATCCAAAATCCACACGTAGACCAACTACGGTCAAATCCAAAAGAAAATAAGATAACCCCAAATGCTAGATCCCCGATCGTCCCAACTGGGCTCCACTACTGATCATCAGGAAAAGAAACATAATAACGACCACGTTCCTCGTCGAACTCCCACTTGAGCTCGGTTGCATTATCTGCACTAGTATCGTTGGCACCTGCAACTGTTTTGGTAGAATCTGTGAGTCACGAGGACTCAGCAATCTCACACCCGCGAGATCAAGACTATTTAAGCTTATAGGTAAGGATGATGTAATGAGGTGGAGCTGCAGCAAGCACTAAGCATATATGGTTGCTAACATACGAAAATGAGAGCGAGAAGAGAATCAACACAACGGTCGCGAAGCTAGAATGATCAAGAAGTGATCCTGAAACTACTTATGTTCATGCATAACTCAAACCGTGTTCACTTCCCGGACTCCGCCGAGAAGAGACCATCACGGCTACACACACGGTTGATGTATTTTAATTAAGTCAAGTGACAAGTTCTCTACAACCGGACATTAACAAATTCCCATCTGCCTCATAACTGCGGGCACGGCTTTCAAAGATAATACCCTGCAGGGGTGTCCCAACTTAGCCCATTATAAGCTCTCACGGTCAACGAAGGATAAACCTTCTCCCAGGAAGACCCGATCAGTCTCGGGATCCCGGTGTACAAGACATTTCGACAATGGTAAAACAAGACCAGCAAAGCCGCCCGATGTGCCGACAAATCCCGATAGGAGCTGCACATATCTCCTTCTCAGGGCACAACGGATGAGACATCCTACGAGTAAAACCAGGCCTCAAGTTTCCCCAAGGTGGCCCCGCAGGCAGCTCGATTCGAACCAACACTTGAAGGAGCACTGGCCCGTGGGGGTCTAAAATAAAGATGACCCTCGGGCTCGCGAAAACCCAAGGGAAGTGTAGGTGGTAGGTGGTCAAATGGTAAAACCAAGGTTGGGCCTTGCTGGAGGAGTTTTATTCAAAGCGAACTGTCAAGGGGGTCCCATAAATCACCCAACCGCGTAAGGAATGCAAACTCAAGGAACATAATACCCGGTATGACGGAAACTAGGGCGGCAAGAGTGGAACAAAACACCAGGCATAAGGCCGAGCCTTCCACCCTTTACCAAATATATAGATGCATTAATTAAATAAGAGATATTGTGATATTCCAAAATATCCATGTACCAACATGGAACCAACTTCAACTTCACCTGCAACTAGCAACGCTATAAGAGGGGCTGAGCAAAAGCGGTAACTTAGCTAAACAACGGTTTGCTAGGAAAGGATGGTTAGAGGCTTGACATGGCAATATGGGAGGCATGATATAGCAAGTGGTAGGTAGCACAGCATAGCAATAGAACGAACAACTAGCAAAGCAAAGATAGAAGTGATTTCGAGGGTATGGTCATCTTGCCTGCAAGGTTCTCAGAGTTGTCGAAAGCTTGATCCTCGTAAGCGTACTCAACAGGTTCCTCATTCACGAACTCGTCTCCCGGCTCTACCCACAGCAAGAACACAAGCAAAAGAACCACAATCAATCATGGAAAATGCACAAGCAACATGATGCAAAACATGCATGATATGCGGGATATGATATGCGATGCATATGCGTGCTCCGGAAGAAGAAGGATGAACAAGGCTGTAACTTGGCAAACCAAGTATGCCACTGGAAAGATGAGATGATTTCGGTTGAAATCGATATAAAGATCACCGGAAACGGATGCACGGTTTGCAAATGGCAAGCAAAACAAGAATGACACGATTCTGCGATTAACAGCATGATAGCACTTAGAATACATCAAGTAACTATGCTACAGCACTCCAACATAGCAGCAAAGCATATGGCAGTAATCTACAGGAGATGCTTGACAAAAGATGAACACTGAGCTACGGCTAGATGACACCATAACAGGTTCAAACAAACATGGCAAAAGTGCAAAAGATATCAGTTTCACAGACTGAAAATACTGAACATGGCTGAAACAACATCAGGTAGCAATGTTCAGAGCAAGCAATCAATATGCTACAGGAACTTCACATAGCAAAACAAGGCATGGAATGAATCTACTAAATGCATAGAACAAAAGTCCCTTACTGACCATGTGCCAAAAAGGATCAGAAGATATGATGTCACTCATGTAAACATAGCAAGTTTCGTTAACAGGTTCCAGACAGCAGAAAAACAGAGCATGGCATTAACAAAATTATGAAGGCATCTTGGTGAGCTTGATTCACTCATCACAAAGCAATGCATGACAAAAACAGCATACCTACAGCAAGATGCCATGTTTATGAAGCCAACCATGGCAAGGGAAAGTTCATAGCATGAAAGGCTCAACTACAACAACCTTGGCAAACTTGAATATCATGTTAACAATCTGCCAGGAACATTTTATAGCAAAAGTAGAGCAATCTTAAGACATTCTATGGCACTCTATAATTGCAAACAGGGGCATGGATGGATAGAGCACAACTATATCTACAAAACATCCTTACTTAACATGCCCAAAAGAGTCATGGATCTCTCTGTAGCCACATGGATACATGGCAACAAAATAACAGCAATCACAGACTTAGCAAAATTCCAAGTCCCTGAAAACAGAAACATCACGAAGCCTAGTTTGCATGCTTGTGCTAGTCACCACATAGATCACAAAAATACATGGCATATACCTCTGTAAATATGGAATTGCATAGATCAAAATACCTGTAGTGCTCATGACCATAAGATGCACACATCAAATGCAACAAAAATAACAAAACACCAAGTTCTGATAAGTAACAGCAGAAAACATCATATAGCACTCTAGCATCAGAGATTTGGGCATCAAGATGGACTCAAACGAGCATGGCACAATGGAACAAAATGAAGAGCATCTCGAGGCGAACATTTTGATATATTACACGCACGAAACGGAGCAGTATGTAATGAGATGTGATGCGATGAACATGAGCACATAATGCAATATTTCGGGACTCAGCAGAAATCGAGGGGAGGGGAAAATCAACCTGCGAGATCTAGGGTTCGGTGCGGATCGGCGCGGGAGAGGAGGCGGCCGGAGCTCGGCGCCGGTGAAGAAGAGGGCGAGGCGCCGCGGAGGAGCTCGGGAGGCGGCCGGACGTCGGCGAGGGAGGCGGCGGCGCGTTGGTTTTCCCTTGAAGAGGAAAGGGTGATGCAGCAAAGTAGCATAAGTATTTCCCTCAGTTTTTGAGAACCAAGGTATCAATCCAGTAGGAGGCTACACACGAGTTCCTCGCACCTACACCAACAAATAAATCCTCGCAACCAACGCGATAAGGGGTTGTCAATCATTACACGGTCACTTACGAGAGTGAGATCTGATAGATATGATAAGATAATATTTTTGGTATTTTTATGATAAAGTTGCAAAGTGAAATAAAGGCAACGGAAATAGCTAAGTGTTGGAAGATTAATATGATGGAAAATAGACCCGGGGGCCATAGGTTTCACTAGTGGCTTCTCTCTCGAGCGTAATTATTTACGGTGGGTGAACAAATTACTGTTGACCAAATGACAGAATTGAGCATAGTTATGAGAATATCTAGGTATGATCATGTATATAGGCATCACGTCCGAGACAAGTAGACCGACTCCTGCCTGCATCTACTATTATTACTCCACACATCGACCGCTATCCAGCATGCATCTAGAGTATTAAGTTCATAAGAACAGAGTAACGCTTTAAGCAAGATGACATGATGTAGAGGGATAAACTCATGCAATATGATATAAACCCCATCTTACTATCCTCGATGGCAACAATACAATACGTGCCTTGCTGCCCCTACTGTCACTGGGAAAGGACACCGCAAGATTGAACCCAAAGCTAAGCACTTCTCCCATTGCAAGAAAGATCAATCTAGTAGGCCAAACCAAACTGATAATTCGAACAGACTTGCAAAGATAACCAATCATACATAAAAGAATTCAGAAGATTCAAATATTGTTCATAGATAAACTTGATCATAAACCCACAATTCATCGGTCTCAACAAACACACCGCAAAAGAAGATTACATCGAATAGATCTCCACAAGAGAGGGGGAGAACATTGTATTGAGATCCAAAAAGAGAGAGGAAGCCATCTAGCTAATAACTATGGACCCGAATGTCTGAGGTAAACTACTCACACTTCATCAAAGAGGCTATGGTGTTGATGTAGAAGCCCTCCGTGATCGATGCCCCCTCCGGCGGAGCTCCGGAATAGGCCCCAAGATGGGATCTCACGGGTACAGAAGGTTGCGGCGGTGGAATTAGGTTTTTGGCTCCGTATCTGGTAGTTTGGGGGTACGTAGGTATATATAGGAGGAAGGAGTACGTCGGTGGAGCAACATGGGGCCCACGAGGGTGGAGGTCGTGCCCAGGGGGGTAGGCGCGCCCCCCTACCTCGTGGCTTCCTGGTAGCATTCTTGATGTAGGGCCCAAGTCGTCTGGATCACGTTCGTTGCGAAAATCACGTTCCCGAAGTTTTCATTCCGTTTGGACTCCGTTTGATATTCTTTTTCTACGAAACTCGGAAATAGGCAAAAAACAGCAATTCTGGGATGGGCCTCCGGTTAATAGGTTAGTCCCAAAAATAATATAAAAGTGTATAATAAAGCCCAATAATGTCCAAAACAGAAGATAATATAGCATGGAGCAATCAAAAATTATAGATACGTTGGAGACGTATCAAGCATCCCCAAGCTTAATTCCTGCTCGTCCTCGAGTAGGTAAATGATAAAAACAGAATTTTTGATGTGGAATGCTACTTGGCATAATTTCAATGTAATTCTTCTTAATTGTGGCATGAATATTCAGATCCGAAAGATTCAAGATAAAAGTTCAATATTGACATAAAAATAATAATACTTCAAGCATACTGTAACGCCCACGATGCGGTTATATCTCCCACATGTCGAGGCACGACTTAGAGGCATAACCGCATTGTGGTTTTGTCGCAAGAAGGGTCATCTTCACACAATCCCATGTAATGAACGACAATGGGATAACGAGAGTTGGCTTACAATCGCCACTTCACACAATACATAATAAATTCATACATCATCCAAAATCCACACGTAGACCGACTACGGTCAAATCCAAAAGAAAATAAGATAACCCCAAATGCTAGATCCCCGATCGTCCCAACTGGGCTCCACTACTGATCATCAGGAAAAGAAACATAATAACGACCACGTTCCTCGTCGAACTCCCACTTGAGCTCGGTTGCATCATCTGCACTGGTATCGTCGGGACCTGCAACTGTTTTGGTAGAATCTGTGAGTCACGAGGACTCAGCAATCTCACACCCGCGAGATCAAGACTATTTAAGCTTATAGGTAAGGATGATGTAATGAGGTGGAGCTGCAGCAAGGACTAAGCATATATGGTTGCTAACATACGAAAATGAGAGCGAGAAGAGAAGCAACACAACTGTCGCGAAGCTAGAATGATCAAGAAGTGATCCTGAAACTACTTATGTTCATGCATAACTCAAACCGTGTTCACTTCCCGGACTCCGCCGAGAAGAGACCATCATGGCTACACACACGGTTGATGTATTTTAATTAAGTCAAGTGACAAGTTCTCTACAACCGGACATTAACAAATTCCCATCTGCCTCATAACTGCGGGCACGGCTTTCGAAAGATAATAGCCTGCAGGGGTGTCCCAACTTAGCCCATTATAAGCTCTCACGGTCAACGAAGGATAAACCTTCTCCCGGGAAGACCCGATCAGTCTCGGGATCCCGGTGTACAAGACATTTCGACAATGGTAAAACAAGACCAACAAAGCCGCCCAATGTCCCGACAAATCCCGATAGGAGCTGCACATATCTCCTTCTCAGGGCACAACGGATGAGACATCCTACGAGTAAAACCAGGCCTCAAGTTTCCCCAAGGTGGCCCCGCAGGCAGCTCGATTCGAACCAACACTTGAAGGAGCACTGGCCCGTGGGGGTCTAAAATAAAGATGACCCCCGGGCTCGCGAAAACCCAAGGGAAGTGTAGGTGGTAGGTGGTCAAATGGTAAAACCAAGGTTGGGCCTTGCTGGAGGAGTTTTATTCAAAGCGAACTGTCAAGGGGGTCCCATAAATCACCCAACCGCGTAAGGAATGCAAACTCAAGGAACATAATACCCGGTATGACGGAAACTAGGGCGGCAAGAGTGGAACAAAACACCAGGCATAAGGCCGAGCCTTCCACCCTTTACCAAATATATAGATGCATTAATTAAATAAGAGATATTGTGATATTCCAAAATATCCATGTACCAACATGGAACCAACTTCAACTTCACCTGCAACTAGCAACGCTATAAGAGGGGCTGAGCAAAAGCGGTAACTTAGCCAAACAACGGTTTGCTAGGAAAGGATGGTTAGAAGCTTGACATGGCAATATGGGAGGCATGATATTGCTAGTGGTAGGTAGCGCAGCATAGCAATAGAATGAACAACTAGCAAAGCAAAGATAGAAGTGATTTCGAGGGAGTATCATGCATGAGGAGTAGGCAAAAAAATTTGCTCATTTATAGCCGGTCGAAGTCTAAAAGGGCGCGACCGCGCGAGGGAGGCGAAGGTCGTGGGAGGCGCGACGGTTGACGGAATTAATTGAAGTTATACACAAGCCGGCATGGCGTGCGAACAGGCAGAAGCTATACCGTCAGGCCTACGATATGGGTCTCGTAGACATGACATCTAGTGGGTCCCGCATAGTTCTCGAGAACTGTTTGGGGGCTTGCAGCCATTTATCCACCTGGCAAGCCAGCAACCCCACGCCGTTCGCACGCCCTACTCGTCCTCGTCTTCTACTAGTACAGTACCTTACAACAGTTCACTCCCAGTGGTCCCGTCCTTTCACATTACGGCAGTTCCACTAATCCTAACCCTCCTCCCAAATCCATGGCGTCCTAAATCTCCATGATCGGCGGTGAGTGCAACGTTAGAACCATCATCGGTGATGAGTTCGACGTCATCTACACCCGTTCTTCCGCAACGGTGAAAGAATGCCTTGCTCGCTTCAAACGCATGTTCGAAAACCACTTGACCGGGGGGTGGGGAGGTTGATTTCGTGAATGTATTTGTGGGAATATGTGTCAATGACATCTCAAACAAAATTGTGAAATGGAGGCCTATCCATATCATATATACAGGGTCGGGCGATCCACGAGAAGAGAGGGAGGGGTCATAGATATCAATAGAGTCGAAGAGAGGATCAAGTGGGTGGGTGCGAGATCGTTGAAGAGAACCATCGAAATTGTGTGTGTGTGCAAGTCAAAGATATTGGGCGACTGACCTAGCTACCGGAACGTCAGAGGGCACAGGTCAAGTTTGTGTGTGGCAGGGAGACATGACTAGAGCGCTCGATGTATCGGTGTGTGTGTGTGTGTGTGTGTGTGTGGGAGGGGGTGGGGGGAGGGGTAGGCAGAGGCCTAACTATAGAGGTAGAACGACTCGTATATGTGTTGAGAAGGAGAGACCCAGCTATGTCTTGAGGGAGATCGGTCGACATCCATACATAACTGAAGGACGGGAAATAGGTTGGGACAGAGAGAGAGAGAGAGAGAGAGGAGAGAGAGGGAGGGAGAGGGTAGAGTGCTGGATGGGTGATGGAGTTGCTTCTCGAAGATGGTGGGAGAGGCCTACTAGAAAAACTGAGGGTGGAACTGCAATATTATCAATAAGAGTGGGGATGTGTTTCTGTGTGTGCCTGTGTGTGATAGATCTGTGGGGACACATCCATGGATGATGAAGGGGAACCATGTGTTTGGTAAGCAAACCTAACTAGATCGGTAGATCAATTGTTGTTTGTCGAAGGAAGGGAGAGACATAACTAATGAGGTAGATCGATCGACGCGTGGAAAAAAAGAGTTATAAGGACCTAGCTAGCTATATGTATAGAGGGAGATTGGTCGGTGTACGTCCATTTGTTAGAGGCAAATAAGGCCCAGCGAGACGAATAGACAGAGAGAATGGAGCTAGGAGGTGGTGCGAGAGGCCCAGCTACTAGCTAGATAGGGGGAGGAGTGTGCGGTTGTGAGATCGATGAATAGAGGGGCGAGAGTTTACACGTGAGTGGGACCGTATGAGAGACACGAGGCAAGGACACATAAAGGAGGAGATTGAAGGTGCGTGTGTATGTTGTAGGCAGACATCGCCGGAGAGGTTTATCGATCGGTGTGTGTCGGAAAGGAGTTGTGGAGACTGTGGGAGAACGACCTAAAGAAGAAGAAAAATGAATGTGCGAGATCGATAGAATGCTGAGGGAGGGGAGGGCGAGGAGGGCGTGTGCATGCACGAGATAAAGTTAGTGTTAGCTACAAAGGTTAGAGGATTGTGTGGGTGTAAGAGACTAACAAATATCATAATTTCATATGAAAGTGGATTCATATATTTGAATAGGAGATCATAGTGTTTTAAACATATGCATGCATGAATATAGCGGTGATACGCGTGTTGTGGTTTTGCACATGTTATACCATAATGTGATGATGCATGGCGTTTGCAAGTCACAGCTAAATGTCGAACAATCTAAACCATACTATACATCGAACAATCTCACATTTTATTTGAATTTGTGATAATGTGTGGCGTTTGCAGCTTACAACTAAATATCGAACAAACTAAACAATACTATATATCGAACATTCTCACATTTTATTTCAATTTGTGGTAATGTGTGGTGTTTGCAACTCACATCTAAATACTTGTAGGCGTAGGGGGGTGGGGCACCATACATAATGTGATAACCACATTATACATATGAGACATGGTTTAGTTTGTGAAGATCTAGCTAGAGCTTCAAATGTACTATGATTTGAAATCAACATACAGTGGATTCAAAAAATCGTGTTCGAGTTCATATAGTACACATAGTTCATATGTAGCTCGAGACTAATCATGTGGTGTGCTATGAAGATAATACACAAACGATGGTTTAACTTGACAATAATGACGATTGTAGATCTTATTAAAACAGAGAAACGAATTCAAACGCTTTGACTTCACAACAATCATTATTGTAGATCTTATTCAAATAGAGAAACGAATTCAAATTTAGTTCATATTGAAGCGGTAGTATATACGTTTGGAATGCACTAAAACGTTCATTTGAGTACTAGGTTGCATGCATTATACACGTAGTGAAATATTTTAATTGAACATAACATGAATTCAAAGTTTTGAATGACATTTGTAGTGCGAATTGATTTGGTAAAGTACATGTTAGGCTTGTCCGGAAATTTCAACCCGCGCCTTGTTAGCCCGAAATATTTAAGATATATCTTTGTCTCGTTGTGCTCCGACAACTCCCTCCATCTCAACCCGCGCCTTTCTATTCCAAAATTACAACGCGCGCAAAAACTCCCACCTCCTGTGAAATCCCGACACGCGAAATGCCCGTGATACCCCTGAACCGAAAGAACCGCCTCAAATCGGTGGGGGTACTTTCGTAACTTACCCCACATTTCGGACAAGCGCGTCCCTAAGCCATGGTTCCCCACTCCCATCCCATCCGCCCACCCATTCGTACACCGAGGCCGGGAAAACCCGCGAAGCCCCACACCCTCCTCCGTCCGCCACCCAGCCGAAGCCTCTTCCCCGACGGCGTCGCCCACAACAACACCTCGACGTCCCTCATCCACCGTACCGGATGAGGATCCGTCGTCGATCTGGTCGTCCCGCCGGTTCAGCCACCCCATCCTCCACCTCCAAGGAGCTGCCCCGACGTTCCCCTCGTCTTTCGCGCCACCTCCATTCCCGCACTGCCGTCTTCACCTGCACCACCGGAAGAGCATCAGCATCACTGTTTCCTCGGATGAAGCTGCGGCCTAATCGGCGCCACCAAAGAGGTTGTACACTAATCGCCGCATTTTCTTCTGGATTCGATCTCACGGTGCTGCCGGCGCTCGGTCCCGAGCTGACACGGTGCGGCTCCATCCACCGCGGCGTCGCCGGCCACTTCCTCCACGGCGTCGCTCCCTCAGCGGCGACGTCCACATCAGTAGGAGCTGCTGCTGCTTTAGCTCTCGCTCGCGCTGCTGCTCTGCTCTTGCTCTCGGTCTTGTGCCTGGTCTGCACTTGCTCTTGCTCTTGCTCGCGCTGCTGCTCTCGCTCTTGCTCTTGCTTGCGATGCTGCTCCGATTTAGCTACACTTCAGTCGACTGAATCGACTTTTGGGTCAGTTGATTTTCAGGGGGTGGGGGGCTCGCCGGAGTTAAGGAAGAACCAGCCGCAGCGGGGAGGGGGCTCACCGAAGAAGTACCCCACTATCTATCTTAGGGTTCAGGGTGGGGGCGGTGGTCGCAGGCGGTGGTGGGGCGGTGGCTTGGGGATCGCCGGAGAAAAAGCTCGGCACGGGGGGGCCTAGAGGGATGGCCGGGGCAGCGGCGGACCGGCGATGGGGAGTGTTTTTGGGGCGGGCGGGGCGGCGCACCGCCGGCCGCGGGCGGCGGGGGGCGGCTGATTGGCCGGTGGTGGCTGGCGGCTCAGGGGGGTGGAGGTTGAAGATGAACTGCAGGCCCTTGATTTCGTATCCAACGGCTGCAAAATCGACTGACCAGAGATGAAAAAGTCAGTCGACTAACGTGTAGCCTCACCTCTAGTGCGTTCAGTTTCGGCAGTAAAATTCAGTTTCGACAGCAAAATTCAGTTTCGACAGTTAAGTTCAGTTTCGACAGTTAAATTCAGTTTCGACAGTTAAGTTCAGAGATGAGCGGCTGATGTATACATCTAGCACTTTGCGGTTATGTATTTTATTTCATCTATTTAAGATGCTATTAGAATTCCACTCAGGTTAACGGTGTCTCTCTTGTCCTACTTTAGCCTCGGCGTCGTACAACTCACCGGAGCTGCTCCAATGACGAAACCCTCCATCACAGCGGAGCAATACCTCGGGCTCCATCTCCAGACGCCTAAGATCTTCTTCCCCTCCTCCGACAGCCAAGTCAGCCGGAGCATCCTCACCGGCCAACCAATCACGCTGAGATCGACATGGCTTCGCCAAAGAGGTTGTACACTTCTTGTGGTTTGACTTAATCTCACCATGCTTCTTTGCATCATGTGATCTTCCAATTCTTGTGAACCAAACACCCAGATTGGCAGAAATCCTGTGTTTTTAAATTCTCTGTTTTGCACGTGCATTCCTATCCTATTCCTGTCTATTTCTTGTCCCTGCATTGTTAGAATCCTCAAATTCAAACAAGCCCTTACACAATTACTTCTGTTACACATATGTGTCAAAGAAAACCTTGTGTGGTTTGTCATGCTCCTGTGGTGCTGTGTTCCACCCCAGCTCAGCTGCTCCAACGATGGAAGGGTTCACCACAGCAGGGATCCACTCTCCAGACTGTCTTTCGCCACCTCAGATCTTCTTCCCCGCCGCCGGCAGCCACGACAACTCCATTACCATCATCAACTGAGCAGATGACCTTGAGGACTACACGGGTCCGCAAGAGAGGTTGCACTCTTCCGTGTCTGCTTACGTTATGCATCGCTTAATATGATGACATGCTACTTTATCATTGTGTTCACCTATTAGACTCCGACTCAGGTCCAAACTTATGCTGAAACTTGAGTTTTTAAATGGTTGTGGGGTACATATTCGGGCAGCAATCAGTACTATCTGTCTACTATCTGGTTAATCTCGGGTGTCTACTCTGAGTTTCATGTTGGGTGCAAACAAACATTAAAGGAGCCATTATCTGTATTTTTGAACTAAAGCTATTATCTGCCTGCTATCATTGGTTTTGGGTCTATCCACAGTTTGCTACCATCACTCTGGATTTGTGCATGCACTCCTTACATAATCTCACTATGTTTTATTCCTATGCATGTTACTTATTGTACACAATGGAACTGAACATGTAGAGCAAAAGAGACGAGCCTTGCATGGCAATAAAATTTCATGCAGACGTCGCTCCATGGTGGGCGCAAAGGCAGCCCCCCTCCACCCATTTCGGATCGTAGTCAAGAGGAAGATAACTGTTCTGAAGGGGATTCAGAAGCAGAAGACCACTCCTATTTACCCCATGAGGTCTTCGCTCTAACTTGGCATGCTGATGTTGGTTATATCATGCATATGGTGCCTTGCATTGCTTACTTTATACATCAAATATGTCAACTGCTTAGTTTAGACATGCTTTGTGCGAATTCCATCTGTTTAGTTTATTCATCGTTTATGTGAATGATGCAATGCCATCTTGTTTAGCCAGGCATCATATATGTGAATTTTGCAATGCCACCCTGCTTAGCCAGTCATCTTATATGTGAATTATATCAGGCCATCCTTATTTTCATTACGTATTACATTTGTCAACAATGTTAGTACATTCAACTACTCTTCGTGTGCATCAGCCATTTGACACGGTGATGGAAAATTCTGGAGTGAAAACAAGGTCTTCAGAGCAGACTATGCTATCTGACGAAGCGCATATCTCGCTGGTTACGGATAGCTCCTCAGAGGAGGATTCAGAGACAGATGACCAGTCCTATTCCCCCCCCCCCCGAGGTGCATGCTCTAACTTGGCAGGGTTATGTTGCTCATATCGTGCGTATGGTATCTTGCATTGCTATGTCATTTGCTTAGTTTAGACATGATTTGTGTGAATGCCACCTGTTTAGTGTCTAATTACCATATATGTGAATTATGCAATGCCATCTTTTTGCAAGACGTTATATATGTGAATTATGCAATGCTATCTTGTTGCAAGGCATTATATATGTGAATTATGCAATGCCATGTTGTTTAGCCAAGCGTCATATATGTGAATTATATCATGCCGTCCTTTTTTCTATTTCTCATTGCTTTTGTCGACAATGTTTGTATATTCAACTGCTCTTCCTGCGCATCAGCCATTTGAATTGGCGATGGAGAAATCTGGAGTGAAAACAACGTCTTCAGAGCAGACAATGCTACCTGGTGAAGCAGATATGTTGCTGGTTACAGATAGCTCTTCAGAGGAGGATTCAGAGGTAGATGACCAGTCCTATTATCCCCCTGAGGTGTATGCTCAAACTTGGCAGGGTTATATTACTCATATCATGCATATGTTGTGTTGCAATGCTTAGTTTTTACATCATATACACGATATTGAATGCCATCTCCTTAGTTGACACATCATATATGCGATTGCCCTCTGCTCACTTCCTTAGTATATAAATCATATATTTGAATTAAATCATGCCTTGATGTTTACATAGACAGCATGTATCTGAATTATGGCATGCCAACCCATTTTCTAAAGACATAATATAGTTATATCATCTCATCCGGTTCACATAAACATCATATTTTGAATTATGTCATTCAATCCGTGAATTATATCATGCCATCATGTTTCCATCGACGGCATGTTTGTGATTTATGGCATGCCAACCACTTTAATAGACACATCGTATAGTTATATCATGTCATCCTGTTTACATAGTCATCATATTTTAAAGTATGTCATTCTATCCTATTTAGTTAGCCATCATACATGTGAAATTGTGTCATGCTATCCTGTTTAATTAGCCATCATATATTTGAAATTATGTCCTACTATTCTGTTTGGTTAGACAACATAAATGTGAATTATTTCATGCCCTGTTTTCTTCCCTACTATCCATTACACTTGTCTATCTTACAATGTCTGTACATTCAATTACTTTTCTTGTTTATCAGCCATTTCAATTGGAGGGGGTGATGGCAGTATCTGTGGGAGTAAAAACACGGTCTTCAGAAAAGATCGTTCTACCTGTCGACGGAGATAGAACCACGGTTGTACTTGCCCAAGAACCAGCCCCACCACACATAACCCAGACTCACGCAGATTGTACCCCTACCCAGTTGGACAGAGAACCAGCTACACCCCTTCTAACCCCAACCCCAGCAGATAGCAACCCAGTTCCCGTTGACACAGCACCGTCTCCACCACAGAGCACTCAAACACGAGCAGTTAGTAAGGCAATTGCAGTGCCCAAAGCACGAGCACCACCACTCCGAACCCCAAGTCAACGCTTAAAGCAGAAGAAGAACTGTTCTCAGGTCAGGTTCCGTAGCTATGGTTCATACTACTTTGCTCTTGCATCACTGTATTTACTCATACCAACTAATTTCAAATTTGAAGGATGCAATTGAAACTCCAATGGCGCAACAGGTATGTTTTAAACCTGCTTCTTTAACGTGTTTGCTGTTGTAACTTGCTCTATGTTGATTTCAATTTCAATTGAATAAACAGTTATGTTCTCATGCCATGCACATTACAAGTGTTGTTATTGCTGTGTAGTTTCCCACACTTATATTCTATCTATGATGCTTTGTCTTAAATAGATATGATTCGAACTATATCTATCTTGATTTGGCAACATAAACTAGAATGATATAGACCATACAGTGACCATACTACATAGATATATGTTTGTTTCATGTTGTTATCCTATCCACCTCACTACTGAACTGGTTTACCAAAATGAGTTTCATATACTACATTGTTAACCTGTGATGTGTTTGTTTGTTTCTCCTTTAGAACGCGGATAAAATATTGGAGAAGAGTACCCCGTTATGCAATGGTAAAGGAAGTAATGCAGATCAGGTTCAAGATAGTGAGACATCCCTGTTGTTCTCCAAGAAAGCTGATAAAAACTATATTGAAGACACTGAGACAACCCCAAAGTCCCGTCTTGATGCAGTGTTCGAGTTACTGGCTACTACTGCTGGCACCAGCTCTTCGAACTCGCTGCCTGAATCAGTTCGGCTTCTTGAGTCTCAACTTCAAGTTGAAAGACATTGATCAGATGTTATGCGATAGGAAGCCGAAGGACTGAGGAAGTCCCTGCAGAATTCAGATGCATACTTTCTGGTGCAATAGCAAGTGCTGGAGGATTTAAGTGCCAAACAAGAGAAAGTTAATAAGCTTGCTAAGCTTCTTGCCATCATTATGGTACCCAGGATATTGTTTCTTGAGCTCTTCTGAAGTGGTTTCAGTTCTGGACTTGTTTTGCTGTGGCGTTTATATGCTGCTTTGTTCCCAATATTTGCACTTGTGGCGAACTTTGATGCCCAGTGGATGTAATATGTGTAATAGGAGTGATAGCCTAGTGTAAGTTGCTTGCTTAATTATTTCCGTTGTCTTGTTTATTCATTTCAGTGCAGTTCTTTTTCCGCGGTTTGCTAGTGACCGGAATAACCTATTTTTAAAAACTAGGCCACATTAACAATGGGCTACATATTTACTGTAGTTAACATGGGCTTCCTACGGGCCGTAGAAACAATGGGCCTTCTAAGGGCTGTAGAAACAATGGGCCTTCTATGTGCTGTAGAAACAATGGGCCTTCTACGGGGCATAGACACAATGGGCCTTCTACGGGTCGTATCATCAATGGGCCTTCTACGGGCCGTATGATCGGTTCGCCAAACATGGGCCAATAACAGACCACATTATGGCCATAAATGGGCTAGAGTTGAAATCGTCTATTCATGGGCCGTCGTTAATAGGACGTATTTGATGATGCTATGAAAATGGCCCAACGTATTAACGGGCCACAAACGGGCCGACTGTAACCACGGGCTGTATTTGGCCCACAAGCAGAAAATGACAGTAACGGGCCGAAAGTAAACGAATGCTGGAAATGAGCCCAAGAATAAATGGGCCCTGAGAAGGCCAAAAGATAACATGGGCTGGAAACGGCCCACGGAATAATGGGCCGTTAATGGGTATAAAGTGATACACTGTTCATTGCGGGCCAGTTTTACCACGGGCCGTTAATGGGCCGAGGTTTACTAAGGGCCTCATATGGGCCAAAAGATGTCATGGGCCATACATGGGCCGGAAGTTAAATCGGTCTGGAATTATATTGGACGGCCCAGATGACGCTACTGGGCCTAATTCGGATAGGCCGTAAACGGGCCCTGGGTTAGCGGGCTGTAAATGGGCTATATGCGAACATGCCATTAACAGGCTTGTCGTGGGCCGGCCCGCCACCTTTTGACCAAGTCAAACGGGTCGGCCTTTTCACAGGAATGGGCCTCCGTTGGGCCGTGCCACATGTCGACGTATCATAGGCGCTTTGGGTCCAATGAGTGGATGACATCTGTCCCAACGGTGAGCCGACACGTGTTTCCTCCAGCCAATGATGATTTTACACATGGAAAAAGCCCATTGGTCGGGGCTGTTAACGGGTTATCAGATCCAAAACCGGACCCGATAGCTTAACGGCGTTCCGTTACGGTGGATGCCACGTGTTGGTCACCCTTGACGAAAGCACTTCCGTGACGCGCGATTTATCGTCATGGAAGTGGACACTTCTGTGATGATAATTTTGGTAATGTCATGGAACACTTCTACGACAGCACAGGTATCACTATCTTGATTCTGTCATAAATTTGTCATGGATGTACATGCATGACAGAAAATGTGACCTACTGTGACAAACACGTATCATCACGGAAGTGTATTTTTTTGTAGTGCTGGTAGGCCCACAAGTCAGCCTCTAAACCAGTGGCGGACAAATACAACCCATTTAAAAAAATAACAGCCCATTCCATACGTTTAAATGGAAAGTTCAACATTCAGAGCAAAGTAACAGGTCTGATCCAGATATAGAGTACTGAACTTCCACGTTGACAACCATCATAGCCAAGTTAACTATCTACTCCCAATAATACTCTAGTAGTGTACAAGTACTAACTTACTCTTAGCTAACTAGACGATGTCGGCCGCCATCTGCGGTACACGCTAAACGCCGGCATCGGCGTCCTCCGCATCGCCTCGGACTTGCCAGAGATGCGATAGGGCGCGTTGCTCGCGCGCGTTGGCCCTTTCCATGCCGGCGTGGTCCACCGAAGCTTTGGCTTCTAAGCGGTAAACCCACTTGACGAGCTTGTAGTAAAATTCGGCGTCGTGATCGCGTGCATGCCCGACAGCCTCTAGGGCTATTTGCCTGGTGCCGGCCTCCACGTAGTCGCCCCAGTTGCCGGCGCTCTGCTCGCGACTCAGAGCATCGGTGCCCTGCTGCTCCATGTCCCGCTGGCGGTGCAAATTGGCAATACACTGCTCCTCCTCCAGGCGGTCGCGCTCCAACAACTCCTCATACTCCTCATTGCCATCTAAAGACCGATAGAATCCCTCCTCCCTCTGTCTGCCTTCAGGTGAAAAACCGAACACTAGTTCCGGCGGTGACCGCCTCCAGTGTCGCCTATCACGGACGGGCGGGGGCATGGCGGATGTGGCGAGAGCAAGGATAAGTGGCGAGCGACGTCGGGCCAGTGGGGGCTTATGAGGATAGGGTGAGCTGGGTGATGGTGCCACCGGAGAAGCCCGGGAACCAGTAATTATAGGTGGAAGGTAGGCGAACTAGCGTGTCGCGGGAAACGCGACGGTCATCGCAGTCATCGGAATTCAAATGCATAAGCAGGCATGGCTTAGCGCGCCAGCATGCCGTGGAAAACTGGAAAAATTGAAATTATGATTGTGTCGTCCCATCCTGTCAGTGGTGCGTCCCGTCCGTGCTGGGTCGCACGCCGGCATGACGGTCAAACGAGTGCACTCGAATCATCCAGATGAGGTACTCCCTCCTTGTCAAAAATGATTCCACCACTCATCATCTACTTACCTTGGTTGGTTAGATTTTTGAATTAAGCCCTGCAAACCGGAAAGGAGGTAGTACGTGCGTGATCCGCTATTTATTTGTGTAGGATCGAGTAGGTCGTTTTTTGAATTGAGCCCTGCAAACCGGAAAGGAGGTAGTACGTGCGTGATCCGCTATTTATCCGTGTAGGATCGAGTAGGTCAGATAGTGTACGTGTAGGATCGAGTAGGTCGGATGGTGTACGTGTACGATCGCATTAGCTAATGAACGTCCACTGGGAGATAAGGCATGTGCGAACGTTTTTGCTGGCAGTTTCTTCAGATTCGCATGGCATTTTCTTCAGAGCAGCTGGTCAGTTTCTTTAGAGGTAGGCATTTATATTCAAAAAATGCCACTTCGGATCTTGCGTCGCAACTAAAACTGCCAGGAGCGCATAAGTAGGCGAGCTAGTGATAGAGCAGTAACTTGTAAACACTGAGCGAACAGAAATAAGGAACTGTTAGTGACTTGTAAACACTAAGAACACAGAAATAAGGATCATGTTGTGCACAGCAGTAAGAGCCGATCCGTTCGAAATATTCACACGAGACTCACAGGCCTGGCATTGTAATATGTTCACATTAGTAGCCCAAATTCAAAACCAACGAGTATGATTCCCATACATAAGATCAACATGTGAATGCATCTCAATGATTCATAGATCATATACAAATATGTAGCTCCACAAGCAAAGATCTAGAAAAAACATATGTTATTCCTACTAACATGGATGCTTCTCTTGGCCAACATTCAGTATAGAGTGAAAGACAAATTTGTTTCTGAAGTCTACAATTCCTCTTGCAAACGTAAGTGGTTTCACCAATAGGTGGAACCATGAGAATGAACCACACATGATGGAGGAACATCCACTACAATATGATTTGGTCTTCTCTCGATCACACGGCGAGACTATTTTCGGAATACAAACTTTAACTTAGGCAAAATGATGCCCATTGTATAATCAGAGCAAAGCAATGAAGCACCTAGTGTTGGCCAATAAATAGTACAGTACTGCTTTTTTGCAGTCCATGAAGTGACTATCCAATCTTTATGTGTCTACTTTCAAATGGCACTGCATGCAGTGACTATACTATTCTCTTGTGCAGTTCAACCAAAATTGCGGTCACTTTGTTTGTTTTCCAAATAGCAAAGGGCAGACATCTCTGTCTGCACAAATATCAAGCAGCTATTAAACATATACCCCACCTGGTATTTTTGGTTTAAACATGTCTCTTCCGCTTAGCATCTGTCATATTTTGCACTAGACAATTTGATACAGCCATGTTTTGCCCTGGACAATTTCATACTGAATTGATTTGCTCGTTCAGAGCAGAAATATAGCGCCTATTCTTCATCAGACCAAGGATATCCATGTTCGCAGTGATGGAAGAGGTGAAATCGATACAACCGAAATTGAGCATCCAACCATTGAATCCTGTCCTGCACCTCCAATGTAGGTCCACCCTGCCAATAAATTCACATGCAAACCACTAGTATTACTATCTAATGACAGTGCAAAAAGAGTAGCAAGATAGTAGCAAACCATGTACCTTCGTAATGAATAGCTCATAGTGCCACCAATTGGATATAAAGGTTTGGAAGAAAACATGCTCCTAATGTTGAACCATTTGGACATTTTGTGAAGTTCCACTAAAATCGAGCATCCCTGTTTGCATAGATATTGAAAGTGTGATTACTATAGAAGTGGCACTAGTTGAAGCATAGACTCACAAATATAAGCATTCCAATTTCTTAATGGGAAAAGGTAGCAAGACTGTTTCTAACCACCTGTTTGAAGGAATAAATAAGGCAACAACAACTGATGTCAGGAAGGCATACATAGTTTTTTCTGAAAAATTGAGCCATTGCTGACCTTTCCTCTTCTTTAAAGCATATTTTGTATAGTTCAACTAAAATAAAATGCCATCACCGCCTTAAAAATTTAATGACACTGTACAAAAGGAAATGACTTAACATTACATCATGATGTCAGGTATGTAGTCGACAGGCATTAGAGACAAACATACAGACCTCCTCCGATAACATAATGAACATTAATTTTAACAAAGGTGTGACTAGCTTTACCGAGATAATTTGAGTGAACTCTACACCCTCTGTTCCTTAATATAAGACCTTTTCGCAGTTCAATTCAAAGTACCCAAACGTCTAGTATTTAGAAAAACAGGTAGTAGTTTTTTTTAGCACATATCTGGGAAAGCTTGCCAGAATTTATATATGTCCATACGCTAATGCAACACCATTCGAATAGTACTAAGATAGACTAATCCAGTGGCTAGTGCAACAGTATAGTAGTTATTTTATTACAGGGTACAGTACAATGGTTTTACTGAACTGATTTCCATAAGCTCTAGCACTGGAAGATTTCTATAAGAATTAACAATACAAAATGTAAAGGTAATAAGTTTCAGCATTGGTATAGTAGCTGTGCAAGAGCATTAAACCAAATACAAAATTTTGAAGGTAACTAGCATTATTAACTAATGACAGTATATAAAAATTGCAAACCATGTGCCTTCAAGGTAAATATTATTAACTAACTCAAGGTATGTAATCTATAAGCATTAACAGTGCAAAAATCTGAAGGTAGTAACAAGATTCATCATTGGTATACTGGATGTGCAACAACATTAGAATGACTTAGCTGAAAAATCTTTAATACATCCACAATCAATAGCTAACCCTGAAATAATCCACTTACATTAAATGGCACTGCTTAAATTTATCGGTGGCATTAGACTGAGTGCGGCATTAGTTAAATGTGGCATCACTTTAGCAGTAGCATTGCTTGACTTGACCGTTGGCGTTATACTAACAGCAAAAAAAGTGGCAATAAGAGCATGGGAGGCCCATTCGGACAGTGGGCGCACCAGTACGATGTACCTCCACGGACACATAGAGTGGTGAGGGAGGTATGCTTGCCCAGAAAAAATATCCAGGCAGCATATGTGGATTACGTCCCATTTTTGTTCTCTTTAGCTACTGATTTTCCCCTTTTCAACCTAGATGCGGGTCGATGCCTAGTCTCTTGGACAGTACAGTCTCCCTTCCTTTCCTTATTCAACCCAGACATGGATTAGTCTACATGAAGTAGGGTTTCCTTTAATAGTGCAAGTTAAGGTTTTCGTCTGCCTGACCAGTAGAGCAGAGGATAGCAAATTGGGAAGATGGTGGAGTGGAAAAGGATCCACATGCAGCGACGTGGCAGATGGGGCAATAGAACAAGGGTATGGTTCGAAAAGAGGTAGCATACCTGAGGGTCGGCGGGAAGTGGCTTCGCTCGTGGTCGTCGTCCTCCGCACACACTACGGCAGCGAGCTTGGGGAAGGAGGCCATCCCGCGCGGGCGCTAGGTCCGAGAGGACGGCCTTGTCATCAGTGCGTTACCTCGCTCGCCGACGACGAGTGCGTCAACGCTGCACGTCCTTTTCTTCCCCAGCGGATCTGTGACCACTGGTGAGGAGGGAGAGAGAGGTCATCTTTTTTAGATCTGGAGAGAGGGTGATAGTGTGAGAAGCAAGTGGGCAGTCCTTAGCAAGAAAGCACTGAAGCTCCATCCTATATATCTTTTTTATACTACTAGTACTAGAGGTGGAGTAGTGGTAGAGTAGTTTATATTTTCTCTGCATACAGTACCAGTTAATCGTGCTTCAAAACTGAACGGCACGCCATTAAAAAAATAAAAGGTCGACAACTAATGCGGCACCTCGGGCCAACGCGGCCAGATCGCATTTTGCACGAGAAATTACACACCATGTTTCGTTGACATGTGGTCCCGTTCCCACATGTCAGTGAGACGACGGTGAGTCCTTTTGTACAATTTCTAAACGGACGTCTATGTAGACCGGGGCACCTCTTCGTGTACCGTGGCAACCGTCCACCGACTCTTCGCCTTTCCCTCTCGATTTGGAACTGCTGTCGCACGCTCTTCCTCCCTCCTCCATTTTCCTTCACCCTTCCTTCTGCCATTGTTCGATCGTCTTCTCCATGGAGGGAACAGGCCGAAAACGAGCCCGTTATTCTTGCCCCGATCTGAAAGATGACGTGGTGGAGGAACTCATTGATCGGTGCGACGTCATCACCTCGGCTAGCATGGCAGGTTCGTTCAAGACCATTCTCGACTCAACTAATAACATCATTACAAGGAACCCAGGGGTCCAGGAGCGGTTTGATCTCCCCTATCTTCTTCACCGTGAACCTGGTCACTGGCGTGCGGACGACGCAGGCCTCGCCTTGTGCAAGTTGATGCCGCTTGATAATGATACGTGTGATTTTAAGATGCCATCGCTTGAGGGTAAGGCTTGGGCAGGCGCAAATGGAGATTGGGTTGTTTATATTGGGTACAACTGCGAGTGGGAACTTGTGAATGTGTACACTTGTCACCGGGTTCCACTTCAAAAATCTCAGACTGCCCAGAGGTTGAGCACAGTGGTATTCTACGTACGTTCAACTACGATCATGGTAACTGTCGTCTACAGAAGATAGCAATTTGTCGAGTTCCCGACTGCTCTTGGGGTTATAGGAATGCTTGTGTTCTCGCTATCTTCGACAAGCTTATTGTCGTCCTTCATGGTTCGACTCGATGGATATTGCTCAAAAATCAGTTTCTATACATGGATGATCAGTACTATGATGTAATTCAATACGAGGGTCTTGTGTTTGCTACCACCACTCGAGGCACTATTTTTGCATGGAATCCTTATGCTTTCGGTATGTTTGTCTTACACCGTAATTATCATTGTTTCATCCACATGCAAGCGGGTTAACTAGTTTCCCTTTACTAATTAACCTTCTTGTCTTTCCAAGGTACTGTGAACATTCCACCACCTATACTTGAAAAAATTTATAACCAAGGGGGAGATGACGACGATGATGATCACGAGCATGAGGACCCATATACTCAGTGGCGCCTGGCAACTTATTCCGATGGATCACCTCTTCTTGTCTGTATACAGGGCACCACTGATGTGACTAAGGAAGCAAGTGTTGTCTCCCATGGTCGCACTCTCCAGACCTATTCCAACATCCGTTGTAGGGTATTCGGGATGGATACTACTGTGCTAGCGCCAACACCTTCGCCCTGGTGTGGTATTGATACTCTTGGAGGAAACTCGCTCTTCCTTGGACAAAACTATCCAATCATGGTGAAAGGCGATCCAGCTGTTGTCGACACAACGTTACTACCATTTATGAGAAGCAACTGTATCTATACCTCGGACATTGCTATGGTTCCCAATCGTGGCTAACACAATATGCGTCCTGACGTAGGCCGCTTCAGCCTGGATGATCATTCCTGCGTTGGTCTCGAGATAGACAGTAGCTGCCCCATCCCAGACAATCACTTCTGGTTCAAAGCAAGCGTTTCCAACGCCGAGGATTGGTTGAGCTGAAGTTCATTTCATTGCTTGTTATTTGTGGTGTGATGAAAACTTTAGTATTTACTAGAATGTATCGTCGTTGTTGTTGTGGGTTCATGACCTGTTGTGTGTAATAAAATGATATGCCTGTGATAAACTTACTAAATTTATGAATGGCCTTCGAGTCGCTTCTCTGAGTGGGTGTTGTGACGAGGCAAAAAATATTTTCCAAATACATAATTGTACATGCATTGCAACAGGTTATCAGATGAGTCCAATCAACAATAGTACTACTACTATTTGTACTAGCTTCACATGCTTCGCACGTCGGGTGGGTCTTTTTACTGTAGCAGCAAATCCCATCATCCTAGGTCCTTGGACGAGTCCAATAGAAATTGCATTCTGATGTTTGGGTTCAAACTTTCAAAACTGCTGCACTATCTCTATGTCTACGTATACGTAATACAACACGTTTTTAAACTGGAGACCAGCCACCCACCCTCACAAAGAACATTTTTTAACCTAGCACAGACTCCAGGAAATTTGGCCACAGTGTGAAGTGGGCCATATATTAATGTGTTTGCTGTACATAGCAGCACCTTGAGTCCTCGATATATACTAGGGTGGCATGGGCCACATCACCAGCATGACTTCCATCTGACACCATATTTCTTGGAGTCCGTGCTACAGCTATCTCTTCAACCTCGTCATTTCTCTAACTCAGCCATCACGCGGCGGGCGAGGTGGGGGCTTGCCGATACTAGTCGGTTTCCTCAACTGTGGTCCCACTTGTAAGGCCAACTCCAACGCACGACCCATAAGACTACCCACAGTGGGAGTAACATAGGTGGTAACATCACACTTATCTAGGCAAAATAGTTGATGTGGCATGTAATCAATGAAGAAAGAGAGGCATGTGGTAACATAGCTAGTTACTGTAACATCACACATATCAAGAAAAGATCAGTCTACAACGTAATAAATGAAGTGATGCATGACACGACACATATGTTACTACCGGCTATGAAGGTAGTAACATAGACTAGTAACATATGCATGTTACTACTCTAAGTTACCCCCCACTGTAACTAGTCTAACGGACCTCCATTTTGCCCGGATTCTGTCCGTTTGGGTAGGGCAATGGGGTCGTGTCCGGGCCATTTCTCGGATGCGGTGGCCGTGCGCCCAACGCGCGGATGCATCCCGGCCGCGTACATTTTTCTTTGCAAACACATATCTTTTTTTCATCATTGATTTTTGGTACATGGAAATACATCACCAAAATTTGACTAGAAAAGCAAGACCAAAGAAAACAAGAACCACAAGGATACATTTTAGAAGATATCCAACTTCCATAAATGCTCCTGTAAGTTGGATTAGTGCCTTCTCAATGCATTCATTGTTGATCTGTGGAGGCTCGATCTTGCGTGCTTCTTTCTTCTTCGAGTGTAAAGAAGTAGACGTTGCTTCCTTGCATCTAGTCTCATGTCTAGCCTCTATTCTATCAACAAGTGCACTAGTCTCATCTCTAGCCTCTATGCTAGCTAAAAGTGCTACAACATCTACTAAATTGCGCTCTATCAATATATCGATGTACTCTTCTTCCCAATACCAAAACTTGCATCCATTATACACAATAAAATTTTAAGTTAGCACAACAAGTAATCCGAGAGCACAACCGAAGCTAAAGTAGCACATACCCCATCGGTTGAGCACTTGATGAACACCCATCTGGGATGTTCCGGCGTTGTAGGCACGCGGCGCAAGACCTTCTTTGGGCAGTCGTCGCACGTAATGAGTGGCAACGGTGCGCCGACGAGGTTTTGGGCCAGCACCGAGCCCGGCCGACCGCCATTCATGTATCTGTCGGCAGACCACCGATGGTGTAGATCCGAGCGGCTAGTGGAGGAGTCAGTACCTGCATGCGGCCTTGCCGGGGCCTTCCGGCCCTGTGCCCGGCCAGTCCATGGCACGGCGCGGCCTGCCTCAACCAGGCGAGCTCAAGCACGACTAGATCTGCTCCAAATCCGGCCGCCGAGTGCGCAAAACACGTAGCCGTGGTTGGGTAGCTCCGGGGCGTCGAGGGAAAGGGGGCTGAGTGAGCGCGCATCCGAGCTGCACATGCTGGAGTTGGCCTAGCGGCGTGGCGGACCAACCGTGTGGGGGTGCTAAGTGGCTTCGCTCTTGTGGGGGACGGAAGCCATCCCGCGCGGGCGCTAGGTCTGACAAGACGGCCTTGACGTCAGTGTGTGACCTATGTGGCAAACGTCCGCTCCCCTCTAGCCTCTTCGTTCACATGTGGTCTCGTTCCCACATGTCAGTGAGACGACGGCTAGTCCTTTTGTACAATTTCCGAACGGATGTCTATGTAGGCCGGGGCGCCTCTTCGTGTACCGTGGCAATCATCCACCGACTCTTCACCTTTCCCTCTCGATTTGGAACTGCTGTCGCACGCTCTTCCTCCCTCCTCCACTTGCCTTCACCCTTCCTTCTGCCATTGTTCCATCGTCTTCTCCATGGAGGGAACAGGCCGGAAACGACCACATTATTCTTGCCCCGATCTGAAAGATGATGTGGTGGAGGAACTCATTGATCGGTGCGATGTCATCACCTCGGCTAGCTTGGCAGGTTCGTTCAAGACCATTCTCGACTCAACTAATAACATCATTACAAGGAACCCAAGGGTCCAGGAGCGGTTTGATAACCCCTATCTTCTTCATCGTGACCATGCTCACTGGCGTGCGGACGACGGAGGCCTCCCCTTGTGCAAGTTGGTGCTTCTTGATAATGATACGTGTGATGTTAAGATGCCATCGTTTGAGGGTAAGGCTTGGGCAGGCGCAAATGGAGATTGGGTTGTTTATATTGGGTCCAACTGCGAGTGGGAACTTGTGAATGTGTACACTCGTCACCGGGTTCCACTTCCAAAAATCTCAGATTGCCTAGAGGTTGAGCACACCGGTTATGACCGTACTTTCAACTACGGTCATGGTGACTGTCGTCTACAAAAGATAGCAATTTGTCAAGTTCCCGACCGCTCTTGGGATTTAATGGAATTTGTAGTTGTTGCTATCTTCGACAAGCTTGTTGCCTTCCTTCATAGTTCGACTAGATGGATATTGCTCAAAAATCAGTTTCTATACAACGATGAGTACTGTGATGCAATTCAATATGAGGGTCTTGTGTTTGCTGCCACCACTCGTGGCTCTATTTTTGCATGGAATCCTTATGCTTTCGGTACATTTGTCTTCCACCGTAATTATAATTGTTTCATCCACATGCATGCGGGTTAGCTAGTTTCCCTTTACTAATTAACCTTCTTGTGTTTCCAAGGTCCTGTGAACATTCCACCACCTATACTTGAAAAAATTTATAACCAAGGGGGAGATGACGATGATGATGATCACAAGCATGAGGACCCATATAATGAGTGGCGCCTGGCAACTTATTCCGATGGATCACCTCTTCTTGTCTGTATACAGGGCACCGCTGATGTGACTAAGGAAGCAGGTGTTGTCTCCCATGGTCGCACTCTCCGGACCTATTCCAACATCCTTGCAGGGTATTCGGGATGGATACTACTGTGCTAGCGCCAACACCTTCTCCCTGGTTTAGTATTGATACTCTTGGAGGAAACTCGCTCTTCCTTGGACAAAACTATCCAATCATGGTGAAAGGCGATCCAGCTGCTGTTGACACTACATTACTACCATTTATGAGAAGCAATTGTATCTATACCTCGGACATTGCTATGCTTCCCTACCGTGGCTATCACAATATGGGTCATGAAATAGGCCGCTTCAGCCTGGATGATCAGTCCTGCGTTGGTCTCGAGATTGACAGTAGCTGGCCCTTCCGAGACAAACTCTTCTGGTTCAAAGCAAGCGTTTCCAACACCGAGGAGTGGTTGAGCTGAAGTTCATTTCATTGCTTGTTATTTATTGTGTGATGAAAACTTTAGTATTTACTAGAATGTTTTGTTGGAACTAATCCATAATCCAACATGTATCCTCGTTGTCGTTGTGTGTTGATGACTCGTTGTATGTAATGAATGGTACATTTGCATATGCATGTCATAAACTCAATTTATAAATGGTTTTCGACTCACTTCTTGGAGTGTTAGTGCCGTAGTAGTATAGCCAACATCTGTAGTAGTATGAAGTTGCCACATCACATAGAGCCAACCAATAGTTAGGTGTCGCACGAAGGCCGAGAAATAGCGTGACTGCGTGAGGTGGGCTTGTATGTAGTATGATGTACGCACAGGGCTTGCCGTGTTTCCTACTCCTCCGGTCTGCCTCCTTTTGCCGACACGTCGGACATCCAGCATCCAGGTCGTGTCATGCAAGAAAATGGAGTGCTAGTTGAAGCCACGTGATGTGCATCTTGGGCTAAACTGTAAATAGAATCTTACTACTCTTGAGTAACTCCAAAAGCAGCCGTTGAAGATCTTTATTGGATTTGTTTTTCATCACCTGCACGTCGAGGTGAAGGATGTGCAGGTTCAGTGGGTCCTCTTGCATTTTCACTGACATGTGGGACCGCATGTGAGCAAACAGATGATGGGCTCCGCGCGTCTGGTGGCTGGCTGAGAAGAGAGATAGAGGAGGGCTGAGCACGGACTCCAGGAAATTTGTTCTACATAACCAGCACCTCGATATAGGCTCGATATAGTGGGGTGGCTTGGGCCATAACTAGCATTCACGTCTAGTAGTACGGCACACGCCACCCACACGAGTCCCATCCGATACCAATTTTCTTGGAGTCCATGCTACAACCATCTCTTCTCCCTCCTGTTTTTTCAGCCATCGCACGCTGGGCGGGGTGGGGGTTTGCCGATAGTCGGTTTGCTCAACTGCAGTCCCACTTGTAAGTGAAAATGCAACACAACATGCATTCCCCCTTGAGCGGCGTGCTAGACTGACCGTGTGGGGGTGCGACACGAACACAGAAATAATGATTTTCCCTAGAGTAATGAGAAGTCTGGTTCTCGCACGGTTCATGCATGTAGTACGTACAAAAATTATGAAGTTGATGTGAAAGGTAAGATAATTACTACTAGTACCATGTACTACTACATGGATTTGACAGAAAGATAAAGATACATACGGATCCAACAACGACATCCTCATGCCCTAGTGCGCCGGGTCACCAACCGACGTGTGAGGAGCAGCGGCGTTGGCGGCGAGCTCAACGTGCTTCTGAAAAATGCCGTCCAAGGTTGCCCTGCGGGTCAAGAAGGCCAGCGACCTATCGTCCTCCTCTGGCACGTAGTAGTCCTTGTGGATGATTTGCGCGTAGACGTGGGTGATTATGTCGACGGTGTCTTGCTGCGCCAGGCGGTGCGCGGCGAGTGCGACCTCGAGGTGGACATTCTCCGGCACGACAGCGGGCAGTCGCAGGGCCACCAGTGTGTCGAAGAGGTTGTCACCATAGAGGCTATTGAGGGTGGCGGGCATCAAGAGCCTGGGCGTGTGGGCTGGAGGCGTACGTCAAGGTCGTCCGCGAGCTTCTTAACGACGGTGAACTTGTCGAGGAAGCCGATGAGGACCTTGTCGAACAAGGAGACAAAGCTGTCGTCCAAGCGGCCTCTCACCCTGGCGGCCTCAAGCACGACCTGGAGACATTCCTCGGTGCCGGGCCATAGGCCGGCGTCGTGGACCATCTGGCACAGCCGGCTGATGCTGGTGCTCATCGCCTCCATGGGTCTAGCTTCTAGTCAACTGATCTTGCGATTGGAGTGATCACTCTTGCCCTTGGTTAGGGTGCGTAGGTGCGTAGGATTTCATAGATTGGACTGGCGGGGACGCCGAGGAGCCTTTATATGAGAAGTGCAGACTGCGTTGCATTCACGTATGTGTTTGTCGAATGTGGGGTTCTGGCAAACCCTTAAGGTTCGAACACTGGGGTGCGCGCGAAGTCTTTCCCTCCTACCGATCTACGCCCTAGCTCGCTAAGATCTCGTGGACGAACTCGACGAACTCACAACACAAAGGGACTAGAGATTTATACTGGTTCAGGCCACCGTTGTGGTGTAACACCCTACTCCAGTGTGGTCCTGGATTGCCTCTTGGGCTGATCATGAATTGTACAGTGGGAAGAACAGCCTCCTGAGGTTGAGGGTGTTCTTGTGCTTGGTGACTTAGCGGGTGAGAGCTGGGTGAACTGCTCCATACCCCTACGATGGTGGCTAGCTCTACTTATATAGGCCCTGGTCCTCTTCCCAAATATTGAGCGGGAAGGGAGCCAACAACGGCAGGCAAATTTGAAGGGGGACAACTAGTACAAGCTATCCTAACAAAAGTGGTCTTCGCCTGCAAAAGGCTCTGGTGGTGACGCCGTCTTGGGCTCCCCGATGACCTCCGTCTTGCCGTCCTTCTGGTCTTGGTCTTGTTGCACCGATATAGCAACCTTTGCCTGATGCCTCGGTACTCCTCGCCTGCGCCTGCTTCCTTAGCACCAAAGAGGAAACAAGGATGCTGCGCGCGCTGGCGCCCGCCTGGCGCCGATCGTCACGGCTCACGTCATGAGAGCCTCGTGAGGTTTGCCCAGCCTTGATATCTCCGCTCCTCGCGAGCCTGCCTGACTAGGCCACTCCTGAGGAGGTCTTGCGTCGTCCGCCTCGCGAAGCTTGGCCCCTAGCGAGGGTCTTGGATGCCTTGTTGATGAAGATGGGCCGTACGGCCTGCTGGCTTAGCCACGATGTGGGCCGCAGGCAGGCAAGTCTGGGGACCCCCATTCCCAGAACGCCGACAGTAGCCCCCGGGCCCAAGGTGCACTCAGGCTTGGCTTCACGATGAAGCCAAGGGTCAAGTACGGAGCACCGCGGGCCCCAAAAGCCTGCGGCCTCAGTTGGCGCGTGGCGGTTGATTGGACGTGGGCATCTCCGCTTCCCCACGCTGCCTTGGCAACAGCTCGACTTGACAAGTCCCTGCGACATGCAAGGAAAACCATCATTACCTGCGATCGAGGGAGCCACCGGTTGGCCTTCTCTTGCTATAAATGGGGAGGGGGCGGAGCCCCCGTCGCCCATCTCTTCCTCACTTGCTTGTTTCTTCTTCCTCACTCCATTGCTTGCAGTGCCACCAATGGCTCCGCGAAGGAAGTTCTCCGCCGCTGAGAAGGGAAAGGCCCCTGGCGAGGGACTCGGCTCCCCGGCGCCCAAGCGCGGACGCGGCCGTCCGCGCAAGCGCGCCGCGTCCCCCGCCGTGGCCCACTATCGAGGCGGTGCCGTGGCACGTGGAAGGGGTCGTCCTAGTCATGGCGGTCCATTTGACGAGGGGAGGCGTGCTATGGTGGCGCGGCCTCCCCGTCCGCGCTTCCATTCATGGGAGGTGTCGCCGGAGTTCGTCGTCTGGTCGGAGAACCCGGCCGGCAACTGGCTCCAGCTTCCGCGCTTCTTCGTCGATGAACTGCCGGCCCCTGGTCCAGGCGGACTCTGGTTGCAGGCGGATGGTTACTGCAGCAAGGCCTCTTGGGTCGCGGTCGAGACTTCCGCCGCGGGAAACATAGCCCTGGCCCGCGGCTGGCAGACGTTCGCCCGCGCGCGCGGCCTGGGCAGCGGTGCACCCACCACTTCAAGTACGATGGTGGATCGACCCTCTATGTGAGGGTGTTTGGGGAAGATGGTCGCCGCGCCGGGTGCTGCCCCGAGACGAACGACGGTGAGGAGGTGCTCGGCCTTGGTGACGGTCGCGACGAGGATGAGGGCGAGCCTGCCATTGGCGGCGACCGTGTCTCTTCCAGCTACGGCGGCTCTTCCTCCGATGACAGCTCCAGCAGTGGTGGCTACGACCAGCCGCCGCGCTGCCGCGCCCGCTTCGAAGGCGGCAGCGGGTCATCTCGTCGCCGCGCCTCCGTGAAGCGCGAGGAAGGGTCTGGCTAGGCTCGGGGCGTCGCTAGGGGCCTGCCTCCGCGGATCACTGCAATGCCGCTTTGTTTTGCTCTTTTTTCCTGCATAAAAAGTGAAACCAGTATGGGCCCAGAGGGGCGTGTATCGAACTGTGGTTCCTTGGTTATTGCACTGTGCGCGTTATTCCCGTGCCGTGTTGTTATTTTGCACAAAGATAACTTAACCTGGTGCGTTCAGGACGCCCTCTTCCTTACGAGCTGCTTATTTCCTCGTGTCCATCTTGCCTTGGTGGCCTGCATTCACTTAGGAACTGCAAAAACTCATTAGGAAGTGCGTTAAAGGATTTGCCGTCCACCCTGGCCCTGACCTGGCGCTTTGTTTCACAGTACCCGAGGGGCACGGACTAGGAGAGGTGCGCCAGCTTTTGGGCTCGAACGAGGGTGGCTCGCGAGAAGGCAGAGAGGAGAAAAATGCTCGCGAGGGCACCTACCTAGCCCCCTCGCGAGGTATGTGAGAGAGAGAACACGAGCAAACCAGAGCCATAAAATGCGGTAAGAGGCGAGGGAATCAAATCAGCAAGGAACACCAAAAGCAAACTTCGATTAAGGAAAAGCGAGCCAACTACGGAAAGCAAATGAAAAGCCGCATCCGGCACCTAATATAGTCTTCAAGTCTTCTCACCAGCGCGGAGCTAAGTGCTGCCACTAGGCGTGGGTGGGAGCCCTAGGGCCTGAGGCCGGCGCTCCTGAGACTCCGGGGCGTGTACAGCCCCAACTCATTATTACGTGAGAGTGTCACGGGCAGCGATTCTTCACAGGCACCGGGCCTTCTTCACAGGCTCTGAGCCTTTCTTCACAGGCTTCGGGCCTTGCTTCATGGGTAGAACTTCCGGAGGTGCTGGATGTTCCAGGCGTTTTTGATAGGTACCCCGTCTTGTGTCTCCAGGCGCACGGCGCCAAGCCTGGAGATATGGACGACCTTGAACGGGCCCTCCCACGTTGGTGAAAGCTTATGCAGCCATTCCCTGGAGAGGACCCGCCTCAGGACGAGGTCACCCACTTCGAGCGTCCTGGAGCGGACGTTGCAGCAGTGGTATCGCCGCAGCGCTTGTTGGTACCTTGCCGCCCTTAATGCAGCTTCGCGACGGTGTTCCTCCCCCAGCACGAGATCCATCCCCCGCGTGGTGTCCTGCTGCGTTTCGCCGAACGCCAGGACCCGTGCGGAGCGATGCATGACCTCGTGAGGGAGGACTGCTTCAGCTCCGTAGACGAGGAAGAATGGACTCTCGCTCATTGGCTTGGTGGCGGTGGTGCGGATGGACCACAACACGGACTGGAGCTCATCGTGCCAGCCCCTGCCGCAGGCCTCCAGCTTCTTCTTGAAGGTCCTGGTCTTGAGGCCCCTCAGGACCTCCGCGTTGGCGCGTTCGGCCTGGCCATTGCTCCTGGGGTGCGCTACCGAAGCGTAGCAGATCTGCGTTCCAAGGTTAGCACAGTAGGTTTTGAAAAGGTTACTAGTAAACTGCGAGCCGTTATCTGTGATGATGTGGTTGGGGACCCCGAAGCGGCTCACGAGGCCCTTGATGAACTTGACAGTAGAGCCGGCTGAGATGGTACGGACGTCTTCCACTTTCGCCCACTTGGTGAACTTGTCGATGGCGACGTAGAGATAGCGGTAGCCCCCTGGCGCCCGAAGGAACGGGCCTAGGATGTCCAGCCCCCAGACCGCGAAAGGCCATGTGATCGGGATGGTTTGGAGGCCCTAAGCAGGCTGATGGATTTGCTTGGCGTGGAATTGGCAAGCTTCGCAGGACTTCACTAGCTCGGCTGCGTCGTTAAGTGTTGTAGGCCAGTAGAATCCACTGTGGAACACCTTGCCGACGAGGGTCCGTGACGAGAGTGGTGTCCGCAGTCCCCGTCGTGTATGTCAATCAGCAACTCCCTTCCTTGATCGCTGGAGATGCAGCGCAGCGTGACATCGTTCGGTCATTTCTTGTATAACTCGCCGTCTTGGAGACAGTATGCCATGGCTTGCCGGGCCACACGTTCCGCGTCCTCTTCCTTCTTCGGCAGCGTCCCGTGCGTCAGGTACTCCTTGAATTCCTTGGTCCAGCATTCCTCCTGGGGCTCGAGCGCCAAGAGTAGCCGAGCTCCTGAGGTCGGGCCACAGGCAGGGGCTCCCGTGGCCGGAGGCTGTGGGAGCTCCTCCCGAGGCTGAGTCATGCTTGAAAGAGGTGGCGTAGCTGATGGCTTGAAGAGCCGCTCCTCAAAGACACCGGGCTCCTGCGGTTGCCGCTTGGATGCTCTCCTGGCGATGTCGTCGGCTTCCTTGTTGGTGCCCCGAGGCACGTGCTGCAGCTCCAGGCCCGAGAACTACTTCTCCATCTTGCACACCTCCGCGAGGTAGGCCTCCATATGCTCGTCCTTCGGCTCGTACACCTTGTTGGAGAAGTTGACGAGGAGTTGCGAGTCGCCTTTGACAGTGAGGCGCTTCACCCCTAGAGCTGTCGCAGCCTTCAGGCCAGCTATGAGGCCTTCCTATTCTGTGATATTGTTGGAGACCTTCTCGCCATGCTGAAAGCTGAGCTGCACGGTGTAGTAGACCTTGTCCTGAGTGGGCGAGATGAGCACTGCTCCAGCCCCCGCGCCCTGGTGCACGAAGGCGCCATCGAAATACATGACCCAGCCGTCTGGAGCCTCGCTTCCCGGGGAGGTGGACTGGTCTTCTCCTTCCTCAAGTGTCGGGGCATCCGTCCATTCTACCACAAAGTCAGCGAGCGCGGCCCCCTTGATGACGCTGGTAGTGCTGAACTCCAACTGGAATGCTTGCAACTCGATGTTCCACTCAGCGACACTTCCGGCTGAGTTAGGGCTCCTGAGTACCCTCTCCAATGGGTAGGCGGAGACGACCTTGATGGGGTGGCCCTGGAAGTAGTGTCGTAGCTTGCGCGAGGCCACTAGGAGCGCGAGCAGGAGTTTCTGGGGGCATGGGGTAACGTGCCCTCGCGTCCCGCAGTACGGTGCTGACGAAGTACACCGGGTGCTCGACGAGGGCTGGCACACTATCGAGGCTCGGGTCCTGCGGAGATCGGGGCATATCCTGAGGTGGAGGGGTTCCTGAGACCTGACTGTCCTCAGGAGCTTCTGCGATGTTGCCCTGCTGAGCTTGGTCTTCCACTGTTGATGCCTTTGCTGCGCCTTCCTGACCCTGCGCCACTTCAGCTCCGGCTCAGCGCAGCGCGCCCTTGGCTTGGCGCTCCTCCCGAACCGCCACCAGCGCCACGCTGGCGGAGTACGGGTGGCGGCAAGGTAGAGTACCAGAGGCTCGAGAGACCGTGGTGCCACCATCACCGGGGGGCTGGTGAGGTATTTCTTGAGGTCTTGGAAGGCCTGGTCGGCCTCCGAGGTCCACTCGAACGGACCCTTCTTCTTCATGAGCTTGAAGAAGGGCAAGGCGCGCTCTCCCAGTTTGGAGATGAAACGCCCTAACGCGGTCACCCGCCCTGCTAGCTTCTGCATCTCTTTGAGGGTCTGTGGTGGGCTCATGTCCTCGATGGCCTTGATCTTCTCTGGGTTCGCCTTGATCCCTCTGTGGGATACGAGGAAACCCAGCAGCTTGCCGGAGGGGACGCCGAACGCGCACTTCTCCGGGCTAAGCCTCAAGTTCGCTTGGCGCAGGCTCTCGAAGGTCTCCTCCAAGTCTTGAATCAATGTCCTCCCCTCACGATACTTCACCACTATGTCATTGACGTAGGCCTCTATGTTTCTCCCGAGCTGCTGCCCTAGGGCGATGTGCATCAACCGCTGAAAGGTCGCGCCCGCGTTGCGCAGCCGAAAGGGCATGCAGGTGTAGCAGTACACCCCACATGGTGTCAGGAAGGCTGTCTTCTCCACATCTTCCACCGCCATCTTGATCTGATGATACCCTGAGAACGCGTCCAGGAAGCACAGCAGGTCACACTCGGCGGTGGAGTCGACAATTTGCTCGATGCGCGGGAGTGGGAATGGATCTTGGGGGCAGGCTTTGTTGAGGTTGGTGAAGTCGACGCACATCCGTTCCTTCCCGCCTTTCTTCGGCACTACGACAGGGTTCGCCGGCCATTCGGGATATCGAACTTCTTGGACGGCACCCGCCGCCTCCAGCTTGCGAGTCTCTTGGACGATGAAGGCTTGCTTCTCAGTGGACTGCCGTCTTGCTCGCTGCTTCACGGGGCGTATATTGGGGCACACCCTTAGATGATGCTGGATGACCTCCCTCGGGACCCCTACCAGCTAATTAGGCTCCCACGAGAATATCTCCTTGTTCGCGCGCAAGAACCTCACCAAGGCTTCTTCTTGTCCCGGGTCCAGGCCGGCTCCTATGGTAAAGGTGGCTCCTGAAGACCCGTCCTCGTTGACCGGCACCTGCTTGGTTTCCGCCTTGTCTTGGGTGAACAGCTGCTTCTTCTTGGTAGGCGCGGCCTCCTTGGCCTCGGGGGTACCGGCGCCGGCGGGCTGTGCTGCTGCCGTGGTCTTGAAGGCGAGCCTGAGCGCCGTCACGGCCTCCTTAGTGTCCCCCTTGATGGTGAGGACGCCCTTGCTTCCTGGCATCTTCGTGAGGTTGTAGGCCGGTGAGTCGCCGCGATGAACTGAGCGAGAGCCGGGTACCCGAGGATGGCGTTGTACGGGAGACCGATGCGGGCGATGTCGAAGTCCACCAGTTCGGTGCGGTAGTTGTCGCGTGTGCCGAAGGTGACAGGGAGGCGGATCTGCCCCAGAGAGTGAGCAGCTCCACCACCCACTCCCGAGAAGGGCTTGCTGAGGCCGAGCCGCTCAAGCGGCACGTGAAGAAGGCTGAAGGCTTCTATGGAGAGCAAGTTGAGGCCAGCACCGCCGTCGATGATGGTCTTGGTAATGGCCACGTTGCAGATGGTGGGCGTGCAGAGCATCGGGAGCATTCCGGAGCCGGCGGTGGAGTCGGGGTGGTCTTCTGACCCGAAGGTGAGGTCCGCCTCTGGCGCGGCCCAACCCAGCGGAGCTCCCGGGCGCTTGGATGTGGCCCCGATCTGACGGAGGAACGGCTTGACGTGGTGGTCTGAAGGTGGTGCTCGAGAGCTGCCCAGCAGGGCCGCGACTGCGTGGTGCGCCAGCACCACGTAGTGAGCGGTGAAGAGGTCGCAGAGTTCCCCCCAGGAGGCCACCGTGCATCCCGGGAGGGCCATGGGGAACCAGTTGGCCATGATCTTGTCGTCGCCTCCGGCTTCGAGGACAGCCTCCTGGTACGCCAGCAGGAACGGCGTCGGGTCTGCCATGCCGTCGTAATGCGGCGGCATCTCTGGCTTGAACTTGGTCGGCCACCGCACTCGCCGTAGGGCGGGGGCTAGGGCTCGGTACCCAGACGCCCCGCTGTTGGTGTCGGCCGCAGAGGCGGATGGCAGGGCACCTGCCATGGGGGCAAAGTGCGGCGGCGTGGGGCGCAGGTTAGTGGAAGGAGCTCCGGCGCACCCCTACCTGGTGCGCCAAATGTCGGATGTGGGGTTCTGGCAAACCCTTAAGGTTCGAACACTGGGGTGCGCGCGAAGTCTTTCCCTCCTACCGATCTACGCCCTAGCTCGCTAAGATCTCGTGGACGAATTCGACGAACTCACAACACAAAGGGACTAGAGATTTATACTGGTTCAGGCCACCGTTGTGGTGTAACACCCTACTCCAGTGTGGTCCTGGATTGCCTCTTGGGCTGATCATGAATTGTACAGTGGGATGAACAGCCTCCTGAGGTTGAGGGTGTTCTTGTGCTTGGTGACTTAGCGGGTGAGAGCTGGGTGAACTGCTCCATGCCCCTACGATGGTGGCTAGCTCTACTTATATAGGCCCTGGTCCTCTTCCCAAATATTGAGCGGGAAGGGAGCCAACAACGGCAGGCAAATTTGAAGGGGGACAACTAGTACAAGCTATCCTGACAAAAGTGGTATTCGCCTGCAAAAGGCTCTGGTGGTGACGCCATCTTGGGCTCCACGATGACCTCCGTCTTGCCGTCCTTCTGGTCTTGGTCTCGTTGCACCGATATAGAAACCTTTGCCTGATGCCTCGGTACTCCTCGCCTGCGCCTGCTTCCTTAGCACCAAAGAGGAAACAAGGACGCTGCGCACGCTGGCGCCCGCCTGGCGCCGATCGTCACGGCTCACGTCATGAGAGCCTCGTGAGGTTTGCCCAGCCTTGATATCTCCGCTCCTCGCGAGCCTGCCTGACTAGGCCACTCCTGAGGAGGTCTTGCGTCGTCCGCCTCGCGAGGCTTGGCCCCTCGCGAGGGTCTAGGATGCCTTGTTGATGAAGATGGGTCGTACGGCCTGCTGGCTTAGCCACGTCGTGGGCCGCAAGCAGGCAAGTCTGGGGACCCCCATTCCCAGAACGCCGACAGTGTTGGCCATCTACTCCTCGGCCCTCTACTACACCTGCCTTTGGCTGTGTATGACAGGTGGGCTAGCCACCTGTTGGGCCCACGTGTCATTCACCCAAATGCAGGTGCAGTAAGTCAATGAAGTTGCGTCCCCCTCCGTGCCGGTGAGTATAGTCATCTCACCGGACCTCTAGTTGGGGCCAAACGAGAGAATTTTTTTGTTTACTGGTTTATTGGTCCCCTTTGCATTTTGCGCCAAGTTTTGACCTTTGAGTTAACTAAGAAAATGTTAATGCATGTAACAAAAAATGTTGGCATGGTACATTAACTCCCTCCTCGTTTCTTATTTCGTGACATATCAACCAATGAGAGATGTGGGCCGTGCGTGCTTTCAATGACTTGAGATGACCAAACATGACATGCAGTGGTTAGTTCATTGCTTGTAATCCTATTAATTAGCAAAAAGACATTAAGTTCTCTCGCTTTCCCCTTCGTCTTGGTCACGGTGCACAACCTAAGAGCATGGTTAACAGTATAGCCAGCTGCTGACTACTCCCTCCGTCTAGGTGTATAAGTCATCTTAGGTTTTGCACGGCGACCAAGGCAGAGGGGAAAACGAGAGAACTTAATGGTTTTGCTAATTAATAGCATTGCATGCAATGAACTAACCACTACATGTCATGTTTGGTAGTCTCAAGTAATGGAAAGCATGCACAACCCACATCTCTTATTGGTTGATGTGTCACGAAACAAGAAATGACAAGAGAGTTCATGTACCGTTCCTAAGTGTTTGGGATTATTTGGTTTTCGTAAGGTGACTTGCACACCTAGACGGAGGGAGTATATGATGTTGCCATGTCATATACTGTAGAGCCATCACTTGTAGCCACTCATACAATAAGGTTATCTATAAGGCTGGCTATAAGAGTAGTACTCCCTCCGTCTAGGTGTGCAAGTCACCTTACGAAAACGAAATAATCCCAAAACACTTAGGCACAGTATATTAACTCCCTCTTCGTTTCTTGTTTCATGACGTATCAACCAATAAGAGATGTGGGCCATGCATCCTTTTAATGACTTGAGACTAACAAACATGACGTGCAGTGGTTAGTTCATTGCATGCAATGCTATTAATTAGCAAAAAGACATTAAGTTCTCTCGTTCCCCGCCCCCCCGCCTTGGTCGCGGTGCACAACCTAAGATGACTTATACACCTAGATGGAGGGAGTACTTTTTCTCATCTTCTCTCTCTCTTTCTTCATATTTATTGTATATCGGCCTAGGAATCCGCATATAGCTAGGCTCTTGCATGAGAGCCCACTCCTCTTTTTCACTTGCTCTAAGATGACTTATAAACCTAGACGGAGGGAGTAGTCTCAAGTCATTGGATGCATACGCACCCCACGTCTCGTATTGGGTGATTTCTTTTTTCGTGGCAAAAAACAGGGAACGAGGTGGGTAGTTAATGCACCGCGCCTAAAAGTTTTGGGATTACTATTTGGTTTTTGTAACGTGACTAATGCACCAGTACGGAGGGAGTACAATAGTAGTCTTTGATTGCATTTTTTTGGGTATCTTACAAAGCTCATCGCTCGGTGAGTACAATAGTAGTCTGATTGATGAGACTTCAGATTTGAGCCATCTACCGGAAGGAATAAAACAATACACCATGTATTTATTTACAGAGGGAGTAGTACATTTTTTGTGACATGCATTACTAGATATTGCTAGTCAAATACTAAATCCAAATGGACGTGGTAGTACTACTAAATCCAGACGGTGGTGCTAGTACTAGTAGTAGTACTACCAATGTAGTAGTACTGTACTACCCGTTGGTCAAATTATTACGTGATGCTCCTCACAGTGAAGTGAAAAGACCCAGCGCCGGATATGACACCTGAGTATAGGCGTTGTGTTCGTCATAGCATAGTTAGCCTCACCGTCTGCAATCACTATCATCATGGCTGTAGAGCTAGCCTGCTTACAACTAGCCGTGTTCGACATAATTTCCCGTGCGTAGATGCCTGTGCATTGCACGGAACACCAAGATTGGGGGTGGACGGCACCGACAGCGGCCATAGCGCCAGATTTTTCCATGGCCTTCTTGGTGGGGAGGAGATAAGGCTGATTGTGAGAGACAAGGAGTTCTTTGTAAATAGGGAACAAGTGCGGGCATCTTTTTGCAAAATTGGAGAAGTTTGGTTTGTATGCGTCAGATCTAGATCCGACGGCTATTGGTGAAAGATGGCAGGCACAACATCATCACTAACTCAGGACCTCTTTGATTTGCAGGATTTTGAAAACGCAGGAATAGGACACGGCAATATTACAAGTTTCAAACTGATATTACAAATGTTAGGAGTAATGCTGCACCTACGAAGAGGGAATTACTAGGAAGTTTATGTAAGAAATTTCGTTACTTTAGGTGGATGCAGCATTATCGTACAAACTAAAATCCACCGCCCTGACAAGTCACTAATGGGCAAATAAATTTTTGAGTCTCTGGCTACTTGATGTTTCAAAAACAAATTCAGCATCTGCGGAGACTTTGTCATTTAGGCTTAGACACTTGCGGTGATCAGCACACCATTCATTGTTGTGCCAGAGAACACCGAACCTCATTACCTTGAGCACACTTGCCTCCAGAACAAAGAACGTGGCCAATTTAATCTCAGATGTGCTGCCCCGGTAGTCGATCAAATCAATTTCTGTGAGATGAAGATCAAGGCATTTGATGAGATTGTTATAGTGCAGCACATTTTTCACTTTCGGGTCTTTTTTTATCTGCAAAAGAAGAGAACATATTAGAGCAGCTTGTCGGCATTCTGGGAACGGGGTCCCCAGACTTGCCTACCTGCGGCCCACGGCATGGTTGTGTTGCAAGCCTGTATGGCCCATCTTCATCAGCAAGACATTCAAGACCCTCGCGAGGGGCCAAGCCTCACGAGGCGAACGACGCAAGACCTCCTCAGGAGCGGCCTCACCAGGCTGCCTCGCGAGGAGCGGAGAAATCAAGGCAGGGCAAACCTCACGAGGCTCTCGTGACGTGAGCCATGACGATCAAGATCAGGCGGGCGCTAGGCGGGCGCGAGCGCGTAGTGTCCTGTTTCCCTCCTTGGTGCTAAGGAGGCAAGCGCAGGCGCAGAGTACCGAGGCATCAAGCAAAGGTTTCCATATGAGTGCAACGAGACCAAGACCAGCAGGACAGCAGGATGGAGGTCACCATGGAGCCCAAGATGGCGTCACCACCAGAGCCTTTCGCAGGCGAAGACCGCTTTTGTCAGGATAAGCTGTACTAGCTGTCCCCTTTCAAATTGGCCATTGTTGGCTCCCTTCCCGCTCAATATTTTGGGAGAGGACCAGGGCCTATATAAGTAGAGCTAGCCACCACGGTAGGGGATAGCTCATTGAGAGGCATCTCACCCACACAAGTTCGTCAAGCACAAGAACACCTTGACCTCAGGAGGTTGTTCTTCCCCTTGTACTGTTCACCATGAGCCCAAGAGGCAATCCACCACCACCACACTGGAGTAGGGTATTACACCACAACGGTGGCCCGAACCAGTATAAATCGCGTGTCCTTTGTGCTGTGAGTTCGTCGAGTTCGTCCGCGAGATCTTAGCGAGCTAGGGCGTCGATCGGTAGGGAGGAAATCTTTGCGCGCACCCCAGTGTTCGAACCTTGAGGGTTTTGCCGAAACCCGTGATCCGACATTTGGCGCGCCAGGTAGGGGTGCGCCGTAGCTCCTCTCCGCCAATCTACGCTCCGCCGCCACCGCACTTCGCCCTCATGGCAGGCGCCCCGCTACCGACTCCAACGGCCGGCGCTGACGACGGGGCTAGGGGGCTCCGAGCCCTGGCCCCCGCCCTGCGGCAGGTGCGTTGGCCGCCCAAGTTCAAGCCGGAGATGCCGCCGCGCTATGATGGCGCGGCGGACCCGTCGGCTTTCCTGCTGGCATACGAGGAGGCTGTCCTCGAGGCCGGGGGTGACGACAAGGTCATGGCCAACTGGCTCCCCATGGCCCTCGCCGGCGAGCCACGCGCCTGGCTGCTCAACCTCCCTGGATCCACGGTGGCATCCTGGGAGGAACTCCGCAACCTCTTCACTGCGTGCTACGCGGCACCGGCGCACCACGCGGTCGCGGCCCTGCTGGGCGGCTCTCAAGGCCGCCTTCAGATCGCCACATCAAGCCATTCCTCCACCAGATCGGCACCGCCTCCAAGCGCTCGGGGGCTCCGCCTAGCTGGGTTGCACCCGAAGCCGACCTCACCTTCAGCTCAGAAGAGCACCCCGACTCCACCGCCGGCTCGGGCATGCTCCCAATGCTCTGCACGCCCACCATCTGCAACGTGGCTGTTACCAAGACCCTCATCGACGGCGGCGCCAACCTCAACTTGCTCTCCATGGAGGCCTTTAGCCTTCTTCACGTGCCACTCGAGCGGCTTAGCCTCAACAAGCCCATCTCAGGAGTTGGTGGTGGCACTGCCCGCTCCCTGGGGCAGATCCGCCTCCCCGTCACCTTCGGCATGCGCGACAACTACTGTACCGAGCTGGTCGACTTCGACATCGCCCGTATCGGCCTCCCGTACAATGCCATTCTTGGGTACCCAGCTCTGGCCCAGTTCATGGCGGCCACTCATCCGGCCTACAACCTCATGAAGATGCCTGGAAGCAAAGGTGTCCTCGCCGTCAAGGGGGACACCAAGGAGGCCCTGGTGGCGCTCAAGCTCGCCCTCAAGACCGCTGCGGCGGCGCAGTCTACCGACGCGGGCACCTCCGAGCCCAAGGGAGCCGCACCAACCAAGAAGAAGCAGTTGTTCACACAAGACAAGGCGGAAACCAAGCAGGTGCCAGTCAATGAGGACGGGCCGTCAGGAGCCACCTTTACCATAGGTGCCGGCCTCGACCCAAGCGAGAGGAGGCGTTGGTGAAGTTCTTGCGCACAAACAAGGATATATTCGCGTGGGAGCCCAATTAGCTGGTGGGGTCCCGAGGGAGGTAATTCAACATCATTTAAGGGTATGCCCCAATGTGCGCCCTGTTAAGCAGCGGGCGAGACGGCAGTCCACGGAGAAGCAGGCCTTCATCGTCCAAGAGACCCACAAGTTGGAGGCAGCGGGTGCCATTCGCGAGGTTCGGTACCCCGAATGGCTGGCGAACCCCGTCGTAGTGCCGAAGAAAGGCGGGAAGGAGAGAATGTGCGTCGACTTCACCAACCTCAACAAGGTCTGCCCCCAAGATCCGTTCCCGCTCCCACGCATCAATCAGATCATCGACTCCACCGCCGAGTGCGACCTGCTGTGCTTCCTGGATGCGTTCTCAGGGTATCACCAGATCAAGATGGCGGTAGAAGATGTAGAGAAGACAACCTTCCTGACCCCATGTGGGGTGTACTGCTACACGTGCATGCCCTTCAGTCTGCGCAACGTGGGCGCAACCTTTCAGCGGCTGATGCACATCGCCTTGGGGCGGCAGCTCGGGAGAAACACGAAGGCCTACGTCGACGACATTGTGGTGAAGTCTCGGGAGTAAAAGACCTTGATTCAAGACTTGGAGGAGACCTTCACGAGCCTGCGCCAGGTGAACTTGCGCTTAACCCGGAGAAGTGCGTGTTCGGTGTCCCTTCCGGTAAGCTGCTTGGGTTCCTCGTGTCCCACAGAGGGATCGAGGAGAACCCAGAGAAGATTAAGGCCATTGAGGATATGAGCCCACCGCAGACCCTTAAGGAAATGCAGAAGCTGGCTGGTCGGGTAACTGTGTTGGGACGCTTCATCTCCAAGCTGGGAGAGCGCGCCCTAGCCTTCTTCAAGCTGATGAAGAAGGGCCCATTCAAGTGGACCCCGGAGGCCGACCGAGCTTTTCAAGACCTCAAGAAATACCTGACTAGCCCTCCGGTGATGGTGGCGCCACGACCTCTCGAGCCCCTAGTACTCTACCTTGCCGCTACCCCGTACTCCGCTAACGCAGCGCTGGTGGTGGTTCGGGAGGAGCACCAAGCCAAGGGCGAGCTGCGTCAACCTACAGCTGAAATGATGCAAGATCAGGAAGGCGCGGCAAGAGCCTTAGCAGCGTGAACAGAAGACCAAGCTCGGCAGGACAACATCACCGAGAATCCCGCAAGCGATCAGGCGTCAGGAGTCCCACCACCTCAGGAGACGCCCCAACTTCCGCAAGACACGAGCCTCACCAACGCGCCAGCCCTCGTCGAACACCCGGTGTATTTTGTCAGCACAGTGTTGCGGGACGCGAGGGCGCGATACCCCATGCCTCAGAAGCTCCTGCTCGCGCTCTTGTTGGCCTCGCGCAAGCTGCGGCACTACTTCCAGGGCCACCCCATCAAGGTCGTCTCAGCCTACCCATTGGAGAGGGTGCTTAGGAGCCCCAACTCTGCTGGAAGGGTCACTGAGTGGAACATCGAGCTGCAGGCATTCCAGTTGGAGTTCAGCACCACCAGGGTTATCAAGGGAGTCGCGCTCACCGATTTTGTGGCAGAATGGACGGACGCCCGATGCTGGAGGTAGGCGAAGACCGGTCCACCTCGCTAGGAAGCGAGGCACCAGACGGTTGGGTCATGTATTTCGACGGCGCCTTCGCGCATCAGGGCACAGGGGCTGGAGCGGTGCTCATCTCGCCCACTCAAGACAAGCTCTACTACGCTGTGCAGCTCTGCTTTCAGCAGGGCAAGAAGGTCTCCAACAACATCGCAGAATATGAAGGCCTCATAGCCAGCTTGAAGGCCGCCGCAGCTCTGGGGGTGAAGCGCCTCACCTTAGGGGCGACTCACAGCTCCTCGTCAATTTCTCCAACAAAGTGTACGAGCCAAAGGACGAGCACATGGAGGCATACCTCGCGGAGGTGCGCAAGATGGAGAAACAGTTCTTGGGCCTGGAGTTGCAGCACGTGCCCCAGGGCACCACCAAGGAAGCTGACGACATCGCCAGGAGAGCATCCAAGCGGCAGCCACAAGAGCCCAGCGTCTTTGAGGAACGGCTCTTCAAGCCATCAGCGACACCACCACTTTCAAGCGCAGCTCATCCTCAGGAGGAGCTCCCATAGCCACCTCCCACAGGAGCCCCAGCCTGTGGCCCGACCTCAGGAGCTCGCCTGCTCTTGGCGCTCGAGCCCCAGGAGGGATGCTGGACCAAGGAATTCAAGGAATACCTGATGCAAGGGGTGCTGCCAGAGAAGGAGGAGGATGCGGAGCGCGTGGCCCGTCAAGCCACGGCATATTGCATCCAGGACGGTGAGTTGTACAGGAAGCGACCAAATGATGTTTCACTGTGTTGCATTTCCAGAGACCAGGGGAAGGAGTTTCTATCTGACATACACGGCAGGGACTGCGGGCGTCATTCATCATCACGGACCCTCGTCGGCAAGGTACTCCGCAGCGGATTCTACTGGCCCACGGCGCTCAACGACACAGTCGAGCTGGTGAAATCCTGCGAAGCCTGCCAGTTCCACGCCAAGCAGATCCATCAGCCGGCTCAAGGCCTCCAGACCATCCCACTCACGTGGCCGTTCACGGTCTGGGGGCTGGATATCCTGGGCCCGTTCCCTCGAGCGCCTGGGGGCTACCGCTACCTCTACGTCACCATCAACAAGTTCACCAAGTGGTCGGAACTGGAAGCCGTCCGCACTATCCTAGCTAGCTCTGTGGTCAAGTTCATCCAGGGCCTCATGAGCCGCTTCGGGGTTCCCAACCGCATCATCACCGACAACGGCTCGCAGTTCACTAGTAACCTCTTCAAAACATACTGTGCTAACCTTGGAATGCAGATCTGCTACGCTTCGATGGCACACCCCAGGAGCAATGCCCAGGCCGAACGCGCCAACGCAGAGGTCCTGAGGGGCCTCAAGACCAGGACCTTCAAAAAGAAGCTCGAGGTCTACGGCAGGGGCTGGCACGACGAACTCCAGTCCGTGCTGTGGTCCATCCGCACCACCGCCACCAAGCCGACAGGTGAGACCCCGTTCTTCCTCGTCTACGGAGCCGAAGCGGTCCTCCCTCACGAGGTCAAGCATCGCTCCGCACAAGTCCTGGCGTTTGATGAAACGCAACAGGACACCACGCGGGGAATGGATCTCGTGCTGGGAGAGGAAAGCCGCCGTGAAGCTGCACTGAGGGCGGCAAGGTACCAGCAGGCACTGCCGTGATACCACTGCCGCAACATCCGCTCCAGGATGCTCGAGGCAGGCGACCTCGTCCTAAGGTGGGTCCTCTCCAGGGAAGGGCTGCCCAAGCTCTCACCTATGTGGGAGGGCCCGTTCAGGGTCGTCCATGTCTTCAGGCCTGGTGCCGCGCGCCTGGAGACGCAGGACGGGGTGCCCATCCAAAACGCCTGGAACATCCAGCACCTCCAGAAGTTCTACCCATGAAGCAAGGCCCAGTGCCTGTGAAGAAAGGCCCGGAGCCTGTGAAGAAGGCCCGGTGCCTGTGAAGAATCGCCGCCCGCGACACTCTCACATAATAATGAGTGGGGTTGTACACGCCCCGGAGTCTCAGGAGTGCCGCCCTCGGGCCTCGGGGGCTCCCTCCCACGCCTAGTGGCAGCACTTAGCTCCGTGCTGGTGAGAAGACTTGAAGACTAGACTAGGTGCCGGACGCGGCTTTTCATTTGCCTTCCGTAGTTGGCTTGCCATCTCTTAATCAAAATTTGCTTCTGGTGTTCCTTGCTGATTTGGTTTCGTCGCCTTTTGCCGCTATTTCCGACTCTAGTTCGCATGTGTTCTCTCTCTTGCATACCTCGCGAGGGGGCTGGGCAGATGCCCTCGCGAGCGCTTTTCCTTCTCTCTGCCTCCCGTCTTCTTTCTCGCGAGGCACCCTCAATCGAGCTCACAAGCTGGCACATCTCCCCTAATCTGTGCCCCTCGGGTACTGCGATATGAAGCACCGGGTCAAGGCTTGGGTGAATGACAAATCTCCTAGCAAGCTTCCTAACGATTTTTTTTGTAGTTCCTGAGCAATCAGAGACCACTAGGTCAAGACGGGCACGAGGAAACAAATGCCTCGTAAAGAGGAGGCCACCCCGAACGCACCAAGCTAATTTATCTCAGCACAAAATAACAACACAGCACGGAAACAACAAGCATAGCATAATAATTGAGAATTCATGGTTCGATACACGCCCCTCTGGGCCCATACTGGTTTCATTTTGGTGCTGGAAGGAAAAGAGGAACAAAACAAAAGCGGCGCTCGCCCCTGCAGCAGTCCACGGGGGCAGGCCCTTGGCGACGTCCCGAGCTTAGACGGACCCCTCCTGCGCTTCACGGATGCGCGGCGACGAGACGACCCGCTACAACCTTCGAAGCGGGCGCGGCAGCGTGGCGGCTGGTCGTAGCCGCCACTGCTGGAACTGTCGCCAAGAGAGGAGCCACCGTAGCCGTATGAGGCGCGGCCGGCGGGTTCGCCGTCCTCCTTGTCCCGACCATCGCCAAGGCCGAGCACCTCCTCGCCGTCGTTCACCTTGGGGCAGCAGCCGGCACGGCGACCATCTTCCCCGAACACCCCCACGTAGAGGGTCGCGTCGCCATCAAACTTGAAGTGGAGGGTGCACCGCCTGCCCAGGCCGCGCGCGCGGGCGAACGTCTGCCAACCGCGTGCCAGAGCTATGTTGCCCGCGACGGAGACCTCGACAGTGACCCAAGAAGCCTGGCTGCAGCAACCATCTGCCTGCAGCCAGAGCCCGCCTAGACCGGAGGCCGGCAGCTCGTTGGCAAAGAAGCGGGGAACTGGAGCCAGCTGCCGACCGGATCTTCCGACGAGACAACGAACTCCGACAGCATCTCTGACGCGTGGAACCGCGGCCGGGGAGGCCGCGCAACCACAGCGCGTCTCTCTTTGTCGATGGAGCTGCCGCGACTGGAGCGACTCCTGCCACGTGCAGCGGTGCCACCCCGGGAGCCAGGGGCCACGGCGGGGGTCGCGGCGTGCTTGCGGGGACGACCACGTCCACACATGGGCGCAGGGGAGCCAGGCCCCTCCTGAGGTGCCTTGCCCTTCTCCGCGGCGGAGAACCTCTTCGACGGCACCATTGCTGCTAGCAGAGGAGCAAGGAGGAGGAAGCAGGCGAACCGCGAAGAGATGGGCGACGGGGGCTCTGCCCCCCTCCCCATTTATAGCGGAAGAAGGCCAACCGACGCCTCCCACGATCACAGGTAATGATGGTTTTCCTTGCATGTCGCAGGGACTTGTCAAGTCGAGCACTTGCCGAGGCAGCGTGGGGAAGCGGAGACGCCCACGTCCAATCAACCGCCACGCGTCGACCAAGGCCGCAGGCTTTTGGGGCCCGCGGCGCTCCGCACTTCACCTTTGGCTTCGCCTCGAAGCCAAGCCTGAGCGCGCCTTGGGCCCGGGGGCTACTGTCGGCGTTTTGGGAACGGGGTTCCCCAGACTTGCCTGCCTGCGGCCCACGGCGTGGCTGTGCTGCAGGCCTGTATGGCCCATCTTCATCAGCAAGACATTCAAGACCCTCGCGAGGGGCCAAGCCTCGCGAGGCGGACGACGTAAGACCTCCTCAGGAGCGGCCTCACCAGGCTGCCTCGCGAGGAGCGGAGAAATCAAGGCAGGGCAAACCTCGTGAGGCTCTCGTGACGTGAGCCATGACGATCAAGATCAGGCGGGCGCTAGGCGGGCGCGAGCGCGTAGTGTCCTGTTTCCCTCCTTGGTGCTAAGGAGGCAAGCGCAGGCGCAGAGTACCGAGGCATCAAGCAAAGGTTTCCATATCAGTGCAACGAGACCAAGACCAGTAGGACAGCAGGATGGAGGTCACCATGGAGCCCAAGACGGCGTCACCACCAGTGCCTTTCGCAGGCGAAGACCGCTTTTGTCAGGATAAGCTGTACTAGCTGTCCTCTTTCAAATTGGCCGTTGTTGGCTCCCTTCCCGCTCAATATTTGGGGAGAGGACCAGGGCCTATATAAGTAGAGCTAGCCACCACCGTAGGGGATAGCTCATTGAGAGGCATCTCACCCACACAAGTTCGTCAAGCACAAGAACACCTCGACCTCAGGAGGCTGTTCTTCCCCTTGTACTGTTCACCATCAGCCCAAGAGGCAATCCACCAACACCACACTAGAGTAGGGTATTACACCACAACGGTGTCCCAAACCAGTATAAATCTCGTGTCCTTTGTGTTGTGAGTTCGTCGAGTTCGTCTGCGAGATCTTAGCGAGCTAGGGCGCGGATCGGTAGGGAGGAAATCTTTGCGCGCACCCCAGTGTTCGAACCTTGAGGGTTTTGCCGGAACCCGTGATCCGACATAGCTGGTTGTATAAGATAGCTGTATCATCAAGAGGTACCAATATCATTCGCTCATACGATAGGGTTGGCTGGCTAGTGATATTTTTTCACTCTCTCTCTCTTTCTCTTTCCTCTCATTTACCTAGGAGAATGTGAAGAGCTTGGGCATTTGTTGCCTTCCACTATGTGGCCGATGCCATATTTCTCAAAAGTATGCCACATAATACGCATCAATGTCAAATCAAAAGATTTTCGCACCGCTCTCGCGATGTAAGAGAGTTGGCACCGCTGTGCACACAGACCCACATGTATAAAAAAATCAATCAAACCAACTACACCTGCCTCTCACTCTCCCAAACAAGTGTTTTTTATTGCCTCAGTCCTCTCTCTCCCACGCAAGTGTTTTTTCATTGCGTGAGTTAATTTGGCATCGGAGCAAAGTAGGTGATCCAGATTGGGGCACCAGGTGAGCAATGGAGGGGTATCCATGCCAAATGCATCACAAGTGAATTTGGCACGTGTTTTGTCCTACATAGTTGCTACCTCTTGAGCACTGCCTTGGTTTTCCCTTGAAGAGGAAAGGGTGATGCAGTAAAGTAGCGTAAGTATTTCCCTCAGTTTTTGAGAACCAAGGTACCAATCTAGTAGGGGACCATGCTCAAGTCCCACGCACCTACACAAACAAATAAGAACCTTGCAACCAACGCGATAAAGGGGTTGTCAATCCCTTCACGGCCACTTGCAAAAGTGAGATCTGATAGAGATGATAAGATAATATTTTTGGTATTTTTATGATAAAGACTAAAAGTAAAGAAAGCAAAATAAACAGTGATAGAAATAACGGGAGATTAATATGATGGAAAATAGACCCGGGGGCCATAGGTTTCACTAGTGGCTTCTCTCAAGAGCATAAGTATTACGGTGGGTGAACAAATTACTGTCGAGCAATTGATAGAATTGAGCATAGTTATGAGAATATCTATGTATGATCATGTATATAGGCATCACGTCCGTGACAAGTAGACCGACTCCTGCCTACATCTACTACTATTACTCCACACATCGACCGCTATCCAGCTTGCATCTAGAGTATTAAGTTCATAAGAACGGAGTAACGCTTTAAGCAAGATGACATGATGTAGAGGGATAAACTCATGCAATATGATATAAACCCCATCTTTTTATCCTCGATGGCAACAATACAATACGTGTCGTTTCCCCTACTGTCACTGGGATCGAGCACCGCAAGATTGAACCCAAAGCTAAGCACTTCTCCCATTGCAAGAAAGATCAATCTAGTAGGCCAAACCAAACTGATAATTCGAAGAGACTTGCAAAGATAACCAATCATACAAAAAAGAATTCAGAGGAGATTCAAATATTGTTCATAGATAATCTTGATCAAAAACCCACAATTCATCGGATCTCGACAAACACACCGCAAAAAAGAGTTACATCGAATAGATCTCAAAGAGAATCGAGGAGAACTTTGTATTGAGATCCAAAGAGAGAGAAGAAGCCATCTAGCTAATAACTATGGACCTGAAGGTCTGAGGTAAACTACTCACACATCATCGGAGAGGCTATGGTGTTGATGTAGAAGCCCTCCATGATCGATGCACCATCCGGCGGAGCGCCAGAAAAGGCCCCAAGATGGGATCTCACGGGTACAGAGAGTTGCCGCGGTGGAAATAGGGTTTTGGCTCCGTATATGATGTTTCCAGGGTATATGTGTATATATAGGCGAAAGAGGTCGGTCAGGAGAGCTATGAGGGGCCCATGAGGGTGGGGGCGCGCCTCCCTTCGTCGTGGCCTCCTCGTTGATTGCTTGACGTCCACTCCAAGTCCTCTGGATCACGTTTGTTCCGAAAATCATGTTCCCGAAGGTTTCATTCCGTTTGGACTCCGTTTGATATCCTTTTCCTTCGAAACACTGAATAGGCAAAAAAACAACAATTTGGGCTGGGCCTCTGGTTAATAGGTTAGTCCCAAAAATAATATAAAAGTGTATAATAAAGCCCATTAAACATCCAAAACAGAATATAGAATAGCATGGAACAATCAAACATTATAGACACGTTGGAGACGTATCAAGCATCCCCAAGCTTAATTCCTGCTCGTCCTCGAGTAGGTAAACGATAAAAACAAATTTTTTGATGTGGAATGCTACTTAGCATAAATTTCAATGTAATTCTCTTAATTGTGGTATGAATATTCAGATCCGAAAGATTCAAGATAAAAGTTTAATATTGACATAAAGGTAATAATACTTCAAGCATACTAACTAAGCAATTATTTATTCTGAAAATAACATGGCCAAAGAAAGTTCATCCCTACAAAATCATATAGTTTGTTCATGCTCCATTTTTGTCACACAAGAATGCTCTCATCATGCACAACCCCGATGACAAGCCAAGCAATTGATTCACACTTTAGTAATCTCAAACTTTTTCAACTTTCACACAATATATGAGCGTGAGCCATGGATATAGCACTATGGGTGGAATAGAATATGATGATAGCGTTTATGTGGAGAAGACAAAAAAGGAGAAAGTCTCACATTGAAGCGGCTAATCAACGGGCTAGGGAGATGCCCATCAATTGATGTCAATGCAAGGAGTAGGGATTGCCATGCAACAGATGCACTAGAGCTATAAATGCATGAAAGCTCAACAAAAAAAACTAAGTGGGTGTGCATCCAACTTGCTTGCTCACGAAGACCTAGGGCATCTGAGGAAGCCCATTCTTGGAATATACAAGCCAAGTTCTATAATGAAAAATTCCCACTAGTATATGAAAGTGACAAAACAAGAGACTCTCTATCATAAAGATCATGGTGCTACTTTGAAGCACAAGTGTGGAAAAAAGATAGTAGCATTGCCCCTTTTTATTTTCTTTTTTGGGCCTTTTTTTGGCCTTTCTATTTTTTGGGGACAATTCTCTATGAATGATGATCATCACACTTCTATTCATTTACAACTCAATGATTACAACTCGATACTAGAACAAAGTATGACTCTATATGAATGCCTCCGGCGGTGTACCGGGATGGGCAATGAATCAAGAGTGACATGTATGAAGTACTATGCATGGTGGCTTTGCCACAAATACGATGTCAACTACATGATCATGCAAGGCAATATGACAATGATGAAGCGTGTCATGATAAACGGAACGGTGGAAAGTTGCATGGCAATATATCTCGGAATGGCTATGGAAATGGCATAATAGGTAGGTATGGTGGCTGTTTTGAGGAAGATATAAGGAGGTTTATGTGTGATAGAGCGTATCGTATCACGGGGTTTGGATCCACCGGCGAAGTTTGCACCAACTCTCAAGGTAAGAAAGGGCAATGCACGGTACCGAAGAGGCTAGCAATGATGGAAGGGTGAGAGTGCGTGTAATCCATGGACTCAACATTAGTCATAAAGAGCTCACATACTTATTGCAAAAATCTACAAGTCATCAAAAACCAACCACTACGCGCATGCTCCTAGGGGATAGATTGGTAGGAAAAGACCATCGCCCGTCCCCGACCGCCACTCATAAGGAGGACAATCAAAGAACACCTCATGTTTCAAATTTGTTACACAACGTTTACCATACGTGCATGCTACGGGACTTGCAAACTTCAACACAAGTATTTCTCAAATTCACAACTACTCAACTAGCACAACTTTAATATCACTACCTCCATATCTCAAAACAATCATCAAGCATCAAACTTCTCTTAGTATTCAACGCACTTATAAGAAAGTTTTTACTAATCTTGGATGCCTATCATATTAGGACTAATTTCACAATAAAGCAAATTACCATGCTGTTTTGTAGGACTCTCAAAATAATATAAGTGAAGCATGAGAGAACAATAATTTCTGTAAAACAAAACCACCCCCGTGCTCTAAAAGATATAAGTGAAGCACTAGAGAAAAAACTATATAGCTCAAAAGATATAAGTGAAGCACATAGAGTATTCTAATAAATTCCGAATCATGTGTGTCTCTCTCAAAAGTGTATTCAGCGAGGATGATTGTGGTAAACTAAAAAGCAAAGACTCCAATCATACAAGACGCTCCAAGCAAAACACATATCATGTGGTGAATAAAAATATAGCATCAAGTAAAGTTACCGATGGACGAAGACGAAAGAGGGGATGCCTTCCGGGGCATCCCCAAGCTTAGGCTTTTGGTTGTCCTTGAATTTTACCTTGGGGTGCCTTGGGCATCCCCAAGCTTAGGCTCTTGCCAATCCTTGTTCCATAATCCATCAAATCTTTACCCAAAACTTGAAAACTTCACAACACAAAACTCAACAGAAAATCTCATAAGTTCCGTTAGCGAAAGAAAACAAAACACCACTTCAAGGTACTGTATTGAACTCATTATTTATTTTTATTGGTGTTAAACCCACTGTATTCCAACTTCTCTATGGTTTATAAACTCTTTTACTAACCATAGACTCATCAAAATAAGCAAACAACACACGGAAAACAGAATCTGTCAAAAACAGAACAGTCTGTAGTAATCTGTAACTAACGCAAACTTCTGTAACTCAGAAAATTCTGATAAAATAGGAAATCCTAAATAATTTGTGTATTGATCTACTGCAATTGGAATCACTATTTTATCGCTTTCTGGTGATTTCAAACAATTGTTTTCGTGAATAGAAAGTTTCTGACTTTTTCAGCAAGATCAAATAACTATCATCCAAGAAGATCATATAGGTTTTACTTGGCACAAACACTAATTAAAACATAAAAAAATTTAACCAGAGGCTAGATCAAATATTTATTCCTAAACAGGAGCAAAAAGCAAAAATAAAATAAAATTGGGTTGCCTCCCAACAAGCGCTATCGTTTAACGCCCCTAGCTAGGCATAAAAACAAGGATAGATCTAAGTATTATCATCTTTGGCATGCAATCCATAAGTGGCTCTCATAATAGATTCATAGGGTAATTTAATTTTCTTTCTAGGAAAGTGTTCCATGCCTTTCCTTAATGGAAATTGTAATCTAATATTCCCTTCCTTCATATCAATAATTGCACCAATCGTTCTAAGGAAAGGTCTACCAAGAATAATAGGACATGAAGGATTGCAACCTATATCTAGAACAATAAAATCTACGTGCACATAATACCTATTTGCAATAATAAGAACATCATTGATTCTTCCCATAGGTTTCTTAATGGTGGAATCCGCAAGATGCAAGTTTAGAGAAGAATCATCAAATTCACGGAAACCTAGCACATCACACAAAGTTTTGGAATCGTGGAAACACTAGCACCCAAATCACACAAAGCATATCATTCATGATCTTTAATTTTAATTTTAATAGTAGGTTCCCACTCATCATAAAGTTTTCTAGGGATAGAAACTTCCAACTCAAGTTTTTCTTCATAAGATTGCATTAAAGCATCAACGATATGTTTGGTAAAAGCTTTATTTTGACTATAAGCATGCGGAGAATTTAGCACGGATTGCAACAAGGAAATACAATCTATCAAAGAGCAATTATCATAATTAAATTCCTTGAAATCCAAAATAGTGGGTTCATTGATATCTAAAGTTTTAACCTCTTCAATCTCACTTTTACCAATTTTTGCATCAAGATCTAAAAACTCCGAATTTTTGGGATGCCTTCTAACTAAAGTTGACTCATCTCCAGTCCCATCATTATCAAGATTCATATTGCAAAACAAAGATTTAATAGGGGACACATCAATAACTTTTAGATCTTCATCTTTATTCTCATAAAAATTAGAAGAACACGCTTTCACAAAGCAATCCTTCTTAGCACGCATTCTAGCGGTTCTTTATTTGCACTCATCAATGGAAATTCTCATGGCTTTGAGAGACTCATTGATATCATGCATAGGTGGAATAGATCTAAGTTTCAAAGAATCAACATCAAGAGAAATTCTATCCATGTTCCTAGCCAACTCATCAACCTTAAGCAATTTTTCTTCAAGCAAAGTATTGAAATTCTTTTGTGAATTCATAAACTCTTTAACACTAGTCTAAAAATCAGAGGGCAACTTATTAAAATTTCCATAAGAATTGTTGTAGGAATTACCATAATTATTAGAGGAATTACTAGGGAACGGCCTAGGATTAAAGTTTCCTCTATAAGCGTTATTACCAAAATTATTCCTACCAACAAAATTCACATCCAAAGATTCATTACTATTCTCAATCAAAGTAGACAAAGGCATATCATTGGGATCAGAAGAAACACTCTTATTGGCAAACAATTTCATAAGTTCATCCATCTTTCCACTCAAAACATTAAATTTCTTCAATCGCATAAACCTTTTTACTAGTAGATCTTTCAGTGTGCCATTGAGAATAATTAACCATAATATTATCTAGGATTTTGGTAGCTTCTCCTAAAGTGATTTCCATAAAAGTGCCTCCCGCGGCCGAATCTAAAAGATTTCTAGAAGCAAAATTCAATCCGGCATAGAAATTTTGTATAATCATCCACAAATTCAAACCATGAGTAGGGCAATTACGTATCATTAATTTCATCCTCTCCCAAGCTTATGCAACATGTTCATGATCAAGTTGCTTAAAATTCATAATATCGTTTCTAAGAGAGATGATTTTAGCGGGAGGAAAATACTTAGAGATAAAAGCATCTTTGCACTTATTCCAAGAATCAATACTATTTTTAGGCAAAGACGAAAACCAAGTTTTAGCACGATCTCTAAGCGAAAACGGAAATAGCTTAAATTTAACTATATAATTGTCCACATCTTTCTTCTTTTGCATATCACACAAATCCACAAAGCTATTAAGATGGGTAGCGGCATCTTCACTAGGAAGGCCGGCGAATTGATGTTTCATGACAAGATTCAGCAAAGCAGCATTAATTTCACAAGATTCAGCTTCGGTAAGAGGAGCAATCGGAGTGCTAAGAAAATCATTGTTGTTGGTGTTGGTAAAGTCACACAATTTAGTATTGTCTTGAGCCATCGTGACAAGCAAGCAATCCAACACATGAGCAAACAAGAAGCAAGCGAAAAGAGGCGAACAGAAAAGAGGGCGAATAAAATGGTAAGGGTGAAGTGGGGGAGAGGAAAACAAGAGGCAAATGGCAAATAATGTAATACGAGGGAAAAGAGTTTGTGATGGGTACTTGGTATGTCTAGACTTGTGCGTAGACTCCCCGGCAACGGCGCCAGAAATCCTTCTTGCCACCTCTTGAGCACTGCGTTGGTTTTCCCTTGAAGAGGAAAGGGTGATGCAGTAAAGTAGCATAAGTATTTCCCTCCGTTTTTGAGAACCAAGGTATCAATCTAGTAGGAGACCACGCTCAAGTCCCACGCACCTACACAAACAAATAAGAACCTTGCAACCAACGTGATAAAGGGGTTGTCAATCCCTTCACAGCCACATGCAAAAGTGAGATCTGATAGAGATGATAAGATAATATTTTTTGTATTTTTATGATAAAGACTAAAAGTAAAGAAAGCAAAATAAACAGTGATAGAAATAACGGGAGATTAATATGATGGAAAATAGACCCGGGGGCCATAGGTTTCACTAGTGGCTTCTCTCAAGAGCATAAGTATTACGGTGGGTGAACAAATTACTGTCGAGCAATTGATAGAATTGAGCATAGTTATGAGAATATCTATGTATGATCATGTATATAGGCATCACGTCTGTGACAAGTAGACCGACTCCTTCCTACATCTACTACTATTACTCCACACATCGACCGCTATCCAGCTTGCATCTAGAGTATTAAGTTCATAAGAACGGATAACGCTTTAAGCAAGATGACATGATGTAGAGGGATAAACTCATGCAATATGATATAAAACCCATCTTTTTATCCTCGATGGCAACAATACAATACGTGTCGTTTCCCCTACTATCACTGGGATCGAGCACCGCAAGATTGAACCCAAAGCTAAGCACTTCTCCCATTGCAAGAAAGATCAATCTAGTAGGCCAAACCAAACTGATAATTCGAAGAGACTTGCAAAGATAACCAATCATACAAAAAAGAATTCAGAGGAGATTCAAATATTGTTCATAGATAATCTTGATCATAAACCCACAATTCATAGGATGTCGACAGACACACCGCAAAAAAGAGTTACATCGAATAGATCTCCAAGAGAATCAAGGAGAACTTTGTATTGAGATCCAAAGAGATAGAAGAAGCCATCTAGCTAATAACTATGGACCCGAAGGTCTGAGGTAAACTACTCACACATCATCGGAGAGGCTATGGTGTTGATGTAGAAGCCCTCCGTGATCGATGCCCCCTCCAGCGGAGCGCCGGAAAAGGCCCCAAGATGGGATCTCACGGGTACAGAGAGTTGCGGTGGGGGAAATAGGGTTTTGGCTCCGTATATGATGTTTCCAGGGTATATGAGTATATATAGGCGAAAGAGGTCGGTCAGGAGAGCTACGAGGGGACCACGAGGGTGGGGGCGTGCCCAGGCGGCAGGCGCGCCTCCCTGCCTCGTGGCCTCCTTGTTGATTGCTTGACGTCCACTCCAAGTCCTCTGGATCACGTTTGTTCCGAAAATCACGTTCCTGAAGGTTTCATTCCGTTTGGACTCCGTTTGATATCCTTTTCCTTCGAAACACTGAAATAGGCAAAAAAAACAGCAATTTGGGCTGGGCCTCCGGTTAATAGGTTAGTCCCAAAAATAATATAAAAGTGTATAATAAAGCCCATTAATATAAAAGACGTATCAATAGTGGAGGGCCGTTATAGCACACTTTTGTACTACCTCTCGTATTTAGTGTAAACTTTTGACCATAGATTTACCTAAGAAAATGCCAATGCATGTCACCAAAAATTATACCATTTGAAATTAGTTCAAATACGAATCCAACGATATAATTTTTAGTGACATGCATTAACATTTTGTCAGTTAAATCTATGGTCAAATTTTGATACTACAAAATAGGAAGAGTAAACCAGGACGGAGGTAGTACTTGCTCTTAGAGTAACCATAGAGTTACTAGTCTAAGTTACTTTCCACTATGACTAGCCTAGGCTACTATAATAGTACAAAAACAAAAAATGATGCAGGTGATCACGTGAGAATAAATACTAAAAACATTTCTTTCGGTGCAGTGCGTAGATGCAATTTTGAACACTACACTTGTCATCGTAATTTGGGAAAATTACGAAAAAATTGAGCTACGTTGTGATTACCGTTTACTAATAGGAAAGAAGTTTCACCTGGATGAGTAGCTTCTCTGTGCACGGAAAGCATGTAAGGAATCCAACAACTTGATCCAGATTGGGGCCGATAGATTTTATTGCCAAGATCTTCACTATGCACATAGACTGGGTCAAGCTTGTGGGAATCATTTTTTGGAAGACGATCGTAAATACATCAAGAAGAAATTTAAAAATGTGAATTTCAAGAAGAAGGAGAAGAAGATGAGTGCTGTACCTGAACGATTATGGATCCAATAAAGAGTTCGGAGAATTTGGCAGACAAGTACACCAACGCTGTCAATTTCGGCGCATCAATGACCCTGATTTTTGTTGGACCTTCTATATCAGATACAAGCAATCTCTCAAGGAAAGGCGCATTCTCAATGACCATAACGTGGAACAGCTGGAGTGATCTCATCCAAATTGATGTCTTGTTGCGGGGCCAGCAAGACACAAAAATCCATCAGAGATTCATCGAGGCGATGTGGAGGCTAATGAACCCGTGGGTCTGCTCAAGAGGAAGGTACTCGAGCGCAGTACAGCTGCAGAGCAGGTGCTCCATTGCCTGCTTCGAGATGCCAACGTCGAAGAGGTCGAGCTGCTTGAGTTAAGGGAGAAGAAGGGCGGGCGCGACATTACTCTGGGGAAGATAGCAGGAGCTAAAGCTGGCGCGGCGCAGCATTGGCGTGAGGCTGAGCGCGGACGGCAGCAAAGAGCGACATTGTCCAGCTTCAAAGCTGAGCTCCTCGAGCTGATCTAGGGCGGGGGATAAGAACCACTCGTCGAACTTGGCTTGGACCTTGCAGTTGGTACTGAACATGCGGATGTCAAGGCGTCTGGCTGGCCCGGGGTGCGATGAAAGGATCTTGGAGACTGCGGCCATGCGTTTGCAATCCCAGTCGCAGAGGGAGCTGTCGACGATGAGGTTGAGGGGGACGCGGCGCTAGAGGGGGTGCCACCGCCGGGAGAGCAGGGCGGTCCGCACGACAGATTTGGTGGGGAGGAGGCCGATGATGACCAGCAGCATGTCGTCGGGGAGGCTGCTAATGAAGTCCAGGCTCACCGGATGCGGTTTTGGCTCGAGCCGCCAAAGCTTGTTCGCTGCCTCGCCGTCCATCTCAACCGGCGGCGACGCAAGTGTACACATGTGCTGGTCTGTGTTGTGTGCTGGCCTGCTGGGTCTGCGCGAGTGCATCCTTCTGTGCATGCCACTGCGCAGTGGTGAATTGTGTGCGAGTGCGTCCTTCACGCGGAAGAAGTGTGTCCTCAATGCGCCCTCAATTTACTAGCATGCGCGGTGCTACCCCGAGTGGTTTCAACTTTGTTTACTTCACCACGTGTCAGATGGGCCTCTAGTTTACTTATTTTCACCCACTGCCACATGGGCCAGCACACGAAGATAGAGAACACGAGCTCACAAGGCAGCATGTGGACTGGTTGACCAGTCAACTAAACAATATACGGAGCTATACGCTGACACGGTGAGCATATATCCGTCGGTATAGAGAGTTCGAGTGAGAGGGGAGGCCCGTGAGAGATAGCAGAGAGAGAGAGAAAGAGCTACTCCCTCCGTTTGATAATGTAGTGACAACATTTTTTTTAAAGTCAAACTTTTGAAACTTTGACCAATTTTATAAAGAAATTACTTATATCTACAATACCAAAGATAAATGATAGTATGAAGTAAGTACATGTTGTGATGAATCTAATGATCGTTCCAGATGTAAATGTTTTTCTCCACATATACCTGGTCAAACTTTTCTAAGGTTTGACTTTTCAGAAAATCCATATGCTTATGGACATGAGAGAGTCCCTAACTAGAGAGAGAGACAGAGAGAGAGTGTGTGTGAAATAGAAAGAGTGAGTGAAAAAAGTGTGTGTGCGTGTGTGAAAGAGACATGGACAACACATGATAAAAGTAAAGAAAAGGCGTGTGTGTCTTATGCAAACATATCACACATGCATCTTCGACAACGGAAGCAAGGTGAGGAGATAGTGTGTGGTTGTTTGCAGCCGAGAGAGAAAGACCCCTAGCACGTGGCCAACAGGGGTTTGAAAAGCAAGGGAAAGAGGTCGAGAGAGATGTACGGAGAAAATGCAGACATGGGGAGGAGAGAGTGTATGTTTGTGATAGAGAGATCCCCTAGAGATCATGATGGGACTACATGGGTGGGAGATCGAGTGACAAGGTGTGTGCACGATAGAAGATACCCCGAGAGATATCGAGATAGATGTATGGATGGAAGGAGACAATACGTGTGTTCCTTATGGCTAGTGAGAGATAATCATACTTAGGGGGGAGTGCGTGCGCCTATGATGGAGTGACGGATTATAGTACTTAGGGGGGTGCGTGTCACATAGAGAGAGAACAAGGGCGGAGAGTGTTGGATGGGTCTATATGTAGCGCGAGCGAGACATGTGTATGTGTGAACCAGGGAGATATAAAGTTTGAGAGAGATAGAGGAGCCCCGATAAGGCTGAGTGGTGCGTCAGATAGCTGAGAGGGGGAAAGAGATATTCCATCCGCTCGATAATGCAGTGCATGTAAATTTTTTTAGAAGTCGAACTTTGGAAACATTGATCAGGTCTACGCAAATGTTATTTATATCTACAATACCAAAGATACATCATATGAAACTACATCCAATGATGAATCTAATGGTGTATGTTTGCCGTTCTAGATGTAAATGTTTTTCTCCACGTACATGGTCAAACTTTGTGATGTTTGACTTTTCAATAAATCTATATGCTATGGACCGAAGAGAGTGCCTAAGTCGAGAGAGATCAAGTGCGTGTGAAGGAGAATGAGTGAGTGTGTGTCACGCCCAAGATGCGACCCTATCCTAAAGTAACTCGAAGGTCCCACCAAGGATAGAAGCGCATCTTGAAGACGCTTTTGCAAGGTGGATATCATTACATCAATATTACATAAAAGATGGGGATACATACAAAAGGCAATAACGCCCCAAGAATACACCCATACATCATACATAAGATCAACATTCGACTACGGATGAAACACAAACAGAAACTCATACGACATCCACCCTGCTAGCCCAGGCTGCCAACCTCGAACCTATCCCCTGATCGAAGAAGACGCAGAAGAAGAACTCCAAAACAAGTAACATCGCTCTCGCGTCATGATCATCGCAAAACCTGTACCTGCAACTCGTGTTGTAGTAATCTGTGAGCCACGAGGACTCAGCAATCCCATTACCATGGGTATCAAGACTAGCAAAGCTTAATGGGTAAGGAAGGGGTAAAGTGGTGAGGTTGCAGCAGCGACTAAGCATGTATGGTGGCTAACATACGCAAATAAGAGCTAGAAGAGGAGCAACGGAACGGTCGTCAAGCTAGCAATGATCAAGAAGTGATCCTGAACACCTACTTGCGTCAAACATAACCCAACAACCGTGTTCACTTCCCGGACTCTGCCGAAAAGAGACCATCACAGTTACACACGCGGTTGATGCATTTTATTTAAGTCAAGTGTGAAGTTCTCTACAACCGGACATTAACAAATTCCCATCTGCCACATAACCGCGGGCACGGCTCTCAAAAGTTTATACCCTGCAAGGGTGTCCCAACTTAGCCCATTATAAGCTCTCACGGTCAATGAAGGATATTCCTTCTCCCGGGAAGACCCGATCAGTCTCGGAATCCCGGTTTACAAGACATTTCGACAATGGTAAAACAAGACCAGCAAAGCCGCCCGATGTGCCGACAATCCCGATAGGAGCTGCACATATCTCGTTCTCAGGGCAACACCGGATGAGACATCCTACGAGTAAAACCAGACCTCGAGTTTCCATGAGGGGCCCCCGCAGTCTACTCAGATCGGACCAACACTTAGAGAAGCACTTGCCCGGGGGGGTTAAGATAAAGATGACCCTCGGGAGCGCGACTCCCAAGGGAAAATAAATAGGTGATAGGCAAATGGTAAAACCAAGGTTGGGCCTTGCTGGAGGAGTTTTATTCAAAGCGAACTGTCAAGGGGTCCCCATAACACCCAACCGCGTTAGGAACGCAAAATCAAGGAACATAACACCGGTATGACGGAAACTAGGGCGGCAAGAGTGGAACAAAACACCAGGCATAAGACCGAGCCTTCCACCCTTTACCAAGTATATAGATGCATTAATTAAATAAGAGGTATTGTGATATCCCAACATAAACATAATCCAATATGGAGCAATCTTCATCTTCACCTGCAACTAGCAGCGCTATAAGAGGGGCTGAGCAAAGCGGTAACATAGCCAAACAACAGTTTGCTAGGAAGGGTGAAATAAAGGTTAGAGGCTAACATGGCAATTTGGGAGGCTTGAAAAGCAAGTGATAGGTAGCGCAGCATAGCGAAAGAACGAAGCAACTAGCATAGCAATGATAGTAGTGAGATCCAAGGTTACGGTCATCTTGCCTGAAATCCCGCTAGGAAGAAGAACGAATCCATGAAGAAGATGAAGCCACGAAGACGAACCAAGCGTAGACGAACGCATTCTCACGATCGCAACGAAACAGGAACTATCGAGAAGGAGCACAACATGGTAAACACACCACACATGAACAAGGCATGATGCTCAATCAAGTATGATGCATGACAAGGCTATATGATGCTACTCATGGCAAGAGATGATGCATACAAGAGCAACACATCAAAGCAAGTTTAAATGAGGCCGGAACTAACATATAACAAATCCGGTAAGTCCTCATATGCAAATTTCGAAATTGGTCCAGATCTGAATAAACTTTATGTTCAAGTAGTTAAACAGCAAGTTAAGATACACCAATATGATTTACACGAAATTCTAGTCAAGTTACATATAAAGTTCGTCTAATTCGGAGCTACGGCCTAGAAGATATGAGCAAAACAAGTTAAACATGGCATTGATGCAAAATGCATTCAAACATCAAGCAAACACTCTCAAAACAAGGATGCAACAAGGTAATATGAAACTACATGCAAAAGTAAGCAAGTTTCATATAGAGCATGCTCAAAACGGAGCAACGGTGTAACACATACACTCCAAACAAGATATAGCAACAATCTGTCCAAAACAGCAACTAGGCATCTTGCAAGCATCAAAACAATATGCTACAGCACCCCAACATAAAAAAAGTTATAGATGTGATGTACAGGTAAAGTATTACAAAACATTAACACTGAGCTATCTCCAGAAACCACTACAGCATGCTCAAAAGGACATGGCAAGATTGCAAATAATAACAGTTTCACAGACTTAACAGAAATCACTGGATATGGCAGAAATAATATCAGGTTGCAAAGTTTAGACCTATCAAACAAAATGGTACAGGAACAGATCATAGCAAACAAAGGCACGGCATGAATCCGCCAATTGCATAGAACAAAAGTCCCTGACTTATCACGGGCCAAAAAGGCAAAGAAGATATGATGGCACCCAAGTAAACATAGCAAATTTCATAAACAGATTCAGACTAGCAGAAAAACTGAGCATGGCATAAACAGAGTTATGAAGGCATCTTTGCGAGCTCAAATCACTCATCAAAAAGCATTTCAATGCATGTGAAGGCATCCAACAGTAAGATGGAATAATTATGAAGCTAAGCATGGCAAGAGAAAGTTAATAGGGTGCATGGATCACTAGCAAAACACATGTCAAAACTGAACTTCATGTTAACAGGCTGACAGCAACATTATTTAACAAGTTTGGAGCAAGATTACAACAAGCTACAGCAGGCTATAAATACAAACAAGGGCATGCATGGATACAGCATAACATGTATAACAAAACACCCTTAATGAATATCTCCAGATTATGCATAGAACTCATGGTGACAGCAGGTTTACATGACATCACACTGATACAGATACAGACTTAGCAGAAATGACTAAGTCACAGAAATCAGCAACATCACAAAGGCTACTTTGCATGCTTGTGCTAGTCGCCACATAGATCACAAAAATACAACACAAGCACCTATGTAAAGATGGCATGATTTAGTTCATAACACATGTAGAGCTCATGCTCATAGGATGCACACACAAAATGCAATGAAAAAGACAAATCACCAAGTTCTGACAACAGACAGCAGTAAACATCATATAGCACACTTGCAACGATGATTTGGGCATCAAGATGATCTCAAACAAGCATGGAACTATGGAACAAAATGAAGAGCATCTCACAGTGAACATTTTGATATATTACACGCACAAAATGGAGCAGCACACATGGAGTTATAGCATGATGAACATGAGCACAAAATGTTGAAAAACTGGGACTTGGAAGATTTTCACCTCCGGATCTAGGGTTGACCTGGCGTGGATTTCGAGGCGAGGCGGATCTCGCAGGATCTGAGGCGCCAGCGGCCGGAGCTGAGGAAGACGGCCGGGGACGGGGCGGCGCCGGCGAGGGGGCTGCTCGCCGGAGGGACGGGGCCGGGCGGCGCGGGCGGCGCGGCCACCGGGCGGCGCGGGCGCGGAGGAGAGAGGCGGCGGGGAACACGGTCGCCGGCGGCGGTGAGAGAAGGGACCAGCGGAGGGGTCCGGCTGAGGCGCGCGGGGTCGGGGTGGCTCGGGGAGGCGCCTGGGCGAGGGGCGGCGGCGGGCGGGCCGCGCGGGCCGACGGCGGCGGGAGGTGGCGAAGGGCCACGTGGCAGCGTGCGGTGCCGAGGGGGCGGCGGCGAACATGTCCGGCGGCGGGGTTTTCGTCCGGTGGCGCGGGGAGGGGGAAGGCTAGGGTTTAGACTGCGAAAAATGGAGGGGGGTGTTTATATAGGTAGAGGGAGCTGGGAGAGTCCAAATGGGGTGTGGTTTTCGCCCACACGATCGTGATCGAACGACCGAGAGCATGAAGGCGGTTTTGCTGGGTTAGCGGGCTGTGGTGGAGGGGTGCGGGGCTGCAAAGAGAGAGGGGTTTCGGGCTACGCGGTTAACCGTTGGGGCATCAAACGACCTCCAAATGTAACGAAATTTGACGGGCGGTGTCGGGGATATACCCCGCGGTATGACCCGGACGAAAGTATGACCCGGCCGGACTTGGCATTTCACCAATGACCCGGCCAGACTCATGGGTCTGGCGGCTCATTGGTCAAACAACTCATGGACCAGACGTCTCACTGGAGACCCGGCGGGTGGATCAGACGGACGCCACGGCCCAAGGCCCAGCAGGCTGGCTTATACTCCAGTGGGCCGGCTTAAGATGAAAGGTGTGAGGATTATTTCTTTTACAAGGAAGCAAGACCCGGACTTGTATTCAACTTATAAAGAAAGATAGACTAGTCCTAATCCTACTAGGACTCCGCATGTAACCCGCCCCTCTAACTTATATAAGGAGGGGTAGGGCACCCCAAAGAGGGACAAGGAACAAGAAACAATCTCTAGGGCTAGACACCGAGAGCCGGTTCCCGGCGACTCTCCCGTGATCATAATGAGACCTAGCCTCAAACAGCATGTAGGGTTGTTACTGGATGATGTTTCCCGGGCCCGAAGCTGTCTAAATCCTTGTCTTGTGTTGCGTCTCTCGATACCGCCCAACCCCTCTCAAGCTACCGCATAAATGCGTTGGCCTCACGACTAAGTCCTTACAATAGGACATCTGCCGTGACAATTCCATGACAGTTGGGGCCCACCGTGGGGCCCGCGCACGGTGGTGTGAGTTCTTGGAGGGATCCTTCTTAGGGATCGAGAAGTTCGCAATTTTTTCGGATAACAAGAACCATTTTTTAAGGATATACATCATCGAGAAGTGGTCACAGCAATGGCAGACACGAGATCTTCGATTAAGAGAAGTCAGAAGTTGCATCTTGGGCACCACCGCAAGCCGCCATATCAATTTCGTGTGCCGCCGCAGGTTGCCAGCTCGAGGCCTGAAATGTCTGCTATAGTTTCGATGTGTACTGTTGCCGTGTCCGATTACTATCGTATCTGAGGCTTACTAGATGAAGTTTCGAGCCAGCCGGCCGGGGTACGCTGAGCCTGATCTCAAGCTGTGTTCGGGTCAATCACGTGGTGTGCTAATACTAGAGCACGGACTTGCTATGAAAGAAAGATCTGATTACAAAAAAGGGGAGCAGCCGCCGCATGATCTTCCACGCCCACATCAGCAGATAAGGACGATCCGTCAAATCAACGTGGGACTAAGTATTGCTAATATGTAAGTGGTCAAATGTCAAAATACCAGGAATTACAGAAAAAAAGGGGAGGCCACGATCTGGAAGGCACGAGGTGCAAATCCAACAACGACTCGGACGAGGACCTCGCATGAAGCCACTGCCTCGCGCCATCCGTTCCTGTGCCAAGTGGTCGCTAGACTGCGTCCGTGTCTGCGCTGTCCCGAGACGGCCCGGCGCCCCGCCTCGCCTCACGGGTTCCCCAGTCGACTGCCGCCCCGCTCTGTCCGCGTAGGCTGCGACCCGCGCCGATGCACCTTGGATTCCCTCTGTCGCCGTAAGTTGCCGCGGCCGAGAGGCTTCACCTCGTCGCTACCTCGCGCTGCTGCGGCCGACTCCTGCTCCTGAGCCACCTTCGCCAGGGGCCTCCTCGGCAGCGTCCGCGCCGAGTTACCGGCTTTGCTGCCATCTCCGCCGTGGTAGACCGCGCAGAGGGGGGCCACTGTAAACCGCCAGCTAAAGATCATCTGTCGTCTGGACGAATCAGGTGCTATTTATTTTATTTATTTTTAAGCACATATTATTTTATCCGAACAAAATTACTTTGCCCTGCTGTATTTTATATGCAGGAGAAATATCCATTACAAAGTGGTATTACGCCACGGAGATGGAGGCGTGCCAACATCATTCGGCACAGGTGGTCGTCCTTATTCAACGGACTGTCACACCAGCTTACAGAGTCGTGGCCGGTTCACCCGTCCGTGCCGCCATACAACGCGGAGGACAACTTGCCTGTCCGCGCTGGCTTACAATGCCGCGGCGGGCTCATCGGTCTGCTCCCGCGGCCGACTCACCCGTGAATGATTTTAGTTTCACCTAGTGATCATCAACTTCATGGCGGGTTATGTTCGGCCTTTTAAACGAATCGGGTGCTATCCATCTAAACCTATTTTTTAGCATATATTGTTTTTGTCAAAAAACAATTACTTGGTCTGCAATATTGTTTATACAGGACAATTGCCGCACCTTGGGCTACCAGTTGCCATCTCCACGATCGTGCATGGAGCTGCCGATGCCTTTACAGGTGGCGCAAGCCGCCGCCCCTGCGGTCCGGTCTACATCAACGCGCCAGCCGACTCGCCCATCCGCGCCGCCTTACAATGCCATGGACGACCTGCCCGTCCACCCTCGCGGCCGGCTCACATGTCTGCGACCGGCTTACAATGTGACGGACAACTTACCCGTCCGCCCCCGCGGCCGAATCGGCGTCCGCGTCGCTTGCCGCTCCTGCAATTGACTCGCCCGACCGCACCGGCTTACAACGCCGCGGCCGGCTCATCTGTCTGCTCCCGCGGCCGACTCGGCCGTGGTTGGTTTCAGCTTCACCGTGATGATCATCAACTCCGCAGTGGATAATTTCTGGCCTGACATATCAGGTGAAATCAATCCAGTAAATTTTTATATATTATATATTGTTTCTTTAAAAAGAGCAATTAATCTGGCTTGCGAGGTTTTTGATACAGGACAATTGTTCACTACATCAACACAACGTGGTTGACTCGCCCATCCGCGCAGCTTACCGCGCCGGCGATCGATTCGCCCGTCCGGGCCGGCTTACAACACCACGGCCAGATCATCTGTCTGTGCCGCCTCTGATGCAACAGTCGTTTTACCATCCGTCTCTCGCGGGTTGGTCTATATAAACACACTGGGCCGCACCTGTATGCATGAGTTGTTTATTGAATATGAGCGAGTCACTGCTTGGGAAGCCCGGTTTTCTTTCAACAAATTCGAGGCGAATTATCATGTATTATCAGCCGCCGTCTGCACTGGATGGTTCAATGGGCAGGCGCACAAGTCGCCGCCACTACAGTTTGGTTAACTTGAAAACATCCAGTTGGAAGGAACCATTGGCCGAGTTGCTGACACGGCTCATACGGGATCATTTATAACCCGCCGCAGTCACTTCAACCTTCTGTGGATTCACATCGCGCTATCAATACCAATGATATACACCTTATGCTATGATCAATATGGAGAATCTCAAAGCCAACTCCTCGAGTCGTCTTGAGACTCGGGGGCTACAATGATATGACTCGGCAGCATTGGTCGGTTTCAATGCATTCAAGAACTCCGGGTCATTGGAGGGGAAAATAACCCGGTCCCGGAGGCTACCACCATATTGGTAAAAAGTTTAAAGGCCGTCAGAAAATTTCCGGTTTAAAAAGAAGGATTCCGGTTTAGATCCGACTCAAGAGACTTGACATCTCCCACAAAGCACTGAAGCTCTTAAATATCCGGTTTAAAATCCGGTTCAAGGGAAATTTATCTGCCACAAAGTTTTGAAGCTCTCAAATCCGGTTCAAAATCCGGTTCAAGGAAAAATTAAAGGGACCAAAGAGAGTCGGTTACAAAGCACAACTCAAACATAGGTACCCTGCTTTAGTGGCCATTGGGAGCTGATCGTATTCGAATTTAGTTTAACCCTTTTGGTGTGACCCTGATCGTATTTGAATCAGAGTCGTTAAATATTCTCGTGATCACTAGGGGGCTTCCTGTTCTAACATAGGTCGTATTTGAACCAAAGAGAACGTAGCTGTCGGTACCCTTTTGATTGGCACACTGTCGAGCTCACTAGGGGGCTTCTTGATCGTATTCGAATCATAGCTCAACCCCTTTTGGGAACCGACGTGGATCGTATTCGAATCAGCGTCGTTAAACAACTCTCAAGGTCATTTGGGGGCTTCCTGTTCAAACATAGGTCGTATTTGAACCAAAGAGAACATAGTTGTCGGTACCCTCTTGATCGGCAACGCCAAAGCCACTGGGGGCTATATGATCGTATTCGAATCTTAGCTTAACCCCTTTGGGACGGTTTTCTGATCGTATTCGAATCAGAAGCCTCAAAAATTTTAAAGTCTCTTTTTGCAAACAATTTTTGGATTTTATTTGAAGCTCTTTTTCATATCTAAAGTGTATATGAGTGGTTGCTATTTAACCCGGCTTGATTTTTGATGATAAATCGCCAGCTTATGACAATCATCATCTATGTGGAAGCATTGGCTTCTAAGGATTGGGTTATCACCCTTACTGCACAGGTCACATAAACCGGCAGTGAAAATTCAATATCACAGGTATAATATTATTATTATAGTTATGATTCATAACAGGCTTATCTGTGACTCCTTGTTACACATCAATGGTTATATGTGAGATATTATGACCCACCCTGCGGTAAACCGCCAAGGGATCTTGTGATCTACTTGTGTGCAGGATAAGACTACATTTGGGTGGTTACCCGCCCTGGCTTTTTGACGTTAAGTCGCCAGGGCATATGTTGTTTAAATTCTGTGCAGGATTTACAGAGCTATGACTTACATAAATGATTAAATTCAAGCCCATCATCAAAGATTGAAATTGGTGTCTCAAAAGGGTTATCAATTCTTGATTTTCTCAAAGGCTATAAGCCGCCGGGTTGTACAAATTCCGGCTTACAATGGAGGCGTATTAAATCGCCATCGGCCAAGAGCCGCCGGGTATTTAAACTCCGGATTGGCTTATCAACAGATGAGGTGATCAAAGTCGCTTTGGCGCAATGGCTATTATTTTATCAATGGATATGATTTATTCTACAATGGAAAGAATAGTCCCGAGTCGCTGCAGGCTTACGACCCGGCACTTGGGGGCTACATTATTTAAATTGAGATCACATCAAATGTGCAAGTCCCATGTCACTGCCAGCAGGCACCATGGCACTTGGGGGCTAATGCAAAGTCATTTATTGATCATCTTATTGAATACCCGACTCATCACATTATAATGAGCCGGCCCTTGGGGGCTACCAATTGCTCCTGTCAACAATTCAAGGTACACAAGCATTAATCCATTATATTGAACGATCCACTATTCAGTTGGTAGAGTACAAAGCTCTTAACCTTGTGGACGTGGGTTCAAGCCCCATGGTGGAGATTATATTATATGATGTTATTATCAAAGTCCCAGCTCAGTATTATCTTACTAAGCCGGCCCTTGGGGGCTACACGTTGTTTTTCAAGTTTACATGGTTATATCTACAAAGTCCCTACTCATTATTGCATAATGACCCGGCCCTTGGGGGCTACACTGGTTGAAGTTTTCATGAGCATAAGGCAATTACAAGTCCCAAGTTGCTGCAAGCATGACAACCCGGCACTTGGGGGCTACAGGCGATATGCATATAAGGGAGAAAAAATCTTCAAAATCTCAGTTTGGAGTAGACCAGATTAACCCGGTGTCTGCAACAGTCATGACCCGGCATCATTTATTTATAACCCGACAATTTTAGCAGTCATAAATCGGCAAGTTCTACATCTTTAAGCCGGCTGAATATCAGTTGAATATTTCAAGACTAATATTTTTGTCAAATCAGAGCATTGAAGGCCGACTCAAATGGACTATTTCTTATAATATTTCTTTACAAGAACCAATGTTAGCAAATGGATTATGAAGCTGGACTATTGACCCGGATATTCCAAGAGAAAATGTCAAGGACTTAAGAATGATCAGGTGCCGGCTTACAAGAATATTTAACCCGGAGCACAACCTGTCAAATTTGTTCTTGTGTTTATGTTGCAGGGTCAGTTTAACATGGATAAATCCAAATTAAACTGGGGGCTAATGTCGGGGATATACCCCGCGGTATGACCCGGCCGGAAGTATGACCCGGCCGGACTTGGCATTTCACCGATGACCCGGCCGGACTCATGGGTCTGGCGGCTCATTGGTCAAACAGCTCATGGACCAGACGACTCACTGGAGACTAGGCGGGCGGATCAAACGGACGCCACGGCCCAAGGCCCAGCAGGCTAGCTTATACTCCGGTGGACCGGCTTAAGATGAAAGGTGTGAGGATTATTTCTTTTACAAGGAAGCAAGACCCGGACTTGTATTCAACTTATAAAGAAAGATAGACTAGTCCTAATCCTACTAGGACTCCGCATGTAACCCGCCCCTCTAACTTATATAAGGAGGGGCAGGGCACCCCAAAGAGGGACAAGGAACAAGAAACAATCTCTAGGGCTAGACACCGAGAGCCGGTTCCCGGCGACTCTCCCGTGATCATAATGAGACCTAGCCTCAAACAGCATGTAGGGTTGTTACCGGATGATGTTTCCCGGGGCCCGAAGCTGTCTAAATCATTGTCTTGTGTTGCGTCTCTCGATTCCGCCCAACCCCTCTCAAGCTACCGCATAAATGCGTTGGCCTCACGACTAAGTCCTTACACTAGGACATCTAGCGTGACAATTCCACGACAGGCGGTCTGTCGGTGCTATACCAAGCCCACTCGGCAAATCTCGGCCCATTTCGAGAATGTTTTTCTCCCGCTCACGAAACAAGGTCTGAGAGGGGCGACGGGCGTGAGGGAGAGTGTCGGATCGCGAAACGCACAACGGGGGAAAGGACCAGATGCAAGTTTTGAAAAACATGCAGATGAAACGCAGATGATGACATGGCAAAATGCAACACGCAAGCAAATGACATGGCAACAACGACGAATAACTGGATGGCACCTGGCGCATCGGATCCGGGGCATTACAACACTCCTCCACTAACAAGAGATCTCGTCCCGAGATCTTAGGACCAAGACGGAAGGAAAAAGGGATGAGGTGAAATAAGAACAAAACAGTGAGGATGAACAAAGTCAAGAACACTCGAGTAGGAAAAGGAAACGACGAATATGACGAGAATCAAAGCTCCGAAACAAAAATGAATTCGAAAGCACTGCGGTTAGAACAAGATAGAAGCGGAATAAGAATGAAAGAATTTAGGCAGAACTACGGCTGAACAAGGAAAGAATAGAACATGAACTTGAGAAGATGGAATGATACTTGACGAGAGGAACAACACAATGCCTCCGGAATACTTGAAAGATTGGAATGAGAAGAACGGGGAAGAAGATGACAACTTCTACCACGAATGAAATCAAAAGCATCCATAGAAGGAAGCATTGAATGGAGTTGTTGAGAAAATCAACAACAAAAGAATAAGCTTGTTGTGGACTTATTTAAAACATCACCAAAACTTGAGGTGAAATTACGCCACAAACAAAAATGGTTGAAGTAGCTGAGAAGGACGAAGAAATGCAAAACTCCACTTCAAAAGAAATATGGAGGATTACTTGCACCTCGAGAAGCAAGAATAAGAATACTTTGCGCTCCTCCAATAAGAATCTTGACGAATATTTGAGGAATGAAATAAATCATGACGAGCCACCGTGAAGAACTCCTGTAACAAAAGGATGATGAGACCGAATTGAGGTATGAAAAGAGTAAGGGTAAAGCCTTGCGATGAATAGAAGGAGGTTCGACGAGACAAACGAGAAAAACTTGGAAACTCTGGAGAAGAAAGGATTAAGGGTAGATATAGCGCAAAACTTGAGAAAGTCTTCATGCACCACCGGTAATATTGGAAAGAACGAATGAATATATGCGATAAGAATGGAAAAGGAATCTTGAACGAACCACCGTAAGAATTCAAAATTGAATGGCGAAGGAGAATGAATCACCAGCAAGAATTAGAAAAGCACGAAGATACTTGAGTGAAACGAGATGCAAGAGAACGCATAGATCGCGAACTGATTGAAGGATACTTGAATGAAGCACCGGTACAAATATAGGAACGAACAGAGCTGAAAACTTGGAACGTAGAAATCTTATGAAATGATGGCTTCCGAATGATCGAAACGGAAGACAACTCCTGAGATACTCCGGATGGGTGAAAAGAATTGCACGACTGGAAACAACTTGAGAGGATAACATCAAGCTAGCGCCACGAATCTTCAGGAGAATGGACAAGATTTAGGGAAAACTCTACTTCGGTCTTGAAATGTTGAGAATGACGACGAGAAACAACACCAAAAATTGATGAGATACTCCGGGAGAATGAAAAGAGGAAAAGGTTGACCTGATCATGAAAGAATTTGAAAACGATCTTGGAGAAGGCAAGTGACTGATGAAATTCATTCTTACGTCAAACTTGAAAAGAATTAGGAATGGCTCCGGAATAATTAGAAGAGTCAGGTAAGATCCTGGGAAAAGACCTGTGGGTTATGGGCCCACTGAAGAGAAATCACCGTTGAAGAAGGATTGTTGAAGAGATAGATGATGCACCGGAACAATTGAAATATTTGAATGAGGTGACAACCTCAAATTAATTCGAACACAGCCGAATCTCCTGAGATGTCTTGAGCACTCCGGAAGGATAAACTGGCGAGAGGCGAACGAGCAAGGAAAACACTTGATCCAAGGAAAAAATATGATCAACCCGAAAAACTTGAATTGAGTCCACCGGAGAAGAAAAGAGATGAAGAATGTCAAACGAGACGAGAATTCACCGGTTGAAATAACTGTGGGAAGACTGGAGAGGCTCCGCACGAATGAAATTGATGCTCGCAAGAGACTCAAGCTCCGGGAATAAAAGGGGATGGGAGGGCGGGAAAAACAACGGCAACTTGGAAGGGGAAATCGACGAATAGCTTTGAAGAGAAAACGCCGGTTGAAATCATTGAGGAAAGAATGCAAAGACTTCACACGAGTAGGATGGATACTCGATCACGGACTCCGGCTCCGAGAAGAAGAAGGGTGGGCGGGTGGGAAAAAGAAAACAACTGAGGACAGAGAAACAACTTCGTTGAGAGAGAACTGAGGATTGAACTTGCAGAAACAAAGAGGTCGAATCGACTTGACGAGAAAATGCACCGGATGAAAAGAGTTGAGAACCCACGATCGAAAAACTAACCGCGTGATCCTAAGGAAAGTTTGAAGGGGAAGAGGAGTAATTCAAAACACCTACGTCAAGATTTCTCACCAGAGCGACGAAGGGGCTGAGGAGTAAAAAGAATTCCTACTCTCCGATATAACTAGACTCAGAAAAGTTTTTCTTCTAGACTCAACAACGGCCAAACTACACGATCAATCAAGGGGGGCTCCTATTGTCGGTCGAGGCTCTGATACCAACTTGTCACGCCCAAGATGCGACCCTATCCTAAAGGAACTCGAAGGTCCCACCAAGGATAGAAGCGCATCTTCAAGACGCTTTTGCAAGGTGGATATCATTACATCAACATTACATAAAAGATGGGGATACATACAAAAGGCACAAACGCCCCAAGAATACACCCATACATCATACATAAGATCAACATCCAACTACGGATGAAACACAAATAGAAACTCATACGACATCCACCCTGCTAGCCCAGGCTGCCAACCTCGAACCTATCCCCTGATCGAAGAAGACGCAGAAGAAGAACTCCAAAACAAGTAACATCGCTCTCGCGTCATGATCATCGCAAAACATGTACCTGCAACTCGTGTTGTAGTAATCTGTGAGCCACGAGGACTCAGCAATCCCATTACCATGGGTATCAAGACTAGCAAAGCTTAATGGGTAAGGAAGGGGTAAAGTGGTGAGGTTGCAGCAGCGACTAAGCATGTATGGTGGCTAACATACGCAAATAAGAGCGAGAAGAGGAGCAACGGAACGGTTGTGAAGCTAGCAATGATCAAGAAGTGATCCTGAACTCCTACTTGCGTCAAACATAACCCAACTACCGTGTTCACTTCCCGGACTCCGCCGAAAAGAGACCATCACGGTTACACACGCGGTTGATGCGTTTTATTTAAGTCAAGTGTCAAGTTCTCTACAACCGGACATTAACAAATTCCCATCTGCCACATAACCGCGGGCACGGCTCTCGAAAGTTTATACCCTGCAGGGGTGTCCCAACTTAGCCCATTATAAGCTCTCACGATCAACGAAGGATATTCCTTCTCCCGGGAAGACCCGATCAGTCTCGGAATCCCGGTTTACAAGACATTTCGACAATGGTAAAACAAGACCATCAAAGCCGCCCGATGTGCCGACAATCCCGATAGGAGCTGCACATATCTCGTCCTCAGGGCAACACCGGATGAGACATCCTACGAGTAAAACCAGACCTCGAGTTTCCACGAGGGGGCCCCGCAGTCTACTCAGATCGGACCAACACTTAGAGAAGCACTGGCCCGGGGGGGTTAAAATAAAGATGACCCTCGGGAGCGCGACTCCCAAGGGAAAAGAAATAGATGACAAGCAAATGGTAAAACCAAGGTTGGGCCTTGCTGGAGGAGTTTTATTCAAAGCAAACTGTCAAGGGGTCCCCATAACACCCAACCGCGTTAGGAACGCAAAATCAAGGAACATAACACCGGTATGACGGAAACTAGGGCGGCAAGAGTGGAACAAAACACCAGGCATAAGGCCAAGCCTTCCACCCTTTACCAAGTATATAGATGCATTAATTAAATAAGAGGTATTGTGATATCCCAACATAAACATAATCCAACATGGAGCAATCTTCATCTTCACCTGCAACTAGCAGCGCTATAAGAGGGGCTGAGCAAAGCGGTAACATAGCCAAACAACGGTTTGCTAGGAAGGGTGAAATAAAGGTTAGAGGCTAACATGGCAATTTGGGAGGCTTGAAAAGCAAGTGATAGGTAGCGCAGCATAGCGAAAGAACGAAGCAACTAGCATAGCAATGATAGTAGTGAGATCCAAGGTTATGGTCATCTTGCCTGAAATCCCGCTAGGAAGAAGAACGAATCCATGAAGAAGATGAAGCCACGAAGACGAACCAAGCATAGATGAACGCATCCTCACGATCGCAACGAAACGGGAACTATCGAGAAAGAGCACAACATGGTAAACACACCACACATGAACAAGGCATGATGCTCAATCAAGTATGATGCATGACAAGGCTATATGATGCTACTCATGGCAAGAGATGATGCATACAAGAGCAACACATCAAAGCAAGTTTAAATGAGGCCGGAACTAACATATAACAAATCTGGTAAGTCCTCATATGCAAATTTCGAAATTGGTCCAGATCTGAATAAATTTTACGTTCAAGTAGTTAAACAGCAAGTTAAGATGCACCAAGATGATCGACACGAAATTCTAGTCAAGTTACATATAAAGTTCGTTTAATTCGGAGCTACGGCCTAGAAGATATGAGTAAAACAAGTTAAACATGGCATTGATGCAAAATGCATTCAAACATCAAGCAAACACTCTCAAAACAAGGATGCAACAAGGTAATATAAAACTACATGCAAAACTAAGCAAGTTTCATATAGAGCATGCTCAAAACGGAGCAACGGTGCAACACATACACTCCAAACAAGATATAGCAACAATCTGTCCAAAACAGCAACTAGGCATCTTGCAAGCATCAAAATAATATACTACAGCACCCCACCATGAAAAAAAAGGTATAGATGTGATGTACAGGGAAAGCATTACAAAACATGAACACTGAGCTATCTCCAGAAACCAGTACAACATGCTCAAAAGGACATGGCAAGATTGGAAATAATAACAGTTTCACAGACTTGGCAGAAATCACTGGATATGGCAGAAATAACAACATGCTACAGGAACAGATCAAACAAAGGCATGGCTTGAATCTGCCAATTGCATAGAACAAAAGTCCCTTACTGATCACGAGCCAAAAAGGCACAGAAGATATGATGGCACCCAAGTAAACATAGCAAATTTCATAAACAGATTCAGACTAGCAGAAAAACTGAGCATGGCATAAACAGAGTTATGAAGGCATCTTTGCGAGCTCAAATCAGTCATCACAAAGCATTTCAAGGCATATGAAGGCATCCAACAGTAAGATGGAATAATTATGAAGCTAAGCATGGCAAGAGCAAGTTCATAGGGTGTATGGATCACTAGCAAAACACATGTCAAAATTGAACTTCGTGTTAACAGGCTGACAGCAACATTATTTAGCAAGTTTGGAGAAAGATTACAACCAGCTAAAGCAGGCTATAAATACAAACAAGGGCATGGATGGATAGAGCATAACATGTATAACAAAACACCCTAAGTGAACATCTCCAGATTATGCATAGAACTCATGGTGACAGCAGGTTTACATGGCATCACACTGATACAGACTTTGCATGCTTGTGCTAGTCGCCACATAGATCACAAAAATACAACACAAGCACCTCTGTAAATATGGCATGATTTAGTTCATAACACATGTAGAGATCATGCTCATAGGATGCACACACAAAATGCAATGAAAAAGACAAATCACCAAGTTCTGACAACAGACAGCAGTAAACATCATATAGCACTTTTACAACGATGATTTGGGCATCACGATGATCTCAAACAAGCATGGCGCAATGGAAAGAAATGAAGAGCATCTCACAATGAACATTTCGATATATTACACGCACAAAACGGAGCATCACACATGGAGTTATAGCATGATGAACATGAGCACATAATGTTGAAAAACTGGGACTTGGAAGATTTTCACCTCCGGATCTAGGGTTGACCTGGCACGGATTTCGAGGCGAGGCGGATCTCGCCGGATCTGAGGCGCCGGCGGCCGGAGATGAGGAAGATGGCCGGGGACGGGGCGGCGCCGGCGAGGGGGCTGCTCGCCGGAGGGACGGGGCCGGGCGGCGCGGCCACAGGGCGGCGCGGCCACCGGGCGGCGCGGGCGCAGAGGAGAGAGGCGGCGGGGAACACGGTCGCCGCCGGCGGCGAGGGAAGGGACCGGCGGTGGGGTCCGGCGGGAGGCGCGCGGGGTCGGGGTGGCTCGGGGAGGCGCCTGGGCGAGGGGCGGCAGCGGGCGGGACGCGCGGGCCTGACTCGGGCCCCGCGGGCCGGCGGCGGCGGGAGGTGGCGAAGGGCCACGTGGCAGCATGCGGTGCCGAGGGGGCGGCGGCGGACATGTCCGGCGGCGGGGTTTTCGTCCTGTGGCGCGAGGAGGGGGAAGGCTAGGGTTTGGACTGCGAAAAATGGAGGGGGAGGTGTTTATATAGGTAGAGTGTGCTAGGAGAGTCCAAATGGGGTGTGGTTTTCGCCCACACGATCGTGATTGTAACAGCCCCAAAATTGGGTTATCAATTTTTGTGCTGTTATTCTCTCCTGGCACTCATTTTCAAAATTTTCTCCTGAGTTTGCTGGATGACCCTGAGAAAATTTTGTCATTTCCAACCTTTCAAATTCCTGCTCATGTCTTTTTCAGTGGGCAAGACCTCATTTGCATCAGCTCAATTCCTCTTAAACCCTAATTCCAAATTTTTGGAATTTGGATATTCCCTTGTGATTACAAAGGAGCCACAATTTTCCTTGTTCTGTTGATCCTCCCAATTGATCCCAGAGATCATCCTATCTTTCTTAACCTTGGATATGCAAAAATATTGCTAAGTGCAATGCAATATTTTTGAATTATGATTTATTCCTTTTCTTGCCTTTCTGAGGAATAAAATCCAAAGGCATATCTAGCCATCTCCTAAATTCAAGAGAATTGGTGGAGTTGATGCTTATGCCTAATCCAAGCTCTGGCAAGTATTTTGGCCATAATTAAATAAGGAAAATTGCCTTTTCCTATTTAATGCCAATATTGCATTTCTGCCAATTTCCAAAGGAACTGCTATTTTTATAGCAGAGAAAATTCCCACATAAATTGTGGAGCTTGTCCTTGCTATATAATAACTAGTTCCATCCTAATCTCATGTTCCTCAGTTCAAAAATTTGGCACATGATCCAATGCAAGTTTTTGCCTTCTCTTAAATTTTGCAAAGGAAGTGCTTTATTCCTAATTCCAATTGAGCTGCAATTTGGCAGGGTGTTTAACATTGTTAAATAACCCATGGATACCAAAGATGAGCTCAATCCATTCACCCTAGCTCCCTGTGCAATTTTTCAAAGTTTCTGACCAGAACACAAGTTTGTGAAGGAAGTACCTTCATAGTGTTTCCAAATGGGATGAAACTTCTCCATCCTCTCAAGTATCTCAAATCATTATCCTCCACCAAAATTCAGTTCATTTCATTGAACTATGTGAGCACAGGAGCAATTCTTCTTTCTGTCCAAATTTTCAGTTTGTGAAGCAAGTGTATTTTATCTTGCTCCATTATGGCTAATAATTTTTCTAGGCCTTCTCCTACTCATATAACCTATATCCACAAGATTGTGGCTCATTTCACTTGACCAATTGCCCTCAGGAGTTTTCTGAAGTTTTTGGACAGAAATGATAGCTGTGAAGGAAGTACCATTTCGGTGAGTCCATTTGGTATGAACTTTTTACAGCATCATGGTATGTTCAAATCATCAGGCTTTGCCAAGTTATAGCCCAATACATCACTCCTAGTGAGTGTTTCATCATGATTAAGTTTCTGGGTCAGTTTTGGTGGTTGTACAGCAACTATGGTAAATAGTTGTCCATTTTACCTCAAAACTCACAGGACCGTAGTCCTTTCTACCCCAAGCCTCCAGGACATCAAGTTTACCAATTACCCTCTCTGGTTTAATCTCTAGGATGTTGCCAAGTTTGCAACAGCAAACTTGTGGAGCTTGTTTCACTCATCTCCATTTGTCTCTGCCCGATCTTTCACCATGGTAACACTCCACGCTGGAAGGAATACGCATTAGACATGAACTTACATCGGTAAAAACCCCAGAGCGCGCCATGCGAGTGGTGACTACGAGGGCAGCCAGCCAAAACAGTGGTCTAGCCACTGTTCTCGTCGGCAGCGCTGCTCCAACCGTCTCTGGCCTTGCCATTAATGCCCAACAGCTCCCCCTCGACATCGTCTTCCCTCTGGACCTCTGGCCCCCTCCGTTCTCTTCTCCGGCGAGCCGTGTCAAGGACCGAACAGTGAGCTACTGTAGCCATCGTCGCCTTCCTCGCTCATGTCCTCTTCTCCGTTCGTCCGCGAGCTTTGCTCGATTCCGTGAGCCTCTGGCGCTCGTCCTCACCCTCCTCGTCGCCTTCCCGTGGGCCTTGGCCGCGCCTGCCGACACTGCGCCATCGCCGACGCGCGGACACGTCGCCCGCCGCGTGCCACCTCCCCCCCCTCCTTGCCCCGGCTATAAATAGCCCGCCCTCGAGCCTCTGGAGATCATCAGGAGCCTCTCCCCACCCCTCTACGCCTCCCCAACCCCTCCTCTCGTCCCCGGAGTCGCTCCTCGACCTTCACCGTCGCCATAGCCGCCGCCTCGGGTCTCTCCCGATTCCAGCGATGTGGTGTTTCCCTCCCCGTTCTCTCACCACCACCGCATCCCCCATGCTCCAGTGAGCCTCCCCATAGCCTCGGCCTTCCGTTTCCTCCACCGGAGCCCCGTGTCCACCGGAGGCCGAAGCCCCTCTCCGCCGCGGGCCGGGTGGCTCCCTCTCCAGTGCTTGTCACCGACAACGGAGACTACCCCGGGGTGCGCCTCCTCCTCCTGAACCCGTGGGTAGGCCGCCCGTCGCCTGCCGTGGCCGGACGCGCCGGCAAGCGCCGTCGGGGCTGGCGCCTCCCTCGGCCTCGCTCGATTTCGAGCGGGAGGAGGAAGAAGACAGCCAGGCAGGCCCCACCCCCTCGCGGGTCCCCCTCGTTAGTGACCCCGCGTTGACCCCGCTTCGCCAAGTCAGTTAAGTGGCGGCGCCTCGGGCCGTTTTCCGTTTTCGGAACCCCGAAGGCGTATTCCGGAGTGTGCGCTTTCCCTAAGCCGAAAGCGTATTTCTCGTCTTCTTCGGGCCATAATGCGCTTTCCTCTCTGGAAAGCATATTCTGAGAAAGACGCGGTCTGTTTTTCTGCCAGGGCCCAGTTTGTAATGATTTTCTTTACCGATAGGTCCCTGGTAGTTAAACAGTCATATCTTTTTACCCGTAGCTCTGAATGAGGTGAATCCAAAGCCCACGTCTTTGTTTCGTCGAGCCCGTTCCGTTGATGTCATTTTCATAATATTTTCACACAGTGAAAATGACCTTTTTGCCCTTGCCCGTAAACAGCCCCCTAAGAGAAGGAACTGTTTCCGGCAAATCTTTTCACGATCGTTTCCCACTTCTTCCCGGAGTATTTGTCGACCCCCACGCAAGCCAACCTCTTATCATGAGCCCCGAACTTGCATGTTGACTTTGCTTGCACCTTGTGTGTGTGTGTAGTTGCAGTTGTTTTATATCATTTTCATCGGCAGTTATTTCTTCATGCCTATCTTGCATGCTTGTGTTTCATGATACCTTTGCCATGTTAATTAGAATGTTATTATTAATAATGCCATGCCACTACTCTACTTTATTTGCATGTCATCGTTATAAACTGTTATGAGGATTGTAATGCACCGTTGATATACTATTGTCGTGTCCTTTATGTTATAGTTGTGCACTTGAGGAGTTCAATATTTTGTTCGTGCATTTGTATGCGGCATGTTGCACTCATGTTAAATATGTTCATGATGATGGAGAAGGAAATAAAATGACTTAATAATAAAAAACCTCCTCCGTCATCGATGGGATTGAGTCATAGTGCCGCCAAACCGAACTTTTTTCAGTGCAGCCACATTTGCCTTCTGGGAGGCCTTAAGGCGAGCTATTGTCGTGACCTCTCGCCGGTGCCTCCCACTAGGGAAGGTTATGGGCGTTCTTACCCTGATTAGGTAAGCGGACATAACCTTGTGTGCTTGTTTTTGAGATTTTTGGTACCAGTCCCCGAGTGGGAGTTCACCACGACGGTGGTCGGGGTGTCTTTGGTAGACACGGGGCCACCCAGGACCAGCCCGTTGGGGATTCGGTCGGAGTGGCCGGGAGAGCGTCATGGCAGTAGGTTGGTTTCGTCGAAATGCCGTTGGTCCACCCGAATGGGATGACGAGGCCATGGGTTCCGTGGTGTGGGTACAGTGTGCTACCTCTGCAGAGTGTATAAAGTCAATCGATAGCTGCGTCCTCAGTCATGGGCATAAGTTCGTAGTAGGTCCCACTATCAGGTCTTGGTCGAAATGGAGGACAAACTGAAATAATTAAGTTGGTAAATAAATATGTGATAACAAGAATATGGTAACTTGAACTATGAGATAGTCGTGAGGAGTCACGACGATATTTTGATGATGAGATAAGTGGTTGTGATCGCCGTAAGGATCACAGGCCAAATATTGGTCGTGGTTGTGATCGCCGTAAGGATCACGGTTGGAGACCAAGTGTTGGTCATGGTTGTGATCGCCGGAAAGATCACCATTCGGTTGCGAGGCAACACATTGGTAAGAGAGTCCGAGGGACTCAGTGCACAAGTTTGGTTGCATTGCTGGAATAATATATCATTATTTGCATTTAAAGAACCATGATAGAACAGAAGATGATTGCATAATGTTAACATGCTATGTCTGCATTGGATATTATTGGTAGTTTATTTTCAGCATAGTTTCTTGATGCCATGCTATGCTTTGATTGACATGTTAAGTTATGCCATGATTGAGATAAAATTCTATGTTTTGCTATTACAATGTTATAATCATGTTCTGATATGCCATGCCATTGCCATGTTAGTAGATGTTATGATTTGGTTCATGCTTAGTTGATTTTTATCATGCCATGTTTAGTAATTGATATGAGATAGGGTGTTGCATGCGCTCGGTTCTTTGCTTTGTCTGCAGCTTGTTTGGATGCTATGTATTTGTTTGTCGTGCAAGTACATTCAATGTACTGACCTGGCGTGTCATGCCAGTTTTGTAGGTCGTACCCGTATTGCTCGCTTGATCCGTCGTGCTAGGCCGTAATCTTGCCAGTCCTGTGAGTTGTGGAGCCCAGCCAGAGTTGATGAGCCGCCAAACCAAGACTTCCGCCGCCTTTTTTTTAGACTTCCGCTGTCATTCAAATAGCCGTAGGGCTATGCCAGATGGTTGTATTCATCAAGGATGTAATCTCATATACATGTATTTGATGAATATTATTGTACCTGGAATGCTGTATTATGGACCTGTCGTGCGTCAGGTGTTATCCTGGGCTGACGTGCGAAGGCCCCCTGCTCCATGCGGATCGGGGTGCCACAGTGATCGAACGACCGAGAGCATGGAGGGGTTTTTGCTGGGTTAGTGGGCTATGGTGGAGGGGTGCTGGGCTGCAAAGAGAGAGGGGTTTTGGGCTACGCGGTTAACCGTTGGGGCATCAAACGACCTCCAAATGGAACGAAATTTGACGGGCGGTCTGTCGGTGCTATACCAAGGACACTCGGCAAATCTCGGCCCATTCTGATAACGTTTTTCTCCCGCTCACAAAACAAGGTCTGAGAGGGGCGACGGGCGCGAGGGAGAGTGTCGGATCGCGAAACAGACAACGGGGAAAAGGACCGGATGCAAGTTTTGAAAAACATGCAGATGAAATGCAGATGATGACATGGCAAAATGCAACACGCAAGCAAATGACATGGCAACAATGACGAATAACTGGATGGCACCTGGCACATCGGATCCGGGGCGTTACAGTGTGCAAAAGGAGTATGTGTGCAAAAGAGAAAGGGACAACAAACGATAAATTAGAGAGAGAGAGTGTGTGTTTTTTCGTTTCTTATGCAAACATATCACACATGCATCTCCGAGATAGAAAAGCGAGGTGAGGAGATACACGAAGATAGCTAGTGTGTGATTGTTTGCAACGGAGAGAGACACCCCTATAGCACATGTCCAATAGAGGTCTAGCCAACAAGGAACAAAGGTCGAGAGGGACACATGGAGAACATGGACGCATGGGGAGGGAGAGAGGGTGTGTTTGTGATAGAGAGATCCCCTCGAGATCGTGAGGGGACTTATATGGGTGGGAGATCGAGGGAGGTGCGTGCGAGATAGAAAGATGCCCCAAGAGGAATCGAGATAGACCATGCACATGTTTGTGATGGAGACTAAGATTAGCTAGTCATATACATATAGGAGGGGGGATTGTGTGTGCCTACATTTGAGAAAGAGACCACCATACTTGGCTAGGCATGAGATTGTGTGTGTGTGCGTGTGAGATGGAGAGAGAACGAGGGAGAGAGATAAATTTTTAGATGGGTCTATCGAGTGCGAGTGAGATATGCATGTGTATGTGTGACCCAGGTAGATGGAGAGTTTGAGAGAGAGAGAGGGAAGAGCTCCGAGACGACGGAGTGGTGCGTGAGAGAGTTACGGGCAACGATCCAAGGAATTTGTGTGCGTACGATGAGTGCACCCAAGATATTTAGCTTGGACTAGAGAATCATACATAGTGTGCGAGAGAGACCTATAGATGGAGTATATATGCATGCGAACTAGAAAGACCACCCCCCCCCCCACACACACACACAAAGAGAGAGAGAGAGACAGAGAGAGAGGGAGAGGGACCAACAAGGTTTGTGTGTTAGATGCGTGCAACAGAATTGAAGATTGTCGGCGAGAGAGAGAGAGAGAGAGAGAGCATGAGTCCGGAAGAGGGGGATGTCATGTTTTATGCATCAAAGACTGATATAAACCATGTTTCAATATAAACTTGCATTCAAATATTTAAATTGGAGAACATGTTGTCTGCAATCCACACATGAACGGAGATATGCACATATCAAACAAGTTCATTAATTTGACTCTCAACATGTTCATGGAGTACTATAATACTGTACAACATGCTACTCGATTGAGGTGTTTAATTTTGGATTTAGTTCACTATTTTGACCTGGTGAACGAGCTATTTCATTGAATCGAGACATTTCATTTTGGGTTTGATTCCCGTTTTTGAGTGGGTCAACTATTTGTCATATAGTAAATCGCTAGCAACGAGCATGTAAAAACACATTACTCCCGAGCATCATCTCTCGATCTAAAAAAGAAGTGGCAAGCTAATATTTCAAAATTTGATTCGAATTGACTTGGTAAGGTAGACGTGGATGCTCGTTCTCCCAAAATTTGAACGAACCGTTAAACACCCTCTGCTCGGTGGAATTCACCCGAGCAAATAAATGGGAGACGTGAAATTACTGGCCTATGTGGGACACGCATCAGTTGGCTTGTTGTACATCGAGGGTAGGTTCGTAACTTCATCCAAGCGCGCCTTCTCCTCGGCCGAAATGACATGTGCCGAATAATTCATAAACCATGGTCGGCAAAACACCCTCTCCTCGCCCGAAATAGCTCGCGCCCACTATTTCAAAACATGCTCTCCTCGCCCGAAATCGCTCGCGCCCACTATATTTCAAAACGCGCCCTCCTCACCCGAAATCGCTCGCACCCAGTATATTTCAAAACACGCCCTCCACGCCCGAAATCGCTCGCACCCACTATTTGGGAGAAGCAAAGTTACTCTACTATCCCCGACACTCAGTACACAGACCCAAGCCTAGAAGCCTAAAGGCAGGGGTAGAACTGTAACTCCCCCCCACATTTCAGACAAATGCGTCTGTAAGACATGGTTCCCCCTCCCAATTCCCCTTTCATACCTCGTCGGCGCCAAATCACCTTCTCCCCGGAAGCTCCCTTCTCCCGAGCCGCGAAACCTCAGCCCCTCCTCCATGGCACCCCCCACCGCACCAAATTCACAGCCGCCCTCCTCTCTAATCCCGGAGACGTTGTCCATTTGTTGTCGTGCACTGGATCGTGTGCCTCTTACTCCATGCTGCCGGAGCTGCCTCGATGATGGCCGTGTGAACCATACTGGAGCCGATTCACCCTCGCCGTTGTTCACGGCGCCGGAACGGCTCCAACTTTGGACCCGTCCAGAGCCCCGGCGCTGCTTCCCTGTAGCCGTCGACCATCGCGACATCTCTACTTCCCTGCCGCCGGTAGCCACCGCAACCGCGCCGGCCCCACCGACTAGGCAGCTGGAGCTGCCTACTTCACCGGGCCACCAGACAGGTCGCACTCTCATCTCAAATCACTTTATTTAGGCATTAGTTGTCTGAATTTTTATTCTGGGCCAATCGATTCCTAATGGGAAGCAGCACCCCTCGAGCCGGCGGAGATCCTAGGCTGCCGGTTGGCTGGTGTCTGACATAAGGGTGCGGGGGCATAAGTTTGCCGCGGAAGCAGCGCTTAGATGGCTATCTTAGAGTTGTGTGGGTTGAAGGTACTGCCACCGCCGGATCTGGATGACGGCGAGTCTTTGTGGATTGGCCCGGGGGCAGCGCAACCATGGCAGTACGGTGGGGCGGGGAGCGGGGTTTTTGTCGGAGCCACGGACGGAGGAGGCGGGCTACTCTGCCGGTGGTCGCTGGCTCTTCGGGGAAGATTCCGAACAGTGTCAGTCGGGAGGCACAAGACGGCCATCAAGCCATCCGGCGTAGATCAGACAGTACCAAAATAAAATAAAATCGTGTGACCCCAATTTAGTCTTCAGTCAACAGACGTGTGACCACTCTCGTACCTTGCTGTTGATATCTTAGGGTATTTCTTCAGATCAGAGAGATGTGTCGTTCTTAACATTATGCGTTTTCTGCATCTTCAGCCACACCGTCTTCCGACTCACCGCAGCTGCTCCAACAAGGGAAGCATGCACCAGAAGGGAGCTATAGTCCCCACTCAACAGTTCCCTGCATCGAATGCGCGTGCCCGACATGGACAGCCACCACAACTACAGGGCCATCGACAAGTCAGCACATGATGCTCACTCCTATTGATGGCGGCCAGATAAGTTGTACCCTCATCTTACTTGTGTGCAACATTTATGGCTTTTTTACTCATCTAAGCATTGAAAATAGATTATCTGTATATTCATGCTGATCTCTTACGGGTCTTGTTTAGGAGTTAACGCTGTTCCATAGTTCAGCTAAGAGACTTGTTCTTTAGGTAATGTTGTTCCATAGTTATCATCCATCAGCCAATGCTATCCCACAGGCTAGTGCTTATAGTATTATACCACTTCTAGTATAACCTATGTTGTTCCTTAATACTTTTGTGTGCCATCTAGTTAATCTCGAGTACAAACGATACATATTCTGTAGCTTTCATCTGTGTTCTCCCTTTAGTTTTTGAGACCTGTTGCTGCTAGTTAACCCCAGTCCTATTATTTATGTCATCTCCTACAGGCACTCATTACATAAATCTAACTACTAGTTGTCTTCCATTCATGTCAGATATAATTGCACATACTGATTTATCCATAAGAACCTCACGGAGCAATGTAACGGCCAACAAACTTGACGTCAATGATACCCAATATGATGGAACATGTAAAGGCATTTCTTCACAAGACTTGCAGAAAGATGATGAATCCTATTCACCCCATAAGGTCCTTGCTCTAACTTGGCCCTTGATATGGGTACAACATGCATATAATGTCCTAGAGTGCATCTACTCTATTGCAATGCCTTGTGCTTCGCCTCCTGATCATGCATGTAAATATGGCATGCTTTCCTGTTTTTCAGTACCTATTCCATTAATGATAACATGTTTTCAAATTCAAGTACTGTCATTCTACTCTATCGCAATGACTGCTTAGTTTGGACATCATGCTTCTCAATATCTTATGCATTGTTATTCATTAGTATGTACTTCATCTGTCTACCATACCATGTTCTTTTTTTATATTGAAGTGTTGTTTTAGTGGTCTCTTGCAATGCCATCTTAGTTTTCCAATCATACACGCATATGTTGCCTTAGTGTTTTTCTGTAATGTATTCCGCTAGCATACAGTTTTACATTCAAGTAGTGTATTTTACACTGTTGTCCTGTCATATCCCTAGCTCTTACATCATACTCCCTCCGTCCGGATTACATGTCACAGAAATGGATAAAACTAGATGTATCTAGAACTGAAATACACCTAGACCCATCCATTTATTTCTGGATGGAGGGAATACATGTCAATATGTCATGCCTTTCTATTCTTCAGTACCTATTCCATCTGTGCTGTAGCATGTTTTATAATTGAAGCACCATTCTTCTATATAAGGCATGCAAGGGGGAAGACGGCTATGTTAGAATCTGAAGGGTTACAAACCAGGTCTTTGCAAAAGATCCAAATGCCAGGAGATAATAAACCAACTCCGGTGTTCATAGATACTGCTCCAGTACAAAGAAACCCAACTCCCACTGATAATAAGCAGATTCCAGTGGCCAAAGAACTAGTCCGCTCCAGTCCAGCAAAAATATGTCAACTCCATTCTAAGAAGTGTGTGCGTATCCTCGCATCATGAAATTTTATAGCATTCTGATCATATTTTCTACATGTTTCTTACCCATCTCTCTTTTAGAAAATAAGGTTAAACGATAGAAGATTCCCTCCATTGGGATCGTATTCGAGGAAAGTATCTTGCGGGAATTCTCTGTGCTCCAATGCTGATGTAAGTTTGTTGTATATCACTATATTTTTACATCAGCGTGTATTTTGTTAATCGGTGTGAATCCAACCTTTATTTGATCTAAATTCAGTTGTAGCATAATGTTAAAGGCGACAATATTGATTTTTGTAAGGAAAACTGCCTGGTAGTTTTGCATACTGAGCTGCATGAGTGTACTATCTCATATCATGCACATTACTGAATTGTAGTGCTGCTCTGGTTGCCCATTCATTCATTGTGTCAATGTTGCTTTCGTATTACCTTACCTGGCTGATGATAGATGTGCCATATTGTGTTAATTTGGTGTAGGCTGGTGTGGTCTGGTTGCCCAAACGTTCGTTGTGTCAATGTTGCTTTCCTATTATCTGACTTGGCCAATGATAGCAATGGTAGTGTGTTAATTTGGTGCAGGCTGCTGAAGATAAGAAGACAAACTCTGAATACAGCAAAGCAACCCCATTGTTTCTTTCCAATAAATCTAGGCCAGGTAATATGGCAATAACTCATGATTAATCTGTTCGGTTCCCCTCCTAATTTATGTTATGATGCAGTGGTCGAGACACTCTCCACTATCAATAATACAAGCCTGCCAAAATCGCCATCTGAATCTGTCCAGTTTCCTCTGTCTCGAATGCAACGGAAAAATGTATGTTTGTGAACCAATTAATGGCTGAAGCAATGATGGAAATGGTGGAGGAATCAGAGCTGCACATTCGTGCGCAACAACAACTGATCAATATTTTCAGAGAAAGTGTAGCAAAACAGCAAGAACTTGCTCACATGCTTATGGGCGTCATCCGCGCTGAGGTTGCAGATTGTGACGTTGTAGATCGTTAGGTTCTGTTCATTTATTTGCATTGGCATCAATCTTTGATTAGGATGTAATTTCCTGTAATATATGCTGGATGTGCAACGTTTTTCCCTGTATGCCGTACCTTTGCTTGATCGGTTTTGGTCCTGTGCATAATTGCTCGTCGTAATGGGCTCAAATTATCTAATTGGGCCTAAAGACATGTACGAACTTTAGTGGGCCCATTAAGTTAATGGGCCGTTACCAGGCCGAAAGTTAATGTTCTGCCCACTTTCCTCCCGGGTCGTTAATAGGCCGAGATCGAAGCGGGCAACAGGTGGGCCCATTTGATTTCACAGGCTGTTAACAGGCCGTTACTAAGGTCGGGCTACATATGGCCTAACTATATTGTGGGCCTTTGGCAGGCCGAAAGAGACAGCGGGCTCGTACTAGACCATGAAGAGCATGGGCCGCTAAGAGGCCGAAAGTCAGGTCGTACTGTGAATGGCCCAACTGTATTGTGGGCCTTTAACAGGCCGAAAGAGAAACCGGGCTGGTATTGGACCATGAAAAGCATGGGGCGTTAAAATGCCAAAACTCAGGTCCGACTACAAATGGCCCAACTCATTTATGGGTCGTCAATAGGCTGAAAGACACACCGGGCCGGGAATTGGCCCAACACTTAAATGGGTCGCTAAAAGGCCAAAACTAAGGTCCGACTACGAATGGCCCAACTCATTTATGGGCCGTCAACAGCCTGAAAGACACACCGGGCCGGAAATTGGCCCAACACTTAAATGGGTCGCTAAAAGGCCGAAAGATGTACATCCTGAAAATTGGCCCATCCCTTGAATGGGTCGTTAACAGGCCGAAATCACATTGGGCCGATATTGAGCCCAAATATATAGCGGGCTGTTAACGGGCTCGAACTGACGATGGGCTGCAATGGTGTCAAATCTTTAACGGGCTGTTGACGGGCCGAATTGACACATCTCGTATGGGTCGTGGGCTTAAATGGACCTGACACAAGTAGGCCTTATATGGGCCGGCCTGCTAATTTTTACTAGGTCGGCCTTTTTCACCGAAATGGGCCACTGTTGGGCCGTGCCACGTGTCGACCTATCATAGGCGCCTCCTGTCTAATGAGTGGATGACATCTGTCCCAACGGTGAGCCAACACGTGTTTCCTCCAGCCAATGAGAATTTTACACGTGGAAAATCCTCATTGGTCCGGACTGTTAACGGGTTATCGGATCCAAAACCGGACCCGATAGCTTAATGGCGACCCGTTACGGTGGATGCCACGTGTCGGTCACCCTTGACGAAAGCACTTGCATGACGTGCCATTTATCGTCATGGAAGTGGACACTTCCGTGATGATAATTTTGGTAATGTCATGGAACACTTCTATGACAGCACAGGTATGACTATCTTGATTCTATCATAAAATCGTCATGGATGTATATGCATGACAGAAAACGTGACCTACTGTGACAAACATGCATCATCACGGAAGTGTATTTTTTTTTGTAGTGCACGTAAGCGTACGTGTATGGTCGGTCCGAGCCGCTTCATCCCACAATGTCGCCGAATCAAGATAGGACTAGTAATGGTAAGCAAATTGAACAAATCATCACCCACAACTACTTGTGTTCTACTTGTGCATAGAATCTATGCATAGACCTAGCTCTGATACCACTGTTGGGTAACGTAGTAATAATTCAAAAAAATTCCTACGTGTCACCAAGATCAATCTAGGAGATGCTAGCAACGAGAGAGAGGGAGTGCGTCTTCATACCCTTGAAGATCGCTAAGCGGAAGCGTTACAAGAATGTGGTCGATGGAGTTGTACTCGCGGCGATTCAAATCGCGGAAGATCCGATCCAAGCGCCGAACGGAGGGCGCCTCCGCGTTCAATACACGTACAACCCGGGGACGTCTCCTCCTTCTTGATCCAGCAAGGGGAGAGGAGAAGTTGAGGGAGAACTCCGGCAGCATGACGGCATGGTGGCGATGGAGCTCGTGGTTCTCCGGCAGAGCTTCGCTAAGCGCTATGGAGGAGGAGGAGGTGTAGGAGGGAGCAGAGCTGCGCCAGGGGCAAGGGGTGAAGCTCCCATGCACCTCCCCACTATATATAGGGCTGGAGGGGGTTGGTTTATTTCCCTCCAAGTCCATTGGGGCGTTGGCAAAGGTGGGAGGAAAGAAATCCCATCCTTTCCCTTCCCCACCGATTGTTATCCCCCTTTTTAGGGATCTTGATCTTATCTCTTCGGGATATGATCTTATTCCTTCTAAGTGGGGATCTTGGTGCACCTTGACCAGGGGTGTGGGGCATTGCCCCACTACCCACGTTCATGTGGGTCCCCATGCAGGTGGGCCCCACTCCGGAACCTTCTAGAACCTTCCTGGTACAATACCGAAAAATCCCGAACATTTTCCGGTGGCCAAAATAGGACTTCCCATATATAAATCTTTACCTCCAGACCATTCCGGAACTCCTCGTGATGTCCGGGATCTCATCCGAGACTCCAAACAACTTTCGGTAACCACATACAATTCCCATTACAACTCTACCATCACCGAACCTTAAGTGCGTAGACCCTACGGGTTCGGGAACCATGCGGACATGACCGAGATGCCTCTCCGGCCAATAACCAATAGCGGGATCTGGATACCCATATTGGCTCCCTCATGTTCCATGATGATCTCATCGGATGAACCACGATGTCGGGGATTCAATCAATCCCGTATACAATTCCCTTTGTCCATCAGTATGTTACTTGCCCGAGATTCGATCGTCGGTATCCTCATACCTCGTTCAATCTCGTTACCGGCAAGTCTCTTTACTCGTTCCGTAACACATGATCCCGTGACTAACTCCTTTAGTCACATTGAGCTCATTATGATGATGCATTACCGAGTGGGCCTAGAGATACCTCTCCGTCATACGGAGTGACAAATCCCAGTCTCGATTCGTGCCAACCCAACAGACACTTTCGGAGATACCAGTAGTGCACCTTTATAGTCACCCAGTTACGTTGTGACGTTTGATACACCCAAAGCATTCCTACGGCATCCGAGAGTTGCACAATCTCATGGTCTAAGGAAGTGATACTTGACATTAGAAAAGCTCTAGCAAACGAACTACACGATCTTGTGCTATGCTTAGGATTGGGTCTTGTGCATCACATCATTCTCCTAATGATGTGATCTCGTTATCAACGGCATTCAATGTCCATGGTCAGGAAACCATAACCATCTATTCATCAACGAGCTAGTCAACTAGAGGCTGACTAGGGACATGTTGTGGTTTATGTATTCACACATGTATTATGGTTTCCAGTTAATACAATTATAGCATGAACAATAGACAATTATCATGAACAAGGAAATATAATAATAACCACTTTATTATTGCCTCTAGGGCATATTTCCAACACAACCGTGCTGCAAAAACTAGGCACACTGCAAACCGAATCGTGATGATGCGAGCCTGGCCATTGCCTTTTTTCTCGACGACAAAGCCTTTCCGTCGCGCTGCAAGGTCGTCGGTTGCGCGATCCTGTGAAATTGGTCATGCACGCAACAACCTGAGCCGCCGCAGTTGGACTCATGATGTTGTGATTCCTACTGTAACTACTTTTTTTCCTGCAGCAAGGTCGTACTATCGTGTTGCAAGGCCGGTTGTGAGATGTGGCAAGATTAGTTGTCTTTGTTGCAAACCGACCGCCAAATTTTTTCCTCTACGCGAAAGCTGGACCATCTGTTGCAAAGCTAGTCGTGCAACATTACAAAACTTCTGGCCGCTAGCCAAATATGTTTTGATCTTTTTGTTGCTATGTCCGGTCAAAAAAATATATTTATTTTCATTTTAGTGATTCTTTTTTTAGTTTAGCGATTCTTTTGAAGTAGCCTACCATGGTTTTACTTGTTGCAAAAGATCAAATTAAATGTTTTTTGTGGGAAAATCAATTAAATGATGTATGTGCAGTTTTCATGTTGCAACACGAGGTGAGTAAGCAGTGGCATGGGAGAGATACTCCAGCGGTGACGACACTACAGTAGAAAGTGTCTGGCATTGCTCTATTTCATTTGAGGGAGGTGTACGTGAGCAATGCTACTGGTCATGGTGGGCAGGGCTGCGGGTATTCGTGGCGCAGAGTATAATACAGAAATGCAGAGGGTGGGTGAGTCCCTACTTTAATAAATGGACTAATTAAAAAATGAAATAGATCAGACGGACGTGGTACAAACCAGAGGGACTAATCAAACGTCTGTTAGACTGGCGGATCCGCGCTCGGGATCATCCGGCTGACGCCTAGTGCCCCTTTGTTTTATTTATAAAGCGGACCAAAAAGTTAAATTTCTCACGCCGCACTGTCGTTAACCAAATGGGCAAACCCGAAAGGATGAAAGCCTGCAAGGGAAGATTGAAATAGAATTTTATTTTTGAAGCAATAGAAGCAACTCTTCCAGCAAAAGATAAATAATGAAATCAACATGATCCGTCCGATCTCGGACGGATGCTCCTGATTGACCGTGCAGCAGCTTGCGGAGAGTTATGTCCATTTCATGAAAACCACCCTGACTTGACACTTATATACAAAACAGATCCCTCCACCAGCTCTGAAATGCCCAATCTAGAGCATCCACTCCACATCTGATGGTTCATGTGCAACAGCTGCTTCGATTGCGTTAAAAGAAAACATCTTCTATTATAGTCTTCCTCACAGGTGCATCGATCTCGAGCGGCCCGCCAGCCGACATGTGTGCACGCAGACGCGGCATGGTACGTGGTGCTGTGAATCTTTCACAAGTCAGAATTAGCTTGCCTAATATTATACGACTCATTATTGCTTCAGGTTTATACTACTATACAAGAGGGCAGTGAGGAATTCAACGGACCGGCACTGTGGATAACGATGAATCTGTGGGCATGGAAGAAAGTTTTGAATTTTCAACCAAGTTTATATAATGGACAGAGGTTTGTTTATGTGTGATTTAACATCCATCACGGCTGCTACCTACGGTGCTAGTTGACTTTAGCAACTGGCCCAAGGTCGTATAGGTCAGGTGATACGTTCCTTTGTTTGTCAACCGAAGTTTGCTTAGAGGCGGGGACATGCAAACATAACTTATGTTCCCTTTTTTCAAGTAACCTTGTGTTATATTTACATGTTGAAGAGGCCGCCGTATGACGTGCAGTTTTTTTTTTTGAACTTGACGTGCTGTTCTTTTTAACACAAGAGTGGAAGCATTCAACGTCTCTTTTCTGTCTGTCAATTTAACTTTTAGCGACTTTTATATACCCCGTTGTAGCAGCATATCCCAATATTTTGGATTTTTTTCGTTATCTAAATTGGCAAGGGTTATGAGCGAAAAAAATGGATGGGAGCTGCCGCCCATTTTTGCTTGTTTGTCCGGTATAATCACCGGGGCACTGCGCCACCCCTTCATCCACCGCCCATCATCGTGCCGTCATCCAACGGCTATTGCTTAAATGTTACTTCCTTTATAACTAAACATAAAACGTTTTTGCAATTCAATTTAAACTGCAAAAACATCTTATATTTAGTTATAGAGGGTAGCCATGTACGTACACAGGACAGAAGCATGACAACTACTCATGTTACAAACTTGTGAATCCCAGGCCTTTTTATGAATAAGTAGGACATGGTTTGAACTTCCAAAAAAAGAAAGAATCCCGGGCCTTTTTCTTGCAAAAAAGGAAGAAGCATCTTATTAGGCCTCTATTGCAAAAATTTCTGGCAAATCGTAGATTCTCTTGCATTTTTTTCTTACACTAGGTATGTGCCCACGCGTTGCCACGGGGGTCAAATAGTTTGTATCTCAATAAATTTGGTATCATGTATCATGCATGGTAAGTAAATTAATGTGATAGAGCGGTGCACGGGAAGGTGAAATATGGCATGGAATTGAGTAGTGTAATCCCCTGTTATTGCAAAATGTAAGTTAATTAATGTGGAGTTGATGTAGTGCTACAAAAGGTAAGTAAATTAATGTGAGGTGCGGTCAATATGGCATGATGGGGGGAAACCCTCAATAGGATGAAAAAAATCGATGCAGAGACGTGGTGGGAGGGGGTGAATCGGTTGCCAAGTAGTAGAGATGCATTGTAGCTAGCTATGCACATGCAAAGGGAAAGAGGGGGAGCCATCTATCTTCATTGTTCAACTCTTTCATGAAAAGATGAAAAAAAAACTATGCCCTTCCATCTCTTGGATAGATAGAGAGGGAGGGTGAGAGAAAGGAAAAGAATGTGCACCGCTATACAATTTCATGGCGAGTTGTACCCCCGACAGCAGCATATTTTCCTAATTTCCCTCTATTGTGCAGACAAAACCGTACTTTTGAATACACAAGTGCAGAATTATATGATTATGAGACATTTTTATGAGAACCAAACTGTATTATTTCAATATAACCAATCCAAAAAATCATTTGCCTCCCAAGAATTGAATTTGATTAATTCAGTTGGATTCCAAATCCAATTTTAATATGATTTAATGTTTGGATTTCACGTGAAATGGAGGTTATCCATCCTATGGAAGTTTGATGCTTAGAAATTAATTTTCATGTTCACACATACAAATTTACTCGAAATCAATTAGAATTTGAGCAATATTTTCCACATATGGAGAAGCTACTTTGCGCTTATCAAAAGGCTGACCTGTACAAGTACAACCTGTGTGGGCTTTCCTAAAACTTCAGTATTCAATTTTTTTACATTGCTCACAATATAAAATTTCCACCATTATTATGAAAATGTATTGTATGGTCTACATGTCAAGGAGCAACATTGAGATTATTCGCTAGACAATTTGTGCAAGTAGACCCCACATAGTTGTAGAGAGGCAGAGTACTTCACAAAACATTGGTCTTCCAATTTTTTATCTCACATTCACACTATAAAATTTCTCAAAATTATATTTAACTTTTGGAGATGACTTGGTGCATAGAGGAGCAAATTTGCACATTTTGGCTGCTTCACATATACATGTTGGTCCCAAAAGTGTACATGGGCCCATAATTTTATTTGATTGTTGACTGTAAAAAAAAGAATTTCTTTAGTCATATTCTAACTCACTGGATTGGGTTTGGAAATTATGATTCCAATTATCGTGCAGTCAAATGCATATTTATGAAATCCAATTCCAATTCTTAAATTCTAGGCCCAATTTATGGGTGCCAAACGAGGTGCTAGGTAGATATGGAACTGTAATGTAGTCGATGTTAGACTTTTTTTTTTGTCTGTACACAGTAGGGCAAGGCCCCACTGCAATTTTTATTAAATGATGTTAGAGAATTTGCCTGCTCGCTTTGTAGAGTATCATTTTATTTTGAAACATAGGAAGTGATTATTTTGAAACAGGTGTTTTATTTATTCTCATAGAATATATTTTATTCATGGACTTGAAATAGTGATAGTGCATTTTTGGGAATTTCTAGCCAGTGCAAATGTGCAATCATACGGCCGGTTAATGACTTCTAGAATTAAAAGATCGATCAGGCGTGTCAAATTGAATTAGATGATGCAGGTGCAGCTAATTGCACAGCTGCTGAAAACAACTTCTGACAGAAGAATTTAGAAACTTGTACGCTCAAGGGAGAACGTTAATTGTAGTACAGGAGGAGCGGTGATGTTGCAGTATCCGTTGTACCCAGAATAACTTTTTCTCTGTATACGGAGGCATTTACAAGTTACAACTACATGCTGTATCAGAGCTAACACAGGCGACAAGCTACAAACTAAACTAGTATGCACCTTGCGGAAGACAGCTTCGGTGACCGGCCGAAGCCCTAGACCGGAAGCTCGGTCGTCACCTCGGGCTGGCCATCGTCCTCCGGGGGCTGGGGCTCAACCTCGGCGCGGCAAAGCGGGCAAGTGTCATGGGACGCCAGCCACATGTCGATGCACTCCACGTGGTACAGGTGCTTGCACAAGGGCAGCAGCCGCACCATCTCGCCGGCCTGCACCGTGCCGAGGCACACCGAGCACTGCGCGCCTTCCCCGCCACCCTCCTTGCCGCTGTGCCTGGCGGAGTGGGTGTACGCGAACTCCGGCAGCTTGGCAAGGTCCACCGTGCGGCGGCGGCCGGCCTCCGCTCCCGCGGCCGCGACCGGCGCCCGGTTCCGAAGCTGGTAGCAGAAGAAGAAGATGACGGAGAAGAGCGCGGCGCCCGTGAGGCCGACGCAGGTGTAGCTAAAGATCATCGTCCCTTTGTTGGTGTGCCTCAGGTGCTCTGAGTTTGGCAAGCCCGTCGGCCCGAACGAAGCCATGGAGCTAGGCTAGCTGCTTCTGATTGGAAGACTTTCGCCGGCTCGTACTTCGAAGGTAGAGGAATGAGAGCCAACGCCGATCACAGCGAGGGCCTGCCTTATCATGCAGGCCGAGATATGGGTAGAGGGTACGGTGGCAACTGGTGCATTTTCTAATGTTGCGGGTGGGAGAATTTTACTCGCAGCTGTCATCAATTTAGCATTGACTTGTACTAGATTAGCTTCAGAGTGGTATGCATGAGGAGGAGAGTTTACCGGCACGGAGATGACATCAATTATTACGAGTTTAGTAGTAACAGACACTTTGTCAACTCTCTGCACGCTAGTTGTAAACAAGAAAAGATAATAATCCAAACAATACAAGTGGTGCACCTAATCAATGACGATTTTGCACCGAAGATGACATAATGCATTTTTTTTAAACACGAGGTAAAAGCTTTGCCATTTTTATTAACTATTAGATGATACCCTGTGCGTTGTTGCAGGAACTATTAACAAATAATTTGATGTTTAAAAAACACGAGAAACTTTATGAAACATAATATAAGTTGATGATAAAAGAATTGTTTGAAAGAGATATTATTTAGAGTAAGCATCAAAAGAAAATTTGATAAAAAAAACCCAAAATGAGTGTGATTTTTTGTTCTGTTAATTTGTTAACAATATATATGCGTGGTGACATGACATGAAAACAACATTTAGTAGGGAAAGTGAACACTGCGTTCCAGCCGACTCCACACCGCTTCTCCTCCGTGGCATTCAACCCCTCTCCTCCGACCATCCCGCCAGGTACCATTTGCTACTGCTATACTCACCATGCCCGGCAACTGTTCGATGAATTGTCGGAGCTAAAAAAGTTATCCCTTCTTCTTTCAAACAATGGATTCCGATTTGGAGGAGAAATATAAGAATACAATAGTATTGCCTCTAGGGCATATTTCCAACAACACCGCGCATCTGCCCCCTGCCCTCATGACGACTAGCGTCGCTACCACTTGCTAGTCGACGTGAGCTGACAATAGCGACGAGACAGGAGGGGTGTTTGTGGCAGCGGCGGGAGCTAACTTCCACCCGAGTCGCTCTTGGAGCGACGCGATAGTGTTTTAGAAATCTATGACAATATGTATTTCAGTATAGAGGACTTGATCGTAGTTTTTTATTTATTTTTGAAGTCAAGCAACAGCTTTACCTTTCTGGCTTCCATTGGCTAAGAAGAATTTTCTTGTCTTGTTGGTTAGCATCTTACTACCCTTATAAAAACACGAAGAGCAGAGATTCAAAACAAACTTGACCGTCAAATTAAGTCGATCCAAAGGAGTAGATCGGTCCCATGTTGAGCACCAAACGCGTTTAGCACTCTAAAAAAAAACTACCCATCAATGCCACACGTTATAAACTCTGTCTTAATCCCTCGGTACCCCTTTGTGTAAAAAAACTACTTCATGCAGTCCCCATGCCCGCCTCTTGCACGGACCATGCCTTTCCTTCCAACATCTCCCCACCCCGCCACTGCCTCACGATGTTGCTCCCCACCCTCCTCACATGCCTAATCATCTCGCAGCCTTCGATTCTCTATGTTGCCTCCGCCGATATTCGACAATGTGGCAACGTGACGAGTAAGCATGTGTTGATGAGTGATATTTTTATGCTCATCACACCGTTGTGTAAACCAGATAATCTTAGAATTTCTAAGAAAATCACTCTAATATTGCCACTAATGACTAATGAATGCGAGAGATCACGGAATCCTTTGTTTAATTCATTTGCATAGGAGAAGAGGCCAAACATGGATGCAAATCATGAGGGAAAGTAAACAAGAAAAATGGAGACTGAATGGAAGAAATTGGAGGCATAGCCAAGCCACCGGAGCACAAGATGACATTTGGTACAAGCGCACGCGTTTATAACAGGTGCTAACTGCTCTATAAGGTCCATCCTTCCAACATTTATAAAGGGTCCATCACCAGAACCACAACAGAACAAACGAGGAGAGAGCATCTAGAACAGCACACAAATCATCTTCCAACCCTAGTCACCACCATTTCTCATCCCATCTCCTAGGCGCCAACACCATCACCGCAGCAACTCCCCTCCAAGTTATCCATACTTGTAATCATGTGTCGCATCCGACAACCATTGGAAGACATATTATCAATAAAGCATTCATATTTATGTCTTATCCAATGGTTTCCTCTTGAGATCAGGTCATCATGGGTGAGTTATTGGGTAAGACAATGGGTTCAGGCATAGTCTTGCAACCCTGTGTATTTGTATGAGGGATTGATGGAATAACTTTGAATAATCAACATCATGCATGCGTCTGATTGCTATGGAGTTGTCTCTTATCTCTTTATCATTCTACGACCTTGCAGGTACCCGGGATCTCAAAGTTCGATCAAGCAGGAGGTAAGGAACGAGGAGGATGCATAACGCTATTTTGAACACTAGTGACAGAGAAAGCTTACTACGGTAGCGGAAAGCCAATCCTTGGGGATTCATGAGGTGTAGTCATTAAACACCCAATGTTTTTGTATGAATATTTGTTCTTAATACTCTAGGTAACCCTACGAGATAGTAAGCACCTGTGGTTGGACAACTGACTCTTGATGCAGGCCGTGCACCAATCAAGACGTAATTTGGACACATCCCCCACTTCTTCGCATTGCAAGCACATCTTAACGGGTGTCTTTGAGAGCACAAATTAATATCATGTTGATTCCGAGCACAAATATATGGTTGTAAGAATCAAGACCGCATACCCATGCCTATTTTAATTCTAGTGTTTACACCTCCTAAGGTTGTTAAGGTCCGGTTCACAAAACTGGAATTCGGTTCTCTCGCAAGAACTTGTTAGAGCCTTTGTCGTAGTGCACATCCTCTCGTGGGTTTGATATCTCTGGGTCACTCCTCGGGAAAAAGGCAGAGAACATTTTGGTTATCCAAACCGGATCTTAAAGGGCATCAAGTGTCGCAATCAAGCACACATGCGTTAGCGCCGCTCTTCTACAAGACAATGAGTATGTGGGAGTCGCCACACATCTCCCGTAGGCAAGCTAAATGACCCATCTGCCCCCTGCCCAACCCCTCATATCTTCCCTTCCTCGCTCATCCCTTTCCTATGCCCTCCTTCCTCCTTCAACGCTCCAGTGCGGGTGGCATCGGACCAGTCAATGTTGAAGTGAGAGTGCAGTTGGGTTAGGGATATTAATGTTGGGCGCCGCACGGAGCCAAGGAGCGCTTAGCTAGGATTTGTTTTTTCTTCCTCTTTTCTTCCTTTTTATACATTCAGTAGTATATAAAATGGGCTACATCTTGGAATATAAACTACAGTTTATTTGTTCACTCTTTGTGAAGCATGCTCAGTGTGAGGATTCAAAATTTTAGGATAAATTACACCTAAATTCCAGGCATGAATTACCTCATGCAAGCGTCAATTACTGCATGTCTGTTGAGGCACCGGGAGCGAAGATTAGGTCCTAGCGGTGAAGGCTACGGTGAGCTGCTGGCCGACTGCGAGGTCAAGAAGGATGTGTGGGGGTGCCGCTGGGGTTTGGAATACACACACGTGAAACAGTGGTGAGCTCTAGAGGTGAGGTGGGGACCCTCGATGGGGAAGGGAAGAGAGCTTGTTATGGATGCATACATCAGTGGAGCCATTGCACACTGCATCATAGGCGGTGGAGCCATGGCACGCTGCATCATAGATGGTGGAGCGTTGGACGGTTGGGGTTAAGTTGTACACCAGATTTTTGAGGAAATACACGAGTTGATTGCTCAGAAATCACCAAATCACTCAGAAAATCTGGCAATCCAAAACCTATGTGAATTAGTATAGTCGATTTATAGTTTACTTGGTGGGATGATTTATGGTAATCCGTTCCGTTGGCGGCTTTTCGCCAACGGAGGGTGTGTGTAGTTGTGTCTTCAGTGGGTCTTTCGGGGTCCAATTGATTTAGGTTTTTGGTGGATATGTCTAGATTCGGTTATGTTCATGGTTTTGGAGTTTTTACATGCTCTTGTCAGCGTATTCTTCTTTGGTGCACCGATTTACTTTGCAGATCGTGACCGTCGGCATCTTCTGATCTACATCGACGACTTCCCGACCGCTGCTTTTACAAACTCGTGGGTTCAAAAAAGTTTGCTTCGCTGAGGCGGAGGCCAGAGATAGCATCGAGCTATGCTCATGACGTGACGCCAATGGATGCAGGAGGTGAAAGAGCAATCATGCCCTTATATCATGTTTTGATGTTGATGACAATATACATGTAGGGGTCTAACAATGGTTGTCAAGTAAATCTCAGGTGTTAGCCCCCGGTTCATCAAAGTGTGTGGATCAAGAGCATACAAAGTGAATTTTACTCAAGGATAAAGCATAAAAATTGATTACATATTCGTTTTCTTGAGTATAGGATCCTGCACTATTAAGAGGGGATCGATAGGGTTAGTTAAAGGCTTGATCTTGCCACAAACCTCCTTGCCATATATGCACATGATCCATCTTCATGCTTTTGTCTCTGGGCCGCCGGATGTCCATGTTGGGGAACATAGTAATTTCAAAATTTCCTACGCACACGCAAGATCATGGTGATGCATAGCAACGAGAGGGGAGAGTGTTGTCCACGTACCCTCGTAGACCGAAAGCGGAAGCGTTAACACAACACGGTTGATGTAGTCGCACGTCTTCACGATCCGACCGATCAAGTACCGAACGTACGGCACCTCCGAGTTCAGCACACGTTCAGCTCGATGACGTCCCTCGAACTCCGATCCAGCCGAGTGTTGAGGGAGAGTTTCGTCAGCACGACGGCGTGGTGACGATGATGATGTTCTACCGACGCAGGGCTTCGCCTAAGCACCACTACGATATTATCGAGGTGGATTATGGTGGAGGGGGGCACCGCACACGGCTAAGAGATCAAGAGATCAATTGTTGTGTCTATGGGGTGCCCCTGCCCCCGTATATAAAGGAGCAAGGGGGAAGGCGGCCGGCCTAGGAGGAGGGCGCGCCAAGGGGGGAGTCCTACTCCCACCGGGAGTAGGACTCCTCCTTTCCTTGTTGGAGTAGGAGAAGGGAAGGGAGAAGGAGAAGGAAGGAAGGGGGCGCCCCCCCTCCCTAGTCCAATTCGGACTAGTCCATGGGGAGGGGTGTGGCCACCCTTTGGGGCCTTTCTCTCCTTTCCCGTATGGCCCATTAAGGCCCAATACGAATTCCCGTAACTCTCCGGTACTCCGATAAATACCCGAATCACTCGGAACCTTTCCGAAGTCCGAATATAGTCGTCCAATATATCGATCTTTACGTCTCGGCCATTTTGAGACTCCTCGTCATGTCCCTGATCTCATCCGGGACTCCGAACTCCTTCGGTATATCAAAACATATAAACTCATAATATAACCGTCATCTAACTTTAAGCGTGCGGACCCTACGGGTTCGAAAACTATGTAGACATGACCGAGACACGTCTCCGGTCAATAACCAATAGAGGAACCTGGATGCTCATATTGGCTCCCACATATTCTACGAAGATCTTTATCGGTCAGACCGCATAACAACATACGTTGTTCCCTTTGTCATCGGTATGTTACTTGCCCGAGATTCGATCGTCAGTATCTTAATACCTAGTTCAATCTCGTTACCGGCAAGTCTCTTTACTCGTTCCGTAATACATCATCTCGCCAAAAACTCTTTAGTTGCAATGCTGGCAAGGCTTAAGTGATGTGCATTACCGAAAGGGCCCAGAGATACCTCTCCGACAATCGGAGTGACAAATCCTAATCTCGAAATACGCCAACCCAACAAGTACCTTTGGAAGCACCTGTAGAGCACCTTTATAATCACCCAGTCGTCGTGACGTTTGGTAGCACACAAAGTGTTCCTCCGGTAAACGGGAGTTCCATAATCTCATAGTCATAGGAACATGTATAAGTCATGAAGAAAGCAATAGCAACATACTAAACGATCGAGTGCTAAGCTAACGGAATGGGTCAAGTCAATCACATCATTCTCCTAATGATATGATCCCGTTAATCAAATGACAACTCATGTCTATGGCTAGGAAACATAACCATCTTTGATCAACGAGCTAGTCAAGTAGAGGCATACTAGTAACACTCTGTTTGTCTATGTATTCACACATGTATCAAGTTTCCGGTTAATACAATTCTAGCATGAATAATAAACATTTATCATGATATAAGGAAATAAATAATAACTTTATTATTGCCTCTAGGGCATATTTCCTTCAGTCTCCCACTTGCACTAGAGTCAATAATCTAGTTCACATCGCCATGTGATTTAACATCAATAGTTCACATCACCATGTGGTTAACACCCATAGTTCACATCGTCATGTGACCAACACCCAAAGGGTTTACTAGTGTCAGTAATCTAGTTCACATCGCTATGTGATTAACACCCAAAGAGTACTAAGGTGTAATCATGTTTTGCTTGTGAGATAATTTTAGTCAACGGGTCTGTCACATTCAGATCCATAAGTATTTTGCAAATTTCTATGTCTACAATGCTCTGCACGGAGCTACTCTAGCTAATTGCTCCCACTTTCAATATGTATCTAGACCGAGACTTAGAGTCATCTAGATTAGTGTCAAAACTTGCATCGATGTAACCCTTTACGACGAAACTTTTGTCACTTCCATAATCGAGAAACATATCCTTATTCCACTAAGGATAATTTTGACCGCTGTCCAGTGATCTACTCCTAGATCACTAGTGTACTCCCTTGCCAAAATCAGTGTAGGGTATACAATAGATCTGGTACACAGCATGGCATACTTTATGGAACCTATGGCCGAGGCATAGGGAATGACTTTCATTCTTTTTCTATCTTCTGTCGTGGTCGGGCTTTGAGTCTTACTCAATTTCACACCTTGTAACACAGGCAAGAAACTCTTTCTTTGATTGTTCCATTTTGAACCACTTCAAAATCTTGTTAAGGTATGTACTCATTGAAAAAACTTATCAAGCGTCTTGATCTATCTCTATAGATCTTGATGCTCAATATGTAAGCAGCTTCACCGAGGTCTTTCTTTGAAAAACTCCTTTCAAACACTCCTTTATGCTTTGCAGAATAATTCTACATTATTTCCGATCAACAATATGTCATTCACATATACTTATCGGAAATGCTGTAGTGCTCCCACTCACTTTCTTGTAGATACAGGCTTCACCGCAAGTCTGTATAAAACTATATCCTTTGATTAACTTATCAAAGTGTATATTCCAACTCCGAGATGCTTGCACCAGTCCATAGATGGATCGCTGGAGCTTGCATATTTTGTTAGCACCTTTAGGATTGACAAAACCTTCTGGTTGCATCATATACAACTCTTCTTTAATAAATCCATTAAGGAATGCAGTTTTGTTTATCCATTTGCCAGATTTCATAAAATGCAGCAATTGCTAACATGATTCGGACAGACTTAAGCATAGATACGAGTGAGAAACTCTCATCGTAGTCAACACCTTAAACTTGTCGAAAACCTTTTTGCGACAATTCTAGATTTGTAGATAGTAACACTACTATCAGCGTCCGTCTTCCTCTTGAAGATCCATTTAATCTCAATGGCTCGCCGATCATTGGGCAAGTCAATCAAAGTCCATACTTTGTTCTCATACATGGATCCCATCTCAGATTTCATGGCCTAAAGCCATTTTGCGGAATCTGGGCTCATCATCGCTTCCTCATAGTTCGTAGGTTCGTCATGGTCAAGTAACATGACCTCCAGAACAGGATTACCATACTACTCTGGTGCGGATCTCATTCTGGTTGACCTACGAGGTTCGGTAGTAACTTGATCCGAAGCTTCATGATCATCATCATTAACTTCCTCACTAATTGGTGTAAGCATCACTGGAACTGATTTCAGTGATGAACTACTTTCCAATTTGGGAGAAGGTACAGTTACCTCATCAAGTTCTACTTTCCTCCCACTCACTTCTTTCGAGAGAAACTCCTTCTCTAGAAAGGATCCATTCTTAGCAATGAATTTTCCTTCGGATCTGTGATAGAAGATGTACCCAACTGTCTCCTTTGGGTATCCTATGAAGACACATTTCTCCGATTTGGGTTTGAGCTTATTAGGATGAAACTTTTTCACATAAGCATCGCAACCCCAAACTTTAAGAAACGACAACTTTGGTTTCTTGCCAAACCACAGTTCATAAGGCGTCGTCTCAACGGATTTTGATGGTGCCCTATTTAACGTGAATGCAGCCGTCTCTAAAGCATAACCCCAAAACGATAGTGGTAGATCGGTAAGAGACACCATATATTGCACCATATCTAATAAAGTACGGTTACGATGTTCGGACACACCATTACACTGTGGTGTTCCAGGTGGCGTGAGTAGTGAAACTATTTCACATTGTTTTAACTGAAGGCCAAACTCATAACTCAAATATTTTACCTCTGCGATCATATCGTAGAAACTTTTATTTTCCTGTTACGATGATTCTCCACTTCACTCTGAAATTCTTTGAACTTTTCAAATGTTTCAGACTTGTGTTTCATCAAGTAGATATACCCATATCTGCTCAAATCATCTGTGAAGGTTAGAAAATAACGATACTTGCCGTGAGCCTTAACACTCATCGGATCGCATACATCAGTATGTATTATTTCCAATAAGTCAGTTGCTCGCTCCATTGTTCCGGAGAACGGAGTCTTAGTCATCTTGCCCATGAGGCATGGTTCGCAAGCATCAAGTGATCCATAATCAAGTGATTCCAAAATCCCATCAGTATGGAGTTTCCCCATGCGCTTTACACCAATATGACCTAAACGGCAGTGCCACAAATAAGTTGCACTATCATTATTAACTTTGCATCTTTTGGCTTCATTATTATGAATATGTGTATCACTACGATCGAGATCCAACAAACCATTTTATTGGGTGTATGACCATAGAAGGTTTTATTCATGTAAACAGAACAACAATTATTCTCTAATTTAAATGAATAACCGTATTGCAACAAACATGATCAAATCATATTCATGCTCAATGCAAACACCAAATAACACTTATTTAGTTTCAACACTAATCCCGAAAGTATAGGGAGTGTGCGATGATGATCATATCAATCTTGGAATTACTTCCAACACACATCGTCACCTCGCCTTTTACTAATCTCTGTTTATTCTGCAACTCCCGTTTTGAGTTACTACTCTTAGCAACTGAACCAGTATCAAATGCCGAGGGGTTGCTATAAACACTAGTAAAGTACACATCAATAACATGTATATCCAATATACCTTTGTTCACTTTGCCATCCTTCTTATCCACCAAATACTTGGGGTAGTTCCGCTTCCAGTGACCAGTCCCTTTGCAGTAGAAGCACTTAGTCTCAGGCTTAGGACCAGACTTAGGCTTCTTCACTTGAGCAGCAACTTGCTTGCCGTTCTTCTTGAAGTTCCCCTTCTTCCCTTTGCCCTTTTCTTGAAACTAGTGGTCTCGTCAACCAGATGTTTTTCTTGATTTCTACCTTCGTCGATTTCAGCATCACGAAGAGCTCGGGAATTACTTTCGTCATCCCTTGCATACTATAGTTCATCACGAAGTTATACTAACTTGGTGATGGTGACTAGAGAATTCTGTCAATCACTATTTTATCTGGAAGATTAACTCCCACTTGATTCAAGCGATTGTAGTACCCAGACAATCTGAGCACATGCTCACTGCTTGAGCTATTCTCCTCCATCTTTTAGCTATAGAACTTGTTGGAGACTTCATATCTCTCAACTCGGGTATTTGCTTGAAATATTAACTTCAACACCTGGAACATCTCATATGGTCCATGACGTTCAAAACGTCTTTGAAGTCCCGATTCTAAGCCGTTAAGCATGGTGCACTAAACTATCAAGTAGTCATCATATTGAGCTAGCCAAACATTCATAACGTCTGCATCTGCTCCTGCAATAGGTCTGTCACCTAGCGGTGCATCAAGGACATAATTCTTCTGTGCAGCAATGAGGATAATCCTCAGATCATGGATCCAATCCGCATCTTTGCTACTAACATCTTTCAACATAATTTTTCTCTAGGAACATATCAAAAATAAACACAGGGAAGCAACAACGCGAGCTATTGATCTACAACATAATTTGCAAAATACTATCAGGACTAAGTTCATGATAAATTTAAGTTCAATTAATCATATTACTTAAGAACTCCCACTTAGATAGACATCCCTCTAATCCTCTAAGTGATCACGTGATCCATATCAACTAAACCATGTCCGATCATCACGTGAGATGGAGTAGTTTCAACGGTGAACATCACTATGTTGATCATATCTACTATATGATTCACGCTCGACCTTTCGGTCTCCGTGTTCCGAGGCCATATCTGTTATATGCTAGGCTCGTCAAGTTTAACCTGAGTATTCCGCGTGTGCAACTGTTTTGCACCCGTTGTATTTGAACGTAGAGCCTATCACACCCGATCATCACGTGGTGTCTCAGCACGAAGAACTTTCGCAACGGTGCATACTCAGGGAGAACACTTATACTTTGATAATTTAGTGAGGGATCATCTTATAATGCTACCGTCAATCAAAGCAAGATAAGATGCATAAAAGATAAACATCACATGCAATCAATATAAGTGATATGATATGGCCATCATCATCTTGTGCTTGTGATCTCCATCTCCGAAGCACCGTCATGATCACCATCGTCACCGGCGCGACACCTTGATCTCCATCGTAGCATCGTTGTCGTCTCACCAATCTTATGCTTCTACGACTATCGCTACCGCTTAGTGATAAAGTAAAGCATTATAGGGCGATTGCATTGCATACAATAAAGCGACAACCATATGGCTCCTGCCAGTTGCCGATAACTCGGTTACAAAACATGATCATCTCATACAATAAATTTAGCATCATGCTTTGACCATATCACATCACAACATGCCCTGCAAAAACAAGTTAGACGTCCACTACTTTATTGTTGCAAGTTTTACGTGGCTGCTACGGGCTTAGCAAGAACCGTTCTTACCTACGCATCAAAACCACAACGATAGTTTGTCAAGTTGGTGCTGTTTTAACCTTCGCAAGGACCGGGCGTAGCCACACTCGGTTCAACTAAAGTGAGAGAGACAAACACCCGCCAGTCACCTTTAAGCAACGAGTGCTCGCAACGGTGAAACCGGTCTCGCGTAAGCGTACGCGTAATGTTGGTCCGGGCCGCTTCATCTCACAATACCACTGAACCAAAGTATGACATGCTGGTAAGCAGTATGACTTATATCGCCCACAACTCACTTGTGTTCTACTCGTGCATAACATCAACGCATAAAACCAGGCTCGGATGCCACGGTTGGGGAATGTAGTAATTTCAAAATTTCCTACGCACACGCAAGATCATGGTGATCCATAGCAACGATAGGGGAGAGTGTTGTCCACGTACCCTCGTAGACCGAAAGCGGAAGCGTAAGCACAACGCGGTTGATGTAGTCGTACGTCTTCACGATCCGACCGATCAAGTACCGAACGTACGGCACCTCCGAGTTCAGCACACGTTCAGCTCGATGACGTCCCTCGAACTCCGATCCAGCCGAGTGTTGAGGGAGAGTTTCGTCAGCACGACGGCGTGGTGACGATGATGATGTTCTACCGACGCAGGGCTTCGCCTAAGCACCGCTACGATATTATCGAGGTGGATTATGGTGGAGGGGGGCACCGCACACGGCTAAGAGATCAAGAGATCAATTGTTGTGTCTATGGGGTGCCCCCTGCCCCGTATATAAAGGAGCAAGGGGGAAGGCGGCCGGCCTAGGAGGAGGGCGCGCCAAGGTGTGGGAGTAGGACTCCTCCTTTCCTTGTTGGAGTAGGAGAAGGGAAGGGAGAAGGAGAAGGAAGGAAGGGGGCGCCCCCCCTCCCTAGTCCAATTCGGACTAGTCCATGGGGAGGGGTGCGGCCACCCTTTGGGGCCTTTCTCTCATTTCCTGTATGGCCCATTAAGGCCCAATACGAATTCCCGTAACTCTCCGGTACTCCGATAAATACCCGAATCACTCGGAACCTTTCCGAAGTCCGAATATAGTCGTCCAATATATCGATCTTTACGTCTCAGCCATTTTGAGACTCCTCGTCATGTCCCTGATCTCATCCGGGACTCCGAACTCCTTCGGTACATCAAAACACATAAACTCATAATATAACCGTCATCTAACTTTAAGCGTGCGGACCCTACGGGTTCGAGAACTATGTAGACATGACCGAGACACGTCTCCGGTCAATAACCAATAGCGGAACCTGGATGCTCATATTGGCTCCCACATATTCTATGAAGATCTTTATCGGTCAGACCGCATAACAACATACGTTGTTCCCTTTGTCATCGGTATGTTACTTGCCCGAGATTCGATCGTCAGTATCTTAATACCTAGTTCAATCTCGTTACCGGCGAGTCTCTTTACTCGTTCCGTAATACATCATCTCGCAACAAACTCTTTAGTTTCAATGCTTGCAAGGCTTAAGTGATGTGCATTACCGAGAGGGCCCAGAGATACCTCTCCGACAATCAGAGTGACAAATCCTAATCTCGAAATACGCCAACCCAACAAGTACCTTTGGAAGCACCTGTAGAGCACCTTTATAATCACCCAGTCGTTGTGACGTTTGTGAGCACACAAAGTGTTCCTCCGGTAAACGGGAGTTCCATAATCTCATAGTCATAGGAACATGTATAAGTCATGAAGAAAGCAATAGCAACATACTAAACGATCGAGTGCTAAGCTAACGGAATGGGTCAAGTCAATCACATCATTCTCCTAATGATATGATCCCGTTAATCAAATGACAACTCATGTCTATGGCTAGGAAACATAACCATCTTTGATCAACGAGCTAGTCAAGTAGAGGCATACTAGTAACACTGTTTGTCTATGTATTCACACATGTATCAAGTTTCCGGTTAATACAATTCTAGCATGAATAATAAACATTTATCATGATATAAGGAAATAAATAATAACTTTATTATTGCCTCTAGGGCATATTTCCTTCAGTCCGGGCTTCAAGCCGGATGTTCCCCCCCCCCCCACGCCGGATATCCGGCCTGCTCGCCAGATATTCGGGCCTAGCTATCCAGAGAGCACTTTGTGCTGTGCTGCTTGCCGGATGTCCGGCCCTCTATGCCGGATGTCCGGGCTCCCAGTGCACCCCGGATTTCGGGCTCCCCTGCCGGACGTCCGGCCTGTGCTATCCAGAGGCCATTTCTAATTTGGTAAACTTGCTGGATGTCCGGCCATGTGCCAGATGTCCGGGGTTTCCTGACTTGCCGGATGTCCGGGCTTGGCCCCCGGATGTCCGACCCCTCTGCTTTCTGCTCTGTTTCTGCCTTGTTCTTCGAGTGGTTTGCCAGGCCGGATGTCCGGCCTACCCGTTCACTTGCACTACAACGGCCATATTTGTGCTCACACTATATATAGCCCTTCTCCCCCACGGGAGAGGGTTGACCATTCACTTTGAACAAACCCTAGAACACATTTCACTCTCTCTCTCTCTCTCACTTCTCCACACCAAATCTTAGATCCCCAAGGGATTTGAGAACATTTGAGAGAAGTTGTCCTATCAAGGGATAGATCCACTCCTTCCCCTTCTTTGCACCAAAGGAATTCGTGATTTGAGCAAGTCTTGAGCTTTTACCCACCGTTCTTGTTACTCTTGGAGGATGGAGACTCCTAGGCGGTAGGAGTCTTTCGGAGAGGAATCGACCATTGTGATTACCCCCGGAAAAGTTTGTGAGGGTTTGGAGACCACCCCAAGGTCTACCACACTAGTGGTTGAGAAACGCCTCTGTGGTGTTGTCTCAAAGGGAGAATAGGGTGAGCCTTCATGGCATTGGTGTGCCTTCCTAGTAACATCCACCTCTCTAACGGTGACGTAGCTTCCCTCCAAGGAAGTGAACATCGGCATACATCCTCGTCTCCCGGAGTTGCGGTTATCCCTAACCCTAACTCTCTACTTGTGATTACTTGTCTCTTAGCACTTACTTATATCTTATTGTGCTTGCCTACTTACATACTTGTGTTACTTGTTTGTCTTGCTTAGCTCTTAGCATCACACTTGCGATTGTTAGGCTCACTTTCATATTCCGCATTATTGCCTAAAATTGCTAAGTAATAATTGTAATTTGTAATTGTACCTATTCAACCCCCCCCCTCTCTAGGTCCATCTCGATCCTTTCAATTGGTATGAGAGCCTCGTGCTCTATTCTTGTGGCTTAACCGCCCTAAAGCGAGATGAACCCTGATGGGACCCCCCTTGTTGCAGATCCGAAGAATACGGGCGTGGCTTCCACGGAAGCCAAGTCCTTCACTTCAGAGAGGATATGGAACGAGCTCTTGCTAAGCAAAAGGAGGAGCATGATGCCTCTCTTGAGGCCTTGGTCCAAATGAGGTTAGCCACACTAACCACGATGCTTGCACCACTTTCTGGTGGTGCGGCCTCGAGGCCAGCTGTGCCTACTCCTTCACTAGGCCAACAACCTCCTAGCAATGAACACTCTAGTGTTCCTTGGCTTTATGCAAGATCTCAAATAGAGAAACCCAAGTATAACCCTCAAGGCAAACCTCCTTTACTTGATGAAACTACCGATTTTGCTTTGTGGAGAGTTGCTATGCAGGACCATCTTCAATATGGAAATGACGAGATGTTGGAGATCTTGGAGTATGGCTACCAAGTTGTTGACCCGGAGAATCTTACACCAAGAGAGGTATATGACAAGAATCTCAACGACACAGCAACCATGTGCATAAGAAGAGGTATGACTGACAAGCAAACGAGACCATACATACATATCACATGTGCCAAGTGTTTGGGAAGGTAGTAATTTCAAAAAAAATCCTACGCACACGCAAGATCATGGTGATGCATAGCAACGAGAGGGGAGAGTCTCGTCTACGTACCCTCGTAGACCATAAGCGGAAGCGTTATAACAATGCGGTTGATGTAGTCGTACGTCTTCACGGTCGACCGATCCTCAGCACCGAACGTACGGCACCTCCGCGTTCAGCACACGTTCAGCTCGGTGACGTCCCGCGAACTCACGATCCAGTAGAGCTTCGAGGAAGAGCTTCGTCAGCACGACGGCGTGGTGACGGTGATGATGATGCTACCGACGTAGGGCTTCATCTAAGCACCGGTACGATATGACCGAGGTGGATTATGGTGGAGGGGGCACCGCACACGGCTAAGAGAGATCAATGATCAACTTGTGTGTTCTAGGGTGCCCCCTGTCGTGGTTCTAAGTCTGGCAGTAGAATGGGGGTAGGGATGTAGAGGCAAGGTCCTAGCTATGGAGAAGCTGTACGCACGAGTTTTACGAGTTTAGGCCCTTCTCAGAGGAAGTAACAGCCCTACGTCTCGGAGCCCGGAGGCGGTCGACTGGATTATATGCGTGTGTGTGTGTGTGTGTGTGTTACAGGGGGTGCGAACCCTTGTCCCAGAGGAGGGGGTGGCTTATATAGAGTGCGCCAGGACCCCAGCTCCCCTCCGTTACATAGGGTTCAATGTTCATAAAGAAGGAGCGTTAAAGGTAACGTCTGTAGTAAAGTAATATAAATGACTATTAAGTCTAAGAGTAAATGCCCGACCGTTGCTGCGCGAGTGGCTTTAGGTCTTCTGCACGTCGAGTGGTTTAGTGGTCGAGTGACCTAAATAGGGGGGGGGGGTCTCCGAGTGAATGGTAGGTCGAGTGGATTGCACTCGGTACCTTCATTGGGTCCCCTCTATTTACTTCTGAACCTCTTTGCTTCTAGGACAAGGACCTTAGGTAGGAGGTATAGGTCAGGCCTATTACCCTACCCCAGGTCTATGCCCTCATCATTAGCCCCCGAATGGATTGAGGTCTGAGTGAAAAGAAGGTTGAAGTTGACCTTGCTTTGACTCTTGCTTTCATCTCCAAATGGATGCCAGTTGTTGGAACTTCGGCTTCGTTTCAGTCACCTTGATCGATTCAGAAATGACCGACTGGTTTTATAACGTCATCCATCGAATGCTATCTTTGACATGGAATCTTTGGCGTGATCGGTTGTAGAGGATCCCGGATTTCGCGGGATTCAAAATTTTGGTGGAAGCGCGCCAGGCGGAGCACGCCGTGGTAAGCGGAGTAGATAAGTAGGATGTTTCGATTTCTGTGCCACCTTTTTCGCCACGTATCCCGTGTGCGACTGTTTAAGGGATTTGACAGGATCGTCCGGACCCACGCGTCAGCCACTCGGAAGTAGGCCTTTAAAATGGGCGAGGCCGAGGCATCCACACTGTGCGTGCCCATTCTCCTTCTTCTTCCTCTTGCTCCTTTGCCTCGTTCAGCTTCTCCACTCTCGACGCCGCCGCTCCACCGCCATGGGGAAGGAGAAGACGGCAGCGCTGGAACGCGCGAAGAAGGCGACGGGGGCGGCGAAAAGCAAGAAGACGAATCGGGGATCTTCATCGCGCTCGGGGCTGCCATCGGGTTGGATCTAGGGAGATTGGATCCGATCCTCACTTCGGCAGGAAGACTTGGACGATATGGCCGAGTTAGGGCTGATCGTCCATGAGTCTGCGTGGCTGCCGGAGGGGGAAACGGAGCCACAGCCGCGACCGGGTGAGTGTGTTCTGCTCGCCACTCATGTCGACCGCGGCTTCTCGCTTCCTCCACACCCCTTCTTTCGAAGTTTCTTGAATTTCTTCGGGGCTCAACTCCATCATTTCACTCCCAACACCATCATATATCTCACCGCATTCGTGTCCATGTGCGAGAATTTCCTGGGGTGTCGACCGCACTGGGGTCTTTCAAGCACATTTTCACTATCCGCTCCCAAACAGTGAAGAAAGCGAACTCGAACGACAAGAAAACCCATGTTATCCAGATGTGTGGGGGTCTGGGTATTTAGAAGAGGAAGAGGAGTTCCTTCCCTTCGATGACTCTTCCTGAGTCGGTCAGGGGCTGGCAGTCGACCTGGTTCTATTGCCAGGATATCGTGACCCCAGGCCAGTCGACTGGACTTCCCCCTTTCTCTTTTGATCGTGTTGAAACTCCATCTTCATTGAAAGTGACCGCCGCAGAGAAGGCGGAGACGGGCATGTTGGTCGAGAGGGTAGTTCAAATGATCAACCAAGGTGTACCGGCATGGATCTGCTGGAGGTGTTCCTCAGTCGGCACATTCAACCACTCCAAGCTCGTGATCATTCCATGTGGATGTACTCCGGGGCTGGTGATACCGCTCGGGTTCATCCGGAGGAGGTGGAGGCCAAAACAGTGGCTGAGGGGCATCACCGAGAACAAGGACAACCCCAGGGGCGCCAGGAGAGTCAAACCTTTCAGCGACAACAACCAGCCAGACAAGGTTTGACCACTACAACTGATTGAATTTGGATGTGTTTTCTGACTGTTTGTTGATCCGACTGATTTCCACTCAGCTCCTTGTTTTGTAGATTTATACAGAGATGTACTCAATGCCCAATGGCGAACAAGCTCTGGAGCAGGACCATGAAGGCAAGGACAGCGCGGAGGAGAGCGACGAGTGGGAGTCACCAGCCGACGATGATGAAGATGAGAGCGACGAGTCAGACAACGAGGAGGTAGCCGACTCACCACCTCGTTCCGAACGTCGATCCAAGCAGCACCATGATCCCGCGGGCAGGCGCGGCAAGGCTGTGGCCTCGAGCGCTCCATCTCAAAAGCGCGCTCGGTCTTCGACTCCAGAATTGGCTGAGAAGGTCACCAAGCAGCCCAAGATCAATCCTTCAAGGCTCGGAAGACCTTGCCTAGAATCAAGATGGACATTCCTGTTGCTTCTGGGTAAATGTTATCCCTGTATTTCTTGTTCTGACCGATTCTCTTGTACTGACCGAGTGGATGATGAACCTTTACAGCCCGGCCTCGGCTGCGGCTGATATGGATATCGACAAGACCCCACACGACGAGGAAACCGACGACGCAGCTACCTCCAAAGCCAGTAAGTCTGCCCGACTCGAGTTTATTTGGACGAATGGATTGTTTGTCAGCTATCTCTTTAACTTTCTTTGTTTGTTGCAGCACCACGGGACGTTGTTGTGCTCCCGGACGATGAAGAAGAAGTACCGCTAAGGGGAAAGAGGAGGAGGGACAAGGAACTGAGCAGGAAAGCGCCTGAGGCCCAGGTTCCTCAGTCGACTGAGATGCCTGGGACGGCAGTCGAGCGATCGACAGATCCGGCACGTACCAGCGTCACTTTCGCTATCCCGCTGTCGACTGATTGCCCATCAGGACCAGCTGCTCAGACTTCTGCTGCACCAATACAACTCCACGCATCAGACCCAGCGGTTGTTCCGACTGCTCTGCCTTCATCGCTTTTCACTGCGTATCAAACCCCGGACGACCCACCGTCTGCGCCAAGGAAGCTCTTCTTCAGTTGAACCTTGTGAGGGGGCAAATGAAAGTGGTGCATGAGACCAGTCAGGTGGCCTTCAATGCCGGAGCAGCTCTGTAGACCAATGTCCAGGTTAGTTGATTTCCGATTGATCATATTTCTCGTCCGAGCACCCACTGGGGTGTGACTGTTTTGAAGTTGCACAAGTCAACTTGAATCGTCTTGGATTGAATCTTTGAACTAGTGGGGGCACTCTTAGTGCACCCACTGGGTGTAGTCCCCGAGACCATAGTTGACTGCGGGCAGTCGACTGTGGTCTGAGAATCTGAATTTTGTCACTCGGTCTGGACTGGCCAAGTCGAATGACACCAGAGCCAGTGGGGGCACGCTACGTGCACCCACTGGGTGTTGTCGGGTGGTTGGTGCGACATATGCCAAGGGATGGCTTATCATTGTGGGAGCCAATAAAACGTCGCCGGTGCCTGGAAACGGGATGAGGCGAAGACATGCACGCCGGCGGATCTTACCCAGGTTCGGGGCTCTCCGAGGAGATAACACCCCTAGTCCTGCTCTGCGGGGTCTCCGCATGATCACTAGATCAAGGAAAGGTAGCTACAATTGCTCCTAGAGCTGTTGGGTTCAAGGGAGAAGAAGAACAACGCTAGCTCTTGCTTCTCTCTATCTCTATGGTGTGTGTGCTGTGTTCAGAAGCTAACCCTTTGCATGGGTGCCCCGGGGGGTTTATATAGGCCTACCCCCCGGGGGTACAATGGTAATCCGACTGGGACCTGGTCCCAGCCGTCAGTGTGTACGCTCGCCGGCTTCTCCGCCGGCTGCTGGGTCCCGCCGGCTGGTGGGTCCCGCCGGCTGCCGGCTACTTGGTCGACAGGCCGGTCCCACCGCCTAGGGTTTCATCGGCGGCTGATTACTGTAGCCGCGCCTCTGATGATGAGGGCTTTGTCGAGGTGAGCGTGGCTACAGTGGGCCGCCTCGGGGGCTATCACTGTAGCCTCACCTCGTCTTGTCTCCTTAATGGGGCTCCTGCTTCGAGGAACGGAGTAGCCGGCTTCCGGAGGCCGGCTATACTCTTGGCCGACTAGGAAAAGCCGGGCCGCCTTCACGCCTCTCTCTGGCTGAAGGGGCCCGCAGTCCTTGGGCCGTACAGGAGTGGGTTGTGGATGACGCCGAGGCTAGCGTGGCTACAGTGCCGAGCCGCACGGGGGATGTCCCTCCCGTACGGCCTCCTGTAGCCATGCCCGCCTCGGGCTTCGGGGGTCGTGGGCCGCACTGTGGCCACACCCCGTCATGTCGCCGTTATGTAGGAGTGGTTGTGGTCTTGGCCGGCTTCTAGGAGTCGGCGTCCTTCTTGGCCGGCTTCCTGGAGTCGGCCACCCCCCAGTCGTCCTAGGGAGGAGTCGGTGAGGCTGGGTCTCCTTCCGGGAGTCGGCTTTAGTAGTAGCCGGCCGGGGAAGGCGGCCCAAATGCTTGGAGTGCTTGAAGGCCCAAAGGCCTGATAAATTTTCTGAAGAGCCAGGGGTAGTCGGTTAGGCTACCCGTGGCCATTTACTCCGATAGTAGTCCACGAAGCTGATTGGGCTTCGAGGTGGAGTGGGGTTCAAGAAGCCCGATCAGCTTCCTATCGTGACGAGCCGGCAGCTGGGAGCCGGCCTTGATCAGGCGCGCCGCCTTAGTCGAATTCTTCTGGAGTCGGGGGGCGGGAACCCGCAGGGACATGCACCGGGCCGCGGGCCGGCCTCGGGCCGTTGGCGTGCCACGTGGCCGGAAAGCCTGCCAGCCCACGCGCGTGACGGGACGTCGCCGCAGGGAGGGGGCCCGCCACGTCCGCGCCCCGGCCCAGGCGCGGATCCTTTGTATCCCGAAACCGCCCGCACGTTCCGTGCGGCAGTTTCGGCTCGCACTTATGCGTAATAAACGCGAGACGTGGGGGGAATGGGCGCAGTTAATCCCACGTCTCCCCCCCCACGTCCGGCCTCTTCGGCCGCATGAAGCTATAAGTAGGGGGAGGTGGAGGGCGGCAGACCCTCGCACGCTCCTCCTACTTCCTCCGTCTTCTTGCCTTGCTCGTTCTCGCGACAGCGCCTCGCCGCCGCGCTCTTCCTCCGCACGCTCCTCCGCCGCCGTGCTAGCTTCCGCTATGCCTCCCCACGTAGAGCAGCTGGGCGGGGACTGGGATGGCTCCATCGTCCATAACGACCACATCGACTTCCTCCGCGACACCCGGCGTCTGCCCAGCGCGGACAAAGTGGAGGTCCGCCTCGCGCCGGAGAAGGAAGTCAGGCCGGCGCCGCGGGAGGGCGAGCGGGTGGTCTTCCGCTCGCACTTCCTGTGCGGCTTCGGCCTGCCAGTGAGCGCCTTCTTCCGCTCCTGGCTGGAATTCTATCAGCTCCAGCCGCACCACCTCACCCCCAACGCGGTGGTGCTGCTGTCGGCCTTCGTCACCCTGTGCGAGGGCTATCTTGGCGTCCTCCCCACCCTCGAGCTTTGGGGAGAGTTCTTCCAGTCGAAGCTGGGCACGCGCGTGCGGGGCGTGCCGGCTCAGACCGGCGCCTTCATCGCGTCGCGGAGATCAGGCGCCGACAACCCCTTCCCCGTCATCACGCTGATCCAATCGGTGAAGAAGTGGCAGAAGTCATACTTCTACGTGCGGAGCAGCGCTCCCCGGGGCGACTACCTCAACCTGCCGGCTTACGTAGCCGGCCCACCGGCGGGGAGGCTGCCCCAGTGGTCCTTCCGGGCGGTGACGCTGTCGCAGGGAGGAAACGCCGCCATCGCCCGCCTGCGGGTGATGGTCCAGTCGGAGGGCCTGACGGGGCCCGACCTCCTGGCCGCGTTCGTTACGCGCCGGGTCCTTCCGCTCCAGAGCCGGCCTCATCTGATCTGTCAGATGAGCGGCCAGCTCGATCCGAGCCGGATGTGCACCAAGGAGATGCCACAGCCCGACGCCGCCGACATGGTGAATTACCTCGCCAACTGCCAACTTTCCGAAGACTGGCAATTCGGCAAGGAGCCATACAGCCGCGCCAATCCTCCGCCTACGGTACGCTCCCCTCGTCTCTTTTTCTCTCTCTCTCTCAGCTTTGTCGCCGAGTTCCTCTGGGCCGACACTAACTCAGTCGGCTTGCTCTTTTGACAGAGTCCTCTGCTCCGGCCGGCCGGCGGGGCAGACATGGAGCGCCGCTTCGTCCCCGACCGGACCGAACACGACCAGGAGGACCCCGACCTGGGGGCGGTCCATATGGAGGACGCCGCCGAGCCGGCCGGCGGCCAAGCCGGCGGCGAAGCAGGCGGCTCCGGGTTCACCGCTACCTTCGACGACTGGCCGGACAAGGACGAAGCCGAAGCCGTCCCGCATCGCCAGCCGGCATCCGGACGCGGCGCGGGTTCCTCCGGCGCGCAGCCTGCTCGGGGTAGAGGCCAGAAACGTCGCGCCACCCAGGGCATGTTCGGTAGCCGGACGAAGAAGCCCAGGGGCGGGGCGGCGGCCACCAGGCGGGAAGAGGCGGCCGCGAAGGCGGCTCGCTTCCGCAAAGTGGTGAAGCAGCCGCAGACTGTGTCGGCGTAAGTTCTTTCTTTCTATGTACTGTCCTTCTTTCTTTCCTTTGGTGGTTCTTGAACCTTCGTCTTCTTTTTCAATGGTCAGAGCTCCGCTATCACTTGAGCGGGCGGCCGCCGGCTCCGTCATCGAGTCGCCAGGGGGCTCTGGGAGCACCACCCACCGCGTAGATCCCCGCGCCGCCCTCCTGGAGGCGACGGAAAGGAACGTGCGGGAGGCGCGGGAGGAGCAGGAAGCGCGGGAGGCGGAGGCACGGAGGGCAGCCGCCGCCCAGGCGGCTCGGGAGGAGGAGGCGGCGAAGGCGCTCGCCGAGGCCGCAGCCAAGGCCCAGGCAGAGGCCGAGGCCGAAGCGGCGGCAGGGGAGGCTTTGATGGTCACCCCCCTGCGCACCATGGCGCCCGGGGACGTGGATCCCTCGCCAGGGGGAGCCAGCGGTTCCCAGCTGGGGCTGGGAGGAAGCGGCGACGACGTCGTCATCTTGGGGGAGGCGCCGGGGCTGACTCCTCCGACTAGGGCGACCCAAGGCCGCCAGCCTGAGCCTGCGCCCGCACAGTCGGCGGAGGGCGAGCCGCCCGCGGGGGCTGAGGTGGCGGTCCGGGTTCCGCCAAGCCGGCGTGCAGGGAAGGCCGCGTCTAAACCGCAAAAGGCTGCGTCGGAGCCACAGCCGGCCGTGGGCTCCAGCTCGTCGGCCCGAGATGTGGAGGCGGCCAGCGCTACCTCGGGGTGGACGCCGGGCGGAGGGACAGCCGTGGTGAACGTCGCTGCACAAGACATCCGGACCCGGCTGCAAAGCCAAGCCGCGACGCTGAGGCAGTTCACCGATGAATTCCTCGCCACACGGGCAGCCATCCGGTTAGTATTCTCATCTTGTTCTTTCTTGATCTTGATTTCTCTCGTGGGGGCGCGTCAGCGCACCCACTGGGTGTTCCCCGAGTTCCGAGTCGGCTGCTGAGCAGGCGGCTTGGAACTTCTTGGAGATTTTGTTTTTGCTGCTTTTGTTCTCACTTCGGTCTTCTGTCCGTCTTGCAGGACTACCACAACCTCCGAGCGGCCGCCTTCAACTCCCAGGCTCGGGAGCTGGCTCAGAAGACCGCCGATCTCACTGAAAGCCGAGGTATGTGACTTGCTCTTTATCTCATGTGGGGGCGCGTCAGCGCACCCACTGGGTGTAGTCCCCGAGATTCGGGCCGACTGCTGAGCAGTCGGCTCGGATCTTCCTTGATGATTTCTCATTGCTCTTCTTCTTCTTCTATCTCTGCAGCGGCCAACGCCAGTCTGAGGGCACAGTTGGGGGAGTCCCAAACTGCTCTTCGTGCCAAGGACGCGGAGCTCGCCGCCTTGGTGCAGGAGCGCGACCGCCTGGTCAAGAAGTTGGCCGACCAGGAGGAGGGCCACCAGGCGGCGCTGAAGGCCGCGCAGGATCGCGAAGCCACCCTCCAGGCCGAGTTTGAGACGGAGGCGGCCGGCTGGGCAGAGGCCAGGCAGACTCTGGTCTCCGGCTATGGCCAGATTGAGGACCTGGTTGACGGTAAGTCGTCTACCCCTTCATCCTTTCTTGCCATCTGCCACTTCGGCTTGTTTTTCTGATTTTGGTGCTCTTCTTTTCTTTTCTTCTTCGCGCAGAGTACTTCCCCGGCTATTCCACTGCCGCCAACCAGGCCATCGAAGTCCGTCGTCAGGCGAAGAGGCAAGCCGGCTTCGAGATCTCGCCAACCGCCGGCCGCTCGCTGGAGGAACAGCTCCTGGCGATCCAGGCTCGCATCCAGCCGGCTCACAGGCTGCTCCGCCGGCTTCAGCGCGCGGGATCGCAGGTCTTGGCCGCCCTCTGGCCCGGCCAAGTGGTCCCTCGCACCCCCAGTCGGACCGCCGACTGGCTGGAGGTGGCAGTTGGCCGCTTCGAGGCTTGGAAGGCGTCAGCGGCTCGCTCCGGCGCCAGGCGGCCGCTGGAGTTCGTCAAGGCCTGGTATCCCGGCCTGAACCTGGACCAGCTGTCGACCTGGCGGCAGCAAGCCGACACGGAGCTGGAGCCGGCGCGGCCGGCCATCATTCGGCGGGCTTCAGCGATCGCCGACTACACCGACACCAACGTCTTCGCCCCCGAGGTGGACGACAATGGAGTCGCCCAGCCGGAAGATTGGTTTGGGCTGGACCCGGCGTACGGCGAGGACTCGGCGGAGGAGATCGACTCCAGCGACGAGGGCGAAGAGGAGGAGGAGGAAGGTGAAGACGCCGAGCCGGCTGGTGGAGTAGCCGGCCAGCCTGGCCGCGCCTCCAGCACTACGTCGCGTGCGAGTGCGTCTCCTGCCGCGGGAGGTGGTCAAGCCGGGACCAGCTAGGCGGCCACTCCTTCAGCCGGCGAGCTGCCTTCACCGACCAGCTCGGCCTCCAAGTCGCGCCTTAGTCTTCTTTCTTTTGTTTTCCTGTCTTGTTACTTTTGAACAATGTTTGGTTAAGTCTGCACAATTCCACCCACTGGGTGTATTCAAACTTAAGTCTGTTGCCGGCCTGTGGGCGGCTTTATGTATATAAGTTATGCAATCGGTCTTTCCTTGTTCTTTCGCTTTTTGTCCTTCTGCTGTTTTCCTTTGCCGCCCTCCCTTGGTTGCCGCCTCCCTAGTCAAACAGTTGCTCTGCAATCTGTAGTCGGGGAGTGCCTGGCCGATTGGGGAGGGGGAAGTACTTTTAGCTCTCCCGGACTTAAGCTAAGTTTTTTAGGAAGCCGGCCAGCCGACTGCTGTGACAGTCGGCAGGCATATATGGAGGCCGTCTTTTTGCTATATAGGTTAGTTGTTCCTTAGCCGTTTTTCATGTGGGCGTCCTTTCTGTCTTCTCTCTTGCTAGTCGGACAGTCAGTTCTTTGAGCTGCGACTTTCAACAAGAGAGGACTTGGGAGCCGGCGCACTACTTTGCTGACTTCGGGAAGAACTTAGAATATAGCTCAAGGCGGCCAGTCCCCGGGCCGATTAGTCGGACCCGGTGCCGGACAAGAATTCAAAATGTGATAATACATTCATGGATATGACACTCGTCATTCATAGATAAATAAAAGGCAGTCCCCGAGTACTGTTCGGGGGGCCTGTTGGTGTAACTTAATACAAAAGGGGTAGCGTGATACATACTGCTTTTTAGCTGTAAAATCGTCTTAGGAGGTTTGCGTTCCTTGGTCGCTCCGACTCCTTGCCGGAGTCGTCTCTCTTGCGTGCTCTTGGCTTTTGCGCATCGATCAAGTAGTAGGAGTCGTTGCCGAGTGCCTTGCTGACGACGAAGGGGCCTTCCCAAGGGGCCGAGAGCTTGTGCTGGCCGGCTGTTCGCTGGATCAGCCGGAGCACAAGGTCGCCCTCTTGGAAGGATCTTGGCTTGACCTTGCGGTTGTAGTAGCGGCGCAGGCCTTGCTGGTAGATGGCGGACCGGCTGAGGGCTAACAGCCGGCCTTCTTCCAGTAGGTCGACGCCGTCTTCTCTTGCATCTTTGGCTTCCTCCTCCGTGTACATGGTGATCCGAGGCGAGTCGAACTCGATGTCTGTTGGGATGACAGCCTCGGCACCGTACACAAGGAAGAATGGAGTGAAGCCGGTTGACTTGTTGGGTGTAGTGCGCAGACTCCAGAGGACAGCCGGCAGCTCTTCGAGCCAACAGCCGGCCGATCGCTCCAGTGGTACAACCAGTCGGGGCTTGATGCCGGAGAGGATAAGTCCATTTGCTCGCTCGACCTGGCCGTTTGACTGCGGGTGGGCAACGGACGCGAAGTCCAGTCGGATGCCCTGTGTCGCGCAGAAACGTGCCAGTGCGCCTTTGGCGAAGTTCGTGCCATTGTCGGTGATGATGCTGTGCGGCACGCCGTACTGAGTAGTTATGTCGGTGATGAATGTCACGGCAGTCGGCCCGTTCAGCTTCTTAATTGGCTTGGCTTCAATCCACTTTGTGAACTTGTCCACAGCAACGAGTAGATGTGTCAAGCCACCGCGGGCTGTCTTGAAAGGGCCCACCATGTCCAGTCCCCAGACGGCAAAAGGCCAGGTGAGGGGAATGGTCTTCAGGGCAGAAGCCGGCAGGTGTTGTTTGGAACTGAAGACTTGACATCCTCTGCAGCTCTTGACTATTTCTTTAGCATCCTCCAAGGCAGTCGGCCAAAAGAACCCATGGCGGAAAGCCTTGGCCACGAGGGATCTTGAGGCGGCATGATGGCCGCATTTGCCTTGGTGGATGTCTTTGAGGATTGCCACTCCTTTTTCTGGCTCGACGCAACGCTGGAAGACTCCAGTGACGCTGCGCTTCACAAGCTCCCTGTTGATTATTGTGTATGCTGCGGCTCGTCGTTGCACTAGTCTTGCTGCGATCTCATCAGCCGGCAGCTCTCTGCTGACTAGGAACTTGAGGATGGGCTGGGCCCATGAGGGAGCTGTGACTTCTTCTGCTGTTAATGTGGCCACCATGACTCGGGTGGGTGGGTTGGGTGTTGCATTGGAGTCGACCACCGCTTCTTGTGTCGTTGCAGTCCCCGGGCCGACTGCTGCAGTCCCCGGGCCGGGCTCTGAAGTCCCTAGGCCGGGTGCGACTACGTCAGTCCCCGGGGCAGTCGTCGAAGTCCCCGTGCCGCCTGCGGGATTTCTTGAGCCGGATCCGGCTGTTTCTGGCGCAGGCGGTACGAAGATGGAATCCGACTCTGGAGACGGCTTGATGGACGGCTTGAGGAGGCGCTGGAGGGAGACGCCAGTCGGTATGGCTTGTCGGGTGGAGCCGATCCGTGCTAGGGCATCTGCTTGGTCGTTGTCGGCCCTTGGCACGTGAAGGAACTCGCACCCTTCGAAGTATCCGCTCATCTGCTGGACGAGGAAACGGTAGCTTGCCATGTTTGCGTCCTTGGCGTCCCAGTCGCCAGATGATTGCTGGACCACCAAGTCTGAGTCGCCGTAGCACAGGATCCGGCGTATGCCGAGTTCTTTGGCTAGCCGGAGCCCATGTACGAGTGCCTCGTACTCGGCCACGTTGTTGGAGGCGGCGAAGTGGATCTGCAGCGTGTACTTGAGCTTGTCGCCTTTGGGAGAGGTGAGGACGATGCCGGCTCCCAAGCCGGTGCGCATCTTGGACCCGTCAAAGTGCATCCGCCAATGGGTAGAGTCGGGAGCCGGCGGTAAGTACTGGGTCTCGGCCCAGTCGATGAGGAAGTCGGCCAATGCTTGCGACTTGATGGCGGTGCGGGGTTGATAGAAGATCGTGTAGGGCGCCAAGGCAATGGCCCATTTGGCCACCCGGCCGGATGCATCCCGGCTGCCTATGATCTCGGCGAGCGGGGCAGTGCACACGACCGTGATGGGGTGCTCTTGGAAGTAGGGCTTCAATTTCTTGGCAGCGAAGTACACCCCATAGCACATCTTCTGGTAGTGCGGGTAGTTTTGCTTTGAGCTGGACAGTACTTCGCTGAGATAGTAGACTGGCCTCTGGACCAGCTGGGCTCGGCCTTCCTCCGGGCGCTGGACCACAACAACAGTGCTGACGACTCGGCTTGTCGCGGCGATGTAGAGGAGCATGGGTTCCTTCTCAGTCGGCGCAGCCAGGACAGGCGGAGTGGTCAACATTTTCTTCAACTCATGGAAGGCTTGGTCGGCTTGATCATTCCACTCAAAGTGAGTGGACTTCTTCATGAGTCGGTACAGGGGGAGGGCCTTCTCTCCTAGTCGGCTGATAAAACGGTTCAGGGAGGCTAAGCAGCCAGTGAACTTCTGCACATCTCGCAGCTTGGTGGGAATCTCCATCCTCTCGATGGCTTTGATCTTGACAGGGTTGCACTCAATGCCGCGTTCGGAGACCAGGAAGCCTAGCAGCTGGCCGGCTGGCACTCCGAACACGCACTTCTCAGGGTTGAGCTTGATCTGGAATCGGCGCAAGTTGGCAAATGTTTCCTTCAGGTCTTCCAGCAAGGTACCGTGCTTCTCTGTCTTCACCACAATGTCGTCTACGTAGACGTGGGCATTTCTGCCGAGTTGTTTCAAGAGACATTTCTGCATGCAACGCTGAAAAGTGGCACCGGTGTTTCTCAAGCCGAATGTCATTGTCAGGTAGCAGAAAGCTCCAAAGGGTGTGATGAAGGTAGTCTTCAGGCGGTCAGCCGGGTCCAACTTGATCTGATGATACCCTGAGTATGCATCCAAAAAACTTAACAGCTCGCATCCGGCTGTGGAGTCTATCACTTGGTCAATCCGTGGCAAAGCAAACGGATCCTTTGGGCAGGCCTTGTTCAAACTTGTGTAGTCTATACACATGCGCCACTTGTTATTCTTCTTCAAAACCAGAACTGGATTGGCAAGCCATTCCGAAAAGAACACTTCCATGATGAAGCTGGCTGCAAGGAGCCGGGCTATCTCTTCTCCCACGATTCTTCGCTTCTCTTCTGATAGTCGGCGGAGGGGTTGCTTGACTGGCTTCGCATCAACTCGGACATGTAATTTGTGCTCGGCGAAATCCTTCGGGACACCCGGCATGTCCTTTGGGGACCATGCAAAGATGTCTCGATTCTCTCGGAGGAAGTCGGCGAGCTCGCCTTCCTATTTACTGTCCAAGTTCGCCCCAATCACGGCGAACCTCTCCGGGTGCTCCGGGTCTAGAGGTATCTTCTTCGTCTCTTTCGCAGGCTGAAAGGAGCCCTGCGCATCACAGTCCTTGGGGTTGGGGGACAAGGCCGGCTGCTTGCCGGCCATGGCCACAACCCGTTCCAACATCTTCTTCTCTTCGGCCACCACGAGGGACTCGGCCAGCCGGCTGCTGGCCATGGCACACTCGATGGACTTCTTGTAGTCGCCGGCTACCGTGATGATCCCCTTCGAGCTAGGCATCTTCATCTTCAGGTAGGCATAGTGGGGCACAGCCATGAACTTGGCCAAAGCAGGTCGGCCAAGTAGTGCGTGATAGGGGCTCTCCAAATCCACCACCTCGAACCATACTGCTTCCCGGCGAAAGTGATCTTTGTCTCCGAAGAGAACATCCATTTTGATCTTGCCGATCGGAGAGCAAGATAGGCCGGGTACGATACCATGGAAGACGGTGCGGCTCGGCATGAGCTGCTTTGCTTTGATGTTCAGCTTGTCCATGGTATCGCGGTACAGTATGTTGATACTGCTTCCGCCGTCTATCAGGACGCGGGAAAATCTGGCAGCTCGCCTCTCCGTCGCAAGGGTGACGTCCAAGACCATAGCATAGGAGCCAGGCGAAGGCATCACCTCTGGGTGGTCGGCCTGGCTCCAGCTGATGGGCTTTTCCGACCAGTGCATGAACTCGGCGATGCTAGAGGCGACTGCGTTTACTTCTTGGTGCTGCCGGCGTCGGCTGCGCTTGTCGTCGACTTGACTTGTGAAGACGACGTAGGCGTCGTGCGCTTCGGGGAACTCGTCTTGGATGGCGCCGACTGCCGGCCGGGCCGCCGGCTGCTGGGGAGCTAGAGGCGGCGGGCCGGGAGGCGGAGGCGGCACCATCCCTTCGCCCTTGGTGATGCGGGTGAGCCAATGGCATTTCCGTGTCGTATGGTTGGACGGCTTCGCGCCACTGTGGAACTTGCAGGGAGCATCGAGTGCTTGTTCGTAGGAGAAAGACGGCTGCCAAGGCGGCCGGCCACCCTTCTTCTTGGGAGCGGGCCGCTCTTCGGGCTGCTCGTCTTCAACGGTGGCCACCTGCCGACTGGAGGAAGTCGGCATGGGGCCCTTGCGCTTGTGGTCGTTCTGGTAGGGGCGCCGGTTAGGGTCGCCAGCCGGCGTCTTGGGAGCCGGAGCAACTACTTTCCCCAAGGCGTCCACTCGGAGCTCGGTCTTCATGGAGGAGTCGGCAGTGGCATACTTGTCGGCGGTGATCAGCAACTCATCGAGGGTAGCCGGCTCGTCGCAGAGGAGTCGGTGCTTGAGGAGGGTGCCCTCTCGGCACCCGGCGGTGAAATACTCGATGGCCTGGACCTCGTGCACTCCCTCGCAGGAGTTGCGGAGCTCGGCCCATCGCGTGAGGTAGTCGCGGGTCGACTCGTTGGGCCCTTGGACGCAGAGGGAGAGCTGGCGAGGCTTGGGAGGCCGCTTGTAGGTGCTGGTGAAGTTGCGGATGAAAACTTCGGCGAAGTCCAGCCAACTGTTGATGCTGTAGGGCTTGAGGCTGTTGAGCCATGTGCGCGCCGTGCCTTGCAGCATCAAAGGGACGTACTTCACGGCGACGCGCCGATTGCCGTTGGCGATGCTGGCGGCTGTGGAGTAGTCGATGAGCCAATCTTCCGGCTTCACCGAGCCGTTGTACTTGGGCGTGTCTCTGGGAAGCGAGAACCCTTTGGGGAAGGGCTCGTCGCGGATGCGGGGGCCAAAGCACGGCGGGCCGACATCGTCTTCTTCTTCTAACGCCAAGGATCGAGCAAGGCGGTCGATCCTGTGGCGGGCGTCACTCTCGCCGACTCCTTCTCGGCGGCCGAGTCGGTCGCCAAGAGTCGGATGGGTGACAGGCAGTGGAGTGAGGCGTCTTTCTCTTCGAGGTGGGGGAGGAGGCAGGTTTCCCTGGTGCTCTACAGCTCGAGGGCGGCCATCCGCGTCGCGCTCGATGGTAATGCGAGTCCGGCTGCGGCTGGCAGCCGGCTCCTTGTCTTTCTTCTGGCGCGCACCGCTCGTAGTCAGCGAGCGGGACGTCACAGCGTGCTCCCGGCGCGGGGGATGGCTATCAGCTCGGGCGCCGGCTTCGTGCCGTTCTGCAGCCGCGTCGATCAGCTGCTGGATCCGTCTTGTCATGTAGGGGAGCTCATCGGCTCCCAGCCCATTGAGCTCCTCTGCTGCCGCCTGAGCGGCTCGCAGGTTCTCGAGCGGGGTGGCGTAGACGGGGCGATCCGCGCCCAGCATGCTGGGAACGGCTGCGCCGCGCTTCTGGACGAAGCCGGCTCGGCTCGGGCCGCTAGGCGGTGGCGTCCCGAAGGCAGCGCGGTCGACTTCGCGCTGGTGGGCCTCGGTGAGGCGTCTCATCGAGGCTATCTTCTTGCTCTCCGCGATGAGGGCAAGGCGGCGTGCCTCCAGGGTCTCCACGTCTGCGTCGGGCGGGATGGGGACGGAGAGGTCGTGCGTCGCCGCTTGCTGAGCGCCGCGGGCGTTCTCGCCCGAGTTGGAGACGTGGCTGATGACCAGCACTTCGGTGACAGTGCTGCTGCCGCTGTCAGCTCGAGGGAGGGGGTCGTCGAAGACCACCACGTCGGAGGGGTAGGCGTCGAGCGACGCGGTGTCGGAGTCGATGAGCATCGGGTCGGTGGAGCCGACCGACTCCATGTCCGCGGCAGGCTCGCTGGAGACGTGAAGTTGGTCGAGGAGGCTGACGAGGCGGCTCTCGGGGTAGTCGGTGCCTGCGTCGGACGCAGGCTCGTCGGAGATGCAAGTCTCGCCGAGCAGATCGGCGAGGCGGCTCGCTGCGCAGGCGTCGTCGACGCCTTGCAGCGCGTCGGGGCAAACGCCATCGGGCGCAGCAGGCTGGCTGCGCTCGTGGGGAAGGAAGAGGGTTCCCGTCCAGAACAGGTCTCCGGACGACGGTGCACCTGGCCCCACGGTGGGCGCCAAATGTCGGGTGGTTGGTGCGACATATGCCAAGGGATGGCTTATCATTGTGGGAGCCAATAAAACGTCGCCGGTGCCTGGAAACAGGATGAGGCGAAGACATGCACGCCGGCGGATCTTACCCAGGTTCGGGGCTCTCCGAGGAGATAACACCCCTAGTCCTGCTCTGCGGGGTCTCCGCATGATCACTAGATCAAGGAAAGGTAGCTACAATTGCTCCTAGAGCTGTTGGGTTCAAGGGAGAAGAAGAACAAGGCTAGCTCTTGCTTCTCTCTATCTCTATGGTGTGTGTGCTGTGTTCAGAAGCTAACCCTTTGCATGGGTGCCCCGGGGGGTTTATATAGGCCTACCCCCCGGGGGTACAATGGTAATCCGACTGGGACCTGGTCCCAGCCGTCAGTGTGTACGCTCGCCGGCTTCTCCGCCGGCTGCTGGGTCCCGCCGGCTGCTGGGTCCCGCCGGCTGCCGGCTACTTGGTCGACAGGCCGGTCCCACCGCCTAGGGTTTTGTCGGCGGCTGCTTACTGTAGCCGCGCCTCTGATGATGAGGGCTTTGTCGAGGTGAGCGTGGCTACAGTGGGCCGCCTCGGGGGCTATCACTGTAGCCTCACCTCGTCTTGTCTCCTTAATGGGGCTCCTGCTTCGAGGAAGGGAGTAGCCGGCTTCCGGAGGCCGGCTATACTCTTGGCCGACTAGGAAAAGCCGGGCCGCCTTCACGCCTCTCTCTGGCTGAAGGGGCCCGCAGTCCTTGGGCCGTACAGGAGTGGGTTGTGGATGACGCCGAGGCTAGCGTGGCTACAGTGCCGAGCCGCACGGGGGATGTCCCTCCCGTACGGCCTCCTGTAGCCATGCCCGCCTCGGGCTTCGGGGGTCGTGGGCCGCACTGTGGCCACACCCCGTCATGTCGCCGTTATGTAGGAGTGGTTGTGGTCTTGGCCGGCTTCTAGGAGTCGGCGTCCTTCTTGGCCGGCTTCCTGGAGTCGGCCACCCCCCAGTCGTCCTAGGGAGGAGTCGGTGAGGCTGGGTCTCCTTCCGGGAGTCGGCTTTAGTAGTAGCCGGCCGGGGAAGGCGGCCCAAATGCTTGGAGTGCTTGAAGGCCCAAAGGCCTGATAAATTTTCTGAAGAGCCAGGGGTAGTCGGTTAGGCTACCCGTGGCCATTTACTCCGATAGTAGTCCACGAAGCTGATTGGGCTTCGAGGTGGAGTGGGGTTCAAGAAGCCCGATCAGCTTCCTATCGTGACGAGCCGGCAGCTGGGAGCCGGCCTTGATCAGGCGCGCCGCCTTAGTCGAATTCTTCTGGAGTCGGGGGGCGGGAACCCGCAGGGACATGCACCGGGCCGCGGGCCGGCCTCGGGCCGTTGGCGTGCCACGTGGCCGGAAAGCCTGCCAGCCCACGCGCGTGACGGGACGTCGCCGCAGGGAGGGGGCCCGCCACGTCCGCGCCCCGGCCCAGGCGCGGATCCTTTGTATCCCGAAACCGCCCGCACGTTCCGTGCGGCAGTTTCGGCTCGCACTTATGCGTAATAAACGCGAGACGTGGGGGGAATGGGCGCAGTTAATCCCACGTCTCCCCCCCCCACGTCCGGCCTCTTCGGCCGCATGAAGCTATAAGTAGGGGGAGGTGGAGGGCGGCAGACCCTCGCACGCTCCTCCTACTTCCTCTGTCTTCTTGCCTTGCTCGTTCTCGCGACAGCGCCTCGCCGCCGCGCTCTTCCTCCGCACGCTCCTCCGCCGCCGTGCTAGCTTCCGCTATGCCTCCCCACGTAGAGCAGCTGGGCGGGGACTGGGATGGCTCCATCGTCCATAACGACCACATCGACTTCCTCCGCGACACCCGGCGTCTGCCCAGCGCGGACAAAGTGGAGGTCCGCCTCGCGCCGGAGAAGGAAGTCAGGCCGGCGCCGCGGGAGGGCGAGCGGGTGGTCTTCCGCTCGCACTTCCTGTGCGGCTTCGGCCTGCCAGTGAGCGCCTTCTTCCGCTCCTGGCTGGAATTCTATCAGCTCCAGCCGCACCACCTCACCCCCAACGCGGTGGTGCTGCTGTCGGCCTTCGTCACCCTGTGCGAGGGCTATCTTGGCGTCCTCCCCACCCTCGAGCTTTGGGGAGAGTTCTTCCAGTCGAAGTTGGGCACGCACGTGCGGGGCGTGCCGGCTCAGACCGGCGCCTTCATCGCGTCGCGGAGATCAGGCGCCGACAACCCCTTCCCCGTCATCACGCTGATCCAATCGGTGAAGAAGTGGCAGAAGTCATACTTCTACGTGCGGAGCATCGCTCCCCGGGGCGACTACCTCAACCTGCCGGCTTACGTAGCTGGCCCACCGGCGGGGAGGCTGCCCCAGTGGTCCTTCCGGGCGGTGACGCTGTCGCAGGGAGGAAACGCCGCCATCGCCCGCCTGCGGGTGATGGTCCAGTCGGAGGGCCTGACGGGGCCCGACCTCCTGGCCGCGTTCGTTACGCGCCGGGTCCTTCCGCTCCAGAGCCGGCCTCATCTGATCTGTCAGATGAGCGGCCAGCTCGATCCGAGCCGGATGTGCACCAAGGAGATGCCACAGCCCGACGCCGCCGACATGGTGAATTACCTCGCCAACTGCCAACTTTCCGAAGACTGGCAATTCGGCAAGGAGCCATACAGCCGCGCCAATCCTCCGCCTACGGTACGCTCCCCTTGTCTCTTTTTCTCTCTCTCTCTCTCAGCTTTGTCGCCGAGTTCCTCTGGGCCGACACTAACTCAGTCGGCTTGCTCTTTTGACAGAGTCCTCTGCTCCGGCCGGCCGGCGGGGCAGACGTGGAGCGCCGCTTCGTCCCCGACCGGACCGAACACGACCAGGAGGACCCCGACCTGGGGGCGGTCCATATGGAGGACGCCGCCGAGCCGGCCGGCGGCCAAGCCGGCGGCGAAGCAGGCGGCTCCGGGTTCACCGCTACCTTCGACGACTGGCCGGACAAGGACGAAGCCGAAGCCGTCCCGCATCGCCAGCCGGCATCCGGACGCGGCGCGGGTTCCTCCGGCGCGCAGCCTGCTCGGGGTAGAGGCCAGAAACGTCGCGCCACCCAGGGCATGTTCGGTAGCCGGACGAAGAAGCCCAGGGGCGGGGCGGCGGCCACCAGGCGGGAAGAGGCGGCCGCGAAGGCGGCTCGCTTCCGCAAAGTGGTGAAGCAGCCGCAGACTGTGTCGGCGTAAGTTCTTTCTTTCTATGTACTGTCCTTCTTTCTTTCCTTTGGTGGTTCTTGAACCTTCGTCTTCTTTTTCAATGGTCAGAGCTCCGCTATCACTTGAGCGGGCGGCCGCCGGCTCCGTCATCGAGTCGCCAGGGGGCTCTGGGAGCACCACCCACCGCGTAGATCCCCGCGCCGCCCTCCTGGAGGCGACGGAAAGGAACGTGCGGGAGGCGCGGGAGGAGCAGGAAGCGCGGGAGGCGGAGGCACGGAGGGCAGCCGCCGCCCAGGCGGCTCGGGAGGAGGAGGCGGCGAAGGCGCTCGCCGAGGCCGCAGCCAAGGCCCAGGCAGAGGCCGAGGCCGAAGCGGCGGCAGGGGAGGCTTTGATGGTCACCCCCCTGCGCACCATGGCGCCCGGGGACGTGGATCCCTCGCCAGGGGGAGCCAGCGGTTCCCAGCTGGGGCTGGGAGGAAGCGGCGACGACGTCGTCATCTTGGGGGAGGCGCCGGGGCTGACTCCTCCGACTAGGGCGACCCAAGGCCGCCAGCCTGAGCCTGCGCCAGCACAGTCGGCGGAGGGCGAGCCGCCCGCGGGGGCTGAGGTGGCGGTCCGGGTTCCGCCAAGCCGGCGTGCAGGGAAGGCCGCGTCTAAACCGCAGAAGGCTGCGTCGGAGCCACAGCCGGCCGTGGGCTCCAGCTCGTCGGCCCGAGACGTGGAGGCGGCCAGCGCTACCTCGGGGTGGACGCCGGGCGGAGGGACAGCCGTGGTGAACGTCGCTGCACAAGACATCCGGACCCGGCTGCAAAGCCAAGCCGCGACGCTGAGGCAGTTCACCGACGAATTCCTCGCCACACGGGCAGCCATCCGGTTAGTATTCTCATCTTGTTCTTTCTTGATCTTGATTTCTCTCGTGGGGGCGCGTCAGCGCACCCACTGGGTGTTCCCCGAGTTCCGAGTCGGCTGCTGAGCAGGCGGTTTGGAACTTCTTGGAGATTTTGTTTTTGCTGCTTTTGTTCTCACTTCGGTCTTCTGTCCGTCTTGCAGGACTACCACAACCTCCGAGCGGCCGCCTTCAACTCCCAGGCTCGGGAGCTGGCTCAGAAGACCGCCGATCTCACTGAAAGCCGAGGTATGTGACTTGCTCTTTATCTCATGTGGGGGCGCGTCAGCGCACCCACTGGGTGTAGTCCCCGAGATTCGGGCCGACTGCTGAGCAGTCGGCTCGGATCTTCCTTGATGATTTCTCATTGCTCTTCTTCTTCTTCTATCTCTGCAGCGGCCAACGCCAGTCTGAGGGCACAGTTGGGGGAGTCCCAAACCGCTCTTCGTGCCAAGGACGCGGAGCTCGCCGCCTTGGTGCAAGAGCGCGACCGCCTGGTCAAGAAGTTGGCCGACCAGGAGGACGGCCACCAGGCGGCGCTGAAGGCCGCGCAGGATCGCGAAGCCACCCTCCAGGCCGAGTTCGAGACGGAGGCGGCCGGCTGGGCAGAGGCCAGGCAGACTCTGGTCTCCGGCTATGGCCAGATTGAGGACCTGGTTGACGGTAAGTCGTCTACCCCTTCATCCTTTCTTGCCATCTGCCACTTCGGCTTGTTTTTCTGATTTTGGTGCTCTTCTTTTCTTTTCTTCTTCGCGCAGAGTACTTCCCCGGCTATTCCACTGCCGCCAACCAGGCCATCGAAGCCCGTCGTCAGGCGAAGAGGCAAGCCGGCTTCGAGATCTCGCCAACCGCCGGCCGCTCGCTGGAGGAACAGCTCCTGGCGATCCAGGCTCGCATCCAGCCGGCTCACAGGCTGCTCCGCCGGCTTCAGCGCGCGGGATCGCAGGTCTTGGCCGCCCTCTGGCCCGGCCAAGTGGTCCCTCGCACCCCCAGTCGGACCGCCGACTGGCTGGAGGTGGCAGTTGGCCGCTTCGAGGCTTGGAAGGCGTCAGCGGCTCGCTCCGGCGCCAGGTGGCCGCTGGAGTTCGTCAAGGCCTGGTATCCCGGCCTGAACCTGGACCAGCTGTCGACCTGGCGGCAGCAAGCCGACACGGAGCTGGAGCCGGCGCGGCCGGCCATCATTCGGCGGGCTTCAGCGATCGCCGACTACACCGACACCAACGTCTTCGCCCCCGAGGTGGACGACAATGGAGTCGCCCAGCCGGAAGATTGGTTCGGGCTGGACCCAGCGTACGGCGAGGACTCGGCGGAGGAGATCGACTCCAGCGACGAGGGCGAAGAGGAGGAGGAGGAAGGTGAAGACGCCGAGCCGGCTGGTGGAGTAGCCGGCCAGCCTGGCCGCGCCTCCAGCACTACGTCGCGTGCGAGTGCGTCTCCTGCCGCGGGAGGTGGTCAAGCCGGGACCAGCTAGGCGGCCACTCCTTCAGCCGGCGAGCTGCCTTCACCGACCAGCTCGGCCTCCAAGTCGCGCCTTAGTCTTCTTTCTTTTGTTTTCCTGTCTTGTTACTTTTGAACAATGTTTGGTTAAGTCTGCACAATTCCACCCACTGGGTGTATTCAAACTTAAGTCTGTTGCCGGCCTGTGGGCGGCTTTATGTATATAAGTTATGCAATCGGTCTTTCCTTGTTCTTTCGCTTTTTGTCCTTCTGCTGTTTTCCTTTGCCGCCCTCCCTTGGTTGCCGCCTCCCTAGTCAAACAGTTGCTCTGCAATCTGTAGTCGGGGAGTGCCTGGCCGATTGGGGAGGGGGAAGTACTTTTAGCTCTCCCGGACTTAAGCTAAGTTTTTTAGGAAGCCGGCCAGCCGACTGCTGTGACAGTCGGCAGGCATATATGGAGGCCGTCTTTTTGCTATATAGGTTAGTTGTTCCTTAGCCGTTTTTCATGTGGGCGTCCTTTCTGTCTTCTCTCTTGCTAGTCGGACAGTCAGTTCTTTGAGCTGCGACTTTCAACAAGAGAGGACTTGGGAGCCGGCGCACTACTTTGCTGACTTCGGGAAGAACTTAGAATATAGCTCAAGGCGGCCAGTCCCCGGGCCGATTAGTCGGACCCGGTGCCGGACAAGAATTCAAAATGTGATAATACATTCATGGATATGACACCCGGTGCCGAACAAGGCTAGCTCTTGCTTCTCTCTATCTCTATGGTGTGTGTGCTGTGTTCAGAAGCTAACCCTTTGCATGGGTGCCCCGGGGGGTTTATATAGGCCTACCCCCCGGGGGTACAATGGTAATCCGACTGGGACCTGGTCCCAGCCGTCAGTGTGTACGCTCGCCGGCTTCTCCGCCGGCTGCTGGGTCCCGCCGGCTGGTGGGTCCCGCCGGCTGCCGGCTACTTGGTCGACAGGCCGGTCCCACCGCCTAGGGTTTTGTCGGCGGCTGCTTACTGTAGCCGCGCCTCTGATGATGAGGGCTTTGTCGAGGTGAGCGTGGCTACAGTGGGCCGCCTCGGGGGCTATCACTGTAGCCTCACCTCGTCTTGTCTCCTTAATGGGGCTCCTGCTTCAAGGAAGGGAGTAGCCGGCTTCCGGAGGCCGGCTATACTCTTGGCCGACTAGGAAAAGCCGGGCCGCCTTCACGCCTCTCTCTGGCTGAAGGGGCCCGCAGTCTTTGGGCCGTACAGGAGTGGGTTGTGGATAACGCCGAGGCTAGCGTGGCTACAGTGCCGAGCCGCACGGGGGACGTCCCTCCCGTACGGCCTCCTGTAGCCATGCACGCCTCGGGCTTCGGGGGTCATGGGCCGCACTGTGGCCACACCCCGTCATGTCGCCGTTATGTAGGAGTGGTTGTGGTCTTGGCCGGCTTCTAGGAGTCGGCGTCCTTCTTGGCCGGCTTCGTGGAGTCGGCCAGCCCCCAGTTGTCCTAGGGAGGAGTTGGTGAGGCTGGGTCGCCTTCCGGGAGTCGGCTTTAGTAGTAGCCGGCCGGGGAAGGCGGCCCAAATGCTTGGAGTGCTTAAAGGCCCAAAGGCCTGATAAATTTTCTGAAGAGCCAGGGGTAGTCGGTTAGGCTACTCGTGGCCATTTACTCCGACAGGTGTAGTCCCCGAGACCGTGGTTGACTGCGGGCAGTCGACTATGGTCTGAGAACTGCTCTTTTTTTACTCTCGCACTGGGCAGACCATGTCGAGTGTTTATTCAAACCAGTGGGGGCATGCCAAGTGCACCCACTGGGTGTAGTCCCCGAGACTGCCATTGAATGTTTTATTCGGCGGTAGTCTTAGAGTAGCTATCACTATGATGTCTTTTTATCTCGGTCAACTGATATGGCTTATACTACAGAAATCTTGTGATCTTGGGGCTCAGCTTTCCGCAATGAACAAGCAGCAAATTAGCCTCAACCTTGATCTGGAATTGGCCCAGAAGAATCTCAAGACTGCTCGTGATGAAGTAGCTGCCATGGGAGGTAACCAATCATCAACTGTCTTTCTCACTGCCGGTCCTTTTCCTTTCCATTTTTTGAACCGAGTGACTCCACTCGAGCAGATGTATGTAGTGAAAACTGTCAACTCCAAGCCCGTCTGAAGAATGTTATTTCTTTAGAGAAAATGAAGCGAGGTTTGGAGAAGAAGGATCTGGATCTTGCTGCTGCACAGAAGGAAGCGCGAGAGAAAACGGCGCTTGCTGACAAGAAGCTTGCTTCAGTCGGCAAGTTAGAAGCGGAGAACTCCAAACTGAAGACTGCTGTCTCTGACGCCAATCGGGAGGTCGAGCGACTGAAGAAAGACAAGGACAAGCTGACTGACGAGCTTGGGAGCCTCAAGGCCAAGAAGGGCGAGTTGGAGTCTTATCTGGGCCAGCTTGCTGCAAAGCTGGTCCTAAAACTTGCAGGTACTGATGATTGACTGACTTATTACGGTCGACTGTCAAGCTTGATTATATCGTCGACTCACCATTTACTCGACTGTGTAGAGCTTTGCCAAGACTTTGAAGCGGAAACTGGGCGGGTCGAGACGGGTCTCGATCCCATAAATTGTCCAGTCAAGGATGATGTTGCGATGAATGTGCTGCGGTTGGAATCTCGCATGGACAACGCGGTTGCTTATCTTGCTCGCCTGAAGGCAGCGATGACTCGGGTTGATATTGTACTCTGGCCTCAGGCGGAACTGTCTCAAGACCTCGAGTCTCTGATGGCTCGACTGAATCAAATACCTGACCGAGTGCAAGAGTGGAAGAAGTCATCTGCTCGCTGTGGCGCTGATGTCGCGTTGTCCTTGGTCCGAGTGCACTGCAAAGACGTCAAAGAAGACAAGCTGGCGGAGCTCAAGGTCGCTAACACAAAGAGGCACACCTTCCAATCCTTCATGGACACTTTCCTTGACGCCGCCACTCGCATTACAGACAGCATAGATCTTGACAGTTTCTGCGACCCAGCCAGTCCTTCTCCTGACGCGTGACCGAAAAACATTATGCTCCACCTTTATTTGCCTCGGAATGCTGAGTGATTGTGTAATCGTTAAACTTCTTCGGGCTTGATGCTCGAATACTTTTGATCCATAGTCCGGAACTTTAGGATTTATCTGAACTTGGTTTATCTCTGAATATGCTTGTGTTTGCCTTCGAGTGGAATTTGCTTTTCAATTGGAATAATCTTTGTACTTGAGATGCAGCTATTGTACTTATGGCGCAGCCCCGAGGAGAAGGTTGCAGTCGACCTGCACCTCGTCGTCCTTGCAGATAGGGATGGAGCGCACGTTGAACTTGTAGCGCAGCTCCGAAGGAGAAGGTTTCAGTCAACCTGTACCTCGTCGTCCTTACGGATAGGGACGGAGCGCACGTTGTACTTGTGGCGCAGCTCCAAAGGAGAAGGCTTCAGTCGACCTGCACCTCGCCGTCCTTGCGGACTGGGATGGACAGTACGTTGTATTTGTGACACAGTTCCGAAGGAGAAGGTTTCAAACTTAGGCGAGTACTAGACTGCGTCAAGCCCCCGAGTGGGAGGGTTGCTCACCACTCGGTAGGATTTTCCAAACTTAGGCGAGTACTGGACTGCAGCTAAGCCCCCGAATGGGAGGGTTGCTCACCACTCGGTAGGATTTTTCAAACTTCAGCGAGTACTGGACTACAGCTAAGCCCCCGAGTGAGAGGCTTGCTCATCACTCGGTAGGATTTTTCGAACTTAGGCGAGTACTGGACTGCAGCTAAGCCCCCGAGTGAGAGGCTTGCTCATCACTCGGTAGGATTTTTCAAACTTAGGCGAGTACTGGACTGCAGCTAAGCCCCCGAGTGAGAGGCTTGCTCATCACTTGGTAGGATTTTTCAAACTTAGGCGAGTACTGGACTGCAGCTAAGCCCCCGAGTGAGAGGCTTGCTCATCACTCGGTAGGATTTTTCAAACTTAGGCGAGTACTGGACTGCAGCTAAGCCCCCGAGTGAGAGGCTTGCTCATCACTCGGTAGGATTTTTCAAACTTAGGCGAGTACTGGACTGCAGCTAAGCCCCCGAGTGAGAGGCTTGCTCATCACTCAGTAGGATTTTTCAAACTTAGGCAAGTACTGGACTGCAGCTAAGCCCCCAAGTGAGAGGCTTGCTCATCACTCGGTAGGATTTTTCAAACTTAGGCGAGTACTGGACTGCAGCTAAGCCCCCGAGTGAGAGGCTTGCTCATCACTCGGTAGGATTTTTCAAACTTAGGCGAGTACTGGACTGCAGCTAAGCCCCCGAGTGAGAGGCTTGCTCATCACTCGGTAGGATTTTTCATACTTAGGCGAGTACTGGACTGCAGCTAAGCCCCCGAGTGAGAGGCTTGCTCATCACTCGGTAGGATTTTTCAAACTTAGGCGAGTACTGGACTGCAGCTAAGCCCCCGAGTGAGAGGCTTGCTCATCACTCGGTAGGATTTTTTAAACTTAGGCGAGTACTGGACTGTAGCTAAGCCCCCGAGTGGGAGGGTTGCTCACCACTCGGTAGGATTTTACACACTTAGGCGAAACGGATTCGCGGTTAAGCCCCCGAGTGAGAGGCTTGCTCACCACTCGGTAGGATTTTTCAAACTTAGGCGAAACGGATTCGCGGCAAATTCTCCCACTGGGGGATTTCAGACGCAAACAAAAGTAACAACAACCATTTAGGAAGACTGTAAAGCTCTTGTCTTTGATAAACAAACTACAAAGGTATTTCTTATTACATCTCATCCGAATGCGTACTTAAGTATAAAAGGGGCAGAGCAGCTCCGCGTTCCAAGCCCGTGGCTCGTCTTTCATATGCTCGACATTGTAAAGATGGTATGCTCCATTGTGGAGAACTCTGGTGACAATGAAAGGACCTTCCCAAGCAGGGGCGAGGTTGTGTGGTCTCTACTGATCCACTCGAAGAACCAAGTCTCCCTCTTGAAAGGCTCGGCCCCTCACGTTTCTGGCGTGGAATCGACGCAAGTCTTGCTGATAAATGGTCGACCGGATTAAGGCCATCTCTCTTTCCTCCTCTAGGAGATCGATTGCGTCCTGCCGGGCCTGTTCTGCTTCATCTTCAGAGAAGAGCTCGACTCGGGGTGCATTGTGAAGCAAGTCACTCGGTAGAACAGCTTCAGCTCCATAAACCAAGAAGAATGGAGTTCGGCCAGTCAACCGATTGGGAGTTGTCCTCAATCCCCAAAGAACTGATGGAATTTCGTCGACCCAGGCGCCTCCTGCATGCTTGAGATCACGCATCAGTCGGGGTTTCAGTCCTTTGAGAATCAAGCCATTTGCTCTTTCTGCTTGTCCATTCGACTGGGGGTGGGCGACTGAAGCATAGTCGACTCGTGTGCCTTGGGAAGCACAGAAGGCTCTGAACTCATCAGAATCGAAGTTCGACCCGTTGTCAGTGATGATGTTGTGCAGAACTCCATATCTGAATATCAATTCTCTGATGAAGCTGACGGCAGTACTGGCTTCAAGATTCTTGATAGGCTTGGCTTCAATCCATTTGGTAAACTTGTCGACTGCTACAAGCACATGAGTGAAGCCGCTCCTACCAGTCCTCAGGGGTCCAACCATATCGAATCCCCAAACGGCAAAGGGCCAGACGAGTGGAATAGTCTTCAGGGCTGACGCGGGCTTGTGGGACATATTGGAGTAAAACTGGCAGCCTTCACATTTGTCGACTATATCTTTCGCCATTTCATTTGCTCGTGGCCAATAAAATCTGGCTCGGTATGCTTTGGCCACAATGGTCCGAGAGGACGCATGGTGACCACAGGTCCCCGAGTGGATGTCGTTGAGGATCACTCGACCTTCTTCCGGTGTTATGCATTTCTGGCTGACTCCAGTTACGCTTTCCCTGAACAGTTGTCCTTTTATCACAGTAAAGGATTTGGATCGACGGACGATCTGTCGAGCCTCTTCTTCATCCTCTGGGAGTTCCTTCCTAAGGATATATGCAATGTATGGTGTTGTCCAGTCGGGAGTGATGACCAAAACCTCCATGATCAGGTCGACCATGGCTGGGACTTCGACTTCAGTCGGATCTGTGGCACTCTTAGGCTGCGGGGGCTCTTCAGTGAAAGGATCTTCTTGAACTGAAGGTGTATGAATGTGTTCCAAAATCACGTTGCTGGGAATGGCTTCCCTTTTGGAACCTATCTTTGCTAAATCATCGGCTGCTTGATTTTTCAGTTGGGGTATATGATGGAGCTCCAACCCCTCAAATTTCTTTTCCAACTTCCTCACCGCATTGCAGTAACCAGTCATAGCTGGGCTTCTGACGTCCCACTCCTTCATCACTTGATTGACTACCAAATCTGAGTCCCCATAGACCATGAGGCGACGGGTGCCGAGTGAGATGGCCATACGTAACCCATATAAGAGTGCTTCATATTCCGCTTCGTTATTGGAGGAATCAAAGTGAATCTGGAGAACATATCTGAGCTTGTCTCCTCGGGGGGATACCAGTACCACCCCAGCACTGGAACCATTCAGCATCTTGGAACCATCAAAGAACATGGTCCAGTGCTCCGAGTGGACCCGAGTCGGCAGTTGCTGTTCGATCCACTCGGCGAGGAAATCTGCTATTGCTTGGGACTTGATAGCTTTCTTTGCCTCAAACTTAATATCCAAGGGAAGAAGTTCAATCGCCCACTTTGCCACTCGACTAGTTGCATCTCTGTTGTTCAGAATCTTTCATAATGGAGCGTTGCTGACGACTGTAATGGAGTGGTTAGAGAAATAATGTGCAACCTTCTTCGTGGTCATATAAATCCCATAAACAAGCTTCTGATAATGTGGATATCTTTGCTTTGATGGAGTCCAAACTTTAGAAACATAATATACTGGGCGCTGAACTTTATAGGCTTTTCCTTCTTCTTCCCGCTCGACCGTAAGTACTATACTGACGACTTGTCCAGTGGCTGCAATGTAAAGCAGTAAAGGCTCTTTGCTAATTGGGGCAGCAAGCACCGGCTGGGTGGAAAGCAGGGCTTTGAGCTCTGCAAATGTTGCATCAGCTTCAGGAGTCCACTCGAACTTATCAGACTTCTTCATCAGTCGGTAAAGAGACAATGCCTTTTCACCGAGGCGAGAAATGAATCGACTTAAGGCGGCCAAACAACATGTAAGCTTCTGAACATTGTGCACACGCATAGGGCGTTTGATTCGCAGAATGGCACCAACTTTCTCTGGGTTAGCGTCGATCCCTCGTTCGGAAACGAGAAAACCGAGTAATTTTCTGCCCGGAACTCCGAATGTGCACTTTGATGGATTAAGCTTGATATCATACCTTCTGAGGTTGGCAAAAGTTTCAGCAAGGTCAGCCAGCAGGTCGGAACCTTTACGTGACTTGACCACAATGTCATCCATGTATGCTTCCACATTCCGACTGATTTGAGTGAGTAAACACTTCTGAATCATCCTCATGAATGTGGCTCCAGCATTCTTCAGGCCGAATGGCATGGTGACATAACAGAAGCACCCAAATGGAGTGATGAAAGCTGTTTTTATCTCATCGGGTCCATACAGTCGGATCTGATGATACCCGGAATAAGCGTCCAAAAAGGACAAGCGCTCACACCCTGCAGTCGACTCGACTATTTGATCGATGTGGGGGGAGGAAAGTGATCTTTCGGGCAGGCCTGATTGATATGTTTGAAGTCAATGCACATGTGAAGTGAGTCGTCCTTCTTGGGGATCATGACTACATTGGCTAGCCACTCGAAGTGGTAAATCTCTCGGGAGCTACTTCTTCACCGATCACTTTTCTCTTCTGTACGGCGGACCGTCGAAGATGTTCTTTGACTGGTTTCACTTTTGGGTCGACTCGCAAACGGTGCTCAGCCAGCCCCCTGGGAACACCCGGCATGTCAGAAGGTTTCCATGCAAAGATGTCCCAGTTCTCACGGAGGAACTGGATGAGCGCTTCTTCCTATTTGGAGTCGAGTGTTGTCGAAATGTGAGTCGGAGCAGCATTGGGATCGGTCGGGTGAATATGAATTGGCTTCGTTTCACGAGACGACTGAAATGCTGAATCCGTGGCACGCTTCTTAGCTCGCAACAAATCACTCGGATCTGCATTCTTTTGATACTCCTGCAATTCCACTACTGCCATTTGTGCATCGGCGATCTTTGAGCCCTTCTGGAAGCACTCTTCTGCCTTCTTCCGATTGCCAGTGATAGTGATCACTCCTTTGGGACCAGGCATCTTCAATTTGAGGTAAACGTAACATGGTCGAGCCATGAAACGGGCATAAGCCGGCCTGCCCAGAATGGCATGATAAGCACTCTGGAAATTCACAACTTCAAACGTCAACTTTTCTTTGCGGTAATTCTTGGAATCACCGAAAACCACATCGAGGGCGATCTAGCCGAGTGACTCAGCCTTCTTGCCAGGAATAACTCCATGGAAACTCATATTGCTTTCACTGAGTCTGGACATCAGAACGCCCATTCCCTTCAAGGTCTCTGCATATAGTATATTAAGGCCACTGCCACCATCCATCAGAACCTTGGTCAACCGAGTGCCTTCGACGACTGGGTCGACCACCAACGCTTGCCTCGCAGGGGTGGCTATGTGTGTTGGGTGATCAGACTGGTCGAATGTAATGGCAGTCTGAGACCACTGCAAATAACTGGACGTCGCTGGAGCGACCATGTTCACTTCTCTGTTGATGACTTTTAGTCGACTTTTGCTCTCCACATCAGCAAAAATCATTAGAGTTGAATTGACGTGGGGGTAACCATCATCGTCCTCTTCTTTATCCTCAACCTTGTCTGATTCTTTCTCCTTCTCTTTGGGTTGTTTCTCTCGGAATTGTTCGATTAGGAGCCGACATTGTCGAGTGGTATGCTTCGGGTAAATGAGATTACCCACTTCATATTTTTTGGTGTGAATGGCATGGTAAATCCAACACATCATTTCCATCTTGATCTTTTACTTTTTTGGGGTTCCATGGCCCTTTGGGCTTCCCCTTGAACTTTCCTTGAGTCACGGCTAAGGCTTCTCCAGGAGCAGCTGGCTCGGCTTTGCGCTTCTGCTTCCGACTGGAGTTCCCTCCCCCGGTTTCGTGGGCGACTGTTTTGTGCTTGTCACTCCGGAGCCGATCCTCCTCTTCACCATTAGCATACTTGGTGGCAATTTCCATCATTCGACTCAGAGACATATCTCCGGTCCGACCGAACTTCAGATTCAATTCTCGATACTTGACTCCTTCCTTGAAGGCACAAACTGCTTGGTGATCAGACACATTCTCCACCGTGTGGTGCAACGTGATCCATGTCTGGATATAATCTCTCAAAGTTTCATTCGACTTCTGCACACAAGACTGTAGCTCTGTTAGCCCTGCTGGCCATTTGCATGTACCTTCAAATGTTCTGACAAACACTCGGGCAACCTCTTCCCAGCTATAAATACTGCCAGGTGCTAACTGATTCAACCACGCTCTGGCCGAACCCTCTAACATCAGAGGAAGGTGCTTCATGGCCACTTCATCATTGCCACCACCAATCTACACAGCCACTCGGTACTCCTCAAGCCAAGTGTCGGGCTTGGACTCACCGGTGAACTTGCCGACTCCAGTCGCCAACCTGAAGTTGGGAGGAATCACTGCTGCTCTGATGGCTCTGCTGAAACCCTCAGGACCTGAAACATGCACCCTGCTGCCGGTCGGGTAGTCTCTATCGTGGCCATCTCTGTGTGCCCTATTCCTGTCAACCAGACCTTGAACAAGAATGGATCTCGCGTCAAAGCCTGGCTCTTGGGGGTCGACTGGAATCCTTTGCCCACCACTGTGAGGGCGCCTGTCATCGTGTTGCCGAGGCGCGTATGACCCACTCCTTGGGGGAGGAGTGGGTACTCGACGACGATCATACTGCTCACGGTTTCGGTACCGATCCTGTCGATCTCCACGTCCCTCACGCCTTGGAGGTGATCTTAGGCTGTGAGCCGACTGAACTGTGTCTGCCATTACAGATCTACTATGAATCATGTTTTGAGACTGTGACACTGCTGTGTTCTGCTCTCCCGCCGCCCGGAGCAAAGCCTGGATCTGCATCAAACCCCTGCCAGCCTCCGACTGGGAAGGCTGAATCGACTATGCTATTCGGGCAGCAGCTGTGAGATTCTGGATCGGAGTTCGATATACCTGGGTTGGAGGTAGAAAAAGTTGTCGTCGACTGGATTCAGGAACTCGCTGTCGAGCACGCTCGTCGAGTGCGTGCTGGAGATTCTCCAGTCGAGTGCGCTCAGCCAATTTGGCCAGGCGCACCTCCTCCAAGGCCCGGGCCTCGGGGGTTTCTCCAACGATAGGAGTGTGAAGCGCATCCATGTTACGGCGGCGAAGCTCTTCCCTCTGCTGTGAAGAGAGGGGCTCGGGGCGGTACTCCTCGTGGGCACGCGACGGATCACCTCTGCCATCACCACCGTCGACGCGGGGGAAGCCAGGAGGACTGCGCGGTCCGTTGACCATCAGGACTTCCATCGCAGGGTCACTGCTGTCGCACTCGGATGCGGTCTCAACGGAGCCAGTCGATAGGTCAAACAGGCCGTAGAGAGTTTCGTCAGGCTCGATTGCCGCGACTTGGGGGGTGGCCAACTGGCGAGCCACCGCGTGCCTCACCCACCGCTGGAGCCTTGATCGACCGGAACGCTTGTGCCGGTGGGCTGCAGGGAGTGAAGACGCCACAGGAGCCGACCGATACTGGGTCGACGGCTGCCGCAGGAGGACGCCACGGACGCACGCGCGAAAGTGCGTTCCCCGCGGACGGGGGGCGCCTCTACGTCGAGTGGAGCCTCTTGGAGCCAAGCGGAGTCTTCGGCAACGAACACGAGCGCGCCGAGACGGATCTCGCGGCCCTCGGCCAATCCTCCGCCTGAAACCATGCTGATGGGGATCGAAAAAATTGCAACTTCTCCAACAAGTCGCTAAAACACCTGCCCCACGGTGGGTGCCAACTGTCGTGGTTCTAAGTCTGACGGTAGAATGGGGGGTTGGGATGTAGAGGCAAGGTCCTAGCTATGGAGAAGCTGTACACACGAGTTTTACGAGTTCAGGCCCTTCTCAGAGGAAGTAACAGCCCTACGTCTCGGAGCCCGGAGGTGGTCGACTGGATTATATGCGTGTGTGTGTTACAGCGGGTGCGAACCCTTGTCCCAGAGGAGGGGGTAGCTTATATAGAGTGCGCCAGGACCCCAGCTCCCCTCTGTTACACAGGGTTCAATATTCATAAAGAAGGAGCGTTACAGGTAACGTCTGTAGTAATGTAATATAAATGACTATTAAGTCTAAGAGTAAATGCCCGACCGTTGCTGCGCGGAGTGGCTTTAGTTCTTCTGCATGTCGAGTGGTTTAGTGGTCGAGTGACCTAAATAAGGGGGGTCTCCGAGTGAATGGTAGGTCGAGTGGATTGCACTCGACACCTTCGTTCGGTCCCCTCTATTTACTTCTGAACCTCTTTGCTTCTAGGACAAGGACCTTAGGTAGGAGGTATAGGTCAGGCCTATTACCCTACCCCAGGTCTATGTCCTCATCACCCCCTGCCTCCATATATAAAGGAGCAAGGGGGAGGCCGGCCGGGCCTTGTAGGGCACGCCAGTAGGAGGAGTCCTCCTCCTAGTAGGAGTAGGACTCCCCTTTCCTACTCCTACTAGGAGGATGAAAGGAAGGAGGGGAGGGAGAAGGAAGTAGGACTCCGAACTACCTTCGGTACATCAAATCACATAAACTCATAATACCGATCGTCACAGAACTTTAAGCGTGCGGACCCTACGGGTTCGAGAACTATGTAGACATGACCGAGACACGTCTCCGGTCAATAACCAATAGCGGAACCTAGATGCTCATATTGGTTCCTACATATTCTACGAAGATCTTTATTGGTCAAACCGCATAAAAACATACGTTGTTCCCTTTGTCATCGGTATGTTACTTGCCCGAGATTTGATCGTCGGTATCTCAATACCTAGCTCAATCTCGTTACTGGCAAGTCTCTTTACTTGTTTCGTAATGCATCATCTCGTAACTAACTCATTAGTCACATTGCTTGCAAGGCTTATAGTGATGTGCATTACCGAGAGGGCCCAGAGATACCTCTCCGACAATCGGAGTGACAAATCCTATTCTCGATCTATGCCAACTCAATGAACACCATCAGAGACACCTGTAGAGCACCTTTATAATCACACGGTTACGTTGTGATGTTTGGTAGCACACAAAGTGTTCCTCCGGTATTCGTGAGTTGCATAATCTCATAGTCATAGGAACATGTATATGTCACGGAGAAAGCAATAGCAGTAAACTAAACGATCAAGTGCTACGCTAACGGAATGGGTCAAGTCAATCACATCATTCTCCTAATGATGTGATCCCGTTAATCAAATGACAACTCATGTCTATGGCTAGGAAACTCAACCATCTTTGATCAACGAGCTAGTCAAGTAGAGGCATACTAGTGACACTATGTTTGTCTATGTATTCACACATGTATTATGTTTCCGGTTAATACAATTCTAGCATGAATAATAAACATTTATCATGATATGAGGAAATAAATAATAACTTTATTATTGCCTCTAGGGCATATTTCCTTCAGTCTCCCACTTGCACTAGAGTCAATAATCTAGATTAGATAGTAATGATTCTTACACCCATGGAGTCTTGGTGCTGATCATGTTTTCCTCATGGAAGAGGCTTAGTCAACGGGTCTGCAACATTCAGATCCGTACGTTTCTTGCAAATCTCTGTGTCTCCCACCTGGACTTGATCCCTAATGGAATTGAAGCGTCTCTTGATGTGCTTGGTTCTTTTGTGAAATCTGGATTCCTTTGCCAAGGCAATTGCACTAGTATTGTCACAAAATATTTTCATTGGACCCGATGCACTAGGTATGACACCTAGATCAGATATGAACTCCTTCATCCAGACTCCTTCATTTGCTGCTTCCGAAGCAGCTATGTACTCCGCTTCACACGTATATCCCGCCACGACGCTTTGTTTAGAACTGCACCAACCGACAGCTCCACCGTTTAATATAAACACGTATCCGGTTTGCGATTTAGAATCGTCCGGGTCAATGTCAAAGCTTGCATCGACGTAACCATTTACGACGAGCTCTTTGTCACCTCCATATATGAGAAACATATCCTTAGTCCTTTTCAGGTATTTCAGGATGTTCTTGACCGCTATCCAGTGATCCACTCCTGGATTATGATACGTCTCCAACGTATCTATAATTTTTGATTGTTCCATGCTAATATATATTCTGTTTTGGATGTTTAATGGGCTTTATTATACACTTTTATATTATTTTTGGGACTAACCTATTAACCGGAGGCCCAGCCCAAATTGTTGTTTTTTTGCCTATTTCAGTGTTTCGCAGAAAAGGAATATCAAACGGAGTCCAAACTGAATGAAACCTTCGGGAACGTGATTTTTGGAACAAACGTGATCCAGAGGACTTGGAGTGGACATTAAGAAACGAACGAGGAGGCCACGAGGCAGGGGGGCGCGCCTACCCCCTGGACGCGCCCTCCACCCTCGCGGGCCCCTCGTAGCTCCACCGACCTACTTCTTCCTCCTATATATACCTACGTACCCCCAAACCATCAGACACGGAGCCAAAACCCTATTTCCACCGCCGCAACCTTCTGTACCCGTGAGATCCCATCTTGGGGCCTTTTCCGGTGCTCCGCCGGAGGGGGCATTGATCACGGAGGGCTTCTACATCAACACCATAGCCTCTCCGATGATGTGTGAGTAGTTTACCTCAGACCTTCGGGTCCATAGTTATTAGCTAGATGGCTTCTTCTCTCTCTTTGGATCTCAATACAAAGTTCTCCTCGATTCTCTTGGAGATCTATTTGATGTAACTCTTCTTTTGCGGTGTGTTTGTCCAGATCCGATGAATTGTGGGTTTATGATCAAGATTATCTATGAACAATATTTGAATCTCCTCTGAATTATTTTATGTATGATTGGTTATCTTTGCAAGTCTCTTCGAATTATCAGTTTGGTTTGGCCTACTAGATTTATCTTTCTTGCAATGGGAGAAGTGCTTAGCTTTGGGTTCAATCTTGCGGTGCTCGATCCCAGTGACAGTAGGGGAAACAACACGTATTGTATTGTTGCCATCAAGGATAAAAAGATGGGGTTTATATCATATTGCATGAGTTTATCCCTCTACATCATGTCATCTTGCTTAAAGCTTTACTCTGTTCTTATGAACTTAATACTCTAGATGCATGCTGGATAGCGGTCGATGTGTGTAGTAATAGTAGTAGATGCAGGCAGGAGTCGGTCCACTTGTCACGGACATGATGCCTATATACATGATCATACCTAGATATTCTCATAACTATGCTCAATTCTATCAATTGCTCGACAGTAATTCGTTTACCCACCGTAGTACTTATGCTATCTTGAGAGAGGCCACTAGTGAAACCTATGGCCCCCGGGTCTATTTTCCATCATATTAATCTTCCGTCAACAAGCTATTTCTATCTTTATTTACTTTGCAATCTTTACTTTTACTCTTTATCATAAAAATACCAAAAATATTATCTTATCATCTCTATCAGATCTCACTCTCGTAAGTGCCCGTGAAGGGATTGACTCGCGTTGGTTGTGAGGTTCTTATTTGTTTGTGTAGGTGCGTGGTACTCGAGCGTAGTCTCCTACTGGATTGATACCTTGGTTCTCAAAAACTGAGGGAAATACTTATGCCACTTTACTGCATCACCCTTTCCTCTTCAAGGGAAAACCAACGCAGTGCTCAAGAGGTAGCAAGAAGGATTTCTGGCGCCGTTGCCGGGGAGGCTTACGCAAAGTCAAGTCAAGGTTTGATCTCCCGACAATGAGCCATTTCTGGCGCCGTTGCCGGGGAGTCTACGCACAAGTCAAGACATACCAAGTACCCATCACAAACTCTTATCCCTCGCATTACATTATTTTCCATTTTCCTCTCTTTTTCCTCTCCCCCACTTCACCTTTGCCTTTTCTTCGCCCTTCTTCCGTTCGACCTTTTATTTGCTTGTGTTACCATGTACCTTATTTTTGCTTGCATCTTCGCTTGCTAAAAGTTTATGGATCCTCATCCACTTGCTAATCTCTTTAAGAGATCCAATTATGATGAACCTATTGCTAGTGAGTTGAGTACACTAGATTATCTTTATGAGGTTTTGCTTGAAATTCGTGAATCTGAAAATTGTGATGAAGAAATTTATGAAGAGATTCACGATAGCTCCTTGAATAAAGAGCATGATTGCAATGATTTTACTATAAATTCTCTTGATGTAAATTGTACTAATAATACGCAAAACCCTAAGCTTGGGGATGCTAGTTTAGCTATATCCTCTACTTGTTTCAATGATCATGATTGGGGTGATTCTTCTTATGATCTTGAAAATTTATTTAAGCCCCATGATGAATATGAGATTGATAATAATGTTTGCAATAATATTGAAAGTGGGTTTGTAAGAGTGTCAACTTTAGATCCCACATATTTGGAGAATGTTCAATCTTATGAAGTTTTTGATAAAAATGGGTTTGGAGAGGTCATGACTTTAGTTAATGTTAATCCCACTATTTTGGAAGAGTGTCAACTTTGCATACATGTGGATCGTGTTAAGAATATGTTTTGTGATAGCTATATTGTTGAATTTGCTTATGATCCTACATGTAACTATTATGAGAGAGGAAAATATGGTTGTAGAAATTTTCATGTTACTAAATCACCTCTCGTTATGTTGAGATTGCTATTGTTTCTCTCTTCTTCCTTGCATATGACAGTTTTTGCTTGCCTTGATAATTTGTTTGCTTATAAAATGCCTATGCATAGGAAGTATGTTAGACTTAAATGTGTTTGTCACATGTTTCTTGACGCTCTCTTTGTGTTTCAATTATTATCTTTTGTGTGAGCATCGTTGAAATCTTATGCCTAGCTAGGGGCGTTAAACGATAGCGCTTGTTGGGAGACAACCCAATTTTATTTTAGTTTTTTGCCTTTTGGTTCTGTTTAGGAATAAATAACCCATCTACCTTCTGTTTATATGTGGTTTTGTGTTTTAATTAGTGTTTGTGCCAAGTAAAACCTATAGGATCTTCTTGGATGATAGTTATTTGATCTTGCTGAAAATTTCAGAAACTTTCTGTTCACGAAAACAATTGTTAAAAATTACCAGAACGTGATATAATACTGATTCCGATTGCAGCAGATCAATAAGCAAATTATTTAGGTCGTCCTATTTTGGTAGAATTTTTAGAGTTCCAGAAGTTTGCGTTAGTTACTGATTACTACAGACTGTTCTGTTTTTGATAGATTCTGTTTTTCGTGTGTTGTTTGCTTATTTTGATGAGTCTATGGCTAGTAAAATAGTTTATAAACCATAGAGAAGTTGGAATACAGTAATTTTAACACCAATATAAATAAAGAATGAGTTCAATACAGTACCTTGAAGTGGTGTTTTGTTTTCTTTCGCTAATGGAGCTCATGAGATTTTCTGTTGAGTTTTGTGTTGTGAAGTTTTCAAGTTTTGGGTAAAGATTTGATGGATTATGGAACGAGGAGTGGCAAGAGCCTAAGCATGGGGATGCCCAAGGCACCCCAAGGTAAATCTAAGGACACCAAAAAGCCAAAGCTTGGGGATGCCCCGGAAGGCATCCCCCCTTTCGTCTTCGTCCATCGGTGACTTTACTTGGAGCTATATTTTTATTCACCACATGATAAGTGTTTTGCTTGGAGCGTCTTGTATGATTTGAGTCTTTATTTTTAGTTTACCACAATCTTCCTCGCTGAACACACTTTTGAGAGAGACACACGTGATTCGGAATTTATTAGAATACTATATGTGCTTCACTTATATCTTTTGAGCTATATAGTTTTTGCTCTAGTGCTTCACTTATATCTTTTAAAGCACGGCGGTGGCTCGTTTTATAGAAACTATTGTTCTATCATGCTTCACTTATATCATTTTGAGAGTCCTACAAAACAGCATGGTAATTTGCTTTAATTGTGAAATTAATCTTAATATGATAGGCATCCAAGATTAGCAAAAACTTTCTTATAAGTGTGTTGAATACTAAGAGAAGTTCAATACTTGATAATTGTTTTGAGATATGAAGATGGTGATATTAGAGTCATGCTAGTTGAGTGGTCATGAATTTGAGAAATACTTGTGTTAAAGTTTGTGATTCCCGTAGCATGCACGTATGGTGAACCGTTATGTGATGAAGTTGGAGCATGATTTATTTATAGGTTGTCTTCCTTATGAGTGGCGGTCGGGGACGAGCGATGGTCTTTTCCTACCAATCTATCCCCCTAGGAGCATGTGCGTAATACTTTGTTTTGATAACTAATAGATTTTTGCAACAAGTATATGAGTTCTTTATGACTAATGTTGAGTCCATGGATTATATGCACTCTTATCCTTCCACCATTGCTAGCCTCTCTAATAGCGCGCACTTTTCGCCGGTATCATACACCCACCATATACCTTCCTCAAAACAGCCACCATACCTACCTATCATGGCATTTCCATAGCCATTCCGAGATATATTGCCATGCAACTTACCACCGTTCCTTTTGCTATGACACGCTCCATCATTGTCATATTGCTTTGCATGATCATGTAGTTGACATCGTATTTGTGGCAAAGCCACCGTTCAGTATCTTCATACATGTCACTCTTGATACATTGCATATCCCGGTACACCGCCAGAGGCATTCATATAGAGTCATATTTTGTTCTAAGTATTGAGTTGTAATACTTGAGTTGTAAGTAAATAAAAGTGTGATGATCATCATTATTAGAGCATTGTCCCAAGTGAGGAAGGATGATGGAGACTATGATTCCCCCACAAGTCGGGATGAGACTCCGGACTAAATAAAAAAAGGGGGCCAAAAAAATAGAGAAAAGGCCCAAACAAAAAAAATGAGAGAAAAGAGAGAAGGGACAATGCTACTATCCTTTTTCCACACTTGTGCTTCAAAGTAGCACCATGATCTTTATGATAGAGAGTCTCTTGTTTTGTCACTTTCATATACTAGTGGGAATTTTTCATTATAGAACTTGGCTTGTATATTCCAATGACGGGCTTCCTCAGATTGCCCTAGGTCTTTGTGAGCAAGCAAGTTGGATGCACACCCACTTAGTTTTCATTGTTGAGCTTTCATACACTTATAGCTCTAGTGCATCCGTTGCATGGCAATCCCTACTCACTCACATTGATATCTGTTAATGGGCATCTCCATAGCCCGTTGATACGCCTAGTTGATGTGAGACTATCTTCTCCTTTTTTGTCTTCTCCACAACCACCATTCTATTTCACCTATAGTGCTATATCTATGGCTCACGCTCATGTATTGCGTGAAGATTGAAAAAGTTTGAGAACACCAAAAGTATGAAACAATTGCTTGGCTTGTCATCGGGGTTGTGCATGATTTAAATATTTTGTGTGGTGAAGATAGAGCATAGCCAGACTATATGATTTTGTAGGGATAACTTTCTTTGGCCATGTTATTTTGAGAAGACATGATTGCTTTATTAGTATGCTTGAAGTATTATTATTTTTATGTCAATATTAAACTTTTATCTTGAATCTTTCGGATCTGAAAATTCATACCACAAATAAGAGAATTACATTGAAAATTATTCCAAGTAGCATTCCACATTAAAAATTCTGTTTTTATCATTTACCTACTCGAGGACGAGCAGGAATTAAGCTTGGGGATGCTTGATACGTCTCCAACATATCTATAATTTTTGATTGTTCCATGCTAATATATATTCTGTTTTGGATGTTTAACAGGCTTTATTATACACTTTTATATTATTTTTGGGACTAACCTATTAACCGAAGGCCCAGCCCAAATTGCTGTTTTTTTGCCTATTTCAGTGTTTCGCAGAAAAGGAATATCCAACGGAGTCCAAACGGAATGAAACCTTCGGGAACGTGATTTTTGGAACAAACGTGATCTAGAGAACTTGGAGTGGACGTCAAGAAACGAACGAGGAGGCCACGAGGCAGGGGGCGCGCCTACCCCCTGGGCGCGCCCTCCACCCTCGCGGGCCCCTCGTAGCTCCACCGACCTACTTCTTCCTCCTATATATACCTACGTACCCCCAAACCATCAGACACGGAGCCAAAACCCTATTTCCACCGCCGCAACCTTCTGTACCCATGAGATCCCATCTTGGGGCCTTTTTCGGAGGGGGCATTGATCACGGAGGGCTTCTACATCAACACCATAGCCTCTCAGATGATGTGTGAGTAGTTTACCTCAGACCTTCAGGTCCATAGTTATTAGCTAGATTGCTTCTTCTCTCTCTTTGGATCTCAATACAAAGTTCTCCTCGATTCTCTTGGAGATCTATTTGATGTAACTCTTCTTTTGCGGTGTGTTTGTCCAGATCCGATGAATTGTGGGTTTATGATCAAGATTATCTATGAATAATATTTGAATCTCCTCTGAATTCTTTTATGTATGATTGGTCATCTTTGCAAGTCTCTTCGAATTATCAGTTTGGTTTGGCCTACTAGATTGATCTTTCTTGCAATGGGAGAAGTGCTTAGCTTTGGGTTCAATCTTGCGGTGCTCGATCCCAGTGACAGTAGGGGAAACGACACGTATTGTATTGTTGCCATCGAGGATAAAAAGATGGGGTTTATATCATATTTCATGAGTTTATCCCTCTACATCATGCCATCTTGCTTAAAGCATTACTCTGTTCTTATGAACTTAATACTCTAGATGCATGCTGGATAGCGGTCGATGTGTGGAGTAATAGTAGTAGATGCAGGCAGGAGTCGGTCTACTTGTCACGGACGTGATGCCTATATACATGATCATACCTAGATATTATCATAACTATGCTCAATTCTATCAATTGCTCGACAGTAATTCGTTTACCCACCATAATACTTATGCTATCTTGAGAGAAGCCACTAGTGAAACCTATGGCCCCCGGGTCTATTTCCATCATATTAATCTTCCGTCAACAAGCTATTTCTATCTTTATTTACTTTGCAATCTTTACTTTTACTCTTTATCATAAAAATACCCAAAAAAAGTTATCTTATCATCTCTATCAGATCTCACTCTCGTAAGTGACCGTGAAGGGATTGACAACCCCTTTATCGCGTTGGTTGCGAGGTTCTTATTTGTTTGTGTAGGTGCGTGGGACTCGAGCGTAGTCTCCTACTGGATTGATACCTTGGTTCTCAAAAACTGAGGGAAATACTTACGCTACTTTACTGCATCACCCTTTCCTCTTCAAGGGAAAACCAACGCAGTGCTCAAGAGGTAGCATGTAGCAGAAAGGAAGAACCCCACACTTGTGGAGATGGCAAGGTCCATATTGGATGAATACAAGTCGCCACATAGTTTTTGGGCCGAGGCTGTCAACACCGCATGCCATGCATCAAACCAGCTCTTCCTCCGCACTATATTGGAAAAGACTCCATATGAGCTCCTAACTGGGAACAAGCCGAATGTCAAATACTTTCGTGTATTTGGGTGCAAATGTTTCATCCTCAACAAAAGAGAACGGTTTGGAAAATTTCAATCCAAAACCATTGAGGGCATATTTGTTGGCTATGGATCAAACTCTCACGCCTATAGAGTCTACAACAAATCCAATGGATGTGTTTTAGAAACTTGTGACGTGGTGTTTGATGAATTTAATGGCTCCCATGGGGAGCAAGTTGATCTAAGTGATGTAGGTGAAGAAGATTCTTCTCAAGATATCTTGACCATGGGTGTTGGTGCACTTCTTCCAATGGAACAAGAACCTCATGATGATGAAGAAGAAGATGGAAGCTTCACGCATCATCAAACTACTTAAACACCCATACCACCACAAGACCTTATTGCTCAACCAATGCCCATAGACCAAGTACAAGATGATGATCAAGTTCCTCTTCATGATAATCATCAAGAACAAGATCATCCTCAAGGGCAAGAACAAGAAAGTGCAATCATTGATGATGAACCTCAAAAAATAAAATATGAAGAAGAATATCTTCCACCACACATTAATGATCCATATGTTGAGGACGTGGATGATGGACATGAAGTTGAACCCCGCGAAACCCTCACCTCCATCATGCCTCGAGTGGCCGGTCGTGTTGATGTTGACAAAATTCTCACCGGCATATCGGAAGGTAGAGTCACTCGTAAACATTTGACAAAATTTTGTGCTCACTTCTCGTTTGTGTCTAGTGTTAAGCCTCTCAAGTTACAAGATGCATTGATGGACAATGATTAGCTCGTTGCTATGCAAGAAGAGTTGAACAGTTTTTAACGCAATCAAGTGTGGTCATTAGTCGAGAGGCCAACTACCAAGCACAACGTCATTGGAACAAAGTGGATTTTCAAGAACAAGCAAGATAAGAATGGTGTAATCATCCGTAACAAGGCAAGGTTAGTGGCACAAGGGTACTCACAAGTTGAAGGTTTGGACTTTGGTGAGACCTTTGCCCCCGTTGCCCATCTTGAATCCATTCGCATCTTAATTGCTTATGCTGCTTTCAATGGTTTTACATTACATCAAATGGATGTGAAGAGTGCTTTTCTTAACGGTCCTCTACAAGAAGAAGTATATGTATCACAACCACCTGGGTTCGTTGATCCCGATCACAAAGACTATGTGTATAAACTTCATAAGGCTTTGTATGGCCTTAAACAAGCACCTCCTGCTTGGTATGATCATCTTAAGAAGTTTTTACTCGATGATGGTTTTGTGAGAGGGGTGACCGATCGCACTCTTTTTACTAAGAGGGACGAGGATGATTTGATCTTATGCCAAATCTATGTAGATGATATCATTTTTGGTTCTCCTAACATTCATTTGTGCAAGAAGTTTGCAGCTTCCATGACCAAGAATTTTGAAATGTCACTCAATATGGATTTGAAGTTCTTCCTCGGATTTCAAATTCAACAATTTCAAGAAGGAATTTTCTTGTCTCAAGCAAAATACCTCAAGGATATCCTAGAGAAGTTTGGCATGTCTGATGCTAGTCCATGTAAGACACCCATGCCAACCAAAATTGTACTCACTGAAGACACAAATGGTATTCCTCTCGACCCATCTATTTACCGCTCTATGATTGTGTCGTGGTTTTGTCACGGCAGATGTCCTTAGGGTGAGGACTTAGTCGGGAGGCCAACGCATCTATGTGGTAGCTTGAGAGGGGTTGAGCAGAATCGAGAGACGCAACACAAGACGAGGATTTAGACGGCTTCGGGCCCCGGGAAACATCATCCGGTAATAACCCTACATGCTGTTTGAGGCTAGATCTCATTACGCTCATGAGGGAGTCGCCATAAACTGGCTCTCCTCTAATTGTGTCTAGCCCTAGAGATTATTGATTGTTGCCCTCTCCCTTTTTGGGGAGCCCTGCCCCTCCTTATATATGTTGAAGGGGCGGTTTACATGACTAATCCTAGTTGGATTAGGATTACTCTATTACAAGTGGAGTCCTAGTCTTGCTTCCTTTGTAAGGGAATATTCCTTGTGCTTTCCTCATAAAATGGCCCACACCATTAAACATGAACCGGCCTTCTGGGCCTTGGGCCTCGTCATCCATTTGACCCGCCCGCCGGGTTACTAATGAACCGCCAAGATCGGGCGGGTTACCCGTGAATCGCCAAGCTCCGGGCGGGTTACCAGTGAGTCGTCCAGTCCGGCCGGGTTATACTTCCGGCCGGGTTACGCTGCGGGGTATATCCCCGACATTAGCCCCCAGTTTAATTTGGATTTATCCATGTTAAACTGATCTGCAACATAAACACAAGAACAAATTTGGCTGGTTGTGCTCCGGTTTAAATATTCTTATAAACGGGCACGTGATCATCCTTAAGTCCTTGTCATTTCCTCCTTCTAGAAAATCCGGGTCAACAAGCCAGCTTCATACTCAATTTGCTAACATTGGTTTCTCACAGAGAAATATTGTGAAGAATAATCCACTTGAGTCGGCTTCCAAAGCGCCGGTTTAAGAAATATTGGTCTTGAAATACTCATCTGATATTCAACCGGTTTGAAGATGTAGAACTTGCCGGTTTAATATTACCAAAATTGCCGATTTATAAATATTGATGGCACCGGGTCATAATTGTTGTCGACACCGGGTCATGTAATTGATCTTCCTGATTTGCTGAAAACTGATAAATTGGAGACATTCCTCCTTTATATGCATAATACCTGTAGCCCCCAAGTCTTAAGAGGAGAACATAGTGATAACTTAAGACTTCCTCCAATAAGTGTTTTCAACCTTGAAGAAATCCGGTTTGTTCATCTCAATCATATAAACTGAATACTCCATATATGTAGCCCCCAAGTGCCGGGTTGTCATGCTTGCAGCAACCTGGGACTTGTAATTGCTTATAAAAACTTCAATCAGTGTAGCCCCCAAGGGCCGGCTTAGTAAAATAATACTGAACCGGGACTTGATATATATTTCAATGAAAATAACATCTTATAATGTAGCTTCCATCGTAGGGCTTGAACCCACGTCCACAAGGTTAAGAGCTTTGTGCTTTACCAACTAAGCAATGGACCTTTCAATATAATGGTTTTAAGACTTGTGTACCTTGAATTGTTGACAGGAGCAATTGGTAGCCCCCAAGGGCCGGCTCATTACAATGTGACGAGTCGGGTCTTCCATAAAGTGAGCAAAAAAATGACTTTGCATTAGCCCCCAAGTGCCATGGTGCATGCTGGCAGTGACATGGGACTTGCATATTTGATGTAATCTCAATTTGAATAATGTAGCCCCCAAGCGCCGGGTCGTGAGCCTGCAGCGACTCGGGACTATTCCCTCCATTGTAAAAATAAATCATGTCCATTAATAAAATAATAACCATTGCGCTGAAGCGGCTTTGAAGACCTCCATCATGATATTGGCTATTGATAACCATAATAAAAATCCAGCCATGTTGGCTATTAAAGATTTGAATAATATAATCCAATGATTTATAAGCGCATGATTCCAATGGCGCAATCCAAATATATACTGGCGACTTATAGTCGAAAGCCGGCCGGGTTAATAAACAACGGATTATAACTGATCACGTACTGACAACTTGTAGTTGAAAGTCAAGCCGGTTTAATGAACACCGGTTTATCAAAACATTATAAATGTCACCAAAAGAGAAAAAACTTGGCAAACAAAAGCATATGAAAAACTTGTAGTCGAGGCTTTTCACGGGCTGCCAGACCACAAATTCGAGGCTTTTCATGGGCTGCCAGGCCACTGAGTTAAACCATTTCACAAAGCCTTTTAAGATGGTCCTCCATCTTTAACCAATCGCCGGTCTATCATTGACAAGTTCAGGGTCATATGCGATTGACTTGTCAAGTTGGCGGGTCATACCAGGCTTACCTGGGTGGAGTGACTTACTTAATGAAGGCAGGTTAACCCGGGGTTTTAGGTGTATATACCAGGCTTCCAAGCCACGGCTTGATAGCCTATTGCAAGTGTAGATTTCTTTGTTCATTGCGATAGCAAAGAATCCCCAAGCAACATTTTGAGCTGTGTTCACACTACAAAAAAAGACACATCCGTGACATTTTGGGCCGAACAAAATTTTTTTCTGTCATACATATGACACTTCTGTGACGATAATTGTGACAAAACCCGGTATCATCATAGATGTGGTGGGCTCCTACTTCTATGACAAAAAATCATGACAGAAAATGGGCTTTTCGTCCTGGGCGAGCCGGAGACGCAGCTGCATGACATTCTTTGGGCCGTCCATGACGGAAAAAACCATGGTAGAAGCGAGGGGGAGGAAAATTTCGGAGAGTTCCCGGTTACGGTGGGAGGTCGGGGGCTGGGCGATGCGCGTTTCTCTCGTACACGTACGCGCGTGTGTGCGAGGCGTTGGCTCTAACTGAACCCGAGCGAGGCGTTGGGCTCTAACTGAACTCGAGCGATTGCACTGCAGGCTACGCGTTACTGAACCCGAGCGATCGATCGATGGTTGTTAACTGAACCCGATCGAGCAATCGATCGATGGTTGTTAACTGAACCCGATCGAGCGATTCCTTCGCTACTGCTGCTAACTGAAGCCAATCGATTGGATGAACAGTGAGCGTTGCGGGGGGGTTGGATGAACAGTGAGCGGTGGCGTTGCCTCTGGATGAACAGGACCTCGTGGTGTGGTGGAGGGCTGGATGAACAGTAGACGATGGAGGGGTGCCCGTGGAGGGGTGGTTGAATAGGACCCCGTGGTGTGGAGGGCTGGATGAACAGTAGATGGTGGAGGGGTGCCCGTTGAGGGGTGGTTGAACAGTAGCCAGTGGAGTAGCGCGCGGTGGAGGCTGGATGAACAGGAGCCCGTGGAGGCTGGAGGAGGTCGACGGTAGCCCGTGGAGGCTGGAGGAGGTCGACGGTGGAGATGAACAGTATCCCGTGGAGTCCCGTTTTGCGGTACGCCACACCCCTCCCGATGAACAGGACCCGTGTTTCGACCGTAGGAGGTCCGTTTCGTCCGTTTTGCGGTACGCCACGCCCCTCCCGATCAACAGGACCCCCGTTCTGAACGTAGGAGGTCTGTTTCCTCCGTTTTGCGGTATGCCACACCCCTCCCGATCAACAGGACCCCCGTTTCGACCGTAGCAGGTCTGTTTCCTCTGTTTTGCAGTACGCCACACTCCTCCCGATCAACAGGACCCCCGTTTCGACCGTAGGAGGTCCGTTTCCTTCGTTTTGCGGTACGCCACACCCCTCCCCATGAACACGACACATTCCGTTGCCTCCCCATGAACACGACGCATTCCGTTGCCTCCCCATGAACACGACGATGACGCTGTTTCTCCGTTCCGACCCAGCCATGTACACGAGCCCTCGCCGTACGTATGCGCGAGTAGGCGTTCGAGACCCTGCCTGTATGTACGTGGCCGTATTTTCTTTCTTGCACCCTGTCCGTTGTACGTACGTGTACATGCTACGTGCGCGCCTCTACTACGACACGTACGCGCCTCTACTACGACACGTGCGCGCCTCTACATCGACCAGTATATATGTACGTACACGTTCGCGACCAGAATGACAACGCTACATACGCTTCGACTAGGTGGGTCCCGACTGTCAGGCACTTCCTTGCCTGCGAAGATGTAGTTGGTGGGTCCCAGCAGTCAGGGGGGCGAATCGTTTTGGTTTTTTTTTTGCCCGGACGCACTTCCTTGCGTGCGAAGATGTAGCTGGTGGGTCCCAGCAGTCAGGGGGGCGAATCGTTTTTTTTTTGCCCGGACGCACTTCCTTGCGTGCGAAGGTGTAGCTGGTGGGTCCCAGCAGTCAGGGGGAAATGTTTTTTGCGCGAAATACGGTGGCCCGTCCGGTGGGTCACTGCTGTCAGGTGGAGGAATCATTATTTTCCGCGTAATAAGGAGGCACTTCCTTGCTGCCGCCGTGGACCCAGCTGTCAGCCTCTCCACGTACAGTCCACGTCCGATGGAAGTCGTTCCTTGACCACGTTGACCACGCCGCGCCGAGAGCACCAGGGCGGTGGACGACGGCGAGGCCTAGGAAGGGGACGACGCGGAGCCGGTGAAGACGCGGCAGTGGATGCCCACGCGGAGAGGAGTATGAGTGTTCACTCGTTCGGCTGCGGTGTGAGGCTGCCGTCGCCGCAGGGCCTAGCCAGTGGTGGGAATAGTAGGGGGCAGTGAGGCTTCCGCGGTAGCACCGCCGGCCACGGGAGGCAGGAGCAGGCGGCACGACCGGCGCTGCTTTGGGCGGCTGGAGCAAGAAGACCAGAGGTTGAAGAAGCACTACGGCCGTTGGATGCACATCGTACGGTCACTGGAGCTAGAATCATTCATATTGACTAAGTTGACAAAGCCCTCCGTCCCCGTCAACTTAGTAGGCCCACAAGTCAGCCTCCCACCAAGGTGGGTCCCAGCTAGCAGGGCGAGTATTCATTTTTTTTGTGCGTAATAAGGAGGCACTTCCAGTGGGTCCGAGCTGACAGCGGGGGGAACGTTTTTTTCGCGAAATACGGTGGCCCGTCCGGTGGGTCCCAGCAGTCAGGGGGGAAACTTTTTTTCGCGAAATAAGGTGGCCCGTCCGGTGGGTCCCCGCTGTCAGGTGGAGGAATAATTATTTTGCGCGTAATAAGGAGGCACTTCCTTGCGGCCGCCGTGGACCTAGCTGTCAGCCTCTCCACGTACAGTACTCTTCTGATGGAAGTCGGTCATTGACCACGTTGACCACGCCGCGCCGAGAGCACCAGGGCGATGGACGACGGCGAGGCCTAGGAAGGGGACGACGCGGAGCCGGGGAAGACGCAGCAGTGGAAGCCCGCGCGGAGAGGAGTATGAGGGTTCACTGGTTCGGCTGCGGTGTGAGGCTGCCGTCGCCGCAGAATAACAGGGGGTGTGGGTGAGTGGAGGGATGGCCTGGCCAGTGGTGGGAGTAGTATGGGGGCGGTGAGGCCTCCGCGGCAGCACAGCCGGCCACGGGAGGCAGGAGCAGGCGGCACGACCGGCGCTGCTTTGGGCGGCTGGACCAAGAAGACCAGAGGTTGAAGAAGCAGTACGGCTGTTGGATGGACATCGTACGGTCACTGAAGTTAGAATCGTTTATATTAACTAAGTTGACAAAGCCCTTGGTACGCTCCAACTTAGTAGGCCCACAAGTCAGCCTCCGAAACGGTGCGCCCCAGATGTCAGGGGGAGGAATCATTTTTTGGGCGGCCGAAGCTAAGAATATCCGAGATTGAAGAAGAAGCACGACATCCGTTGGATAGACATCCAATGGCCACTGCTGCTAGAACCATGTGTTGACTATAATAAGTTGACAAAGCCTTGCATACACGTCAACTTATTTTGTTAGGGGACGCGTCACTTAGTAGGCCCACAAGTGTGTGGCAGAGAACTTATAGCCCATTTGCGTTTTGTAAGAATGTACAGCCCATTTTTGAATTCTAATGGAATTTACAACAGCCCATTTACAGTTTGTTAAAAGTACAGCCCATTTTCTAGCTAGGACAATGATTAATAATTTCAACCAACCGTTGAAGACAGAATTCAATAAAATTTCCCACATTTTGATGGGATCTGAAATATTTTTATCCCGAAATTTCTAGTCAGATTAAATATAAATTTGTATTACGTAAAAATCCAACGAAACATTGCGCGCGCAACAATGAAAATTTAAGATTTTCAAAATCCATAAATAATATTTTATAAACTAATTTCGTGTTTGGTGCATTTTTTTATAGTTACTGCCCAGTTTTTATAATTACATCCCATTTATTATTTTTTAAAGCCCATTTTCCTGTTAAGCCTAATGCATCCCTCCTAGGAAAGATTTGCAGCCCAGCGGGGCGGAGAATAACAAGTTGACCTTGCCTGGGTATTCCTCAAAAAGACGTATAGCTGGGCTAGCCATTTTCATCTTGAAAAAATTATTATCTGGGCTGGATATCTGGCCTGGGCTAGACGTGCCACAGCCCGCCCAGTTAATACCCTGCTCTCCTCTGAACAACAACGAAATCATCGCCAAAAAACTCTGCAGTGCTCACGCCTCAAAAACACAAATACTGCTCGAGCTGCTTGGTCCCAGCTGTCGGTCGCACCTTGTGCAGTTCTCTCATTTATATTGACTACATAGGTTGACAATGGTGTGGGACCATGATGTCAGGAAACCAGGAGAAAGCAAAAAAATATAGTTGTACATAATAAGGAGGCACTTGCGTACGTACGGATATGGCCCTAGTGGGTCCCTAGTGTCATCCAGTCAAAATAAAGTCATCTCCTGAATCCTCATGTTCGTTGACGATGTTAACAATGCTTAGCGCCACGGCGAGCGCAACAACTCGAAGGACAACGGAGAGGGCCTCGCGGGCCCTACGGATGGTCTGATACAACGCCCGCTGCTCATTCAGGAAGCCAGGATCATCGGACACCTATGAGCACCTTCGAGAAACTGAGACGGCATGAAACGGTAAGGCCGCGCTTGGGAGCTCTGGTTTATTTCAAACCTGTATTAACATACAAGTGTAATTGACTCATCATCGGAAACAACGCGTAAAATACAGGCGTAATGAAATCAAGGGCCCGAGGTCTGTAAGTAAAACCGGCGGGTTACGCGTGTAATTTGACAGACCAGTGTATATTTTACGAGCACTGCTATATGGACGACATTACCAGACGATACATGCATGACGTGTGTATCATGCCATCCATGGGCAAGGCTGAAACAGCAGCTAACGGCTGGATTAGCAATCGTCCGAGTGTCGTTCAGCGTTTTTATCGTGTGTGAAGTACTTCCAATATTTTACTAGTCGAAATCGACCAACCAAGCGCCTTCGCCCAAGACCATCTGCTTTAATTTACAAGCGTCAGTTTTACAAGCGGTTTTGGTTGGAAAACGACGATCCAATCACGGCCTAATATCATGAGTTGGTCGGAAGATCATATGGTTTCACGTCTAACCTACCTGACTTGTCGTATAGGCTATGAATGAAACATCAGACGATGAACTTCTTAAGCACGGAAACAACAGAAGAGGGTGATCTTCTTAACAAGCAAATCACTGGCATTAGATCGACATGCAAAACAATACGAAGCATTATTCTCAGGAGGCATGGTGAACAGCTCGTGATGCCGCATGCCACAACATTCCAAGCTCAACTTTGCAATCAAACACAAGGCCTGGCATTACATAGACAATATTTAGAACAAACTCTTAACACAGGAATATCTCAGCAGAGTAACTATTTACTTCTAAATGAACACAGGAATAGGAAAAAACACTCGACGCTGCTGACAGCAAGGGCGTCCCACTCAAAAATATCAAATGCATGTCTTCTGGCTAACATCAATGAGCAAATTTTGACAAGGTTTTCCAATTCCAATATATTAAACTAACGTCTTCTTGCTAACATCAATGATTAAACTTTGACAAGCTTTTCCCATTCAAAATATGTAATGCCTATGATCGTGGAGTCCTGTCGTAGCTTCTTGTACTTGTTTGGGCACTTTTTGCCCAGGGCACTCCACGTGTTGTTAAATTGCCAATGGTCTCTGCAGACTAGTCATGTCACCGGTGTCTAATAATACTCTGTAAAGCTTCTCGGTCATTCCTTCTGTAATGTAGCGCAAACAGTGACTGCTTCTTTCTGCAAAGTGGAACGACCAACTGGACCCACTAATGCAGCAGTTTGCCTTGGACACATTGGCTCCTTTTGTGCAGTTCAACTAAAATCGAAGTCGGAATAAAACCGAGCTTTAATTTTGATATCCCTGTAAGCAACAATAGGTATAAGGGAAACAATTACTGAGAAATAACGGTTGATGACTTGTACTCCCAGAAGAAAAGCATCTATTGATCTACTTTATCTTAATGGGAAACAAAGCAGGAGAGTAGCAATTCTCCATCAGTGTGATTCATTCATATTGACTGAGACATTATCTTAACAATGCCTTGTTTCAACATGTATAAAGAATGACAAAGCAGAAAAGTACCATTCCTAAAACAATGCAACTGATTCATTTTAACAGAGACATTATCTTAACAATACCTTGGTTAAACATGTAGAAAGAACTACAAAGCAGGATAGTACCATTCCTAACAGTGTTGCAGTTTTGAACTAAGATTCAGTAGTTAATTAATTCTGAGAGTGGCATTGCTTAATTTTACCAGCGGCATTAGATTAACGAAAAGCATAAACAGTTCCAGGGGAGAGTGGGCGCAACAACAGTATGTGCTTCCATCTACTTATAAAGGGGGTGATGCAGAGTTTGTTGTAACAAAGCAACAAGCATCATGTCTGGGTTGGTCCCATTTTTGTTCACTACTTAATGGGAAAAGACAGCAATACAATAGCTTCAATTCAACATTTATTTAAAACAGTACCAATACAAGTAGCACAACATCTCAAAGCACACTGCACAATCATGTGGATGAAGGCCTATACTGACCTTTCATGAGACGGACAAGATAAAATACGAATCTGCCAACACGAATAGGAAAGCCAATCTCGTTTTGTGCAGTTGCACTGAAATCAAGCAAAGTGTTTCGCGTAGCGAAGCAAAATGTCGCAATAGCAACAAGTTGAATAGATATCCCTGTTTAAACAGAGGCAAAAAAGGAATCAATTACTGGCTAATAAAGGAGGATGGAACATGCGGCCACAAAAATGGTAATCCCGCCAATCCCTAACAAGTGTTGCAGTTTTGAAATAAGATTCAGTAGTTAATTCTGAGAGTGGCATCAATTACTGGCTTATAAAGGGGGTGATGCTGAATTTGTTGTAACAAAGCAACAAGCATCATGTCTGGGTTGGTCCCATTTTTGTTCACTACTTAATGGGAAAAGACAGCAATACAATAGCTTCAATTCAACATTTATTTAAAACAGTACCAAAACAAGTAGCACAACATCTCAAAGCACACTGCACATCATGTGGTTGAGACCAAGATTTGAAACAACTCGCCACGAAGACTGGAAACAAATCTCGATGTCCTTTTGTGCAGTTCCACCAAAATTAAGCAAAGTCACCGGTGTGACATTCAAGTTGAACTGCACAAAACACTCTTAAAACATAAGTGTTTCGAGTAGCGAAGCAAAATGTCGCAATAGCAACAAGTTGAATCGATAGCCCTGTTATAACAGAGGCAAAAAGGGAAACAATTACTTGTCGATAAAGGAGGATGAAACAAACGGTGACAGAAAGAAGCATCTAACTTATCTTGGATGGTAAACAAAGTAGGACAGTAGCATTTCTAAAACGGTTGCATTGATTCATATTAACAGAGACATTCTCTTGAAACAACATTCGTTAAAAAATGTAATTTACTTTTAACAGTGGCATTGCTTCAATTTTCCGGCGGCATTCTTAGATTAACAACAGCAAAATAGCTGTATGGGACATGCCAGCACCATGTGCGTCCACACGTATAAATGGGTGATGCAGAGTATGTAGCCAAGCAGCATATATGCGCTGGTCCCATATTTGTTCTCTTTGAACCTTCTTCCTATGTGAGGGCAGCAAATCTAGTCCTGCACAAACTACCCGACCCCCCCCCCCAGTTTCTTTCCCTTTTCAACAAAGAGATCGGTTCCTTACAGATGTGTGTATTGGATTACCCCCTTTTTCCCTTTTCGACCTACAAAGCGGCTGGATAGCCAGTCTATACTACTTTCCGCCCCTCCTTTCCTCATTGAACCACGTCCTAGATTCTTGCTCCAGCCCACCGCACCCTTCTTTCCTCTTTGAACCAAGACCTAGATTCGACTATAGATCGAAAAAGATCCACATGCAGCTAGAGCAACGACGGTTTCAAAGAAACTTATACCTTAGGGTCGTCGGGGTGTGGCAAGGCGTGCGGCAGGAGGCCGGATCTGCCCACACTACGTACGGCAGCGAGGAAGAAGGGGTCGGTGGCCCTCCCGCACATGCGCTGGGTGAAAGAGAACAGCGCAGCCGGCAGTGGATTGCCTCCCTCGCCGAAGGCGATAGAGTGAACGCTGCACCTCCTCCCCTTCCCGGTGCGACGGGATACGGACGCCTCCTTCACCAGCTGTGAGGGGGGAGAGAGAGACAAGAGGCCAACGCAGTCTTGTTTAGATCTGGTGAAGCGAGGGTGAGAGACTGTGAATATAGCAAACCCTAGCAAATGAACGCTGAGCCTCCAGCGTGTAACATATATGGAGAGGGTGAGAGAGCGAGACGCGAGAAACTCTATCAAACAAGAGGCTATAATGGAGTAGAAAAATATCTCCATAGCAGTGGTTTTAAATAGAATACACGCGTTCCCGGAAAAAAGAAACGAAAACTGGCGGACAATTTTTTAAGGGTCTGTCTAGGACACATCTAGATGTGACATAGTTATGTCACATCTAGATGTGACATAGTTATGTCACATCTAAGTTGATGTCCACTCTGTTTGTGGTCTATTTTTTTCCTAGTTTTTTTTGTTTCTTGTTGCTATATTATATACTTGTGGGAGCTTTGATGTGATATCCTTAAATAACATCTAGATGTGAATTAGACAAACTGATTTTCTAACGTACCAAGAAAGAAAACTCGATCAAAAACACGCCCCCGCTTCCAGGTCGCGAGAGTTGTCGCGCACACACACATAGACAGAGACATGCATATCCGTGTTTACGTAAAATTCAATTTCCATCTCCAACTCCAATCATATTTGTCCAACTGGCACATTATTTACGTTGTTAATTATATACGCAGCAATATTAACGTACAACATCTCTTGTTTGCGCACGTCCGAACCGCTGCCACGGCCGGTCCTGACCAACCCAAACCCTCTTCATCACCCGCGCATGCTTCCCGCGCGAAACGGCCAGTGCCGCATTCATGCCCGGCCAGAGCGGATGCGACCTCTCACTGGCGTCGGCATTGAAGCGGCGCGCCGGCCGAGAGAGCGTCACCCGCGCCGCTTCCGGGTGCACGCGGCTGCTCCGCGTTCAAAGGTCGCAATAGCCGGCTACAACATGCATGTAAAAAGTTCTTGGGAGTCCGTGCTACAGCAAGCTGTCCTCCCCCAACTCGTCAATCTCTTCCAGTAGTGCTAGTAATCCATGGCGCGATCCATCGACAAGCAGGCGGGAAAGTTATCGTACACTCGGTTTGCGGTGAGTGGCATGCCGAGCGACCATGTGGGGTCGAGCCGTGGAGGAGGGTGAGACACGAACACGACAGACGTGATTTAAACATTGGTTTTGCTCGATGGCGCGATCCAACGAAATGAAACGTTGGTTTCTCTCCGTTTCCATTTTTTCTCCGGAAAAACGGAAACTTTCCACTCCATTTTCATTCCTATTCCAAGGTTGCCCCGTTACAACATTCCATCAAATACAAAGGAAAACTAACACGCATGCTGATGCATCTCAATGATTAACAGATCATAGCCAATATTTACTTCACAACTAAAGAAAAAAGTTGTGAGAGCGTGTACGAAAGAAAAACTACTGATGGGGTCACTACGACTTAAACCGGCCAGGTAGAACCTGTCGAAGGAAAGACGGCTGGCACCCTTGGATCATACGATGCTTTTGTGCAGTTCCACTAAAATCGACCTGAGCATCCCTGATGGCAAAGATATTGAAGAAGTGCGATTAGAATAATAGTACTGGCACTAGTTCATGAGACATAAACTCATCACAAGTAGAAGCCGGTAGAAGTAGAGAAAGATCGACATGGAGATGGAGCTACGGTAGTGGAGCAAGCCGGCTCCAAAAGGAAGATGGACTACCTGGGATGTCGGGCTGTAGCTAGAAGGGCGGTTGGGACGCGGCATCGGCCCATACCGCGGTGACCCCCGATTGGGACGCACCGACTGTGGGTTTTCTCCCTCGCCGATGTCGACCGCGTCTACACAGAACATTGTTCCCTTCCCCCAGCCGCGGGATCAGGCCCGTCGTTCTATGCTTGTGAAGAGAGCAACCTAAGCAAGCAGGCTTGTAGCTTAGGCTCCTGCTAGTGTATATATAGTGGTTTTCTTTTTCTCTCCATATCAACCATTTTATATTGCGTACGTGTCATTCAAGAGTGAAATGATGGTTGCTTCTTCCGACTAACTTACTGTGTGATTTGACTTCTCCTTACTGGCCCCTACACGTACTCCCCCTACGTGTATGCAACAGTCACACGTACACATGGACGCAAAAACACGCGCGGCGCCCTAATGCATGCATGTCCGAGCACACGACGGAACACACACAGTCACGCTTAAGTGCTCAACCTACACGTGCATGCACACACATACCCAGTCAGGGTGAGCTAGTGACCGTATAAACACCGGAAAATATATATATTGAGCGCAATGAGCATATTATGAAGTCCACTGACCGTATTTTTACAAATATACAGTGACAGACAGTGTATTTATCTCGTTTGAAATTAAGCCATATTAACCGGAGAGGAGGCAGTATGGACTAGCATTACTTTGCTGTGTCCCGTCAACTTGCCGAACAAGGAGAAGGTTGCAGGACGGGAGAAGCTTGCGCGCGGTGGCTCGCAGGACAAGGAGAAACTTTTGACTAATGCAAGCTCTCCCTCGCTCAGGCGGTGGACGTGCAACAGTTAATTCGGTGTCAGATTGCCAGAAGCATACACTATACTACTAGTGCTATTATTGTTCGACTTCCCGAATAGGCGAACAGCCAAGCGCAAAGTTTACTAGTACTACTACTATAGTCCATAAAGGTATGTACTATACTAGTACTAGGAACCGGATGGAGGAGCGTCTGCACTCTTATTGTAATTTTAAAATGTGATAAATCAATCTTCAACACATTTGGTTCTCTTCGAGGGTTCTCGCATGTGATAATGGAAGTTGATTGCATGGAACACTCGCCACAATTCTCGCTTAATTCTGGCTCATATCCTGTTACAAATAGTAGCGCTCGGTAATATTTCCTCTTTTTTTGTTATTCAGCATGTAAACAGGTCAGCAAACCTTGCAGCGCATCTTCGTGCGAACCGTGCTTGCTGCACTTTGAATGTGGCCGAGAGCTGGCTTGATGAAACACCTCGCTTCCTACTTCTTTTTTGCGGGGTACCTCGCTTCCTAGTGACCAGCGTCTTGGCTGGTCGTCCTAAGAATGCTTATATATGAATAAAGCTCTCTCATTTACCCGCAAAAAAGATTAAGCCATATTAACCGGAAAGGAGGGAGTATGGACTAGCACTACTTTTTGGTGTGTCCCGTCAACTCGCAGAACAAGGAGAAGCTTGCAGGACAAGGTGAAGCTCGCTTACGCCTTTTGACAAATGTAACCTACCCTCGATGGACATGCATCAGTCCATTCGGTGTCAGATTGTCAGAGGCATACACTGTAGTACCCAACATGCAGAGTACCATCATTGTTCGACTTCACGAAGAGGCGAAGAGCCAAGCGCAGTAGTACGAGTAGTACTACTACTAGAACCGCATGGTGGAGCGTCTGTACTCTTATTTTTTTATCTCTGATAAAGTACACATTTATTCCGGAGAAGGGCGGAAAACGGCAGCCCAACATGTAATGAATGATATCGATCAACCAACCATGCTCGAATATATCTTGGCCTCCGTGCGAGCCCGTCTGTGTGTTCTCACTCCTCGTCTCTCTCAAGGAATGGTGGGTTGGCTCTTTGCCGTCAATTGAGATCGGTTTGCTCACACTCCTGTCCCACATGTCAGTGATATGCCAAGAGGAGGTGCGTTGACCGACTGGCCATACGCGTACTTGGTTTTGCACCTTCATACTACTCCTCCCTCCATCACAGTTTACAGGGCGCGCTTCATTATGATGCATTTCTCTCAATGCATTTCCACCACCAGAGAGACTTTAGACGCGTTTGGTTTAATGCTCAATTAATTAGGGCATGGTAACTGCAATCAAGTCCACAATTTTCTCTCCATGTACTGTACTACTACGGAGTGGAGTAAGTGCATGCATGTGTGTACCCGGGGTGGAAGCACTGCATGCATGTGCGTACGCATTATTCCCTCTAGTAATAGACGTCGTGCTATAACTACCAATGCTATTTTTCAGGCCGATCGCTAGTCGCCTTGGTCCCACAGATTTTCTTTTTCTTTTTTCTGAAGCGCGCTATATAAACAGTGACGGATGGAGTAGTATGAGCGGATTCAAAGAAGAGCGTATTGATGGTTGCTTCTTCAGAGCAACTTACTGTGGGAAAGGTGGGGCTTATGATTTGACTGCTCATTACTCACTATTAATGCGGCGCAACGACCGGGCTGAGTCTCCCATGCAGTTGTGCACTACCCCCTCGGTTCTTAAATATACTCTGGAGTATTTGTCTTTCTAGAGATTTCAACGAGTGACTACTCAAATATTTGTCTTTTTAGAGATTTCAAATGGACTGGCACATACGGATGTATATAGACATATTTTAGAGTGTAGATTCACTCATTTTGCTCCGTATGTAGTCACTTGTTGAAATCTCTAGAAAGACGAATAGAATATTTAGGAACGGAGGGAGTACACATACGAAGCAAAATGAGTGAATCTACACTCTAAAATATGCCCGTTTAAAATTTGTAAAAAGACAAATATTTAGGAACGAAGGAGTATAATTTTGTGCATGGCACATGGACCCGGATGATGAAGAGGCTTCTGGCAATGCTATCAAGCTTCCATCATTTGTTTACATAATTGACGTACTATACAAATAATTTTCCAGCGACATGAAATTGTACAATGGTGTGAGCTTTCAGCTTTTGTTTCGCGTGTCTTGCCATCGATGCTCTTTCGGAAACAATAAAAAACTAACTTCCTTGCTAATGCATGTCAATTATTAGTAGATCAGAGCTAATAATTACATCACAACTGAAGACAGAGTTGTGAGAAGGTGTTAAATTAAAATTGATCCATGCTTTCATTGGCAGCAACGTCCCCCCAGCTCTGTCTAAATCAACAAGGCGTGTTGGGAAAAAAGTAGCTGTCTGGAGCATGCAACATTCTGATCATTTTGTGCAGTTCCACTAAAATAGAGCTGAGCGTCCCTGTTCCAAAGATATTAAGTGTGATTACAATAATAGAGGACTGCTGATTAAACAATAAACACACAAATAGAAGCCGGTCACCTTTGCAGTCTCTCTTAAGACTAACTAGTTGGAGAAGATTAGGCTCAGAGTTGGATGAGGAGGATAGAGCAAAACCAATCTCCCTTTGTGCAGTTGCACTGAAATGTAGAGATGTTGCCCGTGTGACATTTTAGTACAACTGCACAAAACACTCTTAAGAAAAAAGTGATTTGTGCAGTTCACCAAAAGGTCGCAATAGCAATGAGTAGAAAGGAAACAATTACTGGCCAATAACAGTTGATGACACATGCGACGACAAAAAAGAAGCATATTCCTTGTCCTAAGGAAGATAACAACACGGTTGTGTTTGCCTAAAACAGTGTGAGGACGAGAATGCAATATGGAAAGTACGCCGGACGAGCTACGTTTTGGGCAAAGAACTATGGAAGATCCACATGCAGCGACGTGGGAAGACGGGCAGTGGAGCAAGGCCGGAGGGGATACCTGGAGGTCGTCGGGATGTAACTAGGTGAGCGGCGGCGGGCGGAATCTACGAGCAGGTGGCGTAGCCCCTGCCGCGCGGGAGCTTGGTCAGAGAGAACGGCGTGTACCGCAGATCGGGACGTGCTACCTCGGCGCCGTCAAACGGAGAAACAATGCACTTCCTCCCTTTCCCCCGGCGGACGGGATGCGGTCGGATCAGTGACCAATGGTGAGAGAGAGAGGCCACCACACTCCCTTTCCCCCGGCGGGCGGGATGCGGCCGGATCAGTGACCAACGGTGAGAGAGAGAGAGAGAGAGGCCACCGCAGCCTTGTGTGAGATACTCTGAAGAGCGACAAACCAGGCAGGCAGGCTCCATTGTATATAGTGAGCGGACTACCTTTTTCTCCATAAAAATCGTTTTATATTCTGTGTGCGTGCCATTGAGCGCTATAACTTTATTTAAAAAATTATGTGGCAACGCGTCAAGTTGAACTTTGTTTCGTGCACGCGTGGTACACGACCTCCCTAGGTAAACAACCGCTACAGGCATTCAAATTAGCATGTGGGCTGCCATTTCGTAAAGAAATGAGCTCCACCGTGTACCCGCGCGGGTGTGGCTGGGCACGAAGCGTGAGTACGTGCACGGTGCACCTATTCTCTTCTTGTATACGTACACCACCTACATGGGGTTGTGTGAGAGAGATACAAACCTAGAGAGATATAGTGTGTGGGTTCTTGAGAGTTTTTTTTGGGGGGGGGGGGGTTCAATCAAAAAATGTAACATATGCAATGTGTGTGAAATAGAGTCCTGGATATAACATATATATAGATGGGGCGATCCACGAGAAGAGAGTGGAGGTATCATCGGCTTGAGGTGTCCATAGAATCGAAGAGAGGGATGATGTGTGTGTGTGTGCGCGAGCGATCGATAAAGAGTGCCATCGAATTTGTGTGTGCCCACGTCAAAGATATAGAGTGGCTGGCCTACTGGAACGTGAGATGGCACATGTGCAGTTTGTCTCTGTGGCATGGATATCTACCTGCAGCGCTCGACTATCGGTGTGTGGTGGGGGAAGAGGGAGGCCCAATTAACTATAGAGGTACAATGGCTAGTATATGTGTGGAGGAGGAGAGAGGCCTACCTCATGTATTAAGGAGATCGATCTGCCTCATGTATTAAGGGAGATCGATCGGCATCCATGCATATGTGCAGGAGAGGAATAAGGTTGGGAGAGAGACAGAGCTAGAGTGTTGGAGGGGGTGGTAGTGGAGTTGCTTCTAACAAATGGTGGGATAGGCTTGCTAGACAAACGGAGGGCACGCCCGCAATATCAATAAGAGATGAGATGGTTGCTTGTTGTCTGTGCACGTGCGTGTGAGATACGGGTCAGGAGGCATGCACGAATGATGAGGGGGGACGATGTGGCTGTGGTAAGTAGATGTAACTACATAGGAAGATCAATCGCCCTTTGTTAGAGAAAGGAGAGACATAACTTGTGAGGTACATCGATCGATGTGGGGTAGTTAAAGTTGATCTAGGTATATGTTGGGAGATCGATCGGTATACATGCATGTGTGTGTTAGAAGCAAATGAGGCACGAGGAGAAGGATAGAGAGAGAGGGATGCATGTAGGAGGTGGTACGAGAGGCATACTATATCGAGGGGGGAGGAGTGTGCGAGTACGAGAACAATGAAAAGAGTGGTGGGAGTGAGGCATGGACGGTGACAAGAGAAGAGGGGAAGCTTGTGTTTGTGCTAGGCACACCTGGCTAGAGAGGCATATCGATCGATGTGTGCCGTAAAGAAGGAGCTGGGGGGCCTACACACACCGTGGGTGAACGACCTAAAGTGAAAAGACGAATTTGCATGATGGAGCTAGAGAATGCTGAGGGAGGGTGAGAGGGATGCGGGCGTGTGCATGCACAAGAGAAAGCTAGCGCTAGCTACAAAGATAATAGGGTTGCGTGGGTGTAAAAGACGAATAGAGATCATATATACTTCATTATAAAAAGCGAATTCGGATATTTGAAGAATTTATCATAGTGTTTCAAACCGACGCATGTGTGAATATATATAACGGTGATACACATGGTGTGGTTATGAACATGTTATACTACATTTAATATATTTTATCTCTACTCTTATAAAAAACGGAGTTGTTGATGATGGTGTGCCTGCCATCCTGCATTATAGGCCGTCCGATTTATATCTGGCGGATAGCAAGGAAACTATGATGGTTGAAGTTGGCAACAATCATGATTGTAGATTCTTATTGAAATAGAGAAACGAATTCAAATTTAGTTCGAATTGCAGCGGTAGTATAGACATTTGGAATGCACTAAAATGTTGGTATGAGTAGGTTACATGCATTATACAGCAAGCGAAAAAATTTAATCGGACATAACATGGATTCATACTCCCTCCTTCCATCTATATAGGGCGTAATGAGATTTTTAAGACCGCCTTTGACTATTGATAAGATTAGTAGTACATGACATGCACAATGTGAAAATTATATCATTTAAAGAACCTTTCACAGACGAATTTAACGGTGTGCTTTGTGTAAGTTGCATGTCATATATCATTGCTCTAATATTTGGTCAAAGTTAGCATCGAAAAACGCATTAGGCCCTATATAGATGGAAGGAGGGAGTAGCTTTGAATAGCATTTGTATAGTAAAACGGGGCAAGACTCTCTCTTTGTGTGGTGTGAATAGTTTTATTTTTTTCGTTTTCTTTTTGGTTGAGGGAAGTGCGAATTGATTTGGTACGTACAAGTACAATATTACTACACGTTAGGCTTGTCCCTAAAATTCAACCCGTGTCTTGTTATATCCCGAAAATTCAGATATCGTGCTCCCAAAACTGGCGCCTTCACAACCCGCGCCTTGCTATTCCGAAATTACAATGCGCGCGAAAACTCCCTCCAGCTGCCAAATCCCGACACGCGAAATCCCCCTTCTAACCCTGAGCCGAAAGGGCCGCTAGTTCAAATCGGTGGGGGGTACTTTTGTAACACACCCTACATTTTGGACAAGCGCGTCCCTAAGTCATGCTTCACCCCCTCCCATCGCCCCCTTTTCGCCATTCGAAATCCCAGGCCGCCATAACCTCTCCGCTCCAGCCGCGAAACCCACCCTCCTCCGTCCGCCACGTCACCGCTGCCCAGCCGGAGCCTCTTCCCCGACGACGTCGTCCACCGCAACAGCTCGACGTCCCTCGTCCACCTCCCCGGATGAGGATCCGTCGTCCATCTCGCCGTCCCGCCGGTTCAGCCGCCCCGTCCTCCACCTCCAAGGAGCTGCTTCGATGATCGCCTCATCTATCGCGGCTGCTCCATCCCCACAGCGCCACCTTAACCTGCTCCACCGGAACCGCAGCGTCCTCATCGACTCCTCAGACCAAGCCGAGGCCTACTCGGCGCCACCAAAGAGGTTGTACACTCATCGCATCGCACCTTCTCCTTAACTCGACCTCCCGGCGCCGACGATGCTCCATCCCGCGCCCCCATGGAGTGGCTACCTTGAAGCCGGCGTCGCGGGCGACATCTCCATGGCGGCTCTCCCCCAGTGTGAGGCCCCTTCGGCGGCGGCGTCCATACTAGCCGGATCTGGCGCTGCTGCTCTGGCTCTCGCTCGCGCTACTGCTGCTGCTCCGGCTCTCGCTCGATCGCTCGCTCGCCCAGCTGCTGCTGCTGCTCTCCCCCTCGCTCGTGCTGCTGCTCTGCTCCAATTAAGCCACACTTCAGTCGACTGAATCGACTTTTGGGTCAATCAATTTTCAGTGGTTGGGGGGCTCGCCGGAGTTAAGGAAGAACCACCCGCAGCGGGGGCGGGGGCTCACTGGAGAGGTACCCCACTATCTATCTTAGGGTTCAGGGTGGGGGCGGGGGGCCTAGAGGGCTGGCCGGGGCGGTGGTGGCGAGTTGTTTCGGGGCGGCTAGGCGGCGCTGGGGTCGGCGGTTCGGCCGGTGGTGGCTGGCGGCTCAGGGGGGTGCAGGTTGAAGATGAACTGCAGGCCCTCCCTAAACTACATGTCAAGTGCCTCTCTGCTACCATTGCATTCAGTTTCGACAGTAGCATTCAGATTCCATAGTAAATTTCAGTTTCGACAGTTAAGTTCAGAGTCAACAGTGTTTACCTCATCTGTTGTAGTCAGGTGGTTTTTGGTGATGTTAATTTTACATCCATTTTACATCATCTATTGGAGATGCTATTAGAATCCCACTTGAGATTGACGATGTCTGTCTTGTGCTGCTTCAGCCTTGACGTCTTACGGCTCACCGGAGCTGCTCCAACGACAGAACGATCCATCACAACAGATCAGTGCCCTGGACACCGTCTACAGATTCCTCAGATCTTCCTCCACACCTCCGACAGCCACCTCTGCCTCAACTGCTTCGGCGACCAACCCAATGATGCTGAGGTCGACACGGCTACGGCAAAGAGGTTGTACACTTGTTGCATCACTTATTACTATACATTCACGTCGATCCATTAGGGCTATTTTGGTTCAACGGAAAAACGTCGATCCACTGGTTGTTACCATCACTCTAAATTTCTGCATGCTCTCCTTACATAATCTCACCATATTTTTTTCGTACGCATGTCAGATATTATACACAGTCATGCTGAACATGTAGAGAAAAAGAGAAGAGTTTTGTGCGGCAATACAATGTCATGCAGACATCGCTCCATGGTGGGTTCAATGGCAAACCCTCCCCACCCCTCTCCAGATTGTAATCCAGAGGAAGATATCTGTTCTGAGGCGGATTCAGACGCCGCTGACCACTCCTATTTACCCCCCAAGGTGTTTGCTCTACCTTGGCATGATGATGTTAGTCATATCATGCATATGTTGCCTTGCAGTGCCTACTTTTGACATCATATATGTCATCTGCTTAGTTTAGACATGTTCTGTAATGCCACCTGTTTAGTTTCTCTATCATATATGGGAATTATGCAGGCTCATGTCTTTTAGCCAGCCATAATATATGTGAAATGTGCAATGCCATCCTGTTTAACCATGCATCATATATTTGAATGATATCTTGCCCATCCTTTTCTTCATTACATTTCCATTTGTCGACAATGTTTGTACATTAAACTACTCTTCCTGTGAATCAGCCATTTGGGTGGGAGATGGAAAAATCTGGAGTGAAAACAAGGCCTTCAGAGCAGACAGTGTTACCTGTCGAAGCAGATCTCTTGTTGGGTCCCGATAGCTCCTCAAAGATGGATTCAGAGACAGATGACCAGTCATATTCCCCCACTGAGGTTTATGCTCTAACTTGGCACGGTTATACTGCTCATATCATGCATATGGTGTCTTGCATTCCATAGTTTAGACATCATATACACAATATTCAGCACCATGTTCTTAGTTCAGACATCATATCGAATGCCCTCTGTTTAGCATATAAATCACATATGTGAATTAAATGATGCGATCCTGATTACTTAGATAACATGTAGGTGAATTATGTCATGCGATCCTGTTTAGTTATACATCATATCTTTGAATTATGTTATGCTATGCTATCCAGTTTAGATAGACATCATATATGTGAAATTATGTCATGCTATCCGTTTTAGTTAAACAATATACATGTCAACTATTTCATGCCCTCTTTTTTCCACACTATCTATTGCATCTGTCTCTCATACAATGTCTGTACATTCAACTATGTTTCCTGTTTATCAGCCATTTGAATTGGAGCGGGTGATGCCAGTATCTAGCAGACTAAAAACACGGTCTTCAAATAAAACAGTGCTACCTCTTGGTGGAGATAGCACCCCGGTTGTACATGCACAAGAACCAGCCCTACCACACATAACCCAAACTCTCGCAGATTGTACCCCTACTGCGATGGACAGAGAACCAGCTTCACCCAATCTAACCCCAACCCCAGCTGATAGTAACCCAGTTCCTGTTAACACAACACCATCTCCACCACGGAGCTCCCAAACAAGAGCAGTTAGTAAGGCAACTCCAGTGCCCAAAGGGCCAGTACTATCACGGCGAACCCCAACTCCACCAGTTAGTATGCATATTCCTGTGGAGGAAGCACAACCAGCTAGTCGTAGTTTAGCATCTATCGCATTTGATGTTGTTAAATCGTATGTGCGTATCTTCCCATCTTGGAAATATTATACTGAAGATGAAGGAAAATGCCAGTTGCAGGTGTTTGTCCAGGAGTTATGTGTAAGTAATGTTATTCATGGCAATTACTTTGCTTCATCCCATACATCCTACCTCCATGATGGTTATAATACAGCAAATTTTCCCATTTTTCTCTATAGAGAAGGACCGATTTGGAAACTCAGGATGAGGTAACCTGTGCTAATACCTCTGCTATCTTCAAGAATGCTTGGTGGCAGTATCGGAATTACCTGAAGAAAACGTACTTCACCGGCAAAGAAACTCATCAAATTCCCTTACGTTCTCCTGAGACACATTTACTGGACGATGACTGGGAACGCCTTGTTCTGTACTGGTCCCAAACCAAGAATGTGGTAAGGTCTATGAGCTCATTTTCTATTTTTAAGTATTATATTCTTGCATCTTACTGTACTCTGTTCATGTAGAACAAGTGCCTAAACCTGAAGAACAACTGTTCTAATTTAAGATTCCATTGCTATCATAGTTCAAAAAAGCGCTAGGCGTTAATTGTGCGTTTTGCCACCGCCTTGCGCTTTACTGACCAAAGCGCATGCTTATGCGCACTTATGCACAGATTATGCGTAGTTATGCGCAATGCGTTCTGCCAACGCCTAGAGCCTAGGCGCGCTTAAGCGCTCGCTTAGGCGCGCCTTTTTTAACTATGATTGCTTTGCTCTTGTATCACTGTATTTACTCATACCAACTTATTTTTAAATTGAAGGATCCAATCGAAACTCCAATGGCACAGCAGGTATGTTCACGCATGTTTCTTTAACTGGTTTGCTCTTATCAATAGCTCTGTTGATTTCAATTTCAATTGTGTATATAGTTGACTTTCATATCATGCACATTACTAGCATCACAACAGAGCCAATAGTGTTGTTGTACATGTAGACCCGTGGTACCCATCTGAAACTTGTTGTGCCGTGTAGTTTCCCATGCTTTGTATTCTTTCACTGATGCTTTGTCTTGAACTGATATGATTTGAACCATGTCTCTATTTTGATTTGGCAAGACAATGCAGTGACCATAGGACATAGATATATGTTTGTTTGATGCTTTTATTATGTACTAGTACTTGGCAATAGAAGACTTGGTAGTTTAATCCTGTCCACCTTACTAATGAACTGGTTCACCGAAATGAGTTTCATATACTAGTACATGCTAAACTTGTTATGTGTCTGCTTGTTTCTTCTTTTAGAATGCTGACCGAATATTGGGGAAGAGTGCCTTATTAAGCAATGGTAAAGGAAGTAATGCAGATAAGGTTCAGGATAGTGACACATCCTTGTTGGTCTCCAACAAAGCTGATAAAACAGCTAAGGAAGACTATCTTGAAGACAGCGAGACAACCCCAAAGTCCTGTCTTGGTTTAGTGTTCGAGTTACTGGCCACTACCGCTTGCACAAGCTATTCAAACTCACTGTCTGAATCAGTTCGGCTTCTTGAGTCTCAACTACAAGCTGAAAGACATCGATCAGCTGTGCTGCGACAAGAAGCGGAAGGACTGCGGAAGTCCCTGGAGCATTTAGATGCATACTTTCTGGTGCAACAGCAAGCGTTGGAGGATTTTAGCGCCAAACAGGACAAAGCTAATCAGCTTGCTAAGCTTATTGCCAGCATGGTGGATACCCAGGATAACGTTTCTTGAGCTCTTCTGAAGTTGTTTCAGTTATGCTCTTGTTTTGCTGCCACGTTTATTTGCACTGGTGGCCAATTTTGACGGCCAGTGTATGTAATGTGCTGCTTTGCTCCCTATATTTGCACTGGTGGCGAACTTTGATGCCCAGTGGATGTAATATGTGTAATAGCGGTAATAGGCTAGCATTAATTGCTTGCTTATTTATTTCCTTATTGTCTTGTTTAGTTGTTTGCTTGTGGTCACTGCAGTTCTTTTTCTGTTTTTTTCTAGTGGCCACAATAGCCTATTTTTGGTAACTAGGCCAAAATAATCATGGCAACACATGGACTGTTGTAACCATGGGCCTCCTGCAGGCCGTATGATCCATGGGCCTTCGTCCGGCCGTAGGATCCATCGGCCTTCTATACGGGCCTTAGGGTCCATGGGCCTTCTACGGGCCGTAGGGTCCATGGGCCTTCTACGGGCCGTACGATCCATGGGCCTTCTACGGGCCGTACTATCCATGGGCCTCATACGGGTCGTAGGATCCATGGGCCTTCTACGGGGCGTATCATCATTTCGCCAATCATGGGTCGTACTATTCGTGGACCATAACGGGCCGTTAATAGGTCGTATTTGATAACTCTATGAAAACAGCCCAACGGATTTTTTTTTGACATGAAAACGGCCCAACGTATTAACGGTCCGCAAACGGGCCGACTGTAACGATGGGCTGAATTTGGCCCACAAGCAGAAAATGACAGTAACGGGTCGTATGTAACCGAATTCTGCAAATGAGCCCAAGAATCAATGGGCCCTGAGAAGGCCGAAAGATAACTTGGGCTGGAAACGGCCCAATGGAATAACGGGCCGTTAATGGGTATAAAGTGATACACTGTTCATTACGGGCCAGTTTCACCACGGGCCGTTAATGGGCCAAGAGTTACAAAGGTCCTCATATGGGCCGAAAGAAGTCATGGGCCACACATGGGCCGAAAGTTAAAACGGGCTGAATCATATTGGACGGCCCAGATGACGCTACTGGGCCTAATTCGGATAGGGCGTAACGGGCCCTGGGTTAGCGGGCTGTAAATGGGCTATATGCGAACAGGCCGTTAACAGGCTTTCCGTGGGTCGGCCCGCCACCTTTTGACCAAGTCAAACGGGCCGGCCTTTTCACAGGAATGGGCCTCTATTGGGCCGTGCCATGTGTCGCCGTATCATAGGCGCCTTCGGTCCAATGAGCGGATGACATCTGTCCCAACGGTGAGCCGACACATGTTTCCTCCAGCCAATGATGATTTTACACGTGGAAAATCCCCATTGGTCGGGGCTGTTAACGGGTTATCGGATCCAAAACCCGACCCGATAGCTTAACGGCGTTCCGTTACGGTGGATGCCACGTGTCGGTCACCCTTGACGAAAGCACTTCTGTGACGCGTGATTTATCGTCATGGAAGTGGACACTTCCGTGATGATAATTTTGGTAATGTCATGGAACACTTCTACGACAGCACAGGTATGACTATCTTGATTCTGTCATAAAATCGTCATGGATGTACATGCATGACAAAAAACGCGACCTACTGTGACAAACACGTATCATCACGGAAGTGTTTTTTTTTGTAGTGTCAACGGGTGCCTATGTTTGAGTTGTTCTTGACAACACTCTTTGGCCCCTAAGTAATGGCATTGCGCCAGCCAAAAGGTGTAGCTATGGTTGAACACAACCAAGCCCCCAAGTGACTTACTGTCGTGGCTTTTGAGCCAGCCAAGAGGTGTAGCTATGGTTCGAATACAACCAAGCCCCCAAGTGACTTACTGTCGTGGCTTTTGAGCCAGCCAAGAGGTGTAGCTATGGTTCGAATACAACCAAGCCCCCAAGTGACTTTGTGGCATTGCGCCGATCAAGAGGTGTAGCTATGGTTCGGATACGACCAAGCCCCCAAGTGATCAATAATATGATAAGCCAATAAGGCGGAATACCCATGTTTGAACCGCGCATCATGGCAACATGCCCTCTTCGGCAACCTTTAACTTTTTGCAAGGGATAAATTCTTCTTGAACCGGGATTTTTAAACCGGATATTGAGAGCTTCAAAGCTTTGTGGGAGACATCTTTCACTTGGACCGGATTTTAAACCGGAATCTTTATTTTCAGCCGGAAATTTTCTGACGGCATTTAAACTCGAACTTGCGAGAGATTAATTCTTTCTGAACCGGAAATTCTTAAACCAGATTTGAGAGCTTCAGAGCCTTGTGGGAGAACAGATTTTCCTTGAACCGGATTGTAAACCGGATATTCAAGAGCTTCAGTGAGACTGACTTCCCTTGAGCCGGATTTTAAACCAAAATCCTTTCTGATGACCCGGACCTTCTTCATTAAGCCGGGTTTTTGTAACTGTCATATATTTTCTAAATCGGAAATTTTCTGACGGCCTTTAAATTTTCATCCATATGGTAGTAGCCTCCGGGACCGGGTTATCTTTCCCTGCAACGTCCTGGGGTTCTTGACTTCACTGAAAACCGGCAACATTTGCTGAGTCATATCATTGTAGCCCCCGAGTCTCAAGGTGACTCGAGGAGTTGGCTTGAGATTCTCCATACTTGACCGTGATATAAGCCGGCATAACTTGTATATCATTGGTGTTGATAGCACGATGTGAATCCACAGAAGGTTGAGGTGACTGCGGTGCGTTATAAATGATCCCGTATGAACCGTGTCAGCAACTCGGCCAATGGTTCCTTCCAACTGGCGATTTGAAGTTAACAAAACTGTAGTGGCGGCGACTTGTGCGCCTTCCCATTGAGCCATCCAGTGCAAACGGCGGTTGATGATAATTTGCCTCCAATTTGAAAGAAAACCGGGCTACCCAAGCTGTGACTTGCTCATACTCAATAAACAGTTCATGCAGACAGGTGCGGCCCGGTATGTTGATGTGGACCAGTCCGCGAGAGACGGACAACCTATGCACGCTTTATTGGGTAATTCGCACGGTCCTGACGAGTTGATGTGGACTGGACCGCGATATAAACCGGCATGGGTTATCCAATAGCTCAGCGATATAATAATCCCTTTTTGCAGTATCAAAATAAGAATCCTTTTTCTTCCTAATTCGTCAAAGAGACAATTTGTCCTCCATTGGAAAACTTGCAAGCCAGAGTAATTGCTCTTTTTAAAGAAAGCAATACATAATATGAAAATATAATGGATGAATTTCACCTGATATGTTAAGCCAGAAAATATCCACCGCGGAGTTGATGATCACCACGCTGAAACTGAAATCAATCACGGGCGAGTCGGCCATGCGAGCAGACGGATGAATCGGCCGCGGCGTTTGTACAACGGTATAGACGAGCAAGTTGTCCTTCGCGTTGTAAACCGGTGCGGACACATGAACCGGCGGCGAGGGCGGACGGGCGAGTCGTCCGTGGCGTTGTAAGGCGGCGCGGATGGGCGATTCAGCCGACATGTTGATGCAAATTGGACCGCAACACACTCGTCCGTGAAGCTGATGTTTGTGAACGACCCATGATCTGTGCATAAAGCCCATTAGTTAACCTGGCACTTTGGATAGGCCGGACCGCAGGGCGGACAGTAACGACCACAGCATCAGAGGCGGCTCGGAGAGATGAATCGGTCACGGCATTGTAAGCCGGTGCGGACGGGCGAGTCGGCCACGGCGTTGTAAGCCGGTGCGGGAGTCCGTTGAGTAAGGACGACCACCTATGCCGAATGATGTTGGCACGCCTCCATCTCCGCAGTATAATGCCACTTTGTAATGAATAATCTCCTGCATATAAAACACAGCAGGGCAAAGTAGTTTTGCTCGGATGAATTAATATGTGCTTAAAAATAAATAGGATAAATAGCACCTGATTCGCCCAGACGACAGATGATCCTTAAGTCTTCACGGCGAGACAGCTTTTGAGGTTTTCTTCGAGACCCAACTCCGTATGATCTGTTTTCTTAATCTGGGAAATACCTTTTTGGCCCTGCCAGACATGTATTGTGTCTTAACGAGGCTTGAGACGTCTGGCGCCAGCTCAGAGACGTCTGGCGGGCCGAGGACGGAGGAGGCCATGACAAGACCGGTGCGGCAGAGGTGACCCGCGGTGCGCTTGGCGAAGACAGGCATGCGGGGCACTGCTGCCGATGGCGGGTCGGCTCCTCGGCCCAACAGGGCCGGTGACGCCGCAAACCATGACGGCGGCGGGACGATCCGGGAGCGGCTCAGAGGAAGGAGCTTGACGGAGGTGAGCATTAGTGACTATGGCCGGCTTGGCGACGGTCTGCTGCAGATTCAGGGCCGGAGGAGGCAGGGCGATAAGGCGACGGCCTGCGGTTGAGAACCGTGTTTGAGACGGAAACGTGCTCCGTGACGAGTCGGCGAAGGCGCACGTCGGCTTGTCACTACCAAGGCAGCGCACGTGTCACGCCCAAGATGCGACCCTATCCTAAAGGAACACGAAGGTCCCACCAAGGATAGAAGCGCATCTTGAAGACGCTTTTGCAAGGTGGATATCATTACATCAACATTACATAATATTTGGGGATACATACAAGGCATACAAATGCCGCAAGAATACATCAATACATCATACATAAGATCAACATCCGACTATGGATGAAACACAAACAGAAGCTCAACGACATCCACCCTGCTAGCCCAGGCTGCCGACCTGGAACCTATCCCCTGATCGAAGAAGAAGCAGAAGAAGAACTCCAAGACAAGTAAACATCGCTCTCGCGTCATGGTCATCGCAAAACCTGTACCTGCAACTGGTGTTGTAGTAATCTGTGAGCCACGAGGACTCAGCAATCCCATTACCATGGGTATCAAGACTATCAAAGCTTAAAGGGGTATGGAAAGGATAAGTGGTGGGGTTGCAGCAGCGACTAAGCATGTATGGTGGCTAACTTACGCAAATGAGAGCGAGAAGAGAAGCAAAGGAATGGTCGTGAAACTAGCAATGATCAAGAAGTGATCCTGAACTCCTACTTACGTCAAACATAACCCAGAAACCATGTTCACTTCCCGGACTCCGCCGAGAAGAGACCATCACGGCTACACACGCGGTTGATGCGTTTTAATTAAGGTCAAGTGTCAAGTTCTCTACAACCGGATATTAACAAATTCCCATCTGCCACATAACCGCGGGCACGGCTCTCGAAAGTTTATACCCTGCAGGGGTGTCCCAACTTAGCCCATTATAAGCTCTCACGGTCAACGAAGGATATTCCTTCTCCCGGGAAGACCCGATCAGTCTCGGAATCCCGGTTACAAGACATTTCGACGATGGTAAAACAAATCCAGCAAAGCCGCCCGAATGTGCCGACAAATCCCGATAGGAGCTGCACATATCTCGTTCTCGGGGCACACCAGATGAGCAGTCCGTACAACTAAAACCAGACCTCAAGTTTCCCCGAGGTGGCGCTGCAAAGGGCTCTAGTTTGGACCAACACTCGGAGGAGCACTGGCCCGGGGGGGTAAAATGAGATGACCCTCGAGAGCGCGACTCCCATGGGAAAAAGGCTGGGTGAGGCAAATGTAAAACCAAAGGTTGGGCCTTGCTGGAAGAGTTTTATTCAAAGCGAACTGTCAAGGGGGTCCCATAAATCACCCAACCGCGTTAGGGACGCAAAATCAAGTAACATAACACCGGTATGACGGAAACTAGGGCGGCAAGAGTGGAACAAAACACCAGGCATAAGGCCGAGCCTTCCACCCTTTACCAAGTATATAGATGTATTAATAATATAAGAGATATTGTGCTATCCCAACATAAACATAATCCAACATGGAGCAATCTTCATCTTCACCTGCAACTAGCAACGCTATAAGAGGGGCTGAGCAAAGCGGTAATATAGCCAAACAACGGCTTGCTAGGAAGGGTGACAAAGATTAGAGGTTCATGGCAATTTGGGAGGCTTGAGGAGCAAGTGATAGGTAGCGCAGCAAAGCGATAGAACGAAGCAACTAGCATAGCAATGATAGTAATGAGATCCAAGGTGACGGTCATCTTGCCTGAAATCCCGCTAGGAACAAGAACGAGTCCATGAAGAAGATGAAGCCACGAAGACGAACGAATCCTCACGATCGCAACGACACGGGAACTATCGAGAAGAAGCACACAACATGGTAAACACACCACACATGAACAAGGCATGATGCTCAATCAAGTATGATGCATGACAAGGCTATATGAAGCTACTCATGACGAGAGATGATGCATACAAGAACAACACATCAAGGCAAGTTTAAATGAGGCCGGAAACAACATATAACAATTCCGGTAAGTCCCCATATGCAAATTTCGAAATTGGTCCAGAACTGAACAAGCATTAAGTTGAATTTGTTAAACAGCAAGTTAAAGAGCACCATGATGATCTACACGAAATTCTAGTCAAGTTACATATAAAGTTCATTAGATTCGGAGCTACGGCCTAGAAGATATGAGCAAAACAAGTTAAACATGGCATTGATGCAAAATGAATACAACAATCAAGCAAACACCTCAAAACAAGGGTGCAACATGATAATATGAGACTATATGCAAAACTAAGCAAGTTTCATATAGAGCATGCTCGAAACGGAGCAACGGTGCAACACATACACTCCAAACAAGACATAGCAACAAACTGTCCAAAACAGCAACTAGGCATATGGCAAGCATCAAAACAATATGCTACAGCAACTCAACATAGCAACAAAGCATATGGCAGTAATCTACAAGAGATGCTTGACAAAAGATGGACACTGAGCTACAGCTACATCACAACATAACAAGCTCAAACAAGCATAGCAAAAGTGCAAAAGATATCAGGTTCACAGACTTGGTGAAATTACTGGACATGACAGAAATAACATCAGGTAGCAATGTTCAGAGCACGAAATCAACATGCTACAGGAACTTAACATGGCAAAACAAGGAATGGAATGAATCTACTAAATGCATATGACAAAAGTTCCTTACTAACCATAAGCCAAAAAGGACCAGAAGATATGATGGCAACCATGTAAACATAGCAAGTTTCGTTATCAGGTTTCAGACTTAGCAGAAAACAGAGCATGGCAGAAACTATAATATAAAGGCATCTTTGTGAGCTTGATGCACTCACCACAAAGCAATGCATGACAAAACAAGCATACCTACAGCAAGATGGCATGTTTATGAAGCTATCCATGGCAAGAGCAAGTACATAGCATGTATGAAACAACTACAATAAACTTGGCAAAATTGAATAACACGTAAATAATATGCCAGAAATATTTTATAGCAAAAGTAGAGCAAGATTGAGTCATGCTATGGCACTCCATAATTGCAAACAAGGGCAGAAATGGATCAATTACAATAATATCTACAAAACATCCTTAATGAACATCTCCAAAATATGCATGGATCTCTCTGTAGCATCAAGTTTACATGGCAACAAAATATCAGCAGTCCCAGACTTAGTAAAATTAGTCTCTGAAATCAGAAACATCACGGAGGCTACTTTGCATGCTTGTGCTAGTCGCCACAGAGATCACAAAAACACATGGCATACACCTCTGTAAAGATGGCATGGCATACAGCAAAACACATGTAGAGCTCATGCTCATAAGATGCACAGATTAAAAGATACAAAAATAACAAATCGCCAAGTTCTGATAAGTAACAGCAGTTAACAGCAACTAGCACTCTTGCAATGATGATTTGGGCATCAAGATGGACTCTAATGAGCATGGCACAATGGAACAAAATGAAGTGCATCACGAGACGAACATTTCGATATATAATATGCGTGAATCAGAGCAGTATGCATGGAGTTACAGCAGGTCAAAGATGCACTTATGAAGTTAACAGATAAAGGACTTGGCCGATTTTCAGGAAAAAACATGTGAGCGCAAAATAACTAAACTACGCACGGGCGGGGATCTGGGTCGCTCACCACTGGGCTCGGCCCAAGACGGAGGAGGAGGCAGGCCCGCGGGAGGAGCTGGGCTGGCGGCTGGGCTGGGCCTTGGAGGGGCTTCGGCCCACGCGGGCTCCCTGCTCGGTCCCGAGCCATGGCGGCGCGCTGGCGAGGGCGAGGGAGGGCGCTCCAGCGAGCGGGATGGCCGGTGGAAGGCGGGGATGGCTGGATCTGGGCGGGCGTCGCCGGATCTGTGGTCGGAGGCGAGGGGAGGCCGGGGCGACGCGAACGGCGGAGGAGCAGAGCTCGGGAGGCGCGCCGGCGGGGCGGCGGCGGCGCATGCCGGAGAGGAGGCGCGGAGGCGGGTGAACGGGCGAGGCGGCGGCGCGGGGTCGGAGGAAAGGAGGCGGCGGCGCGGGAGGCAGACGGCGGCGGGTGCGCGGGCTCGCGCGGGCCCTCCCTGGGCTCCGCGGGCCGCGGCGGCGGCGGCGGGCCGCGGAGCGCCACGTGGCAGGAGGTGAGTGGTCGAGGTGGGCGGCGCAGTTCGTCCGGTGGGCGGCGAACACGTCCGGAGCGGTGAGGAAGGAATTTTTAGGGTTTGGACTGCGCGAAATCCGGGGGAGCACAAATATATAGGTAGGAGGAGCTAGGAGAGTCCAAACGGGGTGCGGTTTTCGCCCACGCGATCGTGATCGAACGACCGAGAGCATGGCAGAGACTTAGAGGGGCTTTGGGGCTATTTGAAGGGGGTTTTGCTGCAACACACAAACGGACTTTGCGGTTCCCCGGTTAACCGTTGGAGTACCAAACGACCTCCAAATGGAACGAAACTTGACCGGTGGTCTAACGGTGGTATACCAAGGCCACTTGACAAGCCTCGGTCCATTCCGAGAACGTTTGACACCCGCTCACGAAAAGAAACAAGAGGGGTGCGCCGGAGGAGGTGGGAGTGCCGGATTGCAAAACGGACAAACGGGGACAATGCTCGGACGCATGAGACGAACACGTATGCAATGCACATGATGACATGATATGAGATGCATGACATGGTAAAATGCAACACGCAAGCAAATGACATGGCAACGACAGCGAATAACTGGGTGACGCCTGGCGCATCGGATCCGGGGCGTTACAGCACGGGCCGATTGACCATCCTCTCTTTCTAAATCGTTGAAGCCGTTGACCCTTTGACCAAAACGTGCAAGCACTTGGCAAAGGAACCTGTCCATTGGGATGAAGTACTCCCGTCCCCGTCCCCGTTGATGTATTTGGTCAGTCTTGGACTTGTATATTTATTTTTTGGTATGCGGAGGACGAATCTGATTTTGATTCCGTGCCGACCGTGTTGACGACTCGGACTTCTTGCTTCTGCAACTCCGGCTTTGTCAGGTTGCAGCTTGTGCTCTTCACGTAATATACAGTAGATTTGACCCATGATTTGATGTGTTGACAGCAGCAATTTGTCTTGGCACATAGAACGATGATTGATGTATTGTACTCTGAACTTTTGCAGCTGGCTGAGTGCGGCGGCGCTGATGTGGAAATTGCGTTGGGATTCATCGCTTTGCGAGATTTCTCACGAACACCCTTGAGTCGGAAACCATACGATGGATCACCCATATCTGATGTACGCCGCTGTCAAAGAAACTTTTTCCCTTTGATCTATCTTATGCGGACACTGAAACTTTTTTAATCTCAACTGATGAATTCGAAGTTGATGTAGATCCTTCCGTGCCCGCTTTTTGTTATCTGACCAATTGCAATCTTCTCGAACCCTAAAAAAGCTCCCTCCAAGAACTCAACACCACCGTGCGCAGGCCCCACGGTGGGCGCCAACTGTCGTGGTTTTGTCACGGCACATGTCCTTAGGGTGAGGACTTAGTCGCGAGGCCAACGCATCTATGTGGTAGCTTGAGAGGGGTTGAGCGGAATCAAGAGACGCAACACAAGACGAGGATTTAGACAGCTTCGGGCCCCGGGAAACATCATCCGGTAATAACCCTACATGTTGTTTGAGGCTAGATCTCATTACGCTCATGAGGGAGTCGCCATAAACCGGCTCTCCTCTAATTGTGTCTAGCCCTAGAGATTATTGATTGTTGCCCTCTCCCTTTTTGGGGAGCCCTGCCCCTCCTTATATATGTTGAAGGGGCGGTTTACATGACTAATCCTAGTTGGATTAGGATTACTCTATTACAAGTGGAGTCCTAGTCTTGCTTCCTTTGTAAGGGAATATTCCTTGTGCTTTCCTCATAAACCGGCCCACACCATTAAACGTGAACCGGCCTTCTGGGCCTTGGGCCTCGTCATCCATTTGACCCGCCCGCCGGGTTACTAATGAACCACCAAGATCGGGCGGGTTACCCGTGAATCGCCAAGCTCCGGGCGGGTTACCAGTGAGTCGTCCAGTCCGGCCGGGTTATACTTCCGGTCGGGTTACGCTGCGGGGTATATCCCCGACAGGTTGGTTCATTGCTTTATTTTTATGCATCTAGACCAGACATCATGTTTAGTGTATGCATGTGTGCTAGATTTCAAGCTTTCCCTAGGGAAAGTCATCATAAGGCGGTTAAGCATATTCTTAGATACCTTGTTCACACCCCAAAGTTGGGTCTATGGTACCCCAAGGATGCTAAGTTTGATCTCATTGGGTACACGGATGCGGATTGGGCTGGAGACAAAGTGGATCGTAAGTCCACCTCCGGTGCATGTCAATTTCTTGGACGCTCCTTGGTAAGTTGGTCCTCGAAGAAACAAAATTGTGTTGCCCTCTCCACCACCGAAGCTGAATACATTGCTACCGCCAGTTGTGCAACTCAATTACTATGGATGAGGCAAACTTGAAGGATTACGGTATCACCTATAGACATGTGCCTCTTCTATGTGATAATGAAAGTGCCATCAATATTGCTGAGAACCCCAAAGATCATACCCGCATCAAGCACATTGATATTAGGTATCACTTCTTGAGAGATCATGTGGAGAAGGGTGATATTGAGATTGCTCATGTTGGCATAGATATGCAACTTGCAGATATTTTCACGAAGCCATTGGATGAAGCAAGGTTTTGTCAACTTAGGCGTGAACTTGGTATCTTGGAGCTTGACAATATTATGTGAAATCTAGTACCCATTCATGCATGAACTTAATGTCTTGTCTTGATGTAGGCATATATTTAGGGGGAGACATTCAATTCATGAGTGTTCTCACCCTACATAATGCATAAATAGAACAAACACTCTCAAAGTTATCATGGTTCTCGAACTATGGTGCTTTAACATGATGGAGTCGTGACTATGTGCCCAAAGTCTACATCTTTGTGGCACTATGTTCCATATGCTCAAACATGGTGACCTCGGTCACCGCTTGTGAATTGCTTATATGGACCTTTCTTTACTTAATATTGTTGGGTTGTTATTACTCCCTCCATTCCTAAATATAAGTCTTTTTAGACATTTCAAATGGAATACTACATACGGATGTATGTAGACATACTTTAGAATGTAGATTCATTCATTTTGTTTCGTATGTAGTCACTTGTTGGAATCTCTAGAAAGACTTATATTTGGGAACAGAGGGAGTACATCTTAGTATGGCCTTAGATTACTCAGGTTTTCACCCCTATATATCTCTAAAAACTCCTTTGGCGGAGTCTATATCAAATTATATTTGTTGGCCCCTTACAAATCTCTCCCCTTGCCTGGTCTTTCTGTCCAGTGGCCGGACATCCGGCTCCTCAGCCAGACATCCGGGCCCTGGGGCAAATTTCTCTGCTGCTCAAACTGCCATCAAGCACTTCCAGTGGCCGGATTTCCGGGCCCTTGCCGGACATCCGGGCCCTGAACCTTTGCTCCCTGACCTCCACACGCTGGATATCCGGGCTTGTCCCAGATGTCCGGCCCGTTGGCCCTGGCTTTTCTGCTCTCTGGCCTCCGCACGCCGGATATCCGGGCCAGGACCCCGGATGTCCGGCCCGTCGCCCGCAACCACACTTAACTGGGGAGGGGCTCAAGATTTGGGGGCAGTTCCCCATTCACTCCCGCTCCTCTCCCCATCTCGTCACACAGCCGCCGCCGCCGCCGGGCTATGCTCCAGCGCTGCCCCGGCCCTCTCCTCTGTCCTCCAGCCCCGATCTCCTGCCCACGGATTCTCCTCCTCCCGATCTACGGTTCTATCCAATACATTCCTTGGGTTGTGGTGCGAATCTCTCGGGAGGGACCGGTGTCTTGTGGGATTCACCACCGGAGTTCCTCATGGCGCGTACCAAGACTGCGGCCCCAACGCCCCGAGCCTTCTTCCCGGGTCAATCGCCGGCAAGGCTCAACCGACTCCGATGAGCATGCTCGGCCTAAGAAGAAGAAAACCACCACCAAGAAGAAGAAGCGGGCTCCATCCACAAGTCCGTCGGCCTCAGATCCGGATGATGAGGACTATGTTGGGGAGGGAGAGGATGACTTTGCTCCAAGACACTCCGTTGGCCAGTCAAAACCAAGCACTCGAAGGGCACCGGTACCTCCAGTCTGTGGTACTGCCATGCCCGTGGTCCATGGTCGTCGCATCTCCATGGAGCTTCCCGACAGCGGGGACCGCCTCCCACACGACTTCACCATCGTGGGGGCTGGTCCATACCTTGAGTTCCGACAGGATACCAACCAATATGAGATGGTGGCTGATGCTGAGGATCCTCGGTTCCGTACTCGCATGCAGCAAGATCTGTACTCAAGTTTCGTCCATGGTCGTGGGCTTGCCCCTCACAAATACCTGGATCTTCAGTTCATGCGTGAGCATCCTGCCATGTTCCCTGACAACACCGTCAAGATCATTAATGACATGACTCTAGGTCAAGCCATGACCTTCAAATATGATTGGAATGAAGCTGCCATCCTTCAGTTCTATGCCACCTGCTTCTTTGGGCCAGACAACACTCTCACATGGATGACTGATGACACTGTGTTGAGCATCACCTATGACCGCTTTGTTCAGATTTTGGGCTTCCCCGGTGCTGGTCATCACATTCACAGTATGGATCCTCGCTATAAGCCCAAAGGGATTGATGCTTGCATAGCTCTTCTTAAGCCCATCCTCACTGCTGAGGAACGTGCATATCCACCCAATGAGTCATCTATTTTCCAGTCTCCGTACTACATTCTCTATCAGTGTGTGCTTCGCACTCTCTATCCGAAGAAGGGAGATCACTCAAGGGCTCGCAACTACTGTATTGATCTGATGGTACGTATGCATGATGCACCTACTGAGCCTCTTGACACCGCTCACTACATTTGGCATGAGATACGTCTCTCCAGCTTCATTCAGACGCGCCAATTCCCACTTGCTCCATTCATTCAGGCCATCATTGATCACACTGCTCCGTTTGAGGTTGTTAAGACCGTTGGGCATTCCATTTGGAAGCCGCCCGTCCACATGCGCATGGCCGCTCCTGAACCGGCTGTTGCACCTCGACCACCTAGGAAGCCTGCTGGTGGGTCTCAGCCCACTGCTTCCTCCGTGCCTTCTTCCTCGTCTGCTCCTCGTGGACGTCTTGCCTCGTTCTTAGGCAAGGCTCAATCTGCTATCATGAAGGCAATCACTTTCAGTTGTCAGCAGAATCATGATGTTCAAAAATGCCTCATCATCTCCAAGAATCAGCTCAAGCAGCGCCTCCGTGACCGTGGGAGTCCCATGAGTGATGATGATCCTCTTCCCGCAGCTCCGTCCACTTCCACCTTCGGTTTCCCGTCTCATGACGAGTACCCCGAGTTCTTTGTTGCTGATGATGACATCCGCCAGGAGTGACCGAGTCTGTTTAGTTCTTCGCCCCTTTTTACTTGTTGCTGTCAAAGGGGGAGAAGTAGTATCTTAGTATGGTCATGCTATGATGTGTTGGCTATTTGTGTTACCTACTATTATTCAAACTTGTTATGTTGCTACCTATGGTTCTTGATCGTTTGAGACTATGTTATTATCTTGTGGCTATGAAATGTTTTTAGTCTATGTGTTATGGTGGTTTCATATGTGCATGTCTGTCACATTTATATCTCTTTGAGCTACATACGCTACCATACGAAGTCTATGTTGTACATCCTAACATATTCATCTCATGCACACAATGAGGGGGAGCTAAAAGCAAATAGAAACATAAACATACTTTGTACTTTTGCTCTCATGTTTGTCAATACTAAGATTATTTATTGCATATATGATACTACATGTATGATTGTCATCAACAATCAAAAAGGGGGAGATTGAAAGAGCAATCATGCCCTTACATCATGTTTTGATGTTGATGACAATATACATGTAGGGGTCTAACAATGTTTGTCAAGTAAATCTCAGGTGTTAGCACCCGGTTCATCGAAGTGTGTGGATCAAGAGCATACAAAGTGAATTTTACTCAAGGATGAAGCATAAAAATTGATTACATATTCGTTTTCTTGAGTATAGGATCCCGCACTATTAAGAGGGGATCGATAGGGTTAGTTAAAGGCTTGCTCTTGCCACAAACCTCCTTGCCATATATGCACATGCTCCATCTTCATGCTTTTGTCTCTGGGCTGCCGGATGTCCGGCTTCAAGTCGGATGTCCGGGCCCCACGCCGGATATTCGGCCTGCTCGCCGGATATCCGGGCCTAGCTATCCAGAGAGCACTTTGTGTTGTGCTGCTTGCCGGATGTCTGGCCCTCTATGCCAGATGCCCGGGCTCCAAGTGCACCCCGGATTTCCGGGCTCCCCTGTTGGACGTCCGGCCTATGCTATCCAGAGGCCGTTTCTGATTTGGTAAACTTGTTGGATGTCCGTCCATGTGCCGGATGTCCGGGGTTTCCTGACTTGCCGGATGTTCGGGCTTGGCCCCCGGATGTCCGGCCCCTCTGCTTTCTGCTCTGTTTCTGCCTTGTTCTTCGAGTGGCTTGCCAGGCCAGATGTTCGGCCCCTAGCCCGGATGTCCGGCCTGCCCGTTCACTTGTACTACAACGGCCATATTTGTGCTCACACTATATATAGCCCTTCTCCCCCATGGGAGAGGGTTGACCATTCACTTTGAACAAACCCTATAACACATTTCACTCTCTCTCTCTCTCACTTTTCCACACCAAATCTTAGATCCCCAAGGGATTTAAGAACATCTGAGAGAAGTTGTCCGATCAAGTGATAGATCCACTCCTTCCCCTTCTTTGCACCAAAGGAATTCGTGATTTGAGCAAGTCTTGAGCTTTTCCCCATCGTTCTTGTTACTCTTGGAGGTTGGAGACTCCTAGGCGGTAGGAGTCTTTCGGAGAGGAATCGACCATTGTGATTACCCCCGGAAAGTTTGTGAGGGTTTGGAGACCACCCCAAGGTCTACCACTAGTGGTTGAGAAACGCCTCCGTGGTGTTGTCTCAAAGGGAGAATAGGGTGAGCCTTCCTGGCGTTGGTGTGCCTTCGTGGTAACATCCACCTCTCTAACGGTGACGTAGCTTCCCTCCAAGGAAGTGAACATCGGCATACATCCTCGTCTACCAGAGTTGCGGTTATCCCTAACCCTAACTCTCTACTTGCGGTTACTTGTCTCTTAGAACTTACTTATATCTTATTGTGCTTGCCTACTTACATACTTGTGTTACTTGTTTGTCTTGCTTAGCTCTTAGCATCACACTTGCAATTGTTAGGCTCACTTTCATATTCCGCATTATTGCCTAAAATTGCTAAGTAATAATTAAAATTTGTAATTGTACCTATTCACCCCCCCCCTCTAGGTCCATCTCGATCCTTTTAGGAGGAAAAATACTTAGGCTCCCCAAGGATTGAAATACTACTTTACCTTTTTGTATGGGTGAGTTTGTAAGAGCAACTCCAACGCGTCGACCCAAACAGATGTCGATTTTGTCCGCTTTTTGTCCGTTAGGATCGGCCCGGCGAACACCCATGTCCGCTTCCGCGTTTGGGTCGGCGGATGCGCCCAACCCTGGCCCGACCCAATTTTTAGTTCGCGCGACAAAAATAGACCACAAATATTTCAAAAAAAATTAAACATTAATGCCGTCCATAAAGGCCTGCGAGAGTCCACGTGTCCACATTACATTAACTAAAACATTAATTAAAACTAAACTACGAGGCGACGCGCTGCCCTAGGCGTCGTCCTCGTCGACATCGGGGCTGGTGAGGTCAGCGTCGGCGCCGGGCCGGCCCAGGAGAACGTCGTGTTCCAGAGCCTGGCGATGTCGTCCGCCAGGGGCTGTGCCACCACCTGGTGGGCAAGGCGCGCCTTCTCCTCCGCCTCGCAGCTCTCCTTATTGGCGTCACGTTCGAGCATTTCGAGGTACTCGCCCTCGTGGCGCTCCTCGGCTAGCCTTCGCTGGCGTCATTGCTCGAGGTACACCTGCTCCTGCGCCGGCGTCACCCGCATCCACACCGGTGGAGCGCTGACCCACTCGCACACTACCCCGGTCCAGGAGTAGCGCTCGATGGGGGTCGGCTCCAGCTCAGCCCTGGCTAGGGACGGCGGGGCCAGCGGTGGCACGACGCAGTCGCCGGCCGCGGACAGCACCATGATCTCTGCCATGCGTGCCTCGTACACCGCCTTCTCCTCCTCCTCCCCACGCCGCTCCTCCTCCTCCTTCCCGCGTCGCTCCTCCTCCTCCTCCCCGCGCCGCTCCTCCTCCTCGCTCTCACGGAGGACAGCCGCCGGGGCCGTTTGGTCCTCGTCGGTGAGGAGCCATGCGAGATGTCACGGACGCTGCGCCACCTGGCCTCCTCGTGCTCTAAGGCGAACCAAGGGGCCCAAAAGGGCGGGTCGACATCGTAGGCGGAGTCGCGGCGCTGCTCCAGCGTCAGCAGCGCCCGCCGGCGCCGCAGCTTCTCCGCGTGCGCCCACGCCGACCGCGGCGCCGCCGGCACTAGGATATCCTCCGGATCCAAGTGTCAGTCGTGTGTCAGGGTGACGACGGGGTAGGGGAGAGGGACGCGGTTCTCCCAGTGCCACTTTGCCTGGTGCACTAGGACGCTCACGCGCTGCCTCGGCCGACGGGAAGACGCTGACGGGGGGAGGCAGGGGAGAGGGGTGGGGGTGTCCTTGCCCTTGCCTTTGCCAGAGAAGAAACCCATCTTGGCGAGGAGACGGCGGGGGAGAAGGTGGCTAGGGTTGTCGCCAACGGGGGAGCAAAGGGTGGCGAGATGGGGGCGGGGGCCCCCGGAAGCGGATGCGAACGCCCCCCCCCCCCCCCCCCGGCACGCCTGGATTAAAAAAGGCTAACCGCCATCGCTGACGCGTGGTCCTGAGGTGGGCGGTCGTCATAAATTAAGCTGACCGCGGGAGTTGGAGGGCCGCCAGGTGGGGACGCGGCGGACATCGAGAAGGCGCGCGAGGCGTCCGCTTCGCATCCGCGTCGGCGCATTTCTGCTGCAAATTTGGGTGGCAAATAGGTCGGCGCGGACGTGAAGCGGACGCGTTTTGCGAATGGGTCGGCACGTTGGGCCTCCATTTTTGTCCACGCCGATTCAAACGGACGACGGCGGACAAAATGGGTACCTGTGTTCGAGTTGCTCTAAGCACTTAGGCCAACTCCACCGCGCGACCCCAAATGGACGTCTGTTTTGCCCGGATTCTGTCCGTTTTGGGTAGGACAATGGGGTCGTGTCCGGGCCGTTCTGGGATACGGTGGCCGTACGCCCAACGCGTGGACGCATCCCGGTCGCATCCTGTCCGCGTACTTTTTTCTTTGCAAGCCCTTAAACTTTTTTTCATCATTCATTTTTGATACATGGGAATACATCACCAAATTTTGACTAGAAAAGCAAGATCAAAGAAAACAAGAACCAGAAGAATACATTTTAGAAGATATCCAACTTACATAACTGCTCCTGTAAGTTGGATTAGTGCTTTCTCGATGCATTCATTGTTGATCTGCAGAGGAGCCTCGATCTTGCGTGCTTCTTTCTTCTTCGAGTCTAAAGAAGTAGAGGTTGCTTCCTCGCATCTAGTCTCGTGTCTAGCCTCTAATCTAGCAACAGGTGCACTTATCTCATCTACAGCCTCTATGCTAGCTAAAAGTGCACGAACATCTACTAAATTGCGCTCTATCAATATATCGATGTACTCTTCTTCCCAATACCAAAACTTGCATCCATTCTACATAATAAAATTTGAAGTTAGCACAACTAGTCAAATCTAGAGCACAAACCGAAGCTAAAAAGAGCACATACCGACGGTGTAGATCCGAGCGGCTAGAGGAGGAGCCACTGCCTGCATGTGGCCTTGTGGCCCTGCCAGGGCCTTCCGGCCCGGTGCCCGGCCAGTCCATGGCGCGGCGCGGCCTCCCACAGCCGGGCAAGCTCAAGACCGACCGGATCCGACCCAAATCCGGCCGGCGGGTGCGCAAATCAGGTGGCCGTGGTTGGGTAGCTCGGGGGCGCCGAGGGAAAGGGGTTGGGCGAGCGCGCGACCGTGCTGCACAGCTGCAATGGCAGCGGCGGCGGCGGCGAGGAAAGAGTGGAGAAGAGTGAAGGGTGTGCGACCGAAGGGAGGGAGGGGGCGGATAGAAAAAGGCGCCCCTGTGCCACCGACAGGCGGGCCAGGGAAGGACACGCGCAGACGGCCCGCGTGTCCGTGTGCTGTCCGTTTCACCCTAAAAGCAGCGCAAACTTGGGCCGGGGATGGGTCGAAAGCGGACAGAAAACGGACAAAAATTCGTTTGCGCCCGCGCGCTGGGCCGTCTGGTTCGTCCGTTTTACCTAAACGGACGCGCGCGGACAGGATGGAGTCGCATGGTGGAGTTGGCCTTATATTATTTATCATACCGCCTTGGGCCTTTTGAAAGAAAATAACTTCTCTAGAAAGGCCGCAAACTCTACGTATTCTTTTCACTTTACTCGGTAGTTATACTAGGCCATTTTAGACCGGCGGTCACTCTCTTTCGAAATGAGTACTAAAAACTACTGTAGACGTTTACTGTTCATCAGGGCTCTGTCGAGGCATTTGCCTCCATCCAGATTTGGGGTGGACCGAGTTGAGCGCGCTCGCGCACCACCGGAGGTATGCTCTTGATTCCACTCACCTCCCCTCGTTGATCATCTCGACATTTCTTTCTGAACTTGTTCCTCCGCGTTCCTCTTTTTCGTGCCGTCCCAAATCTTGTCCCGAGCTGCGGATTCACGGCTTGTGGTTGTTCATCTTTGGTCGCTGCAGCCTCCCTGCACACAACCTGTTCGATGAAACGCCTCTGAGCTCTGACCCCACGGCGGAGGCTTCGGGCGATAGGAGCAGGATCAGCGCCCTCCCGGACGAAGTCCTCTTCCGTGTCCTGTCCCACCTGCGCTCACACGAAGCTGTGCACACATGCGTGCTGTCACGGCGCTGGCGAGACCTCTGGCAGTCGGTGCCCTGCATCGACGTGTCTTTCAACGAATTCGCAGACATGGCCGATGAAGACGAAGACGAGGACGACTTTGAGCCTGTGGTGCTGTTCAAGAAGTTTGTGAACCGTTTGCTGATGCTCCGCAGACCCGTTGACCTGGAGGAGTTCCGGCTCGAGTACAGCTTGCCCATCGGCACCGTGGACCTCAATGCTAACTCTGCGGATGCGAACCTATGGATCGCCCATGTGTTACAGTACAAGGCTCGGGCTGTCAAGGTTGTCACTCACAACGAATATTTGCAGCTCGTTCCTGCGGTATTCACTTCAAAGCACTTGAAAAGACTGCACATTTGCAATGCTCAACTGATCCGAGGTTTCTTTGAGCGCCTCAAAACGGGCTGCCCAGCATTGGAATATCTCTTCCTATCGGACTGCAATATTATGGACCACGAGATCATCTTCAACACACTGAAGGTTTTGACCCTCACCGAGGAAACAACGTTCTCATCTACACAATCTTCTATTTCTGCTCCAAGTCTCATTTCTCTGTTCATGGATGAGTGTCGTTCGGAGGCCAGGCTACCTATACTAAAAAACATGTCATCTCTAGAGACTGCATCAGTATTGCTTTCAGGAGGATATATCACAACCTGTGATGCTGATGGTATCAGGCAGTTTCTCAGGGGCCTCTCTGATGTTAGAAGTTTGGACTTCTACTATGGGGATAGACAGGTATGCTTCTTGATTTGACATCACTATCTGTGATGCCTCCAGTTTTTCATAGACATTGATCTTGAGATACTTATCCATACCAAAATCTGCAACCTAAGCATGTTTCTTTTCTTGCTGCCTTAGCCCTTCACAGTTATACTAAACTAGATGACCCGTTGCGCCAATGGCGCAAAGGCCGAGAGCAAGCTAACTATTGAAAGCGTGTGCATCAAAATATGTAGATACAGAATGAAACATATGGAAGTATGGATTGATGATAGATAGATTGTTGCTGATGATACATGTTTTCTAAGAAGCTTACGAACGATCATTAACAATGTTATGAGCAAGGCATGTAGATAGGCAGAGATACGTTAGACAGATGTATCGCTGGATGTTTAGAACAACTTCTTTGAGGCAGCTCTTCATAACTGCTATTCTTCGTAGCCTGCATTGCTCAGAGCAGAAATTCCTTCGATATCATCGTCCAGGCTCCAATAATAGTGGTTTGTTTGCTGGAGATCATATTCAGACTGTTGTTGTATCGCTAAGACGATCAGCAATATATGTTACCTGTGATAAAACATGATTGAGATTGTTGTCTTTGGAGCTGTTAAATGATATAAGGAAGAATATACTATCAGCAACTGTAGTCTATGATTTTGTATCTGCTTGTGTGTGTATGAATCTCTTGAAAGACATACAATTATCAGAGTAACCAAATTATATGTGCTGTGTACCTATCTCCAAAGAGAACAACATGACCTTAAAATTGCTCTGCTTGTAGTTTTGGTCAAGCAACAAGAAAACCTGGGATTAAGAGGTGCAGGTGTTTGGTCGGTGTTGCTAGTAGAAAACAAAAAGAAATTGTTGCTGATGCTATAGTATTCATCAAATCTGATTCTGAAGCAAACCTAACAAATTAACCTTTTTCCCTTCATTTTGACTGAATAATGCTGTTCTCTTATGATTTCATTTGTGCATCTGGTTTGCGAAGCAAGTTGAAATTGGTGGGCTGAACTAAAAAAAACATACTTGTGTAGCTGGATCCAAACAGTAGAATTCTGTTCATGCCTTCTGTAAGACCACCGTTACAGAATGGGAATAATGCCCAGAGTTTACTTTGAAGGGATTGGAGCGAGATTCTGGGAAGAGCTAACCTGAGGGTCAGCAGCCAAATCTTTGAGCTGGGGGGGGGGGGGGGGGGGGGGGGGGGGGGGGGGGGGGGGGGGCAGATCTCGCGGATGCAGTCGGCTGTTTGTTGCAGAGGAGCTATGGTTGGTGAGCGAGTGAAGGTCGGCTGTTGTTGTGGCGGGTGGATGGATAGGGTTAAGGCATCAGCATCTGCTTGTGTGGATAAATCAGGTGGCCCAGTAAACCGAGGCCCTCACCTTATTGATTTTAAGCCCATTTGCTAGCACACATGTGCACTGAAACATGCTGTTGGCGGCTGTGGTGTAAAGAATTTGAAAATCTAATTTGAATTTGTAATCTTCAGTAAGTAAACGCATACAGAGCCTTTTCATGTGGTATATATCTGGACTTATTTGAGCTAATATTCTTGATAGGGCAAACAACAACATTTGTTTTTACACCAAGACGTAGACATGAACAAATGTATCAGCTGACATGTATGGTAGAAGGCAAGCATTAATGAGCGAAGGCACTACAGGCATTGTTGAAACAGTAACCACTTTCTTAAAAGGCCCTAATAGCATGTCTATGTTTCATGTTAAAGTGAACAGAATGTAAAGTATGGCAATGGAAAAATAAGCAGAAGAAAGGGGTTGCAAGAATAGACATACCACTCAGGCACGCTCATTCCATTGCTTTGTCGCATTCTTTAGAGACAAACAGGATTGCACCCTTCCTCGTGTACCCCTTGTAGAATGTGGGATCTAGCTCGATGCACTTCTCGGTATCCTTCAGTACTTCAGGCATGGCACCTGTCTTGGTGTAACAGGCAGCCGTGTTGCCGTATGCCTGAAACATTGCCAATAGCTTAGCACTACAAAAGACTCCACATCACAACACCTACACTACAGAAGCATCTATAGACAATGGTCATCTCAAGGCTAATTCAAATGGCATACATGCAGTGTGAGATGTTATCCACATTACAACAGCGAAATAGCTTTACATAATTTTTTAGCTCAAGCAATTGTAATAAAACATCAAAAATTACCTTTGGATCCTTTGGGTTTCTTCTGAGCGCCTCAGTATAATGCTTCTGGTTCTGCTAACTCCAGACGTTTTTATGTCGTACTGCTAGTTCTCGAGTGTCCCAATAACTTGAAAAAAATCAACACTAATCTCTGGCTGATACCACACACGAGTTGTTGTTGCTGGTACAGGAGTTTAGGGGCAAGGAGAGTAGGCACACATGCTTGCTGGAGCTCTTTGGCAGCATAGCAGCGTAGCACAAACTCACGGAAAAACTCAAGGAAGATAAAGATATTACAAGAAAGTGATGCTTGTTCCCAGTGAGCAATAAAATATCGTATTTCAAATATTGTAGGTAGAACGGAAACATCACAAAGCAAATGCAGATATGAGATGGTTAACTAAATTTGATGTTTCACTGTTCTCGTTGGACAAAATGGCAATCCATAGAAACAAGGATGATCATCCGAAACACTTAAATGATGAAGAACATGAACTGAGATACATCATACATGCAACAGGGCATCACTTTGTCTCAAAAGAGGGGAATTGCTTGGTCAGCAAATATATTTATCTGCATAAATGTCCATGTTTGCACCCTGTACATAGTATATATACTACAGATATGTGTTCGATGGAAGATGGTTTCAGGGTCTTATTATGACAGCAAAAAAACTAAACAAACTGAAGTCGTGCGTTTCTCTTCAGAGAGGAGGCGAAAGGTCTAATTTGTTGCCACTGTTATGTCCATCTGAATCCTACCTATGGGATTGCAAAACAGAGGAACTCGACTCATGAATATGCAGTGTTATTCCTTCAATTTTTCTACTCATCAGGTCATCTCATCCCTTGCTACGACAGGCTGCTGGTTCATCAATAACACACTTCAGAGGAAGGCCCTGCAGTATTTTCACCCTTAACAAAATATTCAGTCAATCAGCCATGTGCATCACATAGTCCACGGCAATCTTTTTTGTGAAGAACAAATATAATATCTACAACAAGTTAATCGTGCGAACCAGTTTCAGCTATCAGGAAGTGAAGGAGAATTGTTCTCTGTTCTCTAGCCATCAGAACACAATACTAAGTCCTAACTGAACAGAAATATTGCCTCAATCTTAAACTCAGATGCTTTCTTTCATTGTTATAAGGAGAATCCCCAAATCTGTGCTAATTCTCTCTAAAACTGAATATAGGCCAGATCTGAAACCAGAGCCTGCCTAAGCACCATCCTCGGGATAACAGAAAATATGCATTGGGTGGAGTTTAGCAAGAACTAAAATCAACCAAAACAGTGTCTAAGGACGAAATATGGCACTATATTAGGATCCCGGGCATAGGCTCATGGCAACAGAAAAAGGAAAAATGGGGAGCAGAACGAATCTAGGTTGCAGAGAAAAAGAATTTCCAAACAACATGTATAGGGCACACTGAGCATATAAACAGCAAAAGTTCACTTCTGAATTTGGTCACACAACATAAAGAAATCATATTATTACCTTTAGGATTGGGGAAGCCAAAAGAAACAGGAAATAAGCGAATAGATAGAAATTCATCTGAACTGGTGGCTCTCCCATGACATTGGACCTGCAATTTGACCACAAAAATTGTAACTTCCAATATATTTGAAGAATACAAAAAGTCAAATCTCAAAGAAAACATGGATACTTTTCAATCATACTACTTTTATGCCAATGATAGCATGAATATGAAGAACAGTACGCCAGGGAATGACAAATCCATGTGTAAGAGGTCAACAATAAGCTCTGAGATTTGTGGGGTAACAGATGCATAGGTGGACCTCTAGAACCAGATATGATAACGAGGTCGTCAACGACAACTCACAGGGAAACACCAAAGATATGTTGTCTACCTAAAATTTCCAAACAAATTGTAGAGCTAGCTGAAGATACAACTAACAATGTGTGCACATACAAGAAACATATGCATGCCAATTCCAGATATTTGCATGAACCTAAGCAAAATATTACATGACCTTTTTATGAAATTTATACTATATAATGCTTAGGCTGTATCATTACCTGTTCCATTTCCGGCAAAAGAACAATCTGAACTCGGCCTGCAGCTTTATTCTGAAAAATGAGATCAATAATTTGTACGCATCGTACAATGAACTTTGTAGCTGCAACAAGAGGTTTGTGACCAAATTATTCACTTAAATGAGCAGAAGCACAAGCAAAATTTAATTTGTGGTCAGTATAGCAACCTGGTAGTAGAAATTGATTATGTGTTCTCTTTGCTTACGTATAAATGCAGTCTGCATTAAGAATAACAAGCAGGAAAGCCTTAGGATGGATACGCAGTAAGAATGTAGTAAATCTTTAGGAATCTCATGGTAAAATGAAGCTACAATAACATGTAGGCATGAAGAGAGCTAGATAACGGAATGAGTTTAGCAAGAAAATTATGCATGTTGTTAGAATAGTGAGAAACAAGTGACCAAGGGGCACGCTGAATATCTCAGAATGAATTAGAGCCACTAAACTATACATCTTACAGGGCTTCTGCAAATACAGTATCTATAGTTATACGACAGCACATAAAGTATATTCTAAAGCAGGCTGGGAGCATCCAAACATGTTTTCTTTGCCAAGAATTAAAAACAGAGTTACATCTGGATCTAGAATAGAAAAATATACCTCTAGGACAGCTCTACTCGTACAAGTTCTTGATTGCCTCTGCTGAGGACCAGACTGGATCGAAGTTCTAAGAACTGAAACCATGCTTAGTTAAAGTGGAAGTAGAGAGAGAGAGAGAGAGAGAGAGAGAGAGAGAGAGAGAGAGATTAATATTTACATTCAAAGACGTAGGACTGAATTTGCTGTTGGGGGGTCTGCAACTCATAGAATATGCATCATTTGCAATCTCCTTAACAACCCGGTATTGAAACTGTACAGATCAGCTGAACAAACAGATTATCCTGCAGGAAAGAAGAGGTCATCGATTGTTTCAACAAGTACAGAAACAAGCAAAGATGTCGTTGCGCCACCGCAGCTTCTACGTCGCCTCGTCCGGCCATGAGGGCGTAAATGACAGTGAGAGAGGATGGAGGCGAGGACGCGGGGACGGACCTCGAGGGTGGACGGACGGCAGCACGAGGGTCGGACAGATCCGGCCGTCTCTGCAGCCCACGCTTCTCCTGCCAAGGACGACGGCGATGGCACCATGGACCACCGCTGCGGCTCGAGCTCCTCCCGAGGTCGTCGCTGCACAGATGGAGACGAAGGCGGGGGAGGAGGCGAATTTGCGCCAATGCGAGGAGCAGGGCATAGGAGGGCCGTTCCTATGGACAGTATTAGCAAATACAGGACATCTGCATCAGCTTTAGCATGCCATTAAATTAAACAACAGGTTACAAATTCACTTCCAAACCAATGTAGCGTCTCAGATTTACACACAAAATCTAAACAATTTGTTCATCACCCAAATTAGGAGCTAGTAACAAAAATATAACCTACAAATTAATCACACAAATTAGAAGGGTAAACTGGAGTAGAAGTTAGTGATACGCAGGCATGGAAGAAAAAGAAAACAAATGAAAGAGGATCTTACCAGGAGCTTAGGTCCTTGATTTGGCTGTGCAGATGACAATGTAGTGCCGTCCTTGGTCGCTGGGCTCGGGCTCGTCCATGGCAGCAAAGCCGTCGGCAACTTGGATCCGTCCTGATTCGTCCCTCTCTGTTCGTCAGGGAGAGAGCACATAAGAAAGAGAAGGAGAGAGATCTGAAACAGGGGATTGGAGAAGAGAGGATACCATGGAGACGACGCCGGCGCCGACGCACCCCCGCTGGCAGGTTCCCCAGGCCCAAGTTGTGCCTCTACCGCAGCGAAGAAGACGCTGGTGGCAGCGTGCGGTGGGCTGCGTCGACAGGACGGCGCCCGGTGGCTGGGAGCGGCGGGAAGCACGGAGCTCGCCCTCGCCCACCATCGTGCGGTGCGGCAGCGACCCCGGCTCCTGCGATTGAGCACGGAGGGAGAGGGAGGGGACGAGGAGAGGCATGGGAGGAGGAGGTGGTGGAGGCGGCGGAGACGAGGCTGCGGCCGAGAGGAAGGGGGAGCGGAGGCGGCGGCGGCACGGAGAAGAGCTGCGGGATGAGGGAGAGGGAGGAGATATTTTCACAGGAGAGAGGGCTGACCATTCCTTGCGCGGTGAACCTTCACGTAGCGTCCAAGGAAACCCAGCCTCTGGTCGCTGGCCCCCACGGTCTTAGACCCCACCCGTCATCCTCTGTGGCAGCGGCCACGGATGTGAAAAAAAACCGACGGCTGGGCAAACGCCAGCGGCCAAAAAGTCACTGTCGCGACACCAGTAATTCGATCATGCGGTCAAAAAACACAGCGCGATCTCGATGGCGCTGCAACGGCGGGTGCTCTAGGAGGGTTTATATGTTCAATGATTCATTACATACATAAGTGCAAATCAAACCTCTTGATAGGATGAGCAATGTTGTCTGGTCTCTGCTCATTTGTGAATTCATCAAATTGTTAACAGAAATATCTTAGTTTTTCATAATATAAAACCCGACCATTTCATATTCATTCTTGGTACAATAACTAAGTTATAATGTAGCTTCAGCATACTAATGTAAGGTGTTTCAGCAATTGCTGAAACCATTATTGCTAACTCCTACAAACAGATTGGACCAATGCAACAGATTTCATGTGAAACAACCATGGCGTTTTAATCACATGTGCTCCATTAGTCTATCGAGGAACAAAAATGAGTACATCACTATCTATATGGTTATTTTTGGTTAACATGATCTCCGTTCGTGCTGTAATTTTTTCTACATCCAATGTGATTCAAAGCTATAGCAGTAAGATTTTCAACGGCACTGCGTCAGAAACGTAATCACATTTTGTTGACTCCCTCCTGGTATTTTTGGCAAGTTTGGTGGAAGCAGATAAATGAAATTGGAGAATATGGCATGAGTTTTATGTTGTGGCTTAATCATTTGAATCATTTGCAGCTGGAGATGGGAAATAATCACGGATGGTGCCCAACATTCAGCAATCTTAAAAACTTGACTCTTGATAGTTGGTGCGTGCATGCAGACTTCTATGCGCTGATAGTCTTCCTTCAGAACTCACCTAATCTGAAGAAGCTAACTCTTAAACTAAACGAGGTATATGGTCTTCTCCATAGCATTTATCCTTCAATGAATGTTGGTGCATGCACAGTAAAGATAAAACAGTTCTCTTTTATTTGCAAGCGACGATATCACAACGAGGTTGTATCTGCAATCATCGGCGAGCTGGAGGATAGATCGTTTATATGTGAACAGCTTGAGATTGTCGAAATCATATGCTCGGAGGGAAATGAGCTGCTGCTACTTGGGGTCAATCAGTTTTTGCTAGAAGAGAGTGGCATAAGGCCTGATCAGATGCGTGTCAGTCACCAGAACTAAGGCCGATGTGAGGTCCGATTGTTTCAGGTCCCACTACAGGTGAAATTACATGGAATCACTCATTGGCATGCCATAGCAGGCAAACATTTTCTCCCCTTGGATGTATATTCGCTAGCTCTGGTTTATTCGGAATGAACATAGCATGCGTGTTTGCTACCCTTGTCTTTTTCACACGGTAGAATCCTAGTGTTGGTTTTGAATTATGTTCTGCTGGCGGTGAACCAAAAGAAACGCATCGCTATCTTCCCATGTGATGCCATAGTTCTTCCGGGAGAACATTACACTGCATTTGACATGTATGCACAATTGCTCGTTCTGGTTGGAGCTTGGATGGCTCCATTGACACTTGTTTTGAGGGATGTGTGATGTTATTGATCTGAGTTGCATGGCTGATGGCGGCAGAAAATTTGATGCTGCATTTTTTTATTTTATTTTTTGCGAGATGATGTTGATGCTGCATTTTCTGCTGTTTCTGATAGAAAAATGTGTCATGTCAATCTTTGTAGTCTACCTTGTATGCAGTTCAACTACTCCCTCTGTTCCTAAATACTCCCTTCATTCCTAAATATAAGTCTTTTTAGAGATTCCACTATGGACTACATACAAAGCAAATGAGTGAATTACATTCCAAAATATGTCTATATACATCCGTATGTAGTTTGTGGTGGAATCTCTAAAAAGACTTACAATTAGGAACGGAGGGAGTATAAGTCTTTGTAGGGATTTCACTATGGACTACATATTGAGTAAATCTACATTCTAAAATGCATCTATATACATCCGTATGCGGTTCATAGTGAAATCTCTATAGAGACTTATATTTCCCTCTGTTCCTAAATATGAGTCTTTGCAGGGATTTCACTATGAACTACATACGGAGCAAAATAAGTGAATCTATATTTTAAAAATGCATCTATATACATCCGTATGCGGTTTATAGTGAAATCTTTACAAAGACTTATATTTAGGAACGAAGGGAGTATATGTGATATTCGTGTTAATCATGCACCCGTAAATTGCACTTCGCCATTTGTAAAACACAGTAATCCCTTCGTTCGGTTACATCCGCGTACAGTATATTATGCACACGTATACTAAGTCAACCTCTTATAACTTATAAGAAGCAAAAACCATCAACCGTTGCAAGTCTGGAAGAGATAATGAACAAGCATACGAGGAGGACGGCTGCAAAGGCACTAAAATGAAATGAGGGGTGGCTAACCACTGTCTGCGGACGCATCTGGTCGCGTTTACAGACGTTGAAGGGGTCTGGATAGTTAAAACATCTACAGCCGGACTCTCCACATCCGTCTCAAACGTCCGGATGAGCTGTCAGGTCATTGCCACGCAAAAACCGCACCGAACGGGGCTCCCTAGAAGGCCAGAACCAACCCAAACGCCCAAGATGTAAGACAACCCCATATCCAGCCCATATGTGGGGCTAATATGGGGAGGCCCGACGCGCCCGGACACTGTCGCCGCGTCGAACCGGCCCGCTATGGCCCGCGCCACCCCTATCACTACCCCCAATGAAAACCCATCCGCTCTGGCGAACCCTAGTCAAACCCTCATACCTCTCAGTCCTCTCGCCATCTCCGCTCCCCTCTATCTCCTCCACTTCCTCCCCCAATCTCTCCTGCCCCCTTCGCCATGGCCAGGTCCAGCCACGAGTCCGGCAGTGAAACCGATCCCATGGACTGGGACTGCCTCATGAACCGGCTCCTGCAGTGACGCGCTGGACACGAGGAGCTTGTGCTCTGCATCACCATCCAGCGCTCGCGGCTGGACACCAGGGGAGCTCGAGCTTTGTGCCGTCCGCCGACAGCTCCTCCAGGTCCCGCTGCCGCAATGCGGCCTGCGCTCACCCATCCCGCTCTGCACCACTCCAGATCCAGAGAAGGGCGGCCCTCTCCCCTTCCCTCTAGGGCCAGGTTCGCCCGGGCAGCGCTGGGTGCTCGTGGCTCCGGCTTCCGTGAGGATGCGGAATCCGGAGTCGGAGGCCAAGGCCGCCCGTCGCGAGCGGCAGTGGGCCGAGGCGGAGGCCGGCTCTTCCTGCCAACGTGCCCGCTTCGTCACCGTCGAACCAGAGGAGCAGCTCCTCTGCGAGGTAATGTGTTGTTCGCTGACCACGGCGGAGACAAACGCTAGGCGTCTCCGGCGCAAAAATGTGTAGGCGCTCCGACTCGAGATCAAAGCTTCAGAGCACCTCGCGAGGGAGAAGGAGACCACCAAGGCCAAGGCGGCACCCCATGCCAAAAAGCAGGTCTGTGTCATCCTCGCCTCTCCGGCTACATCTCGTCAGCGTCGGACAACGACACCACTAGCATGGACGATGACGACGATCCTCCCGCCGCGGACGTTTACACATAGGAGATGGCCCGTTGCGCCGATGACCGCAAGGGCAAGGGCCCGGCCAAGAAATGGTGATCTCCGCCTCCTCATCGTCTAGGTCTATCTCTATTTTGTATCTAGTTTAATCCAGCGAACTATGATAATAATTGGTTAGATGCCAACATTTAGCATTGCCAATACTTGGCAAGCCAACAATTGGCAATATCAAAAGTTGCTAAAAATTGGCAACTCCTTGTGAAGTTGACATGTAAACATGATAACCAACCAAGCACTAGCCAATATTTGGCATTTGGGTGCGATTAAGTTTGTCCAATGAACTATGCCGGAATCTATCTCTGTTTCAAGTCCGAGCTATTGTGATGTTGATCTACGTTGTTGATGCATTGTATGGGGAGACAAATGAGGTTGCTTGGTCACTGCTGGTGGACGTGTCCGCGGACGTATATGACCTATTGTCTACTACAACAAGGTGTGCCTTACTCTGGTGATGGAAGGGCGATGACGGCGGCGCGCCTTTGGCTCGCTTCAGTGCTTGTAGTCGTCGCTAGGTGGTCTACGGATCTGAATGTAATTTTTATTATTTCTGGTATTCGTTGTACTGCCATGATTGAAGATGAATAGATTGGATATTTTCTCGCAGAAAAAACAAAAACAAAAAACGTGGTTGTAGATGTTGTAACTTCTCCGGAAAGGCGTAAAGCATGGTCTACGTATTCTTTTCACTTTACTTGGCAATTACAGTACTCTGTTTGGAAATAAAGGCTAGACGCTTACTTTTCATCAAGGCTGTGGGCTGTGGCACTCGCCTCCACCCGGACGTGGGGTGGACGGAGTTGAGCGCCCTCGCGCACCACCGAAGGTATGCTCTTGATTCCTCTCGCCTCTCCTCGTTGATTCTCTCGACATTTCTTTTCTGGATTTGTTTCTCCGCGTTCCTCTTCTTCCTGCCGTCCCAAATCTTGTCCCAAGCTGCGGATTCACGGCTTGTATTTCTTCATTTTCGTTGCTGCAGCCCCCTGCACATCACCTGTTCGACGAAACGCCTCTGAGCTCTGACCCCATGGCGGAGGCGTCGGGCGACGGGAGCATGGAAGACAGGATCAGCGCCCTCCCGGACGAGCTCCTCATCCATGTTCTCTCCCACCTGCGCTCACGCAAAGCTGTGCAGACATGCGTGCTGGCACGGCGCTGGCGATACCTCTGGCGGTCGGTGACCTGCATCGACGTGTCTTTCGAGGAATTTGAGGACAGGGCTGCTGCAAACGACTTGGAGCGTGAGGAGGTGTTCAAGATGTTTGTGAACCATTTGCTGATTCTCCGTGAACGCGTAGACCTGAAGGAGTTCCATCTGCAGTACAGCTTGGTGGTCGGGGTCGGCTGCCTCAGTGCTAAGTCTGATGAAGCCAACCTATGGATCCGCCATGCGTTACAGTACAAGGCTCAGACTGTCAAGATAGGCAATCACAGCGAACCTCTGCAGCTTCTTCCCTCGGTATTCACTTCAACGTACTTGAAAAGACTGCACATTACCAATGCTCAACTGATCCTAGGTTTCTTTGACCGTCTCCGAAAAGGCTGCCCAGCATTGGAATATCTCTTCCTATCAACCTGCGACATTGAGGACCTTGACATTTTCTCCGACACACTCAAGGTTTTGATCCTCTCTGATGCTATCGGGTTCTCATTCTCATTTGAGCACGATGCCCAAGTCTCTATTTCTGCTCCAAGCCTCATTTCTCTGTCCGTCAAAGAGTGTCCTTCCGGGGCCAGGCTACCTATACTAAAGAACATGTCATCACTAGAGACTGCATCAGTATTGCTTTCAGAAGGAGATATCACAACTTGTGATGCTGATGGTATCAGGCAGTTTCTCGGGGGCCTCTCTGGTGTTAGAAGTTTGGATTTCTATTATGGGGATAGACAGGTATGCTTCTTGGTTTTTTGTAGATTACATTGATCTTGAGATATTTATCCATACCAAAATCTGCAACCTAAGCATGTTTTTTTCTTCTTCTGCCTTAGCCCTTCCAAGTTATACTAGATGATCCATTACATAGCATAAGTGCAAATCAAACCTCTTGATAGGATGACCAGTGCTGTCTGGTCTCCACTCATTCCATTTCGTATGCTCATTTGTTGATTCATCAAATTGTTGACCAGAGTATCTTAGTTTTCTCATAATATAAAACTAGTACAATGACTGAGTTATAATGTAGCTTCAGCATATACTAATGTGAAGGGCCTCAGCAATTGCTGAAACCATTATTGCTAACTCCTACAAACAGATTGGACCAATGCAACAGATTATCATGTGAAGCAACCATGATGTTTTAATCACATGTGCTCCATGGCTCTATCGATGAACAAAAATAAGTATATCATTGTCTAATATGGTTATTTTGTTAAGATGATCTCTGTTTGTGCTGTGATTTTTTTTCTTTCATATCCAGTTTGCTCAAAGCTATAGTTCTAAGATTTTCAACGGCAACCAATCAGAAACGTAATCACATTATGTTAACTCCCTCCTTATATTTTTGGCAAGTTTGGTTGAAGCAGAAAAAAGAAATTGAAGAATACGGCATGGGTTTATGTTGTGTCTTAACATTTGAATCATTTGCAGCTGGAGGTGAAAAATAATCACGGATGGTGCCCAACATTCAACAATCTTACAAACCTGACTCTTGATAGGTGGTGCATGCATGCGGACTTATATGCCATGATAGTCTTCCTTCAGAACTCACCTAATCTGAAGAAGCTAACTCTTAAACTAAACGAGGTATATACTGTCTTCTCCATTGCATTTATCCTTCAATGAAAGTTTGTGCATGCACAGTAAAGATAAAACTGTTCCCTTTTAATTGCCAGCCACGATATCACAACGAGGTTGTATCTGCAGTCATCGGCGAGCTGGAGGATAGATCGTTTACATGTGAACAGCTTGAGATTGTCGAAATCATATGCTCGAAGGGAAATGAGCTGCTGCTACTTGGGTTGAATCAGTTTTTGCTAGAAGAGAGTGGCATAAGGCCTGATCAGATGCGTGTCAGTCACCAGAACTAAGGCCGATGCGAGTCATCCGATTGTTTCAAGTCCCACTACAGGTGAAATTACATGGAATCACTCATTGGCATATCACATGGCAGGCAAACATTGCTTCCCCTTGGATCTATATTCGCTCGCTCTGGTTTAGTTGGAATGAACATAGCATGTGTGTTTGCTGCCCTTGTCTTTGCACACAGTAGAATCCCATAGTGTTTGTTTTGAACTATGTTCTGCGGCCGGTGAACCAAAAGAAACACACCGCTATCTTCCCATGCGATGCCATAATTCGTGTGGGGGAAGATTACACTGCATTTGACATACATGCACATGGCTCAAAATCGCCTTTTCATGGATGTGTGATGTTATTGATCTGAGTTGCATGGCTGATGACTGCAGAAAACTTGATGTTGCCTTTTCTGCTGTTTCTGAAAGAAAATGCTTCTTGTCATGTCAATCTTAGTAGTGGTACCTTGTGTGCAGCTCAACTTTATGTGATATTCGTGTTAATCATGCACCCTTAGTGTCGGAGTAAATGACCACGGGTAGCCTAACCGACTGCCCCTGGTTCTTCTAAAAAATTATCAGGCCTTTGGGCCTTCAAGCACTCCAAGCATTGAGCCGCCTTCCCTGGCCGGCTACCTCTGAAGCCGACTCCCGGAAGGCGACCCAGCCTCAGCAACCTTTCCCCAGGACAACTACGGGGTGGCCGACTTCAAGAAGCCGGCCGAGACCACAACCACCAAAGCTACACCCACATAACGGTGACAAGACGGGGTGTGGCCACAGTGCGGCCCACTACCCCCGAGGCCCGAGGCAGGCATGGCCACAGGAGGCCGTACGGGATGACCGTCCCCTGTTCGGCTCGGCACTGTAGCCATGCCAGCCTCAACGTCATCCACGACCGACTCCTGTACGGCCCGCGGGCGGCGGGCCCCTTCTGCCAAAGAGAGGCGCAAAGGCGGCCCGGCCTCCCCCAGTCGGACGGGGGTGTAGCCGGCCCCCAGAAGTCGACTACTCCCTTCCTCGAAGCAGGAGCCCCATTAAGGAGACAAGACGAGGTAAGGCTACAGTGAGAGCCCCCGAGGCGGCCCACTGTAGCCACGCTTACCTCGACAAAGCCCTCGTCATCAGAGGCGAGGCTACAGTAAGCAGCCACCGACAAGACCCTAGGCGGTGGGGCCGGCTTGTCGACCAAGAAGCCGGCAGCCGGCGGGACCCACCAGTCGGCGGGACCCAACAGCCGGCGGAGAAGCCGGCGAGCGTAGACACTGACGGTTGGGAACAGTGCCCAGCCGGATTACCATTGTATCCCCGGGGGTAGGCCTATATAAACCCCCCGGAGCACCCATGCAAAGGGTGAGCTTCTGAACACAGCACACACACCATAGAGATAGAAAGAAGCAAGAGCTAGCCTTGTTCTTCTTCTCCCTTGATCCCAACAGCTCTAGGAGCGATTGTAGCTACCTTTTCTTGATCTAGTGATCATGCGGAGACCCCGCAGAGCAGGACTAAGGGTGTTATCTCCTCGGAGAGCCCCGAACCTGGGTAAGATCCGCCGGCGTGCATGTCTTCGCCTCATCCCGTTTCCAGGCACCGGCGATGTCTTATTGGCACCCACAATGATAAGCCATCCGTTGGCATATGTCGCACCAACCACCCGACATTTGGCGCCCACCGTGGGGCCAGGTGCACCGTCGTCCGGAGACCTGTTCTGGACGGGAACCCTTTTCCTCCCCCGCGAGCGCAGCCAGCCTGCTGCGCCCGATGGCGTTTGCCTCGACGCGCTGCAAGGCGTCGACGACGCCTGCGCTGCGAGCTGCCTCGCCGATCTGCTTGGCGAGACTCGCATCTCCGACGAGCCTGCGTCCGACGCAGGCACGGACTACCCCGAGAGCCGCCTCGTCAGCCTCCTCGACTAACTTCACGTCTCCAGCGAGCCTGTTACAGATGTGGAGTCGGTCGGCTCCACCGACCCGATGCTTGTCGACTCCGACACAGCATCGCTTGACGCCTACCCCTCCGACGTGGTGGTCTTCGACGACCCTCTCCCTCGAGCTGACAGCGGCAGCAGCGCTGTCACCGAAGTGCTGGTCATCAGCCACGTCGCCAACTCGGGCGAGAACGCCCACGACGCCCTGCAAGCGGCGATGCACGACCTCTCCGTCCCCATCCCGGCCGATGCCGACGCCGAGACCCTGGAGGCACGCCGCCTCGCCCTCATCGCGGAGGGCCAGAAGATAGCCTCCATGAGACGCCTCACCGAGGCCCACCAGCGCGAAGTCAACCGCGCCGCCTTCGGTACGCCGCCGCCTAGCGGCCCGAGCCGAGCCGGCTTCGTCCAGAAGCGCGGCGCGGCCGTCGCCAGCATGCTGGGGGCAGATCGCCCCGTCTACGCCACCCCGCTCGAGAATCTGCGAGCCGCTCAGGCGGCTGCAGAAGAGCTCAATGGGCTGGGAGCCGATGAGCTCCCCTACATGACAAGACGGATCCAGCAGCTGATCGACGCGGCTGCAGAACGGCACGAAGCCGGCGCTCGTGCTGATAGTCATCCCCCGCGCCGAGAGCACGCCGCAACGTCCCGCTCGCCGACTGCGAGCGGCGCACGCCAGAAGAAAGACAAGGAGCCGGCTGCCAGCCGCAGCCGGACTCGCATCACCATCGAGCGCGACGCGGAGGGCCGCCCTCGAGCAGTAGAGCACCAAGGAAATCTGCCTCCTCCCCCGCCTCGAAGAGAAAGACGCCTCACTCCGCCGCCTATCACACACCCGACTCTTGGCGACCGACTCGGCCGCCGAGAAGGAGTCGGCGAGAACGACGCCCGCCACAGGATCGACCGCCTTGCTCGATCCTTGGCGTTAGAAGAAGAAGACGATGTCGGTCCGCCATGCTTTGGCCCCCGCATCCGCGACGAGCCCTTCCCCAAAGGGTTCTCGCTCCCCAGAGACACGCCCAAGTACAACGGCTAAGTGAAGCCGGAAGATTGGCTCATTGACTGCTCCACGGCCGTCAGCGCGCACATGGCTCAATAGCCTCAAGCCCTACAGCATCAACAGTTGGCTGGACTTCACAGAAGTCTTCGTCCGCAACTTCACCAGCACCTACAAGCGGCCTCCCAAGCCTCGCCAGCTCTCCCTCTGCGTCCAAGGGCCTAACGAGTCGACCCGCGACTACCTCACGCGGTGGGCCGAGCTCCGCAACTCCTGCGAGGGGGTGCATGAGGTCCAGGCCATCGAGTACTTCACCGCCGGGTGCCGAGAGGGCACCCTCCTCAAGCACCGACTCCTCTGCGACGAGCCGGCCACCCTCGACGAGTTGCTGGTCACCGCGGACAAATACGCCACGGCCAACTCCTCAATGAAGACCGAGCTGCGAGTAGACGCCTCTGGGAAGGTGATTGCTCCGGCTCCCAAGACGCCGGCTGGCGACCCCAATCGGCGCCCTTACCAGAACGATCACAAGCACAAGGCCCCCATGCCGGCTTCCTCCAGTCGGCAGGTGGCCACAGTTGAAGACGAGCAGCCCGAAGAACGGCCCGCTCCCAAGAAGAAGGGTGGCAGGCCGGCTTGACAGCCGTCTTTCTCCTACGAGCAAGCTCTCGACGCCCCCTGCAAGTTCCACAGCGGCGCGAAGCCGTCCAACCACACAACCCGGAAATGCCATTGGCTCACCCACATCACCAAGGGCGAGGGGATGTTGCTGCCACCGCCTCCCGGTCCGCCGCCTCCAGCCCCCAGCAGCCGGCAGCCCGGCCGGCAGTCGGCGCCATCCAAGACGAATTCCCCGAAGAGCACGCCGCCTACGTCGTCTTCACCAGCCAAACCGACGACAAGCGCAGTCGGCGCAGACAACATCAAGAAGTTAATGCGGTCGCCGCTAACACCCCCGAGTTCATGCACTGGTCAGAGAAGCCAATCAGCTGGAGCCAGGCCGACCACCCAGAGGTGATGCCCTCTCCTGGCTCCTATGCAATGGTCTTGGACGTCACCCTCGCAACGGAGAGGCGAGCTGCCAGATTTTTCCGCGTCCTGATAGACGGCGGAAGCAGTATCAACATACTGTACCGCGATACCATGGAAAAACTGAACATCAAAGCGAAACAGCTCATGCCGAGCCGCACCGTCTTCCATGGTATCGTCCCCGGCCTGTCTTGCTCCCCAATCGGCAAGATCAAAATGGATGTTCTCTTTGGAGACAAAGATCATTTCCGTCGAGAAGCAATATGGTTCGAGGTAGCGGATTTGGAGAGCCCCTATCATGCACTGCTTGGCCGACCTGCTCTGGCCAAGTTCATGGCTGTGCCCCACTACGCCTACCTAAAGATGAAGATGCCGAGCTCGAAGGGGATCATCACGGTAGCCGACGACTACAAGAAGTCCATCGAGTGCACCATGGCCAGTAGCCGGCTGCCCGAGTCCCTCGTGGTGGCAGAAGAGAAGAAGATGTTGGAACGGGTTGTGGCCATGGCCGGCAAGCAGCCGGCCTTGTCCCCCAACCCCAAGGATTGTGATGCGCAGGGCTCCTTCCAGCCTGCCAAAGAGACGAAGAAGATACCTCTGGACCCGGAGAACCCGGAGAGGTTCGCTGTCATCGGGGCGAACTTGGACAGTAAATAGGAAGGCGAGCTCGTCGACTTCCTCCGTGAGAATCGAGACATTTTCGCATGGTCCCCAAAGGACATGCCGGGTGTCCCGAAGGATTTCGCCGAGCACAAGCTACATGTCCGAGCTGATGCGAAGCCGGTCAAGCAACCCCTCCGCCGACTGTCAGAAGAGAAGCGAAGAATTGTGGGAGAAGAGATAGCCCGGCTCCTTGCCGCTGGCTTTATCATGGAAGTGTTCTTCCCAGAATGGCTTGCCAACCCAGTTCTGGTTTTGAAGAAGAATAACAAGTGGCGTATGTGTATAGACTACACCAGTCTGAACAAGGCCTGCCCAAAGGATCCGTTTGCTCTGCCACAGATTGACCAAGTGATAGACTCCACAGCCGGATGCGAGCTGTTAAGTTTTTTGGATGCGTACTCAGGGTACCATCAGATCAAGTTGGACCCAGCTGACCGCCTGAAGACTGCCTTCATCACACCCTTTGGAGCTTTCTGCTACCTGACTATGACATTCGGCTTGAGAAATGCCGGTGCCACTTTTCAGCGTTGCATGCAGAAATGCCTCTTGAAACAACTCGGCAGAAATGCCCACGTCTATGTAGACGACATTGTGGTGAAGACAGAGAAGCACGGCACCCTGCTGGAAGACCTGAAAGAAACATTCGCCAACTTGCGCCGATTCCAAATCAAGCTCAACCCCGAGAAGTGCGTGTTCGGGGTGCCAGCCGGCCAGCTGCTAGGCTTCCTGGTCTCCGAACGCGGCATCGAATGCAACCCTGTCAAGATCAAGGCCATCGAGAGGATGGAGATTCCCACCAAGCTGCGAGATGTGCAGAAGTTCACCGGCTGCTTAGCCTCCCTGAACCGTTTTATTAGCCGACTAGGAGAGAAGGCTCTCCCCTTGTACCGACTCATGAAGAAGTCCACTCACTTCGAGTGGAACGACCAAGCCGACCAAGCCTTCCATGAGTTGAAGAAAATGCTGACCACTCCGCCTGTCCTGGCTGCGCCGACTGAAAAGGAGCCCATGCTCCTCTACATCGCCGCGACTAGCCGAGTCGTCAGCACTGTTGTTGTGGTCCAGCGCCCGGAAGAAGGCCGAGCCCAGCTAGTCCAGAGGCCGGTGTACTATCTCAGCGAAGTGCTGTCCAGCTTAAAGCAGAACTACCCGCACTACCAGAAAATGTGCTATGGGGTATACTTCGCCGCCAAGAAACTGAAGCTCTACTTCCAAGAGCACCCCATCACGGTCGTGTGCACTGCCCCGCTCGCCGAGATCATAGGCAGCCGGGATGCATCCGGCCGGGTGGCCAAATGGGCCATTGCGCTGGCGCCTTACACAATCTTCTACCAACCCCGCACCGCCATCAAGTCCCAAGCACTGGCCGACTTCCTCGTCGACTGGGCCGAGACCCAGTACTTACCGCCGGCTCCCGACTCTACCCATTGGCGGATGCACTTTGACGGGTCCAAGATGCGCACCGGCTTGGGAGCCGGCATCGTCCTCACCTCTCCCAAAGGCGACAAGCTCAAGTACACGCTGCAGATCCACTTCGCCACCTCCAACAACGTGGCCGAGTACGAGGCGCTCGTACATGGGCTCCGGCTAGCCAAAGAGCTCGGCATACGCCGGATCCTGTGCTACGACGACTCAGATTTGGTGGTCCAGCAATCGTCTAGCGACTGGGACGCCAAGGACGCGAACATGGCGAGCTATCGATTCCTAGTCCAGCAGATCAGCGGATACTTCGAAGGGTGCGAGTTCCTTCACGTGCCAAGGGCCGACAACGACCAAGCAGATGCCCTAGCACGGATCGGCTCCACCCGACAAGCCATACCGACTGGCGTCTCCCTCCAGCGCCTCCTCAAGCCGTCCATCAAGCCGTCTCCAGAGTCGGATTCCATCTTCGTACCGCCTGCACCAGATACAGCCGGATCCGACTGGAGAAACCCCGCAGGCGGCACGGGGACTTTGACAACTGGCCCGGGGACTGCCGTAGTCGCACCCGGCCCGGGGACTTCAGAACCCGGACCGGGGACTGCAGCAGTCGGCCCGGGGACTGCAACAACACAAGAAGCAGTGGCCGACTCCAACTCCACGCCACCCAACCCACCCACCCGAGTCATGGTGGCTACATTAACAGAAGAAGAAGTCACAGCTCCGTCATGGGCCCAGCCCATCCTCAAGTTCCTAGTCAGCAGAGAGCTGCCGGCTGATGAGATCTCAGCGAGACTGGTGCAACGACGAGCCGCAGCATATACAATAATCAACAGAGAGCTTGTGAAGCGCAGCGTCACTGGAGTCTTCCAGCGTTGTGTCGAGCCAGAAAAAGGAGTGACAATCCTCAAAGACATCCACCAAGGCGAATGCGGCCACCACGCAGCCTCAAGATCCCTTGTGGCCAAGACTTTCCGCCATGGTTTCTTCTGGCCGACTGCCTTGGAGGATGCTAAAGAAATAGTCAAGAGCTGCAGAGGATGCCAAGTTTTTAGTTCCAAGCAACACCTGCCGGCTTCTGCACTCAAGACCATTCCCCTCACCTGGCCTTTTGCCGTCTGGGGACTGGACATGGTGGGCCCTTTCAAGACAGCCCGCGGCGGCCTGACACATCTACTTGTTGCTGTGGACAAGTTCACAAAGTGGATCAAAGCAAAGCCAATCAAGAAGCTGAACGGGCCGACTGCCGTGACATTCATCACTGACATCACTACTCGGTATGGCATGCCGCGCAGCATCATCACCGACAACGGCACGAACTTCGCCAAAGGAGCACTGGCACGTTTCTGCGCGACGCAGGGCATCCGACTGGACCTAGCGCCCGTTGCCCACCCGCAGTCAAACGGCCAGGTCGAGCGAGCAAATGGACTCATCCTCTCCGGCATCAAACCCCGACTGGTTATACCACTGGAACGATCGGCCGGCTGCTGGCTCGATGAGCTGCCGGCTGTCCTCTGGAGTCTGCGCACTACACCCAACAAATCAACCGGCTTCACTCCATTTTTCCTCGTGTATGGTGCCGAGGCTGTCATCCCAACAGACATCGAGTTCGACTCGCCTCGGATCACCATGTACACGGAGGAGGAGGCCAAAAAAGCAAGAGAAGACGGCGTCGACCTACTGGAAGAAGGCCGGCTGTTAGCACTCAGCCGGTCCGCCATCTACCAGCAAGGGCTGCGCCGCTACTACAACCGCAAGGTCAAGCCAAGATCCTTTCAAGAAGGCGACCTTGTGCTCCGGCTGATCCAGCGAACAGCCGGCCAGCACAAGCTCTCGGCCCCTTGGGAAGGCCCCTTCGTCGTCAGCAAGGCACTCGGCAACGACTCCTACTACTTGATCGACGCACAAAAACCAAGAGCACGCAAGAGAGATGACTCCGGCAAGGAGTCGGAGCGACCATGGAACGCAAACCTCCTAAGACGATTTTACAGTTGAAAGCAGTATGTATCATGCTACCCCTTTTTGTATTAAGCACGAACCAACAGGCCCCCCGAACAGTACTCGGGGACTGCCTTTTATTTATCTATGAATGACGAATGTCATATCCATGAATGTATTATTACATTTGATTTCTTGTCTGGCACCGGGTTCGACTAGTCGGCCCGGGGACTGGCCGCCTTAAGCTATATTAAAAGTTCTACCTGAAGTCAGAAAAGTAGTGTGCCGGCTCCCGAGTCCTCTCTTGTTGCAAGTCACAGCTCGAAGAACCGACTGTCCGACTAGCAAGAGGCAAGGCAGAAAGGATGCCCACACGAAAAACGGCTAAGGACCAACGAACTTATATAGCAAAAGGATGGCCCCCAAACACGCCTGCCGGCTGTCAGAACAGCCGGCTGGCCGGCTTCCTAAACACTTAGCTTTAGTCCAGCAAAGCTAGAGTACTTCCCCCCCAATCGGCCAAGCACTCCTCCAGCCACAGATTGCAGAGCAACTGTTGGACTGGGGAGGCGGCAACCAAGGGGGGGCGGCAAAGGAAAAAGCGGAAGGATAAAAAGCAAAGTACAAGGAAAGGCCAGATGCATGCATAAGTTATATATACATATAAGAAGCCCCCTACAGGCTGGCAACAGACATCAGTTCGAATACACCCAGTGGGTGGAATTGGGCAGACTTAACCAAACATTGTTCCAAAAGTAACAAGACAGGAAAACAAAAGATGGCAGACTAGGGCGCGACGCGGAAGCCGAGCTGGTCGGTGGAGACGGCCTTGCCGGCTGAAGGAGTGGCCGCCTAGCGGGTCTCGGCTTGGCCACCACCAGTGGCAGGCGACGCACTCGCACGCGACGTAGTGCTGGAGGCGCGGTCAGGCTGAGGCTGGTCGGCTGCTCCACCAGCCGGCTCGGCGTCTTCACCTTCCTCCTCCTCCTCTTCGCCCTCGTCGCTGGAGTCAATCTCCTCCGCCGAGTCTTCACCGTCCGCCGGGTTCAGCCCGAACCACTCCTTCGGCTGGGCGACACCGTTGTTGTCTACCTCGGGGGCGAAGACACTGGTGTCGGTGTAGTCGGCGATCGCCGAAGCCCGGCGGATGATAGCCGGTCGCGCCGGCTCCAGCTCCGTGTCGGCTTGCTGCCGCCAGGTAGCCAGCTGATCCAGGCTCAGGCCGGGATACCAGGCCTTGACGAACTCCAGCGCGCGCCTGGCACCGGAGCGAGCCGCCGAGGCCTTCCAAGCCTCGAAGCGGCCGACTGCCACCTCCAGCCAGTCGGCAGTCCAACTGGGGGTGCGAGGAACCACTTGGCCGGGCCAGAGGGCGGCCAAGACTTGCGCCCCGGCACGCTGAAGCCGACGGAGCAGTCGGTGAGCCGGCTGGATGCGGGCCTAGATCGCCAAGAGCTGCTCCTCCAGCGAACGGTCGGCGGTTGGCGAGATCTCAAAGCCAGCCTGCCTTCGCGCTTGGCGACGGGCCTCGATGGTCTGGTTGGCGGCAGTAGAATAGCCAGGGAAATATTCTGCGCAAGAAAGAAGAAGAAAAGAAGAAAAGAGCACCAAATCAGAAAAAGAGCCAAAGTGGCAGATGGCAAGAAAGGACGAAGAGGTAGGCGGCTTACCGTCAACCAGATCTTCGATCTGGCCATAGCCAGAGATTAGAGTCTGCCTGGCCTCAGCCCAGCCAGCCGCCTCCGTCTCGTACTCGGCCTAGAGGGCGGCTTCGCGGTCCTGCACCGCCTTCAGTGCCGCCTTGTGGCCTTCCTCCTGGTCGGCCAACTTCTTGGCCAGGCGGTCGCGTTCCTGCACCAAGGCGGTGAGCTCGGCATCCTTGGCACGAAGGGCAGTCTGAGACTGTCCTAGCTGTGCCCTCAGACTGGCGTTGGCCGCTGCAGAGACGGCAGAAAAAGAAAGAACAGTAAGAAGAAGTCGTCAAGGAAGATCCGACCCGACTGCTCAGCAGTTGGCCCGAATCTCGAGGACTACACCCAGTGGGTGCGCTGACGCGCCCCCACATGAGATAAAGAACAAAGCACGTACCTCGGCTCTCAGTAAGGTCGGCGGTCTTCTGGGCCAGCTCCTGAGCCTGGGAGTTGAAGGCGGCCGCACGAAGATGGTGGTAGTCCTGCAAGATAGACAGAAGTTCGAAGTAAGAGCAAGAATAGCAAAGACAAATCCACCAAGAAGTTCCAAGCCGCCTGCTCAGCAGCCGACTCGGAACTCGGGGACTACACCCAGTGGGTGCGCTGACGCGCCCCCACAGAATAAATCAAAGTCAAGAAGAAGCAAGATGGGAAGACCAACCCGGATGGCCGCCCGCGTCGCGAGGAACTCGTCGGTGAACTGCCTCAGCGCCGCAGCTTGGCCCTGGAGCCGGGTCCGGACGTCCTGCGCAGCCACGTTCATCACGGCCGTCCCTCCGCCTGGCGTCCACCCCGAGGTAGCGCTGGCCGCCTCCGCATCCTGGGCTGACGAGCTGGAGCCCACGGCCGGCTGCGGCTCCGACGCGGCTTTCTGTGGCTCCGACGCAGCCTTCCCCGCGCGCCAGCTCGGTGGCATCCGGACCGCCATCTCAGTCCTCGCGGCCGGCTCGCCCCCCGTCGACTGCGCAGGCGGCTGATCAGGCCGGCCGCCTTGAGCCGCCCCAGTTGGCGGGGTCGGCACCGACGCCCTCTTCAGGATGATGACGTCGTCGTCTCTCCCCAGCCCTGGCTGGTCGCCGCTGGCTCCCTCTGGCGAGGGCTCCACGTCCCCAGGCGCCATGACGCGCAGCGGGGTGACCATCAAAACCTCCCCCGCCGCCGCCGCCGCAGCCTCTGCTTGGGCCCTGGCTGCGGCATCGGCGAGCGCCTTCGCCGCCTCCTCCTCCCGTGCCGCCTGGGCGGCGGCCGCCTTCCGTGCCTCCGCCTCCCGCGCCTCCTGTTCCTCCCGCGCCTCCCGCGCGTTCCGTTCCGTCGCCGTCTGAAGCTCGGCGCGGGGGTCCACACGGCGGGTGGTGCTCCCAGACCCCCTCGGCGACTCGACGACGGAGGCAGCAGCCACCCGCTCAAGCGACAACGGAGCTCTGATCATTGGAGAAAAAGACAAGGGCTCAGGAACCACCAGAGAAAAGAAAGAAAAAAGAGTATACGAAAGAAAGTGAACTTACGCCGACACGGTCTGCGGTTGCTTCACCGTCTTGCGGAAGCGAGCCGCCTTCGCGGCCGCCTCCTCCCGCCTGGTTGCTGCCGCCCCGCCCCTGGGCTTCTTCGTCCGACTGCCGAACAAACCCTGGGCGGCGCGACGCTTTTGACCTCCGCCCGAGCAGGCGGTGCAGCGGAGGAACCCGCGCCGCGTCCAGTTGCCGGCTGGCGGCGCGAGACGACTTCGGCCTCATCGTCGTCCGGCCAGTCGTCGAATGTGACTCCGAGCCCGGAGCCGCCTGCTTCGCCGCCGGCTTGGCCACCGCCCGGCTCGATGTTGTCGTCCATACCGGCTGCCCCCAAGTCGGGGTCCTCCAGATCGTGTCCCGTCCGGTCGGGGACGAATCGACGCTCCGCGTCTGACCCGCCGGCCGGCCGAAGAAGAGGGCTTTGTCGAAAAGCAAGACGGCTAAGTTAGAGTCGGCCAAGAGGAACTCGGCAACAAAGCAAAGAGAAAGAAAATGAGACAAGGAGAACATACCGTAGGCGGCGGATTGGCTCGGCTATATGGCTCCTTGCCAAACTGCCACTCTTCGGTGAGTTTGCAGTTCGCAAGGTAGTTCACCATATAGGCGACCTCCTCGCGCGACATCTCCTTGGTGCACATTCGGCTCGGATCGAGCTGGCCGCTCATCTGACAGATCAGATGAGGCCGGCTCTGGAGCGGAAGAACCCGGCGCGTGACGAATGCGGCCAGCAGGTCGGGCTCCGTCAAGCCCTCCGACTGGGTCAGCTCTCGCACTCGGGCGACGGCGGCGGACCCGGCCGGCGTCAGAGTCACGGCTCGGAAGGACCACTGGGGCCGCCTGCCCGCCGGTGGGCCGGCTACGTAAGCCGGCAGGTTGATGTAGTCGCCCCGCGGGGCGATGTTCCGCACGTAGAAGTACGACTTTTGCCACTTCTTCACCGATTGGATCAGCGTGATGACGGGGAAGGGGTTGTCGGCGACGGACCTCCGCGACGCGATGAAGGCGCCGGTCTGAGCCGGCACGCCCTGCATGCGCGTGCCCAGCTTGGACTGGAAGAACTCCCCCCCAGAGCTCGAGGGTAGGGAGGACGCCGAGGTAGCCCTCGCACAGGGTGACGAAGGCTGATAGCAGCACCACCGCGTTTGGGGTGATGTGGTGCGGCTGGAGCTGGTAGAAATCGAGCCAGGAGCGGAAGAAGGCGCTCACTGGCAGGCCGATGCCGCGCAAGAAGTGCGAGCGGAAGACCACCCGCTCGCCCTCCCGCGGCTCCGGCGTAATTTCCCTCGCCGGTGCGAAGCGGACCTCCACCTTGTCCGCGCCGGGCAGCCGCCGCATCTGGCGGAGGAACTCGACGTGATCTTCGTGGACATTGGAGCCGTCCCAATCCCCGCCATACTGCTCCGTGGCGGGAGGCATGGCGAGAACAAGCGCGGCGACGGAGGAGCGAGTAGTGGAAGAGCGCGGCGGTGAGGCGCTGTCGCGAGAAACGGCGAGCGAAGAAGATGGTGGAAGTAGGAGGAGCGTGCGAGGGCCTGCCGCCCTCCACCTCCCCCTACTTATAGCCCCGCAAGGCGAGGCCGGGGAGGCCGGACGTGGGGTGAGACGTGGGATTAACTGCACCCATTCCCCCACGCCCCGCGATTATTGCGCCCTAAAGGCGAGCCGAAACTGCCGCAAGGAGACGTGCGGGCGGTTTCGGGATGCAAAGAATCCGTGCCTGGCCCGGGCGCGGACGTGGCAGGCCCCCGCCCTGCGGCGACGTCCCGTCGCGCGCGTGGGCTGGCGGGCTTTCTGGCCAAGGGAGGCCACGTGGTTCGCAGACGGCAAGTGGCCGGCCCGCGGCCCGGTGCACACACTAGCGAGCTCCCGCCCTCCGACTCCGGAGTTTTCGACCAAGACGACACGCCTAACCAAAGCCGGCTCCCAGCTGCCGGCTTGTCAAGATAGGAAGCTGATCGAGCTTCTCAACCCCTACTCCACCTCGAAGCCCAATCAGCTTCGGGGACTACTGTCGGAGTAAATGGCCACGGGTAGCCTAACCGACTGCCCCTGGTTCTTCTAAAAAATTATCAGGCCTTTGGGCCTTCAAGCACTCCAAGCATTGAGCCGCCTTCCCTGGCCGGCTACCTCTGAAGCCGACTCCCGGAAGGCGACCCAGCCTCAGCAACCTCTCCCCAGGACAACTACGGGGTGGCCGACTCCAAGAAGCCAGCCAAGAAGAACGCCGACTCCAAGAAGCCGGCCGAGACCACAACCACCAAAGCTACACCCACATAACGGTGACAAGACGGGGTGTGGCCACAGTGCGGCCCATTACCCCCGAGGCCCGAGGCAGGCATGGCCACAGGAGGCCGTACGGGATGACCGTCCCCTGTTCGGCTCGGCACTGTAGCCATGCCAGCCTCAACGTCATCCACGACCGACTCTTGTACGGCCCGCGGGCGGCGGGCCCATTCTGCCAGAGAGAGGCGCAAAGGCGGCCCGGCCTCCCCCAGTCGTACGGGGGTGTAGCCGGCCCCCAGAAGTCGGCTACTCCCTTCCTCGAAGCAGGAGCCCCATTAAGGAGACAAGACGAGGTAAGGCTACAATGAGAGCCCCCGAGGCGGCCCACTGTAGCCACGCTTACCTCGACAAAGCCCTCGTCATCAGAGGCGAGGCTACAGTAAGCAGCCGCCGACAAGACCCTAGGCGGTGGGGCCGGCCTGTCGACCAAGAAGCCGGCAGCCGGCGGGACCCACCAGTCGGCGGGACCCAACAGCCGGCGGAGAAGCCGGCGAGCGTAGACACTGACGGCTGGGACCAGTGCCCAGCCGGATTACCATTGTACCCCCGGGGGGTAGGCCTATATAAACCCCCCGGAGCACCCATGCAAAGGGTGAGCTTCTGAACACAGCACACACACCATAGAGATAGAAAGAAGCAAGAGCTAGCCTTGTTCTTCTTCTCCCTTGATCCCAACAGCTCTAGGAGCGATTGTAGCTACCTTTCCTTGATCTAGTGATCATGCGGAGACCCCGCAGAGCAGGACTAGGGGTGTTATCTCCTCGGAGAGCCCCGAACCTGGGTAAGATCCGCCGGCGTGCATGTCTTCGCCTCATCCCGTTTCCAGGCACCGGCGATGTCTTATTGGCACCCACAATGATAAGCCATCCGTTTCTATGCCCACGACGCGTCACTGATGGATGCAGGAGGAAGAAGACTTAGGCTCCGTCAAGGACTGGATTGTAATTTTATTTTTCTGCATGGGTGAGTTTTAAGGACATGGGTTCATTATTAAACCTAAACCCATTAAGAGGCGCTAGAATGGTGGCTAACCAGCTACGCCATGTAGGGCATGCTGGTTGGTCATGGTCAGAAAATATTTTTTAGAGTTCTTTTAAATGTTAGGGAGACTTTTTGCTGGTTGGTCATGATGAAAAAGTATTTTTTAGAGTTCTTTTAAATGATAGGGAGACTTTTTTTGAGAGAAGTTTTTTTTAGGTTTTTTTTAAAGATGATTGTGATGTCCACATGACGCGAGAATGTTATTTTAAATTTTTTGGCATGATGGTGAAGTGTGCATAGCTTTCTCTCAAGCGGTCTGCAATGGCGGCCCCAACCACTAATTTTATTAACTAGTAAGCGTGCATAGCTTATGCAATGCACGTCTTGACTAATAGCATGTTGAAAATCGTGAAGACATTCCAAGTTACATCTTGACTAATACGAATCAAAAGAAAAATGTTAGAAGCGAAAAAATCCATACATACTTTAAAATGAATCAAGTATTTAATTTAGATTGATAAATCATGAAAATATAAAATGATAAACCATCAATTTCGATTCGTCCTCAGGAAAGTATTCACAATATATTAGGTGCTTTCCCTTCATCAAGTTCTTCTTTTTGTTGAAAAACTTCCGTTCTATTCATTTTCTCATAGCAGGACAACGAACATTAGAAATGATAAAAATTACATCCAGATTCGTAGACCACCTAGCGACGACTACAAGCACTGAAGCGAGTCGAAGGGGTGCCGCCGTCATCACCCCTCCCTCGCCGGAGTCGAGCAAAACTTGTTGTAGTAGACAGTCAGAAAGTCATCGTGCTAAGGCCCCGTAGGACTAACGCAGCAGAATAACAATCATCGCCGATGAAGAATACCGTAGATCGGAAGGTTCCAACCTAAAGACACACCAACGTAGATGAACTACTTCCCGCAAAAAAAAACGTAGATGAACTACGACTAGATCCGAGAAAATCCGTCAAGGACAGATCTGTCGGAGACACGTCTCCACGCCCACCGATGATGCTAGACACACCACCGGGACAGGGGCTAGGCGGGTAGAACCTTATTACATCTTCAGGGAGCCATCGTTGTCTTGTCTTCCTGAACATGACACAAACCCAAACAATCTAAAATCAGAGCCCTCCGCCGGCAAGGGCCGGGGTCCACCACACAACCATGGCCCTAAGGCCATTAGAGACGGGGCGAACCGGCGGCTGCGGCTACGGGAGGCAAAGGAGCCTTTCTTAAGTTGCAAGCTAGGACTCGTCTACCCATATAACCCCCTTCATCAAGTTCAATTCTTGGAAATTAAAGTTTTCATTGAGAAATGCTCAAAAAAGGGACTAATTACCTCGTGACAAGGATGCACTTAATTGTAGGTATTAGGGCCAACTGAGCTGAAAAAGGAAACCAGAACCATGCTACAAGATGATGATCCTCGGTCATCCAAAATAATTCTCCAAGTACTACATTTTTCCATGATATGCAACCTGATATCATCATTAAAGTTTTAATCAGGATAAATTCTTTTTTAGTAGTAGGAGCGGAGTTGACCATGTGAAATAATATAAATCACGCACTAAGATCTATATCATTCGCGTTAAAGGGAAATAATGAGCAATGCAAGAATTGGATTAGAGAATAACTTAGGGCATGAAGTCAGCGGGTAATCTTGCACACACAATGCTCTCCTTGACCATGTGAAATAATATCATCTCGAAAGATCGGGAGAACACAACACACGAAATAAACCCAGCCCCGGAAAAGTAGGATCGCACGAGGTGATCAAGGGAGGCGACGAGGGTTCCCTTGCGCGCCGCCGGTTCCCTCTCTCTCCGTCGGCCGCTCCGGCGGCGGGAGGGAGGGGGAACCTCGGGTTTGTTCGCTAGGTGGGTGTGTGGTAGGGTTACGGTTGAGGGAGACGCTGCCGAGGCCGTTGCGGTGGTGTCACGTCGGAATAAGTTTCTCCGGGCTCCGTTCGCGGTCAGGCAAGGCTTTTGCCTTCGTCTAGGAGCCAGCGGGGTTGGGGATCCCCGGATCTCGTCGAGGTCACGGGTTATGGTGGCTGGAGGTCCATCGGCACTGGCCGTTTGGGTCCTCAGATGGGCGATGTATGTAGGGAGACGAAGACCTTTCTTCTTCCTTGTTGGTATGATTTGCTGTTGTTGTTCTTCTCCTTCCTCTGTGCTGATGCTGGTGGGAGATCCTGCTTTGTCCGGGCGGATGGCCCGGCCGCGGTGCTGGGCCGGTCGGATGACTCGAGTTCTCTTCCTTCCGGAAGGGACACTTTTCGCGGTACTCAAAGCCAAAGATGGCGACGACTGTTGCAGGTGTGTTGGATTGATGTCCATGCCCTCTCAGCGCTGGTGTCGAGAAAGGAGGAAGCAGCGTGGCGGCAATTGTATGGTCGAAGATGATGACCTGTTTGCGACTGGTTGCAGATCCTTCTGCTGCAGGGGTCTTCTCTCAAGATTCAGGGATGATGACACAGGGCTCCTGAGATCTTCTTGTGTTTTGGTTGTCTTAGGGTACTCTAGGTGTTCATGGTCCTTTGTGTTTGCGTTTCAGTGTGCTGGTAAGGGTCAACTACTTTGTAATGATTCGTGATATGAATGAAAAAATTCTAAAAAAAAGAAAGATCGGGAGACCCCTGCACCTATCACTGTGCCCCCTACCCTCATCTCTTATGTCCCTCGCTCATCTCTTTCTCCCATCCTCCTTCCTCTTTTAGAGCTCGAGCAAAGGTGTCCTTAGATCAATCGATGTCGTAGAGAAAACGGAGGTAGCACTGGGTTAGCGATATTAATCGTGGGCGGCGCACGGAGCTGACGAGTGCATAACTAGGATTTGATCTTTCTTCTTCTCTTCTTCCTCCTTACATGTGGTAGTATATAAAATGGATTGCATTTTAGAATATAGATTACAGTTTCTTTATTCACTCTTGGTGAAAATGCAGGTTCAGTGTCGGGATTCCGAATTCCAAAATAAATTACACTTAATTTGTAGGCACGATTTACTTCATGCAAGCGTCAATTACTGCATGTTTGGCGAGGTGCCGGGAGGGGAGATTAGGGCCTGAGGGTGAAGGCTCCAACGAGGTGCAGGCCGGCTGCCAACACGGGGAGGATGTGTGTGGGTGCCCATGTTGGGGAACGCAGTATTTCAAAAAAATTCCTACGATCACGCAAGATCTATCTAGGAGATGCATACACTACAAAAAAAGACACATCCGTGACATTTTGGGCCGAACGAAATTTTTTCTATCAAACTTATGACACTTCTATGACGATAATTGTGACAAAACCCGGTATCATCATAGATGTGGTGGGGTCCTACTTCTATGACAAAAAATCATGACAGAAAATGGGCTTTTCGTCCTGGGCGGGCCGCAGACGCAGCTGCATGACATTCTTTGGGCCGTCCATGACAGAAAAAACCATGGTAGAAGCGAGGGCGAGGAAAATATCGGGGTGTTCCCGCTTACGGTGGGTGGTCGGGGCCGAGCGATGCGCGTTTCTCTCGTACACGCACGCGCGTGGGTGCGAGGCATTGGGCTCTAACTGAACCCGAGCGAGGCGTTGGGCTCTAACTGAACCCGAGCGAGGCGTTGGGCTCTAACTGAACCTGAGCGATTGTACTGCAGGCTACGCGTTACTGAACCCGAGCGATCGATCGATGGCTGTTAACTGAACCTGATCGAGCGATTCCTTCGCTACTGCTGCTAACTGAAGCCGATCAATGCTGCCTCTGGATGAACAGTGAGCATTGCTGGGGGGTTTGGATGAACAGTTCCCGGTGGGGGTGGATGAACAGGACCCCGTGGTGTTGCCTCTAGATGAACAGGACCCTGATCGATCGAGCCGGTTGGGACTGGATGAACAGGACCCCGTGGAGGGCTAGATGAACAGGACCACCCCGTGGAGGGCAGGATGAACAGTAGACGGTGGAGGGCTGGATGAACAGTAGCCCGTGGAGGGTGGTTGAACAGGAGCCCGTGGAGAGGGCTGGTTGAACAGTAGCCGGTGGAGTAGCGTGCGGTGGAGGCTGGATGAACAGGAGCCCGTGGATGAACAGTCGCAGGTGAAGGCCGGAGGAGGTCGACGGTGGATGAACAGTAGCCCGTGGAGGCTGGAGGGGGTCGACGGTGGAGATGAACAGTATCCCGTGGAGTCGCGTTTTGCGGTACGCCACACCCCTCCCGATGAACAGGACCCCCGTTTCGACCGTAGCGCTCCAACACAAGTCAGTTTCCTCCGTTTTGCGGTACGCCACACCCCTCCCGATCAACAGGACCCCCGTTTTGACCGTAGGAGGTCCGTTTCCTCCGTTTTGCGGTACGCCAGACCCCTCCCGATGAACAGGATCCCGTTTCGACCATGGCCGGTTGAACACAAGGCCTTTTCCTCCGTTCTGCGGTACGCTAGGCCTCGTTTCCATCGGCTATTCCGTCCAAGCCCTCCCGATGAACACGACGACGCATTCCGTTCCGACCCAGCCGGTTGGCTCCCCATGAACATGACGACGACGTAGTTTCTCCGTTCCGACCCAGCCATGTACATGAGCCCTGGCCGTACGTATGCACGAGTAGGCGTTCGAGACCCTGCCCGTATGTACATATGTGGCCGTATTTTCTTTCTTGCACACTGGCCGCTGTACGTACGTGTACATGCTACGTACGCGCCTCTACTACGACACGTGCACGCCTCTACATCGACCAGTATGTACGTACATGTTCGCGACCAGAATGACAACTCTACATACGCTTCGACCAGGTGGGTCCCGACTGTCAGGCACTTCCTTGCCTACGAAGATGTAGCTGGTGGGTCCCAGCAGTCAGGGGGGCGAATCGTTTTTTTGCCCGGACGCACTTCCTTGCGTGCGAAGATGTAGCTGGTAGGTCCCAGCAGTCAGGGGGAAACATTTTTTTTCACGAAATACAGTTGCCCGTTCGGTGGGTCCCTGCTGTCAGGTGGAGGAATAATTATTTTGCGCGTAATAAGGAGACACTTCCTTGTGGCTGCCGTGGACCCAGCTGTCAGCCTCTCCACGTACAGTACTCTTCCGATGGAAGTCGTTCCTTGACCACATTGACCACGCCGCTGTCAGATGTGGGGTTCCGGCAAACCTTAAGGTTCGAACACTGGGGTGCGCGTGAAGTCTTTCCCTCCTACCGATCTACGCCCTAGCTCGCTAAGATCTCGTGGACGAACTCGACGACCTCGCAACACAGAAAGACACGGGATTTATACTGGTTCGGGCCACCGTTGTGGTGTAATAGCCTACTCTAGTGTGGTGCTGGTGGATTGCCTCTTGGGCTGATGAAGAACAGTACAAGGGGAAGAACAGCCTCCTGAGGTTGAGGTGTTCTTGTGCTAGTGTTGGCTTTCGATCTGTTCCTGTCCTCCCTGCTACTGTGGTGGCTAGACCTATTTATAGAGGCCCTGGTCCTCTTCCCAAATATTGAGCGGGAAGGGAGCCAACAACGGCGGGCAAATTTGAAGGGGGACAACTAGTACAAGCTATCCTGACAAAAGTGGTCTTCGCCTGCGAAAGGCTCTAGTGGTGACGCCGTCTTGGGCTCCACGATGACCTCCATCTTGCCGTCCTCCTGGTCTTGGTCTCGTTGCACCAATATAGCAACCTTTGCCTGATGCCTCGGTACTCCTCGCCTGCGCTGGTCTCCTTAGCACCAAAGAGGAAACAAGGACGCTGCTGTTGGGGATCGTTGCAGAAATTAAAAAATTCTACGCATCACCAAGATCAATCTATGGAGAGACTAGCAACGAGAGAGAGGGGAGTGCATCTTCATACCCTTGAAGATCGCGATGTGGAAGCGTTACAAGAACGCAGATGAAGGAGTCGTACTCGTTGTCGGTGTCAAAACAGGCGGATCTCGGGTAGGGGGTCCCGAACTGTGCGTCTAAGGCGGATGGTAACAGGAGGGGGGGGGGACACAATGTTTACCCAGGTTCGGGCCCTCTCGATGGAGGTAATACCCTACTTCCTGCTTGATTGATCTTGATGATATGAGTATTACAAGAGTTGATCTACCACGAGATCGTAGAGGCTAAACCCTAGAAGCTAGCCTATGGTATGATTGTTGTTGTCCTACGGACTAAACCCTCCAGTTTATACATGCACCGGAGGGGGCTAGTGTTACACAGAGTCGGTTACAAGGCAGGAGATCTACATATCCGTATTGCCAAGCTTGCCTTCCACGCCAAGGTGAGTCCCATCCGGACATGGGACGAAGTCTTCAATCTTGTATCTTCATAGTCCAACAGTCCGGCCAAAGGATATAATCCGGCTGTCCGAGGACCCCCTAATCCAGGACTCCCTCAGTAGCCCCTGAACTAGGCTTCAATGACGATGAGTCCGGTGCGCAGATTGTCTTCGGCATTGCAAGGCGGGTTCCTCCTCCGAATACTCCATAGAAGATTTTGAACACAAGGATAGTGTCCGGCTCTGCAAAACAAATTCCACATATCACCGTAGAGAGAATAATATTTCCACAAATCCAATCTGCCGACAGCTTTTCATAATGTGACGTATTGCCGTGGTCTGGTCATGACGAACCGTTTTTCCAAGCCTGCCACTGCACGTATTGCGAGGCGGTTTTTATTGGCACGTCCTGTTGAAGCAGAGATCGTGTCCCTTTTTTCACGGGATTCTCATCAATACGGGTATGGGTAACCCAATCGTGCCTGTTGGTATGACTCCTCGATTTTAGGCAAATCCCAAACGGCCACGCGGAGGACGCTTGATATTCATCCTCTTTATAAAGAGGCCAAGGCCTGTCCTTTCTTCTCGCACTCAATCGAACCCTTCCCCCACCTCGAGTTCCAACGCTCAAGGCTCAGGCTAGGCGCTTCGGACCTTCAATCATGTCCGGATCCAACCTTCAAGGTCGGTGGATGCCCTCCTCTATCACAGAGGAGGACATTAAGAAACTAAGAGAAGCCAGGTACCTGACCGTCGAAATCTCGCACAGGTTACCTGCTCGAGGGCAGGTCATTCCCACTCCCGAACCCGGCGAGAGCGTCGTATTCGTCTCTCACTTCCTCCGAGAGCTAGGCCTTAGTCTAGATCCCTTTGTAAGGGGGCTCATGTTCTATTATGGGCTGGATTTCCATGACCTGGCCCCGGATTCAATCCTTCACATCTCATCGTTCATCGTCGTGTGTGAGGCCTTCCTCCACGTCACCCCGCACTTCGGCTTGTGGCTCAAGACCTTTAATGTGGAGCCAAAGACGATTAATGGGCGACACGCAGAATGCGGAGGAGCCGTAATAAGCAAAGGCGCCGATGTTCCATGGCCAAAGGGTTCCTTCCCGGAGGTATCCAGCTTATGGCAACGGGAGTGGTTTTACATCACAGCTCCCCGCGGTGCTAAGTGGGTGGCCGCCCCTGCCTTTCGCTCGGGCCCCCCGCCACAACTAACGTCATGGATCAAGAAGGGGCCGGAATGGGGGCCAGTAAAGGATGTGCCGATATTGCAGAGTCGCATCCGAGATCTCCTCGAGAGAGATGTCAGCCTGGTCACGGTAATGCAAGTCATGCTAGTTCGTCGAGTCCTGCCTTGCAAACGTCGGCCTCTCCGTATGTGGGAGTTCAACCCAGAAGGACCGCGAGCTATTCAGCACTTCCTCAGCATGACGCTCGAAGAGATGTACAGATAGTTCTTCGGATCACAAATAAAGTGTCCGGACACCACCGAGGATGCGGGTCTGAGCTGCAATCATCCAGATGCCCAAGTAAGTAGTCCTTCGGCCGAACACGTTGTCTCTTTTTTATCACAACATCATTTTGAAAAGTCGCTCTTTGACCAGGACTGGGTAAAAAAGGTGAAGATGATCAGGTGTTCGGCCCCCCTTCCCGAAGGCTCAGCAGATCCAGTACTGGTCAGAATGCTTGAGCTTGCGCCTTATCAAGCGCCCTCAGGGGAAGATAAAGGGGGAATAAAGAGGCTGAAAGCGGGCCTCACTCATTATTCATCCAAACCGGGGAATTAGTGCCTCCGCAAAGGAGGATAACCGGGGAGAAGAATCTGAAATTCCCTCTCCCCAGGGAAGGAAGAGGACCGCCTCTGAAGACTTGGAAACAATGGTTTCCAAACGAGGGAAGAAATCTTCGCCAGGGGGTCCTGCCCCGGAGGGTATCCTTACCGCACAGTGCCCGCAAGGGTATCAGCCCTCCACCGAGCTGTAAGTAAACAAAAGTACTCCATAGTAAAAATATCCTGCTTTATTTCTGAGGACAATAACCGAAGCATATGTCTTGTAGTTCGGATCGTAGCCCTTCTCGACAGAGTTCGTCTTCGGGGGATCTTCTTCCGGAGATGATGGAGAGCGAAACACCTCCCCATGCCTCCCCGCCTCATGAGGCGGGCGACCCTGAGGTGTCATCACGGAGGATTTCTCCTGATCCGCCAAGGCCAGGGGGTAACCCTTCGGCCCCCAGAAGTCCGGAGTATTCGACTCCTAAGGAGAGCAACAGAAAGAGGCCGGGATGGTCCGGTGCGCGACCTGACGCACTGAAGAATCTTCTGGAGCAAGCGGCTATCTCAGAAGCGCATCGTACGCTAATGGGTACGGTGGTTGAGAGGATTTCATCCGCCGAAAGCGGGTTGCATGAAGCTTTTATGAGCCTGCTGAGAGGCTTTGAGGTACGCAAAGTAGTATATGTTTTTTGACGGTACCGCACACGCTAGGTGTGCCCTATGCAGATAGTAGCCCCTGAGACTCTGGTTGTCAAAAACGGCGGCAAACAGAGGATCATAGTCCCAGGTAATAATCATGCCGCCTTCATGTGCAGTGGCTGGAGGTCCGGTGGCTAGCCGGACTGGTGAGTTTGCCGAGCTGAAGCGGCAACTTGATGCGGCAGATGCCGACATCGTGCTTGTAAACAAGCGGCTTGACGAGGCACAGGGTATGTGTTTTCTCCGGTGATCAACACATATTAAGAGGAGCATGATGCTAGTATCTTTAATATGTTGTGACTGAAGATGGGGTTGCCACCGTGGAGACCCTTCGGGCAGAACTTGCCTGAGCCAAGGAACAAGCCAGGAAGAGTGATGCGGCCGCTCTAAAGGCGGTCGAAGAGCTGAGAGCCGAACAGGCTGCGCATTGCCAAAGCAAGGATAAAATAGCCAAGATGGCTGTTGAGTTGAAAGATGCCGCCGACCGTTACGAGCTTCTTGAAAAGGAAAACCGAACGAAGATGACGGACCTGGAGAAGGCCATGGTAGCGGCCAAGGACGCCCGCTCTAAAATCAGAGCGGCGAAGGAGGAGCTACATCAAGCCGGGGATATCGTGGCTGGGAAGCCCTTTTTGTTGCAGACGAAGTTCAGAGATCCTAAGTATGCCCCCCTTGATCAATTATGGAGTTCTGCAGACGCATACGTGGATTTGGCAGTGAGTGCTGCTGATGCGGCCGAGTTTTTCAAAGATCAAAAAGACCGTGAAGTGGAAAAGCTGTTCTGGTCATAGTTCAATGTTCCAGTGCGTCCGCTGCTGTTGAATGAGCGAATGGCCGAGTGGGCCGAGCTCCATAGGTTGTCCGGGCTTGCCATGAGGTCTGTTGTGGATCATCTTTGGTCGGAAGGACCAAGGCCGAGTAGCTATTTTGGTTTATTGCAACAATTCCTTGGTGCTGTGCCGCGCATCGACGCTATGAAGAGGTCGGCATGCATAGAGAGTGCGTGGATGGCTCTTGCCCGTGTCAAGACATACTGGGCAGAGATGGAGGCCACCGCTATTGCAACCCAGAGTTCGGCCGTGGGCCGAGTATCGGCTGAGCACTACTTTGAAGAAGTCCTTGAAGGCGCTTGTTTAATAGAGGCTCAGTGCTCGAATAATATTATGTTCTAGTGACATGTATTCCCATTGTAAGAACAATGTTTATTAAATTATAAGGCTGTGTATACTTTTGCCTGAAAGTATTATGATGCCTCCTGTGCGGCCGTTTATGTATATATGTATATAACCTGAAAGTTTGCAGTCGTCGGCTTCAGCTCCCACACATATAATGCGGGGGTGTTCGCAAAAAACGCGTATTCACACTTGATCCAACGTCTTGGTCCATTAAGGAGGTGATAGCGCAGCGAACGAGGCAATCGGACTATATTGCTTTAACACTTTCACTTAGCCATAGGAGTTTGACGGTGGGACTACTATATATCCCCTGGTACCTCCGCGCTCATCCGAATACGGGGCGTGTACATACATGACCGGGAAACGGCCCTTCGTTAATGCGGAGGAATCCCGAAGATTCCGCTAAGTCATCGAGTGGTTGACCAGTCTCGCACTTTATCATGACAATCAGTTTTCGGCTTTCTCTACTGAGGTGCTCATCCGGATGAACCAGGGCACAATCGTAGTAGTTCTCCCGGTGCCACCTTAGCCGATAGAGCGGAACGTAAGGTAGCAAAACGCGGGAGCCAGGCAAACCCAACATTTTACCAAAGACATGATTCGGAGCTGATGCATATAAGGCCAAACTCGCGACGCCGAACACTTCCTAAGGTATTCGGTCTTTACAACATGTACCGGGCTGAGCAACGCCCTTGATAATGAGCCCCGAGTGTCCAGGTACGTGCATTTTTCTGACGTGGCGAAATGCCAATAACGTCAGCATCCTTCTCGGTTATACTGAGTATCCGGAGGATGTGAACAACAAGAGACAGTAAAAAAGGTTTACACAGGGTCTTAATCTAAAAAGAAACCTTTGAGCAGGTCCCTGCTGCACGTCTGCGCCTGTGTCTCCGTTGTGCCGTATCCTGGAAGGGTGTAGCACGATTGTCATCTGTAAAAGAGAAGAACTTAGGTGAAAGTTGTCGTGCGAAAAATTGGTTATTCTCAATAAACCATTAAAATTCAAGATAAGTAAAGTTGAGCCGAACTAGCCCTGTTTACACGCGGGAAGCCCCTGGTACCGCCTATGGGGGTATAATCATCAAACCAATCTCGGGTTTATCTAAGATGTTATAGCTAGTAATGCACCGGACTCGTCTAGCCGTGTCCGCGGTCTTGACGACCGATCATTTATTCTGGTTGGAGAGGCCGTTTAGTGTTCGGCTGTTAAAGCCGCCGCACATTCTTCCGCACGTAAGGAACGTTCAATATTTCCGCTAATTGTGATGATGCCACGTGGACCGGGCATCTTGAGCTTGAGAGAACTGTAATGCGGTACTGCATTAAAGCGAGCGAAGGCTGCTCTTCCGAGCAGTGCTTGATAGCCACTTCGGAATGGAGCGATGTCGAAGGTTAGCTTTTCGCTTCGGAAGTTGTCGGGAGAACCGAATACAACCTCTAGTACTAGAGAGCCCGTACAGCGGGGCTCTGGGCCTGGTATTACTCCCTTGAAGGTAGTATTACTGTCGCTGATTTTTGTCGGGTCTATCCCCATTTTGCGGACTGTGTCCTGGTATATCAGATTAAGACTACTGCCGCCGTCCATAAGGACTCGTGTGAGATGGTATCCGTTTATTATTGGGTCTAACATCAAGGCAGCCAATCCTCCATGCCGGATACTTGTCAGGTGATCCCTGCGATCAAAAGTGATCGGGCAGGCCAACCAGGGGTTGAACTTAGGGGTGACGGGCTCTACGGCGCGTGTGTCTCGGAGTGCATGTTTGTTTCTCCTCTTCGTCACATGGATCATGTTCACTATTTTGACCTGTGGTGGGAATTTTTTCTGTCCCCCAGTGCTTTGCTGGCGAGGCTCGTCCTCGTCTTCACTTGGTGTCTCCCTCCCCTTGTGTTCGGCGTTTAGCTTACCGGCCTGCTTGAAGACCCAGCATTCTCTGTGGGTGTGATTTGCAGGTTTATCGGGGGTGCCATGAATCTGACATAGTTTGTCTAGAATCTTGTTTAGGCTGGACGGTCCATCTCTGCTGCCTTTGAAAGGATTTTTCCGCTGACCCGGTCTAGAGCCCATGAATCCGGCGTTTACCGCCGTGTTATCTGGGCTGTCTTCTTTATTTCGACGCTTGCTTTTATTGCGTCGTGGTTTTCCATTGCCATCCCTGACTTCGGATGTGCCTGGGTCGCTGGTGCTACTACGGGCTAGCCAGCTATCTTCGCCCGCGCAAAAGCGGGTCATGAGGCTTGTCAGGGCTGCCATTGTTCTCGGTTTTTCTTGGCCGAGGTGTCTGGCGAGACATTCGTCTCGGACGCCGTGTTTGAAAGCTGCTAAGGCTTCGGCGTCTGGGCAGTCGACGATTTGGTTCTTCTTAGTGAGGAATCTGTTCCAAAGCTTTCGGGCTGACTCTCCGGGCTGTTGAATTATATGACTTAAATCGTCTGCATCCGGAGGTCGGACATAGGTCCCTTGAAAATTAGCCCTATAAGCATCCTCAAGCTCCTCCCAACTTACGATTGAGTTTTCGAGGAGGCTCTTCAGCCAGTGCCGAGCTGGTCCTTTCAGCTTGAGGGGCAAGTACTTGATGGCGTGGAGATCGTCTCCGCGAGCCATATGGATATGGAGGATAAAGTCCTCAATCCAAGCCCCAGGGTCCGTGGTTCCGTCGTACGCCTCTATGTTCACTGGTTTGAATCCTTCTGGAAATTCATGGTCCAGCACCTCATCGGTGAAACATAGGGGGTGTGCGGCACCCCTGTATTTGGATGTGTCATGGCGTTCTGATGGTTGTAGTGTTCGGTTTTGGTTGTGCGCTGGAGCGCATTTCCTTGATCCGTAGATGGATTTGGTCGCGCCGGTCTTCTGATGCAAGTCCTCACGTGAATCGTGTGCTGACTTATGTGCGGCCTTGTTAGCCGCTCTATTGCGGCCACGAGGTGGTTGATCCGACCGGTCGGCCATTTTGTTTTTCGGCTGTGTGGGCTCTAAGGCCTCATCATCAAATTCACACAACATCTTGCGCTTTGGATAGCTCTTTGTGTGGTAACTACCACCATACTTCTCTTCATTGTCGAGCACTTTGTTCCATCTACTGTTTAGTGTATTCTGCGCAGCCTTAAGCCTTTGCTTCTGCTTCTTCAGACTCCTCGCGGTGGCAATAAGCCTTCTGCGGAGGTTCTCTTGTTCCAAGTGCCTTTCCGGGATGATGTGTGCATCCTCGTCCGGACTGTTTTCCTCTCCGGAGGGAGGTTGATGAGCTTTATCCTCGGCGTCGCTGTGTTCGGACAGCGGATCCGTACTATGTTCGCCGTTTGCTGGTTCTCTTGCTCTATCGCTGGATCAATGTGGTCGTCGTTTCCTCTGGAGTCGACTGGGGTGTTATTTTCTCTTGCGCTGTTATCGCTGTTTTTGCCGAGGCGGGATTTGGAGCGGCGCCTACGCCGACGCTTTGGTTGCTTCTCGAGGGAGCTATCCTTCGCTGCATCCTTCCGTTCCTCGTCATTGTTTTCTTTGGGTGTATCCACCATGTATATGTCATGTGATGAAGTGGCTGTCCAGCACCCTGTGGGCGATGGTTCCTGTTCCTCTCCTGCATCGTCGTCCGTGCCGTCGATGTCTTCAGAGTTGAAATCGAGCATGTCGGTTAAATCGTCGACAGTGGCTACTAAGTGGGTGGTGGGTGGGTCGCGAATTTCTTCCTCGTCCGCATCCCATTCTAGCCGGACATAGTTCGGCCAAGGTTCTCCTGACAAGGAGAGAGACCTTAATGAATTTAGCACGTCGCCAAAAGGCGAGTGCTGAAAGATATCTGCGGAGGTAAACTCCATGATCGATGCCCAATCGGATTCGATAGGCACGGACGCAGGCGGCTCGGATGTCACGACCGGTTTTCCAATAAAAATATTTATTGAGAAATCGATCCCTTTTACGGACCAGTAGAGAAGAATCCTTCTTACTGGTAGACAAAGTCTTGATCACAGAAGAAAAATACCAGGAGTACTGAATATAATACAAGGTTGAGCGGAGATAGCTCAACAATTTATTACAAACTCGCCAAAACTACATAAAGGCGGATAGGGTGGCATCACTACTAACTCACGATAAAAGCGGTGGTGGGTATATCACAGCGAAGTGGGTGATATGACTCCTGATCTAACAACTCTTCGAGCGTCGAAGTGAGGCTCGAGGATACTTATTGTGGGTGGCGGAAACGTATATGATACAAGTGACCAATATCCAGGATCGCACGGGACTGACTGGGATTCCTCTAGGCGTCGGACTCACTATCAAACTCTTCATCCATGAGATCGCCTTCATCAACATCTGGCCAAATCAACAAGCCAGGTGAGTACTATGAAAGTACTCGCAAGACAGTTCGGACATAAGATATAACAAATGTAAACATGATGCATATGAACAGATCAAGCGCACTCAGATAATGAGATAATAACGCATGGGAAATAAAAGAGAAGTCGGGTGGTAGTCCTCCCGAAATCCCAAAGTAATACTGAGGGCCAATCGAGTGTCTGAAAGACTCCTCGGAAGGGTAAAGATAAAATAACAATGCCGCAGTCGGGCGTCAAGGCGACACCACATAAAGGGCTTATAATAAAATATAAATGACAGTGCATGCCCAGTCGGACGTCTGAGCGACATCACATAAAGGGCTTATATCAAAAGTAATTAACAAGCGTGCCACAGTCGGACGTCTGCGCGACATCACATAAAGGGCTTATATCAAAAGTAAATAGCAAGAGTGCCACAGTCGGACGTCTGAGCGACATCACATAAAGGGCTTATATCAAAAGTAAATAACAAGAGTGCCACAGTCGGACGTCTTAGCGACATCACATAAAGGGCTTATATCAAAAGTAAATAATTCAGTAGTTCAAGAATATGCATCATTACAAGTATGAGATAAATAAAAGGTTAGTCCATCCACAGGAATAACAATTAAACTGGGTTTACCACTCAAGCTTGTTCACCGGGGGTTTACCACGAGGATTGACATAGATATGGATATACTGGCCATGGTCCTTGACCATAGATACGATGACTCGTTAGGAATTTGACTCTGCAGAGTTTGTACTCTAACCACAACCAACGGATTTCAGTAGTCACGGGGACTAGTTCCGTTTACGGTGTTTTAGAAGAAACACATCTAACCAGTACACACCCATTCAACATTCCGAAGCCAGGAATCACCCTCGGCAACGTTCAAGAAAAACCTTGAGACGGGGAGGCTACAACCTCGCGTAGCATGGGATCAAATTTATATACGCGCGCTCTAAGGGGTGCCCCCCTCTCGGTCCCATCCGGAAACACCCATGCCCCCTGACCGGATGACTGGCTTTAATCCAGGGCCATGGAACCCTCATCCCGGCCCCTCTATTTGGTGTGTACACGGAAAGAGGTTACCAACTTACTAAACCGTATTCTTGGCAGAAAACATGTGGCGGCACGGAAAGGGGAAGAACGATAACGTGACTCGGTCCACGTTAACGTCGGAGTTTGTCGGATATCGTAAGGCTAGCATGCTACAACAATACCACCTTACTGCCTTTCATGTCACCACATGGCTAGGCCATTACTCATCAGAGATCACAGTAACTTCGGAACACACGGATAGTTGCCTTACATGCAACGAGATACTCACCGGTGCTCATATGCCATGCACAACCATTCAAGCAAACATGCAAAACACCCGTCATATCAAAGGTTCAAACATGCTTGCCTGGTTCGGAGAAGTCGGAGTCTAGCTCGGCGAAGTTCGCGGCTCCGTCACCTCTTCCGGAACCTACGGTATAGCGAAAACGTATACTAACGTGAAAATCAACGTGTGCACAAAATTTGTTCCAAATTTTTTCCAAATAAATACTATAAAAAACTAGACAAAAATACAAGACTGATAGAAAAAGAATCACTCAAAAATTATCTTTTGTTAAAAAGTTATAAGGGTTTTAGTCCAGGGACTAATCTGTGATGAAACAGAAAAGATCCAGGGGCTTAACTGAGAAAACAGAAAATGGTTCGGAGTAAAAGACGTCAGTCCAAAGAGAAAACGTATTTTCCTGAAGGCGCCAACAGAAAACGGTTCGAGGGGGAAACAGAAGAGAGGCTGACGGGGGGGTCCCACATGTCAGGTTTAAAACCTCGCCGGCGCCCGAAGACTGCGGTGGTCGCCGGCGTTGAACCACGGCGAGGCAGGGAGATCGGAGTGTACCAAGAGGTTCAGTGCGTCCTTCCGCGTCGGTGGGTGGTGGACTTGACCGACGGAGAGCACTACGTCGACGGCGACACTTTCTCCGGCGGTCGGTGGCTCGGGCGATGGTGGAGAACTCCGGTGGGTGCTGCAAACTCCGAATTGAAGCGCGGGTCAGCAGAGTGGAGGCACTAGAAGGCTACTGGCAAGAGCTGAGGGGTAGAGGTGCACGCACGGGAGCGAATCGAGCTGGATCCCGTGGCGGGTTGAGGCGGCCGGAGTTGGGGAAGAAGGCTCCCTCGGGGCTCTTCCAGTGGCTTGGCGTGGTATTGGAGGTGTGCAGAGGTGGTGTGGGTTCGGGTTCGAGCTCGGGGCCTCTATTTATAGGCGATTCGAGGGGGTGGCCGTGAACGGGAAATCTCCGGCGAGCGATTACGGCGAGGCAGTGGTTGAGCAGGGAGTTTAAGTGGCCAGGCAGCATCAGGGAGGTTCACTGGTGCCGTTCCACTGCTAACCTTGGTCGGGCTTGGCGTAATGGCGCCGGTCCTCGACGGGGCGGCCGTACGGGCACGGCGGCGGCAGAGAGCGCGCTCCGCGCCTAGCAGTTCACGACGAGGGTGGCAGCGCGCACGGGGGAGTGGATGGCCACGCGGCGGCCTCCGGTGGCTTGGGCGGCGCTGGGCGGCGCCGTCTACGCTGCGCCCCTCTCTGGCGGCCGCAAAGCCGCCGCTGTCGTCGCTCACGGGGTGGCGCACCTCCTCCTGCTCGTCGCCGACGCCCGCAACCTTCCAGGCGTTCGTGCGGCGCCAGGGACAAGAAGGAGGGGACGGGGAGCAAGGCGCCACCGCGGCACTGGCGAGGTCGGGCTCTGAAGAAAACGACAGCAGCTCTGAAACTGTTTATCTGAATTTACTGAACATGATAGCAACAGTGTCCAGTAGGTGTTCGATGAAATGATTTGGCAAGGAGATTTTTTTTTCTGGAGCTGGGACTTGGTGAGGTGACCTCTCAATGCACCCAGAGGCTGCCTGAATTTTCTCAGATTTTTAGGAGAAGAATTCAAATGAATTTCATCAAATTTGGCAAATGAGGTCCAAACTTGCAGCAAGTGTAGTTTGAAATATTTGAACTGGAGACCAGTGGATCTTCATGGATCCTGGTTGAGGGCTCAAAGGACTAGGTAGGGAAATTGGTTTGGAGGCAAAACTCAAAGCAGAAAGGGTAGCTCCTTTGTAAATCTCCAAAAGCTAGAATAGAGGGCAGAACTTGTTTTTGATGGGAAAATAAATGGAAACAAAAATATGGGGAGGTTCAACTTGCTGGATTTGAGGTATATCATGATCCAAAGATGGGGAAAGGTTTATGGAAGTGGATTTCCACTTAGGTCATGGCAAGAGGAATTTTGAAAAGGGGGAAAGGAATCATTCCAAATGCCATAGGGCTATTTAAAAGGATTCTTCAAAAGAAATTTCCCAAATGAAAAGCATTTGGTTTTGAGTCCACATAAGATGGAAAAAACCTCCAAGACCAAAATCAAGTCTTGGGTGAATCCAAAACAAAACACTTGTCACAAAAGAAAATATTTTGAGAGGGAAAAATCCTTTTAGAAGAAAAATTTAAATACCCTTCTCAACTCAAATAAAAGATTTTGATAAAACCAATAAAAAAAATTTTGGGTGTCACATCGGAGCCCGTGGCCGGGGACGTATCCAATGGTTCGGCAACACGGCTCTCGTAGGAGGTGAAGTCAGTATTCGGCTCTATCGCCACTGAGAGTGCGGCCTCCGTGGCGGGGTCTATCCACCCGTCCTCAGATGGCGCAATTTGTTCCGGATTGAGGGCCGGAGTAGTTGCAGGTGTGATCTCCCAAACACTGTCCGACGGCAGAGTTAAGTCATGCTCGTCGTGATTGTGTGGCGCACCAGACATGGGTTCGAATCCGTCGAAGATCAAGTCTCCGCGGATGTCGGCAGTATAGTTCAGGTTTCTGAACCTGACGTGATGGCCAGGGGCATAGCTCTCGATCTGCTCCAGATGGCCAAGCGAGTTGGCCCGCAGTACGAAGCCGCCGAATACGAAGATCTGTCCGGGGAGGAAAACCTCACCCGGGATCGCATCGTTACCGATGATCGAAGGATCCATCAAGCCTTACGATGACGCCACAGTGGAACTCTCAATGAAAGCACCAATGTCGGTGTCAAAACCGGGGGATCTCGGGTAGGGGGTCTCGAACTGTGCGTCTAAGGCGGATGGTAACAGGAGGCGGTGGACACAATGTTTACCCAGGTTCGGGCCCTCTCAATGGAGGTAATACCCTACTTCCTGGTTGATTGATCTTGATGATATGAGTATTACAAGAGTTGATCTACCACGAGATCATAGAGGCTAAACCCTAGAAGCTAGCCTATGGTATGATTGTTGTTGTCCTACGGACTAAACCCTCCGGTTTATATAGGCACCGGAGGGGGCTAGGGTTACACAGAGTCGGTTACAAGGGAGGAGATCTACATATCCGTATTGCCAAGCTTGCCTTCCATGCCAAGGTGAGTCCCATCCGGACACGGGATGAAGTCTTCAATCTTGTATCTTCATAGTCCAACAGTCCGGCCAAAGGATATAATCCGGTTGTCCGAGGACCCCCTAATCCAGGACTCCCTCACTCGTAGCAATTCAGATCGCGGTTGATTCCGATCTAAGCGCCGAACAACGGTGCCTCTGCGTTCAACACACGTATAGCCCGGGGACGTATCCTCCTTCTTGATCCAGCAAGGGGAGAGGAGAAGTTGAGGGAGAGCTCCGGCAGCACGACGGCATGGTGGTGGAGCTTGCAGTTCTCCGGCAGGGCTTCGCCAAGCACTACGGAGGAGGAGGTGTTGGGGAGGGAGAGGGCTGCGCCAGGGGAAGGGGGTGCGGCTCCCATGCGCCTCCCCACTATATACAGGGGTGGAGGGGGCTGGTTTCTTCCCCTCCAAGTCCATTGGGGCGTTGGCAAAGGTGGGGGAAAGAAATGCCATCATTTCCCTTCCCCACCGATTGTTATCCCCCTTTTTTTAGGGATCTTGATCTTATCCCCTCGGGATATGATCTTATTCCTTCTAAGAGGGGATCTTGGTGTGCCTTGACCAGGGGTGTGGGGACTTGCCCCCACTACCCACGTTCATGTGGGTCCCCCCATGCAGGTGGGCCCCACTCCGGAACCTTCTAGAACCTTCCCGGTACAATACCGAAAAATCCCAAACATTTTCCTGTGGCCAAAATAGGACTTCCCATATATAAATCTTTACCTCCGGACCATTCCTGAACTCCTCGTGACGTCTGGGATCTCATCCGGGACTCCGAACAACATTCGGTAACTGCACACTAATTCCCATAACAACTCTAGAGTCACCGAACCTTAAGTGTGTAGACCCTACGTGTTCGGGAATCATGCAGACATGACCGAGACAGCTCTCTGGCCAATAACCAACAACGAGATCTGGATACCCATGTTGGCTCCCACATGTTCCACGATGATCTCATTGGATGAACCATTATGTCGGGGATTCAATCAATCCTGTATACAATTCCCTTTGTCAATCGGTACGTTACTTGCCCGAGATTCGATCGTCGGTATCCCAATACCTTGTTCAATCTCGTACCGGCAAGTCACTTTTACTCGTTCCGTAACACATCATCCCGTGATCAACTCTTTGGTCACATTGAGCTCATTATGATGATGTCCTACCAAGTGGGCCCAGAGATACCTCTCCGTCACACGGAGTGACAAATCCCAGTCTCGATTCGTGCCAACCCAACAGACACTTTCAGAGATACCCGTAGTGTGCCTTTATAGCCACCCAGTTACGTTGTGACGTTTGGCACACCCAAAGCATTCCTACGGTATCCGGGAGTTGCACAATCTCATGGTCTAAGGAAATGATATTTGACATTAGAAAAGCTTTAGCAGACGAACTACACGATCTTGTGCTATGCTTAGGATTGCGTCTTGTCCATGAATGATGTGATCCCGTTATCAACGACATCCAATGTCCATGGTCAGGAAACCGTAACCATCTATTGATGAACGAGCTAGTCAACTAGAGGCTTACTAGGGACATATTGTGGTCTACGTATTCACACATGTATTACGGTCTCCAGTTAATACAATTATAGCATGAACAATAGACAATTATCATGAACAAGGAAATATAATAATAACCATTTTATTATTGCCTCTAGGGCATATTTCCAACAGTCTCCCACTTGCACTAGAGTCAATAATCTAGTTCACATCACTATGTGATTGTAATGAATCCAACACCCATGGAGTTTGATCATATCTCGCTTGTGAGAGAGGTTATTAGTCAATGGGTCTGAACCTTTCAGATCCGTGTGTGCTTTACAAATCTCTATGTCATCTTGTAGATGCAGCTACCATGCGCTACTTGGAGCTATTCCAAATAACTGCTCTACTATATGAATCCGGTTTACTACTCAGAGTCATCCGGATTAGTGTCAAAGTTTGCATCGACGCAACCCTTTACGACGAACTCTTTTACCACCTCCATAATCGAGAAAATTCCTTAGTCCACTAGTTACTAAGGATAAGTTTGACCGCTGTCATGTGATCCATTCCTGGATCACTCTTGTACCCCTTGATTGACTCATGGCAAGGCACACTTCAGGTGTGGTACACAACATAGCATACTTTAGAGCCTACGTCTAAAGCATAGGGGATGACCTTCGTCCTTTCTCTCTCTTCTGCCGTGGTCAGATCTTGAGTCTCACTCAATGCTCACACCTTATAACACAGCCAAGAACTCCTTCTTTGCTGATCTTATTTGAACTCCTTCAAAATCTTGTCACGGTATGTATTCATTTAAAAGTACTATTAAGCGTTTTTTGATCTATCCTTATAGATCTTGATGCTCAATGTTCAAGTAGCTTAATCCAGGTTTTCCATTGAAAAACACTTTTCAAATAACCCTATATGCTTTCCAGAAATTCTACATCATTTCTTGTCAACAATATGTCAACAACATATACTCATCAGAAATTCTATAGTGCTCCCACTCACTTCTTTGGAAATACAAGTTTCTCATAAACTTTGTATAAACCCAAAATCTTTGATCATCTCATCAAAGCGTATATTCCAACTCCGAGATGCTTACTCCAGTCCTTAGAAGGATTGCTGGAGCTTTGCATACTTGTTAGCATCTTTTAGGATTGACAAAAACCTTCTGGTTGTATCACATACAACCTTTCCTCAAGAAAATTGTCGAGGAAACAATGTTTTGACATCCTATCTGTAAGATTTCATAAATAATGCAGTAACTGCTAATACAATTCCAACAGACTCTTAGCATCGCTACGAGTGAGAAAGTCTCACCGCAGTCAACTCCTTGAACTTGTCGGAAAACATCTTAACAACAAGTCGAGCTTTCTTAATGGTGATACTTACCATCATTGTCCGTCTTCCTTTTAAAATCCATCTGTACCCAATAGCCTTACGACCATCAAGTAGTTCTTCCAAAGTCTATACTTTGTTTTCACACATGGACCCTCTCGGATTTTATGGCCTCGAGCCATTTGTCGGAATCCGGGCCCACCATCGTTTCTCCATAGCTCGTAGGTTCATTGTTGTCTAGCAACATGACCTCCAAGACAGGATTACGTACCACTCTGAAATAGTACACATCCTTGTCGACCTACAAGGTTTGGTAGTGACTTGATCCGAAGTTTCATGATCACTATCATCAGCTTCCACTTCAATTGGTGTAGGCGCTATAGGAACAACTTCCTATGCCCTGCTACACACTGGTTGAAGTGACGGTTCAATAACCTCATCAAGTCTCCACCATCCTCCCACCCAATTCTTTCGAGAGAAACTTTTCCTCGAGAAAGGACCCATTTCTAGAAACAATCACTTTTGCTTCCGGATCCGAAATAGGAGGTATACCCAACTGTTTTGGGTGTCCTATGAAGATGCATTTATCCGCTTTGGGTTCGAGCTTATCAGGCTAAACCCTTTTCACATAAGCGTCGCAGCCCCAAACTTTTAAGAAATGATAGCTTAGGTTTCTCTAAACCATAGTTCATACGGTGTCATCTCAACGGAATTACGTGGTGCCCTGTTTAAAGTGAATGCGGTTGTCTCTAATGCCTAACCCATAAACGATAGTGGTAATTCGATAAGAGACATCATGGTTTGCACCACATCCAATAGGGTGCAGCTATGATGTTCGGACACACCATCACACTATGGTGTTCCAGGCGGCATTAGTTGTGAAACAATTTCCACAATGTCTTAGTTGTGTACCAAACCCGTAACTCAGATATTCATCTCTATGATCATATCATAGACATTTTATCCTCTTGTCACGACGATCTTCAACTTCACTCTGAAATTACTTGAACCTTTCAATAATTCAGACTTGTGTTTCATCAAGTGAATATACTTAGAATCTACTCAAATCATCTGTGAAGTAAGAGCATAATGATATTCACTGCGTGCCTCAGCAGTCATTGGATTAAACACATCAAATGTATTACTTCCAACAAGTTGCTCTCTTGTTTCATCTCACTGAAAACGAGGCCTTTCAGTCATCTTGCCCATGTGGTATGATTTGCATGTCTCAAGTGATTCAAAAGCAAGTGAGTCCAAACGATCCATCTGCATGGAGTTTCTTCATGCGTATAAACCAATAGACATGGTTCGCATGTCTCAAACTTTTCAAAAATGAGTGAGTCCAAAGATCCATCAACATGGAGCTTCTTCATGCGTTTTATACCAATATGACTCAAATGGCAGTGCCGCAAGTATGTGGTACTATCATTACTATCTTATATCTTTTGGCATGAACATGTGTATCACTACGATCGAGATTCAATGAACCATTCATTTTAGGTGCAAGACCATTGAAGGTATTATTCAAATAAACAGAGTAACCATTATTCTCCTTAAATGAATAACCGTATTGCGATAAACATAATCCAATCATGTCTATGCTCAACGCAAACACCAAATAACAATTATTTAGGTTTAACACCAATCTCGATGGTAGAGGAAGCATGCGATGCTTGATCACATCAACCTTGGAAACACTTCCAACACATATCGTCATCTCACCTTCAGTTAGTCTCCGTTTTTTCCGTAGCTTTTTATTTTGAGTTACTACCACTTAGCAACCAAACTGGTATTTAATACCCTGGTGCTACTAGGAGTACTAGTAAAGTACACATTATAATGTATATCCAATATACTTCTATCGGCCTTACCAGCCTTCTCATCTACCAAGTATCTAGGGTAGTTCTGCTTCAGTGACCGTTCCCCTCATTTCAGAAGCACTGTCTCAGGTTTAGGTTCAACCTTGGGTTTCTTCACTAGAGCAACAACTGATTTGCCGTTTCATGAAGTATCCCTTTCTTGCCCTTGCCCTTCTTGAAACTAGTGGTTTTACTAACCATCAACAATTGATGCTCCTATTTGATTTCTACTTTTGCGGTGTCGCGAATAGCTCAAGGATCATCATATCTATCCCTGATATGTTATAGTTCATCAAGAAGCTCTAGTAGCTTGGTGGCAGTGAATTTGGAGAACCATCACTATCTCATCTGGAAGATTCACTCCCACTCGATTCAAGCGATTGTAGTACTCATACAATCCGAGCACATGCTCAACGATTGAGCTTTCCTCCTTGGTTTGCAGGCTTAAGAAACTTGTCAGAGGTCTCATACCTCTTGACGTGGGCACTAGCCTGAAATCCCAATTTCAGTCCTTGGAACATCTCATATGTTCTGCGATGTTTCAAAAATGTCTTTGGTGCCTCAATTCTAAACCATTTAGCATTACGCACTGAACTATCATGTAGTCATCAAAACGTGTATGTCAGATGTTCGCAACATCCACAACCGACGCTCGAGGTTCAGCACACTGAGCGGTGCATTAAGGACATAATCCTTCTGCGCAGCAATGAGGACAATCCTCAGTTTACGGACCCAGTCCGCATAATTTCTACTATCAACTCTCAACTAAATTTCTCTAGGAACAAATCTAAAACAGTAGAACCAAAGAGTGAGCTACGACATAATTTGCAAAGACCTTTTGACTATGTTCATGATAATTAGGTTCATCTAATCAAATTATTTAATGAACTCCCACTCATATAGACATCCCTCTAGTCATCTAAGTGATACATGATCCGAGTCAACTAGGCTGTGTCCGATCATCACGTCAGACGGACTAGTCATCATCGGTGAACATCTTCATGTTGATCGTATCCACTATACGACTCATGTTCGACCTTTCGGTCTCTTGTGTTCCGTGGCCATGTCTGTACATGCTAGGCTCGTCAAGTCAACCTAAGTGTTTTGCATGTGTAAATCTGGCTTACACCCGTTGTATGCGAACGTTAGAATCTATCACACCCGATCATCACGTGGTGCTTCGAAACAACGAACTTTCGCAACGGTGCACAGTTAGGGGGAACACTTTCCTGAAATTTTATGAGGGATCATCTTATTTATGCTACCGTCGTTCTAAGCAAATAAGATGTAAAAACATGATAAACATCACATGCAATCAAATAGTGACATGATATGGCCAATATCATTTTGCTCCTTTTGATCTCCATCTTCGGGGCGCCATGATCATCATCGTCACCGGCATGACACCATGATCTCCATCATCGTGTCTTCATGAAGTTGTCTCGCCAACTATTGCTTCTACTACTATGGCTAACGGTTAACAATAAAGTAAAGTAATTACATGGTGTTTTCATTGACACGCAGGTCATATAACAAATTAAGACAACTCCTATGGCTCCTGCCGGTTGTCATACTCATCGACATGCAAGTCGTGATTCCTATTACAAGAACATGATCAATCTCATACATCACATATATCATTCATCACATCCTTTTGGCCATATCACATCACACGACATATGCTGCAAGAACAAGTTAGACGTCCTCTAATTGTTGTTGCAAGTTTTTACGTGGCTGCTATAGGTTTCTAGCAAGAACGTTTCTTACCTACGACAAAACCACAACGTGATATGCCAATTTCTATTTACCCTTCATAAGGACCCTTTTCATTGAATCTGATCCGACTAAAGTGGGAGAGACAGACACCCGCTAGCCACCTTATGCAACTAGTGCATTCAGTCGGTGGAACCTGTCTCATGTACGCGTACGTGTAAGGTTGGTCTAGGCCGCTTCATCCCACGATGCCGCCGAATCAAGATAAGACTAGTAACGGCAAGTAAATCGACAAAATCGACGCCCACAACAACTTGTGTTCTACTCGTGCATAGAAACTATGCATAGACCTAGCTCTGATGCCACTGATGGGGATCGTTGCAGAAATTAAAAAATTTCTACGCATCACCAAGATCAATCTATGGAGAGACTAGCAACGAGAGAGAGGGGAGTGCATCTTCATACCCTTGAAGATCGCGACGCGGAAGCGTTACAAGAACGCGGATGAAGGAGTCGTACTCATAGCGATTCAGATCGCGGTTAATTCCGATCTAAGTGCCGAACAACGGCGCCTCCGGGTTCAACACACGTACAGCCCGGGGACGTCTCCTCCTTCTTGATCCAGCAAGGGGAGAGGAGAAGTTGAGGGAGAGCTCTGGCAGCACGACGACGTGGTGGTGGAGCTTGCAGTTCTCCGGCAGGGCTTCGCCAAGCACTACGAAGGAGGAGGTGTTGGGGAGGGAGAGGGCTGCGCCAGGGGAAGGGGGTGAGGCTCCCATGCGCCTCCCCACTATATATAGGGGTGGAGGGGGCTGGTTTCTTGCCCTCCAAGTCCATTGGGGCGTTGGCAAAGGTGGGGGAAAGAAATCCCATCATTTCCCTTCCCCACCGATTGTTATCCCCCTTTTTTAGGGATCTTGATCTTATCCCTTCGGGATATGATGTTATTCCTTCTAAGGGGGGATCTTGGTGCGCCTTGACCAGGGGTGTGGGGACTTGCCCCCACTACCCACGTTCATGTGGGTCCCCCCATGCAGGTGGGCCCCACTCCGGAACCTTCTAGAACCTTCCCGGTACAATACCGAAAAATCCCGAACATTTTCCGGTGGCCAAAATAGGACTTCCCATATATAAATCTTTACCTCCGGACCATTCCGGAACTCCTCGTGACGTCCGGGATCTCATCCGGGACTCCAAACAACATTCGGTAACTGCACACTAATTCCCATAACAACTCTAGCGTCACCGAACCTTAAGTGTGTAGACCCTACGGTTCGGGAATCATGAAGACATGACCGAGACAGCCCTTTGGCCAATAACCAACAGCGGGATCTGGATACCCATGTTGGCTCCCACATGTTCCACGATGATCTCATCGGATGAACCACGATGTCGGGAATTCAATCAATCCTGTAAACAATTCCCTTTGTCAATCGGTACGTTACTTGCCCGAGATTCGATCGTCGGTATCCCAATACCTCGTTCAATCTCGTTACCAGCAAGTCACTTTTACTCGTTCCGGAACACATGATCCCGTGGTCAACTCTTTGGTCACATTGAGCTCATTATGATGATTGTAACGCCCACGATGCGGCTATATCTCCCACGTGTCGAGGCACGACTTAGAGGCATAACCGCATAGTGGTTTTGTCGCAAGAAGGGTCATCTTCACACAATCCCATGTAATGAACAAGAATGGGATAAAGAGTTGGCTTACAATCGCCACTTCACACAATACATGAATATAAATCATACATCATCCAAAATACAAACACATAGACCGTCTATGGTCAAAATCCAGATGAAAATAAGATAACCCCAAATGCTAGATCCCCGATCGTCCCAACTGGGCTCCACTACTGATCATCGGGAAAAGACACATAGTAACGACCACGTTCCTCGTCGAACTCCCACTTGAGATCGACCCCATCATCGGTACCGACATCGTCGGCACCTGCAACTGTTTTGGTAGAATCTGTGAGTCACGAGGACTCAGCAATCTCACACCCGCGAGATCAAGTCTATTTAAGCTTATAAGAAAGGGAGGTGCAAAGAGGTGGAACTGCAGCGGCAATAAGCATATATGGTGGCTAACATGCGCAAATGAGAGCAAGAAGAGAAGCAACGGAACGGACGTCATCTAGCAATGACCAAGAAGTGATCCTGAACACCTACTTACGTCATACATAACTCAAACCGTGTTCACTTCCCGGACTCCGCCGAGAAGAGACCATCACGGCTACACACACAGTTGATGTATTTTAACTGGGTCAAGTGACAAGTTCTCTACAACCGGACATTAACAAATTCCCATCTGCCTCATAACTGCGGGCACGGCTTTCGAAAGATAATACCCTGCAAGGGTGTCCCAACTTAGCCCATCATAAGCTCTCACGGTCAACGAAGGATAAACCTTCTCCCGGAAAGACCCATCAGTCTCAGAATCCTGGTTTACAAGACATTTCGACAATGGTAAAACAAGACCAGCAAAGCCGCCCGAATGTGCCGACAAATCCCGATAGGAGCTGCACATATCTCGTTCTCAGGGCACACCGGATTGTCCAAGCTTCCGATAGGCCAGCCCAGAGTTGCCCCTGGTGGCCACCGGCGACTGACAGTTTGGACCAATACTCAGAGAAGCACTGGCCCGGGGGTTTAAAATAAAGATGACCCTCGGGCTCTAGAAAACCCGGGGGAAAAAGGCATAGGTCGCAAATGGTAAAACCAAGGTTGGGCCTTGCTGGAGGAGTTTTATTCAAGGCGAACTGTCAAGGGGGTCCCATAAATCACCCGACCGTGTAAGGAACGCAAACTCAAGGAACATAATCCCGGTATATCAGTAACTAGGGCGGCAAGAGTGGAACAAAACACCAGGCATAAGGCCGAGCCTTCCACCCTTTACCAAATATATATAGATGCATTAATTAAATAAGAGATATTGTGATATCCCCAACATATCCATGTTCCGGCATGGAACAAACTTCAACTTCACCTGTAACTAGCAACGCTATAAGAAGGGCTGAGCAAAAGCGGTAACTTAGCCAATCAACGGTTTGCTAGGAAAGGATGGTTAGAGGCTGACATGGAAAAATGGGAGACATGATATAGCAAGTGATAGGTAGCGGAGCATGGCAAAAGAGCGAACAACTAGCAAAGCAAAGATAGAAGTGATTTCGAGGGGTGGTCATCTTGCCTGCAAGGTTCTCAGAGTTGTCGAAAGCTTGATCCTCGTAAGCGTACTCAACAGGTTCCTCGTTCACGAAATCGTCTCCCGGCTCTACCCAAGACAAGAACACAAACAAACGGAACCACAATCAACAACGAGAAATGCACAAGCAACATGATGCAAAACATGTATGGGATGCAAGATATGATGTGCGATGCATATGCGTGCTCCGGAAGGAAAATGATGAACTGCAAACCAAGCATGCCACTGGAAAGATGAGATGATTTCGGTCGAAATCGATATAAAGATCACCGGAATCGGATGCACGGTTTGCAAATGGCAAGCAAAACAAGAATGACACGAATCTACGATTAACAGCATGATATCACTTAAAATGCAACAAGAAACAATGCTACAGCACTCCAACATATCAACGAAACACATGAAAGTAATCTACAGGAGATGCTTGACAAAAGATGAACAATGAGCTACGGCTAGATCACAACATATCAAGCTCAAACAAGCATGGCAAAAGTGCAAAAGATAACAGGTTCACAGACTTGGTGAAAAACTGGACATGGCAGAAAACAGCATCAGGTAGCAATGTTCAGAGCACGAAATCAACATGCTACAGGAACTTAACACAGCAAAACAAGGCATGGAAGTGTTCTACTAAATGCATATGACGAAAGTCCCTTAGTGACCATAAGCCAAAAAGGACCAGAAGATATGATGGAAAGCATGTAAACATAGCAAGTTTCGTTATCAGGTTTCAGACTTGGCAGAAAACAGAGCATGACAGAAATAATAATATGTAGGCCTCTTTGTGAGCTTGATTCTCTCACTACAGAGCAATGCACTACAGACCAAGCACACCTACAGCAAGAAGGCATGTTTATGAAGCTATCCATGTCAAGAACAATTGCATAGAATATATGGATCAACTACAATAACCTTGGCAAAATTGCATATCATGTTAAGAATCTGCCAGAAATATTTTATAGCAAACGTAGAGCAAGATTGAGTCATGCTATGGTACTCCATAATTGCAAACAAAGGCAGGAATGGATCAATTACAACTATATCTACAAAACATCCTTACTGAACATCCCCAAAATACGCATCAATCTCTCTGTAGCATCAAGTTTACATAGCAACAAAATAACAGCAGATAAGGACTTAGAGAAATCACTAAGTCCCTGAAATCAGAAACATTACGGAGCCTACTTTGCATGCTTGTGCTAATCACCACAGAGATCACAAAAATACATGGACTACACCACTGGAAAGATGGCATGGCGTACTTCAAAACACATGTAGAGCTCATGCCCATAAGATGCACAGATTTAAAGATACAAAAATGACAAATCTCCAAGTTCTGCTAAGAACCAGCAGATAACAGCAACTAGCCCTCTTTCAACAGAGATTTGGGCATCAAGATGACCTCTAATGAACATGGTGCAATTGAACAAAATTAATAGCATCACGAGACGAACAATTTGACATATTACACGCGCGAATCGGAACTACATGAAAGGAGTTATGCAACTATGAACAGAGGCACTTGCTGGAAAAATTGAGGACTTGGAAAAAATCGGGAAACGGGAAGTCAACGCTCACAGAGGGGTGATCCAGATCTGAGCACGGGAGCTCGGGCTCGGGCTCGTCCTCGGCCTCGCCGGCGATGGCCGGAGGAGAGGGAAGGAGGCGGCGGCGACCGGAGCTCGTGGGAGGAGGAGGCCGGCGGGGTCGGCCGCGGTGGCTCGCCGGAGCCGGCGAACGGCGGCGAAGCGGGGCCCGGCGGGCGGTGTCCCGCGGCGGCGGCGGCGAAGGGAACCGGCGGCGGGCGGCGGAGGCGGCGGGGCGGTGCGGAGGCGGCGGCGGCGGGCGCGGGAGGCGTCGGGCTTGGGCGGGCCTCCCGTGGGCCGAACGGGCCACGGCGGAGGGAGGTGGCCGGGTGCCACGTGGCGGCGCCCGATTCGCTGGACGCGGCGGCGGAGATGTCCGGCGGACGCCGGACACGTCCGGTGGCGGCGGTGGAAGGAGCTAGGGTTGGACTGAGTTTGTTTTTCGGGAGGGTCACATATTTATAGGTAGAGGGAGCTAGGAGGCTCCAAATGAGGTGCAGTTTTCGCCCACACGATCGTGATCGAACGACCTAGAGCATGGAGATGACTTGGAGGGGTTTTGGGCTGGCTTTTGAGGGTTTTTTTGCTGGACACTCAAATGGACTTGACGGATGCCCGGTTAACCGTTGGAGTACCAAACGACCTCCAAATGGAACGAAACTTGACCGGTGGTCTCCGGGTGGTGTAATAAGGCCACTAGACAAGCCTCGGTCCATTCCGAGAATGTTTGACACCCGCACACGAAAGAAAACAAGAGGGGTGCACCGGACGAGATAGGAGCGCCGGATTGCAAAACGGACAACGGGGAAAATGCTCGGATGCATGAGACGAACACGTATGCAAATGCAATGCACATGATGACATGATATGAAATGCATGACATGACAAAAAAACAAAACGAAAGACAAAACCCGACCACAGAGGGAATAACAAAGCACATAGCCGAAAATGGCAAGAGTCGGAGTTACAAATATGGCAAGTTACATCCGGGGTGTTACAACACTCCACCACTACGAGAGGATCTCGTCCCGAGATCTAGGACTGAAAGAACTCCGGATATTCGGAACGGAGATGGTCCTCGCGTTACCAGGTGGCCTCCCGGTCGGAATGGTGCGACCACTTCACTTTCAGGAATTTGATGGACTTGTTGCGAGTCTTGCGCTCAGTTTCTTCAAGAATAGCAACGGGGTGCTCATGATAAGACAAATCTTCTTGGAGGTCAATCTCTTCGAAGTTGATAGTGCGCTCAGGCGTCTTGAAGCACTTGCGGAGCTGTGACACGTGGAACACGTCGTGCACGTTCGCGAAGTTGGAAGGAAACTCAAGTTGATAGGCGAGGTCGCCTCTTTTGTCAACGATCTTGAAAGGACCCACGTATCTAGGGGCAAGCTTCCCTTTGATACCGAAGCGACGAGTGCCTTTCACGGGAGAGGCGCGGAGGTAGACATGGTCTCCGATCTCGAAAGCCACATCACGGTGCTTACTATCATAGTAACTCTTCTGACGCGATTGCGCGGCTTTGAGATTATCACGGATGACTTTACACATTTCTTCAGATTCAGTGATTAAGTCATTGCCAAGAAATTGGCGTTCACCAGTCTCTGACCAATTGAGAGGAGTACGGCACTTTCTGCCATAGAGAATCTCGAATGGGGCCTTGCCCGAACTCGCTTGGAAGCTGTTGTTATAGGAGAATTCAGCATATGGAAGACAATCTTCCCATTTCATGCCAAAATAAATGACACAAGCCCTGAGCATATCTTCAAGAATTTGATTGACTCGCTCGACTTGGCCACTAGTTTGAGGATGGAAAGCTGTGCTGAAGCGAATGTTTGTGCCCATGGCCTTCTGGAAGGAGTCCCAGAACTTAGAGGTGAAGATGCTTCCACGATCTGAAGAAATCAATTGTGGAATGCCGTGCAAGGAGACAATTCTGGAGGTGTAAAGCTCTGCCAGCTGAGCTGCTGTGATGGATTCTTTGATAGGAAGGAAATGAGCCACTTTAGAAAGCTTGTCGATGACAACGAAGATAGCATCATTTCCGCGCTTGGACTTGGGAAATCCAGTCACGAAGTCCATTTCGATGTGATCAAACTTCCACTCTGGGATAGCAAGAGGTTGAAGGAGACCAGCTGGTCGTTGGTGTTCTGCTTTCACCCTTCGACAGACATCACATTCATTCACGAATTGGGCGATCTCTCGCTTCATTCGAGTCCACCAATACGACTGCTTGAGGTCATGATACATCTTCGTACTTCCAGGATGAATTGACAGGAGAGAATTGTGCGCCTCGTTCATTATGACTTTCCTTAGATCACCTTTAGGAACCACAATCCGGTCCTCGAAGAATAAAGTGTCTCTGTCATCAATGCGATAGCACTTGTATTTGGAAAGACCCTTGTCGATACCACGTTTCACCTTCTTCACCATGGCATCAAGGAGTTGTGCCTCACGAATTTGATCTTCCAAAGTAGGAGATACTATGAGGTTGGCAAGAAAGCCTTGAGGAACAACTTGGAGATTTAGTTTGCGGAAAGCTTCACAAAGATCCGGTTGGAAAGGCTTGAGAATTAAGCTGTTGCAATAAGCCTTCCTGCTTAAAGCATCTGCAATGACATTTGCTTTGCCTGGAGTATATTCAATACTCGGGTTGTACTATTGAATCATTTCGACCCATCGAGTCTGTCTGAGGTTGAGGTTGGGTTGAGTGAAGATATACTTGAGACTCTTGTGATCAGTGAAAATGTCCACTTGTCTTCCCAACAAGAGATGTCTCCACGTTATTAATGCATGGACAACTGCCGCCAACTCAAGATCGTGAGTGGGGTAGTTCTTCTCGTTGGGCTTCAACTGACGAGAGGTATAGTCCACAACTTTCTTCTCTTGCATTAACACAGCACCGAGACCTTGGAGAGAAGCATCACAGAAAACTTCAAACGGCTTGGATTCATCAGGAGGAGTCAAGACAGGAGCTGTGACTAGTTTCTCTTTGAGAGTGTTGAAAGCAACGTCACACTCAGGAGACCAGACATACTTCACATGTTTCTGGAGGAGGTTGGAAAGAGGCTTTGCAATCTTGGAGAAATTCTCAACAAATCTTCGACAATAGCTTGCAAGACCAAGAAAAACTGCGGAGCTGCTTGAAATTCTGAGGAGGTTCCCAATTCACAATTGCGGACACCTTCTCGGGATTAACAACGATGCCCTTGGCAGATATGATGTGACCAAGGAAAAGAACTTCATCGAGCCAAAACTCACATTTGGAGAACTTCGCATAGAATTGATACTCTCTGAGCTTGTCGAGCACCAATCGCAAATGTTTGGCATGATCCTGCTTATTCTTGGAGAAGACCAAGATATCATCGAGATACACCAGAACGAATTCATTGGTATAGGGGTTGAAGATGAAATTCATCATCCGAGAGAATGTTGGAGGAGCATTGACAAGGCCGAAAGACACGACAGTATATTCATAAGAACCAAAGCTTGTTCTGAATGCTGTCTTGGGAATATCTTCTTCACGAATGCGAATCTGATGATAACCCATACGAAGGTCAAGCTTCGAGAATACTTTAGCCCCTTTGAGTTGCTCAAATAGCTCATTGATGTTGGGAAGTGGATACTTGTTCTTGATTGTCTTCTTGTTCAATGGACGGTAGTCGACACAAAGTCGGTCCGTGCCATCCTTCTTCTTGACAAAAAGAACACCACAACCCCATGGAGAAGAACTCGGTCTGATCAAACCCAGGCGCTCTTGTTCATCGAGCTGTTTCTTCAATTCCTTCAGCTCGTTGGGTCCAAGCTTGTATGGACGCTTGCAAACGGGTTCTGTGCCAGGCTCTAGTTCGATAACGAACTCAACTGGCCGGTGAGGAGGCATACCCAGAAGCTCCTCTGGAAAGACATCTTGATACTCACAAACAACTGGAATTTGAGAGATGGCATTCAATTCGCCCTTCTCATTGAGAGAGAAAAACCGAATGGTTTCATCACGAGCGGCATAAATAATCACATCCTCAGACGAGTGTGTCAATTGAATTTCCCTGGCAGCACAATCAAGTTGAGCCTTGTGCTTAGAAAGCCAGTCCATCCCGAGAATTAGATTAATATCCGAGTCACCAAGAACAATTGGAGAAGACTGAAATTTATAGTCGCCCATCTTGATGGAAACATCCGGAACCATGGAACTTGCATTCATGCATTTGCCCGGAGAGACAACTGCTAACGGCCTAGGCAATCCTTGGAAATGCAATTCATGCTTGGATGCAAATGGTCTTGATATGAAAGAAAGCGATGCACCAGTATCAAAAAGAACTTTTGCGGGAATATCATTAACAGGAAGATTACCCATTATCACATCAGTAGATTCCTCCGCTTGAGCTGCATTCATCATGTTCACCTTTGCAAACTTTGGATTATGCTTGACCACTGCGTTGCTGGAAGATCTGACAGGAGGAGGAGGAGGAGGCAGACGTCTTTGGTTGAAGCACTTATTAGCATAGTGACCTTTCTGCTGACATTTGTTGCAAGTCACCTCTGAGAGTGGACGGTGATAAGGAGCATTGGACTTTGGAGCTTGATTCTGAGACTTGTTCTGATAGCCAGAGTTGGAAGAGTTGGAAGAACCATGGCCACCTTTGTTCTTCTGCTGATAAGGCTGACGAAACGAAGGAGGAGGAGGCAACCAGAACTTCTGTTGCTTAGCTGTCACAAGTGAGGAAGAAGAAGACTGAACTTCGTCTCTGACTCTTTTCTTAGAAGCCTCACACTTGAGCTGAGCAGCCTCTTGCTTCAGTGCCATATTGTAGAATTGATCAAACTGAGTAGGCTCAACAAGAATGAGAGCTAACTACAGACCAAGAAAACTGCGAAGCTGCTTGACATTCTGAGGAGGTTCCCAATTCAAAATTGCAGACACCTTCTCGGGATTAACAGCGATGCCCTTGGCAGATTTGATATGACCAAGGTAAAGAACTTCATCTAGCCAAAACTCACATTTGGAAAACTTCGCATAAAATTGATACTCTCTGAGCTTGTCGAGCACCAATCGCAAATGTTTGGCATGATCCTTCTTATTCTTGGAGAAGACCAAGATATCATCGAGATACACCAGGACGAATTCATTGGTATAGGGGTTGAAGATGAAATTCATCATCCGAGAGAATGTTGGAGGAGCATTGACAAGGCCGAAAGACATGACAGTATATTCATAAGAACCAAAGCTTGTTCTGAATGCTGTCTTGGGAATATCTTCTTCACGAATGCGAATCTGATGATAACCCATACGAAGGTCAAGCTTGGAGAATACTTTAGCACCTTTAAGTTGCTCGAATAGCTCATTGATGTTGGGAAGTGGATACTTGTTCTTGATTGTCTTCTTGTTCAATGGACGATAGTCGACACAAAGTCGGTCCGTGCCATCCTTCTTCTGGACAAAAAGAACACCACAACCCCATGGAGATGAACTCGGTCTGATCAAACCCAGACGCTCTTGTTCATCGAGCTGTTTCTTCAATTCCTTCAGATCCTTGGGTCCAAGCTTGTATGGACGCTTGCAAACGGGTTCAGTGCCAGGCTCAAGATCGATAACGAACTCAACTGGCCGGTGAGGAGGCATACCCGGAAGCTCTTCTGGAAAGACATCTTGGTACTCACAAACGACTGGAATCTGAGAAATAGCATTCAATTCGCCCTTCTCATTGAGAGAAAACAACCGAATGGTTCCATCACGAGCGGCATAGATAATCACATCCTTAGAAGAGTGTGTCAATTGAATTTCCCTGGCAGCACAATCAAGTTGAGCCTTGTGCTTAGAAAGCCAGTCCATCCCGAAAATAAGATCAATATCCGAGTCACCAAGAACAATTGGAGAAGACAGAAATTTATAGTTTCCCATCTTGATGGAAACATTCGGAACCACCAAACTAGAACTCAAACGTTTACCCGGAGAAACGACATCCATGGGTTTACCCAAATGTGAACAAGTGAATGCATGCTTGGCAAAAAACGGTCTTGACATGAAACAAAGCGAAGCACCAGTATCAAATAAGACTTTTGCAGGAATATCATTAACTGAGAGATTACCCATTATCACATCAGTAGATTCCTCCGCTGGAGCTGCATTCATCATGTTCACCTTTGCAGACTTGGGATTATGCTTGACCACTGCATTGCTGCAAGATCTCACAGGAGGAGGAGGCGGAAGGCGCCTTTGGTTGAAGCACTTGTTAGCATAGTGACCTTTCTACTGACACTTGTTGCAAGTCACCTCTGAGAGTGGATGATGATAAGGAGCATTCAACTTTGGAGCTTGATTCTGAGACTTGTTCTGATAGCCAGGTTTGGATGAGTGGGAAGATCCATGGCCACCTTTGTTCTTCTGCTGGTAAGGCTGGCGAAACGGAGGAGGAGGAGGCAACCAGAACTTCTGTTGCTTAGCAGCCACTAGTGAGGAAGAAGAAGACTGAACTGCGTCCCTGACTCTCTTCTTAGAAGCCTCACACTTGAGCTGAGCAGCTTCTTGCTTCAGTGCCATGTTATAGAATTGATCAAACTGAGTAGGCTCAACAAGAATGAGAGCTAACTGCAGATCCTCTCTAAGGCCACCTCTGAAGTGATAGATCATGCTCTTTTCATCACGAACGTCTTGTTTAGCGAAGCGAGCAAGTTTCTGAAACTGGATGTTGAATTGATACACAGACATGTTGCCTTGCTTGAGATTGCGGAACTCCTCACACTTGCTCTCAACAACACTTTGTGGAATGTGGTGCGCTTTGAAGTCCCAACAGAAGTCAGTCCAAGTGATCATACGACCTCCTCTGGAATCTTTGTATTGTTGATACCAATTAGCAGCTTGGTCCTTGAGCTGAAAAGAAGCAAACTTGACAAAGTCCTCAGGCCTGACATTGCTACATTCAAAATGCTTGTTGATGTCCACGAGCCAATCATCGGCATCCGTGGCCTTGGCACAGTAGCTGAAAGACTTGGGCTGATTTGCGAGAAACTGGTTGAGAGTAGCAAAGTGAAACTGATTGTTGCCTTGACCTTGATTGCCTTGATTGCCTTGCCCTTGAGTACGTTCTTGCAAGAGTTGCAGAATCATCTGAGCATTGGCGTTGGTGGCTGCCATGATAGCTTGCCATGCCTCCGGAGGTGGAGGTGGTGGCGGAGGGTTCGCTTGACTCCCTTCATTGCGATCCGGATTCTGACGCGTTGGCGGAGCCATCCTGAAGAGGGTGACATCCGTTAGCATCTTGATAGACAAATAGATAAGTAGAATCAACGGATAGAAATTGCAACATATAGTCTTCACAATAAACATTCGAACGAAGATGAACGAATGAATTCCGTAGTAAATCATCACACTTCCATAAGTTGAGAAGCCACTTGAAAAAGATATGGAATGAACATATGAATTCGAAGCAACTCGAATACCACAATACAAAATAAAACAAAGTATTGGCTTGCAGAATAAGCCGGAACAAACATATGATAGAGGTTTCGTCCGAAGTTTTCGTGGTGGGGCCCACACGGGCTCAATCGTACAGCACCATCATGTACAAGGCTGTGCACATGACATACGAAGCGTCCCCGAGTCGGCATAGCCATGGACTCTTTAAGACACTACGAGACCACTGTAAAATCAACCGTGTACAGGCGGACCACTAGACGTCGAACCCCAATCTCATATCGTGCGTCTGTCGGAAAGATATCCTAAGGCTACTTGAATTCCCACTTATAAACTCCCGAAACTTTCTGGTTATGCAATCTGGTGTAGGGGATACAGGGGACACAAAATATATCACCCAAACTAACAATCCCTAGATCCAGCTGTATCCATCCGTCAACACATAACCAAGAAATCTTCGGAAATCGTTTACCTCAACCTTCGAAAAACATCCGTTATACAAGTTATGGCAATACTCCCGAACTCCCGCCCCAGTACTGGGTGGCGTCGAGGTGATCTCACCAACAACTGCATAAAAGAGATTTCGATGTCGGCGAAACTCAGGTATTCCAGAACTGCAACGATAAAATTGTGACGACAACACCTCGGAGCTCAACTCCCCGGGACACTGCCACAACCGCTAAATGTTAGGAGGCACCAAGAACAATGTTCTCGTCACAAAACCATCGGAACGATTCCAAGATACCCGCGTGATCCTAAATTTTTTTTAGTGAAATTTGAGAAGAGAATAGTCAAAACTTCTACGTCAGGAGACCTCACCAGAGCGACGAAGGGACTGAGGAGTAAAAAGAATCCTACTCTCCGATATATATAATCCTAAGACTCAAAACATTTTTGTTCTAGACTCAACAATGCCAGCGATTCGATCAAGCAGGGGGCTCCTAAGTCGGGGATGGCTCTGATTACCAACTTGTAACGCCCACGATGCGGCTATATCTCCCACGTGTCGAGGCACGACTTAGAGGCATAACCGCATAGTGGTTTTGTCGCAAGAAGGGTCATATTCACACAATCCCATGTAATGAACAAGAATGGGATAAAGAGTTGGCTTACAATCGCCACTTCACACAATACATGAATCTAAATCATACATCATCCAAAATACAAACACATAGACTGTCTACGATCAAAATCCAGATGAAAATAAGATAACCCCAAATGCTAGATCCCCGATCGTCCCAACTGGGCTCCACTACTGATCATCGGGAAAAGACACATAGTAACGACCACGTTCCTCGTCGAACTCCCACTTGAGATCGACCCCATCATCGGTACTGGCATCGTCGGCACCTGCAACTGTTTTTGTAGAATCTGTGAGTCACGAGGACTCAGCAATCTCACACCCGCGATATCAAGTCTGTTTAAGCTTATAGGAAAGGGAGGTGCAAAGAGGTGGAGCTGCAGCGGCAATAAGCATATATGGTGGCTAACATGCGCAAATGAGAGCGAGAAGAGAAGCAACGGAACGGACGTCATCTAGCAATGACCAAGAAGTGGTCCTGAACACCTACTTACGTCATACATAACTCAGACCGTGTTCACTTCCCGGACTCCGCCGAGAAGAGACCATCACGGCTACACACACAGTTGATGTATTTTAACTGGGTCAAGTGACAAGTTCTGTACAACCGGACATTAACAAATTCCCATCTGCCTCATAACCGCGGGCACGGCTTCGAAAGATAATACCCTGCAGGTGTCGGGGATATACCCCGCGGTATGACCCGGCCGGAATTGGCGACTCACTGGTGACCCTCCCGGAGCTTGGCGATTCACAGATAACCTGCCCGATCTTGGCGACTCATTAGTAACCCGGCGGGCGGGTCAGATGGACAACAAGGCCCAAGGCCCTCTAACTTATATAAGGAGGGGCAGGGCACCCCAAAGAGGGACAAGGAACAAGAAACAATCTCTAGGGCTAGACACGGAGAGCCGGTTCCCGGCGACTCTCTCATGAGCATAATGAGACCTAGCCTCAAACAGCACGTAGGCTTGTTACCGGATGATGTTTCCCGGGGCCCGAAGCTGTCTAAACCTTTGTCTTGTGCGTTGATCCGCCCTGCGTCTCTCATCCCAATCAACCCCTCTCAAGCTACTACATAGATGCGCTGGCCTCACGACTAAGTCCTTACACCTAGGACATCTGACGTGTCAATTCCACGACAGTTGGCGCCCACCGTGGGGCGGGGCGCACGGTGGTGTTGAGTTCTTGGAGGGATCTTTTCTAGGGTTTCGAGAAGTTCGTGAATCTCTGGATGAAGAGAACCGGTTTGGAAGACGCGCAATTTGTGAGATTTGCGTTCAAGGAAAAAATTAGGGTTACTGTGCACACCGCCGCATCGCGTGTTCCGCCGAGTCCAAGACAAGGACTGCAGCATAGATGATTTACCTACGGCATTGCAAGTAATCAAGACAGACAGAAGCTCTGCTGCCCTCGCGTGCTATATGCAGTACTGGAGATAGATCTCGCCGGGAAAGCGCGCAAATCATCCGAGGCTACAGCCTAATCCGCCGAGCTCTACTACTGTCCCACGTCCATAAGTCTCTGGCTGCGGGAATCAACCATTCACTGCTACTTTTTTTTCTTTTTCTTTGGCATGAAGAATAGTCAGATCCAAACAAACAACTAGTACTTGCACCAGTACGTGACCAAGACTAGTACTAATTGAGTATTAGTACATCATTACATCTACAGACGCGAAGGCACCTGCCAGATCACGGATAAAGTCATAAAGGCAATCCATTAATAGTACCAAATCAATATGGTGCTTGATGCTCGTGCTAGTATTCAGGTTATCACAATCAGAATCACCAGCGGACGTCCGTGGCCGGTTTTTTCGGCGGCCTCCGTGTCAGACCATCTGACGGACTCTGCGCCTATGGGGTGTTTTCATATTTTCTCCGCGGCGTCCATATTCATCGAAACCGGGTCCTGGAAGGAAAAGGGAACAACTCCATCGGAGCCTCGAGCCGTCGTCCGTTTCAGTTCGCCTCGAGCACCGGCAGACTCCACCATTTACACTCGCATCCTTGCCTTCGAATAACCGGTTGCTCTTTCCCCGGTGGGCTGTCGCCGCCTTGACCTCACTGTGCCAAGTCCCGGACCGGCCACCGAGCCTTGCTACTATGCCTCCTACTGGCTCGTTGCACCGCTGACTGCTGCTGCGCATATACCGGACTGCGCTGCCGCCTCTTATGCGCTTCCACGCCGCGCAGCTCTGCTCGACCTGAGTCGCCACATGAGTCGCCTGCCGCTGTCACTCTTTGCTGGGTCGTCCGTGAGCTGCTGCGAGCAGTCGCCTCTGCTCCAAGCCGCCCATGCCTCTGTTAGGGCCGCCGCTTTATCGATTTATTTCTTCCGGCAAGGGAGCTTTGACAGGATTTCACCGCCGGTTTACCACTGCTTCCATGAGCATGGCCAGCTTCGCGCTGCCTTGCGCCTCCTCATCTCGCCGCTATAAGCCGCTCCGCCTCACCTCCGCTTTAAGTTGCTACTGCGGGGTGGGCCACGAGCCGCCGTTTCCTCGGCGTCGCCGGTCCTCGTCCGCGGCCACGGCCCTGGACAGCCGCCTCCCCCTCCGGGTTGGGCCGGCCCTATCGCCACAACTCGCCATCGGATCAAGGGTGGCCCCGAATCACTTCAGCGTAGTCACCGTTTTGCCGAGTCGCCTCAGCGCCTGTTTCAAGCGTCTGCGTATTACCTTTTGGTTCTGAGGCCGCGGTGGAGAAAGTGGTTACTGACCATGTGATGACCAAAGTCAGTCAGAAAAGGACAAAAGGTGCCGGCATGCTTTGGCACTACATACACATTACACATTACGTGGAGCTAACAGCTACCCCTTCATCTCATGAAACAATTGGAGCTGGTAGTATTTCACGGAGAATCAAAAATAGCACGTCCATACTGCTGGTGCCGTCGTACATGATTTTGGATCTGCGTACGGGTCATCTGTCTTCGTCCGAAGAAATCAGGTGATATCCGTCTAGTCTGTTTTAATAACGCATATTCATTTTTATGTAAACAATTACTCTGGCCTGTAATATCTTTACGCAGGACGACTATTAAAAAAAAGGAGTGGTGTTATACCACGGATGCATGTTCGGCTGTGCTGCGCGGCCTCACGGACAGGCGTGTCGCAGTACACGGTCCGGTTTACATCAACACGCCCGCTGACTCGCCCATCCGCGCCAGCTTACAACGCCGTGGCCGACTTACTCGTCCGCACCGGCTTACAACGTCGCGGCCGACTTGCCCGCGTCCGTGCCGTTTTCAACACCACGGCCGACTCTTTCATCCGTGCCGGTTTACAATGCCGCGGCCGAATCTCCTGTCTGCACCGGTTTACCACGCCGCGGCCGGTTCACCCATGAGCGACTTCAACTTCACCTAGCAATCGTTAATTTCATGGCGGATTATTTCTGGCCTGGCACATCAGGTGATATCCATCTAAAATATGTTTTATTGATACATATTTTTTTTTATCAAAGAGCAGTTTATCTTTGTCTTGGTCTGCAATATTGTTGATGCAGGACAATTGTTCACTATATCAAAACGATGTGGTTAACTCGCTCATCCGCACTGGCTTACAACGCCACGGCCGGCTCATCTGTCTATGCCGCCTCTGATGCTACGGTTGTCTTTACCGTCCGTCTCTCGCGGCCTGGTCTACATCAACCCGCCGGGCCGTATCTGTCTGCATGAGTTGTTATTGAATATGAGCAAGTCACTGCTTGGGAAGCCCGGTTTTCTTCCAACAACTTGGAGGAAACTTATCATGTGTTATCAGCCGCCGTCTGCACTAGACGGCTCAATGGGCAGGCGCACAAGTCGCCGCCACTACGGTTTGGTTAACTTCAAAACATCCAGTTGGAAGGGACCATTGGCCGAGTTGCTGACACGGCTCATATGGGATCCTTTATAACCCGCCGCAGTCACTTCAACCTTCTGTGGATTCACATCGCACTATCAACACCAAAGAGATACACCTTATGCTATGGTCAATATGGAGAATCTCAAAGCCAACTCCTTGAGTCGTCTTGAGACTCGGGGGCTACAATGATATGACTCGGCAACATTGGTCAGTTTCAATGCATTCAAGAATTCCGGGTCATTGGAGGGAAAAATAACCCGGTCCCGGAGGCTACCGCCATATGGGTGAAAAGTTTAAAGGCCGTTAGAAAATTTCCGGCTTAAAAAGAAGGATTCCGGTTTAGATCCGGCTCAAGAGACTTGACATCTCCCACAAAGCACTGAAGCTCTTAAAATATCTGGTTTAAAATCCGGTTCAAGGGAAATTTATCCGCCACAAAGTTTTGAAACTCTCAAATCCGGTTCAAAATCCGGTTCAAGGTAAATTTGTTTATCATAAAGCTTTGAAACTCTCAATATCCGGTTTTTTCCGGTTCAAAAGAATTTATCTCTCGCAAAAAGTTCGAGTTTTCAGGAAAAATTAAAGGGACCAAAGAGAGTTTGTTTCAAAGCACAACTCAAATATAGGTACCCTGCTTTAATGACCATTGGGAGCTGATCGTATTCGAATTTAGCTTAACCCTTTTTGTGTGACCCTGATCATATTCGAATCAGAGTCGTTAAATATTCTCATGATCACTAGGGGTCTTCCTGTTCAAACATAGGTCGTATTCGAACCAAAGAGAACATAGCTGTCGATACCCTTTTGATCGGCACACTGCCGAGCTCATTGGGGAGTTTCTTGGTCATATTTGAACCATAGCTCAACCCCCTTTGAGAACCGACGTGGATCGTATTCGAATCAGCGTCGATAAACCACTCTCAAGGTCATTTGGGGGCTTCCTGTTCAAACATAGGTCGTATTCGAACCAAAGAGAACATAGCTGTCGGTACCCTCTTGATCGGCAACGCCAAAGCCACTGGGGGCTATATGATCGTATTCAAATCTTAGCTTAACCCCTTTGGGACGGTTTTCTGATCGTATTCGAATCAGAAGCCTCAAATTTTTTTGAAGTCTCTCTTTTGCAAACAATTTTTGGATTTTATTTGAAGCTCTTTTTCATATCTAAGGTGTATATGAGTGGTTGCTATTTAACCCGGCTTGATTTTCGATGATAAATCGCCAGCTTATGACAATCATCATCTATGTGGAAGCATTGACTTCTAAGGATCGGATTATCACCCTTACTGCACAGGTCATGTAAACTGGCAGTACAAATTCAATATCACAATGGTTATATGTGAGATATTATGACCCGCCCTGCGGTAAACCGCCAAGGGATCTTGTGATGTACTTGTGTGCAGGATAAGACTACATTTGGGTGTGTTACCCGCCCTGGCTTTTAACGTTAAGTCGCCAGGGCATATGTTGTTTAAACTCTGTGCAGGATTTACAGGGCTATGACTTACATAAATGATTAAGTTCAAACCCATCATCAAAGATTGAAATTGGTGTCTCAAAAGGGTTGTCAATTCTTGATTTTCTCAAAGGCTATAAGCGCCGGGTTATAAAAATTCCGGCTTACAATGGAGACGTATTAAATCGCCATCGGCCAAGAGCCGCCGGGTATTTAAACTCCAGATTTACTTATCAGCAGATGAGGTATTCAAAGTCGCTTTGGCGCAATGTCTATTATTTTATCAATGGATATGATTTATTCTACAATGGAAGGAATAGTCCCGAGTCGCTGTAGGCTTACGACCCGGCACTTGGGGGCTACATTATTTAAATTGAGATTACATCAAATATGCAAGTCCCATGTCACTGCCAGCATGCACCATGGCACTTGGGGGCTAATGTAAAGTCACTTTTTGTTCAACTTATTGAAGACCTGACTCATTACATTCTAACGAGCCGACCCTTGGGGGCTACCAATTGCTCCTGTAAAAAATTCAGGGTACACAAGCATTAATCCATTATATTGAACGGTCCACTATTCAGTTGGTAGAATACAAAGCTCTTAACCTTGTGGACGTGGGTTCGAGCCCCATGGTGGAGGTTACATTATATACTGTTATTATCAATGATCATATTTACAAAGTCCCCGCTCATTATTGCATAATGACCCGGCCCTTGGGGGCTACGCTGGTTGAAGTTTATATGAGCATAAGGCAATTACAAGTCCCAGGTTGTTGCAAGCATGACAACCTGGTACTTGGGGGCTACATAATATGGAGTATTCAGTTTTTACTAGTGACTGAGATGAACAATATGGATTTCTTCAAAGTGGCAGCATTTATATTGAAGCAAGTCTTAAGCCATCACTTTGTTTTCCTCAAGACTTGGGGGTTACAGGTATTATATTATTATCGAAGAAATATTTTCAAATTCTTTGTTTTGAGCAAACCAGATTGACCCGGCGTCACCAATCATTATGACCCTGTGTCTACAACCCGGCATTATCAACATGAACCGGTGTTTGCAACAATCATGATCCGGTGTCACCAATAATTATGACCCGGCATCGGCAACAGTTATGACCCGGTGCTATCAATATTTACAAGCCGGCAATTTTGGTTATGATAAACCGGCAAGTTTTACCTCTTCAAGCGGCTGAAAGTCAGATGAGTATTTCAAAACCAATATATTTAAAGTCGGCGCTTTGGAAGCCGATTCAAGTGGATTAATTCTTACAATATTTCTCTACAAGAGACCAATGCCAGCAAATTGACTCTGAAGCTGGCCTATTGACCCGGATTTCTTAAAAAAAAGTATCTGGATTTTTTGCATTCACAAAATTTGAACATATCTACTAAAGGAGATTTGCGATGAGTTCATGGGCATGTATCAAGAAGGAAATAACAAGGGTTTAAAGATGATCAGGTGCCGGCTTACAAAAATTTAACCCGGAGCACAACCTATCAAGTTTGTTCTTGTGTTTATTTTACAGGATCAGTTTAACATGGATGAATCCAAATCAAACTGGGGGCTAATGTCGGGGATATACCCCGCGGTATGACCCGGCCGGAATTGGCGACTCACTGGTGACCCGCCCGGAGCTTGGCGATTCACAGATAACCTGCCCGATCTTGGCGACTCATTAGTAACCCGGCGGGCGGGCCAGATGGACAACAAGGCCCAAGGCCCAGAAGGCCGGCTCACATTTATGATGGGCCGGCTTAAGAAGAAAGGGATGACGAATATTTCCTTTACGAGGAAGCAAGACCCGGACTTGTAATTAACTTGTAAGAGAAGATAGATTAGTCCTAGTCCTACTAGGACTCCACATGTAACCCGCCCCTCTAACTTATATAAGGAGGGGCAGGGCACCCCAAAGAGGGACAAGGAACAAGAAACAATCTCTAGGGCTAGACACCGAGAGCTGGTTCCCGGCGACTCTCTCATGAGCATAATGAGACCTAGCCTCAAACAGCACGTAGGGTTGTTACCGGATGATGTTTCCCGGGGCCCGAAGCTGTCTAAACCTTTGTCTTGTGCGTTGATCCGCCCTGCGTCTCTCATCCCAATCAACCCCTCTCAAGCTACTACATAGATGCGCTGGCCTCACGACTAAGTCCTTACACCTAGGACATCTGACGTGTCAATTCCACGACAGCAGGGGTGTCCCAACTTAGCCCATCATAAGCTCTCACGGTCAACGAAGGATAAACCTTCTCCCGGAAAGACCCGACCAGTTTCGGAATCCCGGTTTACAAGACATTTCGACAATGGTAAAACAAGACCAGCAAAGCCGCCCGAATGTGCCGACAAATCCTGATAGGAGCTGCACATATCTCGTTCTCAGGGCACACCGGATTGTCCAAGCTTCCGATAGGCCAGCCCAGAGTTGCCCCTGGTGGCCACCGGCGACTGACAGTTTGGACCAATACTCAGAGAAGCACTGGCCCGGGGGTTTAAATTAAAGATGACCCTCGGGCTCTAGAAAACCCGGGGGAAAAAGGCATAGGTCGCAAATGGTAAAACCAAGGTTGGGCCTTGCTGGAGGAGTTTTATTCAAGGCGAACTGTCAAGGGGGTCCCATAAATCACCCGACCGTGTAAGGAACGCAAACTCAAGGAATATAATCCCGGTATATCAGTAACTAGGGCGGCAAGAGTGGAACAAAACACCAGGCATAAGGCCGAGCCTTCCACCCTTTACCAAATATATATAGATGCATTAATTAAATAAGAGATATTGTGATATCCCCAACATATCCATGTTCCGACATGGAACAAACTTCAACTTCACCTGCAACTAGCAACGCTATAAGAAGGGCTGAGCAAAAGCGGTAACTTAGCCAATCAACGGTTTGCTAGGAAAGGATGGTTAGAGGCTGACATGGAAAAATGGGAGACATGATATAGCAAGTGATAGGTAGCGGAGCATGGCAAAAGAGCGAACAACTAGCAAAGCAAAAATAGAAGTGATTTCGAGGGGTGGTCATCTTGCCTGCAAGGTTCTCAGAGTTGTCGAAAGCTTGATCCTCGTAAGCGTACTCAACAGGTTCCTCGTTCACGAACTCGTCTCCCGGCTCTACCCAAGACAAGAACACAAACAAACGGAACCACAATCAACAACGAGAAATGCACAAGCAACATGATGCAAAACATGTATGGGATGCAAGATATGATGTGCGATGCATATGCGTGCTCCGGAAGGAAAATGATGAACTGCAAACCAAGCATGCCACTGGAAAGATGAGATGATTTCGGTCGAAATCGATATAAAGATCACCGGAATCGGATGCACGGTTTGCAAATGGCAAGCAAAACAAGAATGACACGAATCTGCGATTAACAGCATGATAGCACTTAAAATGCAACAAGCAACAATGCTACAACACTCCAACATATCAACGAAACACATGACAGTAATCTACAGGAGATGCTTGACAAAAGATGAACACTGAGCTACGGCTAGATCACAACATATCAAGCTCAAACAAGCATGGCAAAAGTGCAAAAGATAACAGGTTCACAGACTTGGTGAAAAACTGGACATGGCAGAAAACAGCATCAGGTAGCAATGTTCAGAGCACGAAATCAACATGCTACAGGAACTTAACATAGCAAAACAAGGCATGGAAGTGTTCTACTAAATGCATATGACGAAAGTCCCTTAGTGACCATAAGCCAAAAAGGACCAGAAGATATGATGGAAAGCATGTAAACATAGCAAGTTTCGTTATCAGGTTTCAGACTTGGCAGAAAACAGAGCATGGCAGAAATAATAATATGTAGGCCTCTTTGTGAGCTTGATTCTCTCACTACAGAGCAATGAACTACAAACCAAGCACACCTACAGCAAGACGGCATGTTTATGAAGCTATCCATGTCAAGAAAAATTGCATAGCCTGTATGGATCAACTACAATAAGCTTGGCAAAATTGCATATCATGTTAAGAATCTGCCAGAAATATTTTATAGCAAAAGTAGAGCAAGATTGAGTCATGCTATGGTACTCCATAATTGCAAACAAGGGCAGGAATGGATCAATTACAACTATATCTACAAAACATCCTTAATGAACATCTCCAAAATATGCATGGATCTCTTTGTAGCATCAAGTTTACATGGCAACAAAATAACAGCAGACAAGGACTTAGAGAAATCACCAAGTTCCTGAAATCAGAAACATTACGGAGCCTACTTTGCATGCTTGTGCTAGTCACCACAGAGATCAAAAAAATACATGGACCACACCACTAGAAATATGGCATGGCATACTTCAAAACACATGTAGAGCTCATGCCCATAAGATGCACAGATTTAAAGATACAAAAATGACAAATCTCCACGTTCTGCTAAGAACCAGCAGATAACAGCAACTAGCCCTCTTCCAACAGAGATTTGGGCATGAACATGACCTCTAATGAACATGGTGCAATTGAACAAAATGAAGAGCATCACGAGACGAACAATTTCACATGTTACACGCGCGAATCGGAGCTACATGGAAGGAGTTATGCAACTATGAACAGAGGCACTTGCTGGAAAAATTGAGGACTTGGAAAAAATCGGGAAACGGGAAGTCAACGCTCACAGAGGGGCGATCCAGATCTGAGCACGGGAGCTCGGGCTCGGGCTCGTCCTCGGCCTCGCCGGCGATGGCCGGAGGAGAGGGAAGGAGGCGGCGGCGACCGGAGCTCGTGGGAGGAGGAGGCCGGCGGGGTCGGCCGCGGTGGCTCGCCGGAGCCGGCGTGGAGGCGGCGGCCGGAGCCGGCGAATGGCGGCGAAGCGGGGCCCGGCGGGCGGTGTCCTGCGGCGGCGGCGGCGAAGGGAACCGGCGGAGGCGGCAGGGCGGCGCGGAGGCGGCGGCGGCGGGCGCGGGAGGCGTCGGGCTCGGGCGGGCCTCCCGTGGGCCGAACGGGCCGCGGCGGAGGGAGGTGGCCGGGTGCCACGTGGCGGCGCCCGATTCGCTGGACGCGGCGGCGGAGATGTCCGGCGGACGCCGGACACGTCCAGTTGCGGCGGGGAAAGGAGCTAGGGTTGGACTGAGTTTGTTTTTCGGGAGGGTCACATATTTATAGGTAGAGGGAGCTAGGAGGCTCCAAATAAGGTGCAGTTTTCGCCCACACGATCGTGATCGAACGACCTAGAGCATGGAGATGACTTGGAGGGGTTTTGGGCTGGTTTTTGAGGGGGGTTTTGCTGGACACTCAAATGGACTTGACGGATGCCCGGTTAACCATTGGAGTACCAAACGACCTCCAAATGGAACGAAACTTGACCGGTGGTCTCCGGGTGGTGTAATAAGGCCACTAGACAAGCCTCGGTCCATTCCGAGAATGTTTGACACCCGCACACGAAAGAAAACAAGAGGGGTGCACCGGAGGAGATAGGAGCGCCGGATTGCAAAACGGACAACGGGGAAAATGCTCGGATGCATGAGACGAACACGTATGCAAATGCAATGCACATGATGACATGATATGAAATGCATGACATGACAAAAAAACAAAACGAAAGACAAAACCCGAGCACGGAGGGAATAACAAAGCACATAGCCGAAAATGGAAAGAGTCGGAGTTACAAATATGGCAAGTTACATCCGGGGTGTTACAATGATGTCCTACCGAGTGGGCCCAGAGATACCTCTCCGTCACACGGAGTGACAAATCCCAGTCTCGATTCGTGCCAACCCAACAGACACTTTCAGAGATACTCGTAGTGTGCCTTTATAGCCACCCAGTTATGTTGTGACGTTTGGCACACCCAAAGCATTCCTACGGTATTCGGGAATTGCACAATCTCATGGTCTAAGGAAATGATACTTGACATTAGAAAAGCTTTAGCAGACGAACTACACGATCTTGTGCTATGCTTAGGATTGGGTCTTGTCCATCACATCATTCTCCTAATGATGTGATCCCGTTATCAACGACATCCAATGTCCATGGTCAGGAAACCGTGACCATCTATTGATCAACGAGCTAGTCAACTAGAGGCTTACTAGGGACATATTGTGGTCTACGTATTCACACATGTATTACAGTCTCCGGTTAATACAATTATAGCATGAACAATAGACAATTATCATGAACAAGGAAATATAATAATAACCATTTTATTATTGCCTCTAGGGCATATTTCCAACAGTCTCCCACTTGCACTAGAGTCAATAATCTAGTTCACATCACTATGTGATTGTAATGAATCCAACACCCATGGGGTTTGATCATATCTCGCTTGTGAGAGAGGTTATTAGTCAACGGTTCTGAACCTTTCAGATCCGTGTGTGCTTTACAAATCTCAATGTCATCTTGTAGATGCAGCTACCATGCGCTACTTGGAGCTATTCCAAATAACTGCTCTACTATACGAATCCGGTTTACTACTCAGAGTCATCCGGATTAGTGTCAAAGTTTGCATCGACGTAACCCTTTACGACGAACTCTTTTACCACCTCCATAATCGAGAAAATTCCTTAGTCCACTAGTTACTAAGGATAAGTTTGACCGCTGTCATGTGATCCATTCCTGGATCACTCTTGTACCCCTTGATTGACTCATGGCAAGGCACACTTCAGGTGCGGTACACAACATAGCATACTGTAGAGCCTACGTCTAAAGCATAGGGGACGACCTTCGTCCTTTCTCTCTCTTCTGCCGTGGTCAGATCTTGAGTCTCACTCAATGCTCACACCTTATAATGTCCATGGTCAGGAAACCGTAACCATCTATTGATCAACGAGCTAGTCAACTAGAGGCTTACTAGGGACATATTGTGGTCTACGTATTCACACATGTATTACGGTCTCCGGTTAATACAATTATAGCATGAACAATAGACAATTATCATGAACAAGGAAATATAATAATAACCATTTTATTATTGCCTCTAGCGCATATTTCCAACAGCTGCGTGCACTGGCGCCCGCCTGGTGTCGATCGTCATGGCTCACGTCACGAGAGCCTCGTGAGGTTTGCCCTGCCTTGATATCTTCGCTCCTCGTGAGCCTGCCTGGCTTGGCCGCTCCCGAGGAGGTATTGCGTCGTCCGCCTCGCGAGGCTTGGCCCCTTGCGAGGGTCTTGAATGCCTTGTCGATGAAGATGGGCCGTACGGCCTGCCGGCTTAGCCACGTTGTGGGCCGCAGGCAGGCAAGTCTAGGGACCCCCGTTCCCAGGACGCCGACAGTAGCCCCGGGGCCCAAGGTGCGCTCGGGCTTGGCTTCGTGGCGAAGCCAAGGGCCAAGTGCGGAGCGCCGCGGGCCCCAAAAGCCTGCGGCCTCGGTTGACGCGTGGCGATTGATTGGACATGGGCATCTCCGCTTCCCCACGCTGCCTCTGAATCCGCCTAGCTATGCGGCTCCCGCGGCCTACACGGTTATTCCTCCTTCGCCCACGCCTGTCTCTTCCAATCTCCCTGCTTCCTCGAGGCCCTGCTCTGCCCTGCCAATCCGGCTTACGCTTCGCCTGCTTCATCGCAATGGCGCCGAAACAAGCTGAAAAGGGGAAGAAACCCCTGTCGTTGCCAACTGCGCCTCCATCTTTTGAGCCGGCGCTCGGCCGACCTCGGGTGCTCTACGACGAGGCCATGGACAAGGTGCGCCCCATGCTTGCCTCCAGCTTCAACGAGTGGGGAGAGACGGTGGCTTGGCCCGCGTCCCACACTCGCATGGATCGGGCAGCAACTGAGGTCCCGATCTTCATTTATGCCCTTTGGGCTGGCTTGATTCCTCCCTTCTCCGCCTTCTTCAACGCGGTGCTCGAGCATTACCAGATGCACATGCTTCATCTCGACCCTCAATCTGTGACCCTTCTTGCCGTCTTCGCCTTCTTGTGCGAGGCCATGGTGGGCAGCGCTCCTTCCGTGGCCGTGCTTCGCCATTTCTTCTCATTGCATCTGACTAGTCCCCGGCAGAGCTCGGGGTGTGAGAGCTTCCAGGCCGTGGCCGCGACCGCGGGCGCTGGGATTGACTTCGAGCTCCCTTCATCCACGAGCGAGTTTCGTACGCGGTGGGTGTTTATTGATGCCGGCGTGCTCAGCCCTCTGCTCCAAGTTCCGGCAGGGCCCGTTGTTCCAAACTCCAGCTGGGGCCACCAGAGGCTCTCGAGCCCTCGCCTTGCTCTTTTTTGGGCCAGGCTGAGGCTGCTGAAGGACCGCGGCGTGACCGCGCCTATGGTGGTGAAGGAGTTCGTCAGGCGCCGGATTGCTCTGCTCCAGCGCCACTCTCGACCAATGTGGACTTTGCTCAACAGTCAGGACCACATGAGGTTCCAGGAGTCTGGGCTCCCTCTCGGGACGCGGCAGACAGTGCTCAAGGTCTTGACGGGTGTCCCTTTGCCGGCCGAAATGACTGGGAAGAATTGCCTGCTGTATCGCTGCAAGAACAAGGATGAGTTTGCAGCGAGCATGCCTTCCTTTGACGAATGGGGGCTGTGGCCGATCGGTCTGGTGGGGCCCCGCGAGAACCCCGTCGTCGTGGTTCCCTTCCTTGCCACCGGTGCCGAGCTCACCCCAAGTGGGGGTGCAGGAGGGCGAGCTCCGACGGAGGCTGGTGGCCCAAGTGCTATGGAGCACATGCTGAGTGGTGATCCTGGGGCGTCATCCTCGGGAGCTTGCGACCCCCTTCTTGAAACGTCGGTCGCTGAGTAGACGCGGCGTGCGACTCCCGAGGCTAAGGCCCAGGAAGCCTCGGGAGTTGGTGGTGAGGCGGTGCCCGGCTGTTTGCCGCATCCGGGCACCCCTAAAGTTGTCTCTCCAAGCTCTTCGCCCCGTGCAGGCCGCCACGTCCAGCGATACGGCCGACTCTGCGTCGATTTCGGGAACTCCGCAAGAGGAAAGGATCCTCGAGCGGCAACAACATCTTCGGACCGCTGAAGCGGAGGAAGTACATCGCCGTTGACGTGTAAGTATCTTATCGCTGTGGCTCCTTGTGTGTTGTTTTCCATCTCCTGACGTCAGTTCTTCAGGGCGCCTTCCATCGAGGCGGCTGCGCCTCCTGAGAAACGGCCCCCTCCATCCGGCGGAGGAGCGGCGCAAGCTGAAGGTGGGCATCAACCTCAGCCGCTATCAGCACGACCTTAAGAATGCGAAGGCTGAGGCATCCCTCAAGATCGCCCATGAAGCCCGCTCGCGATCCTTGGAAGAGGCTCGCGAGGCTGACCGTCGTCGCGAGGCTGCGGAGAAGCGCGCGTGGGAGCTCCAGGCCTGGAGCGCATCCCTTGAGCAGCGGGTGGAGGCGCGCAGGGCCGCTCTTGCATCGCTGAGGGGGACACCCGTGGAGGAAGAGGAGGTCCGGAAGCGCGACGAGGCGCTGGCTCTGGAAGCCGTGGAGCGCAGCCTCGAGCTCGAGCAACTGGAGACGAGGGAGCGTCAAGTTGCTCAAGCAGAAGATGCCGTCGGGGCTCGCGAGGCCAGAGTCGAGGAGGAGGTCAATCGCCGGGTGGCCGAGGTTCGCGCAGACCTGGAGGGCAGGTACGACCTGAAATTGAAGCTCGCGGGTACGGAGGATGCGGGCAGGGCCGCTGCCCTCAGGCCCAGGTTGGATGAGGCTGAGAGGCGCGCGGAAGCCACAGCCACTGCCCTGGTTACGGCGCAGGCGGACTTGGCCTCCGCCCGCGCTGAGCTGCGTTCCCTTCGGAGGCGGGTCGATGACACTGAGGCTGTCGTACGGCAAAGCACGGAGGAAGTGCTCCAATGACGAACACTGGAGCGCGAGCATGCCCCTATGCTTCAGGATCTCCGGAACAGGGCCAATATCGCCTTGGGCCATATTTGCGACGTGGAGGCGCCGGCCCCTCACTCGAATGATTATGCCAGCCACCTGACCTTCTTCACCAAGGTGGTGATGCGCCTGGAGGCTCGATCTGCCAGAGCTCGCCAGCTTGTGGAGGAAAGGGGTCGTGGCCTGCTTGAGCGCGCTTTCTCCCGTGTTTTCAGCCACCTCCTGAATGCTGACCCCAACTTTGATTTCGACGCCGCCATCGCCCCCGTACCCACGGCTGTCCGGGGCGACCTAGCGCGTTGGGTTGAGGACAATGTGGACGCATTGGTCAGGGCCTTCACCTCGGAGGATGATGCGGTGGTGGTCGCGGCAGATGAAGGCGACGTGGTTGACGACGGCGACGGGGGCGTCGCCAATGGCGGCGACGATGCCGACGAAGACAATGACGACGCGAGTGATGCGTCCGCGGGTGACGTAGCGAGCGACATTTCTGGCTGACCCCATGTTCTCCTGTCGTTTCATCCTGCACACAAACTCGGGCGTGGCCCTTGGAAAACTTGTAAGAGCATTTTGAGAGGAGGAGCCCCTCATGTAAGCAAATTGCAGCTTTTACTTTCCTATGCAGTGTGAGCATGTGTCCTTGTGGACTTGTGAATCCAGGCGCGAGTTTTTGTCACGGTTTACCTTAGCCAGTGTCAGCTTTGAGCTGGGTCGCGAGGCGTCGAGTTTATGAGAATCCTGCGGAGCTTGTTGCCCCGTCAGGAGGGCCCTCACAAGAGGTGAGCACCAGTTGCAGTGCTAGCGCGCGCTTGGCGTGCGCGTGCTTCGCGTTGTCCCGCTCACGAGGAGCTCGTGAGGGGAAGGCGATGGACATGAGTCCCAGATAAAACGAGATCCAGAAGGCAAGAAATTGCTCAAACGACAAAAGGCTCCCCCGCGCGCATCGATAAAAATTCGGCTTCAACTCAAATCCAGATCCAGAAAGCAAAGCTACAGAAAGAGAAATCCAAAGCAAAAGGCCGCGTCTGGCACCTAGTCTAGTCTTCTGGTCTTCAAGTCTTCTCACCAGCGCGGAGCTAAGTGCTGCCACTAGGCGTGGGAGGGAGCCCCAGGGCCTGAGGCCGGCACCCCTGAGACTCCTGGGCGTGTACAACCCCAACTCATTATTACGTGAGAGTGTCACGGGCGGCGAGCTTCACAGGCACTGGGCCTTCTTCACAGGTACCGGCCTTGCTTCATATCGCCAGACGAGGGCCCCACCTTGCGCCACCCTTGACCTCCTTTGAGCCGACCGGTCACCAGGACGACACAAAAGAGGGAAAGAGGACACCAGCGGTGCCCTCGGTGACCACAGGTCCTCTGCCCGGGGAAGGGTCATCGAGGCCTCCCCGGCAGAGGGCCTACCCCCGGGTGTCGCCTGGCGTCGCGCGACGCGGGGAGGGGCCTTGCTCCTGGCTCCCTCCTGGCGGCCCCCAGCGTGTTTCCCTTGTTGGGAGGGGTGCTGCCGTGCCAGGGTCGTCGATCGACGCTGCAACCTGATTCATCTGCAGCCCATGGTTAGCGTAAGCATGTTCCTGAGAGATTAGCGGTACCCTGTAGTTGCCGTTGCCGGCGCGATCGTCGTGGTGCTCCGTCGGTTCTTGGAAAGCCTCGGCTGCAACGAACGAGTCGTGGTCGTCCTCCGGTGCGTACTCTTGGAACATCATGCGGGGCACGTAGGCCTCCGGGGCCGTCACCCCGAACACCTCGCCGTAGTGCCCCACGCTCCATGTTCCTCGGCCCAAGGTGGCGTCCTGAGGATGGTAGCGTGGCATCCGGCTAGGACCGTGGGGGGCGACACTTGCGCCCACGCTTGGCGCGGGCGGCATAGGGGCGGCGGAGCCCCCTACGCCGCTGGTCGTGCTGATGTTGATGGAGCCCCCGGGCGTAGCTGATGGCGCGCGGTTGTGGTGAGGCCCGCCGTGTGGCCCTGCAGTGGCCTGAGAAGAAAGTCGATAGCAGAAAGGTGGTGCTCCCGACGACGCCGCGTCCAGCAGCTCGGCAACACGCTCCAGCAGTGCATCCCGGCCGCTTTCCATCAGCCTGCATCGCAACAGCTCCCTTGCCACGGTGAACGCTGCCCGCATGTTTGCTTGCTCCCGCCGTGAGTGCGGCGCCGTTGCTGCAGCATAGCTCGCTACTCTTGCAGCGGCCCGTACTTGCCGCGGGTTGAGGGTGGACGACGCCTGGCCGTGCCGCCCGCGCCCGACGGAGTTTGGCGGCGCTCGCGCTGCCTGAAGCGCAGGGTCGAGGTCTTCATGGGCAGGCGGCGCTGCCCGGGCTGGCCAGGCTGCCCAGCGGTCGGAGCCGACCCTTGAGTCGCCGGACATCGTGGCTGTGGAGTGTCGGCGAGCTGGCCGGCAGAGAAGAAGCTCCGGCACACCCCTACCTGGCGCGCCAAATGTCGGATGTGGGGTTCCGGCAAACCCTTAAGGTTCGAACACTGGGGTGCGCGCGAAGTCTTTCCCTCCTACCGATCTACGCCCTAGCTCGCTAAGATCTCGCGGACGAACTCGACGACTTCGCAACACAGAAAGACACGGGATTTATACTGGTTCGGGCCACCATTGTGGTGTAATACCCTACTCCAGTGTGGTGGTGGTGGATTGCCTCTTGGGCTGATGAAGAACAGTACAAGGGGAAGAACAGCCTCCTGAGGTTGAGGTGTTCTTGTGCTAGTGTTGGCTTTCGATCTGTTCCCGTCCTCCCTACTACTGTGGTGGCTAGACCTATTTATAGAGGCCCTGGTCCTCTTCCCAAATATTGAGCGGGAAGGGAGCCAACAACGGCGGGAAAATTTGAAGGGGGACAGCTAGTACAAGCTATCCTGACAAAAGTGGTCTTCGCCTGTGAAAGGCTTTGGTGGTGACGCCGTCTTGGGCTCCACGATGACCTCCATCTTGCCGTCCTCCTGGTCTTGGTCTTGTTGCACCAATATAGCAACCTTTGCCTGATGCCTTGGTACTCCTCGCCTGCGCTGGCCTCCTTAGCACCAAAGAGGAAACAAGGACATTGCGCGCGCTGGCGCCTGCCTAGTGTCGATCGTCATGGCTCACGTCATGAGAGCCTCGTGAGGTTTGCCCTGCCTTGATATCTCCGCTCCTCGTGAGCCTGCCTAGCTTGGCCGCTCCCGAGGAGGTCTTGCGTCGTCCGCCTCGCGAGGCTTGGCCCCTTGCGAGGGTCTTGAATGCCTTGTCGATGAAGATGGGCCGTACGGCCTGCCGGCTTAGCCACGTTGTGGGCCGCAGGTAGGCAAGTCTGGGGACCCCCATTCCCAGGACGCCGACAGCCGCGCCGAGAGCACCAGGGCGGTGTACTACGGCGAGGCCTAGGAAGGGGACGACGCGGAGCCGGGGAAGACACGGCAGAGGAAGCCCGCGCGGAGAGGAGTACGAGGGTTCACTGGTTCGGCTGTGGTGTGAGGCTACCGTCGCCGCAGGGCCTGGCCAGCGGTGGGAATAGTAGGGGGCAGTGAGGCCTCTGTAGCAGCACAGCCGGCCATGGGAGGCAGGAGCATGCGGCACGACCGGGGCTGCTTTGGGCGGCTGGAGCAAGAAGACCAGAGGTTGAAGAAGCACTACGACCATTGGATGGACATCGTACGGTCACTGGAGCTAGAATCGTTCATATTGACTAAGTTGACAAAGCACTCCGTCCCCGTCAACTTAGTAGGCCCACAAGTCAGCCTCCCACCAAGGTGGGTCCCAACTAGCAGGGGGAGTATTCATTTTTTTGTGCGTAATAAGGAGGCACCTCCGGTGGGTCCGAGCTGACAGCAGGGGGAACGTTTTTTTCGCGAAATACGTTGGCCCGTCCGGTGGGTCCCAGCAGTCAGGGGAAACGTTTTTTTCGCCAAATATGATGGCCCGTCCGGTGGGTCCCTGCTGTCAGGTGGAGGAATAATTATTTTCCGTGTAATAAGGAGACACTTCCTTGCGGTTGTCGTGGACCCAGCTGTCAGCCTCTCCACGTATAGTATACTTTCGATGGAAGTTGTTCCTTGACCACGTTGACCACGCTGCGCCGAGAGCACCAGGGCGGTGGACGACGGTGAGGCCTAGGAAGGGGACGACGCGGAGCCGGGGAAGATGCGGCAGTGGATGCCCACGCGAAGGGGAGTACGAGGGTTCACTGGTTCGGCTGCGGTGTGAGGCTGCCGTCACCGTAGAATAACAAGGGGTGTGGGTGAGTGGAGGGATGCCCTGGCCAGCAGTGGGAGTAGTAGGGAGTGGTGAGGCCTGCGCGGCAGCACAGCCGACCACGGGAGGCAGGAGCAGGCGGCACGACCGGCGCTGCTTTGGGCGGCTGGAGCAAGAAGACCAGAGGTTGAAGAAGCACGACAGCCATTGGATGGACATCATACGGTCATTGCAGCTAGAATCATTTATATTGACTAAGTTGACAAAGCCCTTGGTACGCGTCAACTTGTAGGCCCACAGGTCAGCTTCTGAAACGCTGCATCCCAGATGTCAGGGGGGTGAATCATTTTTTGGGCGGGTGAAGCTAGAATATCCGAGATTGAAGAAGAAGCACGGCATCCGTTGGATGGGCATCCAACGGCCACTGCTGCTAGAACCGTGTGTTGACTATAAGTTGACAAAGCCTTGCATACGCGTCAACTCTCTTTTTTTAGGGGACGCGTCAACTTAGTAAAGCCACAAGTGTGTGGCAGAGAACTTATAGCCCATTCGAGATTTGTAAGAATGTGCATCCAATTTTTGAATTCTAATGGAATTTACTACAGCCCATTTACAGTTTGTTAAAAATACATCCCATTTCAACCAACCGTTCAAAACAGAATTCAATAAAATTTCCCACATTTTGATGGGATCCGAAATATTTTTATCCCGAAATTTCTAGTCAGATTAAATACAATTTTAATATAAATTTATATTACGTAAAAATCCAACGAAACATTGCACTCGCAACAATTAATGAAATTAAAATTTCCAATATCCAAAAATAATATTTTATAAAGTAATTACGTGTTTGGTGCATTTTTTATAGTTACTGCCCAGTTTTTATAATTACATCCCATTTATTATTTCTTAAAGCCCATTTTCTTGTTAAGCCTAATGCATCCCTCCTAGGAAAGATTTGCAGCCCAACGGGGCGGAGAATAACAACTTGACCTTGCCTGGGTATTCCTAAAAAAAAGTATAGCTGGACTAGCCATTTTCAGCTTGAAAAAAAAAATTTAATATCTGGGCTGGATATCTGGCCTGGGCTAGACCGGCCACAGCCCGCCCAGTTAATAGCTGCAGCGATGTTTTCGTTGTTGTTCAGAGGAGAAAAATTAATATCTGGGCTAAACATCGCTCAAGAAAAACTCTGCAGTGCTCACACCTCAAAAAGACAAATACTGCTCGAGCTGCTTGGTCCCAGCTATCGGCCGCTTCTTGTGCAATTCTCTCGTTTATCGACTACATAGGTTGACAATGGTGTGGGTCCGTGATGTCAGGAAACCAGGAGGAAGCAAAAAAATATAGTTTTATATACTAATAAGGAGGCACTTGTGTACGTGCGGCTATGGCCCTGGTGGGTCCCCACTGTCATCCTCTCCAAGTAAAGTCATCTCCTCATCCTCATGTCCGTTGACCATGTTGACAACGCGAGACGGCGGCGCCATGGCGAGCGCAACAACTCGAAGGACGAAAGAGAGGGCCTTGCAGGCCCTACGGATGATCTGATACAACGCCCGCTGCTCATTTGGAAAGCCAGGATCATAGGGCCACATGTCCACGACGGCATTGCCGTTCGCTTGTTCACCGGTGCTCATTGAGGAGACGGAGGTTGCAGCACAGGTCCTCCTGCGCTGGTAGCTCTTCCGCCATTAGGGCGTCGAAGTGCGGCCACACCTGCTCTATGGTGAACACGGCATGAACCAGCTTGGACAGTGGCGCCGGCTCCTCGGAAGCTACGTCCATCGTCTGATTGTCATCGCTCATCTCAGCGAGGTAGCTAGCGAGCCAGCATGTCCGGCTACTGGACCAACCCGCTGCCAAGCACGAGTCTGACTGCCCTGGCACACCCAGACCGCCTCCCTCGCCCGCGCGCGCTTTGTGCCCAAAACGGTCAGCGCCGCCCGCCCCGCTTCCTGGTGCATGCGATTGCTCCGCCTACAAATGACACAAGTGCCGTCCGTCCGTCCTTCTACCGCCCACATTAATGATACATGGTTGCCGAGGCGGCTACTCTAGTGCCACACGTCCGTCCCTCCGCCGCCCACCATTGCTATATAAACTGCTGCACCAGCCATAGCCGCAGTCATCCGCATCCGTTCCTATTCTCCTGTCCACACCACTACTACCCACCATGGCTTCCTCGCGCTCCAGCGCTCTTCAGGACGGGCGGACGACGGACCACAAGGAGATGGCAGCCATTGCTTCCGACTGGCTGGCCAGCAGGCAACCGGAGGACGACGATGTCCCAATGGAGAACATGGTAGTCGACGATCCGGCGCCAACCCCCTCCTCCGCGCCATCCTCGTCGGTGCATTGCACCATGACCATCGGCGAGGCCCGTGCCCAATATATGGACATGGTGAGGCAGAAGCGTGATGAGCAGTTCCGGGAGACGCAGGCCGACGCTGCCTACGACCACCATCTCCTCCAGGAGCACCTGTAGGCGGAGGAGCAGATCGCCGCGGAGCGGGCGGAGCAGGAGGCGCTGCTCGACTCGTACCGCTCCGCCCGCGAGGGCCGCCTCGAGCGCTGGCGGTACCGCATGCGGGTGGCGGAGGCTGCGGGCGCCTACAAAGAGGGTGATAAAGCGGGCGAGGCGCTGTTTGGCGAGACTGAGGACGAGGCAGAGGACAATGCCGGCTCCGACGAGTCCCCGCTCCGCTAGCGTCGATGAGGCCCTGCTCCGTCGAGGCCCCGCGGCGCCAACAACGAGGCAGAGGACACCACTGGCTCCGCCGAGGCCCCACCCTGCCGCCAACAAGGCGGAGGATTTCCCCTGCTCTGCCGAGGCGCCGCCCGCCGGCAACAAGACAGAGGACATCGCCGGCTCCGCCGAGGCCCCGCCCCGCTGCCAATAAGGCCGCGCCACACAGAAAACAAGGAAGAGTAGAACACGGTAGGTCGCCGCCGCTTGGGTCCAAGTAAGGCCACCGCTGCTACCCTCCGGTTGCTGGCACTGAGTTGTACATCATGGAGCAATTCTATGATTACAGGATGATTGAAGAGCACTCCGTGGTTGAGCAAGCTCATGAAATACAGTCATTTGCTAGAGAACTTGAGCACTTCAGTTGTATGCTACCGGACAAGTTTGTTGCCGGAGGTATCATCACTAAGCTTCCTCCTTCATGGATCTCATTGGCACTCTTGATGTGGAAGAAAAGGCGAGAGCAAAGGACACACGTGCTCGAGGAATTGAGGGAGGATCTAGTGCCAATCTGGTACAGAAGAAGAACTTCCAGCCCCACAAGTTCAAGAACAAGGGCAAGTTTGATGGTAAAGCAAAGTTTGATGGGAAGAACAAGGCTGTGTAACACACGAACTTCAAGAAGAAGAATGACAAGAAGAAAGGTGTTTGTCATGTGGGGATCCTGATCATTGGGCTCCTAGTTGCCCTAATCGCTATGACAAGCTAGGCGGGTTGACCACTGACGGCCGGTTAGCTTCTTGGCGGCGACGTGGAGTCGGAGAGCTATGTTGGAGAAGGACGCTGCTTCTACTTAACTGCTAGTGCAGTTGGCTGACTGACACATGGGCCCAACAGGCATCTGGGCCACATGTCAGTTACGCAACTACACCTGCAGTTAAGTCACTGAAGCTTCTATTCGGCTCAGCCGGACACAGGTGGGTAGCTTCGGTTAATTAATTATACCTCCAGCGCACCCCTTTTTAGTTGAAGAATGTATGAAATGTAATGAAATCCGGCATGTTTATATGAAATCCGATCGTGTATGAATGAACTTATTTCGATTAGTTCAAATTCTTGTATCACTGGCATTGGATGAACATGCAAAACAATACGTACTAGCATTATTCCCGGGGTGATCACCTCATTTGCAGCAGTTTCACATGTACTCCCTCTGGTCCTTTCTAGTATGCATACAAGTTTTGTCTGCAGTCAAAGTATCTCTACTTTGACCAATCTTATAGAAAAAAGTATGCACTTTCACAATGTGCGAAGTAAAAAGGAACAGAAGGAGTACAAAGAGTTTGAGCAGCATTTTAGCGTTCCTGTACATCGCAATCAAACACACAGGCCTGGCAATTCATAGAGAACATTCAAAACAATCGATGATTATGCATCTCAGCGATTCACATGTCAGAGCCAATATTTACTTCACAACTAAAGAATAAAGAAAAAATGGATCGACGCTGCTGACAGCAAAGGGCGTCACATTCGAAAATATCAAACGCATGTCTTCTTGCTAAAATCAATGAGCAAAATTTGACAAGGTTTTCCCATTCCAAAATATCAAATGCCTACGATTGTGGAATGGGCAGGGTTTGCCATCAGTTTGGACATTGACATGGCACCTCGTGCTAAATAAACCAGCTGTTCTTTTTGTGCAGTTCCACTAAAGTCAACCAAATTCGCGCGTAGCTTGTATGATTTTGCCCTTATATGTTGCAAGGCCTTGAACTTATCGGCACCTCCTTTCTTGTGGTGGAAATGAATGCTTCGATGTATTCATGAACATTTTGTGCAGTTCCCATTGAAATCAAGCTGAGCACCCCTGTTTGCACAAATACAAAAAAAGTGATTAGTATAAAGCAAACTGTACTATGAATTGACAGTTTAAACAGGCACCTACATGGTCCATGTAGAGCACACTTTTAGAAAAATGGAACTCACCGGAAAGAATCCTAGAACAACATTGTACTCGCGCATCATAGCAAGAAAATGGAGATATGTCAGTCCTTCTGAGATGAAGTTAGTTTGGTCTTGTGGGGGGGGGGGGGTAATGTAACCATCCTACAACTGCTCCTTCTGATGAGAAGATAGACAGGGCTTCTTCATCCTGGCATAATCGGAACTAGTCACTTCACGTACTCCATATTCTTCTTCAGAGGAGGATGATCCTGTTGTGCAAAGACAAGAGGATAACTAAATGCTAGCATCCCTGTTTGCTCGAAAAAAGGAAAGGAAATATTTAAAACAACACAGATGAAGCACTTCTCAACACTACTAGGAAAAGGCCTACTAGTGGCGCACTAGTTTTGCCTACTAATGGCGCACTACTGGTGCGCCACTAGTACCACGCCACTAGTATTTTTTACTAATGGCGCACCACTGGTGCGCCATTAGTATAGGCCATGGTGCGCCATTAGTATAGGCCACTGGTGCGCCATTAGTATAGGCCACGGTGCGCCATTAGTATTTTTGAATTTTGAAGGCAGGAAAATAGTAGTGGCCCACCGTCTAACCCCCACCGTGCGCCATTAGTATTTTTGAATTTTGAATTTGGATCTGGATCGCGATTTTTTTTGCCCATTTTTTGCTCGTATCTTTTCGAGTAGATGATTTTTCATATAAAAAACTTTTTCATCCGAGTTCGTATGCAAAAGTTATGCCCATTTTACAAATTCTCGAGAGATTTTGCAAAAAAGTCAAAAATTCATGTTTGTAAATTTTGCTAACAACTAGACCACATATCACATGGGAATCTTATTTTCTTTTATTTTTTTGACATTTCTATCATTTTCTTTTATTTTTTTTTGAAACTGAAAAGGCGGTCCACGGGGGGGGGGGGGGGGGGGGTGCATTCGGGGGAATGTTTGGGCCAAACTACTAATGGTGCACCGTGGGAGTGGTGCGCCATTACTAGTTCAACTAGTAATGGCGCACCACACCCACGGTGCGCCATTAGTACTTTAAAAAATAAAATAAAAATAAAATTTTTGAAACATAATTACTAATGGCGCACCGTGGGAGTGGTGCGCCATTACTAGTTTAACTAGTAATGGCGCACTATCCCCTGGTGCGCCATTAGTAGTTTTGAAAATAAAAAAATAAAAAATATTTTACTAATGGCGCACCGTGGATGTGGTGCGCCATTAGTATTTTCACACTAATGGCGCACCAACACATGGTGCGCCATTACTAGTTAGTAATGGCGCACCACATGTACAGTGCGCCATTAGTGTCCATATTGGCTATATCTGTTTTTGTAGTAGTGCAAGGACAATACCACTTTTTGATGACAGTATCTAAACAGTAGCACAACACCAATAGAGATGACAAAGCTCAATCATATCGATGAAATCAGTGGGCGAGTACCAACCTTTGCTAGGAGGCTTATTGTGTAGAGCATACAGATGAAGCACTTCTCCGAAACCATCTGTTGCTATCTACTGTGGTGGCCATGCTTACTATATACTCCTCGATTAGATTAATGTTTCCAACATCTTCTTGTGCAGTTCCACTAAAATATATGGTATCTTCAAAGAAGATCCCTGTCTGCACAAGTAGATATAATTACGTATTACATTAAGAGCGGCATCAAATCAGTGGCAAAACAATTGCTCGTTCCAGCCATAGCAATAAATTAAGATGCAAAACTATATCATTACTTGTGTTATCACAGTTCTAGTGCTTCATTACTTGTGTTATCTGTATGTTCTTCCCCTTCATCACTTGGTTCAATAACAGACAAGCTTCGCCTTCAATGTAAGATTTGGCATGTCAATTAGGTTGCACAAGTATAGCACTAAACTATGACATTAATTTTCTGTTGAAAGTGGCAAAATACAGGCCAACAGTTGTGAAATATCCTTATCTTAATTCAATGGGATATTGCGGTGCACATACAGATTGGAAGTCTTGTCTCCATCTGTGCAGTTCACTAAAATCAAGCAACATTACCGTACAAGTAGCACAACATATGAAAGCACACTGCAGAATCATGTGAAAGAAGGCTAGTACTGACCTCTCATGACGCGGAATTCAAACAACTCACAAGAAGAAGATCTGAACCAAATTTGCCAACACGGATAGGAAGTAAGATCTCCTCTTGTGCAGTTCCACTAAGATCAAGCAATCAAGCAACATTGTCGGTGTGACATTTTGGTTGAACTGCACAAAACACTCTTAAAACAAAAGTATTTTGTGCAGTGCAACAAAAGGTCACAATGGCAACGAGGTGAAGTAGATAACCCTGTTTACATAGAGGTGCAAAGGAAACAACTAGTGGTCAATAACGGTGGATGACACAGAAGCCAACAAAAAGAAGCATCTACCTTATCTAAATGGGAAAGAAAGCAAGACAGTAGCATTTCTCAAATGGTGGCATTGATTAATATTAACAGAGAGATTATATTAACAATAAAATTCGTTAAACATGTAATTTGATTTTAATTGTGGCATTGCATCAATTTTCCAGCGGCATTATTAGAGGGTGCTTGTTTACAGGGATATTTTGGTGGAGGGACTAAAAAATCTCCGTGTCAGTCCCATCTAAACCAAACAGGAGGGACTTTTAGGGACTAAAAGTGGGCATTTGGGACTAAAGAAAGAAGACCCCAAGGGAGAGTCTTTTTGGGACTTTTTCCAACAGTTGCCCCTGCCACGCATCACACCTTGTCTCTATTAGTTCATTACTAGGGGTAACATGGTATTTTAGCATGTCATTTAATAACCTCTAGTCCATGTTTAGTCCCTGGAACCAAGCAGGTAGGGACTAGGGAGTTTTTAACCAAACATGGCCTTAGATTAACAACAGCTAAAGAGTTGCACGGGACAGTGGACGCACCAACACCATGTGCATATGCATAGTCTGTTGCAACAAAGAACAAACAACCAAGGAGCATATTTGTGTTGGTCCCAGTTTTGTTATCTTTAGACACCTTTCCCTATGTGAGCGCAACAAATCTAGTCCTGCTCAAACTCTACAGCCTTGTCCCCCAAAACAAAAGATCAGTTCGTTACAGATGTGCGTACTGCGTTTGTCATTGTTTTCCCTTTTCGACCAACGTAGGTGCTGGATAGCCAGTCTGTACTAGTACTTTCCCCACTTCCTTTCCTCTGTGAACCACGTCCTAGATTTATGCTATACAACTTTCCCCACAACTTTCCCCCATTCCTGTCCTCTTTGAACCACGTCTTAGATTCATGTGACACAACTTTCCCCACTACTTTCCCCCTTCCTTTCCTTTTTGAACCACGTCCTAGGTTCATGCTATACAACTTTTCCCACTACTTTCCCCCATTCCTTTCCTCTTTGAACCACGTCCTAGATTCATGGTATACAACTTTCCCCACTACTTTCCTGTTTGATCCAACACCTAGATTCGAGTGCAGAAGCGGAAAAAGCCCACATGCAGCTAAAGCAATGCATGTGGAATAAGTAAATTATACCTTAAGGTTCTTGGGGTGTGGTTCGGTGGGCGACCGGAGGCTGTTCGACCCACACTATGTACGGCGGCGAAGAAGAAGGGGTCGGAGGCCCTCCCGCGTCGCTGCTGGGTGAAAGTGAATAGCTGCGCCGATAGTGGATTCCCTCCCTCGCCGACGGCGACAGCTTTAAGCCTTCTTCCCTTCCCGGCGGACGGATCCTGCCGGCTCTTTGACCAGAAGTGAGGGGAGAGAGAGAGGCCAACGATGTCTTGTTTAGATCTGGAGAGGGTGAGAGAGTGTGAAGAGAGCAACTACAAGCAGACCAGAAGAGAGGGGAGAGAGAGGCCAACGAAGTCTTGTTTAGATCTGGAGAGGTTGAGAGAGTGTGAAGAGAGCAACTACAAGCAGACCAGCAGTGAGGGGAGAGAGAGAGGCCAACGAAGTCTTGTTTAGATCTGGAGAGGGTGAGAGAGTGTGAAGAGAGCAACTACAAGCGCTGAGGCTCTAGCGTGTATATATATACTGGAGAGAGTGTGAAGAGTGCAAACCCTAGAAAACAAGTGCCAAGGCTGCAGCTTATACGTGATGAGGTGATTATACGGTCATTACGAGATTGTATAGCTCCGTATCCATCCATTTTGACCAGTCAAAGAATCCTCCTGGCACGAATTATTCTCAAGTGTAGTTATCGAACCCGAGACCTCAAGTTTGATGGGCGAACAGGCTAACCAGCTACACAACCCTCCCGTTATGTTCAACGAGAGGAAAATAACCTTTTGTACATTCCTGCATTCGTGTGACAAGCATGCCGTGTTTTTTTGTGGGGGGGAGTCATTGGGATTTAAATCATAATCGTGTCATGTGGCTTTGGTGGTAAGACTATCCACAGTGGTGCAGAAATAATGCAGCCTTAGTCACCTTACCTATCTCCACGTAGTACATTGGGTCCCACCAGTCAAAGGGTGAAACAAACAAATTAATAAGAAAAATTAAAAGCGCCAGCGGTGTATCTTACCTCACACATCTCGCTACTGCTCGGGAACACTGTCCAATTGATCCCTCTGTTCGCTCAGGTACTATTTTAAGTGAATCCTTATTATAACATGCACACAATTTTGGGCACTTGTATTCGACCTAAGTCAGTGTGCCACCGTATCTCGTACGACTCCCTCCGTCTAGGTGTAATAAGTCACGTTAGAAGGTGCAGCGGGACCAAGGTGCAAGCAGATTGGAGGAGAAGGAGAAACTTGACCGGTCATTCCTCCAATCAAAGCCCTGATTTCTGTCTCTAAACGCAACAATTAATCCAAACAACTAAGAGATGCCGTTTTAGCTACCATGCAGGGCCACGTATTAACTCGCATGCAAGACGACTTTGATTTCTTGACTGATCAACGCGTAGTTGCGCTCCATGCATTGGGTTTCCGGGGGAGATAACAAGGCAGAGTAAGGAGCGTTTGGTTACATTGCTTAGGCTGGTCATAGTTGTGAGTAACTTGGACTAGTACAACATGCATATGTGACTAGTCTATGTTACTACTACGCGAAGTTTGCTGTCGGAAGCGAGCCGATCTGGATCTCCTGAGCTAGCAAGGTTTTTCTAGCCCACCCAAGCTAGCTGGCCCACAAAAGCTAACATATTTTAACAGTTCCAAACGCCTAACCTTGCCCGGCTATGCTATAAGTTGTTCTTGCTAAGGATCCAAACGCTCCCTAAGTAACAACGCTCGCTAGCAACGAGGCCAGGAGGGGATTGAGATACGAAGTTAATGGACGACGCCTAAACATTTTGGGAATATCTGATTTCCGTAGGATGACTTAACACCTAGATGGAGGGAGTACTACTCCTCAGTCCAGGTTTGATGGAATATTCGTCACCTCTTCTCTTCTTGTACGTACTCCATTTGTATCTCACTTCCTGTGGCTTCGCACTCGCACGATTTTCCTATTCTATGAACCTGTGTGTGCGTGTGCGTGTGTGTGTTTAACAGCATGTGTGTGTTAGAGAGAGCGATAGATCGACCTACTCCTACAGAGAGATGGTGTGTAGTGTACGATTTTAGCCACGAGAGTCGGTGTATCCTCTCATTTCTGGGCGTCCGGTAGGGACAGGCGGACAGCTGCCACGCCCGCTCCTGACCAGCCTGGCCCACCCAAAGCCCCTCCATCGCCCGCGCGCGCTTCCTGCCCGAAACGGTCAGCGCCGCTCCAAAGAATCGGTGCCGCATTCATGCCCGGGCAGAGCGGACGCGACCTCTCACTGGCGCCTGCATTGAAGGGAGAAGCAGATTCGAGAGTGATGGTTGCTTCGTCCGTCCAACTTACTGCTAGGTCTATGTGATTTGAAGGCTCATTGGTCATTATTACTGAGGTGGTAGGACTGCTGGATGTCCCACGCTTTCGGCGAAAGGAGGTACTACTAGATTACAATTTTCTCCATTCTTATGGTGGAGGAGTGCAAGAGCAATGAAAACACGTAGGCTCAGTGATTACATGGCCCACCTCACACTATCACCATATTTTCTGGACATCGTGCGACACCTAACTCTTTACATAGTACTCCCTCCGTTCCTAAATATAAGTCTTTGTAGAGATTCCACTAGGTGGACTACATACGGAACAAAATGAATGAATCTACACTTAAAATGCATCTATATACATCCGTATGTGGTTCATGGTGAAATCTCTACAAAGACTTATATTTAGGAACGGAGGAAGTACTTGTATAGTATGTACCGTAATTTATCAGCGAGATAGTACAATGCTATGAAGCTTCCAGCTTCTGTTACATGTATCTTGCGTCCAAGGTTGCCCGTTGCAACATTTCATCAAATACAAAGGAGACTAACATGCATGCTATTGCATCTCAATGATTGACAGATCATAGCAAATATGTACTCCCTCCGTTCCAAAATAAGTGTCTCAACTTTATGCTACATACGGAGCAAAATGAGTGAATCTACACTCTAAAATACGTCTATATACATCAGTGTTTGGAGTATGTACTAGTAGTTCATATTGAAATCTACTAAAGGACATATATATTCCAAACAATATGATAATCTCTCTAACCAAGGTAGAGGGACGAGGAGTAAACGGAGGGAGTAGTAAAATTTTCTCCTCGTCCTGCAAGCCACCGCGCGCGTGGGCGAGGGAGCGGGCGTAAGGCGTACAGTACTACTACTACTCATGCAGTCCCTAGCCATTGAAACAAAGACAACTAAAGAAAAAAATGATCCATGCAGTCCCTAGCCCTTGAACCATAAACCCTAACCAGGCTTTAATTTGCTGGCAATGTTGGCGCTTCCTAAGAAATGAAGTTTGCAACCCTTTGACCATCAGATCATTTTGTGCAGTTTCACCAAAATCGAGATGAGCATCCCTGTGGCAGAGAAATTGAAGAAGCGTGATTAGAATAAGATTACTGGGACTAGTTGATGAGACATAAACTCATCACAAATACAGTACGTAGAAGCCAGTAGAGGTATGTGCGGGGCAAAGAAGTAGAGAAATATCCACATGGAGTGATGTGGGCAGCTGGAGCAGTGGTGCAAGCCGGCTGTAAAAGGAGTTGTACCTGAGGGATGTCGGGACGTAGCTCAACCTAGAGGAGGGCGGCGGGAGGAGGCAACTACCCACGTCGCGGCAGTGAGCAATGGACGAAGGCAACCTCACCGGCTTTGTGAGAGAGAATGGCGTGGACCCCTGATCGGGACATGCCGACAGTGGGTTTTCGCCGTCGGCGACGGCGACCGCATCTACACTAAGCATCCACCCCTTCCCTCGGCGAACGTGATCCGCCGGGATATTAGAGATGTGGCCACAATGGTTTTGTGCGAGAGAGTGTGAAAACTGAAGAGAGCAACCCCAGCAAGCAACCGTGTAGGCTCGTCCTGCCTATGTATATAGTGGAGCGGTTTCCTTTTCTCTCCATATGAACCTATTTATATTGCGTAGGTGCCACTGAAGAAAAAAAACTTTATTTATAAATGACGCGGCACCTACAACTCGTTCTCCTATAAACCTTGCGCTTGGCATCTCCAAACTATTAACCTTGCGATTGGCTCTTCGCCTCTTTGGGAAGTCGACCAATAATGGTACTGCAGTATATATCGTTCTGGCTATATGACCGAATGAATTACTGCATGTCCACCACGTGGCGAGGGTCGAGGGGCGAGGGAGAGTGCGTACTATTACGTCCGTTTCAATATGGACTACATACGGAGCAAAATGAGTGAATCTACACTCTAAAATACGTCTATATACATCAGTGTTTGGAGTATGTACTAGTAGTTCATCTTGAAATCTACTAAAGGACATATATTCCAAACAATATGATAATCTCTCTAACCAAGGTAGGGACGAGGAGTAAAAGGAGGGAGTACTAGTAAAAATTTCTCCTCGTCTTGCGAGCCACCGCGCGCGTGGGCGAGGGAGCGGGCGTAAGGCGTAGTAAGCAAGCTTCACCTCATCCTGCGAGCCACCGCGCCCGTGGGCGGGGGAGACGGCGTACTAAGCAAGCTTCTCCTCGTTCTGCGAGTTGACAGGACACATCAAAAGTACTCCAGTGTATAGAGCCTTGCCTCTAAGGTAGGCCCCACATGGTTTGCCTCTTTTTTAACATAACGCGTCAAGTCGCAATTTGTTTGTTCACCCGTGGTAGACGATCCTCCCTCCATCTAGTGGACAACCAGTACACGTGTCAAATTACCACGTGGGCTGCCTTTTCGTACATAAATGAGCTCCACCGTGTACCCGCGCGGGTGTGGTTGGGAAAGAGACGGGAGTACGTGCGCCGTGCGTGCACCTCTTCTCTTCGTGCACGTCCCCCACCTACGTGGGTGTGTGTGAGAGATACAAACCTAGACAAATGGCTTGTGCATTCGTGAGTGTTTTTGTTTTGGGGGGGGGTGATTTCGTGAATGTATTTGTGGGAATATGTGTCGATGACATCTCAAACAAAATTTTGCATGCAATGTGTGTGAAATGGAGGCCTATCCATATCATATATAGAGGGTCGGGCGATCCATGAGAAGAGAGGGAGGGGTCATAGATATCAATAGAGTCGAAGAGAGGATCAAGTGGGTGGGTGCGAGATCGGTGAAGAGAGCCATCGAAATTGTGTGTGTGTGCAAGCCAAAGATATAGGGCGACTGACCTAGCTACCGGAACGTCAGAGGGCAAAGGTCAAGTTTGTGTGTGGCAGGGAGACATGACTAGAGCGCTCGATGTATCGGTGTGTGTGTGTGTGGGAGGGGGTGGGGGAGGGGTAGGCAGAGGCCTAACTATAGAGGTAGAACGACTCGTATATGTGTTGAGAAGGAGAGACCCAGCTATGTCTTGAGGGAGATCGGTCGACATCCATACATAACTGAAGGACAGGAAATAGGATGGGACAGAGAGAGAGAGGAGAGAGAGAGGGAGGGAGAGGGGTAGAGTGATGGATGGGTGATGGAGTTGCTTCTCGAAGATGGTGGGAGAGGCCTACTAGACAAACTGAGGGTGGAACTGCAATATTATCAATAAGAGTGGGGATGTGTTTCTGTGTGTGCCTGTGCGTGATAGATCTGTTGGGACACATCCATGGATGATGAAGGGGAACCATGTGTTTGGTAAGCAAACCTAACTAGATCGGTAGATCAATTGTTGTTTGTCGGAGGAAGGGAGAGACATAACTAATGAGGTACATCGATCGACGCGTGGGAAAAAACGAGTTACAAGGACCTAGCTAGCTATATGTATAGCGGGAGATCGGTCGGTGTACGTCCATTTGTTAGAGGCAAATAAGGCCCGGCGAGACGGATAGACAGAGAGAATGGAGCTAGGAGGTGGTGCGAGAGGCCCAGCTACTAGCTAGATAGGGGGAGGAGTGTGCGGTTGTGAGACCGATGAAAAGAGGGGCGAGAGTTTACACGTGTGTGGGACCGTATAAGAGACACGAGGCAAGTACACATAAAGGAGGAGATTGAAGGTGCGTGTGTATGTTGTAGGCAGACATCGCTGGAGAGGTTTATCGATCGGTGTGTGTCGGAAAGGAGTTGTGGAGACTGTGGGAGAACGACCTAAAGAAAAAAAATGAATGTGCGCGATGGATAGAATGCTGAGGGAGGGGGAGGGCGAGGAGGGCGTGTGCATGCACGAGAGAAAGTTAGTGGTAGCTACAAAGGTTAGAGGATTGTGTGGGTGTAAGAGACTAACAAAGATCATAATTTGATATGAAAGTGGATTCATATATTTGAATAGGAGATCATAGTGTTTTAAACATATGCATGCATGAATATAGCAGTGATACGCGTGTTGTGGTTTTGCACATGTTATACCATAATGTGATAATGCATGGCGTTTGCAACTCACAGCTAAATGCCGAACAATCTAAACCATACTATACATCGAACAATCTCACATTTTATTTGAATTTGTGATAATGTGTGGCGTTTGCAGCTTACAACTAAATATCGAACAATCTAAACAATACTATATATCGAACATTCTCACATTTTATTTGAATTTGTGGTAATATGTGGTGTTTGCAACTCACATCTAAATACTTGTAGGCGTAGGGGGCGGGGCACCATACATAATGTGATAAACACATTATACATATGAGATATGGTTTAGTTTGTGAAGATCTAGCTAGAGCTTGAAATGTACTATGATTTGAAATCAACATAAAGTGGATTCAAATAATCGAGTTCGAGTTCATATAGTACACATAGTTCATATGTAACTCGAGACTAATCATGTGGTGTGCTGTGAAGATAATACACAAACGATGGTTTAACTTGACAATAATGACGATTGTAGATCTTATTAAAACAGACAAACGAATTCAAATGCTTTGACTTCACAACAATCATTATTGTAGATCTTATTCAAATAGAGAAACGAATTCAAATTTAGTTCATATTGAAGCGGTAGTATATACGTTTGGAATGCACTAAAACGTTCATTTGAGTACTAGGTTGCATGCATTATACACGTAGCGAAATATTTTAATTGAACATAACATGAATTCAAAGTTTTGAATGACATTTGTAGTGCGAATTGATTTGGTACATTACACATTAGGCTTGTCCGGAAATTTCAACCCGCGCCTTGTTAGCCCGAAATATTTAAGATATATCTTTGTCTCGTTGTGCTCCGACAACTCCCTCCATCTCAACCCATGCCTTGCTATTCCAAAATTACAACGCGCGCGAAAACTCCCATCTTCTGTGAAATCCCGACATGCGAAATGCCCGTGATACCCCTGAACCGAAAGAACCGCCTCAAATCGGTGGGGGTACTTTCGTAACTTACCCCACATTTCGGACAAGTGCGTCCCTAAGCCATGGTTCCCCACTCCCATCCCATCCGCCCACCCATTCGTACACCGAGGCCGGCAAAACCCGCGAAGCCCCACACCCTCCTACGTCCGCCACCCAGTCGGAGCCTCTTCCCCGACGACGTCGTCCACAACAACACCTCGACGTCCCTCATCCACCGTACCAGATGAGGATCCTTCGTCGATCTGGTCGTCCCGCTGGTTCAGCCACCCTGTCCTCCACCTCCAAGGAGCTCCCCAACATTCCCCTCGTCTTTCGCGCCACCTCCATTCCCATAGCGCCGTCTTCACCTGCACCACCGGAAGAGCATCATCATCACCGTTTCCTCGGATGAAGCTGCGGCCTAATCGGCGCCACCAAAGAGGTTGTACATTAATCGCCGCATTTTCTTCTTGATTCGATCTCACGGTGCTGCCGGCACTCGGTCCCAAGCCGACACGGCGCGGCTCCATCCACGGCGGCGTCGCCGGCCACTTCCTCCATGGCGTCGCTCCCTCGGCGGCGACGTCCACATCAGTAGGAGCTGCTGCTACTTTAGCTCTCGCTCGCGCTGCTGCTCTGCTCTTGCTCTCGGTCCCCTGCCTGGTCTGCTCTTGCTCGCGCTGCTGCCCTTGCTCTTGCTCTTACTTGCGATGCTGCTCCAATTTAGCTACACTTCAGTAGACTGAATCGACTTTTGGGTCAGTCGATTTTCAAGGGGTGGGGGGCTTGCCGGAGTTAAGGAAGAACTAGCCACAGCGGGGAGGGGGGCTCGTCGGAGAGGTACCCCACTATCTATCTTAGGGTTCAGGGTGGGGGCAGTGGTCGCCGGCGGCGGCGTGGGGATCGCCGGAGAAAAAGCTCGACACGAGGGGGCCTACAGGGATGGCCGGGGCGGCGGCGGACCGGCGGTCGGGAGTGTTTTCGGGGCGGGCGGGGCGGCGCACCGCCGGCCGCGGGCGGCGGGGGGTGGATGTTTGGCCGGTGATGGCTGGCAGCTCAGGGGGGTGGAGGTTGAAGATGAACTGCAGGCTGATGTCTACCATGCAACCTTCTTCTTGTAGCCGTTGTTGGGCCTCCAAGTGCAGTGGTTTGTAGGACAGTAGCAAATTTCCCTCAAGTGGTTGACCTAAGGTTTATCAATCGTGGGAGGCGTAGGATGAAGATGGTCTCTCTCAAACAACCCTGCAACCAAATAACAAAGAGTCTCTTGTGTCCCCAACACACCCAATACAATGGTAAATTGTATAGGTGCACTAGTTCGGCTAAGAGATGGAGATACAAGTGCAATATGGATGATAGATATGAGTATTTGTAATCTGAAAATATAAAAACAGCAAGGTAGCAAGCAATAAAAGTGAGCGTAAACGGTATTGCAATGCTAGGAAACAAGGCCTAGGGTTCATACTTTCACTAGTGCAAGTTCTCTCAACAATAATAACATAATTGGATCATATAACTATCCCTCAACATGCAACAAAGAGTCACTCCAAAGTCACTAATAGCGGAGAACAAACAAAGAGATTATTGTAGGGTACGAAACCACCTCAAAGTTATCCTTTCTAATCGATCTATTCAAGAGTCCGTAGTAAAATAACACGAAGCTATTCTTTTCGTTCGATCTACCATAGAGTTCATACTAGAATAACACCTTAAGATACAAATCAACCAAAACCCTAATGTCATCTAGATACTCCAATGTCACCTCAAGTATCCGCGGGCATGATTATACGATATGCATCACACAATCTCAGATTCATCTATTCAAACCAACACAAAGAACTTCAAAGAGTGCCCCAAAGTTTCTACCGGAGAGTCAAGACGAAAACGTGTGCCAACCCCTATGCATAAGTTCACAAGGTCACTGAACCCGCAAGTTGGTCACCAAAACATACATCAAGTAGATCACGTGATATCCCATTGTCACCACAGATAAGCACATGCAAGACATACATCAAGTGTTCTCAAATCCTTAAAGACTCAATCCAATAAGATAACTTCAAAGGGAAAACTCAATCCATTACAAGAGAGTAGAGGGGGAGAAACATCATAAGATCCAACTATAATAGCAAAGCTCGCGATACATCAAGATCGTACCACCTCAAGAACACGAGAGAGAGAGAGATCAAACACATAGCTACTGGTACATACCCTCAGCCCCGAGGGTGGACTACTCCCTCCTCGTCATGGAGAGCGCCGAGATGATGAAGATGGCCACCGGTGAGGGTTCCCCCCTCCGGCAGGGTGCCGGAACAGGGTCCCGATTGGTTTTTGGTGGCTACAGAGGCTTGCGGCGGCGGAAACTCCCGATATATTTTGTTCCCCGATGTTTTTAGGGTATATGGATATATATAGGCAAAAGAAGTCGGTCAGGGGAGCCAGGAGGGGCCCATGAGGGTGGAGGGCGTGCCCCCTGCCTCGTGCTCTCCTCGTTGATTCCCTGACGTGTACTCCAAGTCCCCTGGATTGCTTCCATTCCAAAAATAACTCTCCCTAAGGTTTCATTCCGTTTGGACTCCGTTTGATATTCCTTTTCTGTGAAAGACTGAAACAAGGGAAAAAACAGGAACTGGCATTGGGCTCTGGGTTAATAGGTTAGTCCCAAAAATCATATGAAAGTGCTTAGTAAAGCCCATTAATCATCCAAAACAGAATATAATATTGCATGAAGCAATCAAAAGTTATAGATACGTTGGAGACGTATCAAGCATCCCCAAGCTTAATTCCTGCTCGTCCTCGAGTAGGTAAATGATAAAAACAGAATTTTTGATGCGGAATGCTACTTGGAATAATTTTTTAATGTAACCCTCTTAATTGTGGTATGAATATTCAGATCTGAAAGATTCAAGATAAAAGTTTAATATTGACATAAAAGTAATAATACTGCAAGCATACTAACTAAGCAATTATGTCTTCTCAAAATAACATGGCCAAAGAAAGTTCATCCCTACAAAATCATATAGTTTAGTCGTGCTCCATTTTTGTCACACAAGAATGCTCTCATCATGCACAACCCCGATGACAAGCCAAGCAATTGTTTCATACTTTAGTAATCTCAAACTTTTTCAACCTTCACGCAATACATGAGCGTGAGCCATGGATATATCACTATGGGTGGAATAGAATATAATGATGGGGGTTATGTGGAGAAGACAAAAAGGAGAAAGTCTCACATCAACGCGGCTAATCAATGGGCTATGGAGATGTCCATCGATTGATGTTAATGCAAGGAGTAGGGATTGCCATGCAACGGATGCACCAGAGCTATAAATGCATGAAAGCTCAACAAAAGAAACTAAGTGGGTGTGCATCCAACTTGCTTGCTCATGAAGACCTAGGGCATTTGAGGAAGCCCATTGTTGGAATATACAAGCCAAGTTCTATAATGAAAAATTCCCACTAGTATATGAAAGTGACAAAACAAGAGACTCTCTATCATGAAGATCATGGTGCTACTTTGAAGCACAAGTGTGGAAAAAAAGGATAGTAGCATTGTCCCTTTTTATTTTCTCTTTTTTTGTGCCTCCTTTTTTTTATTTGGCCTTTCTCTTTGTTTTCTGTTTTTTGGGACAATGCTCTATGAATGATGATCATCACACTTCTATTTATTTACAACTCAATGATTACAACTCGATACTAGAACAAAGTATGACTCTATATGAATGCCTCCGGCGGTATACCGGGATAGGCAATGAATCAAGAGTGACATGTATGAAAAATTATGAACGGTGGCTTTGCCACAAATACGATGTCAACTACATGATCATGCAAAGCAATATGACAATGATGAACGTGTCATGATAAACGGAACGGTGGAAAGTTGCATGGCAATATATCTCGGAATGACTATGGAAATGCCATAATAGGTAGGTATGGTGGCTGTTTTGAGGAAGATATAAGGAGGTTTATGTGTGACAGAGCGTATCATATCACGGGGTTTGGATGCACCGGCGAAGTTTGCACCAACTCTCAATGTGAGAAAGGGCAATGCACGGTACCGAAGAGGCTAGCAATGATGGAAGGGTAAGAGTGCGTATAATCCATGGACTCAACATTAGTCATAAAGAACTCACATACTTATTGCAAAAATCTACAAGTCATCAAAAACCAAGCACTACGCGCATGCTCCTAGGGGGGTAGATTGGTAGGAAAAGACCATCCCTCGTCCCCGACCGCCACTCATAAGGAAGACGATCAAAGAACACCTCATGTTTCAAATTTGTTACATAACGTTTACCATACGTGCATGCTACGGGACTTGCAAACTTCAACACAAGTATTTCTCAATTTCACAACTACTCAACTAGCACAACTTTAATATCACTACCTCCATATCTCAAAACAATCATCAAGCATCAAACTTCTCTTAGTATTCAACACACTCATAAGAAAGTTTTTACTAGTCTTGAATACCTAACATATTAGGATTAATTTCCCAATTTAAGCGAATTACCATGCTGCTTAAGACTCTCAAAATAATATAAGTGAAGCATGAGAGTTCATCTATTTCTTCAAAATAAAACTACCGTCGTGCTCTAAAAGATATAAGTGAAGCACTAGAGCAAACAACAAACTACTCCAAAAGATATGAGTGAAGATCAATGAGTAGTTGTATAATTATGTAACTATGTGAAGACTCTCTAACATTTAAGAATTTCAGATCTTGGTATTTTATTCAAACAGCAAGCAAAACAAAAGAAAATAAAATGACGCTCCAAGCAAAACACATATCATGTGGTGAATAAAAATATAGCTCCAAGTAAAGTTACCGATGAATGAAGACGAAAGAGGGGATGCCTTCCGGGGCATCCCCAAGATTAGGCTCTTGGTTATCCTTGAATATTACCTTGGGGTGCCTTTGGCATCCCCAAGCTTAGGCTCTTGCCACTCCTTATTCCATAGTCCATCGAATCCTTTACCCAAAACTTGAAAACTTCACAACACAAAACTTAACAGAAAACTCGTAAGCTCCGTTAGTATAAGAAAGTAAATCACCACTTTTGGTACTGTTGTGAACTCATTCTAAATTCATATTGGTGTAATATCTACTGTATTCCAACTTCTCTATGGTTCATACCCTCCTATACTACTCATAGATTCATCAAAATAAGGAAACAACAATAGAAAACAGAATCTGTCAAAAACAGAACAGTCTGTAGTAATCTGTATCAAACGTATACTTCTGTAACTCCAAAAATTCTGAAATAAATTGGTGGACCTGAGGAATTTCTCTAGTAATCATCTGCAAAAAGAATCAACTAAATAGAACTCTCCAGTAAAACTTTTTAGCTAATCTCGTGAGCGCTAAAGTTTCTGTTTTTTACTGCAAGATCATAAAGACTTCACCCAAGTCTTCCCAAAGGTTCTACTTGGCACGGACACTAATTAAAAAATAAAACCACATCTAACCAGAAGCTAGATAGAATATTTATTCCTAAAAAGAACCAAAAAGCAAGAAACTAAAATAAAATTGGGTTGCCTCCCAACAAGCGCTAACGTTTAACGCCCCTAGCTAGGCATGATGATTTCAATGATGCTCACATAAAAGATAAGAATTGAAACATAAAGAGAGCATGATGAAGAATATGACTAGAATATTTAAGTCTAACCCACTTCCTATGCATAGGGATTTTGTGAGCAAACAACTTATGGGAACAATAATCAACTAGCATAGGAAGGCAAAACAAGCATAACTTCAAAACTTTAAGCACATAGAGAGGAAACTTGATATTATTGCAATTCCTACAAGCATATATTCCTCCCTCATAATAATTTTCAGTAGAATCATGAATGAATTCAACAATATAACCAGCACCTAAAGCATTCTTTTCATGATCTACAAGCATAGAATTTTTATTACTCTCCACATAAGCAAATTTCTTCTCATGAGGAATAATGGGAGATCATAAAAGACTTGAATACTATAAATTGTTTCCATATTAAAAGAGTAATGTTAAGAAAAAGGGTAATCATAATCATGACAAGTTTTATAAATATAATCATCACTAATTTTTATAGCATAAGTTTCATCACAATAATCATCATAAGTAGCAACTTTGTTCTCTTCATAATCAATTGAAACCTCTTCCGAAATAGTGGATAAAAGCATCTTTGCACGTGTTCCAAGAATCAATACTATTTTTAGGCAAAGACGAAAACCAAGCTCAAAAAGGAAATAGCTTCAGTTTAACAATATCATTATCAACATCTTTCTTCTTTTGCATATCACACAAATCAACGAAGCTATTTAGATGAGTAGCGGCATCTTCACTAGGAAGGCCGGCGAAATGATCTTTCATGACAAGATTCAACAAAGCGGCATTGATTTCACAAGATTCAGTATTGGTAAGAGGAGCAATCGGAGTGCTAAGGAAATCATTATTGTTGGTATTGGTAAAGTCACATAATTTGGTATTATCTTGAGCCATCGTGACAAACAAGCAATCCAACACATGAGCAAACAAGAGACGGGCAAAAAGAGGCAAGTAGAAAAGAGAGGGTGAATAAAACGGCAAGGGTGAAGTGGGGGAGAGGAAAACGAGAGGCAAATGGCAAATAATGTAATGCGGGAGATAAGGGATTGTGATGGGTACTTGGTATGTTGACTTTTGCGTAGACCTCCCCAGCAACGGCGCCAGAAATCCTTCTTGCTACCTCTTGAGCACTGCGTTGGTTTTCCCTTGAAGAGGAAAGGGTGATGCAGCAATGTAGCGTAAGTATTTCCCTCAGTTTTTCAGAACCAAGGTATCAATCCAGTAGGAGGCTATGCGCGAGTCCCTCGCACCTACACAAAACAAATAAATCCTCGCAACCAACGCGATAAGGGGTTGTCAATCCCTTCACCGTCACTTACGAGAGTGAGATCTGATAGATATGATAGGATAATATTTTTGGTATTTTTGTGATAAAGATGCAAAGTAAAATAAAAGCAAAGTAAAAAAGCAAAGGAAATAACTAAGTGTTGGAAGATTAATATGATGAATATAGACCCGGGGCCATAGGTTTCACTAGTGGCTTCTCTCAAGAGCATAAGTATTTTACGGTGGGTGAACGAATTACTGTTGAGCAATTGATAGAATTGAGCATAGTTATGAGAATATCTAGGTATGATCATGTATATAGGCATCACGTCCGAGACAAGTAGACCGACTCCTGCCTGCATCTACTACTATTACTCCACTCATCGACCGCTATCCAGCATGCATCTAGAGTATTAAGTTCATGGAAACAGAGTAACGCCTTAAGCAAGATGACATGATGTAGAGGGATAAATTCATGCAATATGATAAAAACCCCATCTTGTTATCCTCGATGGCAACAATACAATACGTGCCTTACTGCCCCTACTGTCACTGGGAAAGGACACCGCAAGATTGAACCCAAAGCTAAGCACTTCTCCCATTGCAAGAAAGATCAATCTAGTAGGCCAAACCAAACTGATAATTCGAAGAGACTTGCAAAGATAACCAATCATACATAAAAGAATTCAGAGAAGATTCAAATATTGTTCATAGATAATCTTGATCATAAACCCACAATTCATTGGACTCAACAAACACACCGCAAAAAGAAGAATACATTGAATAGATCTCCACGAGAGAGGGGGAGAACATTGTATCGAGATCCAAAAAGAGAGAAGAAGCCATCTAGCTACTAACTATGGACCCGAAGGTCTGAGGTAAACTACTCACACTTCATCGGAGAGGCTATGATGATGATGTAGAAGCCCTCCGTGATGGATGCCCCCTCCGGCGGAGCTCCAGAACAGGCCCAAGATGGGATCTCGTGGGTACAGAAGGTTGCGACGGTGGAATTAGGTTTTTGGCTCCGTATCTGATCGTTTGGGGGTACGTAGGTATATATAGGAGGAAGGAGTACGTCGGTGGAGCAACAGGGGGGCCACGAGGGTGGAGGGCGCGCCCTGGGGGGTAGGCGCGCCCCCTACCTCGTGGCCTCCTCTTTTGTTTCTTGACGTAGGGTCCAAGTCTCCTGGATCATAATCTTCCTAAAAATCACATTCCCGAAGGTTTCATTCCGTTTGGACTCCGTTTGATATTCCTTTTCTACGAAACTTTGAAATAGGCAAAAAAACAGCAATTCTGGGCTGGGCCTCCGGTTAATAGGTTAGTCCCAAAAGTAATATAAAAGTGAATAATAAAGCCCAATAATGTCCAAAACAGTAGATAATATAGCATGGAGCAATCAAAAATTATAGATACGTTGGAGATGTATCACCCCTCCTCCGACAGCCAAGTCAACCGGAGCATCCTCACCGGCCAACCCAATCACGCTGAGATCGACATGGCTTCGCCAAAGAGGTTGTACACTTCTTGTGGTTTGACTTAATCTCACCATGCTTCTTTGCATCCTGTGATCTTCCAGTTCTTGTGAACCAAACACCCAGATTGGCAGAAATCCTGTGTTTTTAAATTCTCTGTTTTGCACGTGCATTCCTATCCTATTCCTGTCTATTTCCTATCCTTGCATTGTTAGAATCCTCAAATTCAAACAAGCCCTTACACAATTACTTCTGTTACAGATATGTGTCAAAGAAAACCTTGTGTGGTTTGTCCTGCTCCTGCGGTGCTGTGTTCCACCCCAGCTCAGCTGCTCTAATGACGGAAGGGTTCACCACAGCAGGGGTCCGCTCTCCAGACTGTCTTTCGTCGCCTCTGATCTTCTTCCCTGCCACCGGCAACCACGACAACTGCATTACCATCATCAACTGAGCAGATGACCTTGAGGACTACACGGGTCCGCAAGAGAGGTCGCACTCTTCCGTGTCTGCTTACGTTATGCATTGCTTAATATGATGACATGCTACTTTATCGTCGTGTTCACCTATTAGACTCCGACTCAGGTCCAAACTTATGCTGAAACTTGAGTTTTTAATGGTTGTGGGGTACATATTGGGGTAGCAATCAGTACTATCTGTCTACTATCTGGTTAATCTCGGGTGTCTACTATGAGTTTCATGTTGGGTGCAAACAAACATTAAAGGAGCCATTATCTGTATTTTTTAACTAATGCTATTATATGCCTGCTATCATTTGTTTTGGGTCTATCCATAGTTTGCTACCATCACTCTGGATTTGTGCATGCACTCCTTACATAATCTCACTATGTTTTATTCCTATGCATGTCAGTTATTGTACACAATGTAACTAAACATGTAGAGCAAAAGAGACGAGCCTTGCGTGGCAATAAAATTTCATGCAGACGTCGCTCCATGGTGGGCGCAAAGGCAGCCCCACCTCCACCCATTTTGGATCGTAATTAAGAGGAAGATAACTATTCTGAGGGGGATTCAGAAGCAGAAGACAACTCCTATTTACCCCATGAGGTCTTCGCTCTAACTTGGCATGCTGATGTTGGTAATATCATGCATATGGTGCCTTGCATTGCTTACTGTATACATCAAAGATGTCATCTGCTTAGTTTAGACATGCTTTGTGTCAATGCCATCTGTTTAGTTTCTTTATCGTATATGTGAATCATGCACTGCCATCTTGTTTAGCCAGGCATCATATATGTGAATTTTGCAATGCCACCTTGGTTAGCCAGTCATCTTATATGTGAATTATATCATGACATCATTTTTATTACGTGTTAAATTTGTCAACAATTTTAGTACATTCAATTACTCTTCCTGTGCATCAGCCATTTGGCACGGTCATGGAAAAATCTGGAGTGGAAACAAGGTCTTCAGAGGAGACAATGCTATCTGACGAAGCGCATACCTTGCTAGTTACAGATAGCTCCTCATAGGAGGATTCAGAGACAGATGACCAGTCCTATCCCCCCCCCCCAAGGTGCATGCTCTAACTTGGCAGGGTTATGTTGCTCATATCGTGCGTATGGTATCTTGCATTGCTATGTCATTTGCTTAGTTTAGACATGATTTGTGTGAATGCCACCTGTTTAGTATCTAATTACCATATATGTGAATTATGCAATGCCATATTTTTGCAACACATTATATATGTGAATTATGCAATGCTATCTTGTTGCAAGGCATTATATATGTGAATTATGCAATGCCATGCTGTTTAGCCAAGCGTCATATATGTGAATTATATCATGTCGTCCTTTTTTTGTATTTCTCATTGCTTTTTTCGACAATGTTTGTATATTCAACTGCTCTTCCTGTGCATCAGCCATTTGAATTGGTGATGGAGAAATCTGGAGTGAAAACAAGGTCTTCAGAGCAGACAATGCTACTTGGTGAAGCAGATATGTTGCTGGTTACAGATAGCTCTTCAGAGGAGGATTCAGAGGCAGATGACCAGTCCTATTATCCCCCTGAGGTGTATGCTCAAACTTGGCAGGGTTATATTACTCATATCATGCATATGTTGTATTGCAATGCTTAGTTTTTACATCATATACACGATATTAAATGCGATCTCCTTAGTTGACACATCATATATGCGATTGCCCTCTGCTCACTTCCTTAGTATATAAATCATATATTTGAATTATATCATGCCATGATGTTTACATAGACAGCATGTATCTGAATTATAGCATGCCAACCCATTTTCTAAAGACATAATATAGTTATATCATCTCATCCTGTTCACATAGTCATCATATTTTGAATTATGTCATTCTATCCGTGAATTATATCATGCCATCATGTTTCCATTGACGGCATGTTTGTGATTTATGGCATGCCAACCACTTTAATAGACACATCGTATAGTTATATCATGTCATCCTGTTTACATAGTCATCATATTTTGAAGTATGTCATTCTATCCTGTTTAGTTAGCCATCATACATGTGAAATTGTGTCATGTTATCCTATTTAATTAGCCATCATATATTTGAAATTATGTCCTGCTATTCTGTTTGGTTAGACAACATAAATGTGAATTATTTCATGCCCTGTTTTCTTCCCTACTATCCATTGCACCTGTCTATCTTACAATGTCTGTACATTCAATTAATTTTCTTGTTTATCAGCCATTTCAATTGGAGGGGGTGATGGCAGTATCTGTGGGAGTAAAAACACGGTCTTCAGAAAAGATCGTGCTACCTGTCGATGGAGATAGAACCATGGTTGTACTTTCCCAAGAACCAGCCCCACCACACATAACCCAGACTCACGCAGATTGGACCCCTACCCAGTTGGACAGAGAACCAGCTACACCCCTTCTAACCCCAACCCCAGCAGATAGTAACCTAGTTCCCGTTGACACAACACCGTCTCCACCACAGAGCACCCAAACACGAGCAGTTAGTAAGGCAACTGCAGTGCCCAAAGCTCGAGGACCACCACTCCGAACCCCAAGTCAACGCTTAAAGCAGAAGAAGAATTGTTCTCAGGTCAGGTTCCGTAGCTATGGTTCATACTACTTTGCTCTCGCATCACTGTATTTACTCATACCAACTAATTTCAAATTTGAAGGATGCAATTGAAACTCCAATGGCGCAACAGGTATGTTTTAAACCTGTTTCTTTAACGTGTTTGCTGTTGTAACTTGCTCTATGTTGATTTCAGTTTCAATTGAATAAACAGTTATGTTCTCATGTCATGCACATTACAAGTGTTGTTATTGATGTGTAGTTTCCCACACTTATATTCTGTCTATGCTGCTTTGTCTTAAATAGATATGATTCGAACTGTATCTATCTTGATTTGGCAACATAAACTAGAATGATATAGACCATACAGTGACCATACTACATAGATATATGTTTGTTTCATGCTGTTATCCTGTCCACCTTACTACTGAACTGGTTTACCAAAATGAGTTTCATATACTACATTGTAAACATGTGATGTGTTTGTTTGTTTCTCCTTTAGAACGCGGATAAAATATTGGAGAAGAGTACCCCGTTATGCAATGGTAAAGGAAGTAATGCAGATCAGGTTCAAGATAGTGAGACATCCCTGTTGTTCTCCAAGAAAGCTGATAAAAACTATATTGAAGACACTGAGACAACCCCAAAGTCCTGTCTTGATGTAGTGTTCGAGTTACTGGCTACTACTGCTGGCACCAGCTCTTCGAACTCGCTGCCTGAATCAGTTCGGCTTCTTGAGTCTCAACTTCAAGTTGAAAGACATCGATCAGATGTTAGGAAGCCGAAGGACCGAGGAAGTCCCTGCAGAATTCAGATGCATACTTTCTGGTGCAACAACAAGTGCTGGAGGATTTAAGCGCCAAACAAGAGAAAGTTAATAAGCCTGCTAAGCATCTTGCCAGCATTATGGGTACCCAGGATATTGGTTCTTGAGCTCTTCTGAAGTGGTTTCAGTTCTGGACTTGTTTTGCTGTGGCGTTTATATGCTGCTTTGTTCCTTATATTTGCACTAGTGGCGAACTTTGATGCCCAGTGGATGTAATATGTGTAATAGCCGTGATAGCCTAGTGTAAGTTGCTTGCCTATTTATTTCCTTATTGTCTTGTTTATTTGTTTTCTTGTAGTCAGTGCAGTTCTTTTTCCGCGGTTTGCTAGTGGCCGCAATAGCCTATTTTTTAAAACTAGGCCACATTAACCATGGGCTACATATTTACTGTAGTTAACATGGGCCTCCTACGGGCCGTAGAAACAATGGGCCTTCTAAGGGCCGTAGAAACAATGGGCCTTCCACGGGGTGTAAAAACAATGGGCCTTATATGGGCCATAGACACAATGGGCCTTCTACGGGCCGTATCATCAATGGGCCTTCTACGGGCCGTATGATCGGTTGGCCAAACACGGGCCAATAACAGACCACATTATGGTCGTAAATGGGCTAGAGTTGAAATCGTCCGTTCATGGGCCGACCATAATGGGCCGTCGTTAATAGGCCATATTTGATGACGCTATGAAAATGGCCCAACGTATTAACGGGCCACAAACGGGCCGACTGTAACCACGGGCTGTATTTGGCCCACAAGCAGAAAATGACAGTAACGAGCCGAAAGTAAACGAATGCTGGAAATGAGCCCAAGAATAAATGGGCCCTGAGAAGGCCGAAAGATAACATGGGCTGGAAATGGCCCAACGGAATAATGGGCTGTTAATGGGTATAAAGTGATACACTGTTCATTACGGGCCAGTTTTACCACGAGCCGTTAATGGGCCGAGGGTTACTAAGGGCCTCATATGGGCCAAAAGACGTCATGGGCCATACATGGGCCGGGAGTTAAAATGGGTTGGAATTATATTGGACGGCCTAGATGACGCTACTGGGCCTAATTCGGATAGGCCGTAAACGGGCCCTAGGTTAGCAGGCTGTAAATGGGCTATATGCGAACATGCCGTTAAAAGGCTTGTCGTGGGCCGGCCCGCCACCTTTTGACCAAGTCAAACGGGCCGGCCTTTTCACATGAATGGGCCTCTGTTGGGTCCAATGAGTGGATGACATCTGTCCCAACGGTGAGCCTATATGCGAATGTGCCACGTGTCGACGTATCATAGGCGCTTTGGGTCCAATGAGTGGATGACATCTGTCCCAACGGTGAGCCGACACGTGTTTCCTCCAGCCAATGATGATTTTACACGTGGAAAATCCCCATTGGTCGGGGCTGTTAACGGGTTATCGGATCCAAAACCGGACCCGATAGCTTAACGGCGTTCCGTTACGGTGGATGCCACGTGTTGGTCACCCTTGACGAAAGCACTTCTGTGACACGCGATTTATCGTCATGGAAGTGGACACTTCCGTGATGATAATTTTGGTAATGTCATGGAACACTTCTACGACAGCACAGGTATGACTATCTTGATTCTGTCATAAATTTGTCATGGATGTACATGCATGACAGAAAACGTGACCTACTGTGACAAACACGTATCATCACGGAAGTGTATTTTTTTTTGTAGTGATAGCAACGAGACGGGAGAGTGTGTCCACGTACCCTCGTAGACCCAAAGCGGAAGCGTTTAGTAACGTGGTTGATGTAGTCGAAGGTCTTCACTATCCAACCGATCCAAGTACCGAACGTACGGCACCTCCGTGTTCAGCACATGTTCAGCATGATGACGTCCCTCGAGCTCTTGATCCAGTTGAGGACGAGGGAGAGTTCCGTCAGCATGACGGCGTGGTGACGGTGATGATGAAGTTACCGGTGCAGGGCTTCGCCTAAGCACTATGACGATATGACCGAGGTGTTGAACTATGGAGGGGGGCACCGCACACGTCTAAGAGATTGTCTGTTGTGCCTTTGGGGTGCCCCCTTGCCCCCGTATATAAAGGAGGGGAGGAGGAGGCCAGCCAACAAGGGGCGTGCCAGGGAGAGGGCAGTCCTACTAGGACTCCAGTCCTAGTAGGATTCGGCCCCACCCTTTTTTCCTTCTACTGGAGGGGGAAAAGGGGAAGGAGAGGGAGTAGGAGAAGGAAAGGGGGGTGGCGCCCCCTTCCCAAGTCCAATTCGGCCTCCTCCCTTGTGGGGGGTGCACCAGCCCCTTGTGGGCAGGTTAGCCTCCCTCCTATGGCCCATAAGGCCCATATATTTCCCCGGGGGGTTCCGGTAACCCCTTCAGTACTCTGGTATGTACCCGATACACTCCGGAACCCTTCTAGTGTCCGAATACTACCTTCCAATATATCAATCTTTACCTCTCGACCATTTCGAGACTCCTCGTCATGTCCGTGATCTCATCCGGGACTCTGAACAAACTTCAGTCATCAAATCACATAACTCATAATACAAATCGTCATCGAACGTTAAGCGTGCGGACCCTACGGGTTCGAGAACTATGTAGACATGACCGAGACACATCTCCGGTCAATAATCAATAGCGGAAACTGGATGCTCATATTGGCTCCTACATATTCTATGAAGATCTTTATCGGTCAAACCGCACAACAACATACATTATTCCCTTTGTCATCGGTATGTTACTTGCCCGAGATTCGATCGTTGGTATCATCAAGTTCAATCTCATTACCGGCAAGTATCTTTACTTGTTCCGTAATGCATCATCCCGTAACTAACTCATTAGTCACATTGCTTGCCAGGCTTATAGTGATGTGCATTACCGAGAGGGCCCAGAGATACCTCTCCGATACTCGGAGTGACAAATCCTAATCTTGATCTATGCCAACCCAACAAACACCTTCGGAGACACCTGTAGAGCATCTTTATAATCACCCAATTACGTTGTGACTTTTGATAGCACACAAGGTGTTCCTCCGCTATTCGGGAGTTGCATAATCTCATAGTCAGAGGAACGTGTATAAGTTATGAAGAAAGCAATAGAAATAAAACTAAATGATCATAATGCTAAGCTAACAGATGGGTCTTGTCCATCACATCATTCTCCTAATGATTTGATCCCGTTCATCAAATGACAACACATGTCTATGGTCAGGAAACTTAACCATCTTTGATTAATGAGCTAGTCAAGTAGAGGCATACTAGGGACACTCTGTTTTGTCTATGTATTCACACATGTACTAAGTTTCCGGTTAATACAATTCTAGCATGAATAATAAACATTTATGGTGATATAAGGAAATATAAATAACAACTTTATTATTGCCTCTAGGGCATATTTCCTTCAGCCCACGGGGAGGATGTGTGTGTGGGTGCCACTGGGTTGGTAGATGCACACACGCGACGCAGTAGTGAGCCCCAGAGGCGAGATGGTGACCCTTGGCGGGAAATAAGAGAGCCTTTTTATGGATGCAAATTACGGTGGGGGTTAAGCTATGCACCAGACTTGATGGGAGTCTTCCGTGCATCGTACAACCCCAGTACCGTTAAATACATGCGCCTGATTGTACAGAAATCACGAACCGCATAAAAAATCTATGGTATTTCCGATCTATGTGAATTCGTCGAATCAAAGTTGAGTCATTTATTGCGTGGCCGGGCAACGCATGGCTGATACGTCTCCAACGTATCTATAATTTTTTATTGTTCCATGCTATTATATTATCCATCTAGGATGTTTTATATGCATTTATATGCTATTTTATATGATTTTTGGGACTAACCAATTAACCCAGAGCCCAGTGCGAGTTTCTGTTTTTTCCTTGTTTTTGAGTTTTGCAGAAAAGGAAAACCAAACGGAGTCCAGTTGAGCTGAAATTTGACGGAGATCATTTTTGGACCAGAAGAAGCCCACGGAGTACCGGAAGTGGGCCAGAAGAGCCCCGAGGCCACCACGAGGGTGGGGGCGTGCCCTACCCCCTGGGCGCGCCCCCCGGCCTCGTGGCCCCTCAGGGACCCCCCTGACTTGTTCCCGACTCCAACACCTCTTATATAACCCCAAACTTCCAGAAAGAAACCTAGATCGGGAGTTCCGCCGCCGCAAGCCTCTGTAGCCACCGAAAACCAATCTAGACCCGTTCCGGCACCCTGTCGGAGGGGGGAATCCATCACCGGTGGCCATCTTCATCATCCCGGCGCTCTTCATGACGAGGAGGGAGTAGTTCACCCTCGGGGCTGAGGGTATGTACCAGTAGCTATGTGTTTGATCTCTCTCTCTCTCGTGTTCTTGATTCGGCACGATCTTGATGTATCGCGAGCTTTGCTATTATAGTTGGATCTTATGATGTTTCTCCCCCTCTACTCTCTTGTAATGGATTGAGTTCTCCCTTTGAAGTTATCTTATCGGATTGAGTCTTTAAGGATTTGAGAACACTTGATGTATGTCTTGCATGTGCTTATCTGTGGTGACAATGAGATATCACGTGATCTACTTGATGTATGTTTTGGTGATCAACTTGCGGGTTCCACATCAAAAATTATGTTTTTATCATTTACCTACTCGAGGACGAGCAGGAATTAAGCTTGGGGATGCTTGATACGTCTCCAACGTATCTATAATTTTTGATTGCTCCATGCTATATTATCTTCTTTTTTGGACATTATTGGGCTTTATTATTCACTTTTATATTATTTTTGGGACTAACCTACTAACCGGAGGCCCAGCCCAGAATTGCTGTTTTTTGCCTATTTCAGAGTTTCGCAGAAAAAGAATATCAAACGGAGTCCAAACAGAATGAAACCTTCGGGAACGTGATTTTCGGAACGAACATGATCCAGGAGACTTGGACCCTACGTCAAGAAACAAAAGAGGAAGCCACGAGGTAGGGGCGCGCCTACCCCCCTAGGGCGCGCCCTCCACCCTCGTGGGCCCCCTGTTGCTCCATCGACGTACTCCTTCCTCCTATATATACCTACTGAAAGAACATGCGGTGCCCCCATGTTTGGTTTTGGTAATTGATGACAATCTCTATGGACTAATGGTTGCCTTGAGTTATATTTGAAGGATTTGTCCATAGGCATTTCTTGAAGTCCATGTGTTGGTTTCAAGGAGTTTATGTGGTGACCAAAGTGTTATTAAGGAATTATCCAAAGATTGGTCATGTGAGAGTTGAGCTTATTGCAAGCATGTCTTGAAGAAGAAGATTGTGTGATCATTCATGTTTACCTTCAAGACATCATCCAAATGAAGAGAGTTGGAAAGAGTCAAGGTTGATCAAGACTAAGTCAAGAGTGAATCAAGCTGATCAACACACAAAGCGCACAAGATGTACCGAGGGATCAAGCGATCCCATGGTATGGTAAGCATTGTCAATTACGCCTTGTGTACTAACCCATGGTCTTCGTGAGTGTTCTGTGTGGGGTTAGGTACGTGTTCATGGGCTTGCTCAAGAGGAAGATATCACTCAACCCATGGATAGGATGACATCAAGTGGTGATTGTCATCAACATTGCCGTGTGCAAGTTCAAGTGGAGCATCACGAAGAGATCAAGTGCTTGAAGCTTGCCGTCCATTGTGGTGACAATGGACTTGTGAAGATGTGCGGAAGGGTGGCTCACCCATAGTGGAGTATGGGGGAGCAATCAACTAGTCTTCATCGAGCCAACGCAATCAAGAAAGGTGGTCCATCTTGAGGGAGTCAAGATCGTCATCATCTAGCTCAAGTGGACCATGTGCAAGGCAAAGGTTTGCTCTTGATAGGTTTTCTATTTTACCGGTCCCATGATGGTAGTTGGGAGACCGGGTTATAGGATCGATTGCCGTACTATCAAGGGGGGCTCTCGATGAGTAGCTTGATTGTATCGTTCATAGAGAGCTCAAACCATTGCATCCTTGCATCATCTTTATTGGTTCTTGTTTGGTTCTTCTCTTTGTGAGTTTTGGAGCTTATGGTCATCTTGATGACAAGCTCGAGTTCATCGAAAACGGAGTTCACTCACATCTTCTATGATGTTTTCGATGTTGGAGGTTATGCCGGTTCTTCTCGGTTGGAGGTTTCACTCCTCTATTTGTTGGCATACCTCCCCTGCCTCTTCTTACTATTTTGATGCTACTCGTCTTCCTCTATCCAACAAGCTTGAGTTTGCTCAATTCGGAGCTCATATGAAGAAGTTTTGGCAGTTCTGTTTTTCTCCCTGCGGTAGTACCGCGGTGGCAGCGGTAGTACCGCTTGTAGCGTCAAGCGGTAGTACCGCCCCAGTACCGCTCTACTACCGCCTCGATTTTGGGTCTGCTCTTTTCGTGTCGGGTTCAGCGGTAGTCGCGCGGCAGTAAGGCACGGTAGTTCCGCCTATAAGCGGTAGTACCGCTCCGGTCGAGCGGTAGTACCGCTGGGGTGAGCGGTAGTACCGCTTATAAGCGGTACTACCGCCCCAAGGTTCATGTTTTGTTGATCCGTTTCCCTGCTTCTTCCGCCCGAGCGGTAGTACCGCTCGTGTGCGGGCTGAGCACATAACGGTTGGATTTTCCCCCTCCTATAAAAGGGGGTCTTCTTCCCCAATGAACCTTATCCGTTGAGCTCGTGTTCTTCCCCCATTGTTGACCTTCTTCGAGCTTGCTAACTCTCAATCCCTCCATGGATTCTTGCTAGTTTTTGAGGGAAAAGAGAGAGGAGATCTAGATCCACATTTCCACCAATCACTTTCTCCTCTATGTGAGGGGAACCCCTTGGATCTAGATCTTGGAGTTCTTGGTGTTCTCCTTCTTGTTCTTCCTCTCATTTTCCTCCCTAGCATTAGTTGCTTCGGTGGGATTTGAGAGAGAAGGACTTGGGCACTCCGTGTGCCCTTGCCATTGCATTTGGTGCATCGGTTTGAGTTCTCCACGGTGATACGTGGAAGTTACAAGTTGAGAAGCTTATTACTCTTGGGTGCTTGGTACCCTTGAGCTTGTTCCTCTTGGGTGCTTGGGCGCCCTAGACGGTTGGTGGTGTTCGGAGCTCAATCATTGTGGTATAAAGCTTCGGGCAAGCGTCGGGGTCTCCAATTAGGTTGTGGAGATCGCCCCGAGCAATTTGACGGGTACGGTGACCGCCCCCAAGGGTTGCCAAAGTGTATGGGTTCAATGACCGCCCCCAAGGGTTGCCATTTGTACGGGTTCGGTGACCGCCCTCAAGGGTCCCTTAGTGGAATCACGGCATCTTGCATTGTGCGAGGGCGTGAGGAGATTACGGTGGCCCTAGTGGCTTCTTGGGGAGCATTGTGCCTCCACACCGCTCCAAACGGAGATTAGCATCCGCAAGGGTGTGAACTTCGGGATACATCGTCGTCTCCGCGTGCCTCGGTTATCTCTTACCCGAGCCCTTTACTTATGCACTTTACTTTGTGATAGCCATATTGTTTCTTGTCGTATATCTTGCTATCACTTAGTTGTTTACCTTGCTTAGCATAAGTTGTTGGTGCACATAGGTGAGCCTAGTTGTTTTAGGTTTTGTGCTTGTCAAATTAACCGTTAGGTTTATTCCGCATTTGTTCAAGCCTAAACCGTAATTATTTTAAAGCGCCTATTCACCCCCCCCCTCTAGGCGACATCCACGATCTTTCACCTACGTACCCCCAAACGATCAGATACAGAGCCAAAAACCTAATTCCACCACCGCAACCTTCTATACCCACGAGATCCCATCTTGGGGCCTGTTCCGGAGCTCCGCCGGAGGGGGCATCGATCACGGAGGGCTTCTACATCAACACCATAGCCTCTCCGATGAAGTGTGAGTAGTTTACCTCAGACCTTCGGGTCCATAGTTAGTAGCTAGATGGCTTCCTCTCTCTTTTTGGATCTCAATACAAAGTTCTCCCCCTCTCTCGTGGAGATCTATTCGATGTAATCTTCTTTTGCGGTGTTTTTGTTGAGACCGATGAATTGTGGGTTTATGATCAAGTTTATCTATGAACAATATTTGAATCTTCTGAATTCTTTTATGTATGATTGGTTATCTTTGCAAGTCTCTTCGAATTATCAGTTTGGTTTGGCCTACTAGATTGATCTTTCTTGCAATGGGAGAAGTGCTTAGCTTTGGGTTCAATCTCGCGGTGTCCTTTCCCAGTGACAGTAGGGGCAGCAAGGCACGTATAGTATTGTTGCCATCGAGGATAACAAGATGGGTTTTTTATCATATTGCATGAATTTATCCCTCTACATCATGTCATCTTGCTTAAGGCGTTAATCTGTTCTTATGAACTTAATACTCTAGATGCATGCTGGATAGCGGTCGATGTGTGGAGTAATAGTAGTAGATGCAGGCAGGAGTCGGTCTACTTGTCTCGGACGTGATGCCTATATACATGATCATACCTAGATATTCTCATAACTGTGCTCAATTCTGTCAATTGCTCAACAGTAATTTGTTCACCCACCGTAAAATACTTATGCTCTTGAGAGAAGCCACTAGTGAAACCTATGGCCCCCGGGTCTATCTTCATCATATTAATCTTCCAACACTTAGTTATTTCCGTTGCTTTTTACTTTGCTTTTATTTTACTTTGCATCTTTATCACAAAAATACCAAAAATATTATCCTATCATATCTATCAGATCTCACTCTCGTAAGTGACCGTGTAGGGATTGACAACCCCTTATCGCGTTGGTTGCGAGGATTTATTTGTTTTGTGTAGGTGCGAGGGACTCGCGCGTAGCCTCCTACTGGATTGATACATTGGTTCTCAAAAACTGAGGGAAATACTTACGCTACTTTGTTGCATCACCCTTTCCTCTTCAAGGGAAAACCAACGCAATGCTCAAGAGGTAGCATTCTACTGCAAAGGGACTGGTCACTGGAAGCGGAATTGCCCCAAGTATTTGGCGGATAAGAAGGATGGCAAGGTGAACAAAGGTATACGTGATATACATGTTATTGATGTGTACCTTACTAATGCTCACAGTAGCACCTGGGTATTTGATACTGGTTCTGTTGCTAATATTTGCAACACGAAACAGGGACTACGGATTAAGCGAAGATTGGCTAAGGACGAGGTGACGATGCGCGTGGGAAATGGTTCCAAAGTCGATGTGATCGCGATCGGCACGCTACCTCTACATCTACCTTCGGGATTAGTATTAGACCTGAATAATTGTTATTTGGTGCCAGCGTTGAGCATGAACATTATATCTGGATCTTGTTTGATGCGGGACGGTTATTCATTTAAAACTGAGAATAATGGTTGTTCTATTTATATGAGTAATATCTTTTATGGTCATGCACCCTTGAAGAGTGGTCTATTTTTGATGAATCTCGATAGTAGTGATACACATATTCATAATATTGAAGCTAAAAGACACAGAGTTGATAATGATAGTGCAACTTATTTGTGGCATTGCCGTTTAGGTCATATTGGTGTAAAGCGCATGAAGAAACTCCATGCTGATGGGCTTTTGGAATCACTTGATTATGAATCACTTGGTACTTGCAAACCAAGTCTCATGGGCAAGATGACTAAAACGCCGTTCTCCGGAACTATGGAGCGAGCAACGGATTTGTTGGAAATCATACATACTGATGTATGTGGTCCGATGAATGTTGAGGCTCGCGGCGGGTATCGTTATTTTCTCACCTTCACAGATGATTTGAGCAGATATGGGTATATCTACATGATGAAACATAAGTCTGAAACATTTGAAAAGTTCAAAGAATTTCAGAGTGAAGTGGAAAATCATCGTAACAAGAAAATAAAGTTTCTACAATCTGATTGTGGGGGAGAATATTTGAGTTACGAGTTCGGTCTTCATTTGAAACAATGCGGAATAGTTTCGCAACTCACGCCACCCGGAACATCACAGCGTAATGGTGTGTCTTAACGTCGTAATCGTACTTTACTAGATATGGTGCGATCTATGATGTCTCTTACTGATTTACCGCTATCGTTTTGGGGTTATGCTTTAGAGACGACTGCATTCACGTTAAATAGGGCACCATCTAAATCCGTTGAGACGACGCCTTATGAACTGTGGTTTGGCAAGAAACCAAAATTGTCGTTTCTTAAAGTTTGGGGCTGCGATGCTTATGTGAAAAAGCTTCAACCTGATAAGCTCAAACCCAAATAGGAGAAATGTGTCTTCATAGGATACCCAAAGGAGACTGTTGGGTACACCTTCTATCACAGATTCGAAGGCAAGACATTCGTTGCTAAGAATGGATCCTTTCTAGAGAAGGAGTTTCTCTCGAAAGAAGTGAGTGGGAGGAAAGTAGAACTTGATGAGGTAACTGTATCTACTCCCTTATTGGAAAGTAGTTCATCACAGAAATCTGTTCCTGTGACTACTACACCAATTAGTAAGGAAGCTAATGATGATGATCATGTAACTTTAGATCAAGTTGCTACCGAACCTCGTAGGTCAACCAGAGTAAGATACGCACCAGAGTGGTACGGTAATCCTATTCTGGAGGCCATGTTACTTGACCATGACGAACCTACGAACTATGAGGAAGCGATGATGAGCCCATATTCTGCAAAATGGCTTGAGGCCATGAAATCTGAGATAGGATCCATGTATGAGAACAAAGTGTGGACTTTGGTTGACTTGTCTGATGATCGGCAAGCCATCGAGAATAAATGGATCTTCAAGAAGAAGACACACGCTGACGGTAATGTTACTGTCTACAAAGCTCGACTTGTTGCGAAAGGTTTTCGACAAGTTCAAGGAGTTGACTACGATGAGACTTTCTCACCCGTAGCGATGCTTAAGTCCGTCCGAATCATGTTAGCAATTGCCGCATTTTATGATTATGAAATTTGGCAAATGGATGTAAAGACTGCATTCCTGAATGGATTTCTGGAAGAAGAGTTGTATATGATGCAACCTGAAGGTTTTATCGATCCAAAGGATGCTAACAAAGTGTGCAAGCTCCAGCGATCCATCTATAGACTGGTGCAAGCATCTCGGAGTTGGAATAAACGTTTTGATAGTGTATCAAAGCATATGGTTTTATACAGACTTTTGGAGAAGTCTGTATTTACAAGAAAGTGAGTGGGAGCTCTATAGCATTTCTAATATTATATGTGGATGACATATTGTTGATTGGAAATGATATAGAATTTCTGGATAGCATAAAAGGATACTTGAATAAGAGTTTTTCAATGAAAGACCTCGGTGAAGCTGCTTATATATTGGGCATCAAGATCTATAGAGATAGATCAAGACGCCTAATTGGACTTTCACAAAGCACATACCTTGATAAAGTTTTGAAGAAGTTCAAAATGGATCAAGCAAAGAAAGGGTTCTTGCCTGTGTACAAGGTGTGAAGTTGAGTCAGACTCAATGCCCGACCACTGCAGAAGATAGAAAGAAAATGAAAGATGTTCCCTATGCTTCAGCCATAGGCTCTATCATGTATGCAATGTTGTGTACCAGACCTGATGTGTGCCTTGCTATTAGCTTACAGGGAGGTACCAAAGTAATCCAGGAGTGGATCACTGGACAGTGGTCAAGAACATCCTGAAATACCTGAAAAGGACTAAGGATATGTTTCTCATTTATGGAGGTGACAAAGAGCTCGTCGTAAATGGTTACGTCGATGTGATCTTTGACACTGATCCGGATGACTCTAAGTCACAAACCGGATACGTATTTATATTGAACGGTGGAGCTGTCAGTTGGTGCAGTTCTAAGCAAAGTGTCATGGCGAGATCTATGTGTGAAGCGGAGTACATAGCTGCTTCGGAAGCAGTAAATGAAGGAGTCTGGATGAAGGAGTTCATATCCGATCTAGGTGTCATACCTAGTGCATCGGGTCCAATGAAAATCTTTTGTGACAATACTGGTGCAATTGCCTTGGCAAAGGAATCCAGATTTCACAAGAGAACCAAGCACATCAAGAGACGCTTCAATTCCATCCATGACCAAGTCAAGGAGGGAGACATAGAGATTTGCAAGATACATACGGATCTGAATGTTGCAGACCCGTTGACTAAGCCTCTCTCACGAGCAAAACATGATCAGCACCAAGACTCCATGGGTGTTAGAATCATTACTGTGTAATCTAGATTATTGACTCTAGTGCAAGTGGGAGACTAAAGGAAATATGCCCTAGAGGCAATAATAAAGTTGTTATTTATATTTCCTTGTATCATGATAAATGTTTATTATTCATGCTAGAATTGTATTAACCGAAAACTTAGTACATGTGTGAATATATAGACAAACTAAGTGTCACTAGTATGCCTCTACTTAAATAGCTCGTTGAATCAAAGATGGTTAAGTTTCCTAGCCATAGACATGAGTTGTCATTTGATCAACGGGATCACATCATTAGAGAATGATGTGATTGACTTGACCCATTCCGTTAGCTTAGCATTCGATCGTTTAGTATATTGCTATTGCTTTCTTCATGACTTATACATGTTCCTATGACTATGAGATTATGCAACTCCCGAGTACCGGAGGAACACTTTGTGTGCTACCAAACGTCACAACGTAACTGGGTGATTATAAAGGTGCTCTACAGGTGTCTCCGATGGTACTTGTTTAGTTGGCATAAATCGAGATTAGGATTTGTCACTCCAATTGTTGGAGAGGTATCTCTGGGCCCTCTCGGTAATGCACATCACTATAAGCCTTGCAAGCAATGTGACTAATGAGTTAGTTGCGGGATGATGCATTACGGAACGAGTAAAGAGACTTGCCGGTAACGAGATTGAACTAGGTATTGGGATACCGACGATCGAATCTCAGGCAAGTAACATACCGATGACAAAGGGAACAACGTATGTTGTTGTGCGGTTTGACAGATAAAGATCTTCGTAGAATATGTAGGAGCCAATATGAGCATCCAGGTTCCGCTATTGGTTATTGACCGAAAACGAGTCTCGGTCATGTCTACATAGTTCTCGAACCCATAGGGTCCGCACGCTTAACGTTCGGTGATGATCGGTAATATGAGTTTATGTGTTTTGATGAACCGAAGGTAGTTCGGAGTCCCGGATATGATCACGGACATGACGAGGAGTCTCGAAATGGTCGAGACATAAAGATCGATATATTGGAAGCCTATATTTGGACATCGGAATAGTTCCGAGTGAAATCGGGATTTTACCCGAGTACCGGGAGGTTACCGGAACCCCCCGGTAAGTGATGGGCCTTATTGGGCCATAGTGGAGAGAGAGAGAGAGAGGAGACCAGGGCAGGCCGCGCGCCCCCTCTCCCTCTGGTCCAAATTGGACTAGGAGGGGGGCGGCGCCCCCTTTCCTTCCTCCCTCTCTCCCCCTTCCTTCTCTCCTAGTCCAACTAGGGAAGGGGGGGGGAATCCTACTCCCGATGGGAGTAGGACTCCTCCAGGGCGCGCCATAGAGGGCCGGCCCTCCCCCCTCCTCCACTCCTTTATATACGGGGGAAGGGGGCACCCCATAGACACACAAGTTGATCAGTTGATCTTTTAGCCGTGTGCGGTGCTCCCCTCCACCATAATCCACCTCGGTCATATCGTAGCGGTGCTTAGGCGAAGCCCTGCGTCAGTAGCATCATCATCACCGTCATCACGCTGTCGTGCTGACGGAAATCTCCCTTGAAGCTCTGCTGGATCGTGAGTTCGTGGGACGTCACCGAGCTGAACGTGTGCTGAACTCGGAGGTGCCGTGCGTTCGGTACTTGGATCGGTCGGATCATGAAGACGTATGACTACATCAACCGCGTTGTCATAACGCTTCCGCTTACGGTCTACGAGGGTACGTAGACGACACTCTCCCCTCTCGTTGCTATGCATCACCATGATCTTGCGTGTGCGTAGGAAATTTTTGAAATTACTGTGTTCCCTAACACTTGATGTATGTTTTGGTGATCAACTTGCGGGTTCCGTAACATTGTGAACTTATGCATAGGGGTTGGCACACGTTTTCGTCTTGACTCTCCGGTAGAAACTTTGGGGCACTCTTTGAAGTACTTTGTGTTGGTTTGAGTAGATGAATCTGAGATTATGTGATGCATATCGTATAATCATACCCACGGATACTTGAGGTGACATTGGAGTATCTAGGTGACATTAGGGTTTTGGTTGATTTGTGTCTTAAGGTGTTATTCTAGTACGAACTCTAGGATAGATCGAACGGAAAGAATAGCTTCATGTTATTTTACTACGGACTCTTGAATAGATCAATCAGAAAGGATAACTTTGAGGTGGTTTCGTACCCTACCATAATCTCTTCATTTGTTCTCCTCTATTAGTGACTTTGGAGTGACTCTTTGTTGCATGTTGAGGGATATTTATATGATACAATTATGTTATTAATGTTGAGAGAACTTGCACTAGCGAAAGTATGAACCCTAGGCCTTGTTTCCTAGCATTGCAATACCGTTTACGCTCACTTTTATCATTAGTTACCTTGCTGTTTTTATATTTTCATATTACAAAAACCTATATCTACCATCCATATTGCACTTGTATCACCATCTCTTCGCCGAACTAGTGCACCTATACAATTTACCATTGTATTGGGTGTGTTGGGGACACAAGAGACTCTTTGTTATTTGGTTGCAGGGTTGTTTGAGAGAGACCATCTTCATGATAAACCTTAGGTCATCCACTTAAGGGAAATTTGCTACTGTCCTACAAACCTCTGCACTTGGAGGCCCAACAACGTCTACAAGAAGAAGGTTGTGTAGTAGACATCAATGGCTCGCATCGGCGGCGGCGGGGCCTTTTTCCTCCTCGCTCGGGGGTACTGCGGTGGGGCGGCATCCTTGCGCCAGGGCGGTGCGCCGGCGTGGGGCGCGTCGAGGACGGCGGCGCTCAGTGCCCCTGCAGCGGCGGGGAGTGGGTGGGCAGCGGCCTGGACTACCTCGCGGCGGTGGAGGGGTGTGTCTGCACCGCTGTCGATCTGGACGGGATCTGGCCCGATCTAGATTCAGGGGGTTGCAGACGACGAGGGCGGCAGTCAGGGCGGTGACCCTGCTGCGCAGCGGCGATTGGAGCCTCCATGGCCGGCGGTGTGGCGGCTGCATGCTCATGGATGGCTTCGATGGCTGCGGATTTGGCGTCTTGTCCAGATCCGTCCCGATTTGGCAGTGGCGCGAGGAGGACCGGTCAGGGGTGGCTGGAGGCTCCCTGTCGACATGCCGACGACGGCCCTCGTCTCCACGACGAGGCAACGTTCGGTTACACCCAGCTGCGAGTTCGGGGAAACGTGACCTCTAGTGAAAACCGCGCCGACTTCGATCATGGCGGACGATGGTGGCGTCCATGACGTTGTTCCCTTCTCGAGGCATCGTTGTTTCAGATCGTGGCACCCTACTCGTGATGCTCCAGGGGAAGCCCTAGATTTGGATCTACCAGATCAGACGATGATGGCACCTTCAATGTCGTTGTCCCTCCTGGGGGCATCGTTTGGATCAAATGCTGGGTGGACGGGACAAGCAGGGGAGCGGTGTCGCATTCACTGCAAGGTCGACGTCGGATCCCGGTGGCATGGCACTGCGGAGGTTCGGCGAAGGGCGCGTGTGGACGGATCGTGGAGGATGGTGGAGTTGCCTGGCGTCGTGGTGGCATCGACGACAGGCCGGACAAGGTCGATGCGTCAGCTCCTGCTCTGAAGATGGACCGGCGAAAGATGGCGGCGGCAGCCTGTGAGAGTGCGCCGAACCGGTATGGGACCCAGTCCCGGTGTGTGGCTGGGCTGGCGCATCCGGTTATAGATATCAGGGTTTAGTGCCATGTTCAGCACACCTTCATCAAGGGAATAGGAGTAGCAACAGGTGTTGCCTAGATGGTAGCTTCAGGCTGACTCATATATTATTTTGTATGGTTTTTATGAATAATTAATAAAATAGTTGTATGCATCGTCCAGATACTGAGACCGAGGTTTATCCTCTTTTTGAAGGAAAAATTTATTTTGGGACGGAAGGAGTAGTTTTATTTGACGGGATGATTTGTTATTTTGTTACCGAGAGAGTAACACTTCTCCGGACTCCGGGAAGGCCTAAACCGTAGTATACGTGTTCTTTTCACTTTACTCGGCAATTACAGTGCTCTCTTTGCAAATAAAGACTAGACGATTGACGTGACGACGCTTGCTGTTCATCAAGGCTGGGTCGAGGCATCAGCATCCACCCGGATTTGGGGTGGGACAGAGTTGAGCGCACTCGCGCACCACCGGAGGTATGCTCTGGATCCCTTTCACCTCCCCTCGTTGATTCTCTCGACATCTCTTCCCTGATTTTTGTTTCTCTGCGTTCGTCTTCTTCCTGCCGTCCCAAATCTTGTCCCGAGCTGCGGATTCACGGCTTGCATTCGTTCATTTCCGTTGCTGCAGCCTCCCTGCACACAACCTGTTCGACGAAACGCCTCCGAGCTCTGACCCCATGGCGGAGGCGTCGGGCGACGGGGGCATGGAAGACAAGATCAGCGCCCTCCCGGATGAGCTCCTCATCCATGTTCTCTCCCACCTGCGCTCACGCGAAGCTGTGCACACATGCGTGCTGGCACGGCGCTGGCGAGACCTCTGGCAGTGGGTGCCCTGCATCGACGTGTCTTTCAAGGAATTCGCAGACATGCCGTATGAAGATGATGATGAAGACGACTTTGAGTTCAAGAAGTTCGTCAACCGTTTGCTGATGCTCCGTAGACCCGTTGACCTGGAGGCGTTCCGGCTCGAGTACAGGTTGCCCACCGACGGCGACTACGCTGAAGATGACTCCGCCGGTGCTAACCTATGGATCGCCCATGTGTTACAGTACAAGGCTCAGGCTGTCAAGGTTGTCACTCAGAACGAATATTTGCAGCTCGCACCTTCGGTATTCACTTCAGCGTACCTGAAAAGACTGCACATCTGCAATGCTAATCTGATCCAAGGTTTCTTTAAGCACCTCCAAATGGGCTGCCCAGTATTGGAGTATCTATTGCTATCGAACACCAACATTCAGGACCTTGATATTTTCTCCAATACACTGAAGGCTTTGACCCTCGCTGATGATGTTATGTTCTCATTTAACAATGGTGACCAGGCTTCTATTTCTGCTCCAAACCTCACTTCTCTGTCCTTCGAATGGTGTCCTTCCGCGGCCAGGCTACCTGTACTAAAGAACATGACATCTCTAGAGACGGCGTCAGTAGTACTTTTATGGGGGACAATCAGATATTGTGATGCGGATGGTATCAAGCAGTTTCTTGGAGGCCTCTCTCATGTTAGAAGTTTGAACTTCTGTTATGGTGTTAAAAAGGTGAGCTTCTTGGTTTGAAACGCCTATCTATGACGCCTCCTTTTGTTGGTAGATCACATTTCTCCAGATATTAATCTACACTATAATCTGCGACCTAAGCACATTTTGTCTGTATCTCACTTCATATAGCTTCATCAGCATACTAACAGATTGGACCAAAATATCTCACTTCATATGCTCATTCTTAGTGCAATAACTTCGTTATAATATAGCTTCATCAGCATACTAATGTAAAGTGCTTCAGCAATTGTTGGGACCACATTGCCAACTCCTACAAACAGATTGGACCAAAGCAACAGAATGTCATGTGACACAACCATGCTGATTTAATCACATGTGTTCCATGACTATTGAGGAAAAAAAATTGAGTATACGATTGTGTAATACAATTGTTTATGGTTAACATGATCTCTATTTGTGTGCTGTGATTTTTTTGTATCCAATGTGCTCCAAAGCTATAGCTCTAAGATTTTCAATGGCACACAGTCAGAAGCGTAATCACATTTTGTTAACTCCCTCCTGATATTTTGGCAAGTTTGTTGAAGCACAAAAAAGAAATGGAAGAATAGCATGGTTTTAATGTTCTGTCTTAATCCTTTCAATTATTTGCAGGTGGAGATGAAAGATAACTACAGATGGTGCCCAACATTTGGTAATCTTATAAACCTGACTCTTCATAGTTCGTGCGTGCATGGAGACTTCTATGCACTGATAGTCTTCCTACAGAACTCACCTAGTCTAAAGAAGCTAACTCTTGAACTATACCAGGTATATGGTCTTCTCCGTAGCATCTATCCTTCAATGAATGTTGGTGCATTTACTGTAAAGATAAAACTGTTCCTTTTTATTTGCCAGCGTGAATATCAAACGCAGGATATACCTACAATCACTGGCGAGCTTGAGGACAGATCATTTACATGTGAGCAGCTTGAGATTGTTGAAATCATATGCTCGGAGGGAAATGAGCTGCTACCTTGGGTGAATCAGTTCTTGCTTGATAGTGGCATAAGGCCTGATCAGATGCGTGTCATTTACGAGGACTAAGGCCAATGGAGGCATTTGATGATTCAGGTCCCACTACAGGTGAAATTACATGGAATCACACATTGGAATGTCATCTCAGGCAAACATTATTTCCTATTGGATCTATATTCGCTCGCTCTGTTTTAGTTGGAATGAACATAGCATGCGTGTTTGCTGCCCTTGCCTTTTTCATACAGTAGTGATGATTTTGAAGCATGTTCTGCTGATGGTGAACCAAAAGAAACATATGACTTGGATGTCATTTTCCTATGTGGTGCCATTCTGGTAGAACGTCACACTACATGAGACGTGAAAAATTGCTTGTGCTGGTTGGAGTTTATATTGGTCCAAATCTCCGAGGATACTTTTCTTGTAACTGTTCTGTTAGCTCATTCAGATTTTGTGATGTTATTGATCTGAGATGCATGGCTGATGGCTGCACAAAACTTGATGTTGCCCTTTCTGCTGTTTTTGAAACAAAAATGCTTCATGTCATGCCAATCTTTGAACTTACGTACCTTATGTGCAGCTCAACTTCATATGATATTCATGTAAAGACACCCTTGAATTGCACTTCATTTGTAAACATAGTATTCCCTTCCCTTCATTCGGTTACATCTATATATGTATGCACACTGCACACATCGTTGTCAACCTCTTCTAAAAAAGGAAAAAAAACATATTTAATTCATACAAAACGTCAATGGCTCGGATTTTCTGTTTTTCAAATATAAATGCAATAGTAGTTCAGCAGAAAGTCACGTATACATCATATCCAGTCGAGGCACATACTTAAGACAAATGTACTTACGCTCCTACTACAAATAAGATGAATGCTTTTAGCCACTAATTAGTATATATACTTGAAAAAATAATCATCTGCTTTGGGCTATTATTGCAACATCGGCCGCGGCTGGTCATGTGTTATCGTTAAACAGCCTGGAGCCCACACAATTGGCCGCGGTACTTCTCCGCGTTGGCGCCAAGCTTCTCCTTCAACGTCTCGAAAGCCAGGAGCGCCAGCGTGCTACCTGTGCCGGCGGGCGTCGGCTTCGGCTCATTGGGCTGCACCACGCCGAGCTGCTTCACGATGTGGCCCAGCGCGCCGACGCACCTCTGGTCGTGCTGCCTCGCCAGCCGCTTCACGTCGTACACGGCCGGCCCGAGGAGCTGCCGCACCATCTCCATGAAATCGTCCACGTCGTCCGGAAGCTTCTCGCCGGACATCATGGCCGCGAAGTAGCCGACGTGGTACGCGCCGGCGAACGTCGCCCACGACGCCTGGGCCCTGAGCAGGCCGGAGTCCCGCAGCATCCAGCGGAGCTCGTACCCGTGGATGCCGGACTCGGGAAGCCAAGTCGACCCCGCGGCGGGCGAGGTAGGCGATGGAGTCAGGGTCCCTCGCGTCGAGGTCCGAGGCGACGTCGAACCCGCGCAGGTTGAACTCCCACGCGAACCGGCCGCCGTCGTCGGTGCGGATGGCGAGCCCCACCTGGAGCGGCTTCAGGAGGGACACGTTCGCATGGATCACCTGGTACCGCTCCTCGGCGGTCATGTCATAGTGGCTCTTCCGGCCGTCGCCGCGGATCACGCAGCCCGGGTACTGCACGTTCAGCGCGACGTGCGTGGCGTGCGGCGCGATCTGGCAGAAGACGGCAGACTCTGCCTTGAAGTTGTCGGCCCACACCGACCGGACGGCGGCGGCGCCGTCGTCCATGGCGGCGGACGGGACTTGCTGCTGCGGCGGCGTCTCTGATCACCGGGAGTTCTGTTCGACGCGGTGGCAGCCCTACGATAGAGCTAGATCAGGAGGTGCTTTCCGTGCTGCTCGACTTTCTCTGGAGGCCTGCTTCCGTTGAAATATATATAGACGCAGCAGAGCTGTGGATTGTTTCGGATTCAGGTTGAGCGTCGTAGGTGCAGTATTTTCGACTAGGATTTGACTTCTCGGCTGGATTCGGAGATGCAAACGTGTCCCGTATTATCCACTCACCTGGACGCCGGGTCCGTACCGTATTGGTTTCCAAGTTTTGCAGCAAGTCCAAAGCCTATCTCGAATCAACCGAGCAGTCGGCTGTGACATGACTTTGACTGATGACCTTAGAGGCCGCCCCGGCCTCTTCGGCTACTCCTGCCAGCGACCCCGCTCGAGCGGTGGAGGCCGCCTCGGCTGCTCCTGTGGGCGCTCCCGCTCCGACGACGCCGGCCTCTCAAGCTCCTTCTGCCGGCGCTGCCCCAGCCCATCCACCGTCGCCCTCTGCCGAAGACGTCGCTGCGGCCTACCTCGCCTCCCGCAAGGCCGACCCGGCAGTGCGGGGACGCTTTGCCTCACGCAAGCTTCCCTCCACGACCGAGATGCCGGCCAGCTCCGATCTGGTCCTGGCAACTCCGACGCCTACCACGCCGGCCGTCGTTGCTGCCGGAGACAACAGCCTTCGGGGAGCTGCCTCTGATGGCCCCGTTTCAGTCGAGGACAACGGCGTGCCCGCTGCTGTAGCTTCCCACGCTGCTGTTGCGGGCGACGGGCACGTCATGCAGGCGCCTCCGGTGCGTCCAGGTTGGGGAGATTGGAGAGGATGTTTCGACCGCGAGGCGTCGCCGGAAGCCTCTGTGTGTCAAGCTCCAAGTGGGACGTTGGGGGGGTGGCAGCTTCTCTTGAGGGGGTGCAACTCCACTTCCGTTCCTTTCCGTCGCCCTGCTATCATATGTGGCGTTCTCCGCTGGCGTGGTCGAGAGACAGGTGTTTCCAATGCCTCTGTCGAGGTCACTATGCACACTCCTGCAGGGATTCAATCCGATGCACGAACTGCCTTTGATCTGGTCACATCGCCCGCTTCTGCCGTGCTAAGAAGCCTGTCCACCAAGCTTCACCAGCCCAATGTCATGCTCCACCGCCTCCATCCACCGGTGATGTCTCCGTGACAGACATGCAGTTCCAGTTTGTCTCGGCTCAGCAAGTCGGGTTGGCGGAGGAGACCGAGCTGCTTCGCACTGAGCTTCGTGACTGCGTTGCGCGAGTCGGGAGTGTTTTGGTGAGAGCGGAGGCCGCTCTCGCCAAACTTGAGGTGGTGCCGGATGTGTCTTCGCTGCCTCAGCTTCAGATTGGCGTTGCCCCTGATTTGTCCCCGTCCCTTGAGATCCTGGTTGGTTCTGCCGATGGGGAAGCAGGCATGTATGGAGATCTCTCCCCTCGTGCTACATCTTGTCAGTTGTCGTTGCCCATCGTGCCGATTGCTTCTGAGAGTGAAGACGTTGTCGAGGTCGTGGCCCCGGTGCTGCAGATTATGCCTGAGCTGCAGAAGCTTTGTGGGGAGCCCACTTCACCTATTTCGATGGTGCTTCCTAAGGAGATGAGGTCGCTTGGTGGGGACTTGGCGATGCCGACTACGACCTCACCGTTGTCGTTGGAGTCCAGTCAGCCACTTGCCTATGTGGACCGTGGAGGTTTGGATGTTGCTATTGCTCTCTCACCCGAGGTTGTTGCCCAGGTGGCATCGGTGGGTGCCGAGGTTGATGAGATAGGTGCTTTGGCAGCTACTTCTGAGGCGCCGAAGCCCATTCGGTCGCCCATCTTCGACCGTGACGCTATGTTGGCACGCATTGACGAGGTGGTCTTCGTGAAAAAGCTTGACCGTTTGCTCGACTCCTTGGAGGCAACTTGTCCTGGGTCTCGCAATGTGATTGCTTGCCTCCTCGTGGAGCACAGGCAAAATAAAGAAGGTGAAGAAGGCTCTCAGGAGCATAGACAAAAAGAGTGGCGCCATTGATAAGGTGTCTGCGGCTGCTTAATGGAGAATACTCAGTCTATTCGTCCTCCATCTCCGAGTGGCTCGTCTCCGTGGATTTCTTGGCGTCTGATGTATTCAACATTGGTTTTGTTGAGGGTTTCTTTGCAACATAGAAGTGCCAGGGTTTGTGGTTGTTGCGTGTTATGTATATTTGTCGGGTTGACCGTGAGGTCATGGAGTTTCTTTGTTAGCGGGTAGTCTGCATGTGATCTATATGTATCGGTTTTTGTCCGGTTTTCCGTTAATTAACCGGGCAATTCTCTTCTTCTTAATTAATCGATGTAGCAAATTTTTTGCCTCCGTTTTGAAAAAAAAACTGATGACCTTAGCAGAAGCAGAGGATCCGACGGCGGAAGAGTCCGAAAGATACCCAACAAAAAAACATGCAATTTTGTTGGCGGAACAATCTGACGGCGGAGCAATGCTACTACTCCTAAGAGATTTTAGTTGATGGAATTTTTCTCCAACAAAAAATAGAGTGCAATTGGGTCAAAAGGAAAAATACCTAATGTTTCCAATGTTACTAGTGATGAACATTATGGGAAATTCTTAATGATCCAATCCAATCCTCTAAAACTCCTATGATTTTTCGTGTAAAAGAAGGAAAGCCCTAAACAAATTGCATAGCACGGGCGGCAACTTCCACGGCCGGCACGGTGGAGCCATCGACCGGAGACCGGCAGACGGGGCACGTCCTGTGAGACCAGAGCCACTCGTCGATGCACCGGTCATGGAAGAGGTGCGTGCACGCCGGCAGCTGCTTCACCACCTCCTTGGGCTTGATCTCGGCGAGGCACACCGCGCACTCGTGGCCCTCTCCGCCGCTGCACCTCAGTTTCTCGTACTTGTACACAGGCAGGCCGGCGAGCGCCGCCCGGCCTAGCCCGACGGCCGGTTCGCGCGGAAGCGCGGCCATGGACGACTGATCCCCCTCTGGATCTTGCAGGAGTTGGCGTTGCGACCTAGCGCGGGCCTGCGCGCGCTGGCACAACGCCGCGATGAAGAGGAAGGCGAGCAGGACGCCGGCGATGCGGATGATGATTGGCCAGGGGACGCCGGCGAGTTTCAGTATGCAGCACGTCAAGCCCACCGGAGCAACCACGGCGAGCACGAGCTTGAGCGGCATGCCGGCGACCGAATCACGCTGGTTTCCAATGCTAGCTATCGGTTTGTAGTTTGAGCTAGGTCTACGGGCTTCCTAGAATCCTATAGTGGGTGTGTGCTGGTGTCTTGTCTGACTGGGTTGTCTTTTCGCGCGGCGTGTGTTGTCTGACTGCAAGAGCTCATCGATGTCGACGAGCTGGCCATCTCGGAGTTTACGTGCTCATACTTTGGATCAAGCAAAATTACCGTAGCATGCACGTACCGTTCGTTGTCAACACGTGTGTGTGTGTGTGTGTGTGGCGTAATCCTGTTGGTCAGGCAAGAGACAATTTGCAGCGTGCTGAATTATTTTTCGGTGATAACAAGGGAGGAGAATATCTGCAGTTGCTGTTATGAAGGTAAGACCATGCAGTTGATAAATCTCATCCATTGCTTTCAATTAGATGGTCAGGATCTCTCATGCACGAGAGTATCGCAAAGAAACGGTCAGATTTAGCGATTAGACGTGCCAATATTTGGTCGAAAAAAATCAGGGTGAGGAGAGGGCCACAATAAGAAAACAGGGGAGAAAGATCAGGGAGACCGCAGAGAGGGGTCTGTAAGCTTCAAATCCGTACAGAGTTATGCTCACTCCAGAAGCTTTGGCACTGAGCTGAACCTGGCGCAACCTAGCGCAAACGGCGGGTTGTAACCGATTTGCTATTAGTTCAGACAACCTTGATGTCATTCAAATCATGAAGAATGGTGGAAGATCAGCGGAAGCAGTGGCGACAGCTTTTGATGATTACATCATGTTGTTTGTGTTTTCTCTCTTACTGGATTCATGCACTGTAATAGGAAAGCAAACATGGCTGTTCATGAGTTAGCTATAGGTTGGCTCGATTCTCCTGTTGTAGTGCTTGATTGGATGATCATTCCTTTTCTTATTGACAATGTAATTGTTCTTTCAAAGTAATAAAGTGGGTTGTTTTGTTAGAAAAGAAGTTGTAGTTGCAGTATTTTGGAGTGCATCAATATAGCAAGATGGACCAAAAGAAAATCAGTAACAAAAAAATCGTAAAGAGGTTTGACTTAGCATAAAAGTTAGAACTTTATTTTAATTGGTAGGGATAAATAGTATTGTTAATATATCGCTATTCTGAAACTAGGCTAATACACACCAAGGGCCTGTTCGGATCGACTCCACTCCCCAGCTCTGCTCCAGGAGCGGACAGAGCGGTGCCAAACGCTACGACTCCGCGGAGTACGGAGAGCGGAGCGGAGAAAACTGTAGCTCAATTTACAGAGTCGCTGAAACTGAACTCCGCGTGCCGCTCCCTGCAAAACATACCGGTTCGCTCGATCCTTTTCTGTCTCCCGTGCGACTCCCGTCCTCCCCTGACCATGGAACCCTAGCTTGATCCTTCACTAGAACTAGATTGATGTCTAAAAATACATGTATTTATGTGGCTTTTATTTGTGTTTGTCATCTGAAAATCCTATTTGTTTATGTTGCTAAAATCCTGTAATTTCAGCAAACTCATACTGAAGTGCTCTTGTGCGATACATTTCATTATGTGTGAAATTTTGCACAAAGAAATTATGTGTGAAATTTCTGCATCATTTGCTGTAAACTCATCATTTTAGTTCATTTTGTGCATCCTTGACACAAGTGAACACATGCTTGTACTGATCAGTGTCATACCAGATTGATGTGTGGTGGGGAGCCAGTAATCCAGAGTAGGGAGTGGAGTTGGTTGCCGAACAAGTTGCCTGCTCCTGATTTGTCATGAGGAGCCAGCTATCTAGGAGCGGGAGTGGAGCTGAGAATTTGATGGAGTGGAGTGGATCCGAACAGGCTAATATGGGAAAGTTGCGATTCTGCTTCCGTATGGCTGCACCTTCTATCCTCATCGTTCATTTTTGCACCGAAGTTCACTTCTATTTTTTATTTCTCCCAAATAAAAGTATATTTCAACTTGAAACTTTGCATATCAACGTCATACAAGTACTTTGATGTGAAGAATTTTTGGATTTTTGGTGCAATAGAAATTTTAAAAAATGGGGCAACTCATTCAAAATTCAAAATTTGATTTCATTAAAAAAAACATTTTGTACAATGGGTGATACTTGTATATTGTTGGCCAGCAAAGTTTCAAGGTCAAATGTTCTCTTGTTTGAAAGGAACATAAAAGAGAAATTCCTATATAAAATAACACAGATCTTGATGCAACCTGAACGACCTACATAGAAGGTGTAGCTACATGAGAGTATGGAAAACCCACACTGGACAGCGTGCGAAATCGGAAAGGTGAGCAAGGCATGCATTGATACTTAACACATGCATCCACGGGATCAAGCGGCTAGCTAGAAGCTTCGAGCTGCTTTTTTCCTTACTCACGCTCTAAGCCCTCCATATAATCCTGGAAATATTTCCAGTAAAAAACACAAACTTATAAGGGTATCTACAACCTATGTTGACTTACAAATTTTCTTCCACATCCATTCGTGGACAAAGGGATCAGTTCACGAATATGGATGTGGAACCGGCCATCCAACACTATCTGCATACATTTCAAACACTCGTTAAACTAACTAGACAAATTACATGAAAACCAAATGATTTTTATACAAACCGGCGAAAACATTTACCGGCATATTATAACTAAACTATATCGCGCTGCAGTAAAACTAGTCTACAGCCAGCTGTGGCGGATCGCCACTCCCACGACATGTCTTCCTCATGTCGTGGGAGTGGGGGAGAGTACCCTCCCTCCGCTTCCGTGAAGCACGGATCAGTGTTGGTTTTTGGGCAGGGGAAGACGGTTGCCGTGGTCTATGCCCCCGCTCACCGGGCAAAATACCGGCTGTGTAACCCGACGACGTGGTGGCAGTGGCTGTCGGTGTCAAAACCGGCGGATCTCGGGTAGGGGGTCCCGAACTGTGCGTCTTAGGATCGATGGTAATAGGAGACAGGGACACAATGTTTACCCAGGTTCGGTCCCTCTCGATGGAGGTAATACCCTACTTCCTGCTTGATTATCTTGGATGAATATGGGGTTACAAGAGTTGATCTACCTCGAGATCGTAATGGCTAAACCCTAGAAGTCTAGCATGTATGATTCTGATTCTGATCGTCTCTACGGACTAAACCCTCCGGTTTATATAGACACCGGAGGGACCTAGGGTTATACAGAGTCGGTTTACAGAGGAAGGAATCTTCCTATCCGAACGCCAAGCTTGCCTTCCACGCTAAGGAGAGTCCTATCCGGACACGGGTAGAAATCTTCTGTTTTGTATCTTCATGGCCCATTAGTCCGGCCCACGTCACATAGCCCGGACGTCCGAGGACCCCTTAATCCAGGACTCCCTCAGTAGCCCCTGAACCAGGCTTCAATGACGATGTGTCCGGCGCGCAGATTGTCTTCGGCATTGTAAGGCGGGTTCCTCCTCCGAATACTTCAAAATAGTCTTCGAACACAGAAAACGTGTCCGGCTCCGCAAAATAAGCTCCACACACAGCCGTGAAGAGTATAATACTTAACAAGTCCCATCTGCTGACAATTGTTACGGCGAGACGTTACGTCCCTGGCCTGGTTATTATTTCGAATCGTCGTTCGGCCTCTCGCTCCATGTTACGAGACGTGGTCTTTATTGACACGTCCTGTCAAACAGAGATCGTGCCCCCTTATCACGGGATCCTTATCATTATGGGCGTGGGTAATCCAACCGTGTTGTTTGCACGATCCCTGGGGAAGAGGCGAGCTTTAAGGCCCGTGAGGAGGTGTTCGATATTCATCATCTTATAAAGGAGTACAGACCCGTCTTTTTCCCCCACGCCTTCCTCCTCCCCGGCCTTTCCAACCTCGAGCTCCAACGCCCAGGTCTCGATTTCTTTCATCGCCACTTCGCCTTTCCGCTATGTCCGGATCCAGCTCCCAAGGCAGGTGGGCGGCCTCCTCGGTCACCGAGGAAGATATCGCGAAGCTCCGAGAGGCGAGGTACCTGACCGCAGAAATCCCCCACAGGCTCCCCGCTCGGGGGCAGGTTATCCCTACACCAAAATCCGGCGAGAGGGTGGTATTCATCCCCCACTTCCTCCGCGGGCTAGGGTTCGCTCTTCACCCTTTCATTCGTGGCCTCATGTTCTATTATGGGCTAGATTTTCACGATCTAGCTCCAGACTCCTTTCTTCACATCTCGGCGTTTATCGTCATGTGCGAGGCTTTTCTACGCATCCCTCCACACTTCGGCCTATGGCTCAAGACCTTCAATGTGAAGCCGAAGATAGTCGAAGGGGAGCAGGCAGAGTGCGGCGGTGCTATGGTGAACAAGCTCACCAATACTATCTGGCCAAAAGGCACTTTCACAGAAACCTCCAACTTATGGCAGCGAGAGTGGTTCTACATCACCAAGCCCCGCGGTACCAAATGGGTGACCACACCTGCGTTCCGATCTGGCCCTCCATTGCGACTCGCGTCGTGGATTAACCAGGGGCTAGACTGGGGATCAACTGATGAAGTCCAGACACTGCAAAGCCGCATCTAGAGCATCCTCGAAAAGGGCACCGGCCTCATCAACGTGATCCAGGTAATGCTAGTCCGTTGGATCCTCCCGTGCTAGCGACGGCCTCTCCGCATGTGGGAGTTCAATTCGGAAGGACCGCGGACCCTTCAACAATTCTTTGGCACAACGCACAGAGGGATGTGGAAGCTATTCTTCAAGACTCGAAAGCAGTGGCCGGATACAAACGAGGACATCGGCCTTGACTGCAACCATCCGGATACCCCGGTAAGCACCCGATTTCAGAACGCAACTTGGTTGATTATCCCATAGCGATGTACTGAGAAACCTATCTTTAACCAGGGCTGGATAAAGAAGGCGGAACGAATTAGGTGTTCAGCTCCACTTCCCGAAAGCTCAGCTGATCATGTGCTGATGAGGATGCTAGCCCCGGCGCCGTATCAAGTACCGGCGAAGGAAGACAAGAAGAAAAGCAAATAGGCCGAAGGTGGCCTCCACTCTAAAGGTATATTGGACGCTACGTCCAGGGAGACTCAAGCTCCCTCTTCTGGAGACGAAGGGGAAGAAGAAGGTGATATCCCTTCTCCCCTTGGGAGGAAGAGGACTGCCTCCGCAGACTTGGAGGCGGAGGCATCCAAGAGAGGGAAGATATCCCTGTCAGATGGTTCGGGTTCGGAAGCCGATGTCGTCGCAAAGTACCTCCCTAAGGACAAGCCCTTCGCCGAATCGTAAGTGAACAAGGTTGCTCTAGACATATCCCGTTCTTTTTGGGTCGCACGGATAACATTCAAACTATATGTTTGCGGTCCGGCTCGCTGTCTTCCTTCACAGTCCTCCTCATCGGGGCACTTGCCTCCGGAGATGATGGAAAGCGAGACGCCTCCACCAGCTTCCTCGCCCCTAAGGGCGGACGACCCTGAGGTGTCGTCCCGGAGGTGCCGTACTTTCGGTACTAGGATCGGTCGGATCGTGAAGACGTACGACTACATCAACCACGTTGTCATAACGCTTCCGCTTACGGTCTACGAAGGTATGTGGACTACACTCCCCCTCTCGTTGTTATGCATTACCATGATAGATCTTGCGTGTGCGTAGGAATTTTTTTGAAATTACTGTGTTCCCCAACAGACATTACTCTTATTAACAGGCGGCTCGACGAGGCACAAGGTATGTTTTGGGACAGCCCGCTTATGCATGTATAAAAATATGAGCATGAAGCTGAAAGTTATACACTGTGACATGCATAATTGTAGATGGTGCAGCTGCGGTTGAGACCCTTCGGGCCGAGCTTGCCCGTGCTAAGGAGCAAGCCAGAATGAGTAATGCGGCTACCGAGAAGGCGACTGCTGATTTAAAGGCCGAACAGGCCATTCGGTGCCAGTGCGAGGAGAGAATATCTACCATAGAGCGAGAGCTGAAGGATGCCACTGGCAAAAGCCAATCACTCGAGGAGGATAACCAAGCCAAGGCAGCCGAACTCGACAAGGCCTTACAAAAGGCGAGAGAGGCACGGTCCGAGTCAAGAGCGGCTCGGGAGGAGATCCGGCAAGCTAGGGAGATAGCGGCTGGTAAGCCCTTTCTTTTACAGACTAAGTTCGGTGACCCGAAGTATGCTCAGCTTAATCAATTGTGGAGTTCGCCAGACGCATTCTTGGACCTGCCGAAGAGTGTCTCCGATGTGGCGCAGTTTTTCCAAGCGCAGGAAGAACGCGCTGCAGAGAAGCTTTTCTGGTCACAATTCGACGTGCCAAGGCGACCGTCGTTGCTGAACGAGCAGATGGCCCAGTGGGCCGAGCTCCACAAGATGTCCGGAGCTGCCATGAAGGACGTCGTGGTCCGTCTATGGCTGGCTAAACCAATTCCGACCAGCTATTTCGGCTTGGTGCAGCGACTTGTCGATGCAGTGCCGCGTATCGACGCCGTTAAGCGGTCGGTGTGCATAAAAGGTGCACGGATGGCCTTCGCCCGTGTCAAGATGTATTGGGCAGAGATGAAGGCCACCGATGTTGCAGCGAATGGCCCACCCGGAGGGAAGGACCATCGCACGCCGAAGCATTATTTGGAAGACGTCCTAGAGGGCGCCCGCTTGATAGAGGGTCAGTGCTCGAAGGATACTATGTTCGAATAAATGTACCGGAATTGTGAGAACAATATTATGATACATTGAGGCTGTGTTATATTTATGCCTGTGGCTGAAAGTTATTTCCTCCTGTGCGGCCGTTTTTTATAATATGAAAGTTTGCCAGTCGTCGGCTTCAGCCCCCTCGCATATAATACGAGGATGTTCGGAATAGCACCTGACCACACTTGAACCAACGTCTTGGTCCGTGACGGAGGTTCAGTGCGGCGAACTAGGCAATCGGACTATAGGGCTTTAACACTTCCACTTAGCCATAGGAGTTTGACGGCGGGTCTATGATGTAGCCCCTAGTATGTACGTGGTTATCCGAATATGGTTGCGTTACACAGGTGACCGGAAAACGGTCCTTCGCGTTATACGGAAGAAATCGCAAAAGATTTTAATAAGTCACCGAGTGGTTGACCAGCTCTCGCCTCATCATGATAGTCAGTTTTCGGCTTTCTCTACTGAGGTGTTTAACCAGGTGAACCGGAAACACAATCGCAGTAGTTCTCCCTTTACTACCCTAGCCGATAAGACGGAACGTAAGGTAGTAAGCACAGGAGCCGGGCAACCCAACTATTGACCAAAGACTTGATCCGGAGCTGATGCATATAATGCCAAACTCGTGACGTCGAAGTATGTTGTAGAGCTGTTCGGACTTTTTGGGCAACCAATATGTTGCCGTATCGAGCCCCTGGCGATTAGTGCCGAGGTGTGTGTGAAACAACCGAGGAAGCAGAATACAGTTCTATGAGGAAAAGTAAGTACTGAAGACGAATTATGTTCACTGGAATCTGATTGATACGCCGAACGCAATCTTACAGACTATAACACCCCTGCCCAGGTCATTTTACATGCCAGGGGTCGAAGGCTGAGGAAAAGGCTTTATACAGGCTTTAAATAGAGTGTTTGGTCTACAAAAATTTTTTTGGACCTCCTGTCGCACGTCTGCGCTGCCTTTGCCTTAGCGAAGAGCATTCGTTAGAAGAAGCAATCTGTGGTTACTTGGACGAAACCGGGCTCAGAAAGAGTCCATGCAGGTCCGTAGGATGAACAGGCTTTGATTCACCCGTGGAAAAAGATAAGAAATGGTTAAAAAAGAGAAGGAGAGTGTAGGAGGGCGAACCATATTGTAGGCCTGTCCGTATTGTGCCTCCGCCGATGACCAAGGTATTTTAAGTGCATAATTATGTATGCGCGATGCGAACTTCGCGGGCATATGCTGCGAACGACGGAGGCGGGACTGCTAATCCAGCTCTAAAATTGACCAGTCCTGTGTAGTAGAGGCTGGTGGCTTAATGGCCGATGGGGTGTGCGGTTTGATGAGGCCGCTTTGTACTCCGGCTGTGATGGCTGTGGTATGCTCCTCGGCATCTTAAGCTTTAGATAGGCATAGTGTGGGACCGCATTGAAACGAGCAAAGGCGGTCCGCCCAAGCAGTGCGTGGTATCCATTGTAGAACGGGACAATATCGAAGATCAAGTCTTCGCTTCGAAAGTTGTCCGGTGAACCGAAGACGACTTCCAATGTGATTGATCCCGTACAGTGAGCTTCTACGCCGGGTATTGCTCCCTTGAAGGCAGTTGTGGTGGGCCTGATCCTTGAGGGATCAATGCCCATCTTGCGAACAGTGTCCTGATAAAGTAAATTAAGGCTACTGCCGTCGTCCATAAGAACTCGCATGAGATGGAATCCATCAATGATTGGGTCGAGGACCAGAGCAACCGAACCTCTTTGACGGATACTGGTCGGATGGTCCTTCCGATCAAAAGTGATTGAGCGGCCCTCCCCCGGGTTAAATTTTGGGGCTACCGGCTTTATGGCACAGATGACTCGTAGTGCGCGCTTGCGCTCCCTTATAGGGATATGTGTCACGAATATCATGTTTATTGTATTTACTTTGGGGGGAAATTGCTTCTGTCCCCCGGTGTTCGGTTGGCGAGTATCTTCATCTTTGCTGTCACTACGCGTCCCCTTCCCTTTGTGTTCGGCATTGAGCTTGCCGGCCTGTTTGAAAACCCAACAATTTCTGCTGCTATGGTTGGCGGGTTTGTCAGGGGTGCCGTGAATTTGACAGGGCCGATCCAGTATCCTGTCTAAACTGGATGGACCATCTTTATTTGGCTCGAATGGCTTCGTCCGTTAATCGGATTTGGAGCCACTGAATCCGGCGTTGACCGCCGTGTCCTGGGTTCCTATATTATTGTTTTGACGCTTTGTTTTTATTGCGCCGTGGCTTGCCATTGTCATCCTTGACTTCGAAGGTGCCAGGATCGCTGGTGCTATTGCTTCGTCGAGATAGTCATCAGTGCAGTAAGAGCTGCCATAGACTTCGGTTTTTCTTGGCCGAGGTGACGGGCCAGCCACTCATCTCGGACGCTATGCTTAAAGGCCGTGAGGGCTTCGGCATCCGGACAGTCGACAATTTGTTTTTTTTTTAATTAAGAACCTAGTCCAGAGTTTCCTGGCTGACTCTCCGGGCTGCTGGATGATGTGACTTAGATCGTCGGCGTCCGGAGGCCAGACATATGTACCTTGGAAGTTGTCGCAAAAGGCGTCTTCCAAGTCTTCCCAATTGCCAATGGAGTTCTCTGGGAGGCTATTTAGCCAGTGCCGGGCTGGTCCCTTTAATTTTAGTGGGAGGTATTTGATGGCATGGAGATCATCACCGCGGGCCATGTGGATATGGAGAAGGAAATCCTCAATCCATACTGCGGGGTCGGTTGTTCCGTCGTAGGATTCGATATTCATAGGTTTAAATCCTTCTGGGAATTCGTGCTCCATTACTTCCTCGATGAAGCATATGGGGTGTGCGGCGCCTCTATAACGGGCGACGTCGCGACGGAGTTCAGCGGACGTCCCTATGCGGCTTTCGCCCTGAGTGAGGTTGTGTTGATCACGCCGTGCCTGATAGCCATCCTCTCGTGTTGGGGCACGTTCCCTTGGCCCGTAGATTGAGCAGGCTAGGCCTGCTCTAGTGTCCAGGTCCTGCCGTAGGTCGTAGGTGTAGCCCTTGGCCGCTGTCTCCCTGCTTTTATGGCGAGGTAATGTAGGCTGGTGTTCGGCTTGGGTAGCCGTTCTGTCTCGGCCACCGGTGGCCGGTCTGGTTTGTCAGCTGCATTACGTGTTGATGCTATGGGCTCCCGTGCCTCGACGTCGAATTGGGGTAACAACTTGCGCTTCGGATAGCTTTTGGTTGGTCGTGCAAGGCTGTATTCCTCGGCTGCCAGGACATTAGTCCATCTGTCATTGAGCATGTCCTGTTCGGCTTGAAGCCGTTGCTGCTTCCTTTGCAGACTCCTCGCGGTTGCTATTAGCTGTTGTTTAAAGCGTTCTTGCTTGAGGGTTTCCTCTGGCACAATGAAGTCTTCGTCGCCGAGGCTTATTTTGTCTTCAGAGGGTGGCATATAATTGCTGTTGTGACGCCCGGATAATTAAGCTACAGTAACCCTCTACTAATGATGCCAGATCACCACTATTATTGTTACTAAAATCACTCTGGTTCAAATCCCATTCGAATTCAAAATTCGAAATCAAGTCAAACGTTAAAGGTTTTCAAAAATTAAAACTAAAATGTTCAGTTGGTGCCAAATAATGCATAGGTAATTATTGTCGAGAAACCACACTTTTATAAAATGTTTAAGTAAACTAAAATGAATAAAACAGTAGCTAAAGCAATTAAATAAATGCCTTTTGAATTTTATAAAATATTAAACTATTTTGTTCAAGGGTAAAACTTTTTAAGACAGTAGTTGGAATTGTAACTCCATTTTAGGTGTGGGTTTTATTTTTGTAAAACTATAAAGTGTTAAAGAAATAAAAGCAAACAGAAAAGACAAAAGGGAAAATAAAACAGAAATAAAAGAAAACCCCCCAGGCTAGTTGGGCCTCGGCCCAGCCAGTGGCCTGCCAGGCCGGCCCACTCCCTCCCCTGGCCTATGACCCCCTGGGGGCACCGAACCCTAGCACCCCCTCACCCCACTCCCCCTCCCCCACCCGCACGGTTCCCTCTCCCTCCCCTGATCCCCTTCTGGATCGGGAGCGCCCCGGCGCTCATCGCCTCGATCCCGCCGCCGCCCGGAGACCCCGTCGCCGACCACCGCTGCCTGAGGTCTCCGCCGACGCCGCCTTCACCCCGCGTGCCTCGGCCTCCGTCCCGTGCCGAGGCCGTCGTTCCTGCGCCGCGCCATCGACCCCGTCGCCTCGCCGCACTCGTCGCCGGTGACCCGGACGCCGCCCCTTCGTCGTCCTCCTCCCCGAGCCCACTGCCCCGTCCCTACGAACCCCCAGTGAGGCCCCATCTTCTCCTCTTCCCCGCACCACGCTGGTCGTGGTCGTCGCGGACACTCCACTCCCGTGCGCTCGCCCGCAACCCCCTCGCGCACGCTCACCACGGACGGGCCGCGCCCTGGCCGCGCGTCACTCCGTCTGGCCGCGCCCGTCGCCCCGCGCCGACGCGCCTCGCCTGCGGCCACGCCCTCCCGCTGCTACCTCCGGACGCCTCTGTCGCCCCGTCCGCTTTCGCCCCTGGCCCCTTGCGGTTCCCGCAGTGGCTGCCGCCGCTCGCCGTCCCACCTCCGCCCCCTGGTCGTGCTCCGGCGAATGCTCGCCGCGCCCTGGGTCTGCCTTCGGGCGCCCACGCCCGAGCACCTCCGCCCGGCTACGCCCGATTAGCCACACCCGGTATGGCCCCTCTAGGCCACTGACAGGGGGGGCCCCGCCCCCTAAAACGTTTAAAAAAAGAATTAAAAAGAATTAAAAAATAAAAATATTAATTAATTAATTAACTTAATTAATTGAGTTTAATTAACCTAATCAATTAACTAAACTAATTAAACCTGCTTAGTTTGTCTTAGACAATGACAGTGGGACCCCCATGTCAGTTTGACTAGGTCAACTGACTAGTTGAATGATGACATCACCCTGACATCATGCTGACGTCATAATTGCATTTTCTAATTAAATTAATTCTGTTAATTCTAAAAATGAATTAAATATTTAAAAATTAATATAAAATAATCCGTAGCTCGGATGAAAAAACTTTGTACATGAAAGTTGCTCAGAACGACGAGACGAATCTGGATACGCAGCCCGTTCGTCCGCCACACATCCCTAGCATAGCAAACACGCAACTTTCCCCCTCCGGTTCATCTGTCCGAAAACGCGAAACACCGGGAATACTTTCCCGGATGTTTCCCCCCTTCGCCGGTACCACCTCCTACCGCGTTAGGGAACACCTAGCCCCGCACATTGACATGTCTTCCATCGTCATGCTTATGTTTGCATTATATTCATTGTTTCTTCCCCCTCTTCTCTCTGGTAGACTATGAGACCGACGTCACTGCTGGTGCCCCGACCGACTACGCTGTTGACGACCCCTACTTGCCAGAGCAACCAGGCAAGCCCCCCCCCCCTTGATCACCAGATATCGCCTATTCTTCTCTATACTGCTTGCATTAGAGTAGTGTAGCATGTTACTGCTTTCCGTTAATCCTATCCTGATGCATAGCCTGTCATTGTTGCTACAGTTGTTTTTTTGACTGTACACAGTAGGGCAAAAACCCCACTGCAATTTTTTTGTTTATGTTGCCCTTACCTGCTATCCTACTGCTTAGTATAGGATGCTAGTGTTCCATCAGTGGCCCTACACTCTTGTCCGTCTGCCATGCTATACTACTGGGTCGTGATCGCTTCGGCAGGTGATCACGGGTATATACTATATACTTTATATACATGACACATGTGGTGACTAAAGTCGGGTCGGCTCGTTGAGTACCCGCAAGTGATTCTGATGAGGGGGCTGAAAGGACAGGTGGCTCCATCCCGGTAGAGGTGGGCCTGGGTTCCTGATGGCCCCCGACTGTTACTTTATGGCGGAGCGACAGGTCAGGTTGAGACCACCTAGGAGAGAGGTGGGCCTGGCCCTGGTCGGCGTTCGCGGATACTTAACACACTTAACGAGATCTTGGTATTTGATCTGAGTCTGGCCATTTGGTCTATACGCACTAACCAACTACGCGGGAACAGTTATGGGCACTCGACCTCGTGGTATCAGCCGAAGCTCTTCTTGACGTCAGCGACGGAGCGGCGCGCGCCGGATTGGACTGGAACGCCTGCTAGGCTAGGTCTGCTTCCGGCCGCGTACGCAACGTGCAGGTGTGCAATGGGCGATGGGCCCAGACACTTGCGCGCATAGGATTTAGACCGGCGTGCTGACCTCTCTGTTGAGCCTAGGTGGGGCTACGACGTGTTGATCTTCCGAGGCCGGGCATGACCCAGGAAAGTGTGTCCGGCCAAATGGGATCGAGCGTGTTGGGTTATGTGGTGCACCCCTGCAGGGAAGTTTATCTATTCGAATAGCTGTGTCCCTCGGTAAAAGGACGACCCGGAGTTGTACCTTGACCTTATGACAACTAGAACCGGATACTTAATAAAACACACCCTTCCAAGTGCCAGATATAACCCGGTGATCGCTCTCTAACAGGGCGACGAGGAGGGGATCGCCGGGTAGGATTATGCTATACGATGCTACTTGGAGGACTTCAATCTACTCTCTTCTACATGCTGCAAGATGGAGGCTGCCAGAAGCGTAGTCTTCGACATGATTAGATATCCCCCTCTTAATTCTGGCATTCTGCAGTTCAGTCCACTAATATGGCCCTTTACACATATAACCATGCATATGTAGTGTAGCTCCTTGCTTGCGAGTACTTTGGATGAGTACTCACGGTTGCTTTCCTTCCTCTTTTCCCCCTTTCCTTTCTACCTGGTTGTCGCAACCAGACGCTGGAGCCCAGGAGCCAGACGCCACCGTCGACGACGACTCCTACTACACTGGAGGTGCCTACTACTACGTGCAGCCCGCTGACGACGACCAGGAGTAGTTAGGAGGATCCCAGGCAGGAGGCCTGCGCCTCGTTCGATCTGTATCCCAGTTTGTGCTAGCCTTCATAAGGCAAACTTGTTTAACTTATGTCTGTACTCAGATATTGTTGCTTCCGCTGACTCGTCTATGATCGAGCACTTGTATTCGAGCCCTCGAGGCCCCTGGCTTGTATTATGATGCTTGTATGACTTATTTATGTTTAGAGTTGTGTTGTGATATCTTCCCGTGAGTCCCTGATCTTGATCGTACACGTTTGCGTGCATGATTAGTGTACAATTGAATTGGGGGCGTCACAAGTTGGTATCAGAGCCGACTGCCTGTAGGAATCCCCCTTCCCAACTCCTTGGCCGAAGTTGAGTCTAGTCGTTGCAAAACTTTTACTAACATGGTTGTGCGGCTTACGGGCCCATGTCGCCATTGGGTGGTAGTAGGATCTTTTATTCCTCGACCTTTACTCTGGGACTCTGAACTCTCTCCTATTTGGGTTAAATGATTTTGCTAAAAAGACTAACTGTAGGTTCTCGTAAATACTTTCTCCCGGAGAGCCCCTTCTGGCCAGATGATCGCCTGCTGCACCAGAAGATTCTAAAGACACTCTCTGATGCTTTCCCGAGACCCTTGTGCCCTTCGCCATTGCGATCCCTACCACCGATAAATCTTTATGGATAACTACATACTTTTATCGTTCGTACCTTCATCCCCAGTTGCCCTTGTTATTACAAGGTGCCCTCAAATACTCTCCGATGTTCCAAGCATCCATTATGCTTACTACCCCGCAGTTCCTTGCCGCATGAATACCCCTACGAATAATTCTTCACCCTTATCGAGGAACTGTTCATTACTAGTTGATCATATGATCCACGAGGTACATTGATATACTATCCGGTCTTCCGGTAATTCCCTGCCAGCTGTTGTTGTGCAAATACTTGTCTGCTTGCATTATGGTTGCGTTCCCTATGTCTAGCAATATTCATTAGTATCCCTTGTCATCATCATTTTCAGCCTTTGATTTGATATGTGGTGAATGCTCGCAATCCTCAGTCGAAATCCTAGAATTCATCCTTCCGGATCAGACGTCATTTTAAACAAGAAACTGGTTCTCGGCCAACCGAATAGCCGTCGGTTTTACCCGTAAGTTTACTCAACTTATCCATCCTCAATCAGAGCGTTTGCTTCTGATCTCTTGATTTGGAAATCGTAATTCCTTTGCATTTGAGATTTGAATTAGTTAGTTATTCCCATAATCTGATGCCTTTGCATTCTTTCTTCCTCTGATTGAGTACCGATACTCACATCAGCTCTGTTGTGGATCGCCCGATCCATTGTTGGATTTTTATCCGACAGTGTCCTTCATATTCAATCACCTTGAGAAGTTCTTCCCTCATAAATAATGCCTTCGGTAAATTGTATCCTCTGTTTTCTCAACCATGCTCTGTTTTCGAGCTGGTGGTATTTACTATTGAAGCTTGTGGTATATGTTTCCACGATACCCTGACGGGTTGAACCTATGCCTTCCTTAATATGTGTGAACTCGGAAGTTTTCACGAGTCATACTCATCTGGTATTTCACCAGGTAAAACTTTCAACACTAATGCCTTTATCAAGGCGAGAAGTGAATGGAAGGTTATACATTGAAGAAGTGGGAGTCGACCTTGAACCTTGCGTTCATGCCCATGGACACGATGTATAACTTATCATGGAAGCTGCTCGTAAAAATAATTACCCCCCTTGTTATAAGTTCATCTTGTATCCGTGGTTCGATCATTTATGATCGTGGTTTCCGACCATGTTCTCCTTTAAATACCATTTCTTGGACAAGTTAAATCCCTTGTCTTCTGCAGGTCAATACGCCTGCCCAACCTCTATTACGATCTACCTTTGAGTATTACCCCTGGTATCTCGAGGATATCTTACCATTGCACTACATCTTATAAACTTCGATGAAGTACTACCTTACCTTGTCTTTGTCACTTCATGTGTTCTGGGTTGTTTGTGTTGGAAATATGCCCTAGAGGTAATAATAAAATGGTTATTATTATATTTCCTTGTTCATGATAATTGTCTATTGTTCATGCTATAATTGTGTTATCCGGAAATCGTAATACATGTGTGAATACATAGACCACAACATGTCCCTAGTGAGCCTCTAGTTGACTAGCTCGTTGATCAACAGATAGTCATGGTTTCCTGACTATGGACATTGGATGTCATTGATAACGGGATCACATCATTAGGAGAATGATGTGATGGACAAGACCCAATCCTAAGCATAGCACAAGATCGTGTAGTTCGTTTGCTAGAGCTTTTCCAAATGTCAAGTATCATTTCCTTAGACCATGAGATTGTGCAACTCCCGGATACCATAGGAGTGCTTTGGGTGTGCCAAACGTCACAACGTAACTGGGTGGCTATAAAGGTGCACTACGGGTATCTCCGAAAGTGTCTGTTGGGTTGGCACGAATCGAGACTGGGATTTGTCACTCCGTATGACGGAGAGGTATCTCTGGGCCCACTCGGTAATGCATCATCATAATGAGCTCAATGTGACCAAGTGTTTGGTCACGGGATCATGCATTACGGTACGAGTAAAGTGACTTGCCGGTAACGAGATTGAACAAGGTATTGGGATACCGACGATCGAATCTCGGGCAAGTAACGTACCGATTGACAAAGGGAATTGTATACGGGATTGATTGAATCCTCGACATCGTGGTTCATCCGATGAGATCATCGTGGAACATGTGGGAGCCTACATGGGTATCCAGATCCCGCTGTTGGTTATTGACCGGAGAGTCGTCTCGGTCATGTCTGCATGTCTCCCGAACTCGTAGGGTCTACACACTTAAGGTTCGGTGACGCTAGAGTTGTAGAGATATTAGTATGCGGTTAACCAAAAGTTGTTCGGAGTCCCGGATGAGATCCCGGACAACACGAGGAGTTCCGGAATGGTCCGGAGGTAAAGATTTATATATGGGAAGTCCTATTTTGGCCACCGGAAAATGTTCGGGATTTTTCGATATTGTACCGGGAAGGTTCTAGAAGGTTCTGAAGTGGGGCCCACCTGCATGGGGGGACCCACATGAATGTGGGTAGTGGGGGCAAGGCCCCACACCCCTGGTCAAGGCGCACCAAGATCCCACCTTAGAAGGAATAAGATCATATCCCGAAGGGATAAGATCAAGATCCCTAAAAAAGGGGATAACAATCGGTGGGGAAGGGAAATGATGGGATTTCTTTCCCCCACCTTTGCCAACACCCCAATGGATTTGGAGGCAAGAAACCAGCCCCCTCCACCCCTATATATAGTGGGGAGGCGCATGGGAGAAGCACCCCACTCCCCTGGCGCCTCCCTCTCCCTCCCGTGACACCTCTCCCTCTCGCTGAGCTTGGCGAAGCCCTGCCGAGATCCCCGCTGCTTCCACCACCACGCCGTCGTGCTGCTGGATCTCCATCAACCTCTCCCTCCCCTTGCTGGATCAAGAAGGAGGAGACGTCTTCCCCAACCGTACGTGTGTTGAACGCGGAGGTGCCGTCCATTCGGCGCTCGGTCATCGGTGATTTGGATCACGGCGAGTACGACTCCATCAACCCCGTTCACTTGAACGCTTCAGCTCGCGATCTACAAGGGTATGTAGATTCACTCTTTTCCCTCTCGTTGCTAGAAGACTCCATAGATTGTTCTTGGTGATGCGTAGAATTTTTTTTGATTTCTGCAACGATCTCCAACAGTGGCATCATGAGCTAGGTCTATGCGTAGTTTCTATGCACGAGTAAAACACAAACTTGTTGTGGGCGTAGATGTTGTCAATTTTCTTGCCACTACTAGTCTTATCTTGTTTCGGCGGCATCGTGGGATGAAGCGGTCTGGACCGACCTTACACGTACGCTTACGTGAGACAGGTTCCACCGACTGACATGCACTAGTTGCATAAGGTGGCTAGCGGGTGTCTGTCTCTCCCACTTTAGTCGGATCGGATTCGATGAAAAGGGTCCTTATGAAGGGTAAATAGAAGTTGGCATATCACGTTGTGGTTTTACGTAGGTAAGAAACGTTCTTGCTAGAAACATATAGAAGCCACGTAAAAACATGCAACAACAATTAGAGGACGTCTAACTTGTTTTTGCAGCATATGCCTTGTGATGTGATATGGCCAAAAGGATGTGATGAATGAAATATATGTGATGTATGAGATTGATCATGTTCTTGTAATAGGAATCACGACTTGCATGTCGATGAGTATGACAACCGGCAGGAGCCATAGGAGTTGTCTTTATTTTTTGTATGACCTGCGTGTCATTGAATAACGCCATGTAAATTACTTTACTTTATTGCTAAACACGTTAGCCATAGAAGTAGATGTAATCGTTGGCGTGACAACTTCATGAAGACACGATGATGGAGATCATGGTGTCATGCCGGTGACGAAGATGATCATGGCTCCCCGAAGATGGAGATCAAAGGAGCAATATGATACTGGCCATATCATGTCACTATTTGATTGCATGTGATGTTTATCATCTTTTACATCTTATTTGCTTAGAACGACGGTAGCTTAAATAAGATGATCCCTTGCAATAATTTCAAGAAAGTGTTCCCCCTAACTGTGCACCGTTGCGAAGGCTCGTTGTTTCTAAGAACCACGTGATGATCGGGTGTGATAGATTCTAACGTTCGAATACAACGGGTGTAAGCCAGATTTACACACGCAATACACTTAGGTTGACTTGACGAGCCTAGCATGTACAGACATGGCCTCGGAACACGGAAGACCGAAAGGTCGAGCATGAGTCGTATAGAAGATACGATCAACATGAAGATGTTCACCGATGTTGACTAGCCCGTCTCACGTGATGATCGAACACGGCCTAGTTGACTCGGATCATGTTTCACTTAGATGACTAGAGGGATGTCTATCTGAGTGGGAGTTCATTGAATAATTTGATTAGATGAACTTAATTATCATGAACTTAGTCTAAAATCTTTACAATATGTCTTGTAGATCAAATTGCCCACGCTAATGTTGCCCTCAACTTCAACGCGTTCCTAGAGAAAACCAAGCTGAAAGATGATGGCAGCAACTATACGGACTGGGTCCGGAACCTGAGGATCATCCTCATAGCTGCCAAGAAAGATTATGTCCTAGAAGCACCGCTAGGTGACGCACCCATCCCAGAGAACCAAGACGTTATGAACGCTTGGCAGCAGCGTGCTAATGATTACTCCCTCGTTCAGTGCGGCATGCTTTACAGCTTAGAACCGGGGCTCCAAAAGCGTTTTGAGCAACACGGAGCATATGAGATGTTTGAAGAGCTGAAAATGGTTTTCCAAGCTCATGCCCGGGTCGAGAGATATGAAGTCTCCGACAAGTTCTTTAGTTGTAAGATGGAGGAAAATAGTTCTGTCAGTGAGCACATACTCAAAATGTCTGGGTTACACAACCGCTTGACTCAGCTGGGAGTTAATCTCCCGGATGACGCGGTCATTGACAGAATCCTTCAGTCGCTTCCACCGAGCTACAAGAGCTTTGTGATGAACTTCAATATGCAGGGGATGGAAAAGACCATTCCTGAGGTATATTCAATGCTGAAATCAGCGGAGGTGGAGATGAAAAAGGAACATCAAGTGTTGATGGTGAATAAAACCACTAAGTTCAAGAAAGGCAAGGGTAAGAAGAACTTCAAGAAGGACGGCAAGGGAGTTGCCGCGCCCGGTAAGCCAGTTGCCGGGAAGAAGCCAAAGAATGGACCCAAGCCTGAGACTGAGTGCTTTTATTGCAAGGGAAGTGGTCACTGGAAGCGGAACTGCCCCAAGTACTTAGCGGACAAGAAGGCCGGCAACACCAAAGGTATATGTGATATACATGTTATTGATGTGTACCTTACCAGCACTCGTAGTAGCTCCTGGGTATTTGATACCGGTGCGGTTGCTCATATTTGTAACTCAAAGCAGGAGCTGCGGAATAAACGGAGACTGGCAAAGGACGAGGTGACGATGCGCGTCGGGAATGGTTCCAAGGTCGATGTGATCGCCGTCGGCACGCTACCTCTACATTTACCTACGGGATTAGTTTTAAACCTCAATAATTGTTATTTAGTGCCAGCTTTGAGCATGAACATTGTATCAGGATCTCGTTTAATTCGAGATGGCTACTCATTTAAATCCGAGAATAATGGTTGTTCTATTTATATGAGAGATATTTTTTATGGTCATGCCCCGCTGGTTAATGGTTTACTCTTAATGAATCTCGAATGTAGTGTTACACATATTCATAGTGTGAATACCAAAAGATGTAAGGTTGATAATGATAGTCCCACATACTTGTGGCACTGCCGTCTTGGTCACATTGGTGTCAAACGCATGAAGAAGCTCCATGCAGATGGACTTTTGGAGTCTCTTGATTACGAATCATTTGACACGTGCGAACCATGCCTCATGGGTAAGATGACCAAGACTCCGTTCTCCGGAACAATGGAGCGAGCAACCAACTTATTGGAAATCATACATACTGATGTGTGCGGTCCAATGAGTGTTGAGGCTCGCGGTGGCTATCGTTATGTTCTCACTCTCACTGATGACTTGAGTAGATATGGGTATGTCTACCTAATGAAACACAAGTCTGAGACCTTTGAAAAGTTCAAGGAATTTCAGAGTGAGGTTGAGAATCAACGTGACAGGAAAATAAAGTTCTTACGATCAGATCGTGGAGGGGAATATTTGAGTCACGAATTTGGCACACACTTAAGGAAATGTGGAATAGTTTCACAACTCACGCCGCCTGGAACACCTCAGCGAAATGGTGTGTCCGAACGTCGTAATCGCACTCTATGGGATATGGTGCGATCTATGATGTCTCTTACCGATCTACCGCTCTCATTTTGGGGCTATGCTTTAGAGACTGCCGAATTCACTTTAAATAGGGCTCCGTCGAAATCCGTTGAGACGACACCGTATGAATTATGGTTTGGGAAGAAACCTAAGCTGTCGTTTCTAAAAGTTTGCGGATGCGATGCTTATGTCAAGAAACTTCAACCTGAAAAGCTCGAACCCAAGTCGGAAAAATGCGTCTTCATAGGATACCCTAAGGAAACCATTGGGTATACCTTCTACCTCATATCCGAAGGCAAGATCTTTGTTGCCAAGAACGGGTCCTTTCTAGAGAAAGAGTTTCTCTCGAAAGAAGTAAGTGGGAGGAAAGTGGAACTTGATGAAGTACTACCTCTTGAACCGGAAAGTAGCGCAGCTCAGGAAGATGTTCCTGTGGTGCCTGCACCGACTAGAGAGGAAGTTAATGATGATGATGATCAAGGTACTTCGGATCAAGCTCCTACTGAACTTCGTAGGTCCACAAGGACACGTTCCGCGCCAGAGTGGTACGGCAACCCTGTCTTGGAAATCATGTTGTTAGACAACGGTGAACCTTCGAACTATGAAGAAGCAATGGCGGGCCCAGATTCCGACAAATGGCTTGAAGCCATGCAATCCGAGATAGGATCCATGTATGAAAACAAAGTGTGGACTTTGACAGACTTGCCCGATGATCGACGAGCGATAGAAAACAAATGGATCTTTAAGAAAAAGACAGACGCGGATGGTAATGTTACCATCTATAAAGCTCGACTTGTCGCTAAGGGTTATCGACAAGTTCAAGGGGTTGACTACGATGAGACTTTCTCACCCGTAGCGAAGCTGAAGTCCGTCCGAATCATGTTAGCAATTGCCGCATACTATGATTATGAGATATGGCAAATGGACGTCAAAACGGCATTCCTTAACGGCTTTCTTAAGGAAGAATTGTATATGATGCAGCCGGAAGGTTTTGTCGATCCTAAGAATGCTAACAAGGTATGCAAGCTCCAGCGCTCCATCTATGGGCTGGTGCAAGCATCTCGGAGTTGGAACATTCGATTTGATGAGATGATCAAAGCGTTTGGGTTTACACAGACTTATGGAGAAGCCTGTGTTTACAAGAAAGTGAGTGGGAGCTCTGTAGCATTTCTCATATTATATGTGGATGACATACTGTTGATGGGAAATGATATAGAATTCTTGGGAAGCATAAAGGCCTACTTGAACAAGTGTTTTTCAATGAAGGACCTTGGAGAAGCTGCTTATATATTAGGCATCAAGATCTATAGAGATAGATCAAGACGCCTCATTGGTCTTTCACAAAGTACGTACCTTGACAAGATATTGAAGAAGTTCAATATGGATCAGTCCAAGAAGGGGTTCTTGCCTGTATTGCAAGGTGTGCAATTGAGCACGGCTCAATGCCCGACCACGGCAGAAGATAGAGAAAAGATGAGTGTCGTCCCCTATGCCTCGGCCATAGGGTCTATTATGTATGCCATGCTGTGTACCAGACCTGATGTAAACCTTGCCGTAAGTTTGGTAGAAAGGTACCAAAGTAATCCCGGCATGGAACACTGGACAGCGGTCAAGAATATCCTGAAGTACCTGAAGAGGACTAAGGATATGTTTCTCGTTTATGGAGGTGACGAAGAGCTCATCGTAAAGGGTTACGTCGATGCTAGTTTCGGCACAGATCTGGATGACTCTAAGTCACAAACCGGATACGTGTATATTTTGAATGGTGGGGCAGTAAGCTGGTGCAATTGCAAGCAAAGCGTTGTGGCGGGATCTACATGTGAAGCGGAATACATGGCGGCCTCAGAGGCAGCACAAGAAGCAATCTGGGTGAAGGAGTTCATTACCGACCTAGGAGTTATTCCCAATGCGTCGGGCCCGATGACTCTCTTCTGTGACAACACTGGAGCTATTGCCCTTGCCAAGGAGCCCAGGTTTCACAGGAAGACCAGGCATATCAAGCGTCGCTTCAACTCCATTCGTGAAAATGTTCAAAATGGAGACATAGATATTTGTAAAGTACATACGGACCTGAATGTACCAGATCCGTTGACTAAACCTCTCCCTAGAGCAAAACATGATCAACACCACAACTCTATGGGTGTTCGATTCATCACAATGTAACTAGATTATTGACTCTAGTGCAAGTGGGAGACTGTTGGAAATATGCCCTAGAGGCAATAATAAAATGGTTATTATTATATTTCCTTTTTCATGATAATTGTCTATTGTTCATGCTATAATTGTGTTATCCGGAAATTGTAATACATGTGTGAATACATAGACCAGAACATGTCCCTAGTGAGCCTCTAGTTGACTAGCTCGTTGATCAACAGATAGTCATGGTTTCCTGACTATGGACATTGGATGTCATTGATAATGGGATCACATCATTAGGAGAATGATGTGATGGACAAGACCCAATCCTAAGCATAGCACAAGATCGTGTAGTTCGTTTGCTAGAGCTTTTCCAAATGTCAAGTATCATTTCCTTAGACCATGAGATTGTGCAACTCCCGGATACCATAGGAGTGCTTTGGGTGTGCCAAACGTCACAACGTAACTGGGTGGCTATAAAGGTGCACTACGGGTATCTCCGAAAGTGTCTGTTGGGTTGGCACGAATCGAGACTGGGATTTGTCACTCCGTATGACGGAGAGGTATCTCTGGGCCCACTCGGTAATGCATCATCATAATGAGCTCAATGTGACCAAGTGTTTGGTCACGGGATCATGCATTACGGTACGAGTAAAGTGACTTGCCGGTAACGAGATTGAATAAGGTATTGGGATACCGACGATCGAATCTCGGGCAAGTAACGTACCGATTGACAAAGGGAATTGTATACGGGATTGATTGAATCCTCGACATCGTGGTTCATCCGATGAGATCATCGTGGAACATGTGGGAGCCAACATGGGTATCCAGATCCCGCTATTGGTTATTGACCGGAGAGTCGTCTCGGTCATGTCTGCATGTCTCTCGAACCCGTAGGGTCTACACACTTAAGGTTCGGTGACGCTAGAGTTGTAGAGATATTAGTATGCGGTTAACCGAAAGTTGTTCGGAGTCCCGGATGAGATCCCGGACGTCACGAGGAGTTCCGGAATGGTCCGGAGGTAAAGATTTATATATGGGAAGTCCTATTTTGGCCACCGGAAAATGTTTGGGATTTTTCGGTATTGTACCGGGAAGGTTCTAGAAGGTTCCGAAGTGGGGCCCACCTGCATGGGGGGACCCACATGAACGTGGGTAGTGGGGGCAAGGCCCCACACCCCTGGTCAAGGCGCACCAAGATCCCACCTTAGAAGGAATAAGATCATATCCCGAAGGGATAAGATCAAGATCCCTAAAAAAGGGGGATAACAATCGGTGGGGAAGGGAAATGATGGGATTTCTTTCCCCCACCTTTGCCAACGCCCCAATGGACTTGGAGGACAAGAAACCAGCCCCCTCCACCCCTATATATAGTGGGGAGGCGCATGGGAGAAGCACCCCAAGCCCCTGGCGCCTCCCTCTCCCTCCCGTGACACCTCTCCCTCTCGCTGAGCTTGGCGAAGCCCTACCGAGATCCCCGCTGCTTCCACCACCACGCCGTCGTGCTGCTGGATCTCCATCAACCTCTCCCTCCCCTTGCTGGATCAAGAAGGAGGAGACATCTTCCCCAACCGTACGTGTGTTGAACGCGGAGGTGCCGTCCGTTCGGCGCTCGGTCATCGGTGATTTGGATCATGACGAGTACGACTCCATCAACCCCGTTCACTTGAACGCTTCCGCTCGCGATCTACAAGGGTATGTAGATGCACTCTTTTCCCTCTCGTTGCTAGAAGACTCCATAGATTGTTCTTGGTGATGCGTAGAAATTTTTTTGATTTCTGCAACGATCTCCAACAGTTTGTCAACCGAGAACACCGAATAGTGAATCAAGTCCGCACTCCGATTCAATAACTCTAAGTAATTTTCGTTGCTTACGAGTTTAATAATCATTTAAGTCATTCCTAGCCTGATCGGCTATATCATTAGCGTGCTAAATTTTAACTGTGCTACCTGGTCCTTAACCCTGGAGCACTACTTTCGATGATGAGCTAAGCTTACGCCGATCTTCCTCTCATACCATTTCACCTTGAACAACAAGCTTGACTTCAAGTTTGTGTCCTACCCATGGTTCCAATAACCGTCTGCTTCATCATTCCTTTGACTTGATGTCGTCGCTGATTGATTACATCTTCATGAAATCTCTCGACAAATGTGTTGTGATCATTGTCAACAATTTGACTTCTTCCAAGTTGTGTGTCGAAATTCAGGATGAGAAATACCATCCTTGCCCCTCAATGAATTGTGTTATCATCGACAACATTCTTGCCTCCCCCCAACACAAACTTGTTCATATTTTGTGTTGTATCTTGATTTCCCTGCTATCCAACTTATGTTATGTTCTACCGTGGAGTATTACCATCTTTGATGTCAAGAATGTCGTGAGCATTACTCCACCTCTTAAGAATTCTTGGTACAGTGATACTTCTCACCATCACCATTCTTTCTTGGTCCCCGTGTTGTTTCTAAACAAAATACCGACAAATGGTCTGTGATGTGTAAATTCTAAACTTCTAGCAACCCTATTGCTTTGAAGTTATTGGTCTATAGTTTCATTCTACGTCTATGGCTTAATGAATCATCATTCGAACATTGATCGTGCTACCTAGCCCATATTTCGGGTGCACATTTCAACTAATGTTTAACTATGTATGTTTTCCTCGAGCATACATCATTAAGTCATTCGGTCTAGCTAATGTTATCTCCTTGGTCACGTAGTTGTGGAAATCCATCTTTTGGAAATCTCAATGGATTGTCGCTGAGTCAATCAGTCACCTCCTCACCTCTCCTTGATTTAATGATGAACCCTTGTTCGGAACTCGTTTCCATAGTTCATCTCCCGAGAATCTTACATTGTCATCTCGTCAATTTGTGTTGCACCTTTTCTTCTCAGGCATCCTGAGTCGGAGTTATCCTGACACCAATCAGATCTGAATCTCGGTCAGATATGATGGTTGGAACATATTTCCAAGAGTTATAACATTGGTCTATTTATGACCCGGTAAGGTGATGTCATGCCTAACACACCTGGCCGGAGGACCTATTGTTATAAGTTTTCCTTTTTAGCAAGGTTAGCTATTCTTCCATGAGGAAATTGTAAGACTTACTCTATAAGTTGTTCCTGATGGATCCTTTGTGTATCCATAGCCTGATCTTACCTAATGACCATGTCAATGCTATCTCGAAGCATGTCTGTGGTACTCCGATCTTCAATAAAAACATTTGAAGCACAATGCTAAATTTTCGTTATCAATTATTCAAACACCGTTCTTTGGGTAATGTCATGAACTTCCTCTTCCCTAACCTAAATGGTTCTCTTCTAACCATTGTCCTTGGGAAGGATATACCCCCTGAAATATGTGTTTAAACACATTTTCCTTTCCATTGTTCTGTTTAGTCTGATAATCATATTTTCCTTTCCATTGGTTGGCTTAACGTTTCTGGTGATCATTATGATCTAAGCAGTATTAATTCCCTGCTTGTGCAAACACCTCGGTGTACAACTCTGTCAGTAAGACCCTGTTACTATTGTTAGTGACATTCCGGTAACCACAGATGGACGAGAACTTTGCCTATTGGTCCGCCTCATTTCAACGAGCAGGAAAATGGTTCTCTTCGTCCCTCGCCCTTGGTACCAACGATGTTGCTGACATATAACTGACAGGCTACCCTCTGACATGCCTTGCTATCATGATCGTGCAAGATGTCACCGCCCTTCCTACTTTAACCACATGGTGGGCCCATAACCCACAGTTCCACAGGATCAAAACCTGACTCTCCTGCGCACCCCCTGTTCCCAAATTTATTCATCGCGCGTGGCCTCGTATGTATTTCACGGACCACCGTCCTACTGATCTTTACTGGCATCAGACATAATACTTATTCCGATTGCTTTGAACCCCTTTCACACTTTGTTTCAGGCTTCGAACGATTGCCTACCCGCTTAGACTTCTCATGGTACCTCCTTACTTTGCTCTCGAAATTTTCTTAAGTTTCACTTCGAGAGTTACTTTCCGCCACCTTCCCCCGATGTTAGCTACCAGGTAGTAAACCTTGCAGAGGTCCGTTCTTCCGGAATGACCACCCTTTATTCTTTCGTAAGTACGATGGAGTTCCCGAAGAAAGGATGCCGACTTCATCATGATGACCTGAAGCAGAGAAATAAAGACATCAACGAAAGGGATTAACTTCTTCGAGATGAGCAGCCAAGACCGAGAAGATCCGTTAGAATTTCATAACCAGATCTTTCCCCTTGCTTCCCCTCTTAAATCTCGGGACGAGATTTCTTGTAGTGGAGGAGAATTGTGACGCCCGGATAATTAAGCTACTGTAACCCTCTACTCATGATGCCACATCACCACTATTATTGTTACTAAAATCACTCTGGTTCAAATCCCGTTCGAATTCAAAATTCAAAATCAAGTCAAACGTTAAAGGTTTTCAAATATTAAAACTAAAATGTTCGGTTGGTGCCAAATAATGCATAGGTAATTATTGTCGAGAAACCACACTTTTATAAAAATTTTAAGTAAACTAAAATGAATAAAATAAATGCCTTTTGAATTTTATAAAATATTAAACTATTTTGTTCAGGGGTAAAACTTTTTAAGACAGTAGTTGGAATTGTAACTCCATTTTAGGTGTGGGTTTTATTTTTGTAAAACTATAAAGTGTTAAAGAAATAAAAGCAAACAGAAAAGACAAAAGGGGAAATAAAACAGAAATAAAAAGAAAACCCCCCAGGCTAGTTGGGCCTCGGCCCAGCCAGTGGCCTGCCAGGCCGGCCCACTCCCTCCCCTGGCCTATGACCCCCTGGGGGCACCGAACCCTAGCACCCCCTCACCCCACTCCCCCCCCCCGGCACGGTTCCCTCTCCCTCCCCTGATCCCCTTCTGGATCGGGAGCGCCCCAGCGCTCATCGCCTCGATCCCGTCGCCGCCCGGAGACCCCATCGCCGACCACCGCTGCCTGAGGTCTCCGCCGACGCCGCCATCGCCCCGCGTGCCTCGGCCTCCGTCCCGTGCTGAGGCCGCCGTTCCTGCGCCGCGCCATCGACCCTGTCGCCTCGCCGTACTCGTCGCCGGCGACCCGGACGCCGCCCCTTCGTCGTCCTCCTCCCCGAGCCCACTGCCCCGTCCCTACAAACCCCCAGTGAGGCCCCATCTTCTCCTCTTCCCCGCACCACGCTGGTCGCGGTCGTCGCGGACACTCCGCTCCCGTGCGCTCGCCCGCAACCCCCTCGCGCACGCTCACCACGGACGGGTCTCGCCCTGGCCGCGCATCACTCCGTCTGGCCGCGCCCGTCGCCTCGCGCCGACGCGCCTCGCCTGCGGCCACGCCCTCCCGCTGCTGCCTCCGGACGCCTCCGTTGCCCCGTCCGCTTTCGCCCCTGGCCCCATTGCGGTTCCCGCAGTGGCTGCCGCCGCTCGCCGTCCCACCTCCGCCCCCTAGTCGCGCTCCGGCGAACGCTTGCCGCGCCCTGGGTCTGCCTTCGGGCGCCCACGCCCGAGCGCCTCCGCCCGGCTACGCCCGATTAGCCACACCCGCTATGGCCCCTCTAGGCCACTGACAGGGGGGCCCCGCCCCCCTAAAACGTTTAAAAAAAGGAATTAAAAAAATAAAAATATTAATTAATTAATTAACTAAATTAATTAACTTAATTAATTGAGTTTAATTAACCTAATCAATTAACTAAATTAATTAAACCTGCTTAGTTAGTCTTAGACAATGACAGTGGGACCCCCATGTCAGTTTGACTATGTCAACTGACTAGTTGACTGCTGACATCACCCTGACATCATGCTGTCGTCATAATTGCATTTTCTAATTAAATTAATTCTGTTAATTCTAAAAATGAATTAAATATTTAAAAATTAATATAAAATAATCCGTAGCTCGGATGAAAAAACTTTGTACATGAAAGTTGCTCAGAACGACGAGACGAATCCGGATACGCAGCCCGTTCGTCCGCCACACATCTCTAGCATAGCAAACACGCAACTTTCCCCCTCCGGTTCATCTGTCCGAAAACGCGAAACACCGGGAATATTTCCCGAATGTTTCCCCCATTCAACGGTACCACCTCCTACCGCGTTAGGGCACACCTAGCCCCGCGCATTGACATGTCTTCCATCGTCATGCTTATGTTTGCATTATATTCATTGTTTCTTCCCCCTCTTCTCTCCGGTAGACTACGAGACCGATGTCGCTGCTGGTGCCCCGACCGACTACGCTGTTGACGACCCCTACTTGCCAGAGCAACCAGGCAAGCCCCCCCTTGATCACCAGATATCGCCTATTCTTCTCTATACTGCTTGCATTAGAGTAGTGTAGCATGTTACTGCTTTCCGTTAATCCTATCCTGATGCATAGCCTGTCATTGTTGCTACAGTTGTTACCCTTACCTGCTATCCTACTGCTTAGTATAGGATGCTAGTGTTCCATCAGTGGCCCTACACTCTTGTCCGTCTGCCATGCTATACTACTGGGTCGTGATCACTTCGGGAGGTGATCACGGGTATATACTATATACTTTATATACATGACACATGTGGTGACTAAAGTCGGGTCGGCTCGTTGAGTACCCGCAAGTGATTCTGATGAGGGGGCTGAAAGGACAGGTGGCTCCATCCCGGTAGAGGTGGGCCTGGGTTCCTGACGGCCCCCGACTGTTACTTTATGGCGGAGCGACAGGTCAGGTTGAGACCACCTAGGAGAGAGGTGGGCCTGGCCCTAGTCGGCGTTCGCGGATACTTAACACGCTTAACGAGATCTTGGTATTTGATCTGACTCTGGCCATTTGATCTATACGCACTAACCAACTACGGGGGAACAGTTATGGGCACTCGACGTCGTGGTATCAGCCGAAGCTCTTCTTGTCGTCAGCGACGGAGCGGCGCGCGCCGGATTGGACTGGAACGCCTGCTAGGCTAGGTCTGCTTCCGGCCGCGTACGCAACGTGCAGGTGTGCAATGGGCGATGGGCCCAGACCCTTGCGTGCATAGGATTTAGACCGGCGTGCTGACCTCTCTGTTGAGCCTAGGTGGGGCTGCGACGTGTTGATCTTCCGAGGCCGGGCATGACCCAGGAAAGTGTGTCCGGCCAAATGGGATCGAGCGTGTTGGGTTATGTGGTGCACCCCTGCAGGGAAGTTTATCTATTCGAATAGCCATGTCCCTCGGTAAAAGGACGACCCGGAGTTGTACCTTGACCTTATGACAACTAGAACCGGATACTTAATAAAACACACCCTTCCAAGTGCCAGATATAACCCGGTGATCGCTCTCTAACAGGGCGACGAGGAGGGGATCGCCGGGTAGGATTATGCTATACGATGCTACTTGGAGGACTTCAATCTACTCTCTTCTACATGCTGCAAGATGGAGGCTGCCAGAAGCGTAGTCTTCGACGGGATTAGATATCCCCCTCTTAATTCTGGCATTCTACAGTTCAGTCCACTGATATGGCCCTTTACACATATAACCATGCATATGTAGTGTAGCTCCTTGCTTGCGAGTACTTTGGATGAGTACTCACGGTTGCTTTCCTTCCTCTTTTCCCCCTTTCCTTTCTACCTGGTTGTCGCAACCAGATGCTGGAGCCCAGGAGCCAGACGCCACCGTCGACGACGACTCCTACTACACTGGAGGTGCCTACCACTACGTGCAGCCCGCTGACGACGACCAGGAGTAGTTAGGAGGATCCCAGGCAGGAGGCATGCGCCTCGTTCGATTTGTATCCCAGTTTGTGCTAGCCTTCTTAAGGCAAACTTGTTTAACGTATGTCTGTACTCAGATATTGTTGCTTCCGCTGACTTGTCTATGATCGAGCACTTGTATTCGAGCCCTCGAGGCCCCTGGCTTGTATTATGATGCTTGTATGACTTATTTATGTTTAGAGTTGTGTTGTGATATCTTCCCGTGAGTCCCTGATCTTGATCGTACACGTTTGCGTGCATGATTAGTGTACGATTGAATCGGGGGCGTCACAGTTGTCCTCCGAGTCTCCGTTCCCGACTGGCTCGTTATGGTTACCTTACCTCTCCTTCCTATCATCCTGTTCGGATATTGGTTCAACGGGGGCGTCTGGGTCTTCGGCATTCTCCGGAGTGTTATCATCTCCATTGCCGGTATTGTTTTCTTTTTTGCGGCATGATTTTGGACGGCGCCGCTGATGTCGTCGCTTTGGTGGTTTATCAGTGTTATTGTCCTTGATTGGATCTTTACGGCCTTCATCGCCATCCTCTTTTGGCGTGTCCACCATGTATACGTCGTATGTGGAGGTAGCCGCCCAGCGTCCTATATGCGGTGGGTTTTGGCTTTTTTCGTCTCCGGCATCAATGTCCATGCCATAAATGTCTTCGGAGTTACGATCGAGCATGTCGGTTATGTCGTCGACAGTGGCTATGAAGTGGGTGGTGGGTGGGATGTAAAATTCCCCGCTTTCAGCCCCTAGTCCGGGCTGGGCGTAATTCGGACGTTGCCCTCTGTAATAACGTGGGATCGCATTAGGTCCAGAGCCTCGCTTAAAGGCGAGGTTTGGCCAGGGAGAAGAGCGCCCGTGGAGTATGGCGGGAGGGAAAATCCTTGGCCGAGCTCACACGCTGTTGACTCCGAGGGTTCGGAGCCAGTGTTCGGAGAAGAGTCCGGTTTCGTGATGATGACCGGTGTCACAGCTTCCTCCGACTCTCCCGTACTAGGCTCAATAGCCGCAGAGAGTCCGGCGGGCTCGGGAATCCCGTCTTCGGACCAGGTGTTCTGCTCCGGATCTAATGCCAGAGCGAAGGTTGGGGTCGCGAACCCTTGGAAGATCAAGTCTCCTCGGATATCAGCGACATAGTCCAGATTTCCAAAACTAATCTGGTGACCTGGGGCGTAGCTGTCGATCTGTTCTAGATGGCCAAGCGAGTTGGCCGGCAGTGCGAAGCCGCCGAACACAAAGATCTGGCCAGGGAGAAAGATCTCCCTCAGGGCAGCATTGTTGTAGATGACAGATGGAGCCATCGAACCTTCTGATGATGATGCAGCGGAACTCTCAATGAAAGCACCAATGTCGGTGTCAAAACCGGCGGATCTCGGGTAGGGGGTCCCGAACTGTGTGTCTTAGGATCGATGGTAATAGGAGACAGGGACACAATGTTTACCCAGGTTCGGGCCCTCTCGATGGAGGTAATACCCTACTTCCTGCTTGATTATCTTGGATGAATATGGGGTTACAAGAGTTGATCTACCTCGAGATCGTAATGGCTAAACCCTAGAAGTCTAGCATGTATGATTATGATTCTGATCGTCTCTACAGACTAAACCCTCCGGTTTATATAGACACCAGAGGGACCTAGGGTTATAAGAGTCGGTTTACAGAGGAAGGAATCTTCCTATCCAAACGCCAAGCTTGCCTTCCACGCCAAGGAGAGTCCTATCCGGACACGGGTAGAAATCTTCTGTTTCGTATCTTCATGGCCCATTAGTCCGGCCCACGTCACATAGCCCGGACGTCCGAGGGCCCCTTAATCCAGGACTTCCTCAGTGGCCTTCATGGGACCTGAGCGGCGGCGGCCTCTCATGATGTACTTTTCCTCGGTGTCCATGGTGGCCGCGGACATGCCGGCCTTTGCCTGCATGGCTTCTTTCCCCACCTGCCTGACGTGTTGCCGACATCGATCACAGCGGATTTACAGGGTGGCCTCCACCGGCATGGACGTTTCAATGCGGAGAGAAGGCGGCGATCAGTGGGCGGCGAGCCGCTTCAATGCCGACTCCAGTGAGTGGTCGCTTCCGCCTTGGGCCGGCATGAATGCGGGCAGCTGGCTTCGGGTGAACGCGAGCGGGTGCAGGAAAGGGGTTTTTGGTGGGCAGGTTAGTCAGACGTGGACGTGGCAGCGATCCGGACGCTCCCAAAAACCCTCCAAATTGTTTTCGGTTTGCGGAAAAAAGTGTGTCTGAACCACCGAACGGACCGATGCAGGCCTGCCTTAGATGGAAAACACATCCGGACCGTGCAATCCAGACGGCTGCGGGTCGTTTGAGAGTCGGCGTTGGAGATACTTAAGTAAATAAATCTGAAATAGACTGCAACAAAAATCTTCTCTCAGAACTGCAAGCGGCGCCTGATACTCTGGTCTCTCGACAGTGGCTGGGTAGGATTTGAGATTCTCATACAAGTTCACCATCCCAAAGAAAGCAACACACAAAGTGTTGCAACTATCATCCACAAACAGTTAAGCAAAGCTTCAAGTCAGGTGTTCGGGCACTCGCGGAGCACGATGCGACGACATACCGGGCACGTCGAGCGCTCGATCAGCCACCGCTCGATGCATTGCTTGTGGAACACGTGCCGGCAGACCGGCAGCCGCCTCATTTCCTCTCCTTTCCCCACTTCGCCGAGGCAGACGACGCATTCCTCGAGGTCGTCGGCGCCCTGAGCTGAGCGTGCCCGTTCCGCGTAGATGGCGTGGAGTTGGGCGAGCGCAGTTGGCGGCAAACGGCAGACGACGGGCTCGAGCTGATGACGGCCGGCAACGGTGTCCAAGCCTCTTTCCACGTCGCCGCCGTCGTTGCCACCGGCGCCGTGGGCGTCTCTCCTTTTGCGAAGGGCAGCTGTGCACACGCGTGCAGCGATCGCGAAGAATACGATGGTGGGGGCACCACCTAGGAGGATGATGATGACGCTGGGGTTCCTCCAGTAGCCGTCTATGGCCAGGGCGGCCATGCCGATCCCGGCGACGAAGATGGCGATGGCCTCGAACAGCTCTAGGCCCCAGGGGCCGGTGCTCTCGTGGCGGGCCATGCCGTGCTCGATAGCTCGACGCAGAAGCACCCACCCACTTCGAAGGTTTTGATCTGATCTCGATATTCCTTGACGGCGTGATCATTGTAATCTTTATCTGTATATATAACCGTTTTGGATTTCGTAAGAGAAACCTACTTTCCAGTTTTTTTTTTAGAAGAACCTACTTTCCAGATGAGAATGAGATCGATCGAGTAGTTTTTTTTTCAATACTTTTCAGATGAGAATGAGATGTAAAACCTCTTTTTTTCTTTCGTAGGGAAGAGATGTATTACCTATGTACTTAACTATAAGATATCTTTGCAGTTCATTAGGGAGGGAGTAAAACTTTGAGGAGTATGCAACATGGTAGAGCACGGTACCATGAAACCTCATATACGGCGCCTTATGCCGTTATGCGCCAGTTTGCCAGCCCGCGCTCGGGCAAGGTCGCTTGGGCTAGCCTAGACTACCCACAGTGGGAATAATATAAGTGGTAACATCACACATATTTAGGCAAAATAGATGATGTGCTAAGTAATTAATGAAAAAAAGAGGTGTGTGGTAACATAGCTAGTTACTGTAACATCACATATATCAAGATAAGATGAGTCTACAACCTAATAAAGGATGTGATGCATGACACCACACATATGTTACTCCCCATTATAGAAGTAGTAGCATAGACTAGTAACATGTGCATGTTACTACTCTAAGTTACTCCTCATTGTAACTAGTCTTAAGCACGGCCACTTGCTTCGCACTACAGTGAGGCTCGATCAATCGGTTGTCTATTGACCGCTTGATCCTTGACCACTGAATATTTTGACCGCATTGAATAATAAAGGTAGAAAATGTGTTGTGTTGTACCTGGAGATCTTGTTTGATTACATTTACGAAAGGATAGATTTTCTGATTTGTGCAAATTAAAGCTAACGCCATGTGCTAATGGCGTGCTCGATAGCTCGACGCAGAAGCACCCACCCACTTCGTAGGTTTTGATCTGATCTCGATATTCCTTGACGGCGTGATCATTGTAATCTTTATCTGTATAACCGTTTTGGATTTCGTAAGAGAAACCTACTTTCCAGATGAGAATAAGATCGATCGAGTTGCTTCTTTTCTTTCCAAGCAGGCCACACCCAACAGAGTAAGAGATGTAACCATGAGACCTCCTGCGCCAGTTTGCCAGCCGGCGCTCACGCGCAAGGTCGGTTGGGCCAGCCCATTAAGCGCTACCGCTTACTTCGCTCTACAGGCAGGTTCGCTCGCTCAGTCATCTGTTGAACGTTTGATCCTTGACCACTGAACATTTTGACCACGTAGACTTTTCAAAAAAAAAATTTCATGCATACAAAAGAAGTCATGAATTCGAGAAAGTTTATGAATTTAAAATATAGTTCGTGAATACAAGAAATTCCATGAATTTTAAAAAAATCATAAAGTTCAAAAAGTTCACAAGTTTGAAAAAAAATCACGAATTTGGAAAAAGTTGGCGAATTAAACAAGAAAAAAATAAAGAATAAAGATGAAAAATAAGAAAACCCGAACAAAATCGAGTGAACTAGAAAACCAAAAAAACATAAAAGAACAAAAGTGGTTGGGAAGTTTCTAGAAGCTTCCAAAACCGGGATGAGATTCTAACAACCGACCTTGAATGACTGTGTGATGGGTCAGCCCGTTATGAAGGATGTCACATGACAGGGTCTGCGCAAGGAACGATTAAGCCTGCATTTGGTGCCTAGGGTTTGCCCGGTATCATCTCTCTCTGTGACATGGACTCAACAAACAAAGAGTTCACTACATCCGACCATGATATCATCCAAGATTTCTTAAATTTATAGAGGTATGAGAAAAAAACCATTTTTTGTCCCCCAACTCTCAAACCAGACAACTTGCACCCCTAACTCTTCAAACTGGACAATTTTTGTCTCTCAATCTCTCTTGACCAGGTATTGCTGCTAACTCATCGTGGTTTGGACCGGTCCACGCCCACGTGGCAATCTCTCTCTCTCTCTCTCCCTCTCTCTCTCTCTGACTTATTTGACTGCGCCGCCTGCAATGCAGCGAAGCTTAGCATCTCCAAGGACAAGTCTAGCATGTTTTGGGGATCCTTGACCGAGCAACAGATGCAACTAAGGTAAGTTACTTGGTCTCGTCGGACATCTTGGGTGCCTGATTTAGGAACTAGGGATTTAGGAGTTTGTGGATTTTCGGTGAATGGATGAAATTGATCTATATTTTTCTCCAATTGATAGGATGATGTGTACCTAGATCTTGTGGTTTCAATGCACATCGTAGACACTGAGCATTGCGGTATTGCAGTCTACAGAAGATTAAATGTTTCCATGAGTACGAATTGGTTAAAAAGGTGGCTTTTGAGGGTGGTAACATTGGTAGAAGATTCATTCCTTGTCAGGATGCCAAGGCTTGTAAATTTCGCATTTGGTATAAGCCATATTGGCCAACTACTTTGCAAAGAGCTACAGAACAATTGTGGAGCATGGTTGTGAGAAATCAGAACATGAGGGACGAGAATGAGGCCCTTGGAAACCAGTTGTTGTTGAATAAACTGAAAGTGAAAGAAGAGAAGAAGATTGCAGCTGCAAATGCATGTCTTATTGTTCCTTTGGGGTTGATCCCCTAGAACCTTAGTTTGTATTTGAATGTTGTTTCGTTATGGAATATAGTGGAACCCGTCCCCCATTTGCGAGGGGTATGAAAAAAATGCATGTCATGCTAAGGAGAAGATCAAGGCAGTGGAGGAGAAGATGCAACTGTAATTACATGTGGCGGACGTGAAGGGAAAATACCAAATGAAGATGAAAATAACAAAAAACATCTTCAAACTAAAGATAAGTGGCTATTGATGTCAGTTAGCTACAACCTTGTGGTTGTAGTGTTGTTGTATGCCTACAATGAAGATATTATATTAGAGAGTTTAGCTGAGATTGGACCCATTAATGTTGTGCGCTTTGAACTTGCGAATGTAAGAATTGATGATGTACCAATGTATGAACTGATGATGTAGCATTGTACGCACTAAATTTGTCAGTTTTGGCATGGTCCTATCTCAATTTTAGGGGTGTGTGTGTGTGTGTGTGTGAGAGAGAGAGAGAGAGAGAGAGAGAGAGGAATGTGTCTAAGTCATTTAGGTGTCCCCTTGGCCATGTCGGCATGGACAGGTCAAAACCTCATTGAGTTAGTACCAATATCGGGTCGGTCCAGACGAGGGATGAAACTTGTCTTGATTCAAGACTTAGGGGTGCAAGTTGCCTGGTTTTGGAGTTGAAGGGCCAAATCTAAATTTCTCCAAAAGTTGAGGGGCGAAAAGATGATTTTTTTTATACTTCCTTAATCGTTAATTCTGAAGGTGCTAGTAATCGACTAGAGGGGGGGTGAATAGGCGATTTTTATGAAAGTCTTCAAAACATGAGAGTTTCGAAGACAAACAATAGAAATGAACCTATTGATATGCAGCGGAAGGTAGACTACACTAAGCAAGCCATAGTCAAGTATTCAATGAAGTGAAAGCAAGAAGACTAATAGCAGCTAGGTAGTAAAGATCAGGATGGAAGATAGTATGAAGCCAAACAACGATAGTAGTCACACAGTGAATTCAAACAGGTAGTGCGAGCAGGCAATGACTTCACGAAGACAAACTGTAAGTAAAGAGAGGGAGAGGATAGAACCAGTCACTTGGTGAGGACAAAGGATTTGTTGGACCAGTTCCAGTTGCTGTGACAACTGTACGTCTGGTTAGGGAGGCTGAGATTCAACTCAGAAGACCGTGTCTTCACCTTATTCCCCTTGAGCTAAGGACACCCAGTCCTCACCCAATCACTCTGGTAAGTCTTCAAGGTAGACTTCCAAACCTTCACAAACTTCGTTCACCGGTGATCCACAATGACTCTTGGATGCTCAGAACGCGACGCCTAACCGGCTGGAGAATTCACAGTCCTCAAGTGTAACAAGTCTTCAGGTCACGCGGACAGAAAGACTTTAGTGATGCCTAACACTCTTTGGCTCTGGGTGTTTGGGCTTTGTCCTCGCAAGGATTTATCTCTCTCAAAAGCTCCGGAGGTGGGTTGCTCTCAAACAACAAAAGTCGTGCACTAACTCTGAGCAGCCACCAATTTATGATGTAGGGGGTGGGCTATTTATAGCCACTAGGCAACCTAACCTCATTTGTCTACCCTAGGTCACTAAGGAACTGACACGTGTTCCAACGGTCAGATTTCAAACACACGCGGCAGTTTGACTTGGGCTACAAGTAAAGCTGACTCATCCAGCTCTGGATAAGATTCGCTCTCATTGTCTTCGCTCGAAGACATAGGATTTGGTTGAGCATCACTTCAGTCACTCTGACTTTGTTCACTGGGACCCCACTTAACAGTACGGTGGTTCCTATGACTCAACAAAGAAGAAAAAGGAAACAACGAAACAACTGAGTCTTCGCGCTCCATAGTCTTCACGCGATGTCTGCTCATGTCATAGTCTTCAATGTGAATATCTTCACATACCACCATTGTCTTCAATGTCTTCATACATTTTTAGGGGTCATCTCCGGTAGGTAAACCGAATCAATGAGGGACTACTACCTGTGTTATCCTGCAATTCTCACAAACACATTAGTCCCTCAACCAGGTTTGTCGTCAACACTCCAAAACCAACTAGGGGTGGCACTAGATGCACTTACAATCTCCCCCTTTTTGGTGATTGATGACAAACTGGTTGAAGTTTTCAACGGGGATAAAAATATGTGAAATTGTAAAGGATAAAGGTATTGTCTTCATAAGTAGCAAAAGGCTCCCTCTGAAGATGTGCATATAAGTAATTTGCTTTTGGAATGCAAATGCACATGGCAGGTTGTACTTATGGAGATCCTCTTCAACTTATGAAGACAATTCATCATGCATGATTTGATATAACGAAGATAATGACATGCATAATGAAAAATGGACGTCTGCAATATGACTTAGTGCGGGATTTATCATCGCACATGCGGAATTTATCATCGCATCACAGAATAGCAGAAAACGTAGCAGACGACCATCAAGTTTAAGTGTTACAACTCAAAGAACCAAATGTATCAAAAGCGAGAGTTGTAAACACTAGGCAAAATATAAAGCAACCGCCCATATGGACCCGCTTGAAGACTATCAACTCATATGCTTCTCCCCCTTTTGTCAGTAAGGACCAAAAAGGGTTGAAGACATAGAGCCTCTACTCATTCCCAGAAGGAGTAGGTGAAGCAGCAGAGACGTCGTTGGCGTTTGGCGGTGCAGAAGAACTTGGTGCAGTGTCTACACGCGCTGAGGTTGGAGGTGGTGAAGTAGCATCATCTTGGTCATCTATGACTCTGGCATTCACCGTTGCAGCTGAGGAGGAATAGTCAGAGTCTTCAAGAGAGGGAGTTTGACGCAAGACAACATTCCTTGGAGGAGTGGAGTCAAACTTGAATCTTTCAGCGAAGCCATCGTCTTGAAGATCTGCTTCAGCACTCAGCAATGTCAAACTCTTCCATGACCTCCGACAGGTTTCATGAATGACAAAGGGATTCTTGGTGGCAAGGTTGAGAATGCGATTGACATCCACCAAGAGGCTTTGCATCTGTCGCTTCAGCCAGTAGTGATGCTTATCCTGTTTCTGATGCAGGGCGACGAGAAGCTCTCGGTCATTGAGAACACGAGATCGCTTTCGAGGCCTTTGCGTAATTGTGCTCTCAGTGGCTTCAGTATTGGCACGATGAGGGTCACGTGTATTGCTAGCCAAAGGATAAACACAAGTGATTTCCTGGACTCCTGCAATGGGCTATGTGAAGCTTTGGTGATCAGCATTGTGAAGATAAATGGCCTCCTTGACAGGCTCTGGGTATATGGCTTCAACTGACATATCAATCTCTGGCAAAAAGATCAGATGGTTGCGAGCAGAAGGCTGATAGTTGACGGCAGAGTGAAGCTTGATAAGACGCATAACCCATGGAGCGTAGAACTTCAAGCCAAAGAGATCAGAGCCTGATGCAGCCAATTGCCTGATAAAGAAGTCTTGAGCATTGAAGCTGATGCCATTGAAGATATAAAAGACCAAAGTCTTCATCGCTCCTTCAAGCTTTGCTGCAGAAGAATTTCCCTTGATGGGCCATAGAGTTCGTCTAATGATATGATAGATTGTTCGGGGCAGATACTCTAGGTCTCCAACGAAGAACTCTCTTGGGTATTCAGCATTGCGTGGCAGAGGCTTCATCATGCTCAGCATTTGGCTCATGTTGGGCTCTGGCTTCTGAAAGATGCTCTCCAATGCATTGCGGTGAAGCTGACAACCAGGCTCGAAGAGTTCCCTGGAGTGGGCAGGTCAGTTAGCTCAATGATATCAAGAGCTTTGGCTTCATGATGGACATTGCCTGTCATCCACTCAAGGACCCAAGTCTTCGGATCCCTATTGTAGCCGCGAATGTGGAGGGTAGCATAAAATTATAGCAGAAGCTCTTCATTCCAATGCTCCTTATCAGTCACAAAGTTCAGAAGTCCAGCATCACGGAAGCAGTCAAGGGCTTCTTCAAGGCAGGGCAGTCCAACAATGGCTTCACAGTCTAGACGCATATGTGGGAAGATGCGCCCTTGGTCATAGAGAACACAAGAATAGTAACTGCGCTGCTGATAGCTCCAGAACTGATCAGATGTGATCCTTGGCCTGGAATAGGGGTTCTTGGCACTATCGAAGAAAGTGTTGTGCGCAATGAAGCCATTAGCATTGAACGACCCTGGTGAAGTTGCAGTACCTGGAAACCTTGGCAGTCTTGGCTTAGGCTTCTGGACCTGAGGCCTGTGCTCGACATGATAGTCAAATTGTGGACCGGCAGCAGGTGAAGGAACCAGAATGGGCCATCTGACAGTAACCAACTGACCACGATCAAATGCTTGCTCGATGGTGTGTGGCCTTGGAGGCGGTACATGAGCAGTGGCAGTGGCATTGTCTTCAGGCTGCACATTTGCATCAGGTGCAGCATTGGCTTCAGGTGCATGAACTTCTGGCACTACATTAACTTCAGGCGCCACATTAGCTTCAGCCATGACAACGTCATTGGCTTCAGTGTTGGTGTTGGTGGTTGCCTCAATGTTATCGACCTCCACTTGAGTAGCTGGAGGGTCGGACACATTCTCCTCGAGAACAACTTCAGGGTTGGTTGGGGGTGTAGCAACACGTTCTTCTTCATCTCTTGGCTCTTCTTGTTCATCGGCTGATGCGGCCGGAATATCTTCAGCCGCGTTGGCTTCAGACTCGGGGATGTTCGCAGTAGGAGAGGCTTCAGGAAATACTTGGCGTGATGCGGATTGGTGCTCTTCTCCTTCTGGAACGCTTGACAGAGTGACTTGTGGCCTTGGTCCTTGGTCCTTTACGAAGCCTGCGGAACGCTGGCGACGCTTGTGGAGATGGAGTAGGTTGGGCCTCTAAGTCATCATCTTCAAGCACCGGAGTGGTGACTTGAGTTGGGGGAGTAGCTGGTGTTTCTGCTTGATGGGGGGAGTCTTGAGGGTGATCAGCCCATGAATCATCCTGAGCGATTGGCGTCAATGGACGACCAATGCTGATGAGTTCGCTGTTCGTGAGAACAGATGATGATACCACATTGTGCTCGACCTGAGGAAGGACTTCATCATCTTCTACATTGTCTTGGTGACCAATGTCTTCAGCTGCGGTAGGGTTGACAGCTGGAATGTATTCAGCTTCAGGAGCCTCTGGGGAAGCAGGCTCATGAACTATTAAACGACGCTCTTGTTGTGCAGATGCAGGACGAGCAACAGAAATTGGCTCGACGACAAGGGGCTCTGTGGGAGCAGCCCGATCTTTCTTCTTGGTTTTACGCTTCTTGGTAGGTGGAGCATCGTCAGTGGTGTTCTTGGTCTTGCGCTTTCTGGCTTTGGCTTCAGCTGCCCTTGTTTTCTGAAGCTCTGAAACCACTGTGGGGACCTTAGGCTTCACGCCTGTCATACTAGCGGGAAAGATAATGCGAGGTTCTTCCCGCCTGGATGTATCAGCTTGGTCCACAGCAGGCTTCTTCTGCTTGGCAGCCATCTTGGGGTCGATGCCAGGACGCCCAAGTGCCTTGCGCTTCTCAGCTTCATTGTAAGCTTGAACACACTTTGCCGCCAGATGCTTCATTCGCTCTCGAGAACCTTTGGCTTCGTCATGTTTCTTGTGAAACGCCTCCTTGAGCTCATGCAGCATTGTCTTGAAGTTTTGGACGTCTGTCACACTGAGCTTGGCCATATGCTTCTTGAACTGAGCCTTTTCATAGTCGATCTTGTGCTTCAGTTCAACAATTTTCTGAGCTAGAGCCAGCTCAGGGGCAATGGCTCCATGGAAGGAGACGCTGAGGCCAATGGGGAGTTGCAGATCATCAAAGCTGAGATCGGGGGTGTCAAACCACTCATCAATGAAATTGTTCAACACATCCACGTCAAAGAGATGCAAATCATTGAAGATTTCCGCCTCTTGCTTGCTCTTTATCAGCAGTTCAAGAGCATCATCAGCAAGATCGTCGTCACTCGACGGATCAATGGCGTCGTTCTCATTTCTTAGAACAGCAGCAGGGGTCAGTGCATGACCAGTGGTGTGCATGGGCTTTTTCTTCTTCTTCTCAGACTTGGAGATGCGTGAGAGGTCTTCAGACTGTACACTCGGTGCAGGAGGAGCAGTGGCCAGAGGCTTCGCTCGCGAAGCTTTTGGTGCAGTGGAAGGCTTCGAAGCCTTGGGTTTCTTCAGCTTCTTAGGCTTCGGTGGTGCAGGCGCTTCGTCAGAATCAGCATCATCTGCGGAGTGATCCACGGCAGTCCCTTGAACCATAATGTGAGTGATGAGACCTTCTAGGTTGTAGAAGGGCCCAACAAGATTGGGTTCAGCTTCGCGTGTGCCATCGGCACGAGGAGCAGAGGGACCTGGGTTGAAATCTAATCCCCGCGACTTCTTGTTCTCTTTGGCCGAGTTCTTGGCAAACTGAAAGTTGCGCTTGAACAGATTGTCTTCACGACACCAGAGCAACGAAGATGGGTCGGCATCAGCAGGCTGTGGTCCACGGACCATGCAAGGGTAGAAGCCTTGATCAATGGCTTCAGCTCTGGACCTGGGTGGAAGATTTTTGTACAAGATGTCTCCCCAGGGTTGCTTGATGGCATTCTTTTCAGCATATTCCTGGGTCACGAACCTGTACTTGTACCATTATTCTGCCCAATATCTTCGAATCCATTGGATTCGTGTTTTGCGCTGATTGTAGTCCTCCTCTGGATCTGTCTTGTATAGCTCATAGAGGTCAGGTGGAAAATCTCTTGATGTTCCCCCACGGCGCTGTCTGCCTTCCTTCCTTGCTGACTTATTTGTGGCCATGTAGTTCAGACTGAATGGCTTCAACACTGTCAAAGGCTTCCGTCTGCTGGTCAGACATGAACTGGCTTCGGGAGAGTTGATATGATGCTGTAAGAATTCATCTCCCGACAAGGCCGCCAGAGGCGCCACGCCGCCGCGTCGTACGCGCGGGCCGCCTCCTCTGCGGTGTCGAAGGTGCCGAGAATGAGGCGTTTTTCGCCAAACCAGATCTCAGAGGAGAAGGCGCCGGAGCGGCGCTCGCGGACTCCGCGAAAATCCGAAACGCCCAGGCCGCGCATCGACATGGTGGCGTAGAGGCGGCAAGGCTAGTGAGAGGGGGCGAGACGAGTGGGCGGCGGACAGAGTGTGGAGGGAGCGCCGGCCGCGGCGCGCCAAAACCAGCGCACGAACCTTTCCCGCACGCTGGAGCGCCAAAACCAGCGCGCGCTAGGCCGATTTTTCCCCGCACGCGCGAACCTTTCCCGCGCGCTGGAGCGCCAAAACCAGGGCGACGACATGACAACTGACATGATCTATGCGGGCGCGGTCATAAAATGGGTCAACGCGTTGAACGCACTGCCGACCCAAATCTAAAAAAGGACGAATGCCGGGCGAGCGGCCGATCCAAACGGATAAAAAGCGGACAAAAGTGTCATCCGTTTGGGTCGGCCCGTTGGAGTGCTCTGAAAGGCCCCACCTTCACCAGCAACGAGGGAAGGGGGATTTAGTTCCTCTCTTGTATGAACAGAATGTACAATCATAACATGTACTAGGAGAGAGAGACTAATTCCTTATCACATTCTTCAGAGTAACAGACAAAAGTACAGTCCTCTTTTGCAACTTACAACTGAACATTGCCCGTCGATATAACCAAGTTCGTTCAGAACTACACATCATCAGTAAATTATCCAACAATTCACCATTGGCAGCCTTTGAACAGAATGGTAAATCATTCCACCTTTCACAAAACATGCAAGACTCCGTTATCTCAACCTTCAGAGTAAAAGAAAAATGTACAGTCCTTATTTACAGGCTACAGTTGAACATTTGTTCAGACACCTACACATGATCAAGAAGAAAGAGTAGAAAATTACTGAACAATTCACCATTTCCAGCGTCTGATTTTGAACAGGAGTCTGAATTTCTATGGGAATGATTGTTAGACTGGATGCAGGAGAGAAACAGAGCTAGACGGGGCTAACAGAGTCATCGAGCGGGTCCGCGTGCACGGCCGGCGGCGGCAAGACCAGCGCCCGGCACACGGGGCATGTCGGGTGCCCGGTCTTGAGCCACTTGCCGATGCACTTCTCATGGAACCGGTGCCCGCACCGCGGCAGGTCCCGGAGGGCCTGCTCCTCCCGCATGCCGGCGAGGCAGACGCAGCACTTGTCCTCGGCGCCGGCGGGGCCGCCGCCGCCGCCGCTCTCCTCGTCCTCGTCGTCGCTGAGCCCCAGGAACGACTTGGTGGCCGAAATCGAGTCGGGCGTCTCCGGCGAGAGCCAGACGACCATGACGACTATGTTGGCGAGGCAGAGCGCGTAGGCGACGACGTCCGCCTGGCTCCGCTCGAAGACGACGATGATCAGCGGGACGAACACCATGAACACGAAGGCCAGGCACCGGTTGGCCAGCAGGGCCCCCGCGGCCGCGGCCGCGCCAGCTCCGCTCGACGTCTCCAGCAGAGGGGTCAGGACGGGCGGGGACCCCTCGTCGTGCTGCTGCGACGTCGACGGGAGAAGCTCGGCGCGGGCGCCCATGGTGTGGCGGTACCAGCGCGCGAAGCAGTAGAAGAGGAAGATCTGGAGGGCGAAGCTGCCGGCGAAGGTGGCGGCGACGACGCCGTAGTAGTCGTACGCCAGGCGGGTGGCCAGGAGCAGCGTGAGGAAGGTGAAGGGGAGGTCCAGCCACGGTAAATCCATCGCCGACGCGCCGCCGGGAAGGCTGCTCGCATCACACTCGCGCGATGCCCGGGATGCTATTTCTTTCCGTAATTCTCAGCTGGAATGATCCATGGAAAAACAGTATGGTGGAGGAATTCGCTCGAGTCTATCCCCTCGCTGATTCGCCCCTTTCTTTGGCGAACAAGGGAAGAAAATTAATGTTGAAGAGGGCACTAATGAGGTGTTAGCTCCCACGTAATCAAAGTGTTTATCAAGCAAGCGACCGGCAGACTAGTCTCGGTTTCGATATTAATAGAAAATTGTCCGTGGTCCCTGCATTGCAAAGGAGGTGTGGATGAATTTTCTACCCAATCAATGTTAAATTCCATTCATCAAAAATATACTTTAGCGCGAACTAAACTGTGGTTGGATAATATACTTTAGCGCGAACTAAACTGTGGTTGCATGGTTAGGAGGACAGTGGTATTCACGGCTTGTGAGAGCATTTTTCTGGATCTATTTCGGAATTTCCGGCGATGCATGTTTAGTGGAAGAAGACGTTCCCGTTAACTACGAGACGCCTACGATGACTTCATAAATGTCAACATGACTACTGTGTTAAAAAATAAATATACTTTAGCTACCATTTAATTTGATACTCATTTGAATTACCAAAGATAACACGATTTCCTTGCGAATTATTTGGGTTGGAACTAGCCCATAAAGGATTCATAGGGCTGGGTAGGCATCTGCGATGTATTGTGTTAAATGAAAACACAATTTTACTATCTTTTTCTGGTTTATTAGGCCCATGCATACCTCTAGATCGACGATTTGATTAATATCATACAAGTTATATATATTAAATAATTATATCATTAGAAATTTGTTATGTTTTATTCTCTAATGGTATAACTTTTTCAGTATATAGTTCACATTATGTTGCTAAAACTGATGACTTGGAGACACGTGCAGGATGTATAAACCGGAAAGGAGGAAGTCTTTGGTAGGCCAATAAGGTGTGGGGCAAATAGCTATGCTTTCGAAAAAAGGCGGCCAGGCTTTCATGTAAGTGTCACCGCTAGTTCTCCTTGCCTCCAGGTGCCTTCCGACGTCAATGAGGTAGGGGGAACCTCGGTTTGGGGATCGATCGTGTTTGGGTCGCTTTTAGCTATGGTTAGCGTTCGATCTAGGTATCTGGTCAATGTTGGCGAGGCAATAGCGTCATTGGTGGCTTGGGATAAGTTCTCCCGTATCATGCCCTCGTATTAGCGATGCTTCAGTGGAGGGTGTGTGAAGTTTTGATCATGGCCAAATATCAGGTCTTGTTCTTGTCTATGTCTTTTGCAAGTGGTCTTGGAAGGCGTCGTTCGGCGGAGTGGATGGCAACATTTCCTATTTTTGTTTTCTTGCTCCTTCTTCGTTCGGTGAGACATGACCTGGTGAGCTAAAGCCCCTCTGACTCCGTCTGCCTGAACCTGCGGCGGTCTACAGGCCCTCTCCGATATTTGTTCTCCAAGGTGGCGACATGCTGCAGATCATGACAGTCGACGTTTATTGGTTTACGCTGATGATTTTTCGGTTGCTGCTTCTACAAGCTCATGGGTTTTAAGAAGTTTGCTTCATAGAGACGAAGGCCGATATGTGGCAGTGAGCTTTGTTCATGGACACCGCAGGTGAATCTAGGAGGAAGAAGACTTCGGAATCCCAAGGACTTGGATGTATTTTTCAATCTAGGTAAGGATTCATGCTACTTAATATATATACTCTTTTGCCTTTCTGCGAAAAAGAAGTCATGAGACACTTGAGACCATTTTCTAGAAAAACCGAGAACCAAAATATAAGTGATGTGAGGGGGGCAAATAAAACAAATAAAAACACTTTTACTAAATTTCAGTCGTCTATTTTGTAATTGGCTTCAGGTCGTTTTTGTGGCCGTCAGATCGTGTACCAATCTCAGCGTTGCTCGCCTCTTCCTTCTGTCTGTGTTTCTCATGCGTGCGTGCTGGCCTGTTGGGCTTCAGTTGTTTTGGGTTATGGGCTTTTACTGGGTTGCGGAGGAGTGCCGCCGGAGGAAGTCGTCGGCGGCGGCGTTCAACCGCAAGGGCTGGCGGCAGGTCATGGAGGGCGGCCAGCTGCCGGCGAGCAGCTCTGAGAAGAGGGAGGTAAGCTGCGGGGAGCACCGGGAGGAAGGAGAGAGTAGTCGGGAAAGGAGGATGGCGAAGCGTTTCCGTCGGGTCCGCCACCAGCAATTGCTCGTCGGAGAGGCCGGAATCAGTTGTCAACGTCGGTCGGGTGGAAGGTACGGTGAGTTATTCCCCTCTCCCCCATGAGTTTTCTCGCTCAGCTTCACTTCATTTTCCTGCATCTGTCATCGCGCGCGTATCAGATGATTTTTGGATGGTGTCTGTTCTTAGCTCCCACACCAAATTCATGTGATAGCACAGCGGCCTTCCGATTGTTAGGTTACTGAGATTGCGGTGTTCGTGCCCTGGGCTGTGTGTTCAACTTTTCTTAATTTCTCTTCAGATTTGTTGTATATTGGGGGAACTCAAACTCAATAAATTTATCAGTCATTCTTGTATTTTCATTTCTCAGTCCTGTGTTTCAGTTCATCCAAGTGTACTTCTGTGTTCAGTTCATACAAGTGTAGTGTGTTTAGTTCATACTGCAGGGAATCAATCCATTCAAACCATGCATTGTTGTGGTCCAATAAAAATTTGTTGAGCTAGCTAGCTTAAAGAGTGAATAATGAAAGGAACTAAGTACTGCTGTTCCCTAGCTATCTTCAGATAGCAGTGAGCTTAATAGTTGCATAGACGTATATATGTAGTTTTGAGTCTGGATGTGGCGTGTGAAAACAACACATGCATCATTAGTAGCACTATGATTTCGAATGCAAGAACTTGATAGGACATGCAGGAGGTATTAACTTTTTTGTCCTAAATCTTTAACCCCTTAATTAGATGGTGCAGTATGTAGTTCCAGCCTTTGAATAATTGACAATAGAAAAACGTTTCAGTGGGAACTAGTAAGTAACCAAGCAGTATTCAATGTCCGTGGACTGAATGTGGTGCGTGAAGTTTGGGGAGTTCAGGGGGGTTGTGTAGTTTATGCGTGAACTGGTAAGTAACCAGTTAGTGTGTCAGTTTTTCAGTTCCTTTTTGCTTTTTTGCAATTTGTAGTATTTATTCTTCAGTACCTCAGAATCAGAACCTTAGTATTTATTTTAGTCTTTCAGTTATTAGTCTCAGCTTTTTAGTATGTTCAGTTTTAGTTGTTTTAGTAGATCATTTTCTCGGCTTTAACGCTGATTCACTTTTAGTCCTTTTAGTAGTTCATTTTCTCAGTTTTAATGTATTTGTTTCAATCATTCATTCAGTTTTCAGTTTTTAGGCATCAATATTCCTAAGGATCAGTACCCTAAGTGTTTCAGTTGAGTTCTCTTCAGTTATTTGTTAAGTCTTCAGTTATTTGGTCAGTGTTTATTCTTTTTCAGTAGTAATCTTCTATATTTGAAGTTATTTCAGTCTCAGTCCTCACTATTAGTTATCGGTAATTAGTCTTACAAATATGTTTTCAGATGAGTCATCAACCATTTTTTGTGTTAAGATCAGTCTCAGTCATTTATATTTTTATCAGTTGCTCATATTTCTTCATTTCTCATCCTTCTATTCAGTCCTTCTTTCTTAGTCTCTTAGGTTCTTAGCTCCTTAAGTTTTTTCAGTTTCTCTTATTCCACAAGTTTCTCATCCATTTTTCTGTCTTCTCTAGTTCTCTGTTTCATCAGTTGCACTTATTTCTCTTTTTTTCATCCTTTTATTCAGTCTCTCTTTCAGTCTCTTAAATTCTTAATTCCTTCGGTTTTTCCGTTTCTCTAATTTCGCAAGTTTCTCATTCATTTTTCCGTCTTCTCTGGTTCTCAGTATCATCGGTTGCTCTTATTTCTTCATTTTTGCATCTTTTTATTCGGTCTCACTTTCTTAGTCTCTTAGATTCTTAATTTCAATCTTTCTTCATTTGTTCATATCCAGTCTCTCTTTAGTTTTCTCAGTCTTATTCAGTCTGTCTTCAACTTCTTTTGCTAGTCTCTTATTTTGATCTTGCAGTCAGTACCCAAAGGCATAAATTATGTTCAGTAAGTCCCTCCCCATTCACTTTGTTTTTGTTATTTTTCACTCACTTCCTGCTTCGTCTTAGGCACATAGTATTTTCTCTGTCATGTGCAGCAGCAAGTGACTCTTCATATGTTTTATTTCTAAAATATGGCTAGAAATTTAATTAAGCTCTAGATGGGGAACATGGAGGTATGATTTATCTTCTAGTTGTGTTATTCAAGTATATTTTTTTCGAGCATGGTGTTATATTTTTCTTTTTACGGCGAAGCAACCTGCACACACAAGCAAGAGGATGATCATAAAAATTCTTCTTCATCAAGAACCTTGTTATTATTGTGATCCTCGATAAAACCAAGCAATACACGGTGAAAAAAACAGATTTTTCTTCACTAATATGCATGAGTAATGTTGTGTATCATTCGCCCCGACAGGTCGCATTCTTTTCCGCTCTTGGATTGAATTTTTCAGTAGTATATTATAACAAATCCTAAGGATCGGTACCCTAAGTGTTTCACTTGAGTTCTCTTCAGTTATTTGGTCAGTGTTCGTATGAGACATCAACGGATGGCCGCATCTACTTCAACCAGGGCTGGAAGGAGTTCCTCATTGGGACTGGTCTTGGGGTTGGCACAACTGTGCTAATCACCATGAAGACCAATGTGCTCAATGAACTAAACATGATGGTTGCCCTTGACACCATCTAAGTACCAGTTGAGGTCAATAAGCGGAGTCATAGCAGTAATTGGGGTACTTAGCCTCTAAGTAGGTATCAACTATCAACCATATGTAATCGGCCTCGAGTCCTGAACTAGTTTGAACGTGTGTTGTTGATGTGTCGCAACTTTTATCATTCCCGCAAGTGAACCATACATATATATGTATGTGCTTGTGCATAGTTTGTGGTTTTGTAGACCTACATAGTTTTTCTTTTTATCTTTTTTGATTTATTGTTTTTGTTTTTTGAGGGAAACAGCGGGGCTCTGCTGCATATTTGTTGTTGATTTTTAGAATAATAATACAAAGAGTATTTGTACAAAATAAGGGGAAAAAACAAGCAGGTGAAACTAAAATACAACAATCTTCGTTTTTGTTAGTATCTTCTCACATATTTTTCTCCCTTTTTGCTAAATGTTTGGTATGTCAATCTTTTTCTTTTTAGGTCAGTGCAGCAGGGAAGTGGATCTTTTGTTCATATTGATTCTTTTATTAACACATTTTTCGTTCCAATCTAAAGATATACATACATGTAGGTAGTATTATACAGATTATATCGGTGTTCATTTCTTCAGATTTATGTTTTCATTCTGCAAACAATGGAGGCAACATGTATCTTCATTTTTGCATTATTTTTCATTCCCTTTATAATTAAGTGTGTACTAGTGTATGCTGCTTCAGTTCTTTTTCTTTTGGAGGGTATGCTGCTTCAGTTTTACATGCAATTGTGCAGCATGAACATGTTCTATTTGGTTGGGTGTGGGGAGAGAATTTTTCTTTTTTGAGAGAGGGTGTGGGGACAGCTAAGCCGATGAGAAGTAACGAACTGGGGGTGGTGAACTTTTATGCTGCTGGCTCGGGGAGGTGGGTAATTGTTTTCATTTCGGGCCATACAGAATGGGCTCAGAAGTCTGCAGTCTGCACCGAACCCAAGTGGCCATTCGACCTGAACAAGAACTAAAATCAGACGAATTTTCTCTCCATCATCTGAACGAACTGAAATCAAACAGGTACACGTGCTAACCAGACATTGAACGAAAATGTGACCTGAGCTAAAATGAAAATCAGACGTCTGATGATTAGGCACACCCAATAAAAAACGTATGCATTTCTTAAATAGGAGATATTTTTCCACTCACTGTGATTCGCTATGTTCACGGTTGTTGTGATGTGTCCACTTTGAATCTTCTATCGTAGACGATTCTTTAAGGGGGAAAAGGCAATGCTCTGTTTTGTACCCAGTGATGGATATCTACTTCGTTACTAATACGGCGGCAGATGATCTCGACCGCTAACGGGATGACAGACTGATGAATCAAGAGCTTCGCCGCAACTATCCCCTGTCTCGGTTCATCCGTCCGTTCCTTGATCAGAGCATGCCAGCTTCACCTACTTTGCGCGCAATGAATGGCGACCTAGCTTCACTGTCAGATGTCAAAACACGGTGCGACCTCCCGATCGAGTAAGCGGTCGGCGAAAAACAACTCGCTGTGGTGACGGATGCAAGTGCAGGTTTATTACAGGCGAGAGGTTTCACCAAACGGATAACGACGATTCTTTCCCCGGGCGTCGCTATCAGTGGTAAGCTGTCGCGGAATGCGGCCAAGTGGTGCGTGGCGTGAACCGTGCGGTGCGAGCTTTTGTCTCGGCGCACGAAGCAGCACCACGGCATGCCGGCCGGTCACCGCCGACAAGTGACAAGGCGGGGGGTCGGTGGTGGCGAGCATGGATAAGTACGTGCAGGAGGAAGCGAAAGCGATGGCATGGGAACCCGACATCCGGTGATACAGCAAAATGCTCTCTTGCGATGTCAGCAGCTCGAAATATCTGATACCTAAACTCTTTAGTATTGGCTTTGGTTTGGTCAACAATATCCGAGAGATGTCACCAAAGTTCGGCCCGGTGCGGCCGGCAAATATACAACACCACGGAGTTGCTCGAGTTTGGGATGGTGAAAAAATCCCATTGCAGGAGAGCGGCGTAACTGAGAGCGGGATCATCTGGACACTTTATCCTGGTCCTATGTCCACCTCTAGGGATTCGGGCTAGTGGGTCTGTCTGAACAAATACTGGTTTAAGAAAATGGGGTCGTCTGACGAAATACGGCAAGAAACAGGGATATACTGTCGTCCACGGGGCGCGTTTTTGAAAAGTAGGTGACGGCGAGAGCCGAGCCGTGGCTCGCGTCCGTCACAAAAAGCTGAGCGGTGGAATGGTGGATCAGAAATGGAGGCTGGTAGCAGCCATGACTTGATATGGCATCAGCCATGGAGCTATCTGCGTGCAAAACTGCTGGCTTGCGCGTGTTCAGCCTGCTGCTTGATGCCCGGTGCTGGCGAGCAGTAGGCGTGGGGCTTGCGATCTGTTCGGCGGGATCCACGCATCCGCACGCTTGGGCACGTGCTGGGGGTGTTGCCACCGCCCACCGCTGCAGCCAGCAGCATAGCTTTAGGCATGGGCGCCGGCGGCAACTGAGCTATGCGGCGGGCGTACTTGTCCTGGAGCTCGAAGAGCGGGCAGAGACCATCCTACCAAAAAATAAAAGGAAAACATCGACCTGCCTAAGATCACCTACGGGAGAAAAATCAGATGAACCCCAGATGAATCGACCAGATGGGGGTCCTTACGTCGTAATCCACGCACTCGTAGAACCTGATCCAGGATGCTGGCCTTTGCGGGTGATGGAAATCAGCAGGGGCTTGCCGCACAGGGGGCATTGGATGAGTTGAAGAAACTCCTGCTGCGCGCACGGTGAGGAACAACCGTAGGCGGACATTGCTCCCAGATCTGCCAGCGGTGGCGGGGATGGATCGTATGAATGGGGGTGCGGGTTGGTCGCTGTTCCTTGCCTCCGTCCCCACGCAGCGGAATAGGTAGGCTCAGAAAAACACCTGATCCATCCCCGCTTATCCCGTTCCGCTTCGACACGTCGGTTGAGCGTCAATTTAATGCATGGGTCCTCGCCCCTTAATACTTTGGCAATACGGTTCACGTATACGGTGAGAAATGTAGAAAACTTGTGCATCCTGAGAAAGTCCAACGGACATGATTTCGGGACCAGCTATGCTCACGATCAGAAACGAATTTTCACCATTGCAGATTTTTTTCTGTATAGCTATTCAATAGCTAGTTGGAATTGGTACGACTTATTTTATCTACGTGTTGGTGCATGTTCATAATTGCGGCGTAGATGCATGCACATGTTCATTCTCTAGCTATTTGTTTTTTTCTTTTGGTAAATGAATCTTTTATTAACTTAAAATATAACATCAAACGGATACGAGCAACACCGATCTCTACATTACTAAGACGCAACGTAGCCAAACACCAACAATTTGACAAAATATAATAAAAAAGACGTATTAGCAACAATAGAATCATATAGAATCGACGTTATGCATATGTGGAAGGAGGTGGTGAATCGATCTGGAGATTATGTTGCCACTGACATCCGGGTAAAAATCTTTCTGGCCACCCGCTCCAACCACATATACACCATATTGAACAACGGTTGGTACTATGTTCGGTGTATCGTAGACCACGTACAACGGATAATAACTTGCAAAGGAGAATACTTTTTGCCACTAAAATAAAACCCAAATCATTTTTACACAGCCAAAGCAATAATAATACGGTATACGCCCCGTCATTATTAGTGTTCTGAACCTATTTAAAATACGGTTCAAACAATGACCAAAAATATTGACAACCCTTATGGCCGGATACAGGTTGGACGCTATTTCGACTACTGACTACGTAGATCGCGTGAACTTGCACTCGAAAAAAGGTGTTTGATTGTCTCATCATGAGTATAAAAGCTACACTTCTTGCTTCCTTATCGATTGTAACGGCTGATGTTGTCCTTGGTTAGCACAACTCCCCTCTAGAGATACCACATAATTTTTTTAGCTTTTAGTGAAATTGTTGACTTGCAAATTTTCTTGTTATTATCCACTGGAATCTCTGAATGCGCGAGTGCACGGTACATAGAGTTGACTATGCAGGACCAAGATGTAGTGAGGTTCCAGCGAAACACATCTCGTCTTTGTGTCATGTTAATCAAATCCAGTGGATAAAAGATTTTGCCATGACGTAAGACGGGCGCCAATCAAGTCCTGCCTGAAAGAAATATCCGGCAGGAATAAACTGAGCACCTACGCAACAGTATCATTCTTATTGCGACCAATGTGGTACAACAACATAAATGTGCTTCATGATCTCCATTGTTCAATATATTTTGTGATAGAGATGCTACGACCTGCAACTACGCCGTCCACGAGCACAACCACACCATGGGGTACTACCTTGCCGATGGTATCTATCCTCTGTGGACGACATTTATGAAGACTACCCCTGATCACAAAGGAAACACATGATGTCTCTTTGCACAAATGCAAGAGGGTTCTAAAAAGGATGTGGAGAGGGCTTCTAGAGTGCTCCAAGCTCACTGGAGTATTATTAATGGAGCAGCAATGACGTGGGATTCAAAAACACTGTGACAGGTGATAGCATGATGTGTAATCCTACCCAACATGTCCGTGGAGGATGAGAGCGAAGTGGGATCCCACATGCATGTTTCTCAAAAAATCGGAGTGCATGTTCGCCTACTGGAACAAGATGAAGAGCACTGTTGGCCTGGTCATGCGCGGGCGGGACACTCCCTGTATTTTTTTTTGTTTTTACTTTTCCTTTTTTAAAATTTCTGTTTTTTTATTTTATGTTAAAATAATTCAGGAGTACAAATATGCTCTAATTTTTTTTAAAAATGTGAATTGTCAATAACAGTTTTTAAATTCAAAAAATATTCGCATTTTCAAAAGGAATGAACATTTTATTAATTTTAATGAACATTTTTATGAGAATTTCTAAAATAATGATGAACAACTTTTTTGTATTTGATGAACAAATTTTGAAATTAATGAACATTTTTGAACTTGATGAGCAAACTTTGTATTCAAAACATTTTTTTAAATGATGAGCAAATTTTGAGTTCAATAAAAAAATAATTTGATGAAGATTTTCTCACAACGATGAAAAGTTATAAAATTTGATGAAAAAAAATTCTGAAGAATATTTTTTAAAATCTGATGAACATTTTTGAATTTGATGAATAAACAAATGTCCATGAATTTGAAAAAAATCACAAAAAAGTGAAAAAGTGAAGAAGAAGAAAATTGAAAAGAAAAAGAAAAAAAGAAAAGGTAAAAAGAAAAAAAAGAAGAGAAAGAAGAAGGAAAAAAGTAAAAATAGAATAGAAAAAAAAAAGCCGATAGAGAAAACATAAAACAAAAAAAATACGGTTTTGTGAAGGTTCTAGATCCTTTCCAAAACAGGCGGGGAATAAACCGTAAAATTGACCGGCCCATACGCTGGATCGGGGGGTGCGCGCTAGGTTGCTAGCACGCAACCTACGTGTTGTATAGATTTACGATAAGTTTGCTTGGATTTACGAAAGAGTTGCTTGGATTTATTAAAAGTTTGCTTGGATTTACTAAAGGGTTGCTTAGATTTAATAAAAGGTTGTTTAGTTGTATACATGATTTATTCCTTATTTGAAATTTGAAAATCTGAAATTCACTTCTTTATTTTGTTAATTTCGGATCCAGAAGTAGTAGTTTTTCTTTGATCCATATCTTATTTGATTCATATTATAGTATATGAATACCCACTATACATATGAAATAATATCTACCGGAAATCAGATTAGTTGATTTGTATTTTGTATTCTATACTATGTTTTCTTTATACATTAAGCATGAAGTAGATCTGCCAAGCGGCAATTAGGAGCTCCTAATTTCCACGGGCCTGCTCGCTCGACCCCGCTTACTGCAAGGCGTAGCCAGCATCGTGGACACATGCTCAAATGGGCCTCAGTCAGCAAATGTGTTTAACAAATATAAATTGTAAAAACTAATAAAATTATGTTTTATAAACAACATTAGGGAATATATATAAGTTATGTACTTTTCAGAAATATGCAACCGTTAAAATAATTATTTATCTATTTAAAAATCAAGCGTTAACTTTTTTAGTTATTTGAAAGAGTTCATTTATTTTAAAACAAAGTTCATGTATTTTTTTTCAAAATCTTATAAGGGTCAAGATGTGTTAAAAACAGATATGTTTACAAATGTTTGTGCAATTTGCAATATATTCCTATATTTTTAAAAATATGCATAGTTTTCTACAAAAAAATTGTGTCTGTAAAAAAATGTAATTATATGTAACATATTTTCATGTAATTCAGTAAGTGTTCATATATATAGAAGAAAATCATGTTTTCTTTTAGAAAAATGCACCACTAAGCATCCTAGCTGGACAAATATATTTTGACTTAAGGTATATGATTTTGAGTGTCTGAAATGTTGACCAACTTGTATATGGGGTACACATGTCTTTAAAAATTAGGTGAGTTAGAGCAACTCAAACGGACGCGCGCTTTGTCCGCTTTTCGTCCGTTTGTGTCAGCCAGGCGGACATGCGCGTCTGCTTTTGTATATGGGTCGACTTAAGCGCCTAACGGGAGGCGGACCCAAATTTGCACGCAAAAGGAGAAAAAACAAAATGAAGCACACATGGCACAGATAACAAAAAAAACTTAAATTACAATAAATGGTCGGTCAACCACCGGCCAAAGTCCACTTAAACCTAATTAAACATTCATAAAAACAAAAATAAAAGTTGGCACCCACACACTGCCCTAGACATCGGCCTTACCCTTGCCCTTGTCGATGTCATCGCCGCCGGTGAGGTCGATGAAGGCGGGAGGCGGCCCGGCCCAACCAAAGGTGGCTTGATAGGCCGCCAGGGCTGCCTCCTCCGGCGTCTGCTGCGGCGGAGACAATGCGGCGACGCGGGTGCGCTCCTCCTCTTCCTCCTGCTCCTTCTCCATGCGCTGCTTGGCGTCTGCGCGCTCGTTCGCCAACCGGCGCTGCCGCCAATGTTCGAGGTACATGGGCTCCTGCGCCGGCATGGCACCAAGCCAAATGGGGGGGGGGTGACGAACTCCTACACCTGGCCGGTCCATACCTACCTCTCGGTCGGCTTGGGCGCAGGTGTCGTCAGGGTTAGCCGCGGCGGCGATGGCGGCACCACGCAGTCGCCTGCTGGGGAGAGGGCCAAGGTCACCGCCATCTCCACCTGGTACGCGGCCTCCTCCGCTGCTGCAGGTTCGGCCTTCCGTCACTCCTCCTCGATGGAGTTGGCGAAGGCCTCCGCCAACGCCGGCTGGTAGGCCGCCTCGGCTTCCTCCTCCTCTGGCTTGACGACGGGGAGAGGCGGGGGATTTGACGTGGTGGCGCTGCACGCCGAGCCGCCATTGCTCCTCGTGTTCGAGGGCAAACCAGGCCTCCCAATTAGGAGAGTCTGCGGCGTACTCGGGCATGCGTTGTTGCGCTGGTGTGAGCTACGCCCAGGCCCAGCGCCTGCGCACCTCCTCGTTGTGCGCCCGATGTGACCACAACACCGCCGGCACCGGGATCCGCTGCGGATCGAGGTGCTAGTGGTGTTGCAGCATGATGCCCGGTGAAAGAACATGCGGTGACCCATGTTTAGTTTTGGTAATTGATGACGTTCTCTATGGACTAATGGTTGCCTTGAGTTATATTTGAAGGATTTGTCCATAGGTTTTTATTGAAGTCCATGTGTTGGTTTCAAGGAGTTTATGTGTTGACCAAGGTGCTATTCAAGGAATTATCCAAAGATTAGTCATGTAGAAGACATGATACAAGGTTGATCAAGACTAAGTAAAGTGTGAATCAAGTTGATCAACACGCAAAGCGTAGAAGATGTACCGAAAGGGATCAAGTGATCCCATGGTATGGTAAGCATTGTCCATTACGCTTTATGTACTATCCCATGGTCTATGTGAGAGTTCTATGTGGGGGTAGGTATGTTTCCATGGGCTTGTGTCAAGAGGAAGATTTCATACAACCCATGGAGGATGACATCAAGTGGTGATCGTCATCAAGATTGCGGTGTGCAAGTTCAAGTGGAGCATCACGAAGAGATCATGCTTTAAGCTTGCCGTCCATTGTGGTGATAATGGACTTGTGAAGATGTTCCGAAGAGTGTCTCACCCATAGTGGAGTATGGGGGAGCAATCTACTAGTCTTCATTGAGCCAATGCAATCAAGAAAGGTGGTCCAACTTGAGGGAGTCAAGACCGTCATCATCTAGCTCAAGTGGTGTTTGTCCTAGATAGTTTTTCTATTTTACCGGTTTCATGGTGTTAGTTGGGAGACCGGATTATAGATCGATAGCCGTACTATCAAGGGGGGCTCTCGAGTGAGTAGCTTGATCGCATCGTTCGGTGAGAGCTCAAACCATTGCATTCTTGGCATCATTATATTTCTTGGTTCTTGTTTGGATTTTCTCTTTGTGAGGTTTTAGAGCTTGTGGTTATCTTCATGACAAGCTCTAGTTCATCGAAAACCGATTTCCTATGCATCTTCTTTTGTGTTTTCGGTGTTTGAGTTTTTACCGGTCTTATTTGAGAAAGGGTTCTCATCATTTTATTTTGGGTATTTTCTAAATTGATATTTATTAATATTTCTATCAAGATTGTGTTAGCCCTTGTCTTTAGCTTTCCAACAAACTTGGTTTCATCAAATTCAGAGTTCGTTTGCAAAAGTTATGGTCGTTTCAATTTTACCGGTTCCCGCATCTCTCTGCCTAGTGCGGGTGCCCGGGGTCCTTGACCCCAGGTGCCCGGGGTCACCCGAGCCCCTCCATAGTGACCTCTCTGGCCGATCCGGGTGCCCGGGGTCTCGCCCCCCGGTGCCCGGGGTCATCCGGGGCGCTCCCTCTCCTCCTCTGATCACCCCGGGTGCCCGGGGTCTTGGACCCGGGTGCCTGGGCTCCTCCGCCTCCTCCTCTCGGCCCCCAGGGTGCCCGGGGTTGGGACCCTCGGGTGCCCGGCCCCCATGCCGATGTTCTTCCCTTATTCGTCCGGGTGCCCGGAGTTTAGTGGCTTTTTCTCTGGGTTGTCCGGGTGCCCGGACCCCTTTTGCCCGGGTGCCCGGGGTACAACGGTCATATTTTTCTTGGGGGTATTTATACCCCCTTCTTCCTCCTCCAACCTAAGAAAAATCTGAGCAAGTTTCCCCCCATCATTGTTGACCTCTTGGAGCTTGCTATCTCTCAATCCCTCCATGGATCTTGCTAGTTTTTTGGGGAAAAGAGAGAGGAGATCTAGATCCACATTTCCACCAATCACTTTCTCCTCTATGTGAGGGGAACCCCTTGGATCTAGATCTTGGAGTTCTTGGTGTTCTCTTTCTTGTTCTTCCTCTCATTTCCCTCCCTAGCATTAATTGCTTTGGTGGGATTTGGGAGAGAAGGACTTGCGCACTCCGTGTGCCCTTGCCATTGCATTTGGTGCATCGGTTTGAATTCTCCACGGTGATACGTGGAAGTTACAAGTTGAGAATCTTATTACTCTTGGGTGCTTGGACGCCCTAGACGGTTGGTGGTGTTCGGAGCTCAGTCATTGTGGTGTAAAGCTCCAGAAAAGTGTCGGGGTCTCTAATTAGGTTGTGGAGATCACCCCGAGCAATTTGAGGGTTCCCGTGACCGCCCCAAGGGTTGCCAAAGTGTACGGGTTCGGTGACCGCCCCCAAGGGTTGCCATTTGTAAGAGTTCGGTGACCGCCCTCAAGGGTCCCTTAGTGGAATCACGACATCTTGCATTGTGCGAGGGCGTGAGGGGCTTACGGTGGCCCTACTGGCTTCTTGGGGAGCATTGTGCCTCCACACCGCTCCAAACATAGATTAGAAACCGCAAGGGTGTGAACTTCGGGATACATCGTCGTCTCCGCATGCCTCGGTTATCTCTTACCCGAGCCCTTTACTTATGCACTTTACTTTGTGATAGCCATATTGTTTCTTGTCTTATATCTTGCTATCACTTAGTTGTTTATCTTACTTAGCATAAGTTGTTGGTGCACATAGGTGAGCCTGGTTGTTGTAGGTTTTGTGCTTGACAAATTAACCGCTAGGTTTATTCCGCATTTGTTCAAGCCTAAACATTTATTATTTTAAAGCACCTATTCACCCCCCTCTAGGAGACATCCTCGATCTTTCAATTGGTATCAGAGCCTCGTCTCTCTTTGTCAGGCTTAACCGCCTAGAGAGTAAGGATGTCGACTGGGGGCTTAGGATTCTCTGACACTCTTAGTTTCGATGGCACAATTTTTTATGTTTGGGTAATTCGCATGCTTAATCTCTTTAGGGTCATGGACTCAAATTTAGAGAGAATTGTAGATATGGGATTTTCTCCTCCAAAGGATCCCCAAAGATTATCTTTAAAGGATGAGAAAAACTCTTATCTCAATGCTCAAGCTTCTAATGTGATTTTCAATGCTTTGAGCAATGTAGTTACTTTTTAACTCATGCCGTTTCGGGATGCTCATGAGTTGTGGACAAAGCTTCAAGATAAATATGGCGTGTCCAAGTTTTGTGGGGATGATTGTTCTCCCTCCACCTCCGGCCGTGTTGCTTGCTCAACTTCTTCTACTTCACCTACATGTGGATTGCCACAAGGTAATGATATGGTGAGTAGTGGTGTTCATTTCAATGATGATAGTGTGCTTATCATTGATGATTCCTCATCACTATCTTATTGCAATGCTCCATCTTTGGACTTCAACACTTCGAGCTCTCTAAATGTTTCACATGCTTGTGTTGATAGTCCTTGCATATCATGTAGAAATTGCTTTACTAAATCTCATGAAGATATGCTTGCTATGTCTTGTTGCCATGATAAAAATGCATCTATTCCTCGATTTGTTGTGCTAACAATGTAGAGGAAACCCAACACCCCATGGAACAATATGTGGTCTTGAATGGTGTCTCAAGGGATCCTACATCGTCATCGATTGCATTTTGCCTTATGGCTAAGGCTTCAAAGGTATCTCCCACTTTGAATCCCAATATATCTTGTGATGATATTGATGATGACAAGAATAATGATGACGATGTTGATAGTGATGAAGAGAATGATAATGTTGCCTCCTTAAAAATTAAGGGGGAATGATTTTTAAAGCTCTTCATAAGAATAAAATTGCTCGTTCCAACTTCACGGAAATCATGTCTATTGCTATTGAGGGTAAGAAATATATTGATGAGTTAGAATCTCGTCTTGAGGAGCATGATGTCACCATTGATAAAATGGAAGGTCATGAGCGTGATTACGCTAATGAGATTGCGGACCTCTCCCAAGCTCTTGAACTTGAACAAACCACCAAGGAATCTCTTGATGAGACTTTTGCTCTAGAATTATCTAGAGTGAGGGAATCTCGTGATAGATCTCTTGATGTGGCCAATGTTTTTGAAACTAAAAATGAGAAGCTTGAAGTTGCGCATGCGAAACTCCTTGAGGACTTTGGGCACCTCGAAAATGGCTCAAGGGTCATTAAGAGTGAGCTCATCAAACTCACCAAGTCTCATGCACAACTTAAAGCTTCATATTCAAATGAGCTTGTAAAGTTGCCTTCTCCTCTTGCTATTATTGATGATGCTTGTGCTAGTAACTCTCTTACTCATGAAGCATCCATTTTGAAGGAGAATGTTGAGCTACGGGCTCAACTTGAGTTGCTATCTAGCAATTATGGGAAATTGGAAGAAAGCCATGAAAATCTCTCAAGCTCTCATGATGATCTTCTAGTATCCCATAATGTGCTAAAGATAGCTCATGAGGCCATGATTGCTAAGGTAACATCTAGTGAGCCTCATGTGGATACTAGCACAACTTTTAGTCAAAATGCTATATTGCCTTGTGCTAGTCCTCGTAATTCATCCATGCATAACATTGGTACATCTTGTGATGAATTGCTTTCCTTGCCTTGTTGCTCTAACGATGAAGCTTATACTTACTCTAGTGCTTGTGTTGAGACTAACCATGTAGAGGAAATTAAAGAGCTCAAGGCCCAAGTCACTTCTTTGAAGAAAGACTTGGAAAAGTGTCATGAAGGGAAGGCCACGCTCAACAATATCTTGAGTGTGCAAAAATCCCCCAAGGGCAAAGGTGGACTTGGATTCAACTCCTATAAGAAGAAGTCCAATAGCAACAAGAAGAAGGTCCAAGAACAAGTCAAGAACTCGGCAAAGATTGTTTGCTTCAAGTGCAAAATTGAAGGGCATCATGTTAGATCTTGCCCATTGAAGAAGAAGGCCATTAGTGACAAGCAACAAGGGAAGCGGCCACAAGTTCATTCTCATGCTCAACCAAAAGTTGAAGAAAGGCCTCTTCCCAAGAAGACTCAAGCTAATGCTTCTCAACTTGAGAAATCAAGTGAGAAGAAAGTGAAGAGTAGACATTGCTACTTATGTCGTGAGAAAGGTCACCTCGCTTCTTCATGCACTAGTGGTAACTTATCCAACCCAATTATTATTGATGATATCTATTCTCTTGGGAAGGATAAGGTTGGCAATGTGTTTGCCAAATTTGTTGGTACTCAAAGTGGTTTCAAGTAAAGAACCATTTGGGTTGCCAAGCCTATTGTGACTAACCTCTTAGGACCAACTTGGTTGGAGCTCAAACTTGATCAATAGGTATTGTTGGAGGGCATTGGAGACTTGGCTACATTATGATGAATTAAGGGAACTTCGTCATTCTTATTGTCTCAAGCCAAGTCAATAGGGTTATCAAGTTTCTATACTATATCCAATGTGCCTCCTTCCGGTAACTTGTACTTAAATTGTTTACATTGAAAGTTACTTGCCCCTTTGCATGTTTTTGTTTTGTTCCTTGCATGTGTTTGTATATGTTGTGTCTCCAAATTGCTTATCTTGAGTAATCAAGTATGTGTATGTTGGTTTGCACATCTTGTACATGTGTGTCGTACGTTGAGCCTTTGTGCATCTTGTTTGTATCTTAGTTGGCTCTTGTGAGAGATTAATGGAATATCCCATTGTGAGGGAGTGATGTGATTTGTGCACCTCACAATCCTATAAATGTGTGTACATGAGGAATACCATCTAGTATTGATATTACAAGATTATCTAGTCGCTATGTGGTATGTCTTCTCATGAGAAATTCAAATTCTAAATAGTCCATTAATTATCTCTTGTTGGATCCTCTTATTGCCTCTTGTTAAGGTTTTATTGGTATCACATTATGGGGGAGTAATATGCTATGTGCATATTACAAGCCTAGAAAATGTGTACATTTGAGATATTGTCACCTAGAATTGATATTGTAAATTATCTTGTTCCTAGGTGGAATGTTAGCTCTACAAGTTGCAATTTGCTTGTGTTTGGTGTGAAGATGATGTTGGATATCCTTGCTATCTACCAACGGGAATTATTTCCAAATACTTCTTGTCTTTTGACAATTGGTACTCACTTATGTGTGGTAGAAATTATTGATCATCTTTACATTGGCCTTTGCTTTTATTTGCCTTATCTCTTGCCTAGGATTGTGTCAACTCCCATTGTATTCCATACCACTTGTGGATGTTGTTATTTTGTTGAGCTTGTCTAGTGTTTGTATAGATATAGTGAAAGTGGTGATCCCATCTTGTGCTTTTTGTATTCAAATGCAAATTATCTATAATGCACAATGCTTGGGGGAGCTATCATATTTTTCTTAGAACGCTCACCTTGTGATTCTTATAAAGTGTGTGTTGGTGGAATGCAAACCGTTTCTTTTTGGTACTTTGTGCCATCATGAAACTTTGTAGAGCACTTGGTTTGTTTGGAACCATTCTCTATTTTGGGAGTTTGACATCTTTCTTATTGCGTGTATCAATGGATGTCTCATTCCTTGATGTATCTTTCAGTTGATATCCTCCAAGTGTTGATTTATTCATTTGGTATCTTTTCTTCACTTGGTATTTCTTTGTCAATTGGTATCGGTTCTTGAAAGTCTTGAGCATGCATATTGACTTCATGTATTTTCTTTGGCATGCTTTCTTTCTTTGACCCAATATATAGGGGAAACTCCACCAAGTCTCAAATTGGATGAGATGTGCATGAAATTCATTTTCATATCTATTTGCACATATTTATGTGGAGTTTGTCCTATGTATTGTTGGCTCTCTAACTCTTTGGTCCCAATGAGTTTGGGTACCATTTTTTGTGTGTTGTTGTTCTAGGAACAATTGGAGATGCATTGGATGCTCGGCTCACTCAGAAGGAAGGTGGTGTCACCATGTGCTTATTGGAGTCAAGCTAGGATGCTCAACGAAGTACTATCTACTACCTTCAATTGGTTTCTTCTACATCCTTCCAATGCCATCTCGGTAACAAGTATCTATTCATACAATTTTTCTTGCATTCAACCTTGTGTAGGTTGCATCTTGGCATGATATTCATTCCATCTTCTGTTACTTCTTTCCTTTCTCAAAGCATCTCAACATTGATCTCATGTTGCTAGTTGTGATGTCTTTGATGGTTGTGTGGTAGGAATTCATTTATGGGACAATTGCATTTTTGCCCCTAGTTGGAACCTACCCACAGGTTTTGCCCTTACTTTTTGACTCTGCTCAATTTTGCCCTTAGATTTCCCCCCGAGGTCACCCGAATGCCCTTTGACCGTTTGACCAATACTTTGAAAATTCATAAAAAAATCATATGAACTTAGAAAAATGCAAATAAGATATCAAAATGTTCAGACAAACATTACATTTACGTGCATATCATTTGCATTAAGGACAAAAGTATCGTTTAAACTACCCGAGGTTATAATGTTATTAACATTATTAAAAATAAAAAGGGAATAGAAATACTGTTTTCAAGAATAAAAATTACATGCAAATGTAGGTGATATTTTCTGAAAATCCTGATATCTTTTTTGCATTTTTCTGAGTTCATATCAACTTGTTATGAATGTTCAAATGACTTTGACCATTATTTTGAAACTTCATAACAAGTTGACATGAACTCAGAAAAATGCAAATAAGATATCACGATCTTCAGAAAATGTTACCTACATTTACATGTAATTTTTATTCCTGAAAAAAGTATTGTTTATACCTTTTTATTTTTAATAATGTTAAAAACATTAATAAACTTAGGTAGTTTAAATGGTACATTCTTCCTGAATGCAAATGACATAGACATAAAAGTAATGTTTATCTAAACATTTTTATATCTTATTTGCAATTTTCCGAGTTCATATCAATTTGTTGTGAATTTTCAAAGTGTTGGTCAAACGGTCAAAGGACATTCGGGCGACCTCGGAGGAAAATCTAAGGGCAAAACAGAGCAGAGTCGAAAAGTAAGGGCAAAACCCGTGGGTAGGTTCCAACTAGGGGGAAAAATGCATTTGTCCCATTTATATACAATAAGACCATATCTAGCCGTGTGTGCTTTCAAGCAAATATCTTATTGGTATATTTATGGCTTCCTTTGGATATCTTGTTCTTTCTTTTTTGTAACTATTTCGTGTGTACATCCTTCTTTGTGGATTGATATCATCATAATTCATCTACCTAGAATCTTATACACTTGAGAGAAGTTACATCTCTAGTTGATATCCTTATTCTTTCATGTTGTCGGGTGGTAGGTGCGACATATGCCAACGGGTGGCTTATCATTGTGGGAGCCAGTAAGACATCGCCGGTGCCTGGAAACGGGATAAGGCAAAGACATGCACGCCGGCGAATCTTACCCAGGTTCGGGGCTCTCCGTGGAGATAACACCCCTAGTCCTGCTCTGCGGGGTCTCCGCATGATCACTAGACCAACACAAGTGGCTACAAGTGGCTCCTTGAGCTGTTTGGCTAGAGGAAGAAGAAGGGCAAGGCAAGCTCTCCTCTTCTCTCTATGTGGTGTCTAAAACTCTAAGAGATCAACCCTTTGCATGGGTGCCCTGGGGGGTTTATATAGGCCTACCCCCAGGGGTACAATGGTAATCCGGCTGGATGCGGGTCCAGGCCGTCAGTGTCTGTATCCGCCGGCTTCTCCGCCGGCCGCTGGGGCCCGCCAACTGGTGGGTCCCGCTGGCTGCCGGCCTCTTGGCCGACAGGCCGGCCCCACCGTCTGGGGGTCTTGTCGGCGGCTGGTCACTATAGCCTCGCCCCTGATGACGAGGGCTTTGCTGGGGTAAGCATGGCTACAGTGCTGCCGCCTGGAGGGCTCTCACTGTAGCCTTACCTCGTCTTGTCTCCTTAATGGTGCACATACTTCGAGGGAGGGAGGTAGCCGGCTGACGGGGGCCGGCTACGTCCCAGGCCGACTGGGGGAGGCTTGGCCGCCTTCGGGTGTCTCTCTGGCTGGCGGGGCCCGCCACCTACGGGCCGTACTGACAGCCTGTCGTGGTGGCGTCATGGTCAACATGGCAACAATGCTGCGCCGGACGGTGCACTGTGGCCATGCGTGCTCCGGGATTCGGGGGTGGTAGGCTCTACTGTAGCCACGCCCTGTCTCATCGCAGTTATGGGGGTGCAGACTTTGAGGGGGTGACGCCTGGCCGCCTGCCAGGAGCCGGCCTTCTCATAGCCGGCTACTGGGAGTCGGCCCTTTCGCGAGGGCCAGCATAGCTTTGCCGCCTTCCGGAAGCCGGCCGGTGGGCCAGCCGGCCATAGGAAGGCGGTCATGTGTCTTGGACGCTTGAGGGCTTGTTCTGCCTAGCAATTTTTGAAGAGCCACGGGGAGCCGGCTAGGCTACCCGTGGTTATTTACTCTGACAGTAGTCCCCGAAGCTGGTTGGGCTTCGCGGCTGAAAGGAGGACAAGAAGCTCGACCAGCTTCCTATCTTGAAGAGCCAGCAGCTAGGAGCCAGCTTTGATCAGGTGAGACGTCTAGGTGAGGCTTTGAAGCTTGAAGGCGGGAACCAGCTGGCGCACATGCCAGGCTGCGGGCTGGCCGCTCGCCGCCTGCGCGCCACGTGGCATCCTTTGGCTGGAAGGGCCTGCCAGCCCACGCGCGCGACGGGACGTCGCCGCAGGCCGGGGCCGCCACTTCCGCGCCGCGGCCCATGGGTGGATCTTCTGTGGCCCGAACCGGCCATTCGTCTTCCAACGGCAGTTTCCGCACGCCGTTAGGGCGCAATAATCGCGAGACGTGGGGGAGTGGGCGCAATTAATCCCACGTCTCCCCCCGTGCCTCGCCTCCTCGGCTTCGCCGTACGAGGCTATAAATAGGGGGAATAGGAGGAGCGGCAGATGCTCGCACGCTCGCCCTCGCTCCGCCACTTTCTTCTTCTTCCTCCTCTCCGTCGCTGCAGCTACTCGCCGCCGCGCCGCTCCTCCAGTCATCGCACTACCCTGCAGCTTCTCCGCCCCGGGGCTGCGCTTTCGCCGCCGCCGTGCTTTCTCCATCGGCCTCTCGCCCTCATGTCGCGTGGCGGAGACGGGGACGGCTCCAACGTCCACGACGATCACATCGACTTCCTCCGCAAGACGCGGCGGTTGCCCGGCCGAGATTATGTGCGGGTCCTTCTTGCGCCGGAGAAGAAGATCTCGCCGGCGCCGGAGGAGGACGAGTGGGTGATCTTCCACTCGCACTGCCTGCGCGGCCTCGGCCTGCGAGCGGCTTCTTCTGCTCCTTCCTCGAGTTTTACCAGCTCCAGCCGCACGACCTTACCCCAAATACGGTGGTGCTGCCGTCTGCCTTTGTCACTTTGTGCGAGGGCTTCCTCGGCGTCCTTCCCACCCTCGAGCTCTGGGGGGAATTCTTCCAGTCCAAGCTCGGCACCGCCATGAGGGGCGTGCCAGCTCAGAGCGGCGCCTTCATCGCGATGCGGAGGCCGGTGGCCGACAATCCCTTTCCTCCCATCACGCTGATCCAGTCGGTGAAGCTCTGGCAGCAGTCCTATTTCTACATGAAGAACGTCGCTTCGCAAGGCGACTACGTTAACTTGCCGGCTTATGTAGCCGGCCCACCGGCTGGGAGGCGGCCCCAATGGTCCTATCGGGCCAAAACACTGTCGCCTGCTGGAGCCGCCGCCGTCGCCCGACTCCGGGTACTGGTCCAGTCGGAGGGACTGACCGGGCCTGACCTGCTGGCCGCCTTCGTGGCGCGCCGGGTGCCCCCGCTCCAAGGCCGCCCTCATATGATTTGTCAAATGAGCGTCCACCTTGATCCGAGTCGGCTATGCACCAAGGAGATGCCTCACGCGGAGGTAGCTCATATGGTGAACTACCTTGCTAACTGCAAGCTCACCGACGAGTGGCAGTTTGGCAAGGAGCCGTACTCCCGCGCCAATCCCCCGCCTTCGGTAAGTTTTCTTCTCGTTTCCTCTTCATTTTCTCTGTTGCCAAGTTCTTCCTGGCCGACTCTAACCAGTCGGCTTGTTTTTGACAGAGCCCCCTCCTTTGACCGGCAGCCGTAGCCGCGGGGGTGGAACGCCAGTACCTCCCCGACCGGGCAACGGACGACTTGGACGACCCCGACTTGGGGGCGGCCGCTCTGGACGACGACGCCGTGGGGGGAGGCGGCTCGGCAGGCGGCTCCAGGTTCGGAGCCAGCTTCAAGGACTGGCCGGATGACGACGAGGCTGAAGTCGTCCCGCGCCGTCAGCCGGCGTCCGATCACCAGGGCGCAGGTTCATCCGCTGCGCCGGCTGCTCGAGGCGGCGCGCAGAAACGCCAGGCCGCGCCGATCCTTTTTGGCAGTCGGCCGAAGAAGCCCAAGAGTATGGCGGCGGCGACTAAGCGGGACGAGGCGGCCGCCAAGGCCGCCCGCTTCCGCAAGATGGTGAAGCAGCCGCAGATGGTTTCGGCGTAAGTGTTAATTCTCTCACGTATTCCTTCTTCTTTTTGTTGATATTCTTCTGAGTCCTTGTCTTGAATTAAAAAACAGGGCTCCGCTTTCTCTTGAGCGGACCGCTGCCACCTCCGTGGTTGGAGCGGCGGGAGGGTCTGCAAGCGCCTGCCGCGTGGACCCCCGTGCCGAGCTTCAAGCGGCGACGGAGCGGAATGCGCGGGAGGCGGAGGAGCTGAGGGCGGCCACTGCCAAGGCGGCGCAGGAGACGACGGAGGAGTCGGCGGAGGCACAAGCCGACGCAGCGGCCAAGGCTCAGGCGGAGGCTGCAGCCGCAGAGAGGGCGACGGAGGCCCTGCATAACCGGCCTCCGCAGCTTGTCGTCCCCCTTCGCGCTGTGGTGCCCGAGATCCCGGTGCCCCCGCCGGAGGAAGCCGGTGGCGACCAGACGGGGATGGAGAGGGAGGAGGGCGACGTCGTCGTCCTGGAGAGGGAGGCGGCACCGCCATCGCCGACTGGGGTGTACCAAGGCAGCCGACCTAGCGCGCCGCCCGTGCAACCGGCTGGAGGCGAGCCGGCTGCGAGGGCAGACCTTGTGGTCCGGTCGCCATCGCGCCAGCGCGCAGGGAAGGCGACTTCAGCGCCGGACCCGCAGAAGGCCGCGGGCTCTAGCTCGTCGGCCCAGGATCTGGAGACGGCCAGCGCCAGCTCGCCGGCGTGGACGTCGGGTGGTGGGACGGCCGTGCTGAACGTGGCGGCGCAAGAAGTCCAGAACCGGCTTCAATCCCAGGCCACTGTGCTGAAGCAGTATACTCAAGAGTTCCTCGCGACGCGGACGGCCATTCGGGTGAGTCTTCCCGCCTTTTTGTTTCTTGTTCTTGATTTCTTTCGTGGGGGCGCGTCAGCGCACCCACTGGGTGTAGTCTCCGAGTTTCGAGTCGGCTGCTGAGCAGGCGGCTTGGAACTTCTTAGTAGACTTTGATTGCTATCTTGTTCTTATTCGCTCCTCTGTCCTATTTGCAGGACTATCACAACCTCCGCGCGGCTACCTTCAACTCCCAGGCCCGAGAGCTGAACCAGAAGACCATTGATCCGACTGAGAGCCGAAGTAAGTGCTTCATCTTTTATCTCACATGGGGGCGCATCAGCGCACCCACTGGGTGTAGTCCCCGAGATTCGGGCCGACTGCTGAGCAGTCGGGCCGGATCTTTCCTGGCGACTTCTTTCTTATTGCTTTTTTCTTCTTTACCATATCTGCAGAGACCAATGCCGACCCGAGGGAGCAGTTGGGTGGGGCCCAGACTGCCCTTCGCGCCAAGGAAGCCAAGTACAACGCCTTGGCTCAGGAGCGTGACCGCTTGGTCAAGAAGCTGGCCGACCAGGAGGAGAGCCATAAGGCAGCCCTGAAGGCGGCGCAGGACAGCGAGGACGCCCTCCAAGCCGAATACGAGACCAAGGCGGGGAGCTGGGCTGAGCCAAGGCAAGCGCTGAGCGACGGCTACGGCCAGATCGAAGATTTGGTTGACGGTAGGCCGCCTTCTTCTTCGTCCCTTTGCTTGCCGCCTGCCATTTGGTCCATTTTCTGACTTTTTGTTTTTTCTCTTCCTTTCTTACTTGTGTAGAGTACTTCCCTGGTTACTCTGTTGCCGCCAGCCAAGTCATCGAGGCCCACTGCGACGCGCAAAGGCAGGCTGGAGCTGAGATCGCGCTGGATGCTCGCCGGTCGCTTGAGGAGCAGCTTCTCGCGATCCAAGCCCGCCTCCAGCCGGCTCACCGCATGCTCCGCTGTCTTCAGCATGTTGGGGCGCAAGTGCTGGCCGCCCTCTGGCCCGGCGAGGTGGTTCCCCATACCCCCAGTCGGACAGCCGACTGGCTGGAGGTAGCGGTTGGCCGCTTCGAGGCCTGGAAGGCTTCTGCAGCTCGGTCAGGCGCCAGGCGGGGCTGGAGTTCGTCCGAGCTTGGTATCCTGGGCTGGATTTGGCCCAGCTGACCACCTGGCGGCAGGAGTCCAACGAGGAGCTGGAGGCGGTGCGGCCGTCTATCATCCAGCGCGCCTCGGCGATTGCCGACTACACCGACACCAGTGCCTTTCCCCCTGAGGTGAATGATGACGGCGTTGCTCAGCCGGAGGAGTGGTTTGGGCTGAACCCAGCGGATGGTGAAGACTCGGCGGAGGAGATCGACTCCAGTGACGAGGGCGAAGAGGAGGAGGGAGAGGATGGTGAAGACGTCGTGCCAGACGGTGGAGCAACCGGCCAGCCTCAGCTTGATCGTGCCTCCAGCAACGAGGCGCGTGCGAGCGTGCCGCCTGCAGCCGGTGATGATCAAGCCGAGACTCGCCAGCCGGCCACTCCTCCAGCCAGCAGTGTCGTCTCCACTGACCAGCCTGGCTCGCCTGTTGCACCTTTGGCTTGATCCGCCACCTTTGCTTTTCTGTTTATTACTCTTTGAACAATATTTGTTAAGTTTGCGCAGTTCCACCCACTGGGGGTGTATTCAAACTATGTTGAATGCCGGCCTTTCGAAGGCCTTTTGTGTAAATATAATCATGCATGTGCTTGGCTTCCGATTGTATTTGCTTTTCATCCTTTTGGCTGTTTCCTTTGCCGCCCTCCTTTGGTCGCCGCCTTCCCAGCCGGACAGCTGCTCTGCAGTCTGTGGCTGGGGAAGGGCTTGGCCATTTGGGAGGGCAAGTACTCTAGCTTTCTTAGATTGTAGCAAGGTGAATGGGAAGCCGGCCAGCCGGCTGTTCTGACAGCCGGTTGGCGGGGTGGGAGGTCGGCTTGTGTTATATAAGTTCGATAGTCCTTAGCCGTTTTTCGTGTGGGCATCCTTTCCCGCCTTTGACTCTTGCCAGTCGGACAGTCGATTCTTTGAGCTGCGACTTTCAACAAGAGAGGGCTTGGGTGCCGGCACACTACTTGTCTGACTGCAGGTAGAACTTTAATATAACTCAAGGCGGCAAGTCCCCGGGCCGACTGATCGAACCCGGTGCCGGACAGGAAAACAAATGTAGTAATACATTCGTAGGTATGACACTCATCATACATAGATAAAAGAGGGTAGTCCCCGAGTGCTCCTCGGGGGGGCCGTTGTCTTGTACTTAATACAAAAGGTAGTGTGGTACATACTGCATTTAACTGTAAAATCTTCGGAGGAGATTGGCGTTCCATGGTCGTTCCGACTCCTTGCCGGAATCATCTCTCTTGCGTGCCTTCAGCTTCTGTGCGTCAATCAGGTAGTAGGAGTCGTTGCCTAGGGCCTTGCTGATGACGAAGGGGCCTTCCCAAGGAGCCGAGAGCTTGTGTTGGCCAGCTGTTCGCTGGATCAGCCGGAGCACAAGATCGCCTTCTTGGAAGGATCTTGGCTTGACCTTCCGGTTGTGGTAACGGTGCAAACCCTGCTGGTAGATGGCGGACCGGCTGAGTGCTAACAGCCGGCCTTCTTCCAGCAAGTCAACGCCGTCTTCTCGCGCTTCCTTGGCCTCCGCCTCCGTGTACATGGTGATCCGAGGTGAGTCGAACTCAATGTCAGTTGGGATGACAGCCTCGGCACCATATACAAGGAAGAAAGGGGTGAAGCCGGTTGACTTGTTCGGGGTAGTACGCAGACTCCAGAGGACGGCCGGCAGCTCATCGAGCCAGCAGCTGGCCGAACGCTCCAGTGGTACGACCAGTCGGGGCTTGATGCCAGAGAGGATGAGGCCGTTTGCTCGCTCGACTTGGTCGTTTGACTGCGGGTGGGCAACGGACGCTAAGTCCAGTCGGATGCCCTGTGTCGCACAGAAACGTGCCAGTGCTCCTTTGGCAAAATTCATGCCATTGTCGGTGATGATGCTGTGTGGTACGCCATACCGAGTGGTGATATCTGCGATGAATGTCACGGCAGTCGGCTCGTTCAGCTTCTTGATTGGCTTCGCTTCAATCCACTTGGCGAATTTGTCCATGGCGACAAGCAGATGTGTCATGCTGCCGTGCGCCGTCTTGAATGGGCCCACCGTCTCAAGTCCCCAAACGGCAAAGGGCCAGGTGAGGGGGATGGTCTTGAGTGCAGAAGCCGGCAGGTGTTGCTTGGAGCTAAAGACTTGGCACCCTTTGCAGTATTTGACTAATTCCTTGGCGTCTTCCAAAGCAGTCGGCCAGAAGAACCCATGGCCGAAAGCTTTGGCGACAAGTGATCTTGAGGCCGCGTGGTGGCCGCATTTGCCTTGGTGGATGTCCTTGAGGATTGCTATGCCCTTCTCTGGCTCGACGCAGCGCTGGAAGACTCCAGTGATGCTGCGCCTAACGAGTTCTCTGTTTACTATTGTGTATGCTCCGGCTCGGTGTTGAACTTGTCTTGCCGAGATCTCATCAGTCGGCAGCTCTCTATTTACCAGGAAGTTGAGGATGGGTTGGGCCCACGATGGAGCTGTGACTTCTTCTATTGCCAATACGGCTACTGCGACCAGGGTGGGTGGGTTGGGTGGTGAAGAGTTGGAGTCGGCCACCGCCTGTTGTGTCGTTGCAGTCCCCGGGCCGGTTCTGAAGTCCCCGAGCCGGGTGCGCCTACGGCAGTCCCCGAGCCACCTGTCGAAGTCCCCAAGCCGCCTGCTGGGTTCCCCAAGTCGGATCCGACTGCATCAGGGTCAGGCGGTACGAAGATGGAGTCTGATTCTGGAGATGGCTTGACAGACGGTTTGAGGAGGCGTTGGAGAGAGACGCCGGTTGGTATAGCTTGTCGGGTGGAGCCGATTCGTGCCAGGGCATCTGCTTGCTCGTTGTCGGACCGTGGCACGTGAAGGGACTCGCATCCTTCAAAGTATCTGCTGATTTGCTGAACGAGGAATCGGTAGCTCGCCATGTTTGCATCCTTGGCGTCCCAGTCGCCAGATGATTGTTGGACTACCAAATCCGAGTCGCCATAGCACAGGATCCGGCGGATGCCGAGCTCTTTGGCTAGCCGGAGCCCATGTATGAGCGCCTCGTACTCGGCCACGTTGTTGGAGGCGGCAAAATGAATTTGCAATGTGTATCTGAGTTTGTCGCCCTTGGGAGAGGTGAGGACGATGCCGGCTCCCAAGCTGGTGCGCATCTTGGATCCATCAAAGTGCATCCGCCAATGAGTGGAGTCGGGAGCCGGCGGTAGGTACTGGGTCTCGGCCCAGTCGACAAGGAAGTTGACCAATGCTTGGGACTTGATGGCGGTGCGAGGCTGGTAGAAGATCGTGTAAGGAGCCAGCGCAATGGCCCACTTGGCCACCCGGCCGGATGCATCCCGGCTGCCTATGATCTCGGCAAGCGGGGCAGTACATACGACCGTGATGGGATGCTCTTGGAAGTAGGGCTTCAGCTTCTTGGCAGCGAAGTATACTCCATAGCACATCTTCTGGTAGTGCGCGTAGTTTTGCTTCAAGGTGGACAGTACTTCGCTCAAATAATACACCGGCATCTGGACTAACTGAGCCCAGCCTTCTTCTGGGCGTTGGACCACAATAACTGTGCTGACCACTCGGCTAGTCGCGGCAATGTAAAGGAGCATGGGCTCTTTCTCAGTTGGCGCCGCCAAGACAGGTGGCGTGGTCAGCATCTTCTTCAACTCGTGAAAAGCTTGGTCTGCTTGGTCGTTCCACTCGAAGTGGGTGGACTTTTTCATGAGTCGGTACAGGGGGAGAGCCTTCTCTCCTAGCCGGCTGATGAAGCGGTTCAGGGAGGCCAGGCACCCGGTAAAATTTTGGATGTCTCGCAGCTTGGTAGGAATCTCCATTCTCTCTATGGCCTTGATCTTCACTGGGTTGCACTCGATGCCGCGTTCGGAGACCAAGAAGCCTAGAAGCTGGCCGGCTGGTACTCCGAACACGCATTTCTCAGGGTTGATCTTGATCTGAAACCGGCGCAAGTTGTCAAATGTTTCTCTGAGGTCTTCCAGCAGGGTGCCGCGCTTCTGCGTCTTCACCACAATATCATCTACATAGACATGGGCATTTCTGCCGAGTTGCTTGAGGAGGCATTTCTGCATGCAACGCTGAAAAGTGGCACCGGCATTTCTCAAGCCAAATGTCATAGTCAGGTAGCAGAAAGCTCCGAATGGTGTGATGAAGGCGGTCTTCAGGCGGTCGGCTGGATCCAACTTGATCTGATGGTAGCCTGAGTAAGCATCCAAGAAACTCAACAGCTCGCATCCGGCTGTGGAGTCTATCACTTGACCGATTCGGGGTAAGGCAAACGGATCTTTGGGGCTGGCTTTGTTGAGGCTGGTATAATCTATACACATGCGCCATTTATTGTTTTTCTTCAATACAAGGACCGGGTTGGCAAGCCATTCTGGAAAAAACACCTCCATAATGAAGCCGGCTGCCAGAAGCCGGGCTATCTCTTCTCCTACAATCCTTCTCTTTTCCTCCGACAGTCGACAGAGAGGTTGTTTGACTGGTTTTGTGTCTGCTCGGACGTGTAGCTTGTGCTCGGTGAAATCCTTCGGAACACCCGGCATGTCCTTTGGGGACCATGCAAAGATGTCCCGATTCTCACGGAGGAAATCGACGAGCTCGCCTTCCTATTTGCTGTCCAGGTTTGCTCCAATGACGGCAAACCTCTCCGGGTTCTCTGGGTCCAGAGGTATCTTCTTTGTTTCCTTGGCCGGCTGGAAGGAGCCTTGAGCATCATATTCCTTGGGGTCAGGGGACAGGGCCGGCTGCTTGCCGGCCATGGCCACGACTCGGTCCAGCATCTTTTTTCCTTCGGCAATCACGAGGGACTCGGCTAGCCGGCTGCTGGCTGCAACACACTCAGAGGATTTCTTGTAGTCTCCGGCTATGGTGATGATCCCCTTTGAACTTGGCATCTTCATCTTGAGGTAGGTGTAGTGGGGCACAGCCATGAACTTGGCCAGGGCAGGTCGGCCAAGCAACGCGTGGTAAGGGCTCTCTAGATCCACCACTTTAAACCAGACTGCTTCTCGGCGGAAGTGATCCTTGTCTCCGAAGAGAACATCTATCTTGATCTTGCCGATTGGTTAGCAGGACAGGCCGGGTACGATGCCATGGAACACAGTCCGGCTTGGCATGAGTTGCTTCGTCTTGATGTTCAGCTTCTCCATGGTGTCACGGTACAATATGTTGATGCTGCTCCCACCGTCAATCAGTACACAGGAGAAACGGGCAGCTCGCCTTTCTGTCGCGAGGGTGGCGTCCAACACCAATGCATAAGAGCCGGGAGACGGCATCACCTCTGGGTGATCGGCCCGGCTCCAGCTGATAGGCTTCTCAGACCAATGCATAAACTCTGGGTTGTTAGAGGCGACCGCGTTGACTTCTTGGTGTTGTCGGCGCCGACTGCGCCTGTCTTCAGTTTGGCTTGTAAAGACGACGTAGGCGGCATGCTCGTCCGGGAACTCGTCTTGAATGGCTCCGACTGCTGGTCGAGCAGCCGGCTACTGAGGGGCTGGAGGTGGCTGGCCAGCAGGTGGAGGCAGCACCAGCCCTTCGCCTTTGGAGATTCGCGTGAGCCAATGACACTTCCGAGTCGTGTGGTTGGACGGCTTCGCGCCGCTGTGGAACTTGCAGGGGGCATCAAGGGTTTGCTCGTAGGAGAAAGCTGGCTGCCAAGCCAGCCTGCCGCCCTTCTGCTTCTTGGGCATGGGCCGCCCTTCAGGTTGTTCGTCTTCGACTGTGGCTACTTGCCGACTGGTGGAAGGCGGCATAGGGGCCTTGCGCTTGTTGTCGTTTGGGTACGGGCGTCGATTGGAGTCACCAGCCGGCGTCTTGGGAGCCGGAGCGAGCACCTTTCCAGAGGCATCCACTCGAAGCTCAGTCTTCATTGAAGAGTCGGCCGTGGTGTACTTGTCTGCTATGATCAGCAGCTCATCGAGGGTAGTCGGCTCGTCGCAGAGGAGCCGGTGTTTGAGGAGGGTGCCCTCTCGGCACCCGGCGGTGAAGTACTCTATGGCTTGAACCTCGTGCACCCCTTCACAGGAGTTGCGGAGCTCGGCCCAGCGCGTGAGGTAGTCGCGAGTTGATTTGCTGGGCCCTTGGACGCACAAGGAGAGCTGGCGGGGCTTGGGAGGCCACTTGTATGTGCTGGTGAAATTGCGGATGAAGACTTCCGTGAAGTCTAGCCAGCCGTTGATGCTGTAGGGCTTGAGGCTGTTCAACCAGGTGCGTGCCGTGCCTTGAAGCATGAGCGGGACGTACTTCACGGCAACGCGCCTGTTGCCATTTGCTATGCGGACTGCGGTGGAGTAATCGATCAACCAGTCTTCCGGCTTCACGGAGCCCTTGTATTTTGGCGTGTCTCTTGGGAGTGAGAACCCTTTGGGGAAGGGCTCATCGCGGATGCGGGGGCCAAAGCAAGGCATACCGACATCATCTTCTTCTTCTAGCGCCAGGGATCGCGCTAGGCGGTCGATCCGGTGGCGGGCGTCATTCTCGCCGACTCCTTCGCGGTGGCCTAGTCGGCCGCCGAGAGTCGGATGCGTAACAGGCGGCGGGGTGGGATATCTCTCCCCACGAGGCAGGGGAGGAGGCGGATTGCCTCGTCGTTCCACAGCTTGGGGGCGGCCTTCTGCGTCGCGCTCGATGGTGAGCCGAGTCCGACTGCGGGTAGCAGCCGGCTCCTTGTCTTTTCTCGCGCGCGCGCCGCCTGAAGTCGGTGTTCGGGATGTCGCGCCGTGCTCTAGGCGTGGGGGAGGACTTTCAGCGCGGGCGCTGGCTTCATGCCGCTCCGCGGCCACGTCGATCAGCTGCTGGATGCGTCTAGTCATGTAGGGGAGCTCGTCGGCCTCCAGCCCGTTCAGCTCGTCTACGGCCGCCTGAGCGGCACGCAGGTTCTCGAGTGGCGTGGCATAGACTGGGCGGTCTGCTCCCAGCATGCTGGCGATGGCCGCGCCACGCTTCTTGACGATGCCGGCTCGGCTCGGCCCACCAGGAGGCGGCGTACCAAAGGCGGCACGGACGACTTCGCGCTGGTGAGCCTCAGTGAGGCGTCTCATGGATGCTATCTTCTGGCCCTCCGCGATGAGGGCGAGGCGGCGTGCCTCCTGTGTCTCGGCGTCGGCGTCGGCCGGGATGGGGGTGGACAGGTCGTGTAGCTCCGCTTGTAGGGCGTCGTGGGCGTTCTCGCCTGAGGCGGCGCCGTGGCTGATGACCAGCACCTCAGTGACAGTGTTGTCGCCACTGTCGGCTCGAGGAAGAGGGTCGTCGATGATCACCAAGTTGGTGGGGAAGGCGTCAAGCGATGCCGTGTCGGAGTCGACAAGCATCGGGTCGGTGGAGCTGACCGACTCCAAATCCATAGCAGGCTCGCTGGAGACGTGAAGCTGGTCGAGGAGGCTGACGAGGCGGCTCTCGGGGCAGTCTGTGCCCGCGTCGGACGCAGGCTCGTCGGAGATGCGAGCCCCGCCAAGAAGATCGGTGAGGCAGCTCGCCGCGCAGGCGTCGTCGACGCCTTGCAGCGCATCGGGGCAAGCGCCATCGGGCGTGCCGGGCTGGCTACGCTCGCTGGGAAGGAAAAGGGTTCCCGTCCAGAACAGGTCTCCGGACGATGGTGCACCTGGCCCCACGGTGGGCGCCAAATGTCGGGTGGTAGGTGCGACATATGCCAACGGGTGGCTTATCATTGTGGGAGCCAGTAAGACATCGCTGGTGCCTGGAAACGGGATAAGGCGAAGACATGCACGCCGGTGAATCTTCCCCAGGTTCGGGGCTCTCCGTGGAGATAACACCCCTAGTCCTGCTCTGCGGGGTCTCCACATGATCACTAGACCAACACAAGTGGCTACAAGTGGCTCCTTGAGCTGTTTGGCTAGAGGAAGAAGAAGGGCAAGGCTAGCTCTCCTCTTCTCTCTATGTGGTGTCTAAAACTCTAAGGGATCAACCCTTTGCATGGGTGTCCTGGGGGGTTTATATAGGCCTACCCCCCAGGGGTACAATGGTAATCCGGCTGGATGCGGGTCCAGGCCGTCAGTGTCTGTATCCGCCGGCTTCTCCGCCGACTGGTGGGTCCCGCCGGCTGCCGGCCTCTTGGCCGACAGGCCGGCCCCACCGCCTGGGGGTCTTATTGCGTGTATCAATGGATATCTCATTCCTTGATGTATCTTTCAGTTGATATCCTCCAAGTGTTGATTTATTTATTTGGTATCTTTTCTTCACTTGGTATTTCTTTGTCAATTGGTATCGGTTCTTGAAAGTCTTGAGCATGCATATTGACTTCATGTATTTTCTTTGGCATGCTTTCTTTCTTTGACCCAATATATAGGGGAAACTCCACCAAGTCTCAAATTGGATGAGATGTGCATGAAATTCATTTTCATATCTATTTGCACATATTTATGTGGAGTTTGTCCTATGTATTGTTGGCTCTCTAACTCTTTTGTCCCAATGAGTTTGGGTACCATTTTGTTTGTGTTGTTGTTCTAGGAACAATTGGAGATGCATTGGATGCTTGGCTCACTCACAAGGAAGGTGGTGTCACCATGTGCTTATTGGAGTCAAGCTAGGATGCTCAACAAACTACTATCTACTACCTTCAATTGGTTTCTTCTACATCCTTCCAATGCCATCTCGGTAACAAGTGTCTATTCATACATTATTTTCTTGCATTCAACCTTGTGTAGGTTGCATCTTGGCATGATATTCATTCCATCTTGTGTTACTTGTTTCCTTTCTCAAAGCATCTCAACATTGATCTCATGTTGCTAGTTGTGATGTCTTTGATGGTTGTGTGGTAGGAATTCATTTATGGGACAATTGCATTTTTGCCCCTAGTTGGAACCTACCAACAGGTTTTGCCCTTACTTTTTGACTCTGCTCAGTTTTGCCCTTAGATTTCCCCCCGAGGTCACCCGAATGCCCTTTGACCGTTTGACAAATACTTTGAAAATTCATAAAAAAATTATATGAACTTAGAAAAATGCAAATAAGATATCAAAATGTTCAGACAAACATTACATTTACGTGCATATCATTTGCATTAAGGACAAAAGTATCATTTAAACTACCCGAGGTTATAATGTTATTAACATTATTAAAAATAAAAAGGGAATAGAAATACTGTTTTCAAGAATAAAAATTACATGCAAATGTAGGTGATATTTTCTGAAAATCCTAATATCTTTTTTGCATTTTTCTGAGTTCATATCAACTTGTTATGAATGTTCAAATGACTTTGACCATTATTTTGAAACTTCATAACAAGTTGACATGAACTCAGAAAAATGCAAATAAGATATCACGATCTTCAGAAAATGTTACCTACATTTGCATCTAATTTTTATTCCTGAAAAAGTATTGTTTATACCTTTTTATTTTTAATAATGTTAAAAACATTAATAAACTTAGGTACTTTAAATGGCACCTTCTTCCTGAATGCAAATGACATAGACATAAAGGTAATGTTTATCTAAACATTTTTATATCTTATTTGCATTTTTCTGAGTTCATATCAATTTGTTGTGAATTTTCAAAGTGTTGGTCAAACGGTCAAAGGGCATTCGGGCGACCTCGGAGGAAAATCTAAGGGCAAAACTGAGCAGAGTCGAAAAGTAAGGGCAAAACCCGTGGGTAGGTTCCAACTAGGGGGAAAAATGCATTTGTCCCATTTATATACAATAAGACCATATCTAGCCATGTGCTATGCTTTCAAGCAAATATCTTATTGGTATATTTATGGCTTCCTTTGGATATCTTGTTCTTTCTTTTTTGTAACTATTTCGTGTGTACATCCTTCTTTGTGGATTGATATCATCATAATTCATCTACCTAGAATCTTATACACTTGAGAGAAGTTACATCTCTAGTTGATATCCTTATTCTTTCATGTCCACCATTTTCTTGGTGGTTCCGTGAAAGGATTTATCGTTGAGTGCGGGTCTTATATCGTTGCATCTTGATGCACTCTTTTGTGGTGAAGATTGTTTCCCGCATGCTTGTCTTGACGAGCTTTGCCATTTCGATTGGTATCCCTCTTCTTGACAATGCTATCATTTTCTATCTTCACCATGGGTTGTCACAAGCCTTGGTTATTCATTTGCATTCTAGTAAGCTTGTGAACCTATTTACCTTTTTTGTATGTGTGTGGGAAGGACATGTCTTGCACCTTGTATCTCATTTATTCAAGACTATGTTGATGCTTAATGCTCATCATCATATTAGTCTTCTCAAGTGCTTTGACATGACTCACATACATCGGTTTGGTTGAGCCTATTCCTAAGTTGCATCTTTTACATGTTGCTCAACCATGTGTTTGTTGCAAGTGCTAAGCTTAATTTTCTATATGCTCACTTGCACTTGTTGTGAGGTTCTATTGATTTTGGGGGAGTGATGATCCTATTTTGTGCTTGTTGTATCCAAAGACAAAACTAAATAGTGCACAAATCATGGGGAGCTTCTCTAGTTTCTATAGAACACTTCTTTGCTCTTATCATAATACCCTTTTGCATGTGGCTCGTAGGATCTAGTTGGTTCAATTGGTATCTTTTGATTACTTGTTTCAATTGGTATCTTTTGATTGCTTGTTTCTCTCTTTGTTATGTCTTTGTGGCATATCATCCTTTAGCAATCTTTGGATCCTCAATATAGTCTGTCTTCCTCCTAGTATTTATCTTTGATACGTGTGTTGCATTCCACTCCTTTTGATAAATACACAATCTATTGAGGAACACATTCTATATTGGCCTTCTAAGCATTTCGCCCATTTTGGCAATCGATGCCAATGGGGGAGAAGTTTCACAGAGTTTTGTGGAGAAGTTTAGAGAGTTATTTCTTCTTACTTTGATTTTGGTCCTAAAATTTTGCATCTCATACGCATGCATTATTGGTTGTTGCATTGCATGGTGATGCATAATTCCTTATATAAACTCTCTTGAAAGTGATTGTCATCAATTACCAAAATGGGGGAGATTGAAAGAACATGCGGTGCCCCCATGTTTGGTTTTGGTAATTGATGATGTTCTCTATGGACTAATGGTTGCCTTGAGTTATATTTGAAGGATTTGTCCATAGGTTTTTATTGAAGTCCATGTGTTGGTTTCAAGGAGTTTATGTGTTGACCAAGGTGCTATTCAAGGAATTGTCCAAAGATTAGTCATGTAGAAGACATGATACAAGGTTGATCAAGACTAAGTAAAGTGTGAATCAAGTTGATCAACACTCAAAGCGTAGAAGATGTACCGAAAGGGATCAAGTGATCCCATGATATGGTAAGCATTGTCCATTACGCTTTGTGTACTAACCCATGGTCTATGTGAGAGTTCTATGTGGGGGTAGGTATGTTTCCATGGGCTTGTGTCAATAGGAATATCTCATACAACCCATGGAGGATGACATCAAGTGGTTGTCGGTGTCAAAACTGGCAGATCTCGGGTAGGGGGTCCCGAACTGTGTCTCTGAGGATCGAGGGTAACAGGAGGCAAGGGACACAGTGTTTACCCAGGTTCGGGCCCTCTTAATGGAGGTAATACCCTACTTCCTGCTTGATTGACTTTGATGAGTATAGGAGTTACAAGAGTTGATCTACCTCGAGATCGTAATGGATAAACCCTAGACGTCTAGCTTGTATGATTATGATTGCCTCTACGGACTAAACCCTCCGGTTTATATAGACACCGGAGGGGCCTAGGGTTGTACAGAGTCGGTTTAACAGAGAAATGAATCTTCATATCCGCACGCAAAGCTTGCCTTCCACGCCAAGGAGAGTCCCATCCGGACACGGGGTAAGTCTTCCGTCTTGTTTCTTAACGGCCCACCAGTCCGGCCCATGTCACATAGCCCGAACGCCTGAGGACCCCATAATCCAGGACTCCCTCAGTGGTGATCGTCATCAATATTGCAGTGTGCAAGTTCTAGTGGAGCATCACGAAGAGATCATTGATACGTCTCCAACGTATCTATAATTTTTTATTGTTCCATGCTATTATATTATCCATCTAGGATGTTTTATATGCATTTATATGCTATTTTATATGATTTTTGGGACTAACCTATTAACCTAGAGCCAAGTGCCAGTTTCTATTTTTTCATTGTTTTTGAGTTTTACAGAAAAGGAATACCAAACGGAGTCCAATTGACGTGCCAAATTTTGATGATTTTTTATGGACCAAAAGAAGCCCCCGGAATAAAAGGGTTGGGCCAGAAGAGTCCCGGGCTGCCCACGAGGGTGGGGGGGTGCGCCCCCTATCTCGTGGACGGCTCGGAGACCCCCCTGACGTGAGACCTACGCCAAAAATTCCTATAAATACAGAAACCTCCAAAAAATAACCTAGATCGGGAGTTCCGCCGCCGCAAGCCTCTGTAGCCACCAAAAACCAATCGGGACCCTGTTCCGGCACCCTGCCGGAGGGGGGATCCATCACCGGTGGCCATCTTCATCATCCCGGCGCTCTCCATGACGAGGAGGGAGTAGTTCACCCTCGGGGCTGAGGGTATGTACCAGTAGCTATGTGTTTGATCTCTCTCTCTCTCTCTCTCGTGTTCTTGATTCGGCACGATCTTGATGTATCGCGAGCTTTGCTATTATAGTTGGATCTTATGATGTTTCTCCCCCTCTACTCTCTTGTAATGGATTGAGTTTTCCCTTTGAAGTTATCTTATTGGATTGAGTCTTTAAGGATTTGAGAACACTTGATGTATGTCTTGCATGTGCTTATCTGTGGTGACAATGGGATATCACGTGATCTACTTGATGTATGTTTTGGTGATCAACTTGCGGGTTCAGTGACCTTGTGAACTTATGCATAGGGGTTGGCACACATTTTCGTCTTGACTCTCCGGTAGAAACTTTGGGGCACTCTTTGAAGTTATTTGTGTTGGTTGAATAGATGAATCTGAGATTGTGTGATGCATATCGTATAATCATACCCGCAGATACTTGAGGTGACATTGGAGTATCTAGGTGACATTAGGGTTTTGGTTGACTTGTGTCTTAAGGTGTTATTCTAGTATGAACTCTATGATAGACCGAACGGAAAGAATAGCTTCATGTTATTTTACTACGAACTCTTGAATAGATCAATTAGAAAGGATAACTTTGAGGTGGTTTCGTACCCTACCATAATCTCTTTGTTTGTTCTCTTCTATTAGTGACTTTGGAGTGACTCTTTGTTGCATGTTGAGGGATAGTTATATGATCCAATTATGTTATTATTGTTGAGAGAACTTGCACTAGTGAAAGTATGAACCCTAGGCCTTGTTTCAACGCATTGCAATATCGTTTGTGCTCACTTTTATCATTAGTTACGTTGCTGTTTTTATATTTTCAGATTACAAAAACCTATATCTACCATCCATATTGCACTTGTATCACCATCTCTTCGCCGAACTAGTGCACCTATACAATTCACCATTGTATTGAGTGTGTTGGGGACACAAGAGACTCTTTGTTATTTGGTTGCAGGGTTATTTGAGAGAGACCATCTTCATCCTACACCTCCCACGGATTGATAAACCTTAGGTCATCCACTTGAGGGAAATTTGCTACTTTCCTACAAACCTCTGCACTTGGAGGCCCAACAATGTCTACAAGAAGAAGGTTGTGTAGTAGACATCAAGCAGTTTCTGGCGCCGTTGCCGGGGAGGTTAGTGCTTGAGGGTATATCTTTAGATCTTGCAATCGAATCTTTTAGTTTCTTGTTTTATCACTAGTTTAGTTTATAAAAGAAAACTACAAAAAAATGGAATTGAGGGTTCCTCATATGCTTCATCTTTTTAATATCTTCCATGAAAATAAGGTAATTGTGCCCAAGTGCTAGAAGAAGAATGCATTAAAATGTTTGGCACTAAATCTTTGGATGATGAGCATGATTGCAATGTTGTTAGTACGAACTCTTTGAATATCCATAGTACTAATGATGGTTGCACTAGTCAGGATGAAAATGTCTCTTATAAGCATGTCAATTTTTGTGGAGTGCATAGAGTTTGCAAGTACACACCAAATAGGGAAGATAGATTTTGCAAGAGGCATAAGTATTTAGAAACTAAATGGTCGCAAGAATGGCTAGATGTTTGTGCTGAAAATTTAAATTTTCATAGCCATCCTTGTGAACTTTGCAATGAACGTGGTCATTTAAATATCCAATGCAAATTGTTTCATGATCGTATCGTGTCCAAATATTGTGATGACTTGATTTCCCTTGCGCATCATAATGAACTTAGTATGCTTGTGGGTTATGAAGAAATGAAACATATAACTAAGGATATGCCCGAATTTGTCCTTGATAAAGTTCTTGATTTTGATCTAGAGGAAATTTATATGTATTGTGCGGTGAATCGCATTGAAAATCCTTATATTGCCAATTACATAAATACAAGAAAACGAATAGAAGATGAAGAGAATACTAATTAAAGGGAAGATATTTCCCAATATCTTCCAATTCTTTCTTATGATGAATCAGGTAACGAGGAGGAGCTTTCTATTCAACCAATCTCATTAATAAGGAGCTCAAAAAAGAGGGTTAAACCCACACATGATGTGAAGAAGAAAAAGAAAATACGGAGAAGCAAAGGTAGAAAGGTAGCCCTCCCAAATGATGTTGCTCCTATTACTCATTGTGATGATGATAATTGCTATACTATTGGTGCTATCCATACTATTAATTATGAGAGTGATTATGCTTATGATATGAAAAGGCCCAAGCTTGGGGATGCTATGTTTGATGAGAATGACATGTTTGAGAATATAGTTGCTACAATTAATGTTTGTCCCAAGCTTGAGGATGCTATGTTTAATGAAGATGATATTTTTAGTCTCCCAAGTTTTGATGAGCAAATTTATTATGATGATAGCATGCCTCCTATTTATGACGATTATTGTGATGACACTTATGCTATAAAAAGTAGTGATGATTATATTTATAAAACTTGTCATGATTATGATGACCCTTTTTCTGAACATTACTCTTTTAATGTGGAAACAATTTATAGCATTCGAGTCTCTTATGATACTCCCACTATTTTGAATGAGAAGAATTTTGCTTATGTGGAGAGTAATAAAATTTCTATGCTTGTAGATCATGAAAAGAATGCTTTATGTGATAGTTATATTGTTGAATTCATTCATGATGCTACTGAAAATTATTACGAGGGAGGAACATATGCTTGTAGGAATTGCAATAATATCAAGTTTCCTCTCTATGTGCTTAAAGTTTTAAAGTTATGCTTGTTTTACCTTCTATGCTAGTTGTTTCATGTTCCCCTAAATTGTTTTCTCATAAAATACCTATGCATAGGAAGTGGGTTAGAATTAAATGTGCTAGTCATATTCTTCATGATGCTCCCATTATGTTTCAATTCTTATCTTTTATGTGAGCATCATTGAAATCATCATGCCTAGCTAGGGGCGCTAAACGTTAGCGCTTGTTGGGAGGCAACCCAATTTTATTTTTGTCCTTTGCCTTTTGCTCCTTTTTAGTAATAAATAATTCATCTAGCCTATGTTTATATGTGGTTTTATTGTTTTAATTAGTGTTTGTGCCAAGTAGAACCTTTGAGAAGACTTGGGTGAAGTCTTTGCGATCTTGCTGTAAAAAACAGAAACTTTAGCGCTCACGAGATTAGGTGCCATTTTTTTACTGGAGGGTGCTTTTAGGTTGATTATTTTTGAAGATGATTAATAGAAAAATTCCTCAGGTCCACCAATTTATTTCAGAATTTTTGGAGTTCCAGAAGTATACGTTTGATACAGATTACTACAGACAGTTCTGTTTTTGACAGATTCTGTTTTCATTGTGTTGTTTGCTTATTTTGATGAATCTATGAGTTGTATCGGAGGGTATTAACCATAGAGAATTTGGAAAACAGTAGATATTACACCAATATGAATTTAGAATGAGTTCACAACAGTACCTAAGTGGTGATTTATTTTCTTATACTAACGAAGCTTCCGAGTTTTCTGTTAAGTTTTGTGTTGTGAAGTTTTCAAGTTTTGGGTAAAGATTCGATGGACTATGGAATAAGGAGTGGCAAGAGCCTAAGCTTGGGGATGCCCAAGGCACCCCAAGGTAATATTCAAGGACAACCAAGATCCTAAGCTTGGGGATGCCCCAGATGGCATCCCCTCTTTCGTCTTCGTTCATCGGTAACTTTACTTGGAGCTATATTTTTATTCACCACATGATATGTGTTTTGCTTGGAGCGTCATTTTATTTTATTTTGTTTTGCTTGATGTTTGAATAAAATACCAAGATCTGAAATTCTTAAATGTTAGAGAGTCTTCACATAGTTGCATAATTATTCGACTACTCGTTGATCTTCACTTCTATCTTTCGGAGTAGTTTGTCATTTGCTCTAGTGTTTCACTTATATCTTTTTAGAGCATGACGGTGGTTTTATTTTGAAGAAATAGATGAACTCTCATGCTTCACTTATATTATTTTGAGAGTCTTAAACAGCATGGTAATTTGCTTTGGTTATGAATTTAGTCCTAATATGATGGGCATCCAAGAGGGATATAATAATAACTTTCATATAAAGTGCATTGAATACTATGAGAAGTTTGATTCCTTATGATTGTTTTGAGATATGAAGATGGTGATATTAGAGTCATGCTAGTTGAGTAGTTGTGAATTTGAGAGATACTTGTGTTAAAGTTTGTGATTCCTGTAGCATGCACGTATGTTGAACCGTTATGTGATGAAGTCGGAGCATGATTTATTTATTGATTGTCTTCCTTATGAGTGGAGGTCGGGGACGAGCGATGGTCTTTTCCTACCAATCTATCCCCCTAGGAGCATGCGCGTAGTACTTCGTTTCAATAACTAATAGATATTTGCAATAAGTATGTGAGTTCTTTATGACTAATGTTGAGTCCATGGATTATACGCACTCTCACCCTTCCACCATTGCTAGCCTCTCTAATACCGTGCACCTTTCGCCGGTATCATACACCCACCATATACCTTCCTCAAAACAGCCACCATACCTACCTATTATGGCATTTCCATAGCCATTCCGAGATATATTGTCATGCAACTTACCACCGTTCCGTTTGTTATGAGACGTTTCATCATTGTCATATTGCTTTGCATGATCATGTAGTTGACATCGTATTTGTGGCAAAGCCACCTTTATAATTCTTTCATACATGTCACTCTTGATTCATTGCGTATCCCGGTACACCGCCGGAGGCATTCACATAGAGTCATATTTTGTTCTAAGTATTGAGTTGTAATTCTTGAGTTGTAAGTAAATAAAAGTGTGATGATCATCATTATTAGAGCATTGTACCAAGTGAGGAAAGGATGATGGAGACTATGATTCCCCCACAAGTCGGGATGAGACTCCAGACGAAATAAATAAATAAAAGAGGCCAAAGAAGCCCAAATAAAAAAAGAAAAAAGAGGCCATAAAAAAAGGCCCCAAAAAAACAAAAAAATGAGATAAAAAGAGAGAAGGGGCAATGCTACTATCCTTTTACCACACTTGTGCTTCAAAGTAGCACCATGATCTTCATGATAGAGAGTCTCCTATGTTGTCACTTTCATATACTAGTGGGAATCTTTCATTATAGAACTTGGCTTGTATATTCCAATGATGGGCTTCCTCAAGATGCCCTAGGTCTTCGTGAGCAAGCGAGTTGGATGCACACCCACTTAGTTTCTTTTGTTGAGCTTTCATACACTTATAGCTCTAGTGCATCCGTTGCATGTTAATCCCTAGTCACTCACATTGATATCTGTTGATGGGCATCTCCATAGCCCGTTGATACGCCTAGTTGATGTGAGACTATCTTCTCCTTTTTGTCTTCTCCACAACCACCATTCTATTCCACCTATAGTGCTATGTCCATGGCTCACGCTCATGTATTGCGTGAAGATTGAAAAAGTTTGAGAACATCACAAGTATGAAACAATTGCTTGGCTTGTCATCGGGGTTGTGCATGATTTAAATATTTTGTGTGATGAAGATAGAGCATAGCCAGACTATATGATTTTGTAGGGATAGCTTGCTTTGGCCATGTTATTTTGAGAAGACATGATTGCTTTGTTAGTATGCTCGAAGCATTATTGTTTTCATGTCAATATTAAACTTTTGTCTTGAATATTATGGATCTGAATATTCTTGCCACAATAGAGAAGATTACATTGATAAATATCTTAGGTAGCATTCCACATCAAAAATTCTGTTTTTATCATTTACCTACTCGCGGACGAGCAGGAATTAAGCTTGGGGATGCTTGATACGTCTCCACCGTATCTATAATTTTTGATTGTTCCATGCTATTATATTATCCATCTAGGATGTTTTATATGATTTTTATGCTATTTTATATGATTTTTGGGACTAACCTATTAACCTAGAGCCTAGTGCCAGTTTCTATTTTTTCCTTGTTTTTGAGTTTTACAGAAAAGGAATACCAAACAGAGTCCAATTGACATGCCAAATTTTGATGATTTTTTATGGACCAAAAGAAGCCCCCGGAGTAAAAGAGTTAGGCCAGAAGAGTCCCGGGCTGCCCACGAGGGTGGGGGCGCCCCCCCTATCTCGTGGACGGCTCGGAGACCCCCCCTGACGTGAGACTTACGCCAAAAATTCTTATAAATACAGAAACCTCCAGAAAATAACCTAGATCGGGAGTTCCGCCGCCGCAAGCCTCTGTAGCCACCAAAAACCAATCGGGACCCTGTTCCGGCACCCTGCCGGAGGGGGGATCCATCACCGGTGGCCATCTTCATCATCCCGGCGCTCTCCATGACAAGGAGGGAGTAGTTCACCCTCGGGGCTGAGGGTATGTACCAGTAGCTATGTGTTTGATCTCTCTCTCTCTCTCTCATGTTCTTGATTCGACATGATCTTGATGTATCGCGAGCTTTGCTATTATAGTTGGATCTTATGATGTTTCTCCCCCTCTACTCTCTTGTAATGGATTGAGTTTTCCCTTTGAAGTTATCTTATTGGATTGAGTCTTTAAGGATTTGAGAACACTTGATGTATGTCTTGCATGTGCTTATCTGTGGGGACAATGGGATATCACGTAATCTTCTTGATGTATGTTTTGGTGATCAACTTGCGGGTTCAGTGACCTTGTGAACTTATGAATAGGGGTTGGCACACGTTTTTGTCTTGACTCTCCGGTAGAAACTTTGGGGCACTCTTTGAAGTTCTTCTTGTTGGTTGAATAGATGAATCTGAGATTGTGTGATGCATATCGTATAATCATACCCGCGGATACTTGAGGTGACATTGGAGTATCTAGGTGACATTAGGGTTTTGGTTGATTTGTTTCTTAAGGTGTTATTCTAGTACGAACTCTATGATAGATCGAACGGAATGAATAACTTCATGTTATTCTAGTCTTCATTGAGCCAATGCAATCAAGAAAGGTGGTCCAACTTGAGGGAGTCAAGACCGTCATCATCTACCTCAAGTGGACTATGTGCAAGGAAAAGGTTTGTCCTTGATATTTTTTCTATTTTACCGGTCTTATGGTGTTAGTTGGGAGACCAGATTATAGGATCGATAGCCGTACTATCAAGGGGGGCTCTCGAGTGAGTAGCTTGATCGCATAGTTCGGTGAGAGCTCAAACCATTGCATTCTTGGCATCATCATATTTCTTTGTTCTTGTTTGGGTTTTCTCTTTGTGAGGTTTTAGAGCTTGTGGTTATCTTCATGACAAGCTCAAGTTCATCGAAAACCAATTTCCTATGCATCTTATTTTGCATTTTCGGTGTTTGAGTTTTTACTGGTCTTATTTGAGAAAGGGTTATCATCATTTTATTTTGGGTATTTTCTAAATTGCTATTTCTTGATATTTCTATCAAGATTGTGTTAGCCCTTGTCTTTAGCTTTCCAACAAACTTGGTTTCATCAAATTCGGAGTTCGTTTGCAAAAGTTGTGGCCGTTTCAATTTTACCGGATCCAGCATCTCTCTGCCTAGTGCGGGTGCCCGGGGTCACCCGAGCCCCTCCATAGTGACCTCTTTGGCCGGTCCGGGTGCCCGGGGTCTCGCCTCCCGGGTGCCCGGGGTCATCCGGGGCGCTCCCTCTCCTCCTCTGATCACCCCGGGTGCCCAGGGTCTTGGACCCGGGTGCCCGGGCTCCTCCGCCTCCTCCTCTCGGCCCCCTCAGGGTGCCCGGGGTTGGGACCCCCGGGTGCCCGCCCCCCATGCCGCTGTGCTTCCCTTGTTCGTCCGGGTGCCCGGGGTTTTCCCCCCGGGTGCCTGGAGTTTAGTGGCTTTTTCTCTGGGTTGTCCGAGTGCCCGGACCCCTTTTGTCCGGGTGCTCGGGGTAGAACGGTCATTTTTTTCTTGGGGGTATTTATACCCCCCTTCTTCCTCCTCTGACCTAAGAAAAATCTGAGCAAGTTTTCCCCCACCATTGTTGACCTCTTGGATCTTGCTATCTCTCAATCCCTCCATGGATTCTTGCTAGTTTTTTGGGGAAAAGAGAGAGGAGATCTAGATCCACATTTCCACCAATCATTTTCTCCTCTATGTGAGGGGAATCCCTTGGATCTAGATCTTGGAGTTCTTGGTGTTCTCTTTCTTGTTCTTCCACTCATTTCCCTCCCTAGCATTAGTTGCTTTGGTGGGATTTGGGAGAGAAGGACTTGGGCACTTCGTGTGCCCTTGCCATTGCATTTGGTGCATCGGTTTGAGTTCTCCACGGTGATACGTGGAAGTTACAAGTTGAGAAGCTTATTACTCTTGGGTGGTTGGTACCCTTGAGCTTGTTCCTCTTGGGTGCTTGGGCGCCCTAGACGGTTGGTGGTGTTTGGAGCTCAATCATTGTGGTGTAAAGCTCCAGGCAAGTGTCAGGTTCTCCAATTAGGTTGTGGAGATCACCCCGAGCAATTTGACGGGTTCCGGTGACCGCCCCCAAGGGTTGCCAAAGTGTACGAGTTCGGTGACCGCCCCCAAGGGTTGCCATTTGTACGGGTTCGGTTACCGCCCTCAAGGGTCCCTTAGTGGAATCACGACATCTTGCATTGTGCGAGGGCGTGAGGAGATTACGGTGGCCCTAGTGACTTTTTGGGGAGCATTATGCCTCCACACCGCTCCAAACGGAGATTAGCAACCGCAAGGGTGTGAACTTCAGGATACATCATTGTCTCCGCGTGCCTCGGTTATATCTTACCCGAGCCCTTTACTTATGCACTGTACTTTGTGATAGCCATATTGTTTCTTGTCTTATATCTTGCTATCACTTAGTTGTTTATCTTGCTTAGCATAAGTTGTTGGTGCACATAGGTGAGCCTGGTTGTTGTAGGTTTTGTGCTTGACAAATTAACCGCTAGGTTTATTCCAAATTTGTTCAAGCCTAAACAGTAATTATTTTAAAGCGCCTATTCACCCCCCTCCAGGCGACATCCTCGATCTTTCACCCGGGTACGACAGAGGCTGCCTGAACTCCCAGTGCCACCGCGCTTAGTGCGCCGGGATGTGCAGACGCTGCCGACCGGAGCAGGCACGCGCCGACGACGGAGGAGGAGGGGGAGGAGGAGCACGGGAGGATGATGTGGGCGTCCTGGGACCGGGGGTGCCCAGACTTGCCTGCCTGTGGCCCATGGCGTGGCTCCGTCGACGGCCTGGTACGGCCCAGCTTCATCAACAACAACTCAAGACCCTCGCGAGGGGCCAAGCCTCGCGAGGCGGATGACACCAAGACCTCCACGGGGGGCGGCCTCCCTAGGCTGGCTCCCGAGGAGCAGAGATATCTATGCAAGGTGCACCTCGTGAGGTTCATATGACGTGAGCCGTGACGACCAAGGCCAGGCGGGTGCCAGCGGGCGTAGTCTACCAGTTTCCTCTTCGGTGCTAAGGAGGCAAGCGTAGGCGTGGGGTCCCGAGGAATCAAGCAAAGGTTTCCATATCGGTGCAACAAGACCTAGACCGCCAGGACGATAGGACGGAGGTCATCGCAGAGCCCACTACAGCGTCACCACTAGAGGCTTTTGCAGGCGAAGACCGCTTTTGTCAGGATAACTTGTACTAGTTGTCTCCCTTCGAATTTGGCCGTTGTGGGATCCCTTCCCGCCTACATTTGGGAAGAGGACCAAGGCCACTATAAATAGGACTTAGCCACCACCATAGAGGGGGATCCATTCCACCCTTACCAGCTCACCAGCTAATCGAGCACAAGAACACCTCACCTCCTGAGGCTGTTCCACCACTGTACTAGTTCATCCTCAGCCCCTCGAGGCAATCCACCACAAAGCTGGAGTAGGGTATTACACCGCAAGGTGGCCCGAACTAGGATAAACTGTTGTGTCTCTTGTCCCTTGGGTTTGTCGAGCTAGGCCTTGGAATCATTGACCAGGCAGACTGGGGAGGACGAGTTCTTCACACGCACCCCAGAGTTCGAACCTCTCAAGGGTCTGCGGAACCTCGAATCCGACATTTGGCGCGCCAGGTAGGGGTGCGTTGAAGCTTCGCCTCTCCGTCCGCTTCGCTTCTCCTTCTGCTTCGCTTCTCCGTCCGCTTTGCTTCGCCGACTAGCTCCCATGGCGAGCATCGTTCCTCCGGCTGGACCGACAAGCGCGCACGGAGGCGCTGCGGACCTCCGGGCTTTCACCCCCTCCTTGCGGCAGGTACAGTGGCCGCCCAAGTTCAGGCCAGAGATGCCGCCTCGCTTCGACGGTGCGGCGGATCCGACAGGTTTCCTCTAGGCCTACGAGGAGGCCGTTTGGGCGGCCGGCGGCGACGACAAGGTCATGGCCAACTGGTTTCCCATGGCCCTCACTAGTGTACCGCGCGCCTGGCTTCTCAGCCTGCCAGGATCTTCTGTGGCCTCCTGGGAGGAGCTGCGCGGCCTCTTCGCGGCACCGGCGCCCCACGCCGTCGCAACCCTCCTCAGCGGTTCGCAGGAGCCGCCCTCGGACCGCCACGTCAAGCAATTCTTCCGCCAAGTGGGTGTCGCCCGCGTGCAGTAGGGAGCTCCTCCAGGGTGGACGGCGCCCAGAGCCGACCTCACCTTCGACTCAAGGGACCACCCCGCGACCATCGCGGGCGCAGGCGTGCTCCCGATGCTCTGCACCCCACCATCTGCAACGTGGCGGTAACCAAGACCCTCATCAACGGCGGGGCCGGCCTCAATGTGCTCTCCGTGGAAGCTTTCGGCCTGCTTCACGTGCCACATGGCCGGCACCGCCCCACCAAGCCATTCTCCGGGGTTGTTGACGGCTCCACCAGCCCCCTGGGGCAGATCCGCCTCCCCGTCACCTTTGGCACCCGCGGCAACTATCACACCGAGCTCATCGACTTCGACATTGCCCGCATCGGCCTCCCGTACAACGCTATCCTCGGGTACCCGTCCCTGGCCAAGTTCATGGCAGCAACTCACCCCGCCTACAACCTCATGAAGATGCCCGGGAGTAGCGGCGTCCTCGCCATGGCTGGAGACACCAAGGAGGCCCTGACGGCCCTCAAGCTCGCCTTCAGAGCCACGGCCGCAGCGCGCCCGGCAGATGAGACAGCCTCCGAGGTCCCGAAGGCCTGATTGCTGACCTCAAGGCCACGGCCGCTTTGGGCGTGAAGTGCCTCACCATCAAGGGCGACTCCCAGCTCCTCGTCAACTTCTCCAACAAGGTGTATGAGCTGAAGGATGAACACATGGAGGCATACCTGGCGGAGGTACGCAAAATTAAGAAACAATTCTTGGGCCTGGAGCTGCAGCACGTGCCTCGCGACACGAACAAGGAAGCCGATGATATCGCCAAGAGAGCATCCAAGGGCCAGCCTCAGGAGCCCGGCGTCTTTGAGGAGCGGCTCTTCAAGCCTTCAGCAGCCCCTCCGGCTGCGGAGCCAACACTGCCTCAGGAGGAGCTCCCCCCAGCATCAATCTCGGGAGCCCCCGCCTGCGGCCCAACCTCAGGAGCACGCCTGCTCCTCGCGCTCGAGCCTCAGGAGGGGTGCTGGACCAAGGAATTCAAGGAATACTTGCTTCAGGGAACCCTGCCGGAGAAGGAGGAAGATGCGCAGCGCGTGTCTCGGCAGGCCACAGCCTACAACATTCAGGACGGTGAGCTCTACCGAAAATGACCAAACGATGTTTCCTTGCGATGCATCTCCAGGGAGCAGGGGTACGAGATGTTAACCGACATACACGGCGGAGACTGCGGGCATCACTCGTCATCGCGCACCTTAGTGGGCAAGGCGTTCCGCAGCGGATTCTACTGGCCCACGGCGCTCAACGACGCGACCGATCTGGTGAGATCCTGTGAAGCTTGCCAGTTCCACGCCAAGCAAATCCACCAGCCTGCTCAGGGCCTCCAGACCATTCCGCTCTTGTGGCCGTTTGCGGTCTGGGGGCTGGACATCTTGGGTCCGTTCCCTCGAGTGCCCGGGGGCTACCGCTACCTCTACGTCGCCATCGACAAGTTCACCAAGTGGGCAGAGGTGGAAGCAGTCTGCACCATCCCGACCGGCTCGGCGGTCAAGTTCATCAAGGGCCTCGTGAGCTGGTTCGGAGTCCCTAATCACATCATCACCGACAATGGCTCACTATTCACTAGCAATCTCTTCAAAACATATTGTGCTAACCTTGGAACGCAGATATGCTACGCCTCAGTGGCACACCCCAGGAGCAACGACCAAGCTGAGCGCGCAAACGCAGAGGTCTTGAGGGGCCTCAAGGCAAGGACTTTCAAGAAGAAACTCGAGGCCTGCGGCACGGGCTGGCTGGACGAGCTCCAGTCCGTGCTGTGGTCCATTCGCACCACCGCAACCAAGCCAACCGGTGAAACTCCATTCTTCCTCGTCTACGGAGCTGAAGCGGTTCTCCCACACGAGGTCAGGCATCGCTCCACGTGGGTCTTGGCGTTTGACGAGGCACGCCAGGACGCCACGCGGGGGATGGACCTCGTGCTGGGGGAGGAACGCCGCCGTCAAGCCTCGCTCCGGGCGGCAAGGTACCAGCAGGCGCTGCGGCGGTACCATTGCTGCAGCGTCCGCCCCAGGAAGCTCGAGGTGGGTGATCTCGTCCTGAGGCGGGTGCTCTCCAGGGAGGGGCTGCATAAGCTCTCGCTCATGTGGGAGGGCCTGTTTACGATTGCCCGCGTCTCCAGGCCTAGCGCCTCACGCCTGGAGACGCAGGACGGGATCCCCATCCAGACCGCATGGAACATCCAGCACCTCCGAAAGTTCTACCCATGAAGCAAGGCCCAGTGCCTGTGAAGGTCTCCGCTCGTGACACTCTCACGTAATAATGAGTGGGATTTTATATGCCCCGGAGTCTCCGAAGAGCCGCCGTCGGGTCTCAGGGGCTCCCTCCCACGTCCTAGTGGCAGCACTTAGCTCCGCGCTGGTGACAAGACTAGAATAGGTGCCGGGCGCGACTATTCATTTGCTTACTTTCTGTAGTTGGTTTGCAACCGTTTAATGGAATTTGGAGTTCTAGCGTTTTCCGATCGCCAGTTGGGTTTTCTCTCCTCTCGCTTGCTCGCCTCTTTGTATTGGTTTAGGGAAAGCGTCAGTTGCCCGTTGCTCTTCCTCGCGCGCCTCGCGCGGGGGCTAGGCAAGTGTGCGCGTGCGCGTTGGGCTCGCCCACGCTGCGTACAGACCTCGCCAAAGCCCTGTCGCCCCAGGGCTTCGGCTTCCTTGATCTTCGCGAGGCGCCTCGAGTAAGCCCGTGATTTACGCGCCCTCTTCAAGTCCATGCCCCCCGGGTACTGCGACGCGGTGCACTGAGACACGATTAGCCCATGCCCGAGGGCTCGCGCAAGGAGGAACAAGGCACCCGACAGCTTTTCTGACAAATCCTGTAGCTTTATTATGCCTCCCGAGGTCAGCGGCTCCTGGGTCGGTAGCAAGGAGGCCTCACAAGATGCTAAAGGGCGCGCCCTCACGAGGCGAGAAACTACCCCGAGTGTATCAAGCTAAGTTATCCCTCCGCACCTACGCGGAGCACGAACATCATAGCATAGCACAAAAGCAATGAACATAGCATAGTGTCATAAGTACCATGGTTCATTACACGTCCCAGCAGGGCCCTCTACTTTTTTCAAAATGCAGGAGAAAGAAAAGGTTAAACAGAAGCGGCCCGCGCGATCGCAGCAGCTCCCGAGGCATGGCTCCGGAGGCCCTCCGGGCTCAGCTTGAGCCCTCCTCCCGCTTCACCGAGGCGTGGCGGCGAGAAGATCCTCCACCTTCCTCGAAGCGAGCCCGGCAGCGTGGCGGCTGGTCGTAACCGCCGCTGCTTGGGCTCTCGCCGGAGGAAGAGCCGCCGCTGCTGAACGAGCCGCGGCCGTCACCAAGGGCAAGCTCACCCTCAGCGCCACCGCGGCTGTCGTCAAGGCCAAGCTCATCGTCGCCGCCGTCGTCTTCAGGGGAGCACCCTGCGCGGCGGCCATCTCCCCCAAACACCCTCACGTAGAGGGTCGCGACTACGTTGTACTTCAAGTGGAGGGTGCACCTCCCGCTCAAGCCACGCGCGCGGGAATACATCTGCCAGCCGCGAGTCAGAGCCACGTTGCCCGCGACAGAGACCTCGAACGCGGCCCACGAGGCCTTACTATAGCAGCCATCAGCCTGCAGCCAGAGGCCGCCAGGCCCCGTGGCCGGCAACTCGCCGGCAAAGAAGCGCGGAAGCTTGAGCCAGGTGCCGGCCGGCCTCTCCGACCACATGACGAACTCCGGAAGCACCTCCGCCGAGTGGAATCACGACCTTGGAGGCCGGGCAACCATGGTGCGCCTTCCTTCGTCGCAGGGGGTGCCTCGCCCTTGGCGGCTTCCGCCACGAGAAGAAGCACCGCCACGGCCGCCCAGGGCGGCACCGACCCCCGAAGAAGTGCGCCCGCGCCCCCGAGGGGCCACCACAGGGGTCGCGACGTGCTTACGGGGGCGGCCTCGCCCTCTCTTGGGCGGCGGCAAGCCGGGTCCCTCCTTGGGGGCCTTCCCCTTCTTGGCAGCGGAGAAATTCCTCGTCGGCGCCATGGGTGCGACGGCAAGTCAGCAAGGCTAGGAGGATGAAGAAGCAGCGGGTGGCGGGAAGACGGAGATGAGCAAGGGGGCTTCACCCCTCCCCTCATTTCTAGCCGGAAGGAGGCCAACCGCCGACCTCCACGATCGCACACAATGATGGTTTTCTCTGCATGCAGCAGGGTCTTGTCAAGTCGAACGGTTGCCGAGGCAGCGTGGGGAAGCGGAGACGCCCAAGTCCCATCAATCGCCATGCGTCAACCGAGGCCGCAAGCGGTTGGGGCCTGCGGCGCTTCGCACTTGCCCTTTGGCTTTGCCTCGAAGCCAAGTTCGAGCGCGCCTTGGGCCCCGGGGCTACTATCGGCGTCCTGGGACCGGGGGTGCCCAGACTTGCCTACCTGCGGCCCATGGCGTGGCTCCGTCGACGTCCTGGTACGGCCCAGATTCATCAACAACAACTCAATACCCTCGCGAGGGGCCAAGCCTCGCGAGGCGGACGACACCAAGACCTCCACAGGGGGCGGCCTCCCTAGGCTGGCTCCCGAGGAACGGAGATATCTATGCAAGGTGCACCTCGTGAGGTTCATATGATGTGAGCCGTGACGACCAAGGCTAGGCGGGTGCCAGCGGCGCAGTGTACCAGTTTCCTCTTCGGTGCTAAGGAGGCAAGCACAGGCGCGGGGTCCCGAGGAATCAAGCAAAGGTTTCCATATCAGTGCAACAAGACCTAGACCGCCATGATGACAGGACGGAGGTCATCCCGGAGCTCACTGCAGCGTCACCACCAGAGGCTTTTGCAGGCGAAGACCGCATTTGTCAGGATAACTTGTACTAGTTGTCTTCCTTCGAATTTGGCCGTTGTGGGATCCTTTTCCACCTACATTTGGGAAGAGGACTAAGGCCACTATAAATAGGACTTAGCCACCACCATAGAGGGGGGGGGGGTCCATTCCACCCTGACCAGCTCACCAGCTCATCGAGCACAAGAACACCTCACCTCCTGAGGTTGTTCCACCACTGTACTAGTTCATCCTCAGCCCCTCGAGGCAATCCACCACAAAGCTGGAGTAGGGTATTACACCGCATGGTGGCCCGAACCAGGATAAACTGTTGTGTCTCTTGTCCCTTGGGTTTGTCGAGTTAGGCCTTGGAATCATTGAGCAGGCAGACTGGGGAGGACGAGTTCTTCACACGCACCCCAGAGTTCGAACCTCTCAAGCGCCGGGGGTGCCCTTGCCCTTGCCGCTGCCGGAGCTACTGCCGAAGAGCCCCATGGTTAGGGTTTGGGTTGTCGTCGGCGAGGAAGCACGAAGGGGGTGGTGGGAGGCCAGATGTGGACGGAAGTGGATGAGCCTCCCCCCCCCCCCCCCTCACCCCCGCGCACGCGTGGGTTAAAAAGGTTGGGCGGCCGCCAGGTGGGACCGCGACGGACAACGAGGGGGCGCGTGGCGCGTCCGCGTCGACGCGTTTCAGGCATAATTTTGGGCCGGAAATGGGTTCGTGCGGACGCGGGGCTGACGGTTTTTGGGAATGGATCAGCGCGTTAGGTTAGGCCGGTGTTTTGTCCACGGTGACCCAAACAGATGTGGACGGATAAAATGAGTCGTCCCGTTGGAGTTGATCTTAGGTTATCTTAGGTTAGAGGATCTCTGCCCTCCTCGGGGTCAGGGGCACCCGTTGGAAGGGGCGCTGCAGCTGGGCGCCTGTTTTTTAGTGTTTGAATTAACTGAGGGTCAGCTGCTGCATCAAGCTTGCGGCAAAGAAATTTCAATCGAGATGATCTCGTTCATAATAAACACGTGAAAGAAAGCTTCTCAAGATCTTTGCCAGTAATATCCGGGCCGCCACAGTCGTCGACGAAGTATTAGTTGTTTTTGAACTGACTGAAATGTCGTGCCATATATTAAGTGTCCCTCTCGGCTGGCTTCATCAGAATGCGAAATATCCCGCACGTTTAGATCGTAATCCTTTCATCCTTTGCCTCTTTCCTCCTTGGGAGTCTTCGAGACTGGGTCGCAGTGGATCACATCGAACTAAGAAAGAAATATCTTGGACTAGTTTCACCCGGGGTACCTGCACGCGGTGGCTCGAACACGATAAGCTTAAGCCTAATACAATATGAGAAGATGTCAGGACAGCTGTGACATGATCATGTACTAAACCATGGCATATACCCTGCATTTTGTCGTCTATCCATGGAGCCTATGTGCTAAAAGAAGAACCGGCCTAATTGGCATTCGATCATAATATATTATCCAAGATCACAATATCTAGTCTAGGACTAAATTCAAATGCGAGAGGCGACCTTGCTTGCTCAATAAATCAACTCAAATCCGCCCTGCCTTAGATGCAGCTGCCTGCGCCGTCAACGAAACGCATTATCCGGCTCTTCCAGAAGCTTAATCCTCAGCCTACAAAACTGTCGCCGACGGCGCCATTAATGCTCACAAGTCACAGCTCACAAGCACTGCACTTGCACACAAGTCGCAAGCATTGCACGCACGAAGCCTTCGACCAACGATGTCGTCGACAGCGGACCTCCCGCGGCCTGCGCGCGGCGGCGGTGCCTTCGACTTCGGGCAGGGCAGCGCGCTGGTGCTCGCGTCGTACCCGGTGCTCCTGCTCCTCGTCCTTCTCTCCGCGTTCGTCAAGTACGTGTGGATCGCGCTCGCGCTCTACTGCGCGATCCTGTTCGTGCTCTCCTGCACTGGCCGCTTGCTTGCCGGCCCGGTGGTGTTCGTGCACGACGAGGACACGGCGGCCGTCGAGCGGGGCGGCCTATCACAGGCGTCCATTGCGGCCTTCCCGACGTTCGTGTACGGTGCCGCAGCTTCAGCCGGTGCCGGCGACGGCGAGGCCCAGTGCGCGGTGTGCCTGGAGGCTCTGTCCGGCGGGGAGAAGGTGCGGCGGCTGCCGGTGTGCGCGCACACGTTCCACGTTGGGTGCATTGACATGTGGTTCCACTCGCATGCGACGTGCCCGGTCTGCCGCTGCCATGTCGAGCCGCCCAAGGCCGGCAAGATGGCGCCGTTGCCACCAGAGCCGCCTCTGCCGCCGGTGTAGTTGTTGCTGACTGTGCCAAGACATAAGATTGTACAGATTTAAATTTGAGGTCCCTCACTGCCTCAGTATTGTCTTATTGTACTCTGCTGACGATCGAATACCGTATACTCTTTACATGGTTAATGTGTTACTAACTTCGTCCTGTTTTATTAGTCATTTTATATATTTTTTATCAAATTTTGATCATAGATTTAACTAACAAAATGGTAATGCATCTCGTCAAAAATTATATTGCTGGATTCGTATTTAAACATAGTCTTCGGCAATACTAATTTTTTATGTATAAACTATACAAATATTGTCTTTGGAGGCCGAGCTCCATGGAGCTTGGTTTTGAAAAATCAGAATTTTGTCAAATTTCATAATTTCTACGTTTCAAAAAATTCTGAGAAAAACCCACAGATATACATGAAGGCATAACACACATGTGTGTAAATTTTCAGGGCAAAATAAGTTGAAATGAGGTCTGTGCAAAAAAGAAAAATCTGAGACTTTTTAACACATGACACTATTCATCCTCCCAGGCCATGAATTTGTCTTTTTTTGTATAGGTCGCATTTCAATGTTCTTCATCCTGAAATTTTACACACATACACATAATATCCTTGTTTACTTGCACAATTTTTTCACATTTTTTTGAAATCAAAAAATTTGAATTTTGATTTGTTTTCAGAAAAAGGCCTCCATGGAGGCCGAGAGCCAAACGTCCGTTCTCTATTATTCACATGGTCGGCAATGACCTGCTTCTACAACGGGGACATAAGAAGAATAGAGGCAGTCAATAAATCTCAAATGTCCCTTCTACCAAAGAAGGATGGGGCACTGGATGTAGGGGACTTTAGGCCAATAAACCTTGTGCATGGGGCTACTAAGGTTTTCGAGAAGGTGCTCGCATCTAGGCTTGTGGTCGAGCTGCTGAAGCTTGTTGGAAACCATCAAAGTGCCTTCGCCAAAGGAAGATTGATGCATGATAACTTCATGCTAGTTCAGAGTATGGCTCGACGCTTGCATGCTTTGAAGAACCCCACTGTCCTTTTAAAGCTCGACATTTCTAAGGCGTTCGACTCGGTTCAATGGTCGTTTCTTCTTGAGGTTATGGAGTAGCTTGGTTTCGGCCCGAGGTGAAGATCATGGGTGTGGGGGATTCTAGCTACGTCGACCACAAAGATTATAGTAAACGGCGACCCCGGCGACACTATCTACAATTACAAAGGCTTGCGTCAAGGTGACCCCGTATCGCCGATGCTTTCTATTCTCACCATGGAGCCCTTGCAAAGGTTGTTTGAATGGGCCTCCTACCGAGGGTTCTTGCGGCCCTTGGCAACAACATGAATGAAGAAGAGGCTCTCGATTTTCGCGGATGATGTGGTCTTGTTTGTCAAGCCAGAGCCAATGGACCTTGCTATTTGCAAATGCATCTTTGACCTATTCGGTGAGGCGTCGGGCCTGCACATAAACATGAGTAAGTTGGTTGCGCTACCGATACGGTGCTCGGACCAAAGCATCACTATGGCCAGCTAGGAGCTTGGGTGCTCGGTGGGCTTGTTCCCAGTTCGCTACCTTGGGCTACCGCTGTCCCTAAGGAAGCAATCAGCTGCACAACTTCAATATCTCGTGGATCAGATGGCGAATCGCTTGCTGAAGTAAGGCATGTCTCATGCCTAAGAGTGGTAGGCTTACGTTGGTTCAATCTGTCTTGTGCGCCATGCCCATACATGTGATGATGGCATTGGATCTCCCCATTAAAACGATTGCGGCTATGAACAAGGTATGCAGAGGGTTTTCGTGGTGTCGTAAGGCGGAGGCAAACGGTGGTAACTATGCGGTGGCATGGGAGGCTTTGTGTGCCCCGAAATGGGAATGAGGTTTAGGCTTGCCCAACCTGAGATGCATGAATGTAGCTATGCAGGCCAGATAGCCGTGGCTACAAAGGATGGGCACTAGTAGACTGTGGAGTGAGTTCTCAATTAAAGTGCCAGATGAGTCGATGAAAATTTTCCAAGCGACAACCAGAAGCAATGCACAAAATGGACTCAACCACAAGTGGAATATTGGTGGTTGGACGGGAGGAGGATACATGAGATTGCGCCGGCCATCTATGAGATGATATCGCAGCGTGTTCGAACAACGAGTTTGCTTGGTCAGGTGGTGGAGAACGGGAATGTGGGTTGCGGGCATCAGCCTCAACTTGGGTGCGGATGCCTTACAGGAGTTCCTAGGGCTTTGGCAGAGGGTTCAGACTTGGGAGCCGGTGGAAAATGTGCCGAACAGAATAACTTGGTCTTGGGAGACAAATAGCAAGTTCACAGTGAGATCAGCGTACGCAGCCAGGTTTTAGGGCATGGAGGTTACATCCACAGCGGAGTTGACTTGGAAATCGAGAGCTCCGTCACAATGCAAATTCTTGGCTTGCACTCCGTAATAGATGTTGGACGTCAGATCGCCTTGCCAGGAGAGGGTTGCCGCATCAGGAAAAGTGTCCCCTCTGTGATCAAGAGGAAGAAACAATAGGACATGTGTTACTAACATGTGTCTTTGCCAGGACGATATGGGCGGTGGTCTGTCAGGCGTTGGGGAAGCCTGACTGGATGCCTACTCCGCAGGACTCCCTTGAACCATGGCTATGCAGCAAACAAGGACTAAGCACCATGACCAGAAAAGATCTTCATACTTTCCTCTTGCTGACGATGTGGGAGTTGTGGAAGCATAGGATCGCCGTTGTGTTTGACGGTGCCTTACCATCGATCGGTCTTCTCATGCATATCAAATCGGAAGGCAAGATTTGGTCGCTATCTGGACTTGTGAAAGGGAATGTAGATTTTGTGTTTGCGGGTTTAGAAGGGTGGAGCAATGGGGAGCATAGTCTTCAACTTAGTGGTGGAGTGGATGAGGGAGTCCTGGATTAGGGGGTCCTCGGGCGTCCGGGCTATGTGACATGGGCCGGACTCATGGGCCATGAAGATACAATATGGAAGGCATTCCCCCGTGTCCGGAGGGGACTCTTCTTGGCGTGGAAGGCAAGCTTGGCATTCGGATATGAAGATTCCTTTCTCTGTAAACCGACTTTGTACAACCCTAGCCCCCTCCGGTGTCTATATAAACCGGAGGGTTTAGTCCGTAGAGGCAATCATAATCATACAAGCTAGACATCTAGGGTTTAGCCATTACGATCTCGAGGTAGATCAACTCTTGTAACCCCTATACTCATCAAAGTCAATCAAGCAGGAAGTGGGGTATTACCTCCATCGAGAGGGCCCGAACCTGGGTAAACATCGTGTCCCCTGCCTCCTGTTACCCTCGATCCTTAGACGCACAGTTCGGGACCCCCTACCCGAGATCTGCCGGTTTTGACATCGACATTGGTGCTTTCATTGAGAGTTCCACTGTGCCGTCGTCGAAAGGCTCGATGGCTCCATCGACCATCTACAACAATGCTGCCGGGAAGGAGATTTTTCTCCCCGGCCAGATCTTCATATTCGGCGGCTTCGCACTGCGCGCCAACTCGGTTGGCCGCCTAGAGCAGATCGACAGCTACGCCCCTGGTCACCAGATCAGTTTTGGAAATCTGAACTATGTCGCTGATATCCGAGGAGACTTGATCTTTCAAGGGTTCGCGGCCCCAACCATCGCCCCGGCCTTAGATCCGGAGCGCGTCAGCAGGTCCGAAGACGGGAGTCTAGAGCCCACCGGACTCTTTGCGGCTGTAGAGCCCAACACCGGAGAACTGAAGAGAATAGTGTCACCGGCAATCATCACAAAGCCGGACTCTCCTCCGGACACTAGCACCGAACCCCCAAAGTCCGCGTCATGCGAGCTCGGCTAGGGAACTTCTGTCCCTGTCCAGGCCTCACTCTTAAACGAGGCTTTGGACCTAATGCGCTCCCTCGCTATCGCAGAGGAACCGCTTCCGAATTGCGCCCAGCCCGGACTAGGGGCTGAAAACAGGGAATTTTACTTCCCACCCACCACCCACTTTATAGCCACCTTCGAGGATCTAACAGACATGCTCGACTATGCCTCCGAAGACATCGATGGTATGGACGACGATGCCGGAGAGGAGCAGGCCCAAAACCCGCCGTTCACCGGACGCTAGACGGCGACTTCCTCATACGACGTGTACATGGTGGACACACCTAAAGAAGGCGACGGCGATGATGAGAAGGATCCAGTCGAGGACGAACCTTCTGAGATACCACCAAAGCGTCGACGTCGGCGGCACCGCTCTAAATCGCGTCGCAAAAAAGACAGCAATACCGGCACTGGAGACAATAATACTCCGGAGAATGCCGAAGACCAAGAAGACCCCATCGAACCAACATCCGAACAAGATGATCAGGAGGACGGGCAAGTTGACCCTGACGAGCAAGCACGGAACGAAGAGTCGGAGGATAGTAACTATCTACCACTCTCCGATGACGACGTGAGCCTCGGCGACGAAGATTTTATCATGCCAGAGGAACCCCTCGAACAAGAGCGCTTTAAGCGCCAGCTAATAGCCATGGCAAGAAGCCTAAAAAAGAAACAGCAGCAGCTTCAAGCTGACCAAGACTTGCTCAATGATAGATGGACTAATGTCCTGACAGACGGAGAGTCGGCCAGGAAATTCTGGACCAGGTTCCTAATTAAAAAGAACCAGATTGTTGACTGTCCGGATGCCGAAGCCCTAGCGGCCTTTAAACACAGCATCTGCGATGAATGGCTCGCCCGACACCTCGGCCAGGAAAAGCCGAAGTCTATGGCAGCCCTTACAGCACTAATGACCCGCTTTTGCACGGGCGAAGATAGCTGGCTAGCCCGCAGCGGCAACAATACCAGCGACCCTGGCACTTCCGAAGCTAGAAATGACACCGGAAGGCCCCGACGCAACAAAAACAAGCGTCGAAACAACAATGACAATACCGAAGACACGAATGTCAATGCCAGATGCAGTGGCTCCAAATCCGGTCAACGGAAGAAGCCATTCAAACGAAACAAGGACGGTTCATCAAGCCTGGACCGAATACTTGATTGACCTTGCCAGATTCACGACACTCCTGACAAGCCGGCCAACCACACCAACAGAAGTTGTTGGGTCTTCAAACAGGCTGGCAAGTCAAATGCCTAACATAGGGAGAAAGGGTCGCCCAGCGAGGATGACGACGAGGAACCTCGCGCACCGAAAACAGGGGGACAGAAGAAATTTCCCCCCGAAGTCAAAACGGTGAATATGATATACGCCACTCATATCCCCAAGAGGGAGCGCAAGCGCGCGCTAAGGGACATCTATGCGATAGAACCAGTCGCCCCAAAATTCAATCCATGGTCAGCCTGTCCGATCACTTTTGATCGTAGAGACCATCCGACCAGTATCCGTCATAGAGGTTCGGCTGCACTGGTCCTCGACCCAGTCATCGATGGATTCCACCTTACGCGAGTCCTCATGGACGGCGGCAGCAGCCTTAACCTGCTCTATCAGGATACAGTCCGCAAGATGGGTATTGATCCGTCAAGAATCAAGCCCACCAAAACTAACTTTAAAGGAGTAATACCCGGTGTAGAGGCCCGCTGCACGGGCTCAATCACATTGGAGGTCGTCTTTGGTTCGCCGGACAATTTCCGAAGCGAAGACTTGATCTTCGACATCGTCCCTTCCGCAGTGGCTATCATGTACTGCTCGGACGAACCGCGTTCGCTCACTTCAATGCGGTCCCGCACTATGCCTATCTCAAACTCAAGATGCCCGGACCGCCCGGGGTCATAACAGTCAATGGAAACATGGAAAGCTCCCTTCTCACTGAGGAGCACACCTCGGCCTTGGCAGCGGAAGTACAGGGCGGCCTTATCAAGCCAAATACTACATCGGCGGCCAAGCCTCCGGACACTATTAAACGAGTCCGGATTACACTGCAGAGCGACAGCCCAGCTCGTCAGGAGCTCGATTAGCAATTCGGCCTCCATCTCAGCCCCTACCAAATCGTGGCATATGTACCACGCGTACATAATTACGCACTAAAGATACCATGGGAAAGGATGGAGGCATAATAAAAATAAAGTTCACGGTACGGCTAGACCCTATCCGGACACTCGTATTTCCTTTTTCTTTTCTTTTTATTTTTCCAGGTTCCTTACAACCCACGTCACCTTTTCAACGGTGCCTAGGCCTCTTTTCAAGGCCTATCATGACAACGCAGCGTGATGATCCTCTTGAAGGACAATACACCAAGGAGAAAAGTAGCGTAGAAGCAGGGCAGAGTATCTAAAGGGTCTTTAAAGACCACCTCGTCCATTTTCAGGACCCGCACGCAGCTTTCCCTTGTACTCGGCATGAAAAAAAAACCTTGATGCTTACTACACTAGTTGTACAAATACGTTTTGACGTATCAATCAGACTATAATGGAAGCAGCTTCTAGGCCAACCTATACGGCATTGGCTTATCTCTTAATCTGTGTTTCCCTGTTTTTGTCCGATTGGCATGTACACCTCGGTACGACTTAAATCGCCTGGGGCTCTATTAAGCCACGTACATTTTTAAATACTAAACAAAGTCCGAACACTTTTATAGTACTATTCGGCGTCCCGAATATAGCATTATATGCATCGGCTCCGAATCATATCTTTGGTCAATAGTTGGGTTGCCCGGCTCCTGTGGTTACTACCTTACGTTCCGACTATTCGGCTAAGGTAGTAAAGGGAGAACTACTGCGATTGTGTTTCCAGTTCATCCAGACAAACACCTCAGTAGAGAAAGCCAAAAACTGACTGTCATGATGCGGCGAGAGCTGGTCAGCTATTCGGTGACTAAGTATAAATCTCTTGCGATTTTTTCCGCATTACGTGATAGGACGACCTTTACCCGGCCGGGCATCCACAGCACCCAAGTTCGGATAATCGAACAATACTAGGGGCTGCGTCCACACTCCCATTGTAAAACTCCTATGGCTAAGTGAGAGCGATAAAGCCACATGGTTTGATTGCCTGGTTCGCCGCACTAACACCTCCTTCACGGACCAAGTCGCTGGGTCAAGTGTGTTTAAGTGCTATCCCGAACACCCCCGTACTACCTACGTGGGGGCTGAAGCCGACGACTGACAAACTCTCAGATGTCATAAACGGCCGCACAGGAGGAAATATTTTCAAGTACAACAAGCAATATATCATACATAAGCCTTGTTTCATAATACAGGATTGGACAACATAGATACATTCATTCAAAAATAATGTCTTTCGAACACTGGCCCTCTACAATACGGGATCCTTCCAGGACATCGTCGAAATACCGCTCTGGCGTGCGGTGCTCTTTGCCTGCGGGCGGTCCCTTGGTTGCTGATACGTCTCCAACGTATCTATAATTTTTTGATTGTTCCATGCTATTATATTATCTGTTTTGGATGCTTAATGGGCTTTACTAAGCACTTTTATATTATTTTTGGGACTAACCTATTAACCGAAGGCCCAGTGCAAATTGCTATTTTTTTGCCTATTTCAGTGTTTCGCAGAAAAGGAATATCAAACGGATTCCAAACGGAATGAAACCTTCGGGAGAGTTATTTTTGGAACAAACGTGATCCAGGGGACTTGGAGTGGACGTCAAGAAAGAAGCGAGGAGGCCACGAGGCAGGGAGGCGCGCCCCCACCCTCGTCAGCCCCTCGCAGCTCCACCGACCTACTTCTTCCTCCTATATATATCCATATACCCCGAAAACATCCAGGAGCACCACGAAACCCTATTTCCACTGCTGCAACCTTCTGTACCAGTGAGATACCATCTTGGGGCCTTTTCCGGCGCTCTGCCAGAGGGGGCATCAATCACGGAGGGCTTCTACATCAACACCATAGCCTCTCCGATGATGTGTGAGTAGTTTACCTCAGACATTCGGGTCCATAGTTATTAGCTAGATGGCTTCTTCTCTCTCTTTAGATCTCAATACAAAGTTCTCCTCGATCTTCTTGGAGATCTATTCGATGTAACTCTTTTTTGCAGTGTGTTTGTCGAGATCCGATGAATTGTGGGTTTATGATCAAGATTATCTATGAACAATATTTGAATCTCCTCTGAATTCTTTTATGTATGATTGGTTATCTTTGCAAGTCTCTTCGAATTATCAGTTTGGTTTGGCCTACTAGATTGATCTTTCTTGCAATGGGAGAAGTGCTTAGCTTTGGGTTCAATCATGTGGTGCTCGATCCCAGTGATAGAAGGGGAAACGACACGTATTGTATTGTTGCCATCGAGGATAAAAAGATGGGGTTTATATCATATTGCTTGAGTTTATCCCTCTACATCATGTCATCTTGCCTAATGTGTTACTCTGTTCTTATGAACTTAATACTCTAGATGCATGCTGGATAGCGGTCGATGTGTGGAGTAATAGTAGTAGATGCAGAATCGTTTCGGTCTAGTTGTCGCGGACGTGATGCCTATATACATGATCATGTCTAGATATTCTCATAACTATGCACTATTCTATCAATTGCTCGACAGTAATTTGCTCACCCACCGTAATACTTATGCTATCTTGAGAGAAGCCACTAGTGAAACCTATGGCCCCCGGGTCTATTCTCCATCATATTAATCTCCTATCAACTAGCTATTTATGTCGCCGTTTATTTTGCAATCTTACCTTTCAATCTTTATCATAAAAATACCAAAAATATTATCTTATCATCTCTATCAGATCTCACTTTTGCAAGTGGCCGTGAAGGGATTGACAACCCCTTTATCGCGTTGGTTGCAAGGTTCTTATTTGTTTGTATAGGTACGAGGGACTTGCGTGTGGCCTCCTACTAGATTGATACCTTGGTTCTCAAAAACTAAGGGAAATACTTACGCTACTTTGCTGCATCACCCTTTCCTCTTCAAGGGAAAACCAAGGCATGCTCAAGAGGTAGCAGGAAGGATTTCTGGCGCCGTTGCCGGGGAGTCTACACACAAGTCAAGAGATACCAAGTACCCATCACAAACTCTTATCCCTCGCATTACATTATTTGCCATTTGCCTCTCGTTTTCCTCTCCCCCACTTCACCCTTGCCGTTTTATTTGCCCTTTTTCCGTTCGCTTTTTCCTTCGCTTGCTTCTTGCGTGTGCTTGTGTGTTGGATCGTTCGTCACGATGGCTCAAGACAATACTAAATTGTGTGATTTTTCCAATACCAACAACAATGATTTTCTTAGCACTCCGATTGCTCCTATTACCGATGCTGAATCTTGTGAAATTAATGCTGCCTTGCTGAATCTTGTCATGAAAGATCAATTCACCGGCCTTCCTAGTGAAGATGTCGCTACCCATCTAAACAGCTTTGTTGATTTGTGTGATATGCAAAAGAAGAAAGATGTGGATAATGATATTGTTAAATTGAAGCTATTTCCTTTTTCACTTAGAGATCGTGCTAAAACTTGGTTTTCGTATTTGCCTAAAAATAGTATTGATTCATGGAATAAGTGCAAAGATGCTTTTATCTCTAAGTATTTTCCTCCCGCTAAGATCATCTCTCTTAGAAACGATATTATGAATTTTAAGCAACTTGATCGTGAACATGTTGCACAAGCTTGAGAAAGGATGAAATTAATGATCCGTAATTTCCCTACAAATGGTTTGAATTTATGGATGATTATACAAAAAAATTATGCCGGATTAAATTTTGCTTCTAGAAATCTTTTAGATTCGGCCGCGGGAGGCACTTTTATGGAAATCACTTTAGGAGAAGCTACTAAACTCCTAGATAATATTATGGTTAATTATTCTCAATGGCACACCGAAAGATCAACTAGTAAAAGGGTTCATGCGATAGAAGAGATTAATGTTTTGAGTGGAAAGATGGATGAACTTATGAAATTGTTTGCTAATAAGGGTGTTTCTTCTGATCCTAATGATATGCCTTTGTCTACCTTGATTGAGAATAATAATAAATCAATGGATGTGAATTTTGTTGGTAGGAATAATTTTGGTAACAATGCTTATAGAGGAAACTTTACTCCTAGGCCGTTTCCTAGTAATTCTTCTAATAATTATGGTAATTCCTACAGCAACTCTTATGGAAATTTTAATAATATGCCCTCTGATTTTGAGACTAGTGTTAAAGAATTTATGATTTCTCAAAAGAATTTCAATGCTTTGCTTGAAGAAAAATTGCCTAAGATTGATGAATTGGCTAGGAACGTGAATAGAATTTCTCTTGATGTTGATTCTTTGAAACTTAGATCTATTCCACCTAAGCATGATATCAATGAGTCTCTCAAAGCTATGAGAATTTCCATTGATGAGTGCAAAGAAAGAACCGCTAGGATGCGTGCTAAGAAAGATTGCTTTGTGAAAGCGTGTTCTTCCAGTTTTCATGATAATAAGGATGAAGATCTAAAAGTGATTGATGTATCTCCTATTAAATCTTTGTTTTGCAATATGAATTTTGATAATGATGGGACCGGAGATGAGTCAACTTTAGTTAAAAGGCGTCCCAATGATTCGGAGTTTTTAGATCTTGATGCAAAAATTGGTAAAAGTGGGATTAAAGAGGTCAAAACTTTACATAGCAATGAACCCACTATTTTGGATTTCAAGGAATTTAATTATGATAACTGTTCTTTAATAGATTGTATTTCCTTGTTACAATCCGTGCTAAATTCTCTGCATGCTTATAGTCAAAATAAGGCTTTTACCAAACATATCGTTGATGCTTTAATGCAATCCTATGAAGAAAAGCTTGAATTAGAAGTTTCTATCCCTAGAAAACTTTATGATGAGTGGGAACCTACTATTAAAATTAAAATTAAAGATCATGAATGCTATGCTTTGTGTGATTTGGGTGCTAGTGTTTCCACGATTCCAAAAACTTTGTGTGATGTGTTAGGTTTCCGTGAATTTGATGATTGTTCGTTAAACTTGCACCTTGCGGATTCCACCATTAAGAAACCTATGGGAAGAATTAATGATGTCCTTATTGTTGCAAATAGGAATTCTGTACCCATAGATTTCATTGTTCTTGATATAGATTTCAATCCTTCATGTCCTATTATTCTTGGTAGACCTTTCCTTAGAACGATTGGTGACATTATTGATATGAAAGAAGGGAATATTAGATTACAATTTCCGTTAAGGAAAGTCATGGAACACTTTCCTAGAAAGAAAATTAAATTACCTTATGAATCTATTATGAGAGCCACTTATGGATTGCATGCCAAAGATGATAATACCTAGATCTATTCTTGCCTTTATGCCTAGCTAGGGGCGTTAAACGATAGCGCTTGTTGTGAGGCAACCCAATTTTATTTTTGTTTCTTTCTTTTTGGTTCTGTTTAGTAATAAATATTTGATCTAGCCTCTCGTTAGACGTGGTTTTATGTTTTAATTAGTGTTTGTGCCAAGTAAAACCTATAGGATCTTCTTGGATGATAGTTATTTGATCTTGCTGAAAAAGTCAGAAATTTTCTGCTCACGAAAACAATTGTTAAAAATCACCAGAACGTGATAAAATATTGATTCCAATTGCAGTAGATCAAAAAATTATCTAGGTCGTCCTATTTTGGTAGATTTTTCTGAGTTCCAGAAGTTTGCGTTAGATACAGATTACTACAAACTGTTCTGTTTTTGACAGATTCTGTTTTTCGTGTGTTGTTTGCTTATTTTGATGAGTCTATGGCTAGTATCGGAGGTTATGAACCATAGAGAGGTTGGAATACAGTAGGTTTAACACGTATAAATAAAGAATGAGTTCATTACAGTACCTTAAAGTGGTGGTTTGTTTTATTTCGCTAACGGAGCTCATGAGATTTTCTGTTGAGTTTTGTGTTGTGAAGTTTTCAAGCTTTTGGGTAAAGATTTGATGGATTATGGAACAAGGAGTGGCAAGAGCCTAAGCTTGGGGATGACAAAGGCACCCCAAGGCAAAATCCAAGGAAAACCAAAAGCCTAAGCTTGGGGATTCCCCGGAAGGCATCCCCTCTTTTGTCTTCGTTCATCGGTAACTTTACTTGATGCTATATTTTTATTCACCACATGATATGTGTTTTGCTTGGAGCGTCTTGTATGATTTGAGTCTTTGGTTTTTAGTTTAACACAATCATCCTTGCTGTACACACCTTTTGGGAGAGACACACATGAATCGGAATTTATTAGAATACTCTATGTGCTTCACTTATATCTTTTGAGCTAGATAATTTTGCTCTAGTGCTTCACTTATATCTTTTAGAGCACGGCGGCGGTTTTATTTTATAGAAATAATTGATCTCTCATGCTTCGCTTATATTATTTTGAGAGTCTTTTAGAACAGCATGGTAATTTGCTTTGGTTAAAATTTTAGTCCTTAAGTGATGAGCATCCAAGATAGGTAATTATCATATAGAGTGCATTGAATATTATGAGAAGTTTGATACTTGATAATTGTTTGGAGATATGAAGATGGTGATATTAGAGTCATGCTAGTTGAGTAGTTGTGGATTTGAGAGATACTTGTTCTAAAGTTTGTGATTCCCGTAGCATGCACGTATGGTGAACTATTATGTGATGAAGTTGGAGCATGATTTATTTATTGATTGTCTTCCTTATGAGTGGCGGTCGGGGACGAGCGATGGTCTTTTCCTACCATTCTATCCCCCTAGGAGCATGCGCGTAGTACTTCATTTCGATAACTAATAGATTTTTGCAATAAGTATGTGAGTTCTTTATGACTAATGTTGAGTCCATGGATTATACGCACTCTCACCCTTCCACCATTGCTAGCCTCTCTAATACCACGCACCTTTCGCTGGTATCATACACCCACCATATACCTTCCTCAGAACAGCCACCATACCTACCTATTATGGCATTTCCATAGCCATTCCGAGATATATTGCCATGCAACTTTCCACAGTTCCGTTTATTATGACACGCTCCATCATTGTCATATTGCTTTGCATGATCATGTAGTTGACATCGTATTCGTGGCAAAGCCACCATTTATAATTCTTTCATACATGTCACTCTTGATTCATTGCATATCCCGGTACACCGCCGGAGGCATTCACATAGAGTCATATTTTGTTCTAAGTATTGAGTTGTAATTTTTGAGTTGTAAGTAAATAAAAGTGTGATGACCATCATTATTAGAGCATTGTCCCAAGTGAGGAAAGGATGATGGAGACTATGATTCCCCCGCAAGTCGGGATGACACTCCGGACGAAAAGAAAAAAAAGAAAAAAAAAGAGGCCAAAAAAAGAGAAAAGGCCCAAATAAGAAAAGAAAAAACTAAGAGAAAAAGAGAGAAGGGACAATGTTACTATCCTTTTACCACACTTGTGCTTCAAAGTAGCACCACGATCTTCATGATAGAGAGTCTCCTATGTTGTCATTTTCATATACTAGAGGGAATTTTACATTATAGAACTTGGCTTGTATATTCCAATGATGGGCTTCCTCAAAAATGCCCTAGGTCTTCGTGAGCAAGCGAGTTGGATGCACACCCACTTAGTTTCTTTTGTTGAGCTTTCATACACTTATAGCTCTAGTGCATCCGTTGAGTGGCAATACCTACTCACTCACATTGATATCTATTAATGGGCATCTCCATAGCTCGTTGATACGCCTAGTTGATCTGAGACTATCTTCTCCTTTTTTGTCTTCTCCACAACCACCATTCTATTCCACATATAGTGCTATGTCCATGGTTCACGCTCATGTATTGCGTAAAGATTGAAAAAGTTTGAGAACATCAAAAGTATGAAACAATTGCTTGGCTTGTCATCGGGGTTGTGCATGATTTAAATACTTTGTGTGGTGAAGATAGAGCATAGCCAGACTATATGATTTTGTAGGGATGACTTTCTTTGGCCATGTTATTTTGAGAAGACATGATTGCTTTGTTAGTATGCTTGAAGTATTATTATTTTCATGTCAATATTAAACTTTTATCTTGAATCTTTCGGATCTGAACATTCATGCCACAATAAAGAAAATTACATTGAGCATTATGCTAGGTAGCATTCCACATCAAAAAATTTGTTTTTATCATTTACCTACTCGAGGACGAGTAGGAATTAAGCTTGGGGATGCTTGATACGTCTCCAACGTCTCCAATGTATCTATAATTTTTTATTGTTCGATGCTATTATATTATCTGTTTTGCAAGTTTAATGGGCTTTACTAAGCACTTTTATATTATTTTTGGGACTAACCTATTAACCGAAGGCCCAGTGTAAATTGTTGTTTTTTTGCCTATTTCAGTGTTTCGTAGAAAAGGAATATCAAATGGATTCCAAACGGAATGAAACCTTCGTGAGAGTTATTTTTGGAACAAACGTGATCCAGGGGACTTGGAGTGGACGTCAAGAAAGAAGCGAGGAGGCCACGAGGCAGGGAGGCGCGCCTGCCCCTGGGCGCGCCCCCACCCTCGTGGGCCCCTCGCAGCTCCACCGACCTACTTCTTCCTCCTATATATATCCATATACTCCGAAAACATCCAGGAGCACCACGAAACCCTATTTCCACCGCCGCAACCTTCTGTACGCATGAGATCCCATCTTGGGGCCTTTTCCGGCGCTCCACCGGAGGGGGCATCAATCACGGAGGGCTTCTACATCAACACCATAGCCTCTCCGATGATGTGTGAGTAGTTTACCTCAGACCTTCGGGTCCATAGTTATTAGCTAGATGGCTTCTTCTCTCTCTTTGGATCTCAATACAAAGTTCTCCTCGATCTTCTTGGAGATCTATTCGATGTAACTCTTTTTTGCGGTGTGTTTGTCGAGATCCGATGAATTGTGGGTTTATGATCAAGATTATCTATGAACAATATTTGAATCTCCTCTGAATTCTTTTATGTATGATTAGTTATCTTTGCAAGTCTCTTCGAATTATCAGTTTGGTTTGGCCTACTAGATTGATCTTTCTTGCAATGGGAGAAGTGCTTAGCTTTGGGTTCAATCATGCGGTGCTCGATCCCAGTGACAGAAGGGGAAACGACACGTATTGTATTGTTGCCATCGAGGATAAAAAGATGGGGTTTATATCATATTGCTTGAGTTTATCCCTCTACATCATGTCATCTTGCCTAATGCGTTACTCTGTTCTTATGAACTTAATACTCTAGATGCATGCTGGATAGCGGTCGATGTGTGGAGTAATAGTAGTAGATGCAGAATCATTTCGGTCTAGTTGTCGCGGACGTGATGCCTATATACATGATCATGCCTAGATATTCTCATAACTATGCACTATTCTATCAATTGCTCGACAGTAATTTGCTCACCCACCGTAATACTTATGCTATCTTGAGAGAAGCCACTAGTGAAACCTATGGCCCCCGGGTCTATTTTCCATCATATTAATCTCCTATCAACTAGCTATTTCTGTCGCCGTTTATTTGCAATCTTACCTTTCAATCTTTATCATAAAAATACCAAAAATATTATCTTATCATCTCTATCAGATCTCACTTTTGCAAGTGGCCGTGAAGGGATTGACAACCCCTTTATCGCGTTGGTTGCAAGGTTCTTATTTGTTTGTGTAGGTATGAGGGACTTGCGTGTGGCCTCCTACTAGATTGATACCTTGGTTCTCAAAAACTGAGGGAAATACTTATACTACTTTGCTGCATCACCCTTTCCTCTTCAGGGGAAAACCAACGCATGCTCAAGAGGTAGCAGTTGCGAGCTCTGGGAACTTTTGATGCAGACCGACCGCTTTACGGCATCAAGTCGGGGGCAGGCGTTGACCAGCCGCTTCACGAGCCCGAAGTAAGTGTTGGGTATGGGTTCGGCAGGCCACAGATGGATTATAAAACCCTTCATGGCCAATTCGGCCGTCCTATGCAGTTTGGTCAGCTGTTTCAGCTGATCGCTGAAGGACACTAGATGCTCTGGCGCAAGGTATTGCGACCAGAACAGCTTCTCCGTTGTGCTCCCTTCTTTGGCTTGGAAGAATTCCGCAGCATCAGCAACACTCCGGAGCAGATCTGCAAACGCTCCTGGAGAACTCCAAATCCGGGTCAGTAATATGTATTTCTTCCTCACAAATCTGCTCTACATATTAAAGGCCTTACCAGCCGCAATTTGCTTCGCCTCTTGGATCTCCCGGCAGGCGTTTTGGGCTTCGGTCCAGGCCTCCTGAGCACTTTGGAGGGCCTTAGCAAGTTCGGATTTTTGATCAGAAATCTCATGCTCTAAGGACTCACATTTGCTTATAGCATCCTTGAGCTCTTGTTGGACTTCCTCCACCCTTGAACCATGTTTTAGGCGGGCGGCTCGTTCCTCCTCCGCCTCTTTCTTGGCCTCGGGTAGCGCGCTCTTGAGGGTATCGACCTCTGACGCGTCAGCTATGAGCAAAGTTATAACACTCATTCAGATGGCAAATTATTGCTGATATTATTTCAGAAGCATTTTGGGTATCACATACCTTGCTTTTCGGCTAACTTCTGCCTCAGCTCAGACGCTTCGGCGGCATGAGACGCTGACGCTTGCATCGCCGCCTGTTTGGTTCAAATAAATGTGTATGTTAATCTCCTGTACGAGTCATTAGATCCTATGTTCGGCCTTTCTTTGTGAACACCGAACAGAGTCTCAGGGGCTACTATCTATACACAGACATTTTTTCTCATATAACCAAAAGGTATTACGTACCTCAAAGCCTCTCAGAAGGCTGGTATAGGCCTCATTCAATCCACTTTTGGCGGACCGAACCCTTTCAACCACCGTGCCCATAAGGGTACGATGTTCTTCTACAATGATGGCGCTCTGAAGTGCTTCCATCAAAGTATTCGGCGCCTCCGGATTGACAGAGGTCGCCGGTGGAGTTTGCGCACCCCCTTCTTTCGAAGGAGGCTGCTCACCTGATTCCGGAGCCATATGGGTCTCCGGCATAATATTCGGTTGGGGACCGAATTGGGCATGGCCCCCGTCGTCAGTCTCCATGGGGGTCGATTCCCCCATGTTGCCGGTAGCAGGGATATCGCCCTCTGGAGCCACCTTGGCGGCTCCCTGCACCTCTCCCTGACCCGGAAGGGTCTTTCGGGACAACACTTCGGCATTACCCGTAGCGTTGGGGAAGGAGGCCGGCGGAGGCGACCCGCTGTCCATCACGTTCGGATCCGGCGAATTCCCCGAAGATGAGGATTGTCGAGGGAGGACGTGAGCCGGACTGCAGCACAAAATTATTAAAATCACAAGGCAGAAGGCCGGATAGATATATAAGTACAAGTGCCTTCGGGGTACTTACGATCCGGCCAGGGGCTTCGGCCTGGGGCGCCACTCATCGGCGTCCGATTCAGAGTCATCCGTGAGGGAGATTCTCCCTTTCTTGGACCCTCCGCCTCTAGATCTGCGGAAGCCCCCCTTTTCTTCTTTCCCCCCTTAAGGGGAGAATTACTCTCCTCCTCCCCTTCGTCTTCATCAGGGGAGGAATGAGTCTCAGTGTCTTCGGACACAACGTCGGAAGCGCCTTTACGACGGAGGCCACTTTTGGCCTCCTTGACCTTCTTCTTGGCCTTCTTTTCCGGCGCCTGATAGGGCGCCAGAACCAGCATCCTCGTTAGCAGAGGGATGGCTGGGTCTTCGGGTAGCGGAGCCAGACAGTGAGTCCGCTCCGCCTTCTTCGTCCATCCCTGTGGGAAGAATGGAAAGCTTAGCATGCCCCTTGGATTTACAAGTAGTAAGGTTATCATAAAAACTTATGGGAGACGCTGCGTGAGTACAGTCGAGGCCGAGGTCATCGGTCGTTTTCGGCCACGTCTTTTGGGTCTTGAACAGCAGCTTCCACATGTCTTCGTGCTTCATGCCGAAGAACCGTTGCAGGGTCCGAGGACCGGCCGGGTCGAACTCCCACATGTGCTGAGTCCAGCTTTGGTAGGGGAGAATCCGGCGAAAGAGCATTACCTGGATCATGCTGGCAAGACTTGTATTCTTGTCCACCATACTCTTGATGCGCTTCTGCAGCATCGTCACCTCGTCGGACGACGCCCAGTCCAGGCCCTTATTGAGCCAGGATGTAAGCCGCATTGGAGGCCCGGATTTGAACTCAGGGGAAGTGACCCATGTGGAGTTGCGGGGTTCTGTAACATAGAACCACTCTTGCTGCCACCCCTTCACGGTCTCCACGAAGGTGCCTTTGGGCTAGGTGACGTTGGGGAGCTTGCTCACCATGGCGCCGCCGCACTCCGCGTGTTGACCATCCACCACTTTTGGCTTCACATTGAAGACCTTGAGCCGTAGGCCAAACTGGGGAGGGATGCGGGGGAATGCCTCACACACGACGATGAACGCTGAAATATTAAGGAAAGAATTTGGGGCTAGATCATGGAAATTTAGCTCGTAGTAGAACATAAGACCGTGGACGAAAGGATGGAGGGGAAACCCTAATCCGCGAAGGAAATGGGGAATAAAGACTACCCTCTCGTGGGGCTTCGGAGTAGGGACGATCTGCTTCTTGGCCCGAAGACGATGGGCGACTTCCTTGGCTAAGTACCCCGCTTCCCGGAGCTCCTTGATGTTCTCCTCCGTCACGGAGGAGGCCATCCACTTGCCCTGCACTCCAGATCTGGACATGGTTAGAGTGTTTTCTGGGGGCATAAGGGATCGAAGCTTGGGAGCTGGAGCTCGAGGGCGGATGGGCTGAGGAAGAAGAAGGCGTGGGGTGAAAAGGTGGGTTCTTATCTCCTTATAAAGGCAGTGAATATAGAGCGTCCCCCCACGAGCATTAAAACTCGCCTATTCCCAAGGGGTCGTGCGAACGGCACGGTTGGATTACCCAAACATGTATTGATGGGAATCCCGTAATGAGGGGACACGATCTTTTGCTTTGACAAGACGTGTCACCAGAGACTGCGTCTTAAAACGCGAAACGAGAGAAACGATTCAAAATAATGAGGAGGCTGGATGAAACATCTCGTCTGCAGAATTTTCAATAAAAGACATGTTGTGCTTCTTTTTTAAGTATTATACCCTAGCAGTGGAGGGTTGCGGTTATTACACAAAGCCGGATACAGTTCTTGTAATCAACTGCTTTTAAGTGTTCGGATGAGGAACCCGCCTTGCAATGCCGAAGACAATCTGCGCGCCGGACACATCGTCATTGAAGCCTGGTTCAGGGGCTACTGAGGGAGTCATGGATTAGGGGGTCCTCGGGCGTCCGGGCTATGTGACATGGGCCGGACTCATGGGCCATGAAGATACAAGATGGAAGGCTTTCCCTCGTGTCCGGAGGGGACTCTCCTTGGCGTGGAAGGCAAGCTTGGCATTCGGATATGCAGATTCCTTTCTCTGTAAACCGACTTTGTACAACCCTAGACCCCTCCGGTGTCTATATAAACCGGAGGGTTTAGTCCGTAGAGGCAATCATAATCATACAGGCTAGACATCTAGGGTTTAGCCATTACGATCTCAAGGTGGATCAACTCTTGTAACCCCTATATTCATCAAAGTCAATCAAGCAGGAAGTAGGGTATTACCTCCATCGAGAGGGCCCGAACCAGGGTAAACATCGTGTCCCCTACCTCCTGTTACCCTCGATCCTTAGACGCACAGTTCAGGACCCCCTACCCGAGATCTGCCGGTTTTGACACCGACAGTGGAGTTGTATGTGTGTGAGGAATCACGACATTTGTAAATGACTGGTGGAGGCTTTATATGCCTTTCCTTCTTTAATATATGATATGCACACTCGTGCATATTTGAGAAAAAAACATGATCAACATATGACCCTAAATATGAGGGGTTACTAATAACTCGGGATGGAGGTAGTACGCGACTCCGTACTCTCTGTGTCTGAAAATACCATTAGATTTGAGGTGCCTCACTGCCCCAGTATCACTAGATTTCCTTCTGAAATCATTTTTTTCTAAATTTTGATCAAGTTTATTAAAAATATAGACATTTAGTATATCAAATAAACACCATTAGATTCATCATGAATTATGTTTATATATATATATATTATATATTTAATATTGTAGACATTGAAAATTTTCTTTATAAATTTGGTCAAAGTATATCACGTAAAAAATTACTTGGTCAAAGTTAATGAAACTCTTTTTTGTCTTTTTTGTGGAAGTTAATGAAGCTCTGTTGTCGTGAAACCTATGCACAATGTACTATGGGTACTAATCTCTGTGAAACTATCCGCTTTTCTGTCATATCACTCTAATAGTCGCATTTTGTGCCCTATTGATTGTGATACAGGAAACATGAAATCTTAGTATATCGACACACCTAATCGTGAACCCCTAAACATTAGCTCAATCTTTTTTTAACACGGTACAAACTCACTCGATAGGAATATCTCCTTTCACTGAAGGAACACGAAAAGCCTGAAAAAAACAGAAAAATGTGAGTACCAGTCCTAAATCTAGAAGTTGAACCATGACGGGTTGGTTCCATCACATGTAAACTAACCATCTAAAGTACGCTCAATTTGCAAAGGTCGGCTCAATCGAAATGCTTTCGATGTCCGTCAGAGTAGAGTCGTATAGCTAGTGAGAAAACAACTTTTTTGCGGGACGAATAGTGTGATGGTATACATACGAAGACTATCTACATCCGAAACCGGATCAAAGGATTACCTTTGAGCCTCTGAATGACTTCATTTGGAGTTGACTGAGCGATTTGAAAGTTGCTACCTTTTGTGCACATCGAAGCATCTGCGTTGATCACTCTGGAGATTCTGAGCCATCTCATAAACTTGGTAACGGCCAGATTTTAGGTTCAAACTATATATATTCCCCCACCTATCCCACTTGTTCACTCGAAGCAAATTAAACTCTTATCACATGTTCTGAGAGAGACCTTTGCCATCTTGTGCTGATTTTAAAGAGCTTTCTACTCCGACCATCCAATCCATTGCTTTGAGATCTAACCCCCCACCCCTCCCCCGCCCTTTGCTTCCACCCATACTTCTCCAATCCAAAGCAAAATCCTGATAGAGTTTGAGTGCAAGAGGAGATTATTTTTTGAAGCATAAGAGTAAGACATTTATTACCAAGAAGCCTCGTCTTGTTACTTTTGGAGAGTCTACGTCTCGTAGATTAGCTAGGTGTGCTTGGGAGTCTTCAAAGTTTGTGAAGAATCAGGAAGTTTTTAAGGGCTTAGAGATCGCTTACTGATGGCCTGCAAGACACACATGGCAATGTAGTATCTTCATGTAAATATCTCAATAATAATCGTCCCAATGAAGAGCGGAGGAGAGTAAATATGAGTGGTGTTTCGGTCAGGCCCGAATTGTCACCGGTCTCGTATGAAGTAACGAGTTGTAACACACGAGTTTCCCTTTTTTTACAATGCGTAATTTTTTCTAAATTTGAAACATTTTTCAAATCCATGAACTTTTTTCAAGTTTTGAGATGTTTCTCAAATTCCTAAATTTGATTCAATTTCTTATTTTTCAGAATTAGTCAAAAAAATAAATTCGTGAACTTTTTCCAGGTTCATTTTTTAATTCATGATTTTTCTAGATTCGCATTTTCCCCCAAATTTTGAACATATTTTAAATCTTTTGTAATTGGGGGGGGGGGGGGGGGTGTGAACATTTTGCAGATTCTTGATTTTTGTTTCAAAAGTCAACGATCAATTGGTCCACCTGTTAGAGGTTAGTGCTCGACGTCGACCAGTCTTTTTTTAGGGGGGCGTCCACCAGTCAAACCATTGAGAACCGGCTCACCTGCTCATGGAGGCCAGCTAGCCCACAAACCGCTCGGGTGACCATCGGTCTGCTATCTGGCGTAACAGGCGCTGACTAGTATGTCTCGCGTAGGGCGGCGTGGAATATCCTATTTGCCTCATTCTGCGTCCAATAGTCGACCTTTCGCATGCAACTGGCCATCGAGCGATAAACTAGGCCGGACCATTAACGTGTTCCATCGTTTCCGGTGTTGGGAACCTTCTAAAGCTTCCGAATCGTTTTTTTTTCGTTTCTGTATTTTTGTTTCGTTTATTTTTCTTCTTTCCTTTTCTTTTATTTTCCTTTTCTGTTTCTTTTTTCCTTTTTTGTTAATTTTTCATTTTAAAGTTAAATTTCTTAAAGAAAAGTGCATGTTTAAAAAATCAGAAACTTAAAAACTTGTTTGTGCTTTTAAAAAAGGTTCAATTTTTTAAACAATGGTCGTGTTCTCGGAAATTGTTCATTCATTCAAAACATATTCACATTTTAAAAAATTGCTTGGGAATTTCAAAAAATGTTCCCGTTTTTCAAAAATTGTTCGGAATGTTTTTGTTCATTTTTTTAGAACTTCTTACATAATGACAGGGATTTCAAAAATTAGTCCTGTTTTCAAAAATTGTTCACAAATTTTGAATAATGTTCTTATTTTCAAATTTTTGTTCAGGTATTAAATTTTTTTCTCCATTTCAAAATTCGATCTAAAAATTCAAAATATATTCATGATTTATAAACTTGCTCCTATTTTGAAATTTTGATCAAAATTCAGAAAATGATCATTTTTATGAAAAAATTCAGAAATTTCAAAATATATTTGCCATTTCAGAAAATTGTTCGGGTTTGTCAAAATTTGTTCGTAAGGTTAGAAAATAACCCAAACTTTGGAATATTTATTGGGATTCTTTCAAATAGTGTTAAGTCTGCTAATGCTATTAGTTTTTAACTCTCGCGATGTACTGCTCGCACGAGTCCACTTCTGTCATAGTGGCTAGCTGCGAGCGCACTTGAGCAGGTAGTTGCGTGTTAGATTCACATCAATTGCGACAACCTTTTTTACGAGTTTTCGCCATCGCACCGCAATGGGTCGGCCCAGTGGACTGCACCTTGTGCGACGGGGCATGTATTTGCCGCAAAATGCGGCACATAGGGGCTCTCGGGCGGCGTGACCACACCAAACGGCACCACTCTGCCATTTGTGCAATTTGGGCCAGACCATGTGTAGGGCGGGGCCCTTCTTTTTTTTGTTCTTTTGAAACTTTGAAAAATCATCCCAAATATGAAAAGAAATGCTTAGTAGTAAAAAAATGTTACTATTTTGGAAAAATATTCAGGAAATTTTAGATAATACTGGATGATAAAAAGATCAGTAATTTGAAAAAATGCATTTCAAGAAATTATTCTTGATTTCACAAGACTATTCACAGTTTCACAAAAAATGCTCAATAATTGAGAAATTGTTCCTCAATTTCCAAAAGTATAGAATTTCAAAATTGTGCATGAATTCAGAAAATGTTCATCGGTTTCAAAAAATGATCAATTGTTTTGAAATAGCTCCACAGTATATAAAATAATTCTAGATTTCAATCGTCAATTTGATATACTTTTTATTTCATAAAATGTTCATGGGTTTATAAAAATTTACTAATTTCAAAATGACACCAGATTACAAAAGCATCGGGAATATCAAAAATATTTACAAATTGGGAAATATTCCTGGATATAAAAAGTCCATGAATTTAAAAAAAATATTCCCTCCGATGCATATTACTTATCACTCAAACGGATATATATATCACTGAAATAAATCTAGATACGTCCATCTCAGCGATAAGTAATTTGGATCGGAGAAAGTATTTGATTGCAAGATATGTCAACAAATTTGAAAATATTCCTATATTTCGAAAAATATACAAATTTTGAATTGTTTTTGATTAATTTGAGAATATTTCTTGGATTTTAAAAATGGTCTATATTTTCAAAATTTTTGCGTGAATTTATAAATGTTTCCAAAATTTCAAAACTATTAATGAAATAAAAAATGGTAAACAATATAGAAGATAAAAACAGAAAAACTAGAAAACCAGTTGCGGGAAGGTTCTAGAACCTTCTCAAAACGAGTGGGAAACCAACAAAGGAGATGCACCACGCCGATCCAATAGCTCTCAGGGCTAGCTGAGAGGACGCACATTTGCTGAGTATTTGCCGCCTTGCGCGTTGAATTGGTTTTGCCATGCTATACTGGTGCCACTATGTCTTGCTTCTCACGAGACAGAGGGGACCCTCGCCTGAAGGGAGGCACGAGTTGGGCTGGCCCAGGCGCGCGGGGACCACAACCTCAGTTTTTGTTTTGGATTTCTTCACTTCTTTGTTTTTTGTTTTATTTTTTATATGTCTAAATTTACTAAATACATATATTAGACAAACTACGTTATATATTACATTTGAAAAAAAACGTTAACCAAGAGTTTATTTTTTAAAATATGTATTGAGAAAGAGTTTCTCATGTATACAAAAAATGCATACAAAAAATATACAATGTGTGTGAAAAACGTTGATAATATTTTAAAAATATTAATCATGCATTTGAAAAGAAATGTTAACAAGTATTTGAAAAATTTTAATCAAGCATCTAATTTTTTTATATTTGCACAAAAATAAATGACCATGTATTCAAAACATGTTAATCATGTACTTGAAAAATGTTAATCAAGCATTTGAAAAAATATTAAATATGCATAGAAAAATGATAACCATGTATTCAAAATATTAATTTTGTATTTGCAAGGTGTTAAACATGCGTTAGAAAATGTATTAGATATATGCCAGAAATTGACATGGTGTATCAAAAAGGCCGAACTAAAAAATAATAACTTATCAAAAAATCTTAATCATGTATTTAAAAAAGGTTAAAGGCGTATATAAAAAATGTTGAATTGGTATTGAACAAAAAAGTTAACACGTGTTGAACAAGAAAGAAAAACGAAGAATAGCAGTGAAAATCAGAAAATAGAACAAGACCTAAAGAATGAAAAACTGAAGAAACCAATGGAAAATAATGAATCACAGAAAGCATTTTTTTCTATGAAAATCAAGAAAAAATAATGAAAAGAAAAACCCAATAAAAACCAAGTAATTAAAAAACAAGAACGGAGGAAAAATGAAAAAATGAGAAATAAAGAGAGAAAACCAATAAAAAAAGAAAATAGGAATCCAAAGAAAATGCTTAATAAAACAAAGAAACTCGGTGAAAACAAAGGGGAAGATCCGAAGGAAAAAACGAAAAGAGGAAAATAAAAAAGACAAAGAAAATGGGGGGGACCAACCAAGCGAAAGCAATTGAAATCCAACTAACGAAAAAAGGGAGAATATGGGTCGACGAGTAGATATAGGTGGGAGGGAATCCCCTCAGCCAAAACGCGAGTGATTTGTCTTGCATTAAGCGAGACGAAAGAAAACTCTCGCTGAAGCCTCCGCATTAACGGTCCGGCCAATTTTGCGTATATATAGTAATAAACCAGAAGAAATTGTGACGAAAAAGGAGCTCCCCAAGGATTGAACCCAGGTGGCTATGGTGGTGGCTGGAGCTCCTAGACACCGCGCCAGTGCCGGGTTCACATTAGGATAGCACACGCGAACAACTTGAAGGAAAACACCGGATTTTTCTGTTTTCTCCCTTGTTTTCGTTTTTTTCTTTGCCTTTTTTTATTTCTTTTTGGTTTTTCTTTTTTTCCGTTATTCTACTTCAGTTTTTTCCTTGTTTCTTCTATTTCTAGTTGTCTCTTTCATGGTTTTTATCTGGTTTTTTATTTCTCCTTTTTCTTTGGTTTTCTGTTTTCTTTCTTGGTTTCCAATGTTTCTTCTTTGTTTCTTTATTGGTTTTCATAATTTTGCAATTCTTTTTACATTTCTTCTTCGATTTTAATTTTTTCTTTGGTTTTTTATTACAATTTTTTGTTTTTCTTTCTTACTAATGGTTAGCATTCTACATTTTTCATATACGTCAATTTTTTAATACACATTTAACATTTTTAAATACAAGATTAATATTTTTCTCATATATGGTCAATATTTTTGTATACACACTTAACATTTTTCAAAATTGTTGATTACAATTTTCTAAATATAATTTTCACACTTTTTTAATACATGGTCAACATTTTTTCTATAAATATTTAAAAAAATTCAAATGCTTGACTAACATTTTTCAAATGCTTATCCAAAAAATTTCATCTGCGTGATCAACATTTTTATATACATTGTAAACAAATTTCATCATTTTATTAATACATGATCAACATTCTTTCTATACACCTTTAACATTTTCAAATTCTTGCTTACATTATTTAAATACTTGTTCAATAATTTTTTAAATGCTTGATTAACATTTTCTATATACATGACAAAACAATACATCATTTTTTTCAATACACAGTCAACATTTTTTCTTTACACATTTAAGATTTTTCAAATGCTTGATTAACATTTTTCAAATACTTTTTCAAATGTTTTTCAAATACTTGATGAACATCTTTCAAATACATGTTCAATTGTTTTATATACATTTTTTATATATGTGATAAATATTTTCTCTATACACATTTAACATTTATTAAATACTTGGTCAAAAAAATTAAAATGTTTTATAGAGTTTATTTTGTAATATATATTTATAATATGTTAAGTATCCTTTGGTGAGCGCTCCTTTGGGAGCCTCCCAACGCTCTCAGCCGCCGCCACATGTCGCGCTTTGGGCGCACCCTTCGGATTTTGATTTTTAATTTTTTCGCACGCGTTTTTGACTTTTGAAACGGTTTTTTTCTACTTTTTGGTGTTTCACCGGTCTTCCTTAGCTTTTGGACCCAAAAAAGTTAGATTTTTTTGCCCGAAAAAACACTTTTTTTCTTTTGCGAGAGGCACGACCATGCCTCTCAGATACCAAAAAACAAATTTTTTGTTTTTTTTTCTTCTGCGAGAGGCACGGTTTTGCTTCCGCGAGAGGCATGGTGGTGCTTTCACGAGAGGCACGCTGGTGCCTCTCAGAAACAGGAAAAAAACGAGTTTCCTATTTTTCTTTCGTCCATGAGAGGCACAACCATGCCTCTCGGAAACGAAAAACGCGTTTTCTGTTCTTTTTGCCTTCCGATGAGAGACACGGTTTTGTTTCCGCGAGAGGCACGGTTGTGCTTTCGCGAGCCGTGCCTCTTGGAAACGAAAAAAACGTGTTTTCTGTTTTTTTTTCTTCCGTGAGAGGCACGATTTTGCTTTTCTGAGAGGCACAGGTGTGCTTCGCAAGAGGCACGGTCGTGCCTCTTTCGGAAAGAAAAAAATCATGCTTCTAGTTCGGTTTTTCCGTCTGATTTTTTGTCCGTTTTTTCTCGTGAAAAATAAGTTCGTCAAAACCTATCAATATGGGATCTAGTTTTGAGATCTCGACATGAGGAATCCAATGATGAAAACGGGTCAAGATTTGGACGCACAGTTTTAGAGATAAAACGTTTTAAATAAGGGATAATTAGATTTGTGCCCCTAGTTGTGTCACACTCGGCTGTTTTACCCCTAATTTCCAAAAGTCACTGGTTCTGTCCAAGTCACTTCGCTCCTCTTATGCATTTGCCCTTTGACCGTTTGACCATCAGTTTGAAAACTTCATGACTAATTCATACTAAATCAGAAAAATGCAAATAAGATACCAAAATGTTCGGAAAAACATCACCTATATGCCAGTGTCATTTGCATTCATGAAAAAAGTGTTGGAAAGTGCCCATCCTAGGTTTAGCTCTTATGCTACCACCATGAATAGTAAGATCTAAAAAAATTCAAAAAATTCAAAAAAACTTTGTTGGCAAAGAATAACAAATGTTTTAAGTGCTTGCCAAGTTTCATCAGGGAATGACATTCGTGGGTGCCGCGGCAAAAAAAATAATCAGCACTCTAAAATAGAATATATTTTTGCCACGGCTTCCACGAATGTCGTTCCCTGATGAAACTTGGCAAGCACTTAGAACATTTGTCGTTCTTTGCCACCATATTTCTTTTGAACTTTTTTGAATTTCTTTAGATTTTACTATTCATGGTGGTATCAAAAGAGGTAAAACTCGGATGTGCACTTTCCAACACTTTTTTCATGAATGCAAATGACATTGACATATAGGTGATGTTTTTCTGAACATTTTGGTTTCTTATTTGCATTTTTATGATTTAGTACGAATTAGTTATGATGTTTTCAAACTGACAGTAAAATGGTCAAAGGGCAAAAGCATAAGAGGAGCAAAGTGAAATGGACAGAACCGGTAACTTTTGGGAATTAGGGATAAAACAGACGAGTGGGACACAACTAGGGGCATAAATCTAATTATCCCTTTAAATAAGGGGATATATGAAAAAAAGGAAAAACTCACAGGTTGCGACAAGCGATGCGCATGTAGTATGCCACTTGTCGCAACCTAAGGAGATGCGAGTGATCTTTAGGAGGAGTACTCCTTAATTAGTGATTTAGAGGTTACCCTCTGTCTCGCTTACCGTGAGACATGGGGGCGCCCCAGCCAAACCGAAGAAACACTTGCACTAAGCGAGATATATGTCCTGCGATGCTATACCCCTATATCCATCCTAAGGAGGTTACCCGTTGGAATGTGTGCTATACCCCGCCCATCCTAATCAGGTGAGTTAAGTTAGAAGATCTTGCACTTACAGAACTTAAGAGAGTCCATATCCATCCTAAGGAGGTTACCCATTGGAATGTGTGCTGCAGCAAGGCAGGATTCTAGATTAGGGTGGGCTCTATTCCCAACTCTGATTTGGTGTATAGCAGCGTGGATGTCTTGTTTCAGACTAGTTTTAGGAATTCTCTGTGCCTTGGTTGAGGCAACGACGCGGCGGCGCCGCCCCTGTTTAGGTACAATATCCTACTCGTCCTATCCCTGCTTCATCGGTGTGCTTGCATTTATTTAACCCTGAACCATAGAACAATTGTTCTACGGTATATTTTCATTATCAAATAAAGTATGTACAAATATACAAAAGGAAAAGAAAATACAGTCCATCCAGCCCATCTAACCAATGCCTGCTTTTTTTAACATGGAAAAATTAAGTTGTGTATCTGCTCAGATTAAGGAATCAATCCACTGATCAAGTAAATCAAGATTCTTAGTCTTTGTTCTGTGTCTGACCAACAGAAGGTCCTGCTTGAGCTTAAATTTCCAACACCTTGGACTGGGCACTTCTTTCCTAAAGATCTTGCCATTCCTCTGCATCCGATATTCCAGCATCTAAGAATGGTGATGTACATGGCAATTTTGCGGGGGGGGGGGGGGGGGGGGAGGTGTGGTTGTGGTTGATAAGTAGTACTTCATCAAAAAAGGAGATGCCTCTCTTTCTATTGGGGGAGATTGAGTTCCAACATTGCTGAGCAAAAGTACAGTCCCAGAACAGGTGTAAGATAGACTCTTCACAGTTTTCATTGCACATGGCACAACTGTATGTGTCTAGCTAGAATGTTTTCCTTTTCAAGAGACCCTCTTGTGTTCACTCTGTCCTGCATAGTCAACCAAAAGAAAATTGTATGTCTTATCCTGCTTGCACATTTCCATAGCCCCTTGAAAAGACAGTGTGCATCTGGTGTGCCCATTAGGTGCTTGTACATCTGCCTGGAAGAGTAATATGATTTGTAATTGTTCCAGGAATAGTGCCATCTATCTGGAGTTGCAGTTAAGTTGATCTGTTGCAAGGTCTTCTGTAGCAAGATGAATTGGTTGTAAGCTTGCAAAGATAGATGGCTGTGGAAATGTTCTGCAAGGTTTTGATAGTTTGCCAATTCAGCCACTGTGGAATTGTTTTTTGATAGCAAAAGAATGCAATTCAGGGTATTGTTCATTTAAAGGTTGATTAAACCATTTGTCGCTCCAGAACCAGACAGCTCGCCCTGATCCAGTGGTGCATTGAGCCACTTGTTTGTACAATGGAATTAACTTAAGGAGACATTTCCACCAAAATGACCCTTCAGATTTTTCTCTAGTTGGTTCTTATGAGTAATAGGACTCCCAAATTAAGTTAACGCATGGCAAATTTTCCTTGTTGTAAAACTTATGGAGGTTCTTGATTAGAAGAGCTTTATTTTGTTGGGAGATATCTAGAACACCCAGCCCACCATGACTTTTTGGCTTGCAGACTGTTTTCCATGCAATCATCGCAACTCCCATGTCATTTGATCCATATTTCCTCGAAAGACTGTTGGAAATATGCCCTAGAGGCAATAATAAAATGGTTATTATTGTATTTCCTTGTTCATAATAATTGTCTATTGTTCATGCTATAATTGTATTAACTGGAAACCGTAATACATGTGTGAATACATAGACCACAACATGTCCCTAGTAAGCCTCTAGTTGACTAGCTCGTTGATCAATAGATGGTTATGGTTTCCTGACCATGGACATTGGATGTCATTGATAACGGGATCACATCATTAGGAGAATGATGTGATGGACAAGACCCAATCCTAAGCATAGCACAAGATCGTGTAGTTCGTTTGCTAAGAGCTTTTCTAATGTCAAGTATCGTTTCCTTAGACCATGAGATTGTGCAACTCCCGGATACCGTAGGAATGCTTTGGGTGTACCAAACGTCACAACGTAACTGGGTGACTATAAAGGTGCACTACAGGTATCTCCGAAAGTGTCTGTTGGGTTGGTACGAATCGAGACTGGGATTTGTCACTCCGTATGACGGAGAGGTATCTCTGGGCCCACTCGGTAATGCCTCATCATAATGAGCTCAATGTGACTAAGTAGTTAGTCACGGGATCATGCATTACGGAACGAGTAAAGTGACTTGCCGGTAACGAGATTGAACGAGGTATTGGGATACCGGCGATCGAATCTCGGGCAAGTAACATACCGATTGACAAAGGGAATTGTATACGGGATTGATTGAATCCCCGACATCGTGGTTCATCCGATGAGATCATCGTGGAACATGTGGGAGCCAACATGGGTATCCAGATCCCGCTATTGGTTATTGGCCGGAGAACGTCTCGGTCATGTCTGCATGGTTCCCGAACCCGTAGGGTCTACACACTTAAGGTTCGATGACGCTAGGGTTATAGGGAATAGATATACGTGGTTACCGAATGTTGTTCGGAGTCCCGGATGAGATCCCGGACGTCACGAGGAGTTCCGGAATGGTCCGGAGGTAAAGATTTATATATGGGAAGTCCCGTTTTGGCCACCGGAAGAGTTTCGGGCGTCACCGGTAATGTACCGGGACCACCGGAGGGTTCCGGGGGTCCACCGGGAGGGGCCACCAACCCCGGAGGCCTGCGTGGGCCAAGTGTGGGAAGGGACCAGCCCCTAGGTGGGCTGGTGCACCTCCCACAAGAGGCCCAAGGCGCAGGGAAAGGGGAAAGGGGGAAACCCTAGGCTCAGATGGGCCTAAGGCCCACCTAGGGTGCGCCCCCCTCTCTTCCCCTCTGGCCGCCCCCTTAGATGCATCTAGGGCTGGCCGCCACCCCTAGGGGGGGAACCCTAGATGGGGGCGCAGCCCCTCCCCTTCCCCTATATATATGGGGGTTTTGGGACTGCCATAGACACGAGTCTCCCTCTCTCTTGGCGCAGCCCTACCCCTCTCCCTCCTCGTCTCTCGCAGTGCTTGGTGAAGCCCTGCTGGAGTGCCACGCTCCTCCATCACCACCATGCCGTTGTGCTGCTGCTGGACGGAGTCTTCCCAACCTCTCCCTCTCTCCTTGCTGGATCAAGGCACGGGAGACGTCACCGGGCTGCATGTGTGTTGAACGCGGAGGCACCGTTGTTCGGTGCTTAGATCGGATTCGGCCGCGATCTGAATCGCATCGTGTACGACTCCACCGACCGCGTTCTTGCAACGCTTCCGCATCGCGATCTTCAAGGGTATGAAGATGCACTCCCCTCTCTCTCGTTGCTAGTTAATCCATAGATTGATCTTGGTGATGCGTAGAAAATTTTGAATTTCTGCTACGTTCCCCAACAGTGGCATCATGAGCTAGGTCTATGCGTAGATTCTATGCACGAGTAGAACACAAAGTAGTTGTGGGCGATGATTTGTTCAATTTGCTTGCCGTTACTAGTCTTATCTTGATTCGGCGGCATTGTGGGATGAAGCGGCCCGGACCGACCTTACACGTACTCTTACGTGAGACAGGTTCCACCGACTGACATGCACTTGATGCATAAGGTGGCTAGCGGGTGTCTGTCTCTCCCACTTTAGTCGGATCGGATTCGATGAAGAGGGTCCTTATGAAGGGTAAATAGCAATTGGCATATCACCGTTGTGGCTTTTGCGTAGGTAAGAAACGTTCTTGCTAGAAACCCATAGCAGCCACGTGAAACATGCAACAACAATTAGAGGACGTCTAACTTGTTTTTGCAGGGTATGCTATGTGATGTGATATGGCCAAAAGGATGTGATGAATTATATATATGTGATGTATGAGATTGATCATGTTCTTGTAATAGGAATCACGACTTGCATGTCGATGAGTATGACAACCGGCAGGAGCCATATGAGTTGTCTTAATTTATTGTATGACCTGCGTGTCAATGAAAAACGCCATGTAATTACTTTACTTTATTGCTAACCGTTAGCCATAGTAGTAGAAGTAATAGTTGGCGAGACAACTTCATGAAGACACGATGATGGAGATCATGATGATGGAGATCATGGTGTCATGCCGGTGACGAAGGTGATCATGCCGCGCCTCGAAGATGGAGATCAAAAGGCGCAAGATGATATTGGCCATATCATGTCACTTTATGATTTGCATGTGATGTTTGTCATGTTTACATCTTATTTTCTTAGAATGACGGTAGCATAAATAAGATGATCCCTCACTAAAATTTCAAGAGATGTGTTCCCCCTAACTGTGCACCATTGCAAAGGTTCATTGTTTCGAAGCACCACGTGATGATCGGGTGTGATAGATTCTAACGTTCGCATACAATGGGTGTAAGCCAGATTTACACATGCGAAACACTTAGGTTGACTTGACGAGCCTAGCATGTACAGACATGGCCTCGGAACACAAGAGACCGAAAGGTCGAACATGAGTCGTATAGTAGATACAATCAACATGGAGATGTTCACCGATGTTGATTAGTCCGTCTCACGTGATGATCGGACACGGCCTAGTCGACTTGGATCATGTATCACTTAGATGACTAGAGGGATGTCTATCTGAGTGGGAGTTCATTAAATAATCAGATGAACTTAATTATCATGAACATAGTCAAAAGGTCTTTCCAAATTATGTCATAGCTTACGCTTTAGTTCTACTAAGATATGTTCCTAGAGAAAATTTAGTTGAAAGTTGATAGTAGCAATTATGCGGACTGGGTCCGTAAACTGAGGATTGTCCTCATTGCTGCACAGAAGGCTTATGTCCTTAATGCACCGCTCGGTGTGCTGAACCTCGAGCGTCGTTTGTGGATGTTGCGAACATCTGACATACACGTTTTGATGACTACGTGATAGTTCAGTGTGTAATGTTAAACGGTTTAGAATTGAGGCACCGAAGACATTTTGAAACGTCGCGGAACATATGAGATGTTTCAAGGGCTGAAATTCGGATTTCAGGCTTGTGCCCACGTCAAGAGGTGTGAGACCTCCGACAAGTTTCTTGAGCCTGCAAACTAAGGGAGAAAAGCTCAATCGTTGAGCATGTGCTCGGATTGTCTTAGTACTACAATCGCTTGAATCGAGTGGGAGTTGTCTTCCAGATGAGATAGTGATGGTTCTCCAAAGTCACTACCACCAAGCTACTAGAGCTTCGTGATGAACTATAACATATCAGGGATAGACATGATGATCCTTGAGCAACTCGCGATGTTTGACACCACGAAAGTAGAAATCAAGTAGGAGCATCAATTGTTGATGGTTAGTAAAACCACTAGTTTCAAGAAGGGCAAGGGAAAGAAGGGATACTTCATGAAACGGCAAATCAGTCGCTGCTCTAGTGAAGAAACCCAAGGTTGAACCCAAACCCGAGACTAAGTGCTTCTGTAATGAGGGGAACGGTCACTGAAGCAGAACTACCCTAGATACTTGGTAGATGAGAAGGCAGGCAAGGTCGACAGAAGTATATTGGATATACATTATATGAATGTGTACTTTACTAGTACTCCTAGTAGCACCAGGGTATTGGATACCGGTTCGGTTGCTAAGTGTTAGTAACTCGAAATAAAAGCTGCGGAATAAACGAAGACTAGCTAAAGATGAGATGACGATATGTGTTGGAAGTGTTTCCAAGGTTGATGTGATCAAGCATCGCATGCTCCCTCTACCATCGAGATTGGTGTTAAACCTAAATAATTGTTATTTGGTGTTTGCGTTGAGCATAGACATGATTGGATTATGTTTATCGCAATACGGTTATTCATTTAAGGAGAATAATGGTTACTCTGTCTATTTGAATAATACCTTCAATGGTCTTGCACCTAAAATGAATGGTTTATTGAATCTCGATCGTAGTGATACACATGTTCATGCCAAAAGATATAAGATAGTAATGATAGTACCACATACTTGTGGCACTGCTATTTGAGTCATATTAGGATAAAACGCATGAAGAAGCTCCATGTTGATGGATCTTTGGACTCACACGTTTTTGGAAAGATTGAGACATGCGAACCATGTCTATTGGTAGATATGCATGAAGAAACTCCATACAGATGGATCGTTTGAACTCACTTGATTTTGAATCACTTGAGACATGCAAATCATACCACATGGGCAAGATGACTGAAAGGCCTCGTTTTCAATAAGATGAAACAAGAGAGCAACTTGTTGGAAGTAATACATTTGATGTGTGCAGTCCAATGAGTGATGAGGCACGCAGTGAATATCGTTATGTTCTTACTTCATAGATGATTTGAGTAGATGCTGAGAATATTTACTTGATGAAACACAAGTCTGAATTATTGGAAGGTTCAAGTAATTTCAGAGTGAAGTTGAAGATCGTCGTGACAAGAGGATAAAATGTCTATGATATGATCATAGAGATATCCGAGTTACGAGTTTGGCACACAATTAAGACATTGTGGAAATTGTTTCACAACTAATACCGCCTGGAACACCATAGTGTGATGGTGTGTCCGAACATCATAACTGCACCCTATTGGATATGGTGCATACCATGATGTCTCTTATCGATTTACCACTATCGTTTATGGGCTAGGCATTAGAGACAACCGCATTCACTTTAAATAGGGCACCACGCAATTCTGTTGAGACGACACCGTATGAACTATGGTTTAGAGAAACCTGAGCTGTCGTTTCTTAAAAGTTTGGGGCTGCGATGCTTATGTGAAAATTTTCAGGCTCATAATCTCGAACCCAAAGCGGATAAATGCATCTTCATAGAATACCCAAAACAGTTGGGTATACCTCCTATTTCAGATCTGGAAGCAAAAGTGATTGTCTCTAGAAACGGGTCCTTTCTCGAGGAAAAGTTTCTCTCGAAAGAATTAAGTGGGAGGATGGTGGAGACTTGATGAGGTTATTGAACCATGACTTCAACTAGTGTGGAGCAGGGCACAGGAAGTTGTTCCTGTGGCACCTACACTAATTGAAGTGGAAGCTTATGATAGTGATCATGAAACTTCGGATCAAGTCACTACCAAACCTCGTAGGACGACAAGGATGCATGCTACTTCAGAGTGGTACGTAATCCTGTCTTGGAAGTCATGTTGCTAGACAACAATGAACCTACGAGCTATGGAGAAGCGATGATGGGCCCGGATTCCGACGAATGGCTCGAGGCCATAAAATCCGAGAGAGGATCCATGTATAAAAACAAAGTGTAGACTTTGGAAGAACTACTTGATGGTCGTAAGGCTGTTGGGTGCAGATGGATTTTAAAAGGAAGACAGACAATGATGGTAAGTGTCACCATTAAGAAAGCTCGACTTGTCGTTAAGATGTTTTCCGACAAGTTCAAGGAGTTGACTACGATGAGACTTTCTCACTCGTAGCGATGCTAAGAGTCTGTTGGAATTATATTAGCAGTTACTGCATTATTTATGAAATCTTGCAGATAGGATGTCAAAACAGTGTTTCCTCGACGATTTTCATGAGGAAAGGTTGTATGTGATACAACCAGAAGTTTTGTCAATCCTGAAAGATGCTAACAAGCATGCAAAGCTCCAGCGATCCTTCTAAGGACTAGAGTAAGCATCTCGAAGTTGGAATGTACGCTTTGATGAGATGATCAAAGATTTTGGGTTTATACAAAGTTTAAGAGAAACTTGTATTTCCAAAGAAGTGAGTGGGAGCAATATAGAATTTCTGATGAGTATATGTTGTTGACATATTGTTGATCGGAAATGATGTAGAATTTCTGGAAAGCATATAGGGTTATTTGAAAAGTGTTTTTTTAATGGAAAACCTGGATTAAGCTACTTGAACATTGAGCATCAAGATCTATAAGGATAGATCAAAAATGCTTAATAGTACTTTCAAATGAATACATACCGTGACAGGATTTTGAAGGAGTTCAAAATAGATCAGCAAAGAAGGAGTTCTTGACTGTGTTACAAGGTGTGAGTATTGAGTAAGACTCAAGACCTGACCACGGCAGAATAGAGAGAAAGGACGAAGGTCGTCCCCTATGCTTTGGACGTAGGCTCTACAGTATGCTATGCTATGTACCGCACCTGAAGTGTGCCTTGCCATGAGTTAGTCAAGGGGTACAAGAGTGATCCGGGAATGGATCACATGACAGCGGTCGAACTTATCCTTAGTATCTAGTGGACTAAGGAATTTTCTCGATTATGGAGGTGTTAAAAGAGTTCGTCGTAAAGGGTTACGTCGATGCAAACTTTGACACTAATCCGGATGACTCTGAGTAGTAAACCAGATTCGTATAGTAGAGAAGTTATTTGGAATAGCTCCAAGTAGCGCGTGGTAGCTGCATCTACAAGATGACATAGAGATTTGTAAAGCACACACGGATCTGAAAGGTTCAGACCCGTTGACTAATAACCTCTCTCACAAGCGAGATATGAACAAACCCCATGGGTGTGGGATTCATTACAATCACATAGTGATGTGAACTAGATTATTGACTCTAGTGCAAGTGGGAGACTGTTGGAAATATGCCCTAGAGGCAATAATAAAATGGTTATTATTGTATTTCCTTGTTCATGATAATTGTCTATTGTTCATGCTATAATTGTATTAACTGGAAACCGTAATACATGTGTGAATACATAGACCACAACATGTCCCTAGTAAGCCTCTAGTTGACTAGCTCGTTGATCAATAGATGGTTATGGTTTCCTGACCATGGACATTGGATGTCATTGATAACGGGATCACATCATTAGGAGAATGATGTGATGGACAAGACCCAATCCTAAGCAAAGCACAAGATCGTGTAGTTCGTTTGCTAAGAGCTTTCCTAATGTCAAGTATCGTTTCCTTAGACCATGAGATTGTGCAACTCCCGAATACCGTAGGAATGCTTTGGGTGTACCAAACGTCACAACGTAACTGGGTGACTATAAAGGTGCACTACAGGTATCTTCGAAAGTGTCTGTTGGATTGGTACGAATTGAGACTGGGATTTGTCACTCCGTATGACGGAGAGGTATCTCTGGGCCCACTCGGTAATGCATCATCATAATGAGCTCAATGTGACTAAGTAGTTAGTCACGGGATCATGCATTACGGAACGAGTAAAGTGACTTGCCGGTAACGAGATTGAACGAGGTATTGGGATACCGGCGATCAAATCTCGGGCAAGTAACATACCGATTGACAAAGGGAATTGTATACGGGATTGATTGAATCCCCGACATCGTGGTTCATCCGATGAGATCATCGTGGAACATGTGGGAGCCAACATGGGTATCCAGATCCCGCTGTTGGTTATTGGCCGGAGAACGTCTCGGTCATGTCTGCATGGTTCCCGAACCCGTAGGGTCTACACACTTAAGGTTCGATGACGCTAGGGTTATAGGGAATAGATATACGTGGTTACGAATGTTGTTCGGAGTCTCGGATGAGATCCCGGACGTCACGAGGAGTTCCGGAATGGTCCGGAGGTAAAGATTTATATATGGGAAGTCCCGTTTTGGCCACCGGAAGAGTTTCGGGTGTCACCGGTAATGTACCGGGACCACCGGAGGGTTCCGGGGGTCCACCGGGAGGGGCCACCAACCCCGGAGGCCTGCGTGGGCCAAGTGTGGGAAGGGACCAGCCCCTAGGTGGGCTGGTGCGCCTCCCACAAGAGGCCCAAGGCGCAGGGAAAGGGGAAAGGGGGAAACCCTAGGTTCAGATGGGCCTAAGGCCCACCTAGGGTGTGCCCCCCTCTCTTCCCCTCTGGCCACCCCCTTAGATGCATCTAGGGCTGGCCGCCACCCCTAGGGGGGAACCCTAGATGGGGTCGCAGCCCCTCCCCTTCCCCTATATATATGGGGGTTTTGGGGCTGCCATAGACACGAGTCTCCCTCTCTCTTGGCGCAGCCCTACCCCTCTCCCTCCTCGTCTCTCGCAGTGCTTGGCGAAGCCCTGCTGGAGTGCCACGCTCCTCCATCACCACCATGTCGTTGTGCTGCTGCTGGACGGAGTCTTCCCAACCTCTCCCTCTCTCCTTGCTGGATCAAGGCACGGGAGACGTCACCGGGCTGCATGTGTGTTGAACGCGGAGGCACCGTTGTTCGGTGCTTAGATCGGATTCGGCCGCGATCTGAATCGCATCGTGTACGACTCCACCGACCGCGTTCTTGCAACGCTTCCGCATCGCGATCTTCAAGGGTATGAAGATGCACTCCCCTCTCTCTCGTTGCTAGTTAATCCATAGATTGATCTTGGTGATGCGTAGAAAATTTTGAATTTCTGCTACGTTCCCCAACAAAGACAATGCTTCAAATATTTATTAATTTGTTCAACCACCCCCAGTGGCAGAGACAAACAACACATGAAGAAAGTGGGCAGGGAGGTGAATATAGATCTAATCAACTGTAATTTCCCATCATGTCGGGGATATACCCCGCGGTATGGCCCGGCCGGAGATATGACCCGGCCGGGACTTGGTGTTTCATTGGTGACCCAGCAGATGTTTAAGCCGGCAGATGTTAGCCCAAATGTTTAAGCCGGCAAATGTTTAAGCCGGCAGATGTTAAGCCAGATGTGGAAGCCGGCAGATGTTAAGCCAGATGTTTAAGCCGACAGATGTTAAGCCAGATGTTTAAGCCGGCAGATGTTAAGCCAGATGTTTAAGCCGGATGGTAAGTCAGATTGTAACAGAGTCGCCTGGGGTTAAGAATCCCAATACATTAAGAAGCCCAAGACGTTAAGAAGCCCATGGAGAGAAGCCCGTAAAGAGAAGTCAGAATAGTTTAAGTCTTAATCCGAGTTGGACTCTACATGTAACCCGCCCCTATAACTTATATAAGGAGGGGAGGGCACCCCAAGAGGGAGAAGTTGAATAATCTCTAGGCTAGACACAACTAGGAGAGCCGATTTACGGCGACTCCCTCATGAGCATAATGAGACCTAGCCACAAACATCATGTAGGGTTGTTACCGGATGATGTTTCCCGGGGCCCGAAGCTGTCTAAACCCTTGTCTTGTGTTACGTCTCTCGATTCCGATCAACCCCTCTCAAGCTACCACATAGATGTGTTGGCCTCACGACTAAGTCCTCACACTAGGACATCTGTCGTGACAATTCCACGACAGTTGGCGCCCACCGTGGGACTAGAACCCATGACCACAAGGTTAAGAGCAGCCCGAGATTCTTCGTTCAATTCTTTGTAACATAGCAATGAAATCCTCAATTTTGAGCTTGCTGGTGCTTAATGGTAATCCCAAGTATGTGAAGGGAAAGGATCCAATTTGACATCCCAAAGTGCTTTGAATGAGCTCAATCTTGCCAGCATCCACATAGGAATGACCACAGATTTGTTATAATTCACCTTAAGCCCTGTTTGTGCAGCAAAATGCAGAAGCAGATTTCTGATATGTTCTAGTTGGGTGATCTCAGCACGTAAAACTAGGATTGTGTCATATGCATGTTGAATGACAGGAAAGTCTGGATAAGAGTTAATCCTTAGAGGTGCTGAGATGATATTATTCCTCATTGCTTCATTAAGAATGGTCTGGAGAAAATCAGCGGCAAGCACAAAAAGGAGAGGAAAAAGTGGGTCTCCTTGTCTGACCCCTCTTCCGCAGTGGAAGAGTTTTCCTGGTACTCCATTAAGTAGCACAACAGATGTGCCAGAACTGAAAAATGCTTCTTATCCAACCAATCCATCTCTTTTCAAAACCCTTGGCTTCCATTACTTTTAATATAAAGTCATGTTCAATCAGATCAAAGGCCTTCTCAAAGTCTAATTTAAGAATGATAATTTCTTGCTTTGATTGGTGACACTGATGCAAGTATTCAAAGGCCCATGTCAGGAAGTCCTGAATATCTCTCTCCTTGAGGAAACCATACTGGTTTATATGTACTAGCTTCAGAATGATCTTCTGAAGCCTGTTGGCAAGGAGCTTGGTGATGATCTTAATGGTGCAGTTCAATAGGGAGATAGGCATGTGATCACTAGCTGTAATGGGACTATCTTTTTAGGGATTAAAGTGATATAGGAACTGTTGATGCTTTGTAGATTAATCTTTCCCTATTGAAAATCTTCAATTAATCTATAGAAATCTTCACATGTGATATCCCAACAGGTTTTGATAAACATTCCATTAAATCAATCTGGTCTAGGGGCCTTGTCTGTTGGTATATTTCTCACAACCTCATCAATCTCCTCCTTGCTAAAATGCCTCTCAAGATCATGTAGATCATCACATTTGCATAGTATGGAAGGAAGATGAAATGCCTCATATGTAGGGGTTGTGGTGCTCAGTCTTTGCTTAAAAGCCCCCAAAGAACTGCTGCTTTGGCTTGGTGGTCATTTAGTTCTTGTCCAAGTTCATCATGGAGGGATGATATGTGATTAGCTCTGTACTTAATAGTTGCCTTAGCTTGAAAAAAATCATGTTCTCATCAAATTTCACCCATCTAATGGTTGCTCGTTGTTTCCCGTATATATTTTGTAGAGAGAGAAGCTTCAGATATTGTCCTTTCAGAATATTCCTACCATTCCATTCCTCCAGAGTGAGTTCTCTGTGTTCTTCCATGATGTCCAAAAGCAGTATAAGTTGATTGCAGTCACTAACATTGGCTGCCAGATTAGAAAGTGTTTTAGACCAGATTTTCAATCGTTTCCTGAGCCGCTTGAACTTGGTTGTGATTCTTTTGGCACTATCATGTTCATCGACATCTTGTCTCTAGGTGCTTTGAACCACTTCTTTGAAATCACTACGGTGAATCTAGAAATTCTCAAATATGAATAGGTTTGATCTAGGAATAGCAGTACCAATCAGTCTTAACAACACAAGGGACATGGTCTCAAATGGGTTTAGCTAGAGCCAAGGTTGAAGTATCTGGATAACTAAGGGTCCAAGATTCAAAGGAGAATATCCAGTCTATTTTTTCAAGCAGAGAAGCAGTTTGCATGTTATTCCAGGTATAATTCCTTCCGTTTAAAGGGATTTCCACCAGCCCCAAATTACTGATAGCATTAATGAATTGCAGCATATCATTATAATCCCCCTTGTCTATTTTTGTTCTCAAGGTATATATAATTAAAATCACCAAGAATAATCGAGTCAATAGAGTTTGGGGCTTGAATATGATAGAACCAATCCATGAACTCTGATTTTTCATCTGCCTGGCATGGCCCATAAATGTTTGTTAAAGTCCAAGTGGCCCCAGATTGCACAGATGTGAGTTGAACTGAGAGTGAGAATCGATGTGCTGGCGTCGACGTAAGTCATGTGAAGGTGTGTCTCCAACAGATCTTTCTAAATCTGGTCGGCTTTGGTCGTCAGTGGATCCATCGGATTCGGTTGACATTCGTGTATTTAGAGTATCTATTGGCTCTTTTAGGCGTCTTCTTCTTCGGGGCGGCAATTTGCTACACATATCACTGTCGTTGGCATCCTCTGGTCTACATCGATGACTTCCTAGCCGACATTTCTACAAGCTCATGTGTTTAAAAAAAATGCTGCGGCCCAGAGGTGGCATCGAGCTTTGCTTACGAAGCACCACTGATTGATGCAGGAGGAAGAAGAAGACTTCGGCGCTCCTAAAGATTTGGATGTAATTTTTTGTAGCAGTGTGTTTGTATGGACTTCTGATATTTTTTTTGAGCCCCTACTTGTGATACTGGGTCCTGATAACGCTCACACGTGTGGCATACTAGACATCCGCCCACACACCGTGTGTGGCGTGAGCAGGAGGCAACCCACATGGGCTGTGTGTGGGCGAACATTAGAATTACCCACACGTGTGGGCGCAGCTACTTCGTGCCACACGTCCAACAATTACTACTCATCCCCACCCCGCGCATGTGGCACGAAGCAAATGTGCCCACACGTCCTGACGCAGCTACGTTAGGTACCCGTGAGATGACGATTTAGTTGCCATCTAGGATGGCAGATGTAGTTATCCGGGATGACAAATGTAGTTGTAAAAGCATGTCAACTCTTTCTGTTTTGGTTAACTATAGTTGCCATGTCTAATTTATGATAGTTGCCGCGTGTAATCAAATCATAGTTGTCGTGTGTGATTAACTACTTGCCAGATATGGTCAAACAATAGTTGCCATGTGTGTTTACCTAGTTGCCACGTGTGGTCCAACCATAGTTGCCATGCATGGTTAATCATAGTTGCCAAGTGTGTTTATTCTGGTTGCCACGTACGCGCAACTGCAGTTGCCGTCTAGCAACGAATCTTAGTTGCCATATATGTTTACCTAGTTGCCACGTACGCGCAACTGCAGTTGCCATCCAACAACGTACGGGTGGCGTGTGGGCGAAAAGCAGTTCGCCCACACGCGCGTGGACTAGGTGGTGGTTGTGTGGGCAGAAACTAATTCGCCAACAAGCGCAGCTGGCAAACCGCGTGCTGCGGGGCGTGTGGGCGAACTCTCCAACGCCCACACACACGATAATGCCCACGTAGCACTCAGATTCTAATAGATTTCTTTAAGATTCGTGCAAAACAGAATTAACATGGATTAAGGCGTGTGGGTGATGCAAACATACCACACGTGTGGGTGTTATCATTTGGGTAATATAAAGCCTTCGGCCTTTTTAAAGAAAAAAAAAACAGGGCGCCACAGTCCTCGACGAAATATTATTTGCCTTTTTACTGGCTGAAATGTCGTGCCATACAATACAGTGTGTCGCCCCGGTGGGTTCATCCTATACGAGATCATATTCCTTTCATTATTTGCCTTTTCCTCCTTGGGCCTTCGCGACTTGGTCGCAATGGATCACATCCAACTACGAACCCTGATAAGCTTAAGGCTAATACAATATGAGAGATGCATTGGCAGCCATCGCACCAAACAACTGTGACATGATTATGAGATCGACGGTCTCCCAAACAAAGCCCCGCTTATTTTTGTCTTGTTTCCACGGAAAGAAGAGTTGGCCCTAATTGGCACTCGATCATCTATATATTTATTCAAGATCATAATATCTAAGACTAAATTCAGATAGGCCACTGCTAGGCGTAAGCCGACTGATCCTGGGAAAGGATCAGCCGCCTCGCCAGCCGTAGATTCGCCCTGATTAGGACGGTTTGATCTCCTGTGGAGTTGACCACGTCCTTGCTCCAACCCCACCTGTTCATTCTTTCCGCAACGCCTCCGCAACAGCTCCCAGCGCATGCTCGCGCGTAGCTCCGGTCAGGGCATCAGCTTGCCGTCCCGTAGCACCCGCGCCGGCAAAGCTTGAATGACAGCCCAGCGAAGCGACATTGCAGCCCTGACGACCCGGCGATGCTTCAACGCAGCAGCGGTGACGCCCAGTGAAGCTCCAGCTGTGCAGCTCCGGCCTCGGCGGCGCTCCATTGCAGCCCCGGCAACCCCGGCGGCGCTTCAACGCAGCACCGGCGACCCTCCGTGAGGCTTCATTGCAGCCCGACGACTCCGGCAGCGCTCCATTGCAGCTCCGGCGGCGCTCCATTGCATTGACGGCGAAGTTTAAACGACCCCGGCGGCCTCGGCGGTGCTTCAATACAGCACAGGCGACACTCCGCGAAGCTCCATTGCAGCTCCAGCAACCCCGGCGGCGCTCCATTGCAGCCCCGGCGACTTCGGCGGCACTTCAACGCAGCACCGACAACGTTCCGCGAAGCTTCATTGCAGCCCGGCGACTCCGGCAACGCTCCATTGTAGCACTGGCGGTGCTCCATTGCAGCGCTGGCGGCGAAGCTTCAACGATCCCGGTGACCTTCCATTGCAGCGATCGGGCTGCTGCATCATGCCGCCGCCGTGCCACATGGCCAGTTGGAGGAGGTCGGCGCCGCCAGGGCCCTGCTGCTGCTGCTGCATCGGGTACCCGCCGTCGTCGCTCGAGGAGCTGCCACCGGCAGCCCACGGGCCGGAGTCCACGCGCGCGGTCTCGACGACCGCGCCGCCCTCGCCCGTCGGCGGCAGCCCGAGCGCCCTCCGCCTCCCCGCGGCGGCCGCCATCGCGGCGTCGACGGGCCCAAGCAGCTCGCGGAGCTCGTCCAGCGTCATCCGGCCCAGCTCGGCGTGCGGCGCGGCGAGCGCGTCGGGCCCGCCGTGGCGCACCCGGGCCAGCTTGGTCCGCTCTTTGACCAGCAGGCCCTCGAGGTAGCCGCGGTGCACGTCCAGCGTCAATGGGGTTGCTGCGGCGAAGCACGCAATGGCGACATGCGGATGCTGTGATGCAACACGCGGCGGCCATGGCGGGTGCTTCGTCGTCTACAGCACCGTCGGTCACTATTGCAGCCCCTGATGGGAGCTTCACCATGTAGAATCGCACGATGGGGGGATTGGCCGGCGTGCCTCTTCCCTGCAGCAGCAGATGAGGGGAGAGCCCATGGAGGGGAAAGGGAGGAAGAAGAAGATGAGGAGGACGAGTGGAGGGGAGCGCATAGGAAAGGATAAGGTGGGCTGAGAGGGGCACGTGTCGACACCTCGAGGAGGCTTAAGCCGCGCTATAATCAGCCGGTTGATTTTAATACTTTTCCATTCAGATACCAGCGGCGACCTTGCTTGCTCAACAGATCAACTCAAGTCCGCCCTGCCTTAGGTGCAGCTGCGTGCGCTGTCAACCAAAGGCATTATCCGGTTCTTCCAGAAGCTTAACCCTCAGCTTACAAATCGGTCCCCGATGGCGCCATTAATGCTCAGTTGCTCACAAGCATTTCACACAAGTCGCAAGCATTGCACGCACGAAGCCTTCGAACAGCGATGTCGTCGCCGTCGTCGTCAGTGGACCTCCCGTGGCAGGCGCGCGGCGGCGGTGTCTTTGACGTCGGGCAGGGCAGCGCGCTGGTGCTCGCGTCATACCCGGTGCTCCTGCTCCTCGTCCTCCTCTCCGCCTTCGTCAGGTACGTGTGGATCGCGCTCGCGCTCTACTGCGCGATCCTGTTCCTGCTCTCCTGCACCGGCCGCCTGCTCGCCGGGCCGGTGGTGTTCGTGAAAGACGACGCCACGGCGGCCGTCGAGCGGGGCGGCCTATCACAGGCGTCCATTGCGGCCATCCCGGCATTCGTGTACGGTGCCGCTGCCGGCGACGGCGAGGCCCAGTGTGCGGTGTGCCTGGAGGCTCTGTCCGGTGGGGAGAAGGCGCGGCGGCTGCCGGTGTGCACGCACACGTTCCACGTTGGGTGCATCGACATGTGGTTCCACTCGCATGCAACGTGCCCGGTCTGCCGCTGCCATGTCGAGCCGCTCAAGGCCGGCAAGATGGCGCCGTTGCCACCAGAGCCGCCTCTGCCGCCGGTGTAGTTGTTGGTGGCTGCACCACGGCTGTGCAGGACATAAGATTGTACAGATTTACAGTAGATTTGAGTTGCCTCACTGCCTCATTATCGTCGTCTTGGTACTCTGCTGACCATCGAATGCCGTGTACTCCGTACTCCCTGTATCCAAAAATACACTGCTTATTAGACTTTTTAAAAGTCAAACTTTGTAAATTTTGATCAAGTTTATTAAAAAACATCAGCATTTAAAATACCAAATTAATAGCAATAGTTTCATCATGAAATATATTTGTATCTATATTGTACTACATCTGTACCAAAACATAAGACGTTTTGCAGTTTAATTCGAACTACAAAAACATCTTATATTTTGATACAGAGGGAGTATATACTGGTATTTTTTTTAATGAATTTGATCAAAGTTTATCACATAAAAAATACTTGGTCAAAGTTTATGAAGCTTTGTTTTGGGCAAAACCAATGCATGTTATACTGTGTGCACAATCTTTGTGAAATCTTTCACTTTTTTCTGAGATACTATCAAATCTCTAAAATAGTCACATTTTGTGCATTGCTAATTTTGATACAAAAAATATCTTATGATAACGACAACCTAATCACGAACCCCTAAAGATCAGCCCAATCAAAACGCTTTTGATCCTGTCAGAGTAGACTTGGATAGTTAACGAGAAAGCGGAAAGTCAATTTGGCTCCCAGGAGCATGCTCCCGGGCCCAAAAAAAATTTTGAAATAAAAAAACTCAAGACAAAAAACTTACGTTTATTTTGTCACATTCAAATGCTACCTGTAAATTTTGAGGCAAAAAGGTTAAGCATTTTGTCTTGTGCAAGAAAATAAATTAAACATCAAAAGTTAGCCCAAAATGTCACCCCAATTTTATTTTTATTTTCTGCCGACGAAACTCCGCCGCTCTGTTTCGCATGAAAATTGTCATGCATGCTTACTAACACAAACATCTACAAAAAAATCCAGAAATATTTAATATCTTTTTTGGTGTTATTGTTCACGAGGGAGCATGTGTTCCCGGGAGCCAAAACGCCAGCCCCGTGAGAAAGCAACTTCTTTTGTGAGACGAATAGTGTTATGGTATACACGCGAAGACTAGTATTCATTTGTTTCCGAGGTTGCATGGCCCTAAGTATTCTCACTTTTGTTATTTTTAAGTTGCCTAAAATTTATTTGAATTAAAACCACGTTAGTTATTTTGGGACAGAGGGAGTTTCTTTTTACTCACATTTTGTATCCCCTCCTTTTTTTATTTGTGTTGTTTTATTTGCACATGAAATGATGAAATGCAATTCATCATCGATGTGTCGATTAACGATTAATCTTCAAGTTGTTGTTTTCTTTCAGAATATTGTGTACAATGTAGATATATACATGCAAGTCGCATGTAATTTGTGTGCAAAATCATATTGCCGTCCAAAGTTATACAACTATATAGTTGTTCTTGTATATTGTGGAATAGTGCAAGTTATATACAACCCGTGTGCAAGTTTATATTATCATTTGTCTTGAGTTTTCTTTCCTTCGTTTTGTTAAGGTAATAACAATGGGATGCGGATTTGGTGAACATGGGTGCGCGCGCACCTTTTATGAATAGTAAATTTAAAAATGCTAGAAAAAATAAAAAAGAATCTGAATTTACTTTTTTAATATACATAGTTAACCGGTATATTCGCATATGAAGTTTCATTAAAAAAATTACATCCATGATAATCTGGGTAGAAATGACAAAATCGAAGCTAATTGAAGCTATATTAAAAAACACTGTTTAATGAATAGTATGGTCGCATTTGTATTTTTCTTCACTAAGAATACCATGGGTGTCAATTGTCAATACATCATGAAACTTCACACATGAGTATAATGATTAACCAAGGTTCATACCCGCGAAATTTCAGAATTTTATTATTTTTTCTAATATTTTTTATGAATTTACTATTCATGTGAGTGCGTGTGCACCCATGTTTACCTTTATATTTTTGAATAACAATGTCATTAATTTATTCTATCTTAGATATTTTTTAATTTTTTTGTTTTCTTTAGTTTATGAACTTGTGTACGGTCCTAAGAAAAAAGATGAATGTGGGTGTAGATTACTCCTCCGTATTTGAAGGTTAAAGTTAATATGTTCACAGATGCGGTAACTTTAATCAAGTGCACCACCCCATACGTGATTTCGTCCCCCTCCCCCCCCCCCCGCCCCGCACCAGCCCCCCTCCTTTCCGGCACTACCTCTCCGTATGTCTGCCGCCGATGGGCCAGCCGATGTGGCCGCGCTACACGTGAGGTTGGCAACGGCGGGGCGGACTCGCCCACCCCCACTCGTCCCTACGCGTTGTGGGCCCTCCTTCCTGCCAGCCCCACACCGGATCCGGTGTGCCATGGGCTATCCCTCCTCCAGCTGTTGCACGACATCCGACCATCTTACTCGGCGGCGCGGGCGCGCCCGCGTGTGTCCACGCCCTGGCCTGCCTATGGCCCTGCACTGGCGCTGCCCCCTTCTTGTTGTTGTTCGCTGGGGCGGGCAATGCCCTTGGGGGAGGTGGCCGGGGTTCGGTCCAACCTACATGCAGGCCACCCTCCATCCCCGACGGGGCCTCCTTCGAGCTACGGTGACGACCCCTATGTCCGTCTGTCTGTGTGTGTGTGTGGGGGGGGGGGGGGGGGGGTCACGACGATCCTCATAGGGCTGGTGAATCTTCGCGATGGATTTTTATCGACATCGCATCGATCCTGACGTCCATGGACCTGCTTTCTCCAGTGTCCTTAGTCTGTCGGTGTCGGTACCATGACCATTGGATTCATGCACCCAACTGCGGACGGGCCACAGTAGCCTCCCTGTCAGGAGGAACAACAAGCGAAGCTCTCCGGCAACCAGACCACCACCCTGGATCAATGGTAGTATGCAGATCTTCGTGAAGACTCTTACTGGCTACAACATCCAGAAGAAATCCACATCTCATTGTGGATTCAAGACCGTGGTAGTATGCAGATCTTTGTCAAGATCTGTCATATCTCACTACATCAGCAACAAGGTGCGCCATGGGAAGTTGCCCAAGCGACCCGGCTACGATTGAAGCCTAGGACAGACCCGGGAACAACTGCTACATCCGGCAACGCCCGCTCCATCTGGCCCGAATCCGGCAAGCAAGAACAACAAGCAATGTAGCGTGCCAGTCTGTACACACAGATCTTGTGCGAGACGCGGCAAGTGTACAGGCGTGCAAGTGGAGTTAAGTAGTGCGGGGGTTAATTCACCACTTCACTCACGAGGCGGCGGACACCCATGTTAGTACGAGTCACGCTAACACCAGGTAAATAGTTAAAGTGGCAGTGAAAAGATGGGTGTTCTTCCCGGAAGCTAAGAATACAGTGAAACCTAGCCATGCATTCAATGTTTTTACCTACTTCGTGAGAGGGAGGTATAGACTGCCATAGCTGTTGTGGTACCCCTTGAACTATAAACGCAGGATCGGGCTACTGAAAGAGGGACCGGTTGGACACTTAGTAGATATGAAAAGGGACCGGTTGGACACTTAAGAGTTCAAGGCATCATTTCCCCTTCCCGGGAAAGGCTTGTAGCTCTCTGTCCACCACCATAATCAAAACCAAAAAAAGCAGAAGTAGCGCATTACGCAACATGCGGCCCAAACCTAGGTAGATCATCGTGTGCTCCATGTATTTTTCTATTGGTGTTGATCCACGCTTTGCGCCCCACGCCATGAATCGGCAAAGGAGCACCTTCTGTCCTTGGTGTCTCGCGTGTGCAGAGCACACGCGCAATGACAACAGGCGTCCTCTATGGACACTGTTTCATTCCCGGCGAATTGGTTGTTACGTCCCTTCCAGCTTTGGTTCGCCGACATTCTGGTGGCTCCACCTCCGGTAGTACGGATCAGTGTTCCCTTCAGGCTCCGGATTGCTGGCGGTTGCTACCTTTTGAGCACTGCGTTGGTTTTCCTTTGAAGAGGAAAGGGTGATGCAGCAAAGTAGCGTAAGTATTTCCCTCAGTTTTTGAGAACCAAGGTATCAATCCAGTAGGAGACTACACGCAACTCGCCTCGTACCTACACAAACAAATAAGAACCTTACAACCAACACGATAAAAGGGTTGTCAATCCCTTCACGGCCACTTGCAAAACTGAGATCTGATAGAGATAATAAGATAAATATTTTTGGTATTTTTTTATGATATAGATTGAAAGTAAAGATTGCAAAGTAAAATAGATTGAAACTTATATGATGGAAAATAGACTCGGGGGCCATAGGTTTCACTAGTGGCTTCTCTCAAGATAGCATAAGTATTACGGTGGGTGAACAAATTACTATCGAGCAATTGATAAAAAAGTGCATAATTATGAGAATATCTAGGCATGATCATGTATATAGGCATCACGTCCGTGACAAGTAGACCGAAACGATTCTGCATCTACTACTATTACTCCACATATCGACCGCTATCCAGCATGCATCTAGAGTATTAAGTTCATAAGAACAGAGTAATGCATTAGGCAAGATGACATGATGTAGAGGGATAAACTCAAGCAATATGATATAAACCCCATCTTTTTATCCTCGATGGCAACAATACAATACGTGCCTTGTTGCCCCTGCTGTCACTGGAAAAGGACACCGCAAGATTGAACCCAAAGCTAAGCACTTCTCCCATTGCAAGAAAGATCAATCTAGTAGGCCAAACCAAACTGATAATTCGAAGAGACTTGCAAAGATAACAAATCATACATAAAAGGATTCAGAGGAGATTCAAATATTGTTCATAGATAATCTTGATCATAAACCCACAATTCATCGGATCTCGACAAACACACCGCAAAAAGAATTACATCAAATAGATCTCCAAGAAGATCGAGGAGAACTTTGTATTGAGATCCAAAGAGAGAGAAGAAGCCATCTAACTAATAACTATGGAACCGAAGGTCTGTGGTAAACTACTCACACATCATCGAAGAGGCTATGGTGTTGATGTAGAAGCCCTCCGTGATCGATTCCCCCTCCGGCGGAGCGCCGAAAAAGGCCCCAAGATGGGATCTCACGGGTACAGAAGGTTGCGGCGCTGGAAATAGGGTTTCGTGGTGCTCCTGGATGTTTTCAGGGTATATGAGTATATATAGGAGGAAGAAGTAGGTCGGTGGAGCTGCGAGGGGCCCACGAGGGTGGGGGGCGCGCCTCCCTGCCTCGTGGCCTCCTCGCTTCTTTCTTGACGTCCACTCCAAGTCCCCTGGATCACGATTGTTCCAAAAATAACTCTCCCGAAGGTTTCATTCCGTTTGGATTCCGTTTGATATTCCTTTTCTGCGAAACACTGAAATAGGCAAAAATAATAATTTGCACTGGGCCTTCGGTTAATAGGTTAGTCCCAAAAATAATATAAAAGTGCTTAGTAAAGCCCATTAAACATCCGAAACAGATAATATAATAGCATGGAACAATCAAAAATTATAGATACGTTGGAGACGTATCAAGCATCCCCAAGCTTAATTCCTGCTCGTCCTCGAGTAGGTAAATGATAAAAACATAATTTTTGATGTGGAATGCTACCTAACATAATTCTCAATGTAATTTTTTTTATTGTGGCATGAATGTTCAGATCCGAAAGATTCGATACAAAAGTTTAATATTGACATGGAAATAATAATACTTCAAGCATACTAACAAAGCAATCATGTCTTCTCAAAATAACATGGCCAAAGAAAGTTATCCCTACAAAATCATATAGTCTGGCTATGCTCTACCTTCATCACACAAAGTATTTAATCATGCACAACCCGATGACAAGCCAAGCAATTGTTTCATACTTTTGATGTTCTCAAACTTTTTCAATCTTCACGCAATACATGAGCGTGAGCCATGGACATAGCACTATATGTGGAATAGAAGGGTGGTTGTGGAGAAGACAAAAAGGAGAAGATAGTCTCACATCAACTAGGCGTATCAACGGGCTATGGAGATGCCCGTCAATAGATATCAATGTGAGTGAGTAGGGATTGCCATGCAACGGATGCACTAGAGCTATAAGTGTATGAAAACTCAACAAAAGAAACTAAGTGGGTGTGCATCCAACTCGCTTGCTCACGAAGACCTAGGGCATTTTGAGGAAGCCCATCATTGGAATATACAAGCCAAGTTCTATAATGTAAAATTTCCACTAGTATATGAAAGTGACAACATAGGAGACTCACTATTATGAAGATCAGGGTGCTACTTTGAAGCACAAGTGTGGTAAAAGGATAGTAACATTGTCCCTTCTCTCTTTTTCTCTCACTTTTTATTTGGGCCTTTTCTCTTTTTTAAGGATTTTTATATATGTGCCCCTGGTTCCTTAGCTCTACTCATTCATCCCCGCGCTCTTAACTTTTGCTCAATTTTCCCCACTCCCTTGCCAGAAACCCTCATAACTGGGCACAACGGACGTTGCCGTCGGGTCAAAGGCTTGACCGTTAACTTTGACTAGTGAGGCCATGCTGGATTGTGTCGTCCGTTTGAGCTGACAAGTGGGGCCGCGTTGGGTGGTGTCGCTGTTGGACCGTTGGGCCAAGGTTTCGTTGGGCCGTCCCTTGCATTAAACGTCTGCGCGCGCCGCCAGGACAGAAGCCTGTTATGCATGCACCGAGCAAACCCTTCATGCATGCATCGATCGAGCATGCATGCGCCGATGCCACGATCCCTGCATGCGCCCACCGAGCCTGCATGCGCCGATGCGTCCGCCACGATGCACTGACCGAGCAGCTTTCTTGCACGCCAGCCGCCACGGATGCAGCGACGGTCACTACCGCTGGTTCCTCTCTTCTAGCTAGGTGGCTACATATTTGTGGATTGTGTAAAAAAAAGAGCCACTCCCTTGCTTAGTTGTACTCATTCATCCCTACTAACAAAGCTTGCTTGCATGCACTAGGTGGTTACTAACAAGGGAACCCTACTAGGAAGCCGAGCTCTCTAAGAAAATAATCAACAAATATGTAGTCCCAATATGTAGATAGGGCCAACAAGCCCATAGCACGATCACATAGCTCAAACTAGGAAGAACTTAATAATAGAATAGATAGAAAACTTAATAATAGAGTTTAAGAAAAGGGCCAACAAGCCCAAAGCAACTCCAACATAGTTCAATTACAACTTAACATAAAATACACTAAAAAAAGATAGAGGGTTTAGAACCCTAGCCGCCGCCTTCTCCACCTCGCTCCTCCTCCGGGCGCCCTTTTCATTGCTCCTCCGGGGCGTTGTCGATGGGGTACGGAAGAGTGTGCATGCGCATCGCGGTGGGGAAGATGTTGTTGTACTCCGTGAACCTGTTGTGGGTGGTGAAAGCGATGAACTCGGAGCCGCACCAAAACACCCGGCCGAGGAGGTAGAAGGCGTCGAATGTGTTGGTGAAGTGGGCAAGGAGAGCAACCACCACCCGGTTTTGGATGACCTCCTCGACGCGGAACATCGTTGGAGATCCCCTCGGGAGGTGGTGGTAGCCGGACGCGATGAAGAACTCAGTGAAGTTCCTTGCGGTCCTCAGCCTTGATATCGCCCACACACGCAGTGTGCGATCAACGTACACGCTGGTAGGGTAGAGCCTCTCCGGCACGGTGGGTGGGAAGCGGTAGGTTGGTCCGGTGTACTGCATGGCTGAGGGATGTGCAGAAGACGGAGAAGGGGTCGAAGAGAAAGAAGGGCAGATGGATGAGGGATGGCAGAGGCATAGGGTGGCTTAAATAGCTGTAGTGCTACGTGTTATTTGGCCGTGGCAATAACGGGGTCAAATGTGAAGTAACCCGTTTTCAAACCCACTGCAACATCGGGAGTGTACACGCGTGGGAAATGATGGTTTGAAAAAGAAGAAGAAAAAGAAGCTAATTGCACGCGTGGGAATCCGTGGTCATATATATTATATGAACAAAAAGAGACAATTTTTGAATAGTTTGTGGCCATTTTGCATGATAAAAATAAATTTGGCCCTTAAAAATTGGTCATTTGCTACGCAATGTCAATTGATTTCAAATGATGGAAAAATACAGAGCCAACATCTTCACAAAAAACAGAGCAAACGATGTAAAAAACGACGCAAAAATACAGAGCCAGCACATTCACAAAAAAGGCAAACGATGCAAAAAAAACGACGCAATTCGATGGCCCAACCAGAGTTTGGTTTCCTTTTAGGCCCAATAATGTTTTTTTTCACGGAGTCAGTGGTGGGCGAGCAGCCGAGCCCAACGAATAGGATCACCTCTCGCGGATCACCCCATGATCCAACGATGCGGAGCCGTCCTTGTGATCCAACGGCACGGAGCCTGCACACAGCCAGCCCACCTAGTTCCTTCTAGAAGGCCAGATCTGAGGGATGTCGCTTGGCGCGAGGGTATGATCGGACGGCTAACGTTGGGAGCTAGGGTTAGGCGAAACCCCGCGGGGTTTTGAGGGGTTTTGAGCTGGTCAACGGGGTTTCGAAGGCTTTGACTGAGCATAACTAATTTTAAAAAATCGAAAAATATGAAACCTTCGCCGTTCGTCGTTTTATAAGACACACTAACGAGGAAAAATACTAAACTTGGTCTATGGTCATTTTCATGAAAAAAACCTAGCTGGCACGATCGAGGTCAAATGAGCACCATTAATTTAAAAAAATCAAAAAAATATAAAACCTGCGCACAATGTTGTCTTATGTGACATGTTACCAACCAAAAATACTAAACTTGGTCTATGGTCATTTTCATGAGAAAACCTTCACACATATGAGCTATCACCTACATGATTTCATAGAGTTCAAGGAGAGGAGGTGGTGTTACCTTCTGTTTTTTTTTAAAAATCACGAAACCTTTATTTTAAAGTGAATAAGAAGGATCTGTAGTTAGTTTTCCATTTTCATATTTCAAAACATGGCCTATAGTTTTTATATTAATGTTGTCTTATGTGATATGTTACCAACCAAAAATCATAAACTTGTCCTATGGTCATTTTCATGAGAAAACCTTCACACATATGAGCTATCACCTACAAGATTTCAAAAAATATGAAGATTAATTCAATAGGTGTTAATAAAAAACATTTGGCCCATTTAGAGTAGGCCCAAAAAAACTTGATTACAAATGGGTTGTTTATCCTAGCCTGGGAGCTTATTTGGAGCACATTTCTCAAATTCAAATTTCTTTGACCTCCTCTAAATCACCTCACATTTTGCACACATGATCTCCTACACAAACATAGATAATTTATAATACATCTTCATTAAAATGTTGTTTTTTGCTCTGTTATTGGAATATTTGATAAAAGGGAACCCTTGATAAAATGATGGATTGCAGCATATTTGCAGCATATGTGTGATCATTGCAGCACCTGAACTTTCAAAACACTGAAACAAATCATAGCAGATAAATTTAAAAACACAAAAATACCCAACATAGATAGCCACAAGCATATAAAATTCATCGAACCACCAAAAGGTAACCCACATCCTGTTCACAAACATAGTTCACCCACATAGTTCAGCAAACAACCTAAAGTACTTAAAACACATCATAACATCAGGGAAGGGGAGACGGGACTTTGGCTAGGGCAGCATGCTGCCCCATGATCTTGTAGTCCTCGCCGTGGATGGCCACATCTTCTGCATGAGCTAGAAGGTGAACGAAGCGGCCGGACTTTGGCTTTGGCTTGGTGGTGCAGTAGGGGCAACGCCAAGTTTTGGTCTTGCTCTTGTAGTAGTAATCCACGCCCTTGATCCTGATCTTCTCCTCTTCCTTCTCTTTGAAGGAGGCGAAGTTGCCGCGGTCCACATCCACATCTTCCCCAGAGACATACTGCACACACGAATGAATTACATTAGTACATTATAGATTCATGGGAATACACCATGTCAAACGAACTAAATGAACAATCTAAATTTCAAGTAGGCTTACCTCATACTCTTCGTCGTCACCATACGCTGGATCGTACGGGTCGTCGAAAGTATAGTCTATCTTCCTCCTCTTCCCCCTACCATCATCCTCCTGAATATACAATTACATCCATCACTAGTAAATACATAAGCCAATTGAAAATTTAGATATGCATAGATGACACATTGATCAGAGGGCTAATATACTATGATCCTATTTGCATTTTCCATTGTCATGCACACACATTGAACAATAGAGCTAATATAACTACATATTGAAATTTAGATATGCACACTTGATCATAGGGCTAATATACTATGATCCTATTTGCATTTTCCATTGTCATGCACACACATTGAACAACAGAGCTAATATAGCTACACATTGTGGACATATTGTGAACAACAGAGCTAATATAACTTGAATCAAATAACTTGAGTAGCATTAAAAACCCCAATCTGTGAGCACTAAAAACAAATCTAATAAGCATCATAGCATTAAAACCCCAATCTGTTCACAACATCTAGCATTTTTGCAACGAATTTATCCAAATCTAAAAACAAATCTAAAAACCCCAATCATTGCAGCACCTAAAATCATAGTTCACAACATTTAGCTAGCATTTTTGCAACGAATTTATCCAACAAACCCTAGTCCAAAAACCCCCACCCCCAACCCATACAAAAAACCCCGACCCATCCGTCAAACCAACTACTCTAACCATCTGAACTACTGTATGAATCACAATCGAACTAACTCTACAAGCTAAGCAAGTGCAAATACCTGCTCCTCCACGGCAGGCGGCGCAACGGGGGCATCGGGATGGACTGCGCCGCTCGACGCCGTCACCTTCTGCAGCGATGAGGTGGAGCCCGCCACATCCGCAGCGGTTGCGAGTTTCCCCGCACCGCCGTGGACGCCGCCGACATCCGCGGTCACCGCGCCCTGACCTTGCAGCTCCACCACATCTCCGGCCGCTATGTCGGCGTCGCCACGAGCGTCGGCCATCTGACAGATGGAGGCGATGAAGGTGAGGAAGAGGATGCGGTGGGGGAGAGCGAGACGGTGCGGTGGAGGCAGTGCGGGAGAGCGAGACAACGCCGGTGGGGGAGAGGAAGACGATGCGACAGCGAGGGGATTTGGGGAAAAATGGTAGGGGCGATGGAGGTGGTTGCCCTCTTTATATGATGGGACGTTTCGGGCATGTCCATGGACACGTGCTACCCCACGACCGCGGTCTTGCATGCGCCCACATATACGCGGCCCCACTCGTCAGCTAACGGTCAAAACAATTGACCCGATGGCAACGTCCGTTATAACCAGTTATGAGGGTTTCGGGCAAGGGAGTGGGGAAAAGTGAGCAAAAGTTAACAGAGTGGGGATGAATGAGTAGAGCTAAGGAACCAGGGGCACAGAAATAAAAATTTCTTTTTTTTTTGGCCGGAGTTTCATCCTGACTTATGGGGAAATCATAGTCTCCATCATCCTTTCCTCACATGGGACAATGCTCTAATAATGATGATCATCACACTTTTATTTACTTACAACTCAAAAATTACAACTCAATACTTAGAACAAAATATGACTATATGAATGCCTCCGGCGGTGTACCGGGATATGCAATGAATCGAGAGTGACATGTATGAAAGAATTATAAGGGTGGCTTTGCCGCAAATACGATGTCAACTACATGATCATGCAAAGCAATATGACAATGATGAAACGTGTCATAACAAACGGAACGGTGGTAAGTTGCATGGCAATATATCTCGGAATGGCTATGGAAATGCCATAATAGGTAGGTATGGTGGCTGTTTAGAGGAAGGTATATGGTGGGTGTATGATACCGGCAAAAAGTGCGCGGTATTAGAGAGGCTAGCAATGGTGGAAGGGTGAGAGTGCGTATAATCCATGGACTCAACATTAGTCATAAAGAACTCACATACTTGTTGCAAAAATCTATTAGTTATCGAAACGAAGTACTACGCGCATGCTCCTAGGGGGATAGATTGGTAGAAAAATACCATCGCTCGTCCCTGACCGCCACTCATAAGGAAGACAATCAATAAATAAATCATGCTCCGACTTCATCACATAACGGTTCACCATATGTGCATGCTACGGGAATCACAAACTTTAGAACAAGTATTTATCAAATTCACAACTACTCAACTAGCATGACTCTAATATCACCATCTTCATATCTCAAAACAATCATCAAGTATCAAACTTCTCATAGTATTCAATGCATTTATATGATAGTTTTTATTATACCCATCTTGGATGTTCATCATATTAGGACTAATTTTATAGCCAAAGCAAACTACCATGCTGTTCTAAAAGACTCTCAAAATAATATAAGTGAAGCATGAGAGATCAATAATTTCTATAAAATAAAACCACCACCGTGCTCTAAAAAGATATAAGTGAAGCACTAGAGCAAAATTATCTAGCTCAAAAGATATAAGTGAAGCATATAGAGTATTCTAATAAATTCCGATTCATGTGCGTCTCTCCCAAAAGGTGTGTACAGCAAGGATGATTGTGTTAAACTAAAAACCAAAGACTCAAATCATACAAGACGCTCCAAGCAAAACACATATCATGTGGTGAATAAAAATATAGCCTCAAGTAAAGTTACCGATAGATGAAGACGAAAGAGGGGATGCCTTCCGGGGCATCCCAAAGCTTAGCCTTTTGGTTGTCCTTGAATTTTACCTTGGGGTGCCTTGGGCATCCCCAAGCTTAGGCTCTTGCCACTCCTTATTCCATAATCCATCAAATCTTTACCCAAAACTTGAAAACTTCACAACACAAAACTCAACAGAAAATCTCATGAGCTCCGTTAGTATAAGAAAACAAATCACCACTTCAAGGTACTGTAATGAACTCATTCTTTATTTATATTGGTGTTAAACCTACTGTATTCCAACTTCTCTATGGTTCATACCCTCCGATACTAGCCATAGATTCATCAAAATAAGCAAACAACACACAAAAAACAGAATCTGTCAAAAACAGAACAATCTATAGTAATCTGGATCAAACGTATACTTCTGGAACTCCAAAAATTCTGAAATAAATTGGTGGACGTGAGGAATTTGTCTATTAATCATCTGCAAAAAGAATCAACCTAAAAGCACTCTCCAATAAAAAAGCGCTAAAGTTTCTGTTTTTACAGCAAGATCATAAAAACTTCACCCAAGTCTTCCCAAAGGTTCTACTTGGCACAAACACTAATTAAAACATAAAAACACATCTAAACAGAGGCTAGATAAATTATTTATTACCAAACAGAACCAAAAATGAAGAAACAAAAATAAAATTGGGTTGCCTCCCAACAAGCGCTATCGTTTAACGCCCCTAGCTAGGCATTGATAATTTTAATGATGCTCACATCAAAGACAAGAATTGAAGCGCGAAGAGAGCATCATGAAACACGTGACAAACACATCTAAGTCTAACATACTTCCTATGCATAGGCATCTTATAGGCAAACAAATTATCATAGAAAGCAAAAAATAGCATATGCAAGGAAGAGGAAAGAAACAATAGCAATCTCAACATAACAAGAGGTAATTTAGTAACATGAAAATTTCTACAACCATATTTTCCTCTCTCATAATAATTACATGTGGGATCATAAGAAAATTCAACAAAATAGCTATCACATAAAATATTTTCAACACGATCCACATGCACGCGAAGTTGACACTCTTCCAAAACAGTGGGATTAACATTAACTAAAGTCATGACCTCTTCAAACCCACTTTTATCAAAAATTTCATAAGATTGAAAATCCTCCAAATATGTGGGATCTAAAGTTGACACTCTTTCAAACCCACTTTCAATATTATTTCAAACACTATTATCAATCTCATATTCACCATGGGGCTTAAATAAATTTTCAAGATCATAAGAAGAATCACCCCAATCATGATCACTGCAACAAGTAGTAGACATAGCAAATTTAGCATCCCCAAGCTTAGGGTTTTGCATATTATTAGCACAATTGACATCAAGAGAATTTATAGTAAAATCATTGCAATCATGCTTTTTATTCAATGAGCTACCGTGAATCTCTTCATAAATTTCTTCATCACAATTTTCAGATTCACGGATTTCAAGCAAAACCTCATAAAGATAATCTAGTGCTCTCAAATCACTAGAAATTAGTTCATCATAATTGGATCTCTTAAAAAGATTAGCGAGGGGATGAGGATCCATATCAATAGATTTTTAGCAAGCGAAGACGCAAGCACATAGAAGGCACATGGCAACACAAGCAAACGAAAAAGACGAACGGAAGAAGGGCGAATAAAATGGCAAAGGTGAAGTGGGGGAGAGGAAAACGAGAGGCAAATGGCAAATAATGTATGTAACGACCGAACCTGATAAGATTCGAGTCTCTGTGCTCACTGTGCTAGTCCCTGGATCAATAACTAGCACACACAGTACAAGATGTAATATCAAAATAAACCACATGTCATAAAATTACATCATAGATCCAGAATTTACACATTACATACCTGCGTTGCTCAAGGCTAGCTCATAACAAAAATACAGCGGAAAAGCGAATAAATCTTCATGAAATCCATCAACACCACAGTCAAATGTCGAGTATAGACATCGTAACCCTACATCGTATCACTCACTCGTCGTATAAAATCTGCAACATGAAACGTTGCAGCCACGAAGGGTCAATACTTTAAATGTATTGGCAAGTCACACAAGGAATGATATAACAGGCCTACATCTACATGCAAGGTATAACAAGAGGATAGTGGTGGTTTGTTTTGCAGAAAAGCCAATTTTTCCCTGATAACTACATAATAGTCAAATTTTAATTATGTCTTGCTACAATTAAATACATATGGTTGAATTGGGCAATCCAATTCCAACCTACCCATTATTAAGTTTCCCAACAAATTTATTAAGTGTCACATCTGTCAAGATCATCCAACAACTGTAATGGCATAGTGGCTCAAATTTACCCATAACCGGGGGCACGGCTAATCATGATTAGTTTTAATACTCTGCAGAGTTTAGTACGCTTTGCCCACTGGACCCAATCCGAAGATTGAGACAAAGTCTTTCAGAAGAGGTTCCCTTAACCACCTGACGGCCACATCCCACCTACATATGCTACATCTGTCGACATTGTCTGGGCAAGGGTTCCAACAACTCATCAACTAAGCCAGAGCCCATATAGCCAGTGGCCGCACATGGAAGCTAGTCACTAAGTCTGTCTGATCTTTTTTAGCCTGAGCGGCATTCCACTTAGGGTGCACTCTCATGGGCGCATAGCCTTAGAAAAGGTGCAAGACCCCACGATGCGTTCCCTCAACACCAAGCAATACCACTTCCGCCCAGAGGTGAATTAAATTCTTAATTACTACCCATAGTTATATATATAATCCTCACATAATTTCGATGAATACAGGAACCAATCCCCGTCTACATAGCATAGCAAGAATACACTACCACGGTCTACAATAAGGCCATACTAAGCTGAAACTTAGTAGCAAACCTACACATGCATAATATAGTAATGTGATATATATAACTACATGCATAGAAAAATAATAGGTTGAAGTATGATCAAGGTGTAACTTGCCTGTAAGTTTGATGAAGGTCGTCGCACTCACAATTCCTGATAATTTCTACTCGTCACGCTCCGAGTAATCTATCGCAATCAAAGAACCCAAATCAATAACCATGCCATATATAAGAACCAAATAACAACAAAACAAATATGGCAAGGTTGGGCAACATCAATATATATATGCTTAATATATAATATAGGTTTAAAGTATAATATAGGGTCTAACGGTAGTATAAGGTGACAGGTGAAGGAATGAACTCAAAAGAGTCAATGGATGATAATTGTTGATATATAATATTATATTTGAGATAGTATGGAACATGGTCGAAAGTATACGAAGAAACACACATGGTGTTTAACAGATCACATATGACATAAGAATTTATTTGGAATAGAATCAATTGAAAACGTCTACAACACAAGTTATAGTGATATAAAGTTTCAATTGAATTTGAATTTAAAACAGATCAGAAATATTTGAATATTGAGTGTACAGGATATGATCAGCAAGTATTTGGTACAAGTGTTCATAGGCAAAAGGAATCAATTAACTTGGACAAATAGTTTGAAAGATATGACCTCCAGATGGTTGAATTCAAATTTGAACAGTTCAAACGTGTGAAATTTTGGTTCCAACATATTCTCCTGGTCTTTATGAGTACACAGGAAAAAGAGTCGATGAATTTGGATATACGGATCAAAAATCATAGCAAAACGGAAATTGGATCAAAATCTACCCCAAAAACTGTGCCACGGCAGCGTTTTTGCTGCTGCAGCTGCTGTGGGCTGAGGTGGTGCCATGTGGCAGCATGCTATTGCACAATACTGGTTCAGGCTGGAATTAAACATGAACATTAGACTAAGTCACGATCAACAGTGGAGGTTCTATCAATGATAGGGTTTCGAGGGGCGGTGAATGCTCACCGGAGTTGTCGCCGAAGTCGGGCAAGATGGCGGCGCTCGGCTCTGATCGAACGGGGCACCGCACCCATTGGTGAAAGGAGTTGGGGGAAGATGCCCGTGGATGAGGCGGAGCACAACGAGTACAGGTGTGCCCACGAAGTCAACTTTGGCGTCCTGGAACAACGACAATGAACAACTGAAGTGGAGGTGGCGACAGCGAGCTTCGGATTTGTTGAGGAGTTCGATTTGGTGCGATCATGGGCAAAATCAAAGGGGAGGGAGGTGCATGAGGTTTCCTCGCAGACTATGGAGTGCACGGAGAGGGGCCGGGCTTACTGGACTGGCCGAAGTCGTCCGTCAGAGTCACTGGAGTTGAACGAGACGGCGGAGCTTCCTGAGCTTCGTGCAGTCGATTTCTAGGGAGACCTGGAGCGGAGGTTGGGGAAATCGGACGAGGAGATCGACGGGATTCTACCGGTGTCCGCGGATTGGAGAGGGGTGTCAGGGTTTGCGCGAATCACGCGTGGTCCGATCCTGCCGTGGCGGCGTTGACGTGCGGGAGCAGGAGACCGAGTGGAGGTAGGGGATGAGCTGCGGGTCCCGCGAGTCAGTCGAACGGGGAGAGGAGAGAGGCTGGCAGGTGGGGCGATGCTGGCGTCAGCGCTGGCGCGTGCGTCCGCGCGGCTGGGCTGTGCTGGCTTCGGCCTGTTGGGCCTGCTGCTGCGACTGCGCGCTGTGCAAGCGGCGGAGAGGAACTGGGCCGACGGGGTAGCTGGGTAGGATAGGTTTAGAGATTTCTCTTTTTTTTTTAATATACAGAAATGATTTTGGCTCCATAAATGATCCAAATCATTTTATAAAAAATACCAAGACATCCAAAAAAACAAATATAGTTACATACAGCTTAGTGAACATTTTCCAGTCCAAAATACTTATAAAAAACATATAATATTTTTGTAAACTTTACTTTGACACCTATAAAATGTTCCACGAAATATTTTTGAACTCCAGAGAAAGATTCAACTAAAATTTAAACATTTCCAACTCTTTAATATTAAAGGAGTCATATTACCTTCCCTCTTATGATTTTTTTTGTTCGAATTGTTTTAAATTCTAAAAATCCAACATGAAGAATGTTTGGTCACTTTCCAATTTAATTATTGAGGAAGTCATGTCATCCTCTCTCATTACTGAATTGGAAATATGCTGAATATTCTCAAACCCAAAATAAGAACCAAATGAATAATTGGGAAAGTCCTTTTATTCCCTCTCAATTTAATATTCATTTAAACTCCAAAAGTTTCAAATCCTAGTCAAAATTAACTAACAACAAGCAACACAAGCAAGTTTTTAATTACTCCTATTTAAATAATTAACATTCCAAAATTGCAAATTTTGGGATGTTACAATGTAATGTGAGGGATAAGAGTTTGTGATGGGTACTTGGTATGTCTTGACTTGGCGTAAGCCTCCCCAGCAGCGGTGCCAGAAATCCTTCTTGCTACCTCTTGAGCACTGCGTTGTTTTTCCCTTGAAGAGGAAGGGTGATGCAGCAAAGTAGCGTAAGTATTTCCCTCAGTTTTTTAGAACCAATGTATCAATCCAGTGGGAGACTACACGCAAGTCGCCTCGTACCTACACAAACAAATAAGAACCTTGCAACCAACGCGATAAAGGGGTTGTCAATCTCTTCACGGCCACTTGCAAAACTGAGATCTGATAGAGATAATAAGATAAATATTTTTGGTACTTTTTTATGATATAGATTAAAAGTAAAGATTGGAAAGTAAAATAGATTGAAACTTATATGATGGAAAATAGACCCGGTGGCCATAGGTTTCAATAGTGGCTTCTCTCAAGATAGCATAAGTATTACGATGGGTGAACAAATTACTGTCGAGCAACTGATAGAAAAGTGCATAATTATGAGAATATCTAGGCATGATCATGTATATAGGCATCACGTCCGCGACAAGTAGACCGAAACGATTCTGCATCTACTACTATTACTCCACACATCGACCGCTATCCAACATGCATCTAGAGTATTAAGTTCATAAGAACAGAGTAACGCATTAGGCAAGATCACATGATGTAGAGGGATAAACTCAAGCAATATGATATAAACCCCATCTTTTTATCCTTGATGGCAACAATACAATACGTCCCTTGCTGCCCCTGCTGTCACTTGGAAAGGACACCGCAAGATTGAACCCAAAGCTAAGCACTTCTCCCATTGCAAGAAAGATCAATCTAGTAGGCCAAAGCAAACTGATAATTCGAAGAGACTTGCAAAGATAACAAATCATACATAAAAGGATTCAGAGGAGATTCAAATATTGTTCATAGATAATCTTGATCATAAACCCACAATTCATCGGATCTCGACAAACACACCGCAAAAAAAATTACATCGAATAGATCTCCAAGAAGATCGAGGAGAACTTTGTATTGAGATCCAAAGAGAGAGAAGAAGCCATCTAGCTAATAACTATGGACCCGAAGGTCTGTGGTAAACTACTCACACATCATCGGAGAGGCTATGGTATTGATGTAGAAGCCCTCCGTGATCGATTCCCCCTCCGGCGGAGCGCCGGAAAAGGCCCCAAGATGGGATCTCACGGGTACAGAAGGTTGCGGCGGTGGAAATAGGGTTTCGTGGTGCTCCTGGATGTTTTCAGGGTATATGAGTATATATACGAGGAAGAAGTAGGTTGGTGGAGCTGCGAGGGGCCCATGAGGGTGGGGGCGCGCCTCCCTGCCTCGTGGCCTCCTTGCTTCTTTCTTGACGTCCACTCCAAGTCCCCTGGATCACGTTTGTTCCAATAATAACCCTCTTGAAGGTTTCATTCCGTTTGGATTCCGTTTGATATTCCTTTTCTGCGAAACACTGAAATAGACAAAAAAAACAACAATTTGCACTAGGCCTTCGATTAATAGGTTAGTCCCAAAAATAATATAAAAATGCTTAGTAAAGCCCATTAAACATCCAAAACAGATAATATAATAGAATGGAACAATCAAAAATTATAGATACGTTGGAGACATATCAGCGGTGTCGGCCGTCATCCTTCCATCTGTGTTGGCTCTCTACCCCGCTGCCTCTCCAACCCCGTCCACCTACATGTCATGTTGACTTCAAAGCTCACGTTTTTCATCGGCGGCAGGTGCAGCCCCTGAAGGAAATATGCCCTAGAGGCAATAATAAAGTTGTTATTTATATTTCCTTATATCATGATAAATGTTTATTATTCATGCTAGAATTGTATTAACCGGAAACTTAGTACATGTGTGAATACATAGACAAACAAAGTGTCACTAGTATGCCTCTACTTGACTAGCTCGTTAATCAAAGATGGTTAAGTTTCCTAGCCATAGACATGAGTTGTCATTTGATGAACGGGATCACATCATTAGAGAATGATGTGATTGACTTGACCCATCCGTTGGCTTAGCACTTTGATCGTTTAGTTTATTTCTATTGCTTTCTTCATAACTTATACATGTTCCTATGACTATGAGATTATGCAACTCCCGAATACCGGAGGAACACTTAGTGTGCTATCAAACGTCACAATGTAACTGGGTGATTATAAAGAAGCTCTACAGGTGTCTCCGATGGTGTTTGTTGAGTTGGCATAGATCGAGATTAGGATTTGTCACTCCGATTGTCGGAGAGGTATCTCTGGGCCCTCTCGGTAATGCACATCACTATAAGCCTTGCAAGCAATGTGACTAATGAGTTAGTTACGAGATGATGCATTACGGAACAAGTAAAGAGACTTGCCGGTAACGAGATTGAACTAGGTATGATGATACCGATGATCGAATCTCGGGCAAGTAACATACCGATGACAAAGGGAACAACGTATGTTGTTATGCGGTTTGACCGATAAAGATCTTCGTAGAATATGTAGGAGACAATATGAGCATCCAGGTTCCGCTATTGGTTATTGACCAGAGATGAGTCTCAGTCATGTCTGCATAGTTCTCGAACCCGTAGGGTCTGCACGCTTAACGTTCGATGACGATCGGTATTATGAGTTTATGTGTTTTGCTATACCGAAGGTAGTTCGGAGTACCGGATGAGATCACGGACATGACGAGGAGTCTCAAAATGGTCGAGACATGAAAAATGATATATTGTATGACTATATTCGGACACCGGAATAGTTCCGAGGTGTATCGGGTATTTACCGGAGTACCGGGGGTTACCGGAACCCCCCGGGGAGTTAATGGGCCTTCATGGGCCATAGTGGAAGAGAGGAGGAGGCGGCCAAGTGGTGGGGCGTGCCCCCCCAAGCCCAATCCAAATTGGGGAGGGGGGCCGGCCCCCCTTTCCTTCTCTCCCTCTTCCCCTTCCTTCCCCCTCCTAGTTGGACTAGGAAAGGGGGGGGGGGAAGCTACTCCTAGTGGGAGTAGGAATCCCCCCTTGGGGCGCGCCCTAGGAGGCCGGCCCTCCCCCTCCTCCACTCCTTTATATACGGGGGAGGGGGGCACCCCATAGACTCACAAGTTGATCTTAGCCGTGTGCGGTGCCCCCCTCAACAGATTTCCACCTCGATCATATTGTCGTAGTGCTTAGGCGAAGCCCTGCGTCGGTAACTTCATCATCACCGTCAAGACGCCGTCATGTTGACGAAACTCTCCCTCGACCTCAGCTGGATCTAGAGTTCGAGGGACGTCATCGAGCTGAACGTGTGCAGATCGCGGAGGTGCCGTACGTTCGGTACTTGATCGGTTGGATCACGAATACGTTCGACTACATCAACTGCGTTACTTAACGCTTCCACTTTCGGTCTACGAGGGTACGTGGACACATTCTCGCCGCTCTTGCTATGCTTCTCCTAGATAGATCTTGCATGATTGTAGGAATTTTTTTGAAATACTACATTCCCCAACAGTGGCATCCGAGCCAGGTCTATGCGTAGATGTTATATGCACGAGTAGAACACAATGAGTTGTGGGCGATAATAGTCATACTGCTTACCAGCATGTCATACTCTGATTCGGCGGTATTGTTGGATGAAGCGGCCTAGACCGACATTACATGACCGCGTTGATGAGACTGGTTCTACCGCCGTGCTTCGCACACAGGTGGCTAGTGGGTGTCTGTTTCTCCAACTTTGGTTGAATCGAGTGTGACTACGCCCGGTCCTTGTTGAAGGTTAAAACAGCACACTTGATGAAAAATCGTTGTGGTTTTGATGCGTAGGTAAGAACGGTTCTTGCTGGAAGCCTGTAGTAGCCACATAAAACTTACAACAACAAAGTAGAGGATGTCTAACTTGTTTTTGCAGGGCTTGCTGTGATGTGATATGGTCAAGACGTGATGATATATAAATTGTTGTATGAGATGATCATGTTTTGTAACAGTTATCGGCAACTGGCAGGAGCCATATGGTTGTCGCTTTATTGTATGAAATGCAATCGCCATGTAATTGCTTTACTTTATCACTAAGCGGTAGCGATAGTCGTAGAAGCAATAGTTGGTGAGACGACAACGATGCTTCGATGGAGATCAAGGTGTCAAGCCGGTGACGATGGTGATCATGACGGTGCTTTGAAGATGGAGATCAAAGGCACAAGATGATGATGGCCATATCATATCACTTATATTGATTGCATGTGATGTTTATCCTTTATGCATCTTATTTTGCACGGCGGTAGCATTATAAGATGATCTCTCACTAAATTTCAAGGTACAAAGTGTTCTCCCTGAGTATGCACCGTTGCTACAGTTTGTCGAGCCGAGACACCACGTGATGATCGGGTGTGATAGCTCTACGTTCACATACAACGGGTGCAAGCTAGTTTTGCACACGCAGAATACTCGGGTTAAACTTGACTAGCCTAGCATATGCAGATATGGCCTCAGAACACTGAGACCGAAAGGTCAAGCGTGAATCATATAGTAGATATGATCAACATAGTGATGTTCATTTGAAAACTACTCCATCTCACGTGATGATCGAACATGGTTTAGTTGATATGGATCACGTGATCACTTAGATGATTAGAGGGATGTCTATCTAAGTGGGAGTTCTTAAGTAATATTGAGCTTTAATTTATCATGAACTTAGTACCTGATAGTATTTTGCATGTCTATGTTGTTGTAGATAAATGGCCCGTGCTACTGTTCCATTGAATTTTAATGCGTTCCTAGAGAAAGCTATGTTGAAAGATGATGGTAGCAACTACATGGACCGAGTCCGTAACTTGAGGATTATCCTCATTGCTGCACAGAAGAATTACATCCTGGAAGCACCTCTAGGTGCCAAACCCGCTGCAGGAGCAACTCCAGATGTTATGAACACCTGGTAGAGCAAAGCTGATGACTACTCGATAGTTCAGTGTGCCATGCTTTACGGCTTAGAACTGGGACTTCAACGACGTTTTGAACGCCATGGAGCATATGAGATGTTCCAGGAGTTGAAGTTAATATTTCAAGGAAATGCTCGGATTGAGAGATATGAAGTCTCCAATAAGTTCTATAGTTGCAAAATGGTGGAGAACAGTTCTGTCAGTGAGCATATACTCAGAATGTCTGGGTACCACAATCACTTGACTCAGCTGGGAGTTAATCTTCCGGTTGGTAGTGTCATTGACAGAGTTCTTCAATCACTGCCACCAAGCTACAAGAGCTTCGTGATGAACTATAATATGCAAGGGATGGATAAGACAATTCCCGAGCTCTTCGCAATGCTAAGGCTGCGGAGGTAGAAATCAAGAAGGAGCATCAAGTCTTGATGGTCAATAAGACCACTAGTTTCAAGAAGAAGGGCAAAGGGAAGAAGGGGAACTTCAAGAAGAATGGCAAGCAAGTTGCTGCTCAAGTGAAGAAACCCAAGTCTGGACCTAAGCCTGAGACTGAGTGCTTCTATTGCAAAGGAAGTGGTCACTAGAAACGGAACTGCCCCAAGTATTTGGCGGAAAAGAAGGATGGCAAAGTGAAAGGTATATTTGATATACATGTTATTGATGTGTACCTTACTAATGCTCGCAGTAGCACCTAGGTATTTGATACTGGTTTTGTTGCTAATATTTGCAACTCGAAACAGGGGCTATGGATTAAGCGAAGATTGGCTAAGGACGAGCTGACGATGCGCGTGGGAAATGGTTCCAAAGTCGATGTGATCGCCGTCGGCACGCTACCTCTACATCTACCTTTGGGATTAGTTTTAGACCTGAATAATTGTTATTTGGTGCCAGCGTTAAGCATGAACATTATATCTGGATCTTGTTTGATGTGAGACGGTTATTCATTTAAATCAAAGAACAATGGTTGTTCTATTTATACGAGTAATATCTTTTATGGTCATGCACCCTTGATGAGTGGTCTATTTTTACTAAATCTTGATAGTAGTGATACACATATTCATAGTATTGAAGCCAAAAGATATAAGTTTAATAATGATAGTGCAACTTATTTGTGGCACTGCCGTTTAGGTCATATTGGTGTAAAGCGCATGAAGAAACTCCATGCTGATGGGCTTTTGGAATCACTTGATTATGAATCACTTGATGCTTGCGAACCATGCCTCATGGGCAAGATGACTAAGACTCCGTTCTCCGGAACAATGGAGCGAGCAACAGACTTGTTGGAAATAATACATACTGATGTATGTGGTCCGATGAGTGTTGATGCTCGCGGCGGGTATCGTTATTTTCTGACCTTCGCAGATGATTTGAGCAGATATGGGTATATCTACTTGATGAAACATAAGTCTGAAACATTTGAAAAGTTCAAAGAATTTCAGAGTGAAGTGGAAAATCATCATAACAAGAAAATTAAATTTCTACGATCTGACCTTGGAGGAGAATATTTGAGTTATGAGTTTGGTCTTCATTTGAAACAATGCAGAATAGTTTCGCAACTCACGCCACCCGGAACACCACAGCGTAATGGTGTGTCCGAATGTCATAACCGCACTTTATTAGATATGGTGCGATCTATGATGTCTCTTACTGATTTACCGCTATCATTTTGGGGTTATGCTTTAGAGACGGCTGCATTCACATTAAATAGGGCACCATCTAAATCCGTTGAGATGACACCATATGAACTGTGGTTTGGCAAGAAACCCAAGTTGTCGTTTCTTAAAGTTTGGGGCTGCGATGCTTATGTGAAAAAGCTTCAACCTGATAAGCTCGAACCCAAATCGGAGAAATGTGTCTTCATAGGATACCCAAAGGAGACTGTTGGGTACACCTTCTATCACAGATCCAAAGGCAAGATATTCGTTGCTAAGAATGGATCCTTTCTAGAGAAGGATTTTCTCTCGAAAGAAGTGAGTGGGAGGAAAGTAGAACTTGATGAGGTAACTGTACCTGCTCCCTTATTGGAAGGTAGTCATCACAGAAATCAGTTCGAGTGATTCCTACACCAATAAGTGGGGAAGCTAATGATGATGATCATGAAACTTCTGATCAAGTTACTACCGAACCTCGTAGGTCAACCAGAGTAAGATCCGCACCAGAGTGGTATGGTAATCCTGTTCTGGAGGTCATGTTACTTGACCATGATGAACCTACGAACTATGAGGAAGCGATGATGAGCCCAGATTTCGCGAAATGGCTTGAGGCCATGAAATCTAAGATGGGATCCATGTATGAGAACAAAGTTGGACTTTGGTTGACTTGCCCGATGATCGGAAAGCCATAGAGAATAAATGGATCTTCAAGAAGAAGACTGACACTGACGGTAATATTACTGTCTACAAAGCTCGACTTGTTACGAAAGGTTTTCGACAAGTTCAAGGAGTTGACTACGATGAGACCTTCTCACCCTTAGCGATGCTTAAGTCTGTCCGAATCATGTTAGCAATTGCCACATTTTATGATTATGAAATTTGGCAAATGGATGTCAAAACTGCATTCCTTAATGGATATCTTAAAGAAGAGTTGTATATGATGCAACCAGAAGGTTTTGTCGATCCAAAAGGTGCTAACAAAGTGTTCAAGCTCCAGCAATCCATTTATGGACTAGTGCAAGCCTCTCGGAGTTGGAATATACGTTTTGATAGTGTGATCAAAGCATATGGTTTTATACAGACTTTTGGAGAAGCATGTATTTACAAGAAAGTGAGTGGGAGCTCTATAGCATTTCTGATATTATATGTGGATGACATATTGTTGATCGGAAATGATACTGAATTTCTGAATAGCATAAAAGGATACTTGAATAAGAAATTTTCAATGAAAGACCTCGGTGAAGCTGCTTATATATTAGGCATCAAGATCTATAGAGATAGATCAAGACGCTTAATTGGACTTTCACAAAGCACATACCTTGATAAAGTTTTGAAGAAGTTCAAAATGGATCAAGCAAAGAAAGGGTTCTTGCCTGTGTTACAAGGTGCGAAGTTGAGTCAGACTCAATGCCCGACCACTGCAGAAGATAGAGAGAAAATGAAAGTCATTCCCTATGCTTCAGCCATAGGTTCTATCATGTATGCAATGCTGTGTACCAGACCTGATGTGTGCCTTGCTATTAGTTTAGCAGGGAGGTACCAAAGTAATCCAGGAGTGGATCACTGGACAACGGTCAAGAACATCCTGAAATACCTGAAAAGGACTAAGGATATGTTTCTTGTTTATGGAGGTGACAAAGAGCTCATCATAAATGGTTACGTCGATGCAAGCTTTGACACTGATCTGGATGACGCTAAGTCACAAATCGGATACGTGTTTATATTCAATGGTGTAGCTGTCAGTTGGTGCAGTTCCAAGCAGAGCGTCGTAGCGGGATCTACGTGTGAAACGGAGTACATAGCTGCTTCGGAAGCTGCAAATGAAGGAGTCTGGATGAAGGAGTTCATATCCGATCTAGGTGTAATACCTAGTGCATCGGGTCTAATGAAAATCTTTTGTGACAATACCGGTGCAATTGCCTTGGCAAAGGAATCCAGATTTCACAAGAGAACCAAGCACATCAAGAGGCACTTCAATTCCATCTGCGATCAAGTCAAGGAGGGAGACATAGAGATTTGCAAGATACATACGGATCTGAATGTTGTAGACCCATTGACTAAGCCTCTCTCACGAGCAAAACATGATCAGCACCAAGACTCCATGGGTGTTAGAATCATTACTGTGTAATCTAGATTATTGACTCTAGTGCAAGTGGGAGACTGAAGGAAATATTCCCTAGAGGCAATAATAAAGTTGTTATTTATATTTCCTTATATCATGATAAATGTTTATTATTCATGCTAGAATTGTATTAGCCGGAAACTTAGTACATGTGTGAATACATAGACAAACAAAGTGTCACTAGTATGCCTCTACTTGACTAGCTCGTTAATCAAAGATGGTTAAGGTTTCCTAGCCATAGACATGAGTTGTCATTTGATGATCGGGATCACATCATTAGAGAATGATGTGATTGACTTGACCCATCCGTTAGCTTAGCACTTTGATCGTTTAGTTTATTGGTATTGCTTTCTTCATAACTTATACATGTTCCTATGACTATCAGATTATGCAACTCCCGAATACCGGGGGAACACTTAGTGTGCTATCAAACGTCACAACGTAACTGGGTGATTATAAAGATGCTCTACAGGTGTCTCCGATGGTGTTTGTTGAGTTGGCATAGATCGAGATTAGGATTTGTCACTCCGATTGTCGGAGAGGTATCTCTGGGCCCTCTCAGTAATGCACATCACTATAAGCCTTGCAAGCAATGTGACTAATGAGTTAGTTACGAGATGATGCATTACGGAACGAGTAAAGAGACTTGCCGGTAACGAGATTGAACTAGGTATGATGATACCGACGATCGAATCTCGGGCAAGTAACATACCGATGACAAAGGGAACAACGTATGTTGTTATGCGGTTTGACCGATAAAGATCTTTGTAGAATATGTAGGAGCCAATATGAGCATCCAGGTTCCGCTATTGGTTATTACGAGATGATTCTCGGTCATGTCTGCATAGTTCTCGAACCCATAGGGTCCGCACGCTTAACGTTCGATGACGATCGGTATTATGAGTTTATGTGTTTTGATGTACCGAAGGCAGTTCGGAGTCCCAGATGAGATCACGGACATGACGAGGAGTCTCGAAATGGTCGAGACATGAATATTGATATATTGGATGACTATATTTGGACACCGGAATAGTTCCGAGGTGTATCGGGTATTTACCGGAGTACCGGGGGGTTAACGGAACCCCCCGGGGAGTTAATGGGCCTTCATGGGCCATAGTGGAAGAGAGGAGGAGGCGGCCAAGTGGTGGGGCGCGCCCTCCCAAGCCCAATCCGAATTGGGGAGGGGGCCGGCCCCCCTTTCCTTCTCTCCCTCTTCCCCTTCCTTCCCCCTCCTAGTTGGACTAGGAAAAGGGGGAAACCTACTCCTAGTAGGAGTAGGAATCCCCCCTTGGAGCGCGCCCTAGGAGGCCGGCCCTCCCTCTCCTCCAGTCCTTTATATACGGGGGAGGGGGGCACCCCATAGACACACAAGTTGATCTTAGCCGTGTGCCGTGCTCCGCTCCACAGATTTCCACCTCGATCATACTGTCGTAGTGCTTAGGTGAAGCCCTGCATTGGTAACTTCATCATCACCATCAACACGCCGTCGTGCTGACGAAACTCTCCCTCGGCCTCAACTAGATCTAGAGTTCGAGGGGCGTCATTGGGTTGAACGTGTGCAGATCGCGGAGGTGCCGTACGTTCGGTACTTGATCGGTTGGATCGTGAAGACGTTCGACTACATCAACCGCGTTACTTAACGCTTCCGCTCTCGGTCTACGAGGGTACGTGGACACACTCTCCTCGCTCGTTGCTATGCTTCTCCTAGGTAGATCTTGCGTGATCGTAGGAAATATTTTGAAATACTACGTTCCCCAACAGCCCCAACCCCCTTATGAGGTAGTGATCGACAAGCTGGTTGGCTCCAACATATTCGGACCGTGAACTGGTGGCGGATTGATTGAACTCGGTCCAGGCAAAATCCATGCTCGGCTTGCCGATACTGGCAGCGACGACACTCGCAGGTGTCGTTTCCCTTTCTGGAGGCGTTGTCATGGCATTTATCCGTGCCCCACTACGAGCATCAGGTACGGTGTCGGCACGACGCCGTTCCCCTTCTTGAAGGGGTTATCTTGCACGCTTGTGGTGTCCCCAATGTTGAATTTGGAGATGTTTGACATCCTGGTGATTTGGCCTGCTCCTCTAGTTCTAGGGTTGGTGTGTTTAGTTGTGTTCTTTTCCCCTGTTCGAGCTGAGCACCCCGCCTCTCTCTGCTCCGGGCATCATGTTCATGCCTCCTTGTGTTCATGTTTTTTCGCGAATACGCAAAGCTTGCGCATCATTCATTGATAGGTAGAAGAGAGTACAAGATCGGGCATTACACTTTGAGACGTACACGAGAGGCCGACGTTAAGTGCAACACCTGAGTAGCAAGAACCCGGGCTACTCAACCCAAAGAGAAAAAGGTCAAACTATGCCTGCAATGTTGTGCAATCTGTTGGCTTCGGCACGAGCCCAAAGCAAAGCCTCCTACCGAATGGTCTCAAATAGGCTGCCGGTGGAGGGGCGGAGACCGTCGAAGACATAGTTGTTCCTATGCTTCCAGAGCTCCCAAGTCGTGAGCATAACAAGAGTGTTGAAGCCTTTACGTGCGCTCGTGGGGAGAGTGACGCGGGACTGCTCCTACCAATAGAGGAGATCCTCACCAGGGCCCGGCGGGAGGATTGGTAGCCGACACAATGAAATAACATCGAGCCAGATTTGCCGCGAGAATGGGCAGCGAGCAAGGATATGCTGGATGCATTCCGTATCCTGGTCGAAGAGAAGGCACGAGTCAGCGTGCAGAAGATTGTGACGCGCAAGCCTAGCCACCGTCAAGCACCAATCAAGGACAGTGATACGTTCCAACGTATCTATAATTTTTGATTGTTCCATGCTATTATATTATCTGTTGGATGTTTAATGGGCTTTATTATGCAGTTTTATATTATTTTTGGGACTAACTTATTAACCGAAGGCCCAGTGCAAATTGCTGTTTATTGCCTATTTCAGTGTTTCGCAGAAAAGGGATATCAAACGGAATCCAAACGGAATGAAACCTTCGCGAGGATCGTTTTTTGAACAAACGCAATCCAGGAGACTTGGAGTGGACGTCAAGGAAGCAACGAGGCGGCCACGAGGTAGGAGGGCGCGCCCCCACCCTCGTGGGCCCCTCGTGGCTCCACCAACATACTTCTTTCGCCTATATATACTCATATACCCTGAAAACATCCAGGAGCACCACGAAACCCTATTTCCACTGCCGCAACCTTCTGTACCCGTGAGATCCCATCTTGGGGCCTTTTCCGGCGCTCTGCCGGAGGGGGAATCGATCACAGAGGGCTTCTACATCAACACCATAGCCTCTCCAATGATGTGTGAGTAGTTTACCACAGACCTTCGGGTCCATAGTTATTAGCTAGATGGCTTCTTCTCTCTCTTTGGATCTCAATACAAAGTTCTCCTCGATCTTCTTGGAGATCTATTCGATGTAATTCTTCGGTGTGTTTGTCGAGATCCGATGAATTGTGGGTTTATGATCAAGATTATCTATGAACAATATTTGATTCTTCTCTGAATTATTATATGCATGATTTAATATCTTTGCAAGTCTCTTCGAATTATCAGTTTGGTTTGGCCTACTAGATTGATCTTTCTTGCAATGGGAGAGGTGCTTAGCTTTGGGTTCAATCTTGCGCTGTCCTTTCCCAGTGACAACAGGGGCAGCAAGGCACGTATTGTATTGTTGCCATCAAGGATAAAAATATGGGGTTTATATCATATTGCTTGAGTTTATCCCTCTACATCATGTCATCTTGCTTATTGCGTTACTCTGTTCTTATGTACTTAATAGTCTAGATGCATGCTGGATAGCGGTCGATGTGTGGAGTAATAGTAGTAGATGCAAAATCGTTTCGGTCTACTTGTCACGGACGTGATGCCTATATACATGATCATGCCTAGATATTCTCATAACTATGCGCTTTTCTATCAATTGCTCGACAGTAATTTGTTCACCCACTGTAGAATTTGCTATCTTGAGAGAAGCCACTAGTGAAACCTATGGCCCCCTGGTCTATTTTCCATGATATTAATCTCCCGTCCACTAGCTATTTATGTCACCATTTATTTTGCAATCTTTACTTTCCAATCTATACAATAAAAATACGAAAAATATTTATCTTATTATCTTTATCAGATCTCACTTTTGCAAGTGGCCGTGAAGGGATTGACAACCCCTTTATCGCGTTGGTTGCAAGATTCTTGATTGTTTGTGTTGGTACGAGGGACTTGCGTGAGTCTCCTATTGGATTGACACCTTGGTTCTCAAAAACTAAGGGAAATACTTACGCAACTTTGCTGCATCACCCTTTCCTCTTCAAGGGAAAACCAACGCATGCTCAAGAGGTAGCAGACAGCGAGCCAAAAGAACACCTTCACCCGGATAGGCGCCCAAGATTTCTAGATGGGATGCCAGTGGGGGTCGCAGATGGAGCCGGCAAACATCTTCTCATAGCAAGACTTTGCTGTGTATTGGCCAGAGTCCGTCCAGTGCCAGCGAACCGCGTCAGGTGCATCAGTAAGCTGAACGAGCTGCACCTGACGCCACAACTCGACATACTGCAGCAATGCCAAGGGGCCGAGGGCGCTCTGGATGTCATGGACCCACGCCCTTTGGTATATACCATCGTGCACTAGGTGGTTCTTGCGACGTCGGCGAGGGACAAGATTGAAGACAAGGGGGGCGATCATCGCCGTCGTTTGCCTATTAATACAGTGGTCCAGCCAGAATCTGCACGACATACTATCCCCGACGGCCCACATGGTGGATGCGTGGAACATAGCGCTGACCTCAGGATCGGAGGGAAGGTGCAGGTGTTGCCACAGTCTTGCCACGTCCGTGCACTGAAGCCAAAGCCAGCATACGCGGAGCGCGATTCCGGCTCGGTGGAGCTCAGAGATGCCCAATCCACCGTAGGAGAGCGGCCGACACATTCTAGGCCAGGCAACAAGGCATTGGCCACCGTGGGTGTCCTTACAGCCGATCCAGAGAAAGTTGTTGATGATCTTATTCACCTGGGCAAGGATGTTCTCGTTCAAGGCCATCGCCATGAGGAGGTGCATGGGCATGGCACAGAGGACATGGCGAACCAAAGCTAGTCACTCGCCGTGGGAGAGCATGAAGCCATGCCAAGACGAGAGCTTGCGCGCCAGCTTGTCAACCAGGGGGGGAGCGCAAAGGTGGGGATCTTCCGCACCGAGAGGGGAATACCCAAGTAGGTGGTCGGGAATTGCAGGACCAGGCAGCTCATGATTTGAGTTGCGGCAACTTGATGACCTGGAGAGCAGCGGATTGACAACGCGATGCACTTAGAGAAGTTGGTGCGCGTCCCAGAAGCTCGCCAAAGACACGAAGAATTTCGCGGATAGCATTGAGGTTGCTGCTGTCTGGGTGGCAAAAAACCACCACATCGTCATCATAGAGCGATATGCTGGAGGCGGCATGCCGGGTGGTGAGCCTCTGGAGAACGCCACGCGCCACGGCCTGGGTGATTAGCGAGTTGAGCACCTCGATGACGAGGGTGAAGAGCATCGGGGAAACCAGGTCGCCTAGGCGGAGCCCGCACGCGTGGCCAGCCTGGCCTTCCATTGATGAACACATGGGTCGACACCGTGGAGAGAAGGATCGTGATCCACTCACGCCATTGCCTGCCAAAGCTGAGGTGAGAAAGGGTGTCTAGCAAGAACGCCCAGGAGGCCGAGTCAAAAGCACGAGCGATGTCGAGCTTGAGCATAAGGCGTGCATCTTCAGATTGTACAGGAGGCGGGTGGTCTGCTGAACAAGCAGTAAGTTGTCGTGGATGCATCGTTCGGCAATGAAGGCACTTTGGTTGGCAGACACCATCATGCGGAGCTTCGGCACAAGCCAAAGAGAGAGCACCTTGGCGAAGAGGTGGATCAAGCTAATCGAGCGAAAATCATTGAGCGTGGTCGCGTCAGGCTGTTTCGGGAGAAGAGTGATGGGCCTCATTCAGCTTTTGGAAGCCACGACTATTGAGTGTGTAGAGCTTGTCGAAGGCAACACAAAAATCCTCCTTGATGGTCAGCCAACAGCACCGCAGGAATTCCACAGTGAACCCATCAGGCCCTGGCGCCTTGTCGGAGGGCACGCACTTGATCACCGCCCAAATTTCCTCCTTGGAGAATGGGTTGTCCAGGGTGGATAGTGTTGGGAAACGTTGCATGGAAAACAAAAAAAATTCTACGCACATGCAAGATCTATCCATGGAGATGCATAGCAACAAGGGGGAGAGTGTGTCTACATACCCTCATAGAACATAAGCGGAAACGTTTAGTAACATGGTTGATGTAGTCGAACTTCTTCGTGATCCAACCTATCGAGTACCAAATGTACGACACCTCCGCGTTCAACACACGTTCAGCTCAGTAACATCCTCGCCTTCTTGATCCAGCAAGACGACAAAGTAGTGGATGAGTTACGGCAGCATGACGGCGTGGTGACGGTGGTGGTGATGCTATCTCCGCAGGGCTTTGCCTAAGCACTACGAAAATATGACCGAGGGATGAAACTGTGGAGGGGGGCGCACACGGCTAAGAGATTGCCGTGGTTATGTGTGCCACCCCCTCCCACATATATATAGGTGGGGGAGAGAGTGCTACCTCTTGAGCATGCGTTGGTTTTCCCTTGAAGAGGAAAGGGTGATGCAGCAAACTAGCGTAAGTATTTCCCTCAGTTTTTGAGAACCAAGGTATCAATCCAGTAGGAGACTACACGCAAATCGCCTAGTACCTGCACAAACAATCAAGAACCTTGCACCAACACGATAAAGGGGTTGTCAATCCCTTCACGGCCACTTGCAAAAGTGAGATCTGATAAAGATAATAAGATAAATATTTTTGGTATTTTTGTTGTATAGATTGAAAAGTAAAGATTGCAAAATAAATAGTAAACTAGAATTATAGATCAGAAACTTATATGATGTAAAGTAGACCCGGGGGCCATAGGTTTCACTAGTGGCTTCTCTCAAGATAGCATAGATTACAGTGGGTGAACAAATTACTGCCGAGCAATTGATAGAAAAGCGCATAGTTATGAGAATATCTAGGCATGATCATGAACATAGGCATCACGTCCGTGTCAAGTAGATCGAAACAATTTTGCATCTACTACTATTACTCCACACATCGACCGCTATCCAGCATGCATCTAGAGTATTATGTTCATAAGAACAGAGTAACGCATTAGGCAAGATGACATGATGTAGAGGGATAAACTGAAGCAATATGATATAAACCCCATCCTTTTATCCTCGATGGCAACAATACAATACATGTCGGTTCCCTTTCTGTCACTGGGATCGAGCACCGCAAGATTGAACCCAAAGCTAAGCACTTCTCCCATTGCAAGAAAGATCAATCTAGTAGGCCAAACTAAACCGATAATTCGAAGAAACTTGCAAAGATATTAAATCATGCATATAAGAATTCAGAGAAGAATATAATATTGTTCATAGATAATCTTGATCATAAACCCACAATTTATCGGATCTCGGGAAACACACCGCAAAAAGTATTACATCGAATAGATCTCCAAGAATATCGAGGAGAACTTTGTATTGAGAACCAAAGAGAGAGAGGAAGCCATGTAGCTAATAACTATGGACCCGAAGGTCTGTGGTAAACTACTCACACATCATCGGAGAGGCTATGGTGTTGATGTAGAAGCCCTCCGTGATCGAATCCCCCTCCGGCAGATCGCCGGAAAAGGCCCCAAGATGGGATCTCACGGGTACAGAAGGTTGCGGCGGTGGAAAAGTGGTTTCGTGGCTCCCCTGGATGTTTTCAGGGTATAAGAGTATACATAGGCGAAAGAAGTAGGTCGGTGGAGCTACGAGGGGCCCACGAGGGTGGGGGGCGCGCCTACCCCCCGGGGTGCACCCTCCTGCCTCATGGCTGCCTCGTTGCTTCCTTGACTTCCACTCCAAGTCTCCTGGGTTGCGTTTGTTCCAAGAAAGATCCTCGTGAAGGTTTCGTTCTGTTTGGATTCCGTTTGATATTCCTTTTCTGCGAAACGCTGAAATAGGCAAAAAAACAGCAATTTGTACTGGGCCTTCGGTTAATAGGTTAGTCCCAAAAATAATATAAAAGAGCATATTAAAGCCCATTAAACATCCAAAACAGATAATATAATAACATGAACAATAAAAAATTATAGATACGTTGGAGACGTATCAGAGAGGAGTAGCCAACGAGGTGCCCCAAGTGGCGCCGAATCCCAATTGGGGTCCTGCCCCTAGCCGCGCGCCCCTTGCCTTTCTAGGCGCGCAGGGAAAGGCACGACCGAGACACCTCTTCGGTCAATAACCAATAGCGGAACCTGGATGCTCATATTGGTTCCTACATATTCTACGAAGATCTTTATCGGTCGAACCGTTATAACAACATACGCAATTCCGTTTGTCTGTCGGTATGTTACTTGCCCGAGATTCGATCATCGATATCTCTATACCTAGTTCAATCTCGTTACCGGCAAGTCTCTTTACTTGTTTCGTAATACATCATCTCGTAACTAACTCCTTAGTCATTCTTATGATGTGTATTACCAAGAGGGCCCAGAGATACCTCTCCGATACTAGGAATGACAAATCCCAATCTCGATCCATGCCAACTCAACAAACACCTTCGGAGATACCTGTAGAGCATATTTATGATCACCCAGTTATTTGTGACGTTTGATAGCACACAAGGTATTCCTCCGGTATTCGGGAGTTGCATGATCTCATGGTCGAAGGAATATGTATTTGACATTCAAGAAAGCAGTAGCAATAAAGTGAACGATCATATGCTAAGCTAATGGATGGGTCTTGTCCATCACATCATTCTCCTAATGATGTGATCCCGTTATCAAATGACAACACATGTCTATGGTTAGGATACCTTAACCATCTTTGATCAACGAGCTAGTCTAGTAGAGGCTTACTAGGGACACGGTATTTGTTTATGTATTCGCACATGTATTTTAGTTTCCGATCAATACAATTCTAGCATGAATAATAAAACTTTATCATGTATATGGAAATAGAAAATAGCAACTTCATTATTGCCTCTAGGGCATATTTCCTTCAGTCTCCCACTTGCACTAGAGTCAATAATGTAGATTACATTGTAATGAATCTAACACCCATGGAGTCTTGGTGTTGATCAAGTTTTGCTCACGGAAGAGGCTTAGTCAATGGGTCTGCTACATTTAGATCCGTATGTATTTTGCAAATATCTATGTCTCCATCCTTGACCTTTTCACGAATGGAGTTGAAGCGCCTCTTGATGTGTTTGGTTCTCTTGTGAAACCTGGATTCCTTCGCCAAGGCAATTGCTCCAGTGTTGTCACAAAAGATTTTCATTGGACCCGATGCACTAGGTATTACACCCAGATCGGATATGAACTCCTTCATCCAGACTCCTACATGCGCTGCTTCCGAAGCAGTTATGTACTCCGCTTCACATGTAGATCCCACCACGACGCTCTGCTTGGAACTGCACCAACTGACAGCTCCACCATTCAATATAAATACGTATCCGGTTTGTGACTTAGAGTCATCCGGATCAGTGTCGAAGCTAGCATCGACATAACCATTTACGACGAGCTCTTCGTCACCTTCACAAACGAGAAACATATTCTTGGTCCTTTTCAGGTACTTCAGGACTTTCTTGACCGTTGTCTAGTGATCCACTCCTGGATTACTTTGGTACCTCCCTGCCAGACTTATGGCAAGGCACACATCAGGTCTAATACACAACATAGCATACATGATAGAACCTATGGCTAAGGCATAGGGAATGCCTTTCATTTTCTCTCTATCTTCTACAGTGGTCAGGCTTTGAGTCTGACTCAATTTCACACCTTGTAACACACACAAGAACCCTTTCTTTGACTGATCCATTTTGAACTTCATCAAAACTTTGTCTAGGTATGTGATTTGTGAAAGTCCTATTAAGCGTCTCGATCTATCCCTATAGATCTTGATGCCCAATATATAAGCAGCTTCACTGAGCTCTTTCATTGAAAAATTCTTATTCAAGTATCCTTTTATGCTATCCAGAAATTCTATATCATTTCCAATCAATAATATGTCATCCACATATAATATCAGAAATGCTATAGAGCTCCCACTCACTTTCTTGTAAATACAGCCTTCACCGTAAGTCTGTATAAAACCATATGCTTTGATCACCTCATCAAAGCGTATATTCCAACTCTGAGATTCTTGCACTAGTCCATAGATGGACCGCTGGAGCTTGCACACTTTGTTAGCACCTTTAGGATCGAAACCTTCTGGTTGCATCATATACAACTCTTCTTTAAGAAATCCAATAAGGAATGCAGTTTTGACGTCCATTTGCCAGATTTCATAATCATAAAATGCGGAAATTGCTAACATGATTCGGACAGACTTAAGCATCGCTAGAGTGAGAAAGTCTCATCATAGTCAACTCCTTCAACTTGTCAAAAACCTTTTGCGACAAGTCGAGCTTTGTAGACAGTAACATTACCATCAGTGTTAGTCTTCTTCTTTAAGATCTATTTATTTTTGATCGCTTGCCGATCATTGGGCAAGTCCACCAAAGTCCATACTTTGTTCTCATACATGGATACTATCTCAGATTTCATGGCCTCAAGCCATTTATCGGAATCTGGGCTCATCATAGCTTCTTCATAGTTTGTAGGTTCGCCATGGTCTAATAACATAACTTCTAGGACAGGATTACCATACCACTCTGGTGCGGATCGTGCTCTGGTCGACCTACGAGGTTCAGTAGCAACTTGATTTGAAGTTTCATGATCATTATCATTTGCTTCCTCTCTAGTTGGTGTAGGCATCACGGGAACGATTTTCTGTGATGTGCTACTTTCCAATTCGAGAGAAGGTACAATTATCTCATCAAGTTCTACTTTCCTCCCAATTACTTCTTTCGAGAGAAACTCCTCTAGAAAGGACCCATTTTAGCAACAAATATCTTGCCTTCGGATCTGTGGTAGAAGGTGTACCCAATAGTTTCTTTAGGGTATCCTATGACGACGCACTTCTCCGATTTAGGTTCGAGCTTATCAGGCTGAAGCCTTTTGACATAAGCGTCGGATCCCCAAATTTTAAGAAACGACAGCTTAGGTTTCTTGCCAAACCATAGTTCATACAGTGTCTTCTCAACGGATTTAGACGGTGCCCTATTTAATGTGAATGCGGCTGTCTCTAATGCATAAACCCAAAACGGTAGTGGTAAATCGGTAAGAGACATCATAGAACGCACCATATCTAATAAAGTACGGTTACGATGTTCGGACACACCATTACGCTGTGGTGTTCCAGGTGGCATGAGTTATGAAACAATTCCACATAGTTTTAAATGAAGGCCAAACTCGTAACTCAAATATTCGCCTCCGCGATCAGATCGAAGAAACTTTATTTTCTTGTTACGATGATTCTCCACTTCATTATGAAATTATTTGAACTTTTCAAATGTTTCGGACTTGTGTTTCATCAAGTAGATATACCCATACCTGCTCAAATCATCTGTGAAGGTCAGAAAATAACAATACCCGCCGTGTGCTTCATCACTCATCAGACCGCATACATCGGTATGTATTATTTCCAATAAGTCATTCTCCATTGTTCCGGAGAACGAAGTTTTGCTCATCTTGCCCATGAGGCATGGTTCACAAGTATCAAATGATTCATAATCAAGTGATTCCAAAACTCCATCAGCATGGAGTTTCTTCATGCTCTTTACACCAATATGACCTAAATGGCAGTGCCACAAGTATGTTGCACTATCATTATCAACTTTGCATCTTTTGGCATCAATATTATGAATATGTGTATCACTACGATCGAGATTCAACAAGAATAGACCATTCATCTAGGGTGCATGGCCATAAAAGATATTACTCATATAAATAGAACAACCATTAGTCTCCGATTTGAGTGAATAACCATCTAACAATAAACAAGATCCAGATATAATGTTCATGCTCAACGCGGGCACCAAATAACAATTAATGAGGTCTAAAAGTAATCCCGAAGGTAGATGTAGAGGTAGCGTGCCGACAGCGATCACATCGACCTTGGAACCATTCTTGACGTGCATCGTCACCTCGTCCTTAGCCAATCTTCCTTTATTCCGCAGCTCCTGTTTTGAGTTACAAATATGAGCAACCGAACCAGTATCAAATACCCAGACACTACTATGAACATTTGTAAGGTACACATCAGTAACATGTATATCAAATATACCTTTGTTCACTTTGCCATCCTTCTTATCCGCCAAGTATTTTGGGCAGTTCTGCTTCCAGTGACCATTCCATTAGTAGTAGAAGCACTCAGTTTCTGGCTTGGGTCCAGCTTTGGGCTTCTACCCGGGAGTGGCAACTTGATTGCCATTATTCTTGAAGTTCCCTTTCTTTCCCTTGCCCTTTTTCTTGAAACTAGTGGTCTTGTTAACCATCAACACTTGATGCTCCTTCTTGATTTCTACCTCCACGGGATTAAGCATTGCTAAGAGCTCAGGAATCATTTTATTCATCCCTTGCATATTATAGTTCACGAAGCCTTTGTAGCTTGGTGGCAGTGATTGAAGAACTCTGTCAATAACACTATCAACTCGAAGATCAACTCCCAGCTGAGTCAAGTGATTATGATACCCAGCCATTTTGAGTATGTGTTCACTAATAGAACTATTCTCCTCCATCTTGCAGCTATAGAACTTGTTGGAGACTTCATATCTCTCAACCTGGGCATTTTCTTGAAATATTAACATCAACTCTTGGAACATCTCATATGCTCCATGATGTTCAAAACGTCTTTGAAGTCCTGGTTCTAGGCCATAAAGCATGGCACACTAAACTATAGAGTAGTCATCAGATCGAGCCTGCCAGACGTTCATAACATCTGCAGTAGCTCCTACAGCAGGTCTGTCACCTAGCGGTGCATCAAGGACATAATTCTTCTGTGCATCAATGAGGATAATCCTCAAGTTACGGACCCAGACCGTGTAGTTGCTACCATCATCTTTCAACTTAGCTTTCTCTAGGAACGCATTAAAATTCAGGGGAACGGTAGCTCGGGCCATTGATCTACAACATCGATATGAAAAACTATTAAGACTAAGTTCATGATAAATTAAGTTCAATTAATCAAATTACTAATGAACTCCCACTTAAATAAACATCCCTCAAGTTATCTAAGTGATACATGATCCAAATCAACTAACCCATGTCCGGTCATCACGTGAGATGGGGTAGTCATAAATGGTGAACATCTCTATGTTGATCATATATACTAGATGAATCACGTTCGACCTTTCGGTCTCCAGTGTTCCGAGACCATGTCTGTACATGCTAGGCTCGTCAAGTTTAACCCAAGTATTCTGCATGTGCAAATCTATCTTACACCCGTTGTATGTGAACGTAGAGTCTATCACACCCGATCATCACGAGGTGCTTCGAAACGACAAACTTTGGCAACGGTGTATACTCGGGGAGAACACTTTTATCTTGAAATTTAGTGAAGGGATCATCTTATAATGCTACCGCCGTTCTAAGCAAAATAAGATGCATAAAGGATAAACATCACATGCAATCAAAATATGTGACATGATATGGCCATCATCATCTTGTGCTTTTGATCTCCATCTTCAAAGCATCGTCATGATCTCCATTGTCACCGGCTCGACACCTTGATCTCCATCATTGCGCCGGGGTCGTCTCGCCAACTATTGGTTCTACAACTATTGCTAACGCATAGGGATAAAGTAAAGCAATTACATGGCGCTTGCATTTCATACAATAAAGAGACAACCCTAAGGCTCCTGCCGGTTGTCGATAGTACAAAACATGATCATCTCATAGATCAACATATATCACATCATATCTTGACCATATCACATCACAACACGCCCTGCAAAAACAAATTAGACGGCCTCTACTTTGTTGTTGCAAGTTTTACGTGGTTGCTACGGGCTTCTGGCAAGAACCGTTCTTACCTACGCAAAACCCACAACGGTGATTCATCAAGTTTGCTATTTTAACCTTCTTCAAGTACCGGTCATAGTCAAATTCGATTCAACTAAAGTAGGAGAAATAGACACCCGCCAGCCACCTTTATGCAAAACTAGTTGCATGTCATTCGGTGGAACCGGTCTCATGTGCATGGACATGTAAGGTTGGTCCAGGCCGCTTCTTCCCACAATACCGCCGAATCAAAATAAGACGTTTGTAACATCCCAATTTTCCCCAATTTGGATGTTAATAGATCATTCATATGCATCTCATTTTTTTCCATGCATTATTTGCTTTCTGAAATATTCAAATCGTTATGCAACTAAAGGCAGTTTATTGGAGTGGAGATAACATGACTTCTCCCCTATTTTAAAAATGTTCATAATGTCCAGAATATTATTTCCAGTTTATCTGATATGTTCTGGTATTTTTCTTTATCCTCAAAATATTTTATTTGATTGTTTTATTGCTGTTTGTGTGGCCTATTACATAATTTTTTTTTCAAAACAACATTAGAGTAGGAACTAGTTGTTCCTGTAGTTTATATCAGGTGCATATATTTTACTGTGTGTCTAGGTATTTTCCCTAGATTTTATTCTGGTGTATGTTTTCATTTTAGTTTTATTTTTGCTGTAGCAGTTCTTTAAAAAAAGAGAAACCAGCCGGCGAGCCAGCCAGCTGCAGCGGCCCACCTAACTCCCTCGCCCGCGGCCCAGTGGCCACCTGAACCAGTACGCGCCGCCAGCCCCGCAGCCTCGCCTCCAGCCATAGACCCGAGGCCCCCGCGCCACTGTTCGTCGTCCCCGAGCCGGAGACCGCTGTCCCGCACCGCACGCACGCCGAGGCCGAGCCGGTACACCCCGCGTCCCTGGTCCACCTCGAGCGTGCCTAAGCAGTCGTGCGCAAGCAAAAGACCCCAGGGAAGCCGCTGATACGTCTCCAATGTATCTATAATTTTTTATTGTTCCATGCTATTATATTATCTGTTTTGGATGTTTAATGGGGTTTAATATACCTTTTTATATTATTTTTGGGACTAACCTATTAACCGAAAGCCCAGTGCAAATTGTTGTTTTTTTTGCCTATTTCAGTGTTTCGCAGAAAAGGAATATCAAACGGAATCCAAACGGAATGAAACCTTCGCGAGGATCCAGGAGACTTGGAGTGGACGTCAAGGAAGCACCGAGGCGGCCACGAGGCAGGAGGGCGCGCCCAGGGGGGTAGGCGCGCCCCCCACCCTCGTGGGCCCCTCGTAGCTCCACCGACCTACTTCTTTCGCCTATATATACTCTTATACCCTGAAACCATCAGGGAGAGCCACGAAACCACTTTTCCACCGCCGCAACCTTTTGTACCCGTGAGATCCCATCTTGGGGCCTTTTCCGGTGATCTGCCGGAGGGGGATTCGATCACGGAGGGCTTCTACATCAACACCATAGCCTCTCCGATGATATGTAAGTAGTTTACCACAGACCTTCGGGTCCATAGTTATTAGCTAGATGGCTTCTTCTCTCTCTTTGGATCTCAATACAAAGTTCTCCTCGATCTTCTTGGAGATCTATTCGATGTAACTCTTTTTGTGATGTGTTTGCCGAGATCCGATGAATTGTTGGTTTATGAATTTGATTATCTATGAATATTATTTGATTCTTCTCTGAATTCTTATATGCATGATTTGATATCTTTGCAAGTCTCTTCGAATTATCGGTTTAGTTTGGCCTACTAGATTGATCTTTCTTGCAATGGGAGAAGTGCTTAGCTTTGGGTTCAATCTTGCAGTGCTCGATCCCAGTGATAGAAAGGGAAACGACACGTATTGTATTGTTGCCATCGAGGATAAAAAATGGGGTTTATATCATATTGGTTGAGTTTATCCCTCTACATCATGTCATCTTGTCTAATGCGTTACTCCGTTCTTATGAACTTAATACTCTAGATGCATGCTGGATAGCGGTCGATGTGTGGAGTAATAGTAGTAGATGCAGAATCGTTTCGGTCTACTTGACACGGACGTGATGCCTATATTCATGATCATTGCCTTAGATATCATCATAACTATGCGCTTTTCTATCAATTGCTCAGCAGTAATTTGTTCACCCACCGTAATACATGCTATCTTGAGGGAAGCCACTAGTGAAACCTATGGCCCCCGGGTCTACTTTACATCATATAAGTTTCCAATCTACAATTCTAGTTTACTATTATTTGGCAATCTTTATTTTCCAATCTATACCACAAAAATACCAAAAATATTTATCTTATTATCTTTATCAGATCTCACTTTTGCAAGTGGTCGTGAAGGGATTGACAACCCCTTTATCGCGTTGGTTGCAAGGTTCTTGATTGTTTGTGCAGGTACTAGGCGATTTGCGTGTAGTCTCCTACTGGATTGATGCCTTGGTTCTCAAAAACTGAGGGAAATACTTACGCTACTTTGCTGCATCACCCTTTCCTCTTCAAGGGAAAACCAATGCATGCTTAAGAGGTAGCAAGAAGGATTTCTGGCGCCGTTGCCGGGGAGATCTACGCACAAGTCAAGACATACCAAGTACTCATCACAAACTCTTATCCCTCGCATTACATTATTTGCCATTTGCCTCTCGTTTTCCTCTCCCCCACTTCACCTTTGCCGTTTTATTCGCCCTTTTGCGTCCGTCTCTTTTTGCTTGCTTCTTCTATGCTTGCGCGTTGGATTGATTGTTTGTCACGATGGCTCAAGATAATACTAAATTGTGTGACTTTTCCAATACCAACAATAATGATTTTATTAACACTCAGATTGCTCCTATTACCGATGCTAAATCTTGTGAAATTAATGCCGCTTTGCTGAATCTTGTCATGAAAGATCAATTTTCTGGCCTTCCTAGTGAAGATGCCGCTACCCATCTAAACAACTTCGTTGATTTGTGTGATATGCAAAATAAGAAAGATGTGGATAATGATATTGTTAAATTGAAGCTCTTTCCGTTTTCGCTTAGAGATCTTACTAAAACTTGGTTTTCTTGTTTGCCTAAAAATAGTATTGTTCATGGAATAAGTGCAAAGATGTTTTTATCTCTAAGTATTTTCCTCCCGCTAAGATCATCTCTCTTAGAAACGATATTATGAATTTTAAGCAACTTGATCATGAGCATGTTGCACAAGCTTGGGAGAGGATGAACTTAATGATACGTAATTGCCCTACACATGGTTTGAATTTATGGATGATTATACAAAAAAATTATGCTGGATTGAATTTTGCTTCTAGAAATCTTTTAGATTCGGCCGCGGGAGGCACTTTTATGGAAATCACTTTAGGAGAAGCTACTAAACTCCTAGATAATATTATGGTTAATTATTCTCAATGGCACACCGAAAGATCTACTAGTAAAAAGGTTCATGCGATAGAAGATATTAATGTTTTGAGTGGAAAGATGGATGAACTTATGAAATTGTTTGCTAATAAGAGTGTTTCTTCTGATCCTAATGATATGCCTTTGTCCACTTTGATTGAGAATAATAATGAATCTATGGATGTGAATTTTGTTGGTAGGAACAATTTTGGTAACAACGCGTATAGAGGAAACTTTAATTCTAGGTCGTTCCCTAGTAATTCCTCTAATAATTATGGTAATTCCTACAACAACTCTTATGGAAATTTTAATAAGATGCCCTCTGATTTTGAGATTACTGTTAAAGAATTTATGAATTCGCAAAAGAATTTCAATGCTTTGCTTGAAGAAAAATTGCCTAAGATTGATGAGTTGGCTAGGAACGTGGATATAATTTCTCTTGATGTTGATTTTTTGAATCTTAGATCTATTCCACCTAAGCATGATATCAATGAGTCTACCAAAGCCTTGAGAATTTCCATTGATGAGTGCAAAGAAAGAACCGCTAGGATGCGCGCTAAAAAGGATTGCTTTGTGAAAGCGTGTTCTTCTAGTTTCCATGATAATAATGATGAGGATCTAAAAGTGATTGATGTGTACCCTATTAAATATTTGTTTTACAATATGAATCTCTATAAAGATGGGACTGGAGATGAGTCAACTTTAGTTAAAAGGCATCCCAATGATTCAGAATTTTTAGATCTTGATGCAAAAATTGGTAAAAGTGGGATTGAAGAGGTCAAACTTTACATAGCAATGAACCCACTATTTTGGATTTCAAGGAATTTAATTATGATAATTGTTATTTAATAGATTGTATTTCCTTGTTGCAATCCGTGTTAAATTCTCCTCATGCTTATAGTCAAAATAAAGCTTTTACCAAACATATCGTTGATGCTTTGATGCAATCCTATGAAGAAAAGCTTGAATTGGAAGTTTCTATCCCTAGAAAACTCTATGATGAGTGGGAACCTATTATTAAAATTAAGATTAAAAATCATGAATGTTATGCTTTATGTGATGGGTGCTAGTGTTTCCACGATTCCCAAAACTTTGTGTGATGTGCTAGGTTTCCGTGAATTTGATGATTGTTCTTTAAATTTGCATCTTGCGGATTCCACCATTAAGAAACCTATGGGAAGGATTAATGATATTCTTATTGTTGCAAATAGGAATTATGTGCCCGTAGATTTTATTTTTCTTGATATTGATTGCAATCCTACATGTCCTATCATTCTTGGTAGACCTTTCCTTAGAAGGATTGGTGCAATTATTGATATGAAAGAAGGAAATATTAGATTCCAATTTCCATTAAGTAAAGGCATGGAACACTTTCCTAGGAAGAAAATTAAATTACCTTATGAATCTATTATGAGCCCCACTTATGGATTGCATACCAAAGATGACAATACCTAGATATATTCTTGTTTTTATGCCTAGCTAGAGGCGTTAAACGATAGCGCTTGTTGGGAGGCAACCCAATTTTATTTTTGTTCCTTGATTTTTGTTTCTGTTTAGTAATAAATAATTCATCTAGCCTCTGTTTGGATGTGGTTTTATATTTTATTTAGTGTTTGTGCCAAGTAGAACCTTTGGGAAGACTTGGGTGAAGTCTTTGTGATCTTGCTGTAAAAAACAAAAACTTTAGTGCTCACGAGATTAGCTGCCATTTTTTACTGGAGAGTGATTTTAGGTTAATTCTTTTTGCAGTTGATTAATAGATAAATTCCTCACGTCCACCAATTTATCTTAGAATTTTTGGAGTTCCATAAGTATACGTTTGATACAGATTTGTCGGTGTACAAAAGTAGGGACTCTCCTTTTGACCCCTTTACTTGTGCACGGGCAGTCAGAGCCGCGCCCGCGACCGCACTGAGCTGGGCAGGGAAGGGGAGCCGAAGCATAGTGCGATCAGAGCAACGCCAATACCAGAGACCACAAAGAGCAAAAGGGCGGGGCGGACTCCCCCGGCAAGACCCTTGCCGGGGCAACTTGCGCGACGCCAGCAGGGCGCGCCACCCTTGAGCCCAAGGGTTTCCAACAACCACATTGGAACCAAGGCTCGGGAAGCGCCTCCGTGGTGGTATGCAGATCTTTGTCAAGATCATAAACACACCAGATCAAATGAGGACCAGAAGACGACGCTCCTTGGCAGGATCCTAGCCGAGGAAATCCACGAGACCCCCGGTGAGACGCTTGCCGGGGAGGACCACGATGCCACGGCAAGACCCTTGCCGGGGCCCCGGCAAGGCCCTTGCCGAAGAAACCTACAGGGCTGCAACAGGGCCCGCATCTGCCAAGGCTCCACCACCATCCCCATGCAGCTGCCAGCTCAACCAGCTGGGCAGGCACCTGCGTGGCGACGAGCAGCCTCTACACCGACCCAGCAATCACATGCGTGGTGGCATGCAGACCTTCGTGAAGGCTCCACCACCGCGCCAGCCCAGCAGCCAGCCAACGTGGCACCATGATGCCTCGTCAGCTCGGACGCGCATCGAAGCCAGGCGAGGCGGCGACAGCTGGGACATGCTTCCTTGCCGTCCCCGATAAAGCGAGAGGGGCACGTCAGCAGCGCATTAAATGCGTTTGTTGGACGATGCCAGAGGATAGACTCATCCACTGTACACCTTTCCACCTCCTGTGTGCCACTGTGGCAACCCCTTTTGTCTATAAAAGGAGGCCCGAGGCATCCAGGAGAAGGATTCAGATCTTTTGGGCAAGTTACACCCCGTAGCTAGCTCAAGAACACAAGAACACTCAAATACATCCACCAAAGCAGGACTAGGGTATTACGCATCTTCGCGGCCCGAACCTGGGTAAACGATCTGTGTGCTTCATATCAGACCCGCTCTTTGCACAACCCCGCGCCCGCCAATAGTAGAAGGGATCCCAGTGATTCCATAGGTGTCGATTTCCCCCGACATCTTTGGCGCACCAGGTAGGGGGGCGCAGTTGTGAAAATCCAGTGTAGCGGTTAGCCTAGCAGTTCTTCATCGCCATGGCTCCCAAGAAGAAGACGATAACGATGATCGGTTCATCTGGAGCCGGACGGCACGTACCGGTGCGGGCGAGCAGCGGGCTGGTCGTGGACAGAACCCGAGGCGCGGCTCGCGAGCACCAACATCGCTCTGGCAGTCAGAGCCTGGTGAGCGGCGTCGTTCATGCGCGAGACGACGGGCTGCACGCCGCCAAGTCAAAAGACGGAGCCGGCCCCCCACAGGTGGCGCGGGGCCCTCCAAGGGCGGCGCCGTGCCACCTACCGGCGGCGCGGCGACCTCCAAGTCACCTATGCCGGCGCCCACGACGCGCTCTTCCCAGGGTGTGCGCGACGAGCAGCGCCACCACGCTGGGGACCCCGGGCGCCGCCGTGGGAAGAGTCCCGTGCATCACTCGCGGGACGGAGGAGGCCAACATGCCTGTCGAAGCGCTGGCAAAAATGGCGTGCAGCCGCAGGGCCGTGATGGAGCTCCTTCTAACATGGTTAGGAGTCGGAGCGCATCACGGTCCACGCAGCTTTCGCCGCCGCCCACGCCAGCAGAAGCTTTGGCGCGCGTGCAGTTGCTCCTCGACTTCCCTCCTGCCGCGGAAAAGCTCGACGAGTGGAGAGCCACCATCCGGAGCCTCGTCGGCGTCGCCAACAAAGACGAGCCACAGCCAGCGGGGCCCTCAGCCGGCGCTCCGTCAAACCACCGCACGCCAGCGGTGGAGGGGCCGGGGGCGCTGCAGCCACGGTGCACTCTCCTCCTCCACGCCAGCCACCGCGGGTGTCGATCCGTCGTGATGACGCTTGTGATAACATTTCCATAGCGTCGTCCGACCCACGGACCCACCGCGACCAGCGCCAAGTTCTTCGGGAGCGAGCCCATGAAGACGCTCGAACCACCATTGAGCGCCGGCGCGATACACACCACCAGTCAGATAGGCGGGCGGGGCCCGCTATGGACCACCCAGCACCGGGAGGCTCCGGCGGCCTACCTTATGAGGTGGGTTGCCCATCCTTTACCCTTGAGCTGCGGCAGTTCCAGTGGCCGTCCCACCGCACGTTCAAGCCCGACGTCGGCGAGAAGTACAATGACAAGACCCACCCGTCGGAGTTCCTCAGCATCTACACCATCGCGATGCAAGCCGCTGGAGCTCGCGACGACAAGGTGCTTGCCAATTGCTTCCCGTTGGCCCTGAAACCCAATGTCATGTCCTGGTTGATGCACTTGCCGGTGGACTCCATTTCTTCTTGGTCGGATCTGTGTCATGAGTTCGTTGGTGCCTTCACTGGAGGCCACCAAGCTCATGGCCAGGCGAGCGATTTGCACATCATTCCCCAGAAGGATGGTGAGAACCTGCGCAAGTACATACAGAGGTTCAGCCGAGTGTGAGGGAGTCCTGGATTAGGGGGTCCTCGGAAAGCCGAACTATATCCTTTGGCCGGATTGTTGGACTATGAAGATACAAGATTGAAGACTTCGTCCCGTGTCCGGATGGGACTCTCCTTGGCATGGAAGGCAAGCTTGGCAATACGGATATGTAGATCTCCTCCCATGTAACCGACTCTGTGTAACCCTAGCCCCCTCCGGTGTCTATATAAACCGGAGGGTTTAGTCCGTAGGACAACAACAATCATACCATAGGCTAGCTTCTAGGGTTTAGCCTCCACGATCAACTCTTGTAATACTCATATCATCAAGATCAATCAAGCAGGAAGTAGGGTATTACCTCCATCGAGAGGGCCCGAACCTGGGTAAACATCGTGTCCCCTGCCTCCTGTTACCATCTGCCTTAGACGCACAGTTCGGGACCACCAACCCGAGATCCGCCAGTTTTGACACCGACATTGGTGCTTTCATTGAGAGTTCCACTCTGCCGTCATCATAAGGCTGGATGGCTCGCCTTGTTGTCAAGGAAAACATCACCTCTGGGGGAGCCCTGGTTATAGGCCAAACTCTCCAACTAGGTGGTTTTGTCATGACCGCCTGCTCGGCCGCTGCGCCGACGATGACTTCTCGAGTCATCGAAAACAGCCTCCACGTCGGCTCGGGACTCGCCGAGCAGTTGGATCCAATAGAGCTCTCTTCCTTGAACGAGCTCTTGGATCGCATCGCCGCTTTGGGAGTCGCTACGGACTAGGATCAGATCGGGCTTAAACCCGACCAAAGGGAGATTAACTCCCCGCGGGTCACCCATCAGATAGCGGTGGTGGAGGAGCAATGCGGCGATTCTTCCTCTATCTTGAGGACAAACTATGTCTGGATTCCCGAGCTCTCCGAGCCGGATACCCATCTACGGGAGGACATCGCCCAAACCCTGGACCTAGAATCAGGTAGCGGGCCAGACCTATTGGGCAACATCCCGGAGCCCGAACTGCCAAGATCAGAAACTCCTCCGCCCATGGGTCTCAGATCGGGTCAAGGTTCGGACTTAAATCCACCCACCCACCCAGATATAAATGATCTTTCCCACATTAGACAAGAGCCAGGAGCCCCAAGGTTAAGGTTTTGGGGTCTTCCAGCAATTCCATTGACGGAATGGTCTAGTGTGCTACCACACTTAAAAGCAGGGTTATGGTTTCCGATTAAACTCATGTACTCCATCCTTTGGGTTGAAGGTGTCGGTCTTCTCATATTCTCCGGAATAACTCCTTCACTGAGGCTCTTCTGATAGGGTCACAAACTTTTCCTCAAACACGTGTCCTTTCCTCCTGGTGAGGTTCTTCCGAGACTGGGTCTTCATATCTGACAGGTCTGTCGCCAATTCTAATTAATTAGCGAAATCTCATGGTGGTCAACAATTAATGGTTTCTCCTGCAGAAAAGGGTCTGGGTTGAATCTCACCATATATCCTACGATTGGCAACGGTTGCCTATATAGGGGTCCATCGTTCTAGCATTCTATGGTTTAAACAAGGTTCGATATCGTCGTCTCTCTACTATGGGTAAGTCACTCAGATTTACCATTCCAAATAGCAAGAGCGAATGACCAGAGTAAGTCGGTATGGTGATCAATCCATTCCACACCCAAATCATTACTCTGTATAAGGTTTAGCGAATCTCGCATTTCTAACACTCGGGAATTCTCACAAGCATTGCAGAATTTCTCTTGTCGACGACCTTAGTTCGGATAATTCCATTGATTCTGCAAGCTGAATGAAACATCTATCGTTACTTCACAACTCTCGGGGTTTCGTAGCCTCCTAAGGAACATCTGCTCATCAAATCACATCTTCTTCCAAAATTTCTTCTTGCAGGGAGTACTTGATCTTTATTAATTCCTGGGCCTGTGGGTTGTGGGCCCACTTCAATACTTGCATAGCTTTAACTCATCCTATTGGGTTATATGGTTCCATATTCCAACATTACACCTCCTTAAATTCCAATATTGCTTCATTCCTTCATATTCTTGGGGTAACCAACATATCGAAACAAAACTCATACCTATTTTGTCCAAACTTCACTCCCTGAAATATCATTATCCTTTCCATGGGTCAAGTGTTCTTCACAGGGTACTACCACCCTTAAATGAAATTCACAAATCCATCCATAGACCAAATTTCTCATATCCTCGAAACTGGTCCAAGATCTTTGTTCATAGAGTAAAAACTCACATAATACAACATATGAAATCATAACACATTAACTTTATTGATTTCATGAATTCATTACAATCTCTGAGCACCCATTACATAACACAACTCATCGAACTTATGAAAATAGGATTGCTTTCTACCACTCTTATTATCCATATCAAAATCTCAACTACTCAGCTCCAGCTTTCTTCTGATTTGAACATTCCCTAGCAAAATGTCCTGCTTCCTTGCAGCGAAAACAAATGACTTCCGACATGTCTCGGGGCTTCTTTGTGATTATGTAGGCTCCTTGGATTCTTGGCTTCTTTTCTGGACATTTACTAGCGTAATGACCTAAATCCTTGCACCTGTAACAAGTGATATGACTCAGGTCCTTCTTTGTAGAAGTTGGGTTGTTCTGGGGTTGCCTTCGTTTTCTCTTCCTGGATTTCTCTGTAATGATCAGAGCTTCTATTTCCTGAGGGTCAAACTTCACTTCTGTTGTCGGGGAGTCTCTGAGATACTCTTGGCTTTCCTTCGTGCAATACTCTGAAAAATGTCCTTCTTCTCCACATGAATAGCAAGCTTGGGCGAAAAATCTGTTTAGGCCTTCACCATTAGGGTCTTCAATAACTTCCTTCATCGCAGGTTCTTCTTAATTTTCCCCGAGGGTTTCTTTCATGGCTTCTTTCTGCTGCTTGGTAATTTCTTGTACCTTGGGGTAAATATGACACTGACCAGGGTAGTGTGTAGTTCCTTCACACAGGAAACAAGTAACTTGCCCAGTCGGGCACTCTTCGGTTGGGTGATTCTCCTCACAATGAGGGCATCCATCCTTGTGTTCCTCCTGGGTGTGTCCTATTTCTCCGCAAATCTTGCAAGCACAAGGTTTCTTCTTCGGGTTTTCATAGTTCTTCCAAATAAGACGAGATCTCAACAGAGTCTTCTTGAATTCCTCCCAAGTTTTTGCTCCATCCCATCCCCGTACGGCTTGATGCATCTGCCACCATGTTGCAGCACTTCCTTCAAAGTACTGAAGAGCATACGATACTTCATTCTTCCTTGAAACCAAATTGCTCCCGAAGTGATTCTCCATGTTCCGAATCCATAGCTCTGCCTCCGGCTGAGTCTTCGGTCCAGAGAATATCAGTCCAACTTCATTCATCATCTATGGGGTCCAAAAGTTTTGGGATGAGATATGAGAGAGGTGGGGAGGGATACACACAATACAAACAATAGTTTTGAAGAAACGGGTTTTACTTTGTGGCTGTCGGAAAACATCAAACAAATGATAGCTCACAAATCATCGCATCTAACGTAAGTGTATAACAGGGGTTTGGTCCTCTTACGGTCAAATAAATCTTCAGAGTCTCTAAATTCTTCAAGCCTTTAGAGTCTTCATCGGCTGTAGCTTCTTTCCTCCGAAATATATAGTGTAATCCTCTTTACTCTGAATTGGTCATCATTTGTCCGGTGTTCTTATCCTTCTTGAAGCGGCTTCAGTTGATCCTCCGGGTGGTCAAAAGGGAAAGGGGTATATTCTAACTATTTGAGGTAAGAGGTGATATTTGATAAAAAATAGAAAAGATGAGAAGAAATGGGTCCTTTTAAAAATAAAGTCTTAGAGATTTCCTGTCCTAGGGCTTTTCGATTTCTAGGGTCACGTCCTACAGTCAACATGTGCTCTGATACCATATCTGTAGCGACCCGACCTCAGACGGTCAAGTCTCTGTGTTTCTGTGCCATCCCTGGATCAGTATGCTGGCACACACAGTACATCAATGTATATATCAAAGTGCAATCACATGTATAAATAACGTAAAACTGATATATACCTCATAAGTTACAGCGGAAACAAATAGTTGGGTGTGGAGTCCCATCAACGCCATCGGCAGGTTGAGTGTAGACCGTAACCCTGTACCGTACTCTTACTCGTTGGAAGAAAGTATCTGCAACATGATACATTGCAGCCGTGTAGGTCAGTACATTGAATGTACAGGCAAGATCACTGTAAGAAAAACAGATGATAAACTATACTATATGCAATATGGCTTTGTGGCTCTGTATCTGAGTTTTGTTTGCGTAAAAGCTGATTTTATTTTCCTATAACAAAGGAACATCAGGAGTTTGTACTACGGAGTTTTCTATCATGACATGGTTCCGCCAACCGATGTCTCATAGCCCAAAATCATCATAACTTGCCCACAATTATGTTATCAGTCCGGTGTTGAGAGTTCCGAGATAGATCCAAGTCCAGAGGCTCAAATTGTCCGTAACCGGGGACACGGCTAATCGATTAGGTTTTAACCCTCTGCAGAGGTTTGTACACTTTACCCGCAAGATTCGATCCCTCTTTTACGTTCTCGCACTTCAGGGTGTTTGAGAACAAGACGACCGAAACATGGTCTTCCGAAGAGTTCCCTTGACCACTGTCCGGTGCTCATCCAATCCTACCGTAGTTCTACATCTGCTAGCACCGTCCTAGCCAGAGTCACAACTAAGGTCAACCAAGCCAGAGCCCATAGTGACTTGCGGTTGCACAGGTAAGCTTCCGGGCATGAAGTATTCTTCCGTCTCTTTGATTCTGGGTGAAGCTTTCTGCAAGATGTCATGGCGCTTAGCCATGCATCCCGGCCATCCACTGGTTTCTCCAGGGTGCCCGTCAACCGTCCTTCACCCAGTAGTGTGTATTGAATTCTTGTCTCGAGTCTTGAAGTCTTGAGGCCTAAGATGCAGTCCTTGCAGATGCCATCATGGAGTTGTTGTCATTGACGTAGAGTCCTCCTTCTTCACACCACTCTCGTGCACTCGTACCAAACCCCGTCTACTATAGCATAGCATTAAATAAATAACGTCCCGGGCTTGGTAACAGGGTGATGGGTTCCTACCTCATGCATACTAATCAACTACAAGAATTGAATATCACTACTAGAGGGACTGTTGCAAAGATGACACTAAATGCAATAAAAACATAGGTATGAAAAACATGGTCAAAGTGAACTTGCCTGGTAATACTTGATGAAGATAATAACGCTCTCAGAATAATGACTTGGTAGAACTATTCGTCACTCCGTTGAAAATCTAAATAGTCAAACATAGCATTCATATAAGCAACCATACTAGCAAGCAATTCTAACACTCATAATAAAACCAACAAATAAAATGCAAATCAACAAGGGACGCCAAATAAAAACAAAGGAAAACTACACCACGAAACTACTAAAGAAAACTCTAAGACATAACACAAAATAGTTGTCCTAAGTAAAACTTAACAACAAATAAAACACTAAACTAATAAGTTAATAGAAAATAAAAAAATAAAACAACTAAGTTAACAGAAAGTATTTTTCATAAAATTTTATTTGTAAAAGCAAACAAATAAAAAGCTTTTATGAAACACTAACTATGACCTAAACAAGTTTTCATACGAAAACTAAATGAAATAAAATTTTAAGATAATATAAATTTTTATTTTGTTGACCAACAGAACAAAACTAAGAGTTTGTCAAAAGTGAGAAAGAAAGAAAAAACAATTAAAACTATAAAGAAAAGACTAAAACAAAACTATAACTAAAACCGTACTGTTTTGATAAAAACCTAATTTTAAAATAAACTAAAAATAAAATACTCAACACTACTGGATAGTTAAAGGTCCTAGTGACCAGGAGGAAATAGAATCAATCAAAAATATTTTATAAAGCTCAAGTTATGGCCAAATTACTAATTTGAACAAATTTCATCAAATTCAATTTTAAACAACTCAAATATGAAATCCAATTGCACTAGCAGAAATTTCAAGAAATTATAAAACTAATGCAAAAAGAAACACCAAATTTGGATCTAAAACATAAAAGTTATAAGCAATATAAAATCAGAACTATTCTGTTTTTAAAACAGAAACGAAAATAAAAAACAATCGGGCACTAGCTACGTGGCCTACTGCTATCGGGCTAGGGTGGTGGGCGATCTGAACTATCTAGCGCTCGGTCGTAAAATAACACAAACGTGTACGGGCTAAAACAGAAAGACCGATCGGCTAAAACGACTAGACCTGAACCGATCTAAACCGAAGAAAAACCGTGAGTAAAAACCGTAACAAACCGGAACTAAACCGACCTAAAAAAACGTAACCGTTCGTTAGATCTAATCTGTGCCGTCAATAACAGATCGGACGGTGGAGGTTGCTTACAGCGGTGGTGGCGTCTCCGGCGAGGTCGTCGTCGGCGGTGGCGGCTCGGACGTCGTTGTCGGCGGCGCTCCGGTCGTCGGCGGGGTCGGCGGAGGAGACAAGGGGATGCAGAGGTCGGAGGCGGTTCCAACGATGGTCGCCAGTGCGCTCGGGGACGACGGAGACGGGCGGCGGTGAGCTCGGGGCGGCGGTGATGTTTGGTGGTTGATGGCGACGGCGCTTTGGCGGTGCTGGAGCTTAGGCGAGTGGTTGGGAAGGTGTAGTAGAGGGAGGGGAGCACGATGGTGGTGTCGGCGGGTCTCAGTGAGGTCGGAGGTGACGGCGCCGAGCAATGGCGCATGGCGGCAGAAAGCTTCTCCAGCGAGGGATTGCGGGTGGTGCAGGGGCTCCGGTGGTTCTCCGGCTCGTCTGAGAGCACGGCGAGGTGCAGATCGGCAAGGCGGATGCGATGGTGGTGGATAAGGTGGTCGGAATGGCAGGTGGAGGCGCGGCAAGGCGGCGGAGCTGCGGTGGTGCGGAGGAACTCCGGCGAGATTGGGACGGAGCTATAGGGCACGGGAGATCGAGGTTTTCGCGAAAATCGGACGAGGAAGAGGAGGGGAATATTTATAGGGAGGCCGGCTTGCGCGAGGGGCAAAGAATCGAGCGAATCCCGCGAGGATTTGGATTGGCAGAAATGAACTCTTGCGCGTGCAGGATTTGGGCGTGGCTTGAGGAAGAAGAAGATGCGGGCCCCACTATCAGTGAGAGAGACAGGCGAGCGAGAGCGAGAGGAGGGGTCGGGCGACCGGGTGGTAGCGGTTCGGGCGCGGGGGCGAGCTGCTGGGCCAGCTAGGCCGTTGGGAGAGAGGTAGGGTCCGCTAGGCTGCGGCCTTCGGCCAATTTTTTTATATAAAATACAGACAAGAAAAAATAAAACAAGACACAAATAAAGAGAAATTATTATATAGACATATAATATATATATAAAAATTCAGCAAAATAAATCCTAAAACATAGACTATTTCCCAAGTCCAAATAAAATCCAAGAAAAATCACAAAAGTCAAAGAGCGCTGCTGTTGCAATAAAACCCAATAAAATCATTTTTAAAATACCAAAATAATTTCAAATTTATTCTCTCCAAATTTTCCATTGTAGGGAATCCTTTTACACTATTTTCCATATATTTTATTTTTGGGGAAAAATAATTTCAATAAAAACTAAATAACTCCAATTTGAAAGTGGGTTTCAAAATAACTTCAGCCAGACTTTCAATTTGATTGTTTTAAACTTCCAACTCATATTTCATATAATTTGAAGAAGTCATTTTATCTTCTCTCATGAAAATCATTGAGTTGCATAAAGTTTCTGAATTTGAAATATTTCCAAATGGAATTCAAATCTTTTCAAAACCCTTCTCATTTATTTAAATGAAAGAAGTCATATCATCTTCACTCTAGGATTTTCTAATGAAACGAATTTGAATTCATGGAGATCATAAATGTAAGGTGAAAGTTTGGGAAAGTCATTTCATTCCCTCTCGTTCAACTTTCAAAAAAATTCAAATTTCACTCAATTTCACACAAGCAACCACACCACAATCAAAGAAACAATCAAAACTATTTATTTAATATAACAATCCAAAATTTAGTATTTTGGGATGTTACAGCGATACGGCTATCACCTTCAATGCCAGTGACGAACCTAAAAAATGGAAATAGACAGAAACCACATTGAGCAAAGCAGCACAACCTTCATTGGAATCATCCCTAGTCGGGAGGCACGATGTGCTGGGAAAATCACACTAGATGTGGTATTCGGCACACCGGAGAATTATAGGTCCGAAGAAATCACATTCCAAGTGGCCCCGTTCAACAGCGGATACCACGCCCTTCTAGGGCGGCAGGCATTCACGATCTTCCAAGCCATACCCCATTACGGGTACATGAAGCTCAAAATGCCCGGGCCCAATGGAATCATCACTCTAGCTAGTGATCCAGACATAGCACTCCGCGCCGAAAAAAAACAGCCGCACTGGCCCTTGAGGCGTTATCCGAAGCCCTCGCGGCCGAGGAATTAACTGTGTTGCGCTCCACAGTGGACAGGGACGACGTGATACTCGACAAAAGATCCAAGTCCACCTCTTTTAAACCAGCGGATGAGATAGTCAAATTCCAAGTCCACCCAACGGACCCTACAAAAACAGCATCCATCGGGGCACAGTTAAACCCCACAGTAGACGCTGCACTACGGGAGTTCTTGCGCGAGAATTGGGACATATTCGCCTGGCATCCTTCTGACATGCCAGGAATCCCACGCAGGTTGGCCGAGCATAGCCTTAACATTTTAAAGGGGTTCAAGCCGGTCAAGCAGACCCTTTGGCGTTTCTCTGAACCTAAGCGACAAGCCATGGGAGGGGAGCTAGCCAAGTTACTGGAGGCCGGATTCATTAGAGACATAAAACATTCGGACTGGCTAGCAAACCTGGTGATGGTACCAAAGAAGGATAAATCCTGGCGCCTATGTGTCGATTTCAAGGACCTTAACAAGGCTTGCCCCAAGGATCCCTTCCCCCTCCCCCGCATCGATCAAATTATCGACGCTACTGCAGGACACGACTCATTGTGTTTCCTCGACGCATACTCCGGATACCATCAAATCAAGATGGCAGAGTCCGATCAAGCCGCAACGGCATTTATCACCCCATACGGCCCCTTCTGTTTTAACACCATGCCTTTCGGGCTTAAGAACGCTGGTGCAACCTATCAACGCATGATTCAGACATGCCTGGAAACACAGATCGGCAAAACAATGGAGGCATACGTAGATGATGTGGTCGTTAAAACCAGACACGTCGAATCCTTAATAGACGACTTGAGGCTCACGTTCGATAATCTCCGAACATACGACATCAAGCTCAATTTGAAAAAATGCGTCTTCGGCGTGCCCGCCGGAAAGCTCTTAGGTTTCATCGTATCCAACAGAGGAATCGAAGAGAATCCGGCTAAAATCCGAGCTCTGTCATAGTTGGCCATCCCAACAGACCTCAAGCAGATCCAGAAATTAACTGGATGCGTGGCTGCTTTAAGCCGCTTTATCTCCCGATTAGGAGAAAAGGCACTGCCTCTTTATCGCCTTCTTCGGCGCACCGAACACTTCGAGTGGACGGATGCGGCCACGGCCGGATTGGAAGAAATAAAGCCATCCTGGCCACCAACCCAATCTTGGCCGCGCCAAATGTCGGCGAATCGATGTTGTTATATATAGCGGCAACTCACCAAGTTGTAAGCGCAGTGCTCGTCGTCGAACGAGAGACGGACGGACATAAATTCCCACTTCAAAAGCCGTATACTATGTATCCACTGCCCTCACTCCATGCAAATCACGCTACCCACATTATCAAAAGATAGCATACGCGGTATTCATGACATCCCGGAAATTACGACACTACTTTCAAGAGTGTTCAATTACGGTGGCCTCAGAAGTACCACTCAATGACATAATAAATAACCGCGATGCCACGGGCCGGATTGCTAAATGGGCTATCGAGCTCCTCCCATTCGACATAACATACAAACCACGGCGAGCCATTAAGTCGCAAGTACTGCCGATTTCGTCGCCGAATGGACGGAAGCCGAACTCCCTAAAGAGTACGGGCCGTACTCCAATTGGATCATGCACTTTGACGGTTCAAAGATGCTGGCGGGTCTGGGGGCAGGTGTCGTCCTGACATCCCCCACCGGAGATACAGTCCAGTACGTACTCCAAATATTATACACAGACTCCAACAATGCAGCAGAATATGAGGCCCTGTTACACGGTCTCCGGATGGCAGTCTCCATGGGCATTCAACGCCTGGAGGTGCGTGGGGACTCGAACCTCGCAATATCTCAGATAAATGGAGACTTTGACGCCAAGGATCCAAAAATGGCGGCTTACCGCAACGCCGTCCTCAACATGTCAGCTCGGTTCGAGGGGCTCGAATTCCACCATGTGGTCCGAGAAAACAAACAAGCGGCGGACATCCTCGCCCCATCGGTGCTAAGCGCGACCCTGTCCCACCCAATATCTTCTTGGAAAGGCTGTTTAAGCCATCCGTGGTATGGGAAGGAGAGACCGGCAACAACAGTCCGGACTGGGCCATAACACCAGATACCGAACACTCAGACGTAATCGGAGGCCCCGCCACCGAAATAACACCTTCCGCCCACATGATTATGGCTGTCATCGCCCCGTGGACAGAACCCTTCCTGGCCTACCTAACTAGGCAGGAACTACCTGAGGACCCAAACGAGGCACGTTGCATTGTGCGGCGGTCTAAAGCCTACAAGGTCCATGAGGGAGAGCTTTATAAGAAAAGCGCTACCGGAGTCCTTCAAAGGTGCATCTCCGAAGAGGAAGGGCGGAAACTTTTGGCAGAAATTCATGCTGGACTTGGCGGCCACCACACCGCAGCTCGGGCAATTGTAAGCAAGGCCTTCCGTACAGGTTTCTACTAGCCGACGGCCCGAGCAGACGCACAGGACCTTGTCCAACGTTGCGTCGGTTGCCAGCTTTTTGCAAACCAAAGCCATATGCTGCCTACCGCTCTCCAAACAATCCCCATTACTTGGCCCTTTGCGGTCTGGGGGCTTGATATGGTCGGACCCCTCAAAGGGGGAAGCCATAAGAAAAAATACTTATTGGTCATGGTGGATAAATTCACCAAATGGATAGAAGCCAAACCAGTTAAAACGGCCGAATCCGGACCAGTGATAGACTTCATATCTGGGGTTGTACACCGTTATGGCATCCCCCACAGCATCATCACCGATAACGGCTCGAACTTTACAGCCGACGAGGTAAAACTTTGGTGCAGCAACATGGGCATCAAGCTCGATTATGCTTTTGTCTATCACCCGCAAACTAACGGTCAAGTCGAGCGAGCAAATGGTCTTATCATGAGCGGCATTAAACCCAGATTAGTGCGGTCCTTAAAGGAATCAAACACGCACTGGGTAGAGGAGCTCAACTCCGTACTATGGGGGCTGCGGACCGCGCCGAATCGCACTACCGGATACACACCGTTGTTTATGGTGTACGGCGCAGAGGCGGTACTGCCCTGCGACATAATTCATGACTCACCTCGAGTGCGCATGTATGAAGAGAAAGAGTCCGAGCTTGATTGGCAGGACAGTTTGGACGCCCTGGAGGAGGAGCGCGATGTGGCAAAAGCCTGTTCCGCATTCTATCAGCAACAGGCTCGAAGGTATCAAAGCAGAGAAGTACGGGCCAAAACCTATAATGTTGGCGAACTCGTTCTATGCCTACCGGAGAAGAAAAAGAACAAGCTCAAGCCCAAATGGGAAGGTCCCTTCATTATTGACCAAGTTCTGACCGGTGGAGCGTACCGTCTGCGGGATGCATCGGACAATCGACTCGAGCCAAACCCATGGAACGCAGCCAGACTTCGAAGGTTCTACGCCTAGTGCCGGACTCTACGTTCGTCTCCTTACCTTCGTCAATTTTTTACATATCCGTTATCTGTCTTTTATCTCTTTCTTTTTTCCTTTTTCTTCAAGGCCTTAAAAGGCTAAATTGTGTCTTGACTACACAATCTTGACGCGCTAACCGCGCTCATTATACCTGGGGGCTTCTTATACAGAAGCTTAATATAACTATTTTTCGGGCTCTATGCCCCACACATGTGTTATTCTTCCACATGTACCTTTTTTCGCCATTATATGCATCGATATGACTTAAGTTTTGGCCAAGCTGGGTTGCCTGGCTCTTGTGTTTATGCCCTACGTTCCTGTTAATTCGGCTAGGGCATAAGGGGAGCACCTCTGCGATTGTTACTGCCGGGTCAGCCGGATGTGTACCTCAGACTGGGTGAAGCCGAAAGCTAGCGTTCTTAAGGGAATACTCGGTCGGTGAACAAAAGATGACTTTTATTTATTTTAATACATGCCCCTAGATGTTTATAGCCCGCGCCTCTTTTCGCAGTTCGGACATGCACATTAGGGCACGTGTACCCAGGGAAAGGAACCCTTAACGGAACTATTCTCCTTGGAAGATGTTTCTTACTATCCATGTAATATAACATAGCTAGTTGGGTACTTGTCTGTTCAAGCACTTATGACCCCTACGCCTGGTTTCCACGCCTACCCCGGTTCTTACATAACTGAGCGGGTATTCGGATACACTCCAGACTATCGGGTCCAGAGGTCGAAGCGAAAAGGTCCACCATGAAAAATGATTTACAATCCGGCTAGGGACAATATATGTCACTTGAAGTACACAGTCACTTAGACTGACTAAATTCTTCTTCTATACCATCCAACAGGCTGTCTAGCCTACAATCCTGTTGGGAATACTTTGCCGCTAATTCTACTTGGTCATACACCAAACTGACAGGGATCTCTTTCCCATCAGGCCCCACAGGTCCGACCTCGGCCATGTGGTTAGGGTCAGCCTTGGTATACCGCGTCTTCACCATGGCCTAGTCTTCCCTCGCACCTTGTCGGCAGGCTGATATCTTCCATAATCGGAAGCGCCGTCGCGCTCCCTTGAGCTTCTCTACAAGCTCGCCCATGCCTCCTGGCAGGGAGACGGATGGCCACAAGGCTCGGGCAATGCCCTGCATCACCTGCCGAACTTGTTCGTGCAGTTGTGAGAGCTCTGGCAGAAGATCACCCACAGACCCGGGCATCTCCTCCTCGGGACGACCCATCAGCATACCTGCAGATATAACTCTGTTAGCCGGTTTCTTCGCCAAACTCTTTAAAAGTTTGTTCAAGCACTTACTGAAAATGCCGCGTCGAAGCCTCTTATTCTCCTTTACGGAGTCAGCAAGCTGGGCCCGAACATCTTTCAGTTCCACGCCCAGCTGGATATTGGCATCTTGGAGATTGTTTTTCTCCTACCTAACCTTTTTAAGCACGCGCTCACCAGCCTTTAGCTGTCGTTGGGCATGCGGCTCATTCCCTATCACGACCTCCGGATTCACTCCGGAGTCATCTGCAGAATCTATTGTTAGATTTGCATGCATGCCGCATACTATCTGGTACCTGTCATTCTTTGCAATAGAGACAAGTGTTACCAGAGGGGGCCTTCTCGGACTCCTTCAGCGCAGCAACTGCGGCCCATAGCTGGGCTTTGCACTCTTCCAGCTCTTGAACAATTGGGTATTCTTCTCTGTAAGAACCTGCACAAATAATGATCCTTAAATCAGTTGTGTCAACTGTTTCAAGTCTCAGGGGCTACTGACATATATAATTATCAGCTTTTCTTACCCGTATATCCTTTACATACTAGTCTGTGGCTCTGGCAAGACCATTTTGAGCAGCTCGGATGTACGCGTCTCCTGAGTTGAAGGCATCGAACGCCTCTTGGGAGAAACAAGTGTCACGGAGTACGGCCCGGCGACGCCTGTGATCCATAGCGCTCTCCACTTCGGAATTTATAGCGGATAGCCTATCCACATCCTCTGTAGGAGGAACATCCGACGTTTGCCCCATGTTAGCGTCCGCCTCTATGTCTGGCTCTAGAGCCTGGCTGGTGGAGGCGTGACCGGCAGCCCTTCCAGATATAGTCCGACGAGTGTTTTTCCTACGAGGAAACATGGACGTTATTATATTTTAAAAGACGACAACCACAGAGCGGGGTTTTGTTTCATACCTCTGCAACGGCGTCTCAGTCCTGACCGCCTTCCTTTTAAGCCTACCCTGCTTCGGTGCCCCTTGTTGGTGAGTCACTGCGGGTTCGGCATGGCGTCTCGAGGGCCTTCCCTGTAAGACACCATATGTGTGCAATAGGTGAAGTGCAGAAAAGGGGATCCTTCTCGGAAGATGGGACTCCGGTTTTACTTACATGCGACGCAGGGAGTAGTCCAGGATAATCGGCTATGATGGCCACCATGGCATCATCGCAGCTCAATTGATAGAACGTCCTGTCAATGAGCTCCACAAATATGTCCGGATCCTCTTCGAGTCCGGGGTCGAGGGCCCGGTCAGGGTCCTCTGGTTGTGGAGGCGGGCTGTGGACCTCCCTCACAGCTTTTCGCAGCTCCTGCTATGAAATAGCAAGGTAAATATTCATGACAAAGAATGCGGGAAGGTCTGGAGTAAAAAGTAGCAGCTCACCCAGCTTGGGGGGTTGTACATGGAGAACCCATCCTGTGGCTTGATACGGATGAACTCCTCTCCCTCTCCTTTGTATAAACCGGACAGTATTTTCGCTAGAGCAGCGACGGAGTCCGGACCTTTAAGACCGCAGCGGGTGACATCGTCTTCTCCATTGAAGTGCCACATAGGGTGTCCACGATATTGAAGTGGCAGCACCCCCCGCATTATACATATGGACATAATCTCGACTATTGTCAATCCTGATTTGGCCAGCGTTTGTATACGGCCCAACAGGTAAAGGACCTCTCTGTTATCTTCCTCCTGGGGGATCCGAGGGCGCCAGCTGCGACATTTCTTCAAAGGAGCGTTATTAAACTCAGGAAGGCCCATCTGAACAGGGTCCGGAAGGGGGACGCCCTCCATATAAAACCACACCGAAGGCCAATCTTCGGACGTCCTCTTCGGAGTACCAGACATATATCCGGTCCCGGCGATGCGCCATATCTCGGCTCCGCCCACTTGATATATCGACCCCTCTTGTGTACGGGGTACGAGGCTGAACAGCCTCTTCCATAGCTCGAAATGAGCTTCGCAGCCCAGAAACAGCTCGCAAAAGGCGACATAGCCAGCGATGTGTAATATGGAGACGGGAGTAAAATTGTGCAGCTGGAGGCCGTAGAACTCCAGGAGCCCGCGGAGGAATGGATGAATTAGAAATCCAAGCCTCTTAATAAGTAAGGGACAAGGCATACCCGCTCCCCCTTGGATGGGTCGGGAAAGCTCTCCGCTTGCTCCCCGCCATTGTAGGTGGCAAGCCCGGCTCGAACAGGGACCATATACGCTGGAGGGAGAAATCCCTGGGTCTGTAACTCTACTAATTGACTGTGCGGGACAGAACACTTCTTCCAATTGCCGGGCTTAGGGCTACGGGAGCGAGAGGAGGAGCTGCAATGGCCGGCCATATTGGAATGGATTTTTTCCGGACGCGCTCCGATGGATACTCGCTGTGGGAGGATGGTGTGATCTGGATCTGAGAATCCCCGTCTCTTTAATAGACGATTTACCCACATGGCTAGGGTGGCAAATGTAAAAACACCCTGACTTCTCGCATTTGCTCGACGCGTGGAGGATATCCATTATTAGGCGCGGAAGCCAAGGAGTGCAACATTTATGGGAAGCCAGACACTACTCAAACAGGTATTCAGAATTTGGAGAAGAACCCGCCTTGCAATGCCGAAGACAATCTGCGCACCGGACTCATCGCCATTGAAGCCTGGTTCGGGGGCTACTGAGGGAGTCCTGGATTAGGGGGTCCTCGGACAGCCGGACTATATCCTTTGGCCGGACTGTTGGACTATGAAGATACAAGATTGAAGACTTCATCCCGTGTCCGGATGGGACTCTCCTTGGCGTGGAAGGCAAGCTTGGCAATACGGATATGTAGATCTCCTCCCATGTAACCGACTCTGTGTAACCCTAGCCCCCTCCGGTGTCTATATAAACCGGAGGGTTTAGTCCATAGGACAACAACAATCATACCATAGGCTAGCTTCTAGGGTTTAGCCTCTAAGATCTCGTGGTAGATCAACTCTTGTAATACACATATCATCAAGATCAATCAAGCAGGAAGTATGGTATTACCTCCATCGAGAGGGCCCGAACCTAGGTAAACATCGTGTCCCCTGCCTCCTGTTACCATCCGCCTTAGACGCACAGTTCGGGACCCCCTACCCGAGATCCGCCGGTTTTGACACCGACGGAGTGCAATAAAACATCCCAGATGTTCATCCCGCCGCTGTAATCAGCGCATTCCATCAGAATGTGCGCAACCGCAAGATGCGCGAGGAGCTGGCGATGAACAAGGTCAAGGATGTGGCTGAACTTTATGTTCTGGCCGATAGATGCGCCCGAGCTGAAGAGGGAAGGAAGTACCCCGGCGAGGACGCCGGTGCGGAAACCGACTCTACGGACGAAGACACCGCCGCCCCGACGAACAAGGGCCGGCGCCGCAACAGGAAATGCAAGGACAAGGCCGTGCTTGCCGTCGAGGGATCCGACGACACCGGCGCTGCCAAAAAGGCCAAGGAAGATGACCCCGGCAAGGAGATTGCCGGGTGCGCCGCTTGCCGGGCCTTGGCGGCTGCTGACAAGCCAGGAGGCTCCGACAAGCAGTATTGCGAGATCCACCGCACCAAGGGCCACGACCTCCAGAACTGCCGACAAGTCCAGCTTCTTGCTGAAAGGCAAAAAGCTGAGTATGAGAGGTGGGACAAGGAGAAGGGCCAGGATGGTGCAGAGGGATCTGGCAAGAAGCGTGGCGGCCAAGGAGGTCGCCGCGGCAAGGATAACCAGCAAGAGAGGCCCGCTCGGGGCCGCGACAAGAAGCAGGAAGACGATGATCATGACGAGGACGGCGAGTCTGGCGAGCATGAGTTCCAGAAAGCTACAGAGGCCATGTGCGTCGATGGTGGCGCCTCGCTGCATACCTCTCACCGCTAGCTCAAGCAGTGGGCGCATGAGATCACAGCAGCAGAGCCATCATTCGATGCCCAGAAGCCACTGAAGTGGTCCAACACGCCTATCATCTTCGACACCGATGACCACCCTGATCGCACAACTGCGGTCGGGTGCTTGCCGTTGTTGGTTTCAACAACGATATGCAACCTCAAGGTGAACAAGATGCTACTGGACGGCGGGGCCGGTCTGAACTTGATCTCGCCCGTCGTGATCAAGAGGCTGCAAATTCCTGATGGAGACCTCAAGGAGACGGGCACGTTTCAAGGGGTCAATCTGGGAAGGAGTCAGCCGAAGGGTAAGGTCACGCTGCCTGTGACGTTTGGAGGCGAGTTGAACTACAGGACGGAGAAGATTGTCTTCGATGTAGCCGAGATCCCCTTACCCTACAACGGGATCCTCGGCCGCCTGGCACTAGCCAATTTCATGGCGGCATCACATTACGCCTACAACACGCTGAAGATGCCTGGGCCGATGACCATCATCACCGTCCGCTCCGACAAGAAGGATGCGCTGATCTATGCCGACCAACTCTACCGGGAAGCAGTTGCAGCGGCTGCCACCAAGGCCCTTGCTCCTGCCGCTGAAGCCCCGGGAGGGAAGAAAACCGGCAAGACCTCTCGCACCCACTCCGGCAAGCGCACCTCTTTGGAGTGTTGTTCTCCCGTTGAGGACGTGCCAGAGAGCTCCACCGGCAAGAGCAAGAAATCCAGAGCTGCACCACCAGAGACCAACAAGGTGTCCGTCAAGGAGGATGGCACGGGAGGGGCTTTCACCATAAGCTCCACCCTCGACAGCAAATAGGAAAGCACGCTCGTCACTTTCCTCCGGGCGAATGTCGATGTGTTTGCATGGAAAGCATCCGACATCCCCGGCGTTCCCAGGGAAGTGATTGAGCACCACCTTGCTGTGTCCTCATGTGCGACCTGTTAAGCAGAAGGTCAGGAAGCAGGCTTTGGAAAGGCAAGAGTTCATCACAGAGGAGATCAGGAAGTTGGAAGCGGCAGGCTTGGTGAGAGGAGTACTCCATCCGACGTGGTTGGCCAATCCGGTGGTGGTGCGCAAGGCAAATGGGAAGTGGAGGCTGTGTATTGACCACACAGATATCAATAAGGCTTGTCCTAAGGACCCCTTCCCGTTGACGCGCATTAACCAGATTGTTGACTCCACGACTGGGTGTGATCTGTTATCATTCCTTGATGCCTACTCAGGATACCATCAGATCTTCATGACAAGAGAAGACGAAGAGAAGACAACATTCATCACCCCATGTGGTACGTATTGCTTTTTAGCGGCAGGCTTGGTGAGAGGAGTACTCCATCCGACGTGGTTGGCCAATCCGGTGGTGGTGCGCAAGGCAAATGGGAAGTGGAGGCTGTGTATTGACTACACAGATATCAATAAGGCTTGTCCTAAGGACCCCTTCCCGTTGCCGCGCATTGACCGGATTGTTGACTCCACGGCTGGGTGTGATCTGTTATCATTCCTTGACGCCTACTCAGGATACCATCAGATCTTTATGACAAGAGAAGACGAAGAGAAGACAACATTCATCACCCCATGTGGTACGCATTGCTTTTTACGGATGCATTTCGGGTTGAAGAGTGCTAGCTCAACGTTTGCAAGGGCAGTCCAAATTGGTTTTGAGCCCCAGCTACATAGAAATATGGAAGCTTATATGGATGACATAGTGGTCAAAACCAAGGACAAGGCGACACTTGTACAAGATTTAGAGGAGACGTTTGCAAATCTGCGCAAGATCAACCTCAAGTTGAACCCTGAGAAGTGTGTCTTTGGCGTTCCGTCCAGCAAACTTCTCAGGTTCTTTGTGTCATAGCGTGGGATCGAGGCAAACCCAGACAAGATCAAGGCTATCGAGCAAATTGAGGCGCCCAAGCGGATCAAGGATGTGTGTCGGCTCACTGGCTGCGTTGCTGCCATGAGCAGATTCATCTCCAATTCTGCCGAGTGCGCCCTTCCCTTTTTCAAAATCTTGAAAAAGGCGGGACCAATGGAATGGACCCTAGAGGCCGAAGCAGCACTGCAGGATTTGAAGAAATACCTCTCCTCTACACCAATACTGGTTGCGCCCAAACCACAAGAGCCATTGCTGCTGTATCTAGCAGCAACGGATCAAGTGGTCAGCACCGCGCTAGTGGCACAGAGGGAGGTCGATGAAGAGGCAGCGGCAACGGCCGGACCAGCGGATGGCGAGCCAGAGCTCCTCCCGGCAGGGCCTGGCGCCAGCAAGGCAAGGCCCTCGGTAGAGTCTGATGCCATCGGGACAGGGCCCATGCAACCAAATGAAGTGGTGCAGAAGAAGAAGATGATGCAGCACCCAGTTTACTTTGTCAGCTCCCTCTTGCAGGGGGCTAGGTCAAGGTATTCCGGTGTGCATAAATTGCTCTTCGGCCTCCTTATGGCCTCGAGGAAGATGCGTCATTACTTCCAAGCACACGAAATCACCGTCGTCACCCGCCTCCCGTTGCAACGGATACTGCATAACCCAGACGCAACCGGGAGGATCGTGGAGTGGGCCTTGGAGCTGTCGAGCTTTGGTTTGAAGTTTGAAAGTACTTCGACAATCCAGAGCAGAGTCTTGGCGGAGTTCACTGCGGAATGGACCCCAACGCCCGACGACGAGATCCAGGAGACCACTCTCCCCAGCAAGGAACCAAGTCACAACTGGATCATGTACTTGACGGGGCTTTCTCGCTGCAAGGCGCCGGTGCTGGTGTGCTGCTTGTCACACCGACTGGAGAGCACCTCAAGTATGTAATCCAGATGCACTTTCCCAGGGAGATGTCCACAAACAACACTGCTGAATACGAGGGATTGCTTGACGGTCTCAGGATCGTGGCAGAGCTCGGGATTAAGAAGCTCATCGTCAGGGGTGATTCACAGCTTGTCGTCAGGCAAGTCAACAAAGATTATCAGAGCCTGTTGATGGAGGCCTACGTAGATGAAGTGAGGAAGCTGGAAGAGCGCCTGACGGTATACAAGCGGAGCATGTTCCCTGAGTGGAGAACGACATCGCCGATTACCTATCGAAGCGCGTTGCATTCAAGCTACCTGTGGAACCAGGTACTTTTGTGCTTCGGTTAACTCAACCATCCGTTGAACTATCAACAGAGCAGAACAAGCGGAGGAAATCAGGCCCCGGCAAGTACTTTCCCGCCGAGCCCCCTGGGGCCACCGACAAGGATGTTTCCGTGGGTACTGAGCCTGCCGAGGGGCAACTGACTCCGGCAGGGCGTCAAGCCCTGGCCGTAGAGACGGCCGCTCCCATGGCAGAAGAATTGCCTTTAGTCCTTGCCGTCGAGCCCCAAGCTCCGGCATGGGCACAACATACCGTTCAATTCCTCCAAACAGGGGAGCTTCCTGAGGAGCAGGAAGAAGCAGAGAAAGTAGCCCGTCGGTCTACAATGTATCAGTTCGTCGATGACGTCCTGTACAGGAAAAGGCCGAACGGTGTGAAATTGAAGTACATTCCCCGGGAGGAAGGACTGAAGCTGTTGGCGGAGATACACGGAGGCATATGTGGCTCCCACATAGGGTCGAGGGCCCTCGCTGACAAGGCATTCTGGCAAGGTTTCTTCTGGCCCACTGCCCTCCAGGATGCAACAACACTAGTAACCAAGTGTGAAGCGTGTCAGTTCCATTCGAAGAAGCTTCATCAACCAGCTCAAGCCCTTCAAACAATTCCTCTCTCCTGGCCATTTTCGGTCTGGGGGCTCGACATACTGGGCCCTTTCCCCGCGGTGTCGGGGGCTTTGAGTACTTGTACGTTGCAATCGACAAGTTCACAAAGTGGCCGGAGGTGGAAGAAGTGAGGAAGGTGACAGCACAGTCAGCCGTCAAGTTCTTCAAGGGGCTAGTCTGCCGTTTTGGTCTGCCAAACAGACTCATCACCGACAACGGCACGCAGTTCACGAGCCACACCTTCATGCAATACATCCAAGACCTCGGCAGCAAGGTCTGTTTCGCTTCCGTGGCACACCCACGGAGCAACGGCCAGGCGGAGAGGGCAAATGCTGAAGTACTACGAGGCCTGAGGAGCAAGACTTTTGACACGCTGCACCAGAGCGGAAGGTGCTGGATTGATGAGTTTTCGGCGGTTCTTTGGTCAATCAGAACGACGCCAAATCGAGCCACTGGCCAGACACCCTTTGCCCTGGTATATAGGGTAGAAGCAGTTCTCCCCAGGGAACTCACATACGGGTCACATCGAGTGCTCGCTTATGATGAGCTTGAGCAAGAGAAATTGCGGCAAGATGACGCAACACTCCTCGTGGAAGATCGTCTTCGGGCGGCTGTGAGAGCAGCGCGCTACCAGCAAGCCTTGCGCCGCTACCATAGCCGCAAGGTTCATGCCTGAAGCTTTGAGGAAGGCGACCTTGTTCTTCGGCGTGTTCAGTTGGCCAAGAGTTCCAACAAGTTGACGCCAAAGTGGGAAGGCCCTTATCAGGTAATACGAGTCACCAGGCCTGGAGCGGTCCGCCTGGAGACCGAAGATGCTATTCCAGTGAGCAACTCCTGGAACATCGAACATCTTCATAAGTTTTACCCATAAGGCGCGGTTGCCGGGCCCCCCGGCAAACCACCTTTTGTACAAGCCTTGCCGACGAGGCATGTAATCCTCTGTACAAAGCTACGCGCAGACCCTGAGCATAAATAAATGAAGTGCTGGCGCCCTAAGTTTTAGCATGCATGCTAGGTTAAGTCTCTCCCTCGGTTAGGGTTGATAGTGCTTAGCGGCAACTAACCCCTAGCATAGAGGTCGAGTGTGCGTTTCTCTGTTCCTTTCCGTCCTCTTTGGTCCGCAGGGTACATGGACGTTCCTGCTGAGCTGTTTGGAAGAAAGAGAACGAGCCGGCGCTCCGGCCTCGGCAAGCCAAGGTTGCTGGGGGCTGCAGATACAAGAATCCAACCATGGCAAGCCAAGGCTGTCGGGGCTGCAGATTCAGATAAGTCTTTTATCCTCTATTGTGCATTTCCGTATCAAGTTGGGATATATGAAACCTCGTTTTGCTCCTAGACCACCGTGCTCCCCCTTTTTCCTGTACCCAAGTCCCTGGGTCGAAACCGGGTCGTAGTCGCAGTGGCAAGGAAATAAACGAGGGGCCTAACTCTACTTCGCTCCTGCCTCCGCCGAGAGCGTGAGAATGGTCGACTGAAGTAAGGGGACGGCAAGGCCTGTTGCCAGGCGACAATGTTTATCTTAAAAATAACAAGGATTCATTTCTTGGCATGGGCCTCGCTCACGCACAAAGAACCCGGCAAGCACCCTTTTTCATTAAAAACATCCCATATAGGTACAGTTCATACGGAATAAAAAACATGAGCAGGGGGATTACAAGTCTTAAAATTAACAAGTGCCCGCAGGCTTACAAACTAAAAAGAGATAAGATGCCCGTAATCCCTTTCTTGTCCCTCTCCTCAGAAGGTGGAACAAGATAGCAGGAGGGCAAAAGGAGCGCCTAGGTGAGGTGCGAGGAGCAGAAGGCGCCAAGAGAACATCCCGGTGCCGGGAGGGGAGCTGGAAGATGAGGCAGCGGGCCGAGAATACGCGACGAAGGCGTCGGTGCCCGCGTACTCCGACTTGACGGCCGCCACCCGCCTTCTTCGCCTTCCCCGACCCTCCTACGCCAACTGCCCAAGGAGGCGATGGGGAACGCGCCGATGGAGAGCTTGACGAGGAAGGCCCTCGGCAGGGCGCGTGGCCGAGGGAGGGACGACGCGGTCAGTCGGAGTCGAGGTCGGCGTCCTGCCGCTCGGCGCCCTCGTCGTCGCTGTCACTGTCCTCCTTGTTACTCCTGCTTGAGGAGGAATCTTCATCGTCGGAGGAGCTCTCCACGCAGCACTTTAGGCGAGTTCCAAGATCTCCAAAGACCTTGACGGAGAGCAGGCCGTTCTCCATTAACTTGAAGTAGAGAACGATCCCCGCCGTCAGGCTGTGGACACGAGCGAACGTCTTCCATCCGCGACGGAGGTACATGACGTGAGGAGCAGGGAAGTCGACGTCGACCCGCGTGCCGCCGTTCCCGCAGCCCCTCATGTGCAGCCTGAGGGTCTGGGGCAGATCGAGCTCCATCTCCTGAGCAAATGGGGGAGGGAGACGAAGACGACGGCGCGGTGGCCGGCGCAGCCTGATGAAGAACTCGCGAGGCTGGTCCCCAACGTGGCCCTCCATTGGGAGAGGCATCACCGGCGGAGGCAAGACTGGTGCCCCGCCCTGTCTCCCTCTTCCCCGAGCGCCACGGCGACCTCGGCCTCGCCCCCTCCCCCTTCCTCTCGTGGACGGCTCCGCCGCCGCGAGCTCTTGGGGAGGAGGGACGCGCTGTCGAGCAGCGACCCTCGCCGCCACCGTCGAAGGGCCGGTGCTTCCTCTCGCCATGGCAGTGGAAGAAAGAAGCCGAAGTGAATGGAGGCGGATGATGAAAAGATGTGGGATACCATCCCCCTCCCCCTTCTTATAAAGGGGCGGGGTCGGGGCCCGGCCGTCCCACTCGACCAATCCAGCCATCGGGGGCGCAGGGAATCGAGACCGACCCGCTGCCCCAATCAACGACGGCCCGGTTTCCCGCCTGCCACCTGCATGGGGTACACGTGGCGAGCAAGCAGAATCGAGGGGACGGGTGAGGCGACCGTTCCCCACCATGTGATCGTGGGGCGCGGACGCCTTGAAGACCACGACCCGAGTCCACTCAGTAAATGAGCCGCGCCTCTGCATCTCCCTCTTTTTATGGGGAAGGCGCGAGCCGCCTCTTTACCATGATGTGACGCATGCATGCGGAAACCGCCCCACGCATGACCCCCACGTCACGCACGACCCTCCACATCGCACGTTCAACGCGGGTCATGGGGAAGCGCAGCGGACAAAAAAGTTACTACGGTAAGAAAAATCCGCCCCACCTGCCCGCGCACCGTTCTGGGCCTAGCCCAACAACGCGTCGCGCTTATGTGTGGCCCAGGCCCGGGGGCTCCTGTCGGTGTACAAAAGTAGGGGCTCTCCTTTTGACCCCTTTACTTATGCACGGGCAGTCAGAGCCGCTCCTGCGACCGCACTGAGCAAGGCAGGGAAGGGGAGCCGGAGCACAGGGCGACCAGAGCAACGCCAAGACCAGAGACCACAAAGAGCAAAAGGGCGGGGCGGACTCCCCTGGCAAGACCCTTGCCGGGTGGCCTCCGTGGGCCCGGCAAGAGCCCTGCCGGGGCAACTTGCCCGACGCCAATGGGGCGCGCCACCCTTGAGCCCAAGGGTTTCCAACAACCACATTGGAACCAAGGCTCAGGAGGCGCCTCCGTGGTGGCATGCAGATCTTCGTCAAGATCATAAACACACAAGATCAGATGAGGACAAGAAGATGACGCTCCTCGGCAGGATCCTAGCCGAGGAAATCCACGAGACCCTGATACGTCTCCGTCGTATCTACTTTTCCAAACACTTTTGCCCTTGTTTTGGACTCTAACTTGCATGATTTGAATGGAACTAAGCCGGAGTGACGCTGTTTTCAGCAAAATTACCATGGTGTTATTTTTGTGCCGAAATAAGAGTTCTCGGAATGACCTGAAACTTCACGGAGAATATTTTTGGAAATAATAAAAAATACTTGCGAAAGAACCAAGGCCAGGGGGCCCACACCCTGTCCACGAGGGTGGGGGCACGCCCCCTACCTCGTGGGCCCCCTGGTGCTCCACCGACCTCAACTCCAACTCTATATATTCACGTTCGGGGAGAAAAAAATCAGAGAGAAGCATTCATCGCGTTTTACGATACGGAGCCGCCACCAAGCCCTAATCTCTCTCGGGCTTTTCACATATTGCTCTTTGCTTAGTAACTTTACCATTGTCACTGTTGCCCTAATCTCTCTCGAACTGTTGCATGAATAATCATATCCGACATAATTATCCATCACCGATCCAATGCCTACGAGCTTTTCACATATTGCTCTTTGCTTAGTTACTTCACCATTGTCACTGTTACAATTACTACAAAACTATCACTGTTACTTTTGCCACTGTTACCGTTACTTCCATACTACTTTGCTACTAAATACTTTGCTGCAGATATTAAGTTATCCAGGTGTAGTTGAATTAACAACTCAACTGCTAATACTTGAGAATATTCTTCGAATCAATAAATTTGGGTTGAATACTTTACCCTCGAAAACTGTTGCGATCCCCTATACTTGTGGGTTATCAAGACTATTTTCTGCGTCGTTGCCGGGGAGCATAGCTCTATTCTTTGAGTCACTTGGGTTTTATATCTGCTGGTCACTATGAGGAACTTGAAAGACGAGAAAACCAAAATTTATCCCTCAACTATAAGGGGAGGTAAGGAACTGCCATCTAGCTCTGCACTTGATTCGCCTTCTGTTTTGAGTGAGCTTGCGACACCTAAACCTGCTTCTGCTATTAATTCTGATATGTCGCATGTTATTGATGATGCCACTTCTGCTATGCATGATACTTATGATGAAACTACTTCTATGCTTGATACTACTGTGCCACTAGGTGAATTTCTTGATGAACAACTTGCTAGGGCTAGAGAGAATGAAATTATTGAAACTGATAATATTGATGAAAGTGCTGATGAAGATTCTCACCCTAGATATGAATTGCCTATTGTGCCTGAGGGTTATGTTATAGATGAAGAAACTGCTAGAGACTTTCTTGCTTGCAATGATAGGAGTGATCTTCAGAAATTATTAGCTAAGCTTAAAGAAAAGTCTTTGAATGCTAAAATGAAATATGACCCTGCTTTTGCTACTTCACCTAACTTTGTTACCGATAAGGATTATGATTTCTCTGTTGATACTGAGATAATTACTCTGGTTGAATCTGATCCTTTCTATGGCTATGAATCTGAAACTGTTGTGGCTCATCTTACTAAATTAAATGATATAGCTACCCTGTTCACTAATGATGAGAAAACTCGCTACTACTATATCCTTAAATTATTTCTGTTCTCATTAAAGGGTGATGCTAAGACATGGTTTAATTCTCTTGATCCTGGTTGTGCGTAGTCCCCAGGATATGATTTACTACTTCTCTGCTAAATATTTCCCCGCTCATAAGAAACAAGCTGCTTTAAGGTAAATATATAATTTTTTGCAAATTGAAGAAGAGAGTCTCCCACAAGCTTGGGGAAGGCTTCTCCAATTACTTAATGCTTTGCCTGATCATCCTCTCAAGAAAAATGAAATACTTGATATCTTTTATAATGGACTAACCGATGCTTCCAGAGACCACCTGGATAATTGTTCTGGTTGTGTTTTCAGGGAAAGAATGGTCGATCAAGCTGAATTGCTATTGAATAATATGTTGACAAATGAAAATAATTGGACACTTCCTGAACCAACTCCTAAGCCAACTCCAAAGAAAAGGGGTATTCTATTTCTCAGTCCTGAAGATATGCAAGAGGCAAAGAAATTTATGAAAGAAAAGGGTATTAAGGCTGAAGATGTTAAGAATTTACCTCCCGTTGAAGAAACACATGGTCTTAATTTACCGTCTATTGAAGAAACACATGGTCTTGGTAACCCGACATAGGTAGTAAAGGTAAATTCTCTCTATAGATATGATAAAGCTGAAATCCCGCCTACTAAGTTTGCTAGCCAATGCTTAGATGAGTTTGATAATTTTATGGTTAAGCAAGAAGATTTTAATGCTTATTTTGGTAGACAATTGAAACGCAATGCTTATATGATTGAACACTTGAGTGATTATATGTCTAGTGTTAAAGGTGAACTTAGACTTATTAGTAAACATGCTTCTATGGTTACCACTCAAGTAGAACAAGTGCTTAGAGCTCGAAATGATTTGCTTAATGAATTAAATAATAAGAAAAATGATAATGATGTTAGAGTTATGACTAGAGGGGGTAGAATGACTCAGGAACCTTTGTATCCTGAGGGCCACCCTAAGAGAATTGAGCAAGATTCTCAGAGAACTAATGTTGATACACCCAGTCCTTCTAAAAGGAAGAAAAAGAAAAATGATAGGACTTTGCATGCTTCTAGTGAACCTGTCGTTGACACACCTGAGAATCCCAATGATACTTCTATTTCTGATGCTGAAACACAATCTGGTGATGAACATGAACCTAGTGATAATGTTAATGATGATGTTCATGTTGATACTCAACCTAGCAATAACAATGATGTAGAGATTGAACCTGCTGTTGATCTTGATAACCCACAATCAAAGAATCAACGTTATGATAAAGGAGACTTTGTTGCTAGGAAGCACGGTAAAGAAAGAGAACCATGGGTTCAGAAACCCATGCCTTTTCCTCCTAAACCATCCAAGAAAAAGGATGATGAGGATCTTGAGCGCTTTGCTGAAATGATTAGACCCATCTTTTTGCGTATGCGTTTGACTGATATGCTTAAAATGAATCCTTATGCCAAGTACATGAAAGAAATTGTTACAAATAAAAGAAAGATACCAGAAGCTGAAATTTCCACCATGCTTGCTAATTATACTTTTAAAGGTGGAATACCTAAGAAACTAGGAGATCCAGGAGTACCAACTATACCATGCTCCATTAAAAGAAACTATGTTAAAACTGCTTTATGTGATCTTGGAGCCGGTGTTAGTGTTATGCCTCTCTCTTTATATCATAGGCTTGATTTGAATAAGTTGACACCTACTGAAATATATTTGCAAATGGCCGATAAATCAACCGCTATACCTATCGGTGTTTGTGAGGATGTGCCTGTTGTGGTTGCAAACGTTACTATTTTAACGGACTTTGTTATTCTTGATATTCCCGAGGACGATAGTATGTCTATTATTCTTGGAAGACCCTTTTTGAATATTGCAGGGGCTGTTATTGATTGCAACAAAGGCAATATCACTTTTCATGTTAATGGAAATGAGCATACGGTACACTTTCCGAGGAAACAACCTCAAGTTCATAGTATAAACTCTATTGGAAAAATTCCATCGATTATTTTTGGAGGTTTTGAATTTCCACTACCTACTGTCAAGAAGAAATATGATATTCTTATTGTTGGGGATGTCCATATCCCCGTTGAGGTAACATAGTGTTACTCGAAATTTCTCCAGTTTCATGCAATTCAGAATGAGTTTGTTAACAAGACTTGATCAACCTTGTTAGTGGATTCCTTTTGATGAACATGAGATGGATGAAGTTAGAAAGCACAACCTTATGTACCCTCCTTTTACTTTCTGTTATTTAGATTAAATAAAGCAAAAATAGTATTTTTTGTTAGTTTTCTGAATTATTCGTGCAATAAAAAAATACCCCGAAAATAAAAGTTCTCCAAATGCCCCGAAATTGAAATATGATTTTTTCTGGAATATTTGAGAATATCTGGCACTGAGAACACAGCAGGGGGAGCAAGCACCAGGCCACGAGGGTCCAGGGCGCGCCCACCCCCGTGGGCGCGCCCCCCTGCCTCGTGGGCCCATGGTGGCCCCCCTCCACTTATTCCAGCCACCACCACTCCTTCTTCCTCCCAAAAAAATCACCAACCAGATCAAGCACGAGTTGTAGCTCATCTTTCTGCCATTTTCTATCTCCTTGCTCAAAGCTCCACTCACAAAACTGCTTTGGGGGATTGTTCTTTGGTATGTGACTCCTCCAATGGTCCAATTAGTTTTTGTTCTAGTGCTTTATTCTTTGCAAATTTTTGCTGCCTAGGTGACCCTGTTCTTGAGTTTGCATGTCAAATTTATATGGTCCCAAGTAGTTCTAATGCATGATATAGTCTCTAGGCACTTGTGGGAGTAGTTGCTATCAATTTTGTTGAGTTTGGTTCACTCTTATTTTGAAGTTACTAAAAATTTCAGAAATTGATGAAGAGATTTTTGAGGGGCTCTTCGAGCCGAAGCTCGAAGGATAAGCAAAGTGAAGAGGATAAGAGGCCCAAATATAATCTCCCTCGCATCGCGGAGGTTCGGCCGTGTGAATGGCCTTGTGATGAGTTCTTGACAGCAGCCGGGATTCATGATGATTTTTATTATTTGGCTAATAATGCGGGCCTCACCGACTTCCTCCGCGACCAACGCGAACAGTATCTCCTACTCACTAATATTTTCGTGCAAAATTTTCATTTCCATGTTAAGAGATCGCCACCCTCGGTGGATTTTTACTTATATGATGAGTATAAGGAGATGCCCCTTGTTGATTTCTGCCGGGTCAGTAAGATACCCTTTACAGGCAGCATAGAAGAACCACATCGTAGTGATGTGGAAGGGTTTATTGATATGATTGCTGTAGGGGAAACAAGGAAAGTTTTCGATGCAAGAATTACTAGCATACACTTTCCTGTTCTAAGTTACTTTGCAATATTTGCTAGTAGATGTTTAATTGGTCGCGGAAACTGTGGAAACCTTATTGCCCCTGATATTGTTATTTTATGCCATGCCTTGTTCCGTGACAACACATTTAGTATGGGTGCTATTGTGGCAAAACAGTTAAATCTGAACCGCACGAAGGGTCCCATCTTGGGAGGTATCTTCGCCTCGCGCCTCGCTGCACAATTTAACATACCTATTAGGCATCATGAGAAAGAAGAAAAGTTTATGCCTCCTGTTTTTCTAGACTATAAGAGTATAGTAGCACATGACTTTATTGTTAAAAATAAGAAAAAGTTGCTCAACTACAAACTGATATTTGATAAAAATCACCCTGAGACTATTACTTTGTCTGCTCCTTCTTTGTTTAACTTATCTTCAGGCAAGTATCTTGTTCAGCCAGAGGCATTTCATGCCTACCAGAACCCCACATCAGCTACAGAGCCAGAGCCGGAATCACAACTTGATCCTTCACGTCAGTCTGTTTACCAGTGGGATCCGGAGGAAATTGCCAACCAGTGGCATCCTGAGAATGCATCTCAGTACGACCCCAACTACAACTTTGGATATCCGCCAGGCCAGCTGTGGCCATAGACCAACTTAGGCCAAAAGCCTAAGCTTGGGGGAATACGTATTTCTCACCGACATTACATTCATGTTCACACACTCATTCTAGTTGTCAGTGCTCATACTTTTTCATTGTACTATCCATGCTAGTTTATTTTCTTTTCTTGCTTTCTTCTTGTGTGTTCGAATAACCTTAAGAAAACAAAAAAAATTGTTGAAGCTTTTAGCCAGTTTACTTTCCATGCTTGTAGTAGTAAAATAAAACCCAAAAAGATTTCTTGTTCTTCTTTTGCTTGTTGGGAGCTTTCCCGTGTAAATAGTTTTATTTCTTTTCTTGTTCTTTGAGGGTCGAGAGGAGAAGACCATAATGAAAATGTTGAAGTGGCTCTTATATGCATTATTGTTGATTTAACCAAGAGTCCATATTACCTTGTCTTCTCCTTTGTATTGAATGCCTGCAGATTCCAGCTTAGTCCAATGCACGTGCACTATTATTATTATACACATCGTTCGGTCGTGCAAGTGAAAGGCAATAATGACGATATCTGATGGGTTGATTGAGATGAGAGAAGCTGGTATGAACTCGACCTCTCTTGTTTTTGTAAATATGATTAGTTCACCGTTCCTGGTTCAGCCTATTATGAATGAAACATGTTTGCAATGACAATTAGAGATTATAGTTGCTTATGCCATGCTTAATTAGCTAGGAGTTTATAATGGTTTACCTTGCGTGCCAACATGCTATTAAAATGGTTGTGATGTGGTATGATAGGGTGGTATCCTCCTTTGAATGATTCGAGTGACTTGACTTGGCACATGTTCACACATGTAGTTGAAACAAAATCAACATAGCCTCCACGATATTTATGTTCATGGTGGATTATATCCTACTCATGCTTGCACTCAATGTTTATTAATTTTAATGCATGTTCATGACTGTTGTCGCTCTCTAGTTGGTCGCTTCCCAGTCTTTTTCTAGCCTTCACTTGTACTAAGCAGGAATACTGCTTGTGCATCCACTTCCATAAACCCCAAAGTTATTCCATAGGAGTCCACTATACCTTCCTATATGTGGTATCTACCTGCCGTTCCAAGTAAATTTGTATATGCCAAACTCTAAACCTTCAAATGAAATTCTGTTTTGCATGCTCGAATAGCTCATGTATCAACTAGGGCTATCTGTATCTTCCATGCTAGGCGGGTTATTCTCAAGAGGAGTGGACTCCGCTCCTCACTCACGAGAAAATGGCTGGTCACCGGGATGCCCAGTCCCATGCTTTAAGCAAATCAAATCAAAATAATTGCAAACAAAACTCCCCCAGGATTGTTGTTAGTTGGACGGTACCCGTTGTTTCGGACCAGCCGTGGAGTGTGCTTGTTGGTGGTGGGGGGGGGGGTATAAACTTTACCATTCTGTTTGGGAACCGCCTATAATGTGTGTAGCATGGAAGATATCGAGATCTCTCGGTTGTTATGTTGACAATGAAAGTATGCCGCTCAAAATATTATTTATCTCTGCTTTAAAATCGAGCTCTGGCACCTCTACAAATCCCTGCTTCCCTCTGCGAAGGGCCCATCTATTTACTTTTATGTTGAGTCATCACCCTCTTATAAAAAGCACCAGCTGGAGAGCACCGTTGTCATTTGCATCCATTACTATTAATTTATATTGAGTACGACTATGACTGGATCTCTTTTACCATGAATTACAATGTTTAGTCAGTCCTTGATCTTCAAAGGTGCTCTGCATTTATGTTTTGCGGTCTCAGAAAGGGCTAGCGAGATACCATCTTGTTATATCATATTATCATCGTTTTGAGAAAGTGTTGTCATCCGAGATTTATTATTATTGCTCGCTAGTTGATTATGCCATTGATATGAGTAAACTTGAGACCTAAATGTTATTGTGAATATGGTTAGCTCATAATCTTTGCTGAAAACTTGAATGCTGGCTTTACATATTTGCAACAACAAGAGCAAACAGAGTTTGTAAAAGTTTTTCTTTATCACTTTGAGTTTATCAACTGAATTGCTTGAGGACAAGCAAAGGTTTAAGCTTGGGGGAGTTGATACGTCTCCGTCGTATCTACTTTTCCAAACACTTTTGCCCTTGTTTTGGACTTTAACTTGCATGATTTGAATGGAACTAACCCGGACTGACGTTGTTTTCAGCAGAATTGCCATGGTGTTATTTTTGTGCAGAAATAAAAGTTCTCGGAATGACCTGAAACTTCATGGAGAATATTTTTGGAAATAATAAAAAATATTGGCAAAAGAATCAAGGCCAGGGGGCCCACACCCTGTCCACGAGGGTGGGGGGCGCGCCTACCCCCCTGGACGCGCCCCCTGCCTCGTGGGCACCCTAGTGCTCCACCGACCTCAACTCCAACTCTATATATTCACGTTCGGGGAGAAAAAAATCAGAGAGAAGGATTCATCGTGTTTTACGATACGGAGGCGCCGTCAAGCCCTAATCTCTCTGGGGAGGGCTGATCTAGAGTCCGTTCGGGGCTCCGGAGAGGGGAATCCGTCGCCGTCGTCATCATCAACCTTCCTCCATCACCAATTTCATGATGCTCACCGCCGTGCATGAGTAATTCCATCGTAGGCTTGCTGGACGGTGATGGGTTGGATGAGATTTATCATGTAATCGAGTTAGTTTTGTTAGGGTTTGATCCCTAGTATCCACTATGTTCTGAGATTGATGTTGCTATGACTTTGCTATGCTTAATGCTTGTCACTAGGGCCCGAGTGCCATGATTTCAGATCTGAACCTATTATGTTTTCATGAATATATGTGAGTTCTTGATCTTATCTTGCAAGTCTATAGTCACCTATTATGTGTTATGATCCGTTAACCCCGAAGTGACAATAATCGGGATCCTTACCGGTGATGACCGTAGTTTGAGGAGTTCATGTATTCACTAAGTGTTAATGCTTTGGTCTGGTACTCTATTAAAAGGAGGCTTTAATATCCCTTAGTTTCCAATAGGACCCCGCTGCCAAGGGAGGGTAGGACAAAAGATGTCATGCAAGTCTTTTCCATAAGCACGTATGACTATATTCGGAATACATGCCTACATTACATTGATGAACTGGAGCTAGTTCTATGTCACCCTATGTTACAACTGTTGCATGAATAATCGCATCCGACATAATTATCCATCACCGATCCAATGCCTACGAGCTTTTCACATATTGCTCTTTGCTTAGTTACTTTACCGTTGTCACTGTTACAATTACTACAAAACTATCACTGTTACTTTTGCCACTGTTACCGTTACTTCCATACTACTTTGCTACTAAATACTTTGCTGCAGATATTAAGTTATCCAGGTGTGGTTGAATTGACAACTCAACTGCTAATACTTGAGAATATTCTTTGGCTCCCTTTGTGTCGAATCAATAAATTTGGGCTGAATACTTTACCCTCGAAAACTGTTGCGATCCCCTATACTTGTGGGTTATCAAGACTATTTTTTGGCGCCGTTGCCAGGGAGCATAGCTCTATTCTTTGAGTCACTTCGTATTTATATCTGCTGGTCACTATGAGGAACTTGAAAGACGAGAAAACCAAAATTTATCCCTCAACTACGAGGGGAGGTAAGGAACTGCCATCTAGCTCTGCACTTGATTCGCCTTCTGTTTTGAGTAAGCTTGCGACACCTAAACCTGCTTCTACTATTAATTCTGATATGTCGCATGTTATTGATGATGCCACTTCTGCTATGCATGATACTTATGATGAAACTACTTCTATGCTTGATACTACTATGCCACTAGGTGAATTTCTTGATGAAAGACTTGCTAGGGCTAGAGAGAATGAAATTATTGAAACTGATAATATTGATGAAAGTGACGATGAAGATTCTCCCCCTAGATATGAATTGCCTGTTGTGCCTGAGGGTTATGTTATGGATGAAGAAACTGCTAGAGACTTTCTTGCTTGCAATGATAGGAGTGATCTTCAGAAATTATTAGCTAAGCTTAAAGAAAAGTCTTTGAATGCTAGAATGAAATATGACCCTGCTTTTGCTACTTCACCTATCTTTGTTACCGATAGGGATTATGATTTCTCTATTGATACTGAGATAATTACTCTGGTTGAATCTGATCCTTTCTATGGCTATGAATCTGAAACTGTTGTGGCTCATCTTACTAAATTAAATGATATAGCTACCCTGTTCACTAATGATGAGAAAACTCGCTACTACTATATCCTTAAATTATTTCCCTTCTCATTAAAGGGTGATGCTAAGACATGGTTTAATTCTCTTGATCCTGGTTGTGTGCATAGTCCCCAGGATATGATTTACTACTTCTCTGCTAAATATTTCCCCGCTCATAAGAAACAAGCTGCTTTAAGGGAAATATATAATTTTGTGCAAATTGAAGAAGAGAGTCTCCCACAAGCTTGGGGGAGGCTTCTCCAATTACTTAATGCTTTGCCTGATCATCCTCTCAGGAAAAATGAAATACTTGATATCTTTGGCTAGTATCGGGGGGTATGAACCATAGAGAAGTTGGAATACAGTAGGTTTAACACCAATATAAATAAAGAATGAGTTAATTACAGTACCTTAAGGTGGTGGTTTTCTTTCTTATACTAACGGAGCTCATGATATTTCCTGTTGAGTTTTGTGTTGTGAAGTTTTCAAGTTTTTGGGTAAAGATTTGATGGATTATGGAATAAGGAGTGGCAAGAGCCGAAGCTTGGGGATGCCCAAGGCACCCCAAGGTAAAATTCAAGGACAACCAAAAGCCTAAGCTTGGGGATGCCCCGGAAGGCATCCCCTCTTTCATCTTCGTCTATTGTTAACTTTACTTGAGGCTATATTTTTATTCATCGCATGATATGTGTTTTGCTTGTAGTGTCTTGTATGATTTGAGTCTTCGCTTTTTAGCTTACCACAATCATCCTTGCTGTACACACCTTTTGGGAGAGACACACATGAATCAGAATTTATTAGAATACTCTATGTGCTTCACTTATATCTTTTCAGCTAGATAATTTTACTCTAGTGCTTCACTTATATTTTTTAGAGCACGGTGGTGGTTTTATTTTATAGAAATTATCGATCTCTCATGCTTCACTTATATTATTTTGAGAGTCTTTTAGAACAGCATGGTAATTTGCTTTGGCTATAAAATTAGTCCTAATATGATAGGCATTCAAGATGGGTATAATAAAAACTTTCATATAGAGTGCATTGAATACTATGATACTTGATAGTTGTTTTGAGATATAAAGGTGGTAATGTTAGAGCCATGCTAGTTGGGTAATTGTGGAATTGAGAAATACTTGTGTTGAGGATTGCAAGTCCCGTAGCATGCACGTATGGTAAACATTGTGTGACAAATTTGAAGCATGGGGTGTTCTTTGATTGCTTTCCTTATGAGTGGCGGTCGGGGACGAGCGATGGTCTTTTCCTACCAATCTATCCCTCTAGGGGCATGCGTAGTAGTACTTTGCTTCGAGGGCTAATAAACTTTTGCAATAAGTATATGAGTTCTTTATGACTAATGTGAGTCCATGGATTATATGCACTCTTACCTTCTCGCAATTTGCTAGCCTCTACGGTACCGTGCATTGCCCTTTCTCACCTCGAGAGTTGGTGCAAACTTCGCCGGTGCATCCAAACCCCGTGATACGATACGCTCTATCACACATAAGCCTCCTTATATCTTCCTCAAAACAGCCACCATACCTACCTAGTATGGCATTTCCATAGCCATTCCAAGATATATTGCCATGCAACTTTCCACCGTTCCGTTTATAATGACATGCTCCGTCATTGTCATATTGCTTTGCATGATCATGTAGTTGACATCGTATTTGTGGCAAAGCCACTTTCATAATTCTTTCATACATGTCGTTCTTGATTCATCGCATATCCCGGTACACCGCCAGAGGCATTCATATAGAGTCATATTTTTGTTCTAGTATCGAGTTGTAATATTGAGTTATGAGTAAATAAAAGTGTGATGATCGTCATTATTAGAGCATTGTCCCATGTGAGGAAAGGATGATGGAGACTATGATTCCCCCACAAGTCGGGATGAGACTTCGGACGAAAAAAATAAAAAAACAGGCCAAAGAAGCCCAAATAAAAAGGAGGCCAAAGAAGCCCAAACAAAAAAATGAGAGAAGGGACAATGTTACTATCCTTTTTCCACACTTGTGCTTCAAAATAGCACCATGATCTTCATGACAGAGAGTTTCTTATTTTGTCACTTTCATATACTAGTGGGAATTTTTCATTATAGAACTTGGATTGTATATTCCAATGATGGGATTCCTCAAAATGCCCTAGGTCTTCGTGAGCAAGCAAGTTGGATGCACACCCACTTAGTTTCTTTTGATGAGCTTTCATATATTTATAGCTCTAGTGCATTCGTTGCATGGAAATCCCTACTCCTCTCATTGACATCAATTGATGGGCATCTCCATAGCCCGTTGATTAGCTGCGTCAATGTGAGACTTTCTCCTTTTTTGTCTTCTCACATAACTCCCATCATCATATGCTATTCCACCTATAGTGCTATATCCATGGCTTGCGCTCATGTATTGCGTAAGGGTTGAAAAGGCTGAAGCGCGTTAAAAAGTATGAACCAATTGCCCAGCTTGTCATCGTGGTTGTGCATGATGGGAGCATTTTGTGTGACGAAAATGAAGCATGGCCAAACTATATGATTTTGTAGGGATAAGCTTTATTTGGCTATGTTATTTTGATAAGACATAATTGATTGGTTAGCATGCTTGAAGTATTACTATTTTTATGTCAATATTAAAAACATTGTCTAGAATCTTTTGGATCTAAACATTCATGCCACAATAAAGATAATTACATTGAAAAATTATGTTAGGTAGCATTCCACATCAAAAATTCTGTTTTATCATTTACCTACTCGAGGACGAGCAGGAATTAAGCTTGGGGATGCTTGATACGTCTCCAACGTATCTATAATTTTTTATTGTTCCATGCTATTATATTATCTGTTTTGGATGTTTAATGAGCTTTAATATACCTTTTCATATTATTTTTGGGACTAACCTATTAACCGAAAGCCCAGTGCAAATTGCTGTTTTTTTGCCTATTTCAGTGTTTCGCAGAAAAGGAATATCAAACGAAATCCAAACGAAATGAAACCTTCGCGAGGATCTTTTTTGGAACAAACGCAATCCAGGAGACTTGGAGTGGACGTCAAGGAAGCAACGAGGCGACCACGAGGCAGGAAGGCGCGCCCAGGGGGTAGGCGCGCCCCCACCCTCGTGGGCCCCTCGTAGCTCCACCAAACTACTTCTTTCGCCTATATATACTCTTATACACTGAAACCATCAGGGAGAGCCATGAAACCACTTTTCCACCGCTGCAACCTTCTGTACCCGTGAGATCCCATCTTGGGGCCTTTTCCGGTGATCTGCCGGAGGGGGATTCGATCACGGAGGGCTTCTACATCAACACCATAGCCTCTCCGATGATGTGTGAGTAGTTTACGACAGACCTTCGGGTCCATAGTTATTAGCTAGATGGCTTCTTCTCTCTCTTTGGATCTCAATACAAAGTTCTCCTCAATCTTCTTGGAGATCTATTCGATGTAACTCTTTTTGCGGTGTGTTTGCCGAGATCCGATGAATTGTGGGTTTATGAACTTGATTATCTATGAATATTATTTGATTCTTCTCTGAATTCTTATATGCATGATTTGATATCTTTGCAAGTCTCTTCGAATTATCGGTTTAGTTTTTCCTACTAGATTGATCTTTCTTGCAATGGGAGAAGTGCTTAGCTTTGGGTTGAATCTTGCAGTTCTCGATCCCAGTGACAGAAAGGGAAACGACACGTATTGTATTGTTGCCATCGAGGATAAAAAGATGGGGTTCATATCATATTGCTTGAGTTTATCCCTCTACATCATGTCATCTTGCCTAATGCGTTACTCTGTTCTTATGAACTTAATACTCTAGATGCATGCTGGATAGCGGTCGATGTGTGGAGTAATAGTAGTAGATGCAGAATCGTTTCGGTCTACTTGACCCGGACGTGATGCCTATATTCATGATCATTGCCTTAGATATCATCATAACTATGCGCTTTTATATCAATTGCTCGGCAGTAATTTGTTCACCCACCATAATACATGCTATCTTGAGAGAAGCCACTAGTGAAACCTATGGCCCCCGGGTCTACTTTACATCATATAAGTTTCCAATCTATAATTCTAGTTTACTATTTATTTTGCAATCTTTACTTTTCAATCTGTACAACAAAAATACCAAAAATATTTATCTTATTATCTTTATCAGATCTCACTTTTGCAAGTGGCCGTGAAGGGATTGACAACCCCTTTATCACGTTGGTTGCAAGGTTCTTGATTGTTTGTGCAGATACTAGGCGATTTGCTGTAGTCTCCTACTGGATTGATACCTTGGTTCTCAAAAACTGAGGGGAATACTTACGTTGCTTTGCTACATCACCCTTTCCTCTTCAAGGGAAAACCAACACATGCTCAAGAGGTAGCAGCCGCACCCCTTCTCCCGATTCTGTCCATCGCCGCATGCTCTGGTTAAGGCGAAACGCATCTTGTGACACCCCCGATTTGACCGTACACTAATCATGCATGCAAATGTGTACGATCAAGATCAGGGACTCACGGGAAGATATCACAACACAACTCTAAAACATAAATAAGTCATACAAACATCATAATACAAGCCAGGGGCCTCGAGGGCTCGAATACAAGTGCTCGATCACAGACGAGTCAGCGGAAGCAACAATATCTGAGTACAGACATAAGTTAAACAAGTTTGCCTTAAGAAGGCTAGCACAAAAGTAGCAACGATCGAAAAGGCAAGGCCTCCTGCCTGGGACCTCCTAACTACTCCTCGAAGCCGAACTCCATGTAGCATCATCCTCGGGATCTCTAGATCCTGGACTCCAGCATCTGGTTGCGACAATCCGGTATAGAAAAGGGGAAAAGAGGGAGAAAAGCAACCGTGAGTACTCATCCAAAGTACTCGCAAGCAAGGAGCTATACTACATATGCATGGGTATATGTGTAAAGGGGCATATTAGTGGACTGAACTGCAGAATGCCAGAATAAAAGGGGGATAGCTAGTCCTATCGAAGACTACGCTTCTGGTCATCTCCATCTTGCAGCATGTAGAAGAGAGTAGATTGAAGTCCTCCAAGTAGCATCGCATAGCATAATCCTACCCGGCGATCCCCTCCTCGTCGCCCTGTTAGAGAGCGATCACCGGGTTGTATCTGGCACTTGGAAGGGTGTATTTTATTCAGTATCCAGTTCTAGTTGTCATAAGGTCAAGGTACAACTCCGGCTCGTCCTTTTACCGAGGGACACGGCTATTCGAATAGATAAACTTCCCTGCAGGGGTGCACCACATAACCCAACACGCTCGATCCCATTTGGCCGAACACACTTTTCTGGGTCATGCCCGGCCTCGTAAGATCAACGCGTCGCAGCCCCACCTAAGCACAACAGAGCGGTCAGCACGCCGGTCTAATCCTAAGCGCGCAGGGGTCTGGGCCCATCGCCCTATGCACACCTGCACGTTGCGTACGCGGCCGGAAGCAGACCTAGCCTAGTGGCGTTCCAGTCCAATCCGGCGCGCGCCACTCAGTCGCTGACGTCAAGAAGGCTTCGGCTGATACCACGACGCCGGGATACCCATAACTACTCCCGCGTAGATGGTTAGTGTGTATAGACCAAATGGCCAGACTCAGATCAAATACCAAGATCTCGTTAAGCGTGTTAAGTATCCGCGAACGCCGACCAGGGCCAGGCCCACCTCTCACCTAGGCGGTCTCAACCTGCCCTGTCGCTCTGCCACAAAGATCCACTTGCGGGTACTCCTACGAGCCGACCCGACTTGAGTCATCACATGTGTCATGTATATAGTATATAAGTATATACCCGTGATCACCGCCCAGGTGATCACGGCCCGATAGTATAGCACAGCAGACGGACAAGAATGTAGGGCCACTGATGGAAAACTAGCATCCTATACTAAGCATGTAGGATTGCAGGTAAAGGTAACAACAGTAGTAGCAAGGATAGGCTATGCATCAGGATAGGATATCGGAAAGCAGTAACATGCTACACTACTCTAATGCAAGCAGTATAGAGAAGAATAGGCGATATCTGGTGGTCAAGGGGGGGCTTGCCTGGTTGCTCTGGCAAGTAGGAGGGGTCGTCGACTCCGTAGTCGAACTGGGCAGCAGCAGTGTCGGTCTCGTAGTCTACAGGAGAGAAGAGGGGGAAGAAACAGTAAATACAATGCAAACATAAGCATGACGATGCGTGACATGACAATGAGCGGTGCTAGGTGTGCCCTAACGTGGTAGGAGGTGATACCGGCGAAGGGGGGAAACATCCGGGAAAGTATCCCCGGTGTTTCGCGTTTTCGGGCAGATGAATCGGAGGGGAAAAGTTGCGTGTTCGTTATGCTAGGGATGCGTGGCGGACGAGCGGGCTGCGTAACCGGATTCGTCTCGTCGTTCTGAGCAACTTTCATGTACAAAGTTTTTTCATCCGAGCTACGGATTATTTTATATTAATTTATAAAGATTTAAATTATTTCTAGAATTAATAGAACTAATTCAATTAGAAAATTAATTATGACGTCAGCGTGAGGTCAGCATGATGTCATCAGTCAACCATCTGTTGACTGGGTCATCAGACGCGTGGGTCCCGTTCGTCATAGTCTCAGGTTAACTAAACAGTAGTTAGTTTTTATTAATTGAATAATTAGTTTTAATTATTTAATTAAACAGATTAATTAAGTTAATTAACTAAATTTTATTATTATTATTTTTATAACTTTATTTTTCCTTTATTTATTTATTTATTTATTTATTTATTAGTTAATTTAATTATTATTATTATTATTTATTATTATTATTATTTTTAATTCGTTCTGGGGCTGGGCCCCGCCTGTCAAAGGCCCATAGGCCATAGCGGGTGCGGGCTAACGGGTAACGGGGCGGGCGTGGGCGCCTGTGCACCCGAACAGGGCAACAGGGGGCGCCGGCGGTGGCCGTCGCCCGGCGCGGCGGGGCGAGGCCGTGGTGCCTGAGACGGGATGGCATAGGAGGAGCGGCCAGGCGTAGGTGGGGCGCCATGGGCGTGACCAGTGCGGGCGGAAGTGGCCGTAGGCCTCGGCGGGCGCGGGGGGGGGGGGGGGGGGGGCGGCAGCGGCTAGGCCCCCATCCTCAGCCTCCGCAGCAGACCAGCACTGGGGGAAACCTCGGCGCCAGCGGCAAGGCGTCGCAGCAGGGGACGGGCGTGTGGGGGCACACATGCCAGCGGCGAGGGGACGAGGCCGCGGCGAGGGGTGGATGGAGCGGGCGGCGTGCAGGCAGGCAGCAGGTGGTCGAGGCGAGGCCACGCGGCCAGGAGGCGGCGGGAGCTAGCAGGTGGCGCGCGCGTGCGGGACGGCGAGGGCGCGCGCGTGCGCTGGACGAGGCCGCGGCCATGAGTGCGCGGGTGGACGGAGCCGGTGACAGAGATAGAGGGGAGAGGAGGCCGGTGGCCTCACCAGCGTTGTAGGGGCGAGGGGCAGTGAGGCTTGGTGAAGCTGCTCGGGGGGAGATGAGGATGACGGCAGCGACGGTTGACGGCTCCGGCGAACGGCGCTCGGCGACGATGGTGCGTGGTGGCGTCGAGGTCATGCCCGGATCCACGATGAGGGTTGAGGACGGGGAGGCGAGCGACGGGGTCGAGGCGGCGCCGGATACGACGAGCGGCGCTAGGGGGACGCCGACGGTGAGGTGGGCAGCGGGGCACCGGGGTCGGAGCCCGATCTGGATCGAGGGAGGGAGAGGGAGGAGGGGGGATCGTGCGGGGGGGGGGACGACGAGGTGTCGGTGGAGTGGGGGGCGCGGGGTGGGCCGGCCCATTCGGGCGGCTGGGGGCCCGCGTGGATGGCCAGCTGGGCCAAAGGGCCCAGCGGGGGGGGGGGGGGGTTCCCTTTTTTTAATTTTTTTGTATCTGCTTGTTTTCTGTTTTTATTTCTTTTGTTTATTTTCCTTTTCTGTTTTATTTAATTTTTCAGCACTTCAGAATTTTATAAATTTGTGTTTTCTTTACTATAATTATTTTTGTAATATTCGGCACCGCCCGAGCATTTTTGTTTCCACTTCTGAAAACTTTAATTATTTGACTTATTTTGAATTTAAATTTTGAAACGTTTTCGAATCATTGCGAGGTTAGCAACAGTAACCAAAGTGACGTGGCATGATTAGCGTGGGATTACTGTAGCATGATTATCCGGGCGTTACAAATCTCCTCCACTACAAGAAATCTCGTCCCGAGATTTAAAGGGTGTAGTAGGGGGAAAGACTCGGGAAGGACGGAGCTCAACACAAGATAGGTACCTGGGGACTATCCCAGTGAACGTGGCATAGAGGCAACTCTCGAGTGGAAATTTAAGAAAATCATCGAGAGCAAGGTAATGAGGATCGTGGGGAAGTTTCGAGCGGGTAGGCAATCGTTTGATGCCTGAAGGGTTCTGAGCAACGGGAATAAGTATTGTGTCTGATACCAAAATTGATGATCTCACGAAAGGGGGCACGTGAATTACATACGAAGCCAAGCGTGAGGAATAACCTTGGGAACAGGGGGTCTACAAGAGAGTCAGGTTTCGATCCCGTGGAACTGTGGGTTATGGGCCCACCATGTGGTTAAAGTAGGAAGGGCGGTGACATCTTGCACGATCATGATAGCAAGGCATGGCAGAGGGTAGCCTGTCAGTTATATGTCAGCAACATCGTCGGTACCAAGGGCGAGGGACGAAGAGAACCATTTTCCTGCTCGTTGAAACGAGGCGGACCATTAGGCAAAGTTCTCGTCCATCGGTGGTTACCGAAATGTCACCAACAATAATAACAGGGTCTTACTGACAGAGTTGTACACCGAGGTGTTTACATAAGCAGGAGAATATTACTGCTTAGATCATATAGTTCACCAGAAAGGTTAAACCACACAATGGAAAGGAAAATATGATTATCAGATTAAACAGAAGAATGGAAAGGAAAATGTGTTTAAACACATACTTCAAGGTTATATCCTTCCCAAGGACAAGCTGAGCATGATATTCATGACAGGATATAATGTAGAAAACTCTGTAGGTAGGGGAGAGAAATTTCATGACATTACCCATACAAAGGTGTTTGGATAATTGAGCAGGAAACATTTAGCATTGGGCTTCAAATGTTCCTGTTGAAAATCGGAGTACCATAGACATGCTTCGAGATAGCATTGACATGGTCAACAGGGGAAGATCAGACTTTGGAAACAAAAAGGATCCATCAGGAACAACTTATAGAATAAGTCTTACAATTTCCTCATGGAAGAACAGCTAACCTTGCTAAAGGGAAAAACTTATAACAATAGGGCCTCCCGCCAGGTGTGCTGGGTATCATCACCTTACCGGGTCATAAATAGGCCAATGTTATAACTCTTGGAAATATGTTCCAACCATCATATCTGACCGAGATTCAGATCTGATTGGTGTCAGGATAACTCAGACTTAGGAGGCCTGAGAAGAAAAGGTGCAACACAAATTGTCGAAACGACATCGAAGATTCTCGGGAGATGAACTATGGAAGCGAGTTCCGAACAAGGGTTCATAATTAAATCAAGGAGAGGTGAGGAGGTGACTGCTTGACTCAGCGACAACCCATTGAGATTTCCAAAAGATGGATTCCCACCACTATGTGAACAAGGAGATAACATTAGCTAGATCGAATGACTTAATGATGTATGCTCGAGGAAAACATACACAGTTAAACATTGGTTGAAATGTGCACCCGAAATATGGGCTAGGTAGCACAATCAATGTCCTAATGATGATTCATTAAGCCATAGACGTAGAATGAAACTATAGACCAATAACTTCAAAGCAATAGGGTTGCTAGAAGTTTAGAATTTACACCTCACTGACCATTAGTCGGTATTCCTTTTAGAAACAACACGGGGACCAAGAAAGAATGGTGATGGGGAGAAGTATCACTGTACCAAGATGTCATACGAGGTGGTGAGATTCTTACGACATACTTGACATAAAAGATGGTAATACTCCAAGGTAGAACATAACATAAGCTGGTTAGCAAGGAGCTCCATAACATGATCAAGTTTGTGATGAAAGGAATGTAAGCATGTTGTCGATGGTAACTCAATTTACCAAGGAACGAGGATGGCACTTATCATCAAGAATTCCATTGATATCCTGGAAGGAGTCAAAATGTTGATGAAAATCACGACATTTTGTTGTCGAGGGGATCCATGAAGAAGCAATTGATCAGTGACTGCATCAAGCAAAAGGACTGATGCAACAAATGATTATTGGAGCCACAGATACTACACAAACTCGGGGTCAAGTTTGTTGTTCGAGGTGAAACGATGTGACGAGGAAAATCGACGTAAGCTTAGCTCATCGTCGAAAGTGGTGCTCCGGGAATAAGGACCAGGTAGCACAGCTAAAATCATCAAGATAATGATATAGCCAAACATGCCAGGAATGGCGTGATCGGGTACAAATTTGTACTTAAAGAAGATTACTAAGAGTTGTTGAACCGTAGTGCGGACTCGGTTCAGTTATCGGTGTCTTTGCGTGATTAATAACTCAGAGCCCGTGAAAAATTGGAATCAGTGAGAATGTAGCACTTGATGAAGAACTCGTAAGAAGTTATGCAGTTCCATGATAATCTCGAGATACCAGGGGGTAATACTCGATGACAGATCAAGGTAGAGGTTGGACTAGGGTATTGCTTTGGAGAAGACAAGTGCTCAAACTTGCACGAGAAACGGAATCAAGGAGAAACATGGTCGGAACCACGATTGCCAAGGATCAATTCACCGATACCAGATGATATTATACCAGGGAAATAGCTATTATTATAAGAAGCTTCCATGATAGGATCTACATCGTGTCCATGGGCATGAACACAAAGGTTCAAGGTCGACTCCCACTTCTTCAATGCATAACCTTCCATTCGCCTCTCGTATTTTGATAATGACATTAGTTGTTGAAAGTTTTACCTGGTGCAATACCAGATAAGTATGTCCCGCGAAATCTTTCGGGTTCATACAGATTAAGGAAGGCATAGGTTCAACCCATCGGGGCATCGAAGAAAGATATACTACAAACTTCAGGAGTAAATAACACAAGCTCAGAAGTAGAGCATGGTCGACAAAGCAGAGGATACAATTTACCAAAGGCATCATGTATCCGAGGAAAAGCTCACAAGCTTATTTAATATGGAGGACATTGTCGGATAAAATCCGACAAAAGGGTCTGGTGGTCCACAAGGGATCTGATGTGAGCATCAGTACTCAACCAGAGGAAGAAAGAATGCAAGGAGATCTGATTAAAGAAACAACTGACTAACTCAAAGTTCAAATGCAAAAGAGTTATGATTTCCAAATCATGGGGTCAGAAGCAACGCTCTGATCAAGGATGGATAAGTTGAGTAGGCTTAGGGGTACAATCGATGGCAATTTGATAGGTCGAGATCCAGCTCACGTTTAAAATGTCGTCTGAGCCGGAAGAATGAATTCTAGGATATGATTGAGGATTGCGAGCATTCGCAACAAATTGAATCAACGGACTCAAAATGATAATGACAAGAGATGCCAATAAGATTACGAGACTTATGGGATTAACCATAAAGCAAGCAAACAAGAACTTCAAGAGCAATAGGCTCCTGAGGATTTTCGAAAGATCGAATAGTATTTTGAAGACTATTGTGGAATACTTGAATCAACTGGGGATGACCGGATACTCGGTAAGTGCTAGAAATTATCCGTAGTGGTATTCATGTGGCAAAGAACAGCAAGGCAGTAAGCTCAAAAGATTCTCGGAGCAGCAAAGAGAATTTCGGGGTATCTTGTAATAACAAGATCAACTTGGAAACATTGTATGAGTGGCGAGTATACGTGGTTATCCATAGGAGTTTATCGATGAAAGGGAATTGCAAAAGCGATGAACACAAGTCCTCGGGTTATCAGCAGAGAGTATCTTCAAGGTCTTCACGTGCAGCAGACGATCATCAGTAAATAAGGGGCTCTCCGGGTGAAAGTGATAACGAGATCCTAATGTTAGATTTAGTAAAATCATTTAACCCGAGTAGAAGAGAGATCAGAGTCCCAGAGTATAGGCAGGGAGTAAAAGATCCTAATACCACCAATGGCGACGTGGGCCCGTAAGACACACAGCCATGTTAGTAAAAGTTTTGTAATGTCTAGACTCGACTTCGGCCAAGGAGTGTGGAAAGGGGGATTCCTACAGGCAGTCGGCTCTGATACCAACTTGTGATGCCCCCGATTTGACCGTACACTAATCATGCACGCAAATGTGTACGATCAAGATCAGGGACTCACGGGAAGATATCACAACACAACTCTAAAACATAAATAAGTCATACAAGCATCATAATACAAGCCAGGGGCCTCGAGGGCTCGAATACAAGTGCTCGATCACAGACGAGTCAGCGGAAGCAACAATATCTAAGTACAGACATAAGTTAAACAAGTTTGCCTTAAGAAGGCTAGCACAAAAGTAGCAACGATCAAAAAGGCAAGGCCTCCTGCCTGGGACCTCCTAACTACTCCTCGAAGCCGAACTCCATGTAGCATCATCCTCGGGATCTCTAGCTCCTAGACTCCAGCATCTGGTTGCGACAATCCGGTATAGAAAAGGGGAAAAGAGGGAGAAAAGCAACCGTGAGTACTCATCCAAAGTACTCGCAAGCAAGGAGCTATACTACATATGCATGGGTATATGTGTAAAGGGGCATATTAGTGGACTGAACTGCAGAATGCCAGAATAAAAGGGGGATAGCTAGTCCTATCGAAGACTACGCTTCTGGTCATCTCCATCTTGCAGCATGTAGAAGAGAGTAGATTGAAGTCCTCCAAGTAGCATCGCATAGCATAATCCTACCCGGCGATCCCCTCCTCGTCGCCCTGTTAGAGAGCGATCACCGGGTTGTATCTGGCACTTGGAAGGGTGTATTTTATTCAGTATCCAGTTCTAGTTGTCATAAGGTCAAGGTACAACTCCGGGTCGTCCTTTTACCGAGGGACACGGCTATTCGAATAGATAAACTTCCCTGCAGGGGTGCACCACATAACCCAACACGCTCGATCCCATTTGGCCGAACACACTTTTCTGGGTCATGCCCGGCCTCGTAAGATCAACGCGTCGCAGCCCCACCTAAGCACAACAGAGCGGTCAGCACGCCGGTCTAATCCTAAGCGCGCAGGGGTCTGGGCCCATCGCCCTATGCACACCTGCACGTTGTGTACGCGGCCGGAAGCAGACCTAGCCTAGTGGCGTTCCAGTCCAATCCGGCGCGCGCCACTCAGTCGCTGACGTCAAGAAGGCTTCGGCTGATACCACGACGCCGGGATACCCATAACTACTCCCACGTAGATGGTTAGTGCGTATAGACCAAATGGCCAGACTCAGATCAAATACCAAGATCTCATTAAGCGTGTTAAGTATCCGCGAACGCCGACCAGGGCCAGGCCCACCTCTCACCTAGGCGGTCTCAACCTGCCCTGTCGCTCCGCCACAAAGATCCACTTGCGGGTACTCCTACGAGCCGACCCGACTTTAGTCATCACATGTGTCATGTATATAGTATATAAGTATATACCCGTGATCACCGCCCAGGTGATCACGGCCCGATAGTATAGCACAGCAGACGGACAAGAATGTAGGGCCACTGATGGAAAACTAGCATCCTATACTAAGCATGTAGGATTGCAGGTAAAGGTAACAACAGTAGTAGCAAGGATAGGCTATGCATCAGGATAGGATATCGGAAAGCAGTAACATGCTACACTACTCTAATGCAAGCAGTATAGAGAAGAATAGGCGATATCTGGTGGTCAAGGGGGGGGCTTGCCTGGTTGCTCTGGCAAGTAGGAGGGGTCGTCGACTCCGTAGTCGAACTGGGCAGCAGCAGTGTCGGTCTCGTAGTCTACAGGAGAGAAGAGGGGGAAGAAACAGTAAATACAATGCAAACATAAGCATGACGATGCGTGACATGACAATGAGCGGTGCTAGGTGTGCCCTAACGTGGTAGGAGGTGATACCGGCGAAGGGGGGGAAACATCCGGGAAAGTATCCCCGGTGTTTCGCGTTTTCGGGCAGATGAATCAGAGGGGAAAAGTTGCGTGTTCGCTATGCTAGGGATGCGTGGCGGACGAGCGGGCTGCGTAACCGGATTCGTCTCGTCGTTCTGAGCAACTTTCATGTACAAAGTTTTTTCATCCGAGCTACGGATTATTTTATATTAATTTATAAAGATTTAAATTATTTCTAGAATTAATAGAATTAATTCAATTAGAAAATTAATTATGACGTCAGCGTGAGGTCAGCATGATGTCATCAGTCAACCATCTGTTGACTGGGTCATCAGACGCGTGGGTCCCGTTCGTCATAGTCTCAGGTTAACTAAACAGTAGTTAGTTTTTATTAATTGAATAATTAGTTTTAATTATTTAATTAAACAGATTAATTAAGTTAATTAACTAAATATTATTATTATTATTTTTATAACTTTATTTTTCCTTTATTTATTTATTTATTAGTTAATTTAATTATTATTATTATTTATTATTATTATTTTTATTATTATTTTTAATTCGTTCTGGGGCTGGGCCCCGCCTGTCAAAGGCCCATAGGCCATAGCGGGTGTGGGCTAACGGGTAACGGGGCGGGCGTGGGCGCCTGTGCACCCGAACAGGGCAACAGGGGGCGCCGGCGGTGGCCGTCGCCCGGCGCGGCGGGGCGAGGCCGTGGTGCTTGAGATGGGAAGGCATAGGAGGAGCGGCCAGGCGTAGGTGGGGCGCCATGGGCGTGACCAGTGCGGGCGGAAGTGGCCGTAGGCCTCGGCGGGCGCGCGGGGGGGGGGGGGGGGACGGCAGCGGCTAGGCCCGCATCCTCAGCCTCCGCAGCAGACCAGCACTGGGGGAAACCTCGGCGCCAGCGACAAGGCGTCGCAGCAGGGGACGGGCGTGTGGGGGCACACATGCCAGCGGCGAGGGGACGAGGCTGCGGCGAGGGTTGGATGGAGCGGGCGGCGTGCAGGCAGGCAGCAGGTGGTCGAGGCGAGGCCACGCGGCCAGGAGGCGGCGGGAGCTAACAGGTGACGCGCGCGTGCGGGACGGCGAGGGCGCGCGCGTGCGCTGGACGAGGCCGCGGCCATGAGTGCGCGGGTGGACGGAGCCGGTGACAGAGATAGAGGGGAGAGGAGGCCGGTGGCCTCACCAGCGTTGTAGGGGCGAGGCGCGGTGAGGCTTGGTGAAGCTGCTCGGGGGGGGGAGATGAGGATGACGGCGGCGACAGTTGACGGCTCCGACGAACGGCGCTCGGCGACGACGGTGCGTGGTGGCGTCGAGGTCGTGCCCGGATCCACGATGAGGGTTGAGGACGGGGAGGCGAGCGACGGGGTCGAGGCGGCGCCGGATACGACGAGCGGCGCTAGGGGGACGCCGACGGTGAGGTGGGCAGCGGGGCACTGGGGTCGGAGCCCGATCTGGATCGAGGGAGGGAGAGGGAGGAGGGGGGATCATGCGGGGGGGGGGGGGGACGACGGGGTGTCGGTGGAGTGGATAAGGGGAGTGGGGGGCGCGGGGTGGGCCGGCCCATTCGGGCGGCTGGGGGCCCGCGTGGATGGCCAGCTGGGCCAAAGGGCCCAGCGGGGGGGGGTTCCCTTTTTTATTTTTTTTGTATCTGCTTGTTTTCTGTTTTTATTTCTTTTGTTTATTTTCCTTTTCTGTTTTATTTAATTTTTCAGCACTTAATTTTTTTATAAATTTGTGTTTTCTTTACTATAATTATTTTTGTAATATTCGGCACCGCCCGAGCATTTTTGTTTCCACTTCTGAAAACTTTAATTATTTGACTTATTTTGAATTTAAATTTTGAAACGTTTTCGAATCATTGCGAGGTTAGCAACAGTAACCAAAGTGATGTGGCATGATTAGCGTGGGATTACTGTAGCATGATTATCCGGGCGTTACACATCTCGTCCTGGAGCTCCGCCAACCGCCGCCGTTCACCGGACGTTGCCTCCGCCGTAAGAGCTCATACAGCCGCGACGCCTGCTCTCCTTGACCCTCCGTTCCACGCCGCACTCACCTGATACGTTTGCGTGGCCGGAATCGCAGCGGAGCGAGAGGAAGGACCCCGCCCGACTTTGCCAGAGCACGCCACGTTCCCGTCGTCGCCGTCGCCTGCAGAGGACGAACCAGTCGCCGTTCTCACCACCACCACCTCCGCCACTCAACGCCACATCCTCCCGTCACCTCTCCTTCGTCGGGGAGCCACCGGAGAGCCGCCGCCACCGACGCCCAAACCGCCGCCGTTATCCTCTGTTTCCGGTGAGCACGCGCGAGCAGAGTTCACTTGGGCCAATCGCCATCTGACACGTGGCGCTACAGGAGTTGCCACAGTAACCGCACACAAACAGTGCAGGAGATTTCTGATGTTTTTGTTTTATTATCAGTTTTTCATTTAAAACTTCAAATTGCTATATCGTATAGTCTGTATGTCCAAATTAGTTGATTATTTTTCCTATGCACTCACAAAAACTAGCACCATATCACAGTACCAAAAGTTCACATGTTTGCACTTTTCAAATTTGAATTAAAACTTCCGGAGGCCATAACTTTTAAACCGTTTGACGAAAGTGAGTGATTCTTTTTGCATTGTGTTTCTGGTGCATTGTAGTTGTTTTGTGCAGGCTTTTGTGCTGCTGTTGTTGAATTTTTAAAATGATTTCTTGCTGTTGGTTTTATTTTGGTTCTGTTTGTGTTCCGATGATTGATTTGTTGATTGTGTGGAACGTGTAGATTGCGACGCGAGCTATTGTCAGGAGTGTGACTTTTTGAACTAGAACCAAGGCAAGTTACATGTTGATCATCCTTTACCTATTTTTTTCTATGCATGTAGTATATATCACACTATGAATTTATGCATGTATAGGAGTACTATATGTTTTGCTATATTGTTGAGCTATCTCCCGTCAATGCAGATCGTGGTAGTTATAGTTTTGCTATGCTTGTAGACGGGGTTGGTTCGTGTATACATTGAACTTATCTGAGGATTATATATATAACAACTTGAGTAGTAACTAAGGATTTAATTCACCTCTGGGCGGAAGTGGTATTGCTAGGGTGGTTTCAAGAACATCATGGTTTATACCCTCTGAATGTAAGTGGACGGCCGCCCAGGCTCAAAAGATCAGACGAACTTAGTGACTAGTAGCTTCCTTGTGCGACCACTGGCTAAATGGGCTCTGGCTTAGATGATCTGTTGTGGAACCCTTACCCGGATGTGCTAGCAGATGTAGATAAAATAGTTGGGATGGGCCTCCTGTTGGGACTAGGGGACTGCTTCTGAAAGACTTCGTCTCAATCTTCGGGTTGGGTCCAGTGGGTAAAGCGTACTAAACTCTGCAGAGTATTAAAAACTAATCATGATTAGTCGTGCCCTCGGTTATGGGCAAATTCGAGCGACTATGCCATTACAGTTGTTGGATGATCTTGACAGATGTGACACTTAATAAATTTGTTGGGGAAAACTTAATAAAGGGTAGGTTGGAGTTGGTTTTTGCCAACTCAACCTTGTGCATTTAATTGTAGTAATAAAAGAACTAAATAAAATTTGACTATTAGGTAGTTATGAGGACAAAATCAGCTTTCTGCAAAAATAAACCCCAAGCCTTCCTTTTGTTGTACTATGCATATACATGTTGGTTTGCTTTATTATTACTCCTGTGTAACTTGCCAATACATTCAAAGTATTGACCTATATGGCTGCAACGTCTCATGTTGCAGGATATTCAGATGAAGAGTAAGGTACCGTTAGGGCGCGAGTCTGCACTTAGCATCGCCAGTGGGCTATGATGGGACTCATCGTTATTTTCTGCTACTTTCCGCTGTTTGATTGAATAAAGCTAGCCATGTGCTATGCAGATTGTTTTATTTTATATATTGTGGATCATACGTTGTAATAAATGATGCACTTGCTATTCTGGTCTTCATCTATACTGTGTGTGCTAGCGAGTTTGATCCAGGGACTAGCACGGTAAGCACAGAGACTCAAATCCTTCGAGGTTTGGTCGTTACAAATGGCATCAGAGCAGTGTGTTGACTGTAGGACGTGACCCTAGAAAATGGATTAGAAAAGCCATAGGAGTGAAAGTTATTTTATAAACTAGCTATACTTCTTGTTGTTTATTAGTTAAAGTATCTTGAACAGTTAAGTAGGAACTAGTGCTGAGACCATGATACGTCTCCAACGTATCTATAATTTTTTATTGTTCCATGCTATATTATATTCTATTTTGGATGTTTAATGGGCTTTATTATACACTTTTATATTATTTTTGGGACTAACCTATTAACCGGAGGCCCAGCCTAAATTGCTGTTTTTTGCCTATTTCTATGTTTCGTAGAAAAAGAATATCAAACGGAGTCCAAACGGAATGAAACCTTCGGAAACGTGATTTTTGGAACAAACGTGATCCAGAGGACTTGGAGTCTACGTCAAGAAATCAACCAGGAGAGCACGAGGCAGGGGGCGCGCCTACCCCCTAGGCGCACCCTCCACCCTCGTGGGGCCCACGTTGCTCCACCGACGTACTTCTTCCTCCTATATATACCTACGTACCCCCAAACCATCAGAGGCATCCACGAAAACCTAATTCCACCGCCGCAACCTTCTGTACCCGTGAGATCCCATCTTGGGGCCTTTTCCGGCGTCCTGCCGGAGGGGGCATTGATCACGTAGGGCTTCTACATCAACACCATAGCCTCTCCGATGATGTGTGAGTAGTTTACCTCAGACCTTCGGGTCCATAGTTATTAGCTAGATGGCTTCTTCTCTCTCTTTGGATCTCAATACAAAGTTCTCCATGATTCTCGTGGAGATCTATTTGATGTAATCTTCTTTTGCGGTATGTTTGTCGGGACCGATGAATTGTGGGTTTATGATCAAGATTATCTATGAACAATATTTGAATCTTCTCTGAATTATTTTATGTATGATTGGTTATCTTTGCAAGTCTCTTCGATTTATCAGTTTGGTTTGGCCTACTAGATTGATCTTTCTTGCAATGGGAGAAGTGCTTAGCTTTGGGTTCAATCTTGCGGTGTCCTTTCCCAGTGACAGCAGGGGTAGCAAGGCACGTATTGTATTGTTGCCATTGAGGATAACAAGATGGGGTTTATATCATATTGCATGAGTTTATCCCTCTACATCATGTAATCTTGCTTAAAGCGTTACTCCGTTCTTATGAACTTAATACTCTAGATGCATGCTGGATAGCAGTCGATGTGTGGAGTAATAGTAGTAGATGCCGGCAGGAGTCGGTCTACTTGTCACGGACGTGATGCCTATATACATGATCATACCTAGATATTCTCATAACTATGCTCAATTCTATCAATTGCTCGACAGTAATTTGTTCACCCACCGTAATACTTATGCTCTTGAGAGAAGCCACTAGTGAAACCTATGGCCCCCGGGTCTATTATCCATCATATTAATCTTCCAACACTTGCTATTTCCATTACCTTTTATTTTATTTTGCATCTTTATTTCTCTTTATCATAAAAATACCAAAAATATTATCTTATCATATCTATCAGATCTCACTCTCGTAAGTGACCGTGAAGGGATTGACAACCCCTTTATCGCGTTGGTTGCGAGGTTCTTATTTGTTTGTGTAGGTGCGAGGGACTTGAGCGTGGTCTCCTACTGGATTGATACCTTGGTTCTCAAAACTGAGGGAAATACTTACGTTACTTTACTGCATCACCCTTTCCTCTTCAAGGGAAAAACCAACGCAATGCTCAAGAGGTAGCACACCACCATTCATGTTTGTTCTACATTGCAACGTTATCGTGTTAGCGTATCTGATTATGCCCACTTTCGTGGTATGAAGATACTAGATTGTTTGCTTGATTGCTAGTTTGTTTGTTAAATTATATCTTGTCGAAATTATTCGACTATAAATATATATAATATTATCTTATTGTTTGTTATTTGTTGTTTGTTTGTTGGTGTTATTCGTTGTTGTGTTTTGTTGGCTTGATCATATTATGCATATGGGTAGAATATATATATATATATATATATATATATATATATATATAGGATAGCACTATTCTAATCCCAGGATTAGAATAGTTTTTAGGATCACAGCAGCCCCTGTATAGGGCCCGATGGACCCCTCCCGAACTTCCCTGAACTGCCCGGCCCAACCAGATAGAATCCCACCCGATCTCGAGCCGCCCCGACAGGATCCACCTGATCCCCCGATCCCGAGCCGACCCATCCCCCCTCCTCGCCGCTCCTCCCCTCGATCCCCGACCTCCTCCCCTCCTCGCTGCCGATCTTCACCGGATCCGCCGCCTCCCTCCCGTCTACAGCTCCTGGCCGGCCGAATCCGCCGCCTCCCCTCCTTCCCCAGCTCCTGGCCGGCCGGGTCCGCCGCCTCCCCTCCGTCTCCAGCTCCTGGCCGGCCACCGGCGCGGGCGAGCGAGCGACGGCGGACGCCGGCACGAGGGAGCCCGCGTCGCCTGGACGCGGCGAAGCCGCCATGGACTTCAGGAAGCCACATCCTCGTCCCATCGCCACCGCCCGAAGCCTTGGCAGACCAGATGACGGCCCCGATGCAAGCTACGGCGAGCGGCGCGACCAACGGAGCAACTCCTCCGCAGAGGCGGCATCTGCTGCGCCCTTAAATTCAGCGGCAACAGTACATGAACTTCCTCCCAATTTTGCCTTCTTCTTCAATCTTGCCTTCTCTGACCTTCTTGCTTCGTGCAGATGAACTTTGCGCCCCCTGCAAGACATGGATTGCCATGGAATTCCTCTCCTACCTCCACGACGAATTGTTCTCAAGGTGGCCTATCAGCTGCTGGAAAAAGGTTGGCTGAACTTCTAGCCAGGGTATGGTTGAACTTCTTCCTTCCTTCGGTTTGTTATTTGCTTACAGCTATGTGAAGTTCGGGTGGTGTGTGAGCATCAGTCCAGGCTACAAAAGCTTTTTTAAAATCTCCTGCTTACAGCCATGTGAAGTTCTGGTAGTGTGTGATCCTCAGTCCAGGCTACAAAACAGCATTGTAATATCTGCCTGCTTACATGCATGTGAAGTTCAGGTAGTATGTGAGCCTCAGTCCAGGCTACAAACACTATAAAATCTGCCTGCATTCACATTCACATGTGGAAAAGCCATGTGAAGTTCAACTAGTAAACGTGCTAGAGTTCAGGTTGGTATGTCTCTGGTTCTGTGCAAAAATAAATAAAAGGAAAATAGAACATGCATGTGATATCACATGAAGGTCAGGTTGGTATGCACTAGCAGTCCAACCATTCAAACTCATGAAGGTTCAGGTTTTTTAACTGTAGACAGTATTTCCCCTTTGCAAAACAAGAAGTTCGGGTTGTGGAGAGTGCTCAGTTCAGGTACATATAAGTAATCAAATAGTGTAGAATTAAACAGGATGTGAGGTTCATTCTGTGAAGGGTGCTTAGTTCAGGTACAAAAGTATTGGCAGATGCTCAGCTCGGTGCATAGTGTGATGGCTCTCCTAGGGGAAAAATATTTACATGAACACCACTTTTATATGAGAAGTTCAGGCTGTGAATAATGCTAAGTTCAGTTACAAAGGTATAGGCAGATCTAACTTGTGTGCTAATAGACATTTTTTTCTTTTATGTTAGCAAGACGAGAGACGCATGAAGAAGCTTAGAAGTTCCCAGTAGCAAGTACACAATCCAAAGCCTGTACGCGTTGCACCACCCCCTCAATGGGTCACACCTCAAATGCACCAACAGCATTACCAACCTGCTCCAGACCAAAAATGGATGACACCCAAAACACACGAAGACTTCCAAGATGCTGGATCACAGCCCTATCCGCACAACCTTGCGCCTCCACCTAATTGGGTGACGCCAGAAATCCCCCGCGGATTCTTTGTATCCACCAGCAGACTCCCAAGCACGCCGATGGAGGGGGTTAGCTCAAGTCATGCGTGTAACTCTGGAGGTTATCCTGGTGTGCCTCATCAATGCCAAAGCGAAGCAACTAAACCGGATCCCAGGACAAATCCAACAGCAACACACACACAGAGGAGAGTGCTCTGCACACTACCACCGTTGGATCCTGCTGTTGATGCTACAAGTCAGAATTGTACGGGGCATAAGGTAGATGGATTGCTTCACAAAACAAAAGAGCAAACCAAGACCAGGATCACAATACCTCCACAACCACCTCAAGCAAAAAGGACACAAACAAGAGAGAGGCCATCTTCAGCCCTCCTTCCTCCTTGTGATCCACTGCTGCATCCTGCTATGATTACTCCGCCATGCCCCATCCCAGAGGGACAGCAGCAGACACCGGCGGAGTTGCGATCATACATGCACATAAGTGAAACAAAAAATATCTATATACGCATCTTGTATTATCTGCAAATTTTTTGCTCCCTCCAGGATAACAAGTTCATAAACGGCATTTTAACGTGCTATTTGGATTATTATTTTCTTTTTCTGCAGATGCCGGATCTACCGGATTATCTAATACCAAGACTAAAGATGCGATTCAAAGATGTAGAGAAAGCAAGGGAATTTTATAACAGATACGCCAGACACACTGGTTTTGGAATCAGGAAGACGGGGGAAATGACAACCACAAGTATTTTGTTTGCGCCTTCCAAGGGATACACACATCTTCTGTTTCAGAGGCCAACAGGAAGCGAAACAAAACATCGCAGAGGACGGGCTGCAATGCAAGAATGAGGGTGAAGGTGCAGGAGGATAACACATGCGTGGCAGTGGACATTGAGTACAATCATAATCACAAACTCATGCAAACTGATGACATGCTGGTATTTTTGCACTCACACAAGAATTATGACCCCACTATTTTGGAGTACGTAAAGCTCCTGCAGTACCATGATGTCAAGCACACAACAATCATGTCCATGCTATCTGAAAATGAAGATGGAAGCTACTTCCTAAGCATGACCGGACGAGACCTACTAAACCAGTAAGTATTCAAACACCCACATACTGCAATGTAAAATAGCATCCTAGCTCACAACCCTTTGCTAGAAAAAATAACAAATGCATGTTTGCATGTGATTTGCAGGAAAGCCATGAATGCAAGGAAAGATGATTTGGATGATGTATTGAAACTTGTTTCATTCTTCAAAGACATGAAGGCAATAAATGATGAGTTTTTCTATGACATCCAAGTGGACAAGGACAAGTCAATTAAAAACATTTTCTGGTCCAATGCAAGCTGCCGAGGAGCCTATCAAGACTTTGGCGATTGCATAACATTCGACACAACTTACAAGACCAACAGTTTTCATATGCCTCTAGGAGTGTTTGTTGGAACAAACCATCACTTGCAGTCAACGATATTTGCTGTTGCCCTGATAAGAGACGAAGATGCAAAGTCATTCAAGTGGCTGTCCGATACATTTGTACGGTACATGAACAACAAGCACCCAACTTGCATTCTAACAGGTGAATTCAAAAAAAAACCTCTTCAAGTTTCATCATCTTTTCAGTCTATGGGTCTATGTTGGATACATTGGTTTTGTCTGAAAATAATGTAAAGAATGCAGTTCAACCACTGTTAGCACAGAAGTCCAACTAGCAGTACAAGAAAGCAAAATTATCTGTCACATGTTTAGAAAAAAAATTAGTTATGAATGTGAAGTTCAAATACATTAATCATAGAAGTTCAAGGACAAAGTTGTAAGATAAATATATGTAGCATGTTCAGAAAAATATAGTTATTTATGTGAAGTTCAAGCACTGCTACCATAGAAGTTCAACAACAATGCTTTAAGAAAAATTTTGAGTGTGACACTACTAGTTTGTCCTACTACTAAGTGTGAAGTTCAAGCACTGGTACCACAGAAGTTCAGCAACACTGCTGTAAGAAAAAATACATGTGACATTCTTAGATAGCCATACTGCTAGATGTGAAGTTCAAGTACTTGTACAACATAAGTTCACCATCAGTACAAAAAAGAATCAAGTTTCATTTTTTTAATTCATGCAGACCAATGCCCATCGATGGCGAAAGCTATACCACAATCATTTCCAAACACCGTCCACAAGCTATGCCGTTGGCACATCATAAAGAAGTACAGGGAATACCTCGCGTTGCTGTACAAAAAGTATAAAACATTCAAAGAGGAGTTCACAGCTATTAAACTGGCCACTGATACCAACAGAGTTTGAAGATGCCCGGGCTGAACTCGTGCACAAGTACAACCTGGAGAATGACCAGATGATGATGCAGCTCTGGAGTGATAGGAAGATGTGGATTTCAGCATATTACAAGAACATTTTCTGTGCTAGAATGACATCCACACAACGAAGCGAGAGCATGAACCACGTGCTAAAGAAAGGGTTTGTCAAGGGGACCCAGAACCTACACAAGTTTGCTAGGCGGGTCAATGCTTGCATACAAACTCGGATGCAGAAGGAGAACGAGCAAACAATGACCAGCATGGTATGATGACAAGTACAAAACACCCCCATCATGTTCAGTTTACCTTCAACATGTGCACTTTGAATTTTAAAAAATGAAACCCATGACTCTGCTTCGACTAATATCTTACTTTTTGACATGCGCAGACCAATCCTGTGACAAAAACAACTTACGGCTACGAGGAAGACATGTCTATCAAGTACACGAGAGCCGTGTACACCGAGATGAGGAATAGGATGAGAAAAGCCACGCTATTTCGCGCAAAGCGTACAGCAGAGCCCACTAAGTACCTTGTGTACTACCACAACAAGCCTGGCCATGATGATGAAGAAAGATTTTCCTGGTCAAAGCATGAATTCCAGGTTGTAGCTGACCTAGAGAATGAAATATACAAGTGTGAATACAAGCTATGGACACACACAGGTGAGCAAAAAAACAAACTCATTAAATAGCTAGACTAGTAGTATCATATCAAAATTTATGAAACTCATTGCTAGCTCACAAACTATGTATTCTGCATTCATCACAAAATGCAGGCATGTTCTGCCTTCACATCATGAACATACTGGACTACCTCAAGCCTGACAAATTTCCAAACAAGTATATCCTCAAACGCTACACAAAGACTGCAAAATCACAACCAACCTTTGATACAAGGGACTACAACACAACCACATTGGATGGCAGCTCAAGGCTATCGAAGCAAGACATCTTGCTGCAACTGAATTTGATGGTTAACAAGAAAGCAATGAGATGTGACCAGCAATATGACAGAGCCTACTATGTTCTCAAGAGGCTCGTGGAAGAGCTTGATGCAATACATTCAGCAAATCAAGCGTATGCTGACGAAAGGATGGCTAAAGAGGACGCTGAAATTGAAGATGACCTTCATTATTATGCAGCTGAAATGCTTAACGCCACCGCTGAAGCCAACCAATGCAAGCAGGGTGATGGCCAATCAATGGAGCAGCGATAGCAAGAGACGATGAAACTGCCGCTGTATTCAGAAACAAAGAGTGGGAAGAAAATTACTGCAGCAAAGAAAAGTGACAAGAGAGCTCAGATAAAGGCACCACCTGCAGGAAGAGTCGTCGTGCTCGATGAGAACGGGGTGCCACTTGGACACAGGAAATGTAGTGTGTGCAACCAGGTTGCGGGACACAACAAGCTGACCTGTCCAACACTCTTGGAAAGAAACAATGATGAGGAGGTCAAGCAACCTAAATTTCAAAAACAGCAGCCCAAAGTTATGGAACAAAAGAAGGGACCACACCCAAAGAAAGCAAGCAGCAGACTTTGTAGCATATGCAAGGAGTATGAACCACACAATGCAAGAACATGCCCGAAGCGCGTAGATGCTGAAAAGACAAGCAAAAAGACAGAGAAGACACATAAAGCAAAACCTAGAGCCATCAACAAGAAAGTGGTGGAAGATGAAGAGGAAGACGAAGATGAAGACACCGTCAAAGAAGAGGAAGACGAAGAGGAAGAGGACGACGAAGAGGAAGAGGACGATGAAGTGGAAGAGGTACATGTCAGGCAAAAACCTCTACCACAAAAGCCTAGGAGGAGCGCAAGGCTGATGAACAGTTAGAATAGGTCAATTAACACAATGCAAACTTATGTCATGTCAATGTGCAGAATATTATGTCATCCCCTGGTAATATACACTTTGAAGTTCAAGTAATATTACTGTAGAAGTCCTGGTATGTTATGAGAGGAAGTGTTGTGCTGGTGATGTATTGCATGAAAGAGCAAGCAGTAATAAATTGAAAAATATACACTGTGAAGTTCAAGTAATATTACTGCAGAAGTCCTGGTATGTTATGGGAGGAAGTGATGTGCTGGTGATGTATTGCATGAAAGTGCAAGCAAGAACAAAAATGAAAAATATACATTGTGAAGTTCAAGTAAGCTTACTGCAGAAGTCCTGGTATATTATGAGAGGAAGTGTTGTGCTGGTCATGTATTTCATGCAGAGTGCAAGCAAGAACAAAAATGAAAACATACACTGTGAAGTTCAACTAAGATTACAGTGGAAGTTCTGGTATATTATGGAAGGAGGTGCTCGTGTTGTATTCCATAAAAGAGCAACCAGCAAATAATCATACAGTTTTGAAGTTCAGGTCAGCTTACAGAAGAAGTTCTGGTATATAAAATCGATGTAGGAAAAAAATATGCTTAAAAAATAAAGTTTCACCGCATAAACTAAGGTTAGCAAGCCTAAGACAACACGTTCAAATGTGAAGTTCTGCTTGGATACGTGCAGAAGTTCATGTACAATGCCGACAAAAGATAAAGAAACGTCAACAATATTTCTGCACAAAGTTACAGCTGAAATACATTCGCACTTGAAAAAACACAAAAAAAACAAATATAGATTCTATGCAAAAGCATACATATTGGTTGGGTTGAGAATTACCAATACATTACACAACACAGAATATCCTCTCCATCTGAAACCAGCAGCCCAGCCACATCTCAAAGCAGAAGTTCAAGTCTACGATCATATGTTGGGGCCCAAAAATAAACAACACAAAAAAAATCAAGCAGTTCAACCATAACCAAGGGAGAAGTTCAGGTACATCTTTTCGGGAAAAAACATTCAACACATGGATACTAAAAACGATGCAGTACATTGACATTCACAAAGCCAAATCATTCTTCACACCAAATACATTTGTCCACAATATCATAAGTAATAGTGCTGCACCTATAGATACACAAATCACTAAAACATTCTTACAACCAAATCTTTACGGAATTGTTCCAATCATTATCAAACCTAAAAAACTGTACGAAATCAAATCTACAATGAAACTAATTCTTCGAATTCACGGGCAAAAGGACTGGATCTTTTTAGGGAGCTCTGAACGCATGACTTCATTCTTCTAGCTAAAAATCAGAGTGTGCATGAACTCAGCCTTCCACTCATCTGCAGCAGCCTGCAAACAAAGAAAGTGAAACGATGGTTTAGTAACGGATGTGTAAAACCACAGCAGGAGCGTCTCAACAAAAACACACAAGAAAAATTAAAGGATGATGAGACAAGAACAAAGACAGAACATACTTCCACATCACCAAAATCTTCAACAATCTCATCGCCATCATATGAAGAGCAGAACTTCACGGCAAAGAAACCACAATCATTATTCTTCTGCTTCGGAACATCGATAAAAGTCGGCCCCTTTACAATAGTCACCCAGTTAGGCTGCTTGCTCGCCTTGTACGCAGCCTTGCCGTACACCTCCTCGAGCAACCCAACAAATCTCTTGATCTGCCAGAAATAACAAAATTAGATGAAGTCAAAAACATGTTAACCAAAATAGTTAAGTTCAGGTACATAAAAAGCGGCACTTGCATAAGATCCACCTAAACAAATAGCAGAAGTTCAAATTCCAAATGATAGTCAGTTCAAGCAATATTACGAAAACAGAGACAGCAACATATTTTGTCAACACAAGGCATAATAAACTTCGTGTCAAACAAGAGAATGTGAAAGGAGGTACAGGCTAAGAAACACTCACGATATTTTGACAGTCCCTGTGGAAACTCGTTCGCGACGTTTCCATATTAGCGTAAGGAAGTGAATCAAGGATGTCAATGCTCCCACGATATCTATTCACCACGTACACACTGTAGTGCGCCATTGTGCCAATTGGCTTGAATAGAATCAAGAAAACCTGCCAAGAATGAAAGGACCGGTGAACACAAACTATAAAAGCATATGTACTGAAGAACCGGCATGAACAAAAACTTCTTGACAAACTCAGCAAAAGGATGCACATGAAATTTAAAAAAGCAATAGTTATGAAAACCTAACCAGCTTTGCGTTAAGAAGGTCTTCTTCCTTGCGAACAAACATTGGGAGGAGACCAGCAGATTTTTTTGCATCAAACTTTGGAACTGTTGCACCGAAGAAATCATACTCCAGGCAGTACTGTGCATTCACAAAAACACAATTAAAACACCTCCCAAATGCCACTACAACAAAACTAAGGCAAAAAAAGGAGATAGGGGTGCAAAGAACTAAAACCTGTATGAAGTAGGGACTAAGTACAACCCTGTCAGCACTAGTGAATATCTCAGAGGTCTCCGGCTTATCCTTCCACAAATTTATGAGATAATCCATTATGTCTCCTTCCATTTGCTGCCCTTCACCGAAAAGCGTATAAAGGACATGTCCTGTGAGGTCAATCACATTCGCAGGGATGGTAAACATGCAGTAGCTTGTCCTGTAGAATACAAAAGGATGGCAAAAAATATTAGAAGTTCAGATACAACAACAAACAGAAGTTCAGATACTATAACTCAAAAGGCAAGAGGAGACATAAAACAGAAGTTCAGATACTACAACAACGACAGTTCAGACAATACAACAACAGAAGTTCAGACACTATAACTCCAAGGCAAGGGAGAAATGAACAGAAGCCCACATACTACAACAACAGAAGTTTCAGACACAGAGTAGCATCTCTGGCAGCAACAAAGTTAAGAAGAAGAAAACTCACTCAGAATACTTCTCCAGACCGTCTTTACTCAGCACATACTGTTTCAACTTCCGGGCCTCGGACAGATGAGGGTAACTGTATTTTTTTAGGGGAGCGAGAGGAGAACGCCACTTCAAAGGCAATCTTGATGCTCTCTTGGAGGAAGTTATGTTCCCAGACTCAACTGCCAGTTTCCTCCTGGTGATGACAACATTCTTCCCACCTCTACCAGCAATAGTACCAGCAGCACATTTGACATTCTTCGGGTAAGCAATCTTCTCAAAATCATCATCGGACGAAATAACTTCTGCTTCGGCTGCTTCGACTGCATCAGCCTTCCTGGAGCAAGGGGTTTTTAGAGTACCACGAATACCACCAGCCTGCTTCCCCAACTTGGAAGGAATAAGGGTTCAAGGTCTATCATCTTCTATCGGAGCTGTACTCATCGATTCCTCCCTAGGCTGTTATTTCTGTGACCCAAGGAATGAGTAGTGGTAATCGCTCAAGTCCAACGGATCTACTGTCAAAGAAAAAGGAAGAGAAAACATCACCATTAAATACAACTGAAGTTCAGGAACAGCACAATGTGCAGTCCAACTAATAAAGATGACATGATTACTACTCAAGCTGGCCTAAAAAAATTAGTTGCAGTAAAAAACTAAATGAAGTTCAGGCACAACCAAAGGCACAGTTCAAGATAAACCGATGAACTGGAAATCATTCAACTACAGCTAACAAAACCATAGGAAGGCATCATCTCTAATGTTCAATTAGAAAGAAAATGCTCATGTCCAAGTAAGCAATGGAAGGAAAGAAATTACTGAAACAAAACACACAAGCAAAATAAAAAAGATAGAAATGAAGTTCATGTACAAAGAAAATGCCCCTCTCCTTCTAAAACCAGCTGCCCAGCCAGATCTCGAGCAGAAGTCCAAGTTCAGAGAAAAATATGAAGTTCAGGTAGAATAAAATATGCAGTGCAGGTAAGCAGTCCAAGTTCCAATACTTACATGTGTAGTAGCCAAACAGAGCTTGGAAGTCTGTCTCAAACAGGTTAGAAGAAGCGATTGAGTACAGCCACGTCTTCCTGATATCTGCGATATTCTCATGGGAATAATTTGCAAGAACCTCGTCATGATACGAATTAACATTCGTAAGCATGAAGAATCCGCAGTCGATACTGCCATCAAACGCAGTAAAAGAATAGTGTTAGAACAGAAAAAGAAAGCCAACGAATAAAACACATCGCAGCTTAAGTACAACTACAGTTAAACAGATGTGATAAAGAGAAAAAGTGGAACTCATACTTATTTTGCTGCTGGGGCACATCAATCCAATCGAGAGCGAAATGGTCGATGGTAAGAGGACTGGAGGGTGTCTCCCTGTCGTTGCTGGCATCCTTCCAAAGCTTCTTGATGTTGTCGGTCATCCGCCAAAACAGGCGTACCGCACATTCATCTTCTGGTCCATAATAGGAGTCGAGAAGCTGGAACCTTGAATTCTTCATGTCAAGAAATATTGAAACCCAATGACCAACACCACCCATGGAAGCAGGAATCTCATGCGGGTCAAAAGTGGGGAAAACAACTTGAAGCATCATAAACACACGAATCATTAAAAACTGAGAATTAATATCAAATGGTACAAAGAAAAATAACACAAATATTAACACAGTGGATTGCACTGCAAAACTAATACAGAGGCAAAGAACAAGATATTGCATACCGAATCATGTGCATCCATGCTATCTGGACCACTCGCCATGAAGTACTTCCTCACACGGGAATCAAATTGACCTCTGAAAATCTTGTCCTAAAATAATGCAGACAACACCAACATATGAAAAATACAAAAATGAGACAAACAAGTTTTAACTAAAATGGTAAGGAACAAAACAGAAAAGAAATCACTATATGGTTGACTTACACAAACCCAATACGGCAGGATGAGTTTATCCGATCCCTGATACTTCGCACGTAGACAGTAGAGTGCACATTCAGCCACATTAGATCGAAGCATTCCACGAGGACCAAAAGATATTGCAACATCTTCAACAGAAGCTTCACACTCCTTGTTTTGGAACATAATCGTTGATCTAAAACAAGCAAATAGAAAATAAAACAAGTTCAGCAGCAGGAACTCAGGAAGTTCATAACACATGTTAGCACAGAAGTTCAGCTATATCACAACAGGCAGTACAGTACAAAAGAGGCCAAAAGTTCAACACCAGAGAAGTAAAATAGGAAGTTCAGGTACATATAGTAGAGAAGTTCAGGTATGAAACCACAGGCAATTCACAGGGGGTTCATGGATGATGTAAATATTGACCAGCTGCACTCACCTCTTGGAACGATTATTCTTAAGCCTAGTTACACTGTAATAAAAGTCATCAACCTTCTTTCGGACGACAGCAAGGTCGCTATCTGCTCACCAAAAAGAAATAGCAATTAAGAGCAACACTCAAGCACATAGATTCACGACTGTTTCAATTAAGACCAACATTCAAGCATAAACATTCAAAACATAAGCACATCTCAGCTGCTACATCAGAAAATATAAAACCACAGCATCATAGACATCACAACCCATGCATTACAAACCTTCACCCACATAGAAAACAGGTTCACTTAACATTCTTTACAACCCACACGACAAACAACAAAACCAGAAGTTCAACTTAGACCACACAGGCAGTTCACAGGGGATATCATAGACTAAACCAAACAACAAAAGGGAAGGGGATGGGGAAAGAAGAGAGAAGCATGCTCCTCTCTTCATGGATCCTTGCCTAGACCAGTGGCAGCACTGGAATGATCAACCTCCTCTCCATAGCTATCGCTTTCGGTCTCTTCATCGTCGTCTCTAGTAGACGTTGCAGTGTCGTCGGGAAGGACACCAGCAGCAACTGGAGCAACTGGAGAATTTGAAACAAGAAAAACTTTTGGTTGTGCCTGTACAGCATCAACATCAACTGATGGCTCTACTGCAGGAGACTTCTCCGGGCTTGCAGCAGCACTACCACCAGTTTCAACAGCAGACTCAACAGGATCTTTCTCCAAAATGATGTCTCCAGTTGTCTTGCCCTGCTCAGCATCAGAAACCTCAGCACCAATGGACGACTGAGGTTCAGTCAAGTCCACCCCGTCGGAGCAGCCGGTGCCTGAGATGGACTTGTCTGCAACCTTCTCTGGAGGAACACTAACATCATCATTCTGCTGCAAAAGAAACAGAAAGTCATTACAAAGGGCTGACTGAACCTCATGCACAGGGGCAGCAAGTCCGTTTCAGGGGCAACAAGACAAATGGACAAGAAAAATGGTACCTTATTTTCACTGCCATGAACCTCATCAACTATTACGCCACTAGCGGGAGCAGGTTCATGCACCGGGGCAGCCTCATGCACAGGAGCAGCTTCATGCGCAGGTAAAACATCCTCCTCAACCCTAGCATCATCATCAACAGCCTACAAAAAAATCATGTAGAAAACAAATACCTAATCAGCAGAAGTTCACATTGCATAATCAGAGAAGGTCAGCTATCACAACTGACACATAATGGAAGTCCAAATACAGTATACATAGCAGGTCAAATATCAAACTACTCTAAGATACAAAAGGGAACAAAAAGGGCCAGTCATCGAAGTCATGGAAGTTCAGGTGCTGTAGCACTTGAAGTTCAGGTTCTATAAACAGAGAAGGTCACCTAGGAACACTAGTGCTAAAAAGAAACAGTTTACGACACATGAAATCAATAACGGTCGCCTATGACTACAAACAGTAATAACTGAAAGCTAACATTGAACATTAGTGCAAAGAAATATCAAAAGCCAACATAAACAAACCTCTTTGGTATGCTCCACATGGCCTCCTTCACGACCCGAACGAACAGAATCCTGCCTCTGAATCTGTCTCACAACAACACTTGCCTCATCTTCAAAAGTCTTGCAACGAGCATCCTGCATTTCCTTGAACAGCCCAACGCTAGTCCGGAGGTGGGAAGTTCTCTGACGAAGCTCTTCAAGAAATCTAGCTTCAATAGATAAGACCTCCTTCAAAGACTCGGCATCAAATCCGTGTCCAGGAGGAAGAATCCCATCAACGCGACTAAGACGCTCAGCAGTTGAAGGAACACGAGCCAACTCCCCACAAACAGTTTCAAGAAGACTGTCAATCCTAACAGCGAAACATTGGCAGCTTCAAACAAATTCTCGGAAGAAATGCCACCTGCAGCACTCACACAGGCAGAAGAACCTCCTGGATCTACAGGGGGGCACCGGTATTAACATCCCAGGAGAATTCAAATCTTGGGGAAGTTCCACTCCCTAGGCCGGCAGAATGAGGCATAGTTAGAACAGGACGTTCAATACCCTAAAGAACACAACCTCAGCATGTGTCTTCCACTGCATACAAAAACAAAAGTCAACGCGTCAGAAAACAAATGAAGGAACATGGGAACAAAAATATACAAGACAATACCAGAAGTTCAAGTTAAACTACATAGGAAAGAATAATGCATAGAAACACTCACAGGCAGTTTCCCAAACACCCAGTTGGCTGGGTCATCATCACCCTTCTTGACCAAGTCAGCCGCAGCAAGCTCAAGAAGCTTGGCCTGATCCATGAAATTGATGCGAGGGGTCCTCAAGTAAATATTAGGCGTCTTGCCAATGATAAGGCAGTCCAGATACATAAGAAGCGGCGCGATGGCACAACCTGTGACATCTTTTCCTCTGCTAGTACCTTGCTGATACCTAACAACAACACTCCAAATATCGTCAACAACCAACTGGCAGTAGTGCATATCTGCCATATCCTCAAAAACAAGATTCTCAGCCATTGCAGCCTCCCTGGACACTCGTGTAGACGTTCGAGGGATAACCACCTTCATGAAAACAATCAGGTAAAAAACCTGCAGAGCAAGATCATCCTTCGTCTCATCCTTCACAAGTTCTGTCAGGATATTCCGCAGATCCTTTGTCTTGATGTCGTCACTCCTAGCGTACCCAAGCTTTCCCTTCGACCTCATAACAACATCATTGAAACCATCATTCGAGGGCCTAGGAGGGGTACGATTACCTTGAGGGAAACCAAACGGATGGTCAATAGCATCACTTGTAATACGCAGAACCTTGTTTGCCTCACCCATGTCTAGAATCATGGTTGCAGGGTCAATCCTCGTGTAGATGTTGCCCATCAAAGGACGAGAAATGTTGGAATCAACCTTCAAGTCAAACACACAACCAAAACCAGCCTTGATAACCCTCGTCTTGTGCCTAGGTTGTAACGCCCATGATGCGGCTATATCTCCCACGTGTCGGGGCACGACTTAGAGGCATAACCGCATTGTAGGTTTTGTCGCAAGAAGGGTCATCTTCACACAATCCCATGTAATGAACAAGAATGGGATAAAGAAAGTTGGCCTACAATCGCCACTTCACACAATACATAAATAAATTCATACATCATCCAAAATACACACATAGACCGACTACGGTCAAATCCAAATGAAAAGAAGATAACCCCAAATGCTAGATCCCCGATCGTCCCAACTGGGCTCCACTACTGATCATCAGGAAACTAAACATAGTAACGACCAAGTTCCTTGTGAACTCCCACTTGAGCTCGGTAGCATCACCTGCACTGGTATCATCGGCACCTGCAACTGTTTGGAAGTATCCGTGAGTCACGAGGACTCAGCAATCTCACACCCGCGAGATCAAGACTATTTAAGCTTATAGGAAGGATGGGGTAATGAGGTGGAGCTGCAGCAAGCACTAAGCAAATATGGTGGCTAGCATACGCAAATAAGAGCGAGGAGAGAAGCAACGCAACGGTCGTGAAACTAGAATTGATCAAGAAGTGATCCTGAAACTACTTACGTTCATGCATAACCCAAAACCGTGTTCACTTCCCGGACTCCGCCGAAAAGAGACCATCACGGCTACACACGCGGTTGATGCATTTTAGTTAAGTCAAGTGTCATGTTCTCTACAACCGGACATTAACAAATTCCCATCTGCCACATAACCGCGGGCACAGCTTTCGAAAGATAATACCCTGCAGGGGTGTCCCAACTTAGCCCATTATAAGCTCTCACGGTCAACAAAGGATATTCCTTCTCCCGGGAAGACCCGATCAGTCTCGGAATCCCGGTTACAAGACATTTCGACAATGGTAAAACAAGACCAGCAAGACCACCCGCGGTGCCGACAAATCCCGATAGGAGCTGCACATATCTCGTTCTCAGGGCACACCGGATAAGCTAAGCGTACAGGTACCAACGTAACCCAAGTTGCCAAGGGACGGTCCCGCACGGTGCTCTAGTTTGGACCAACACTCGGAGGAGCACTGGCCCGGGGGTAAAAATAAGAAGACCCTCGGGCTCGCGAAAACCCAAGGGAAAAGGCTTAGGTAGGCAAATGTAAAACCAAGGTTGGGCCTTGCTGGAGGAGTTTTATTCAAAGCGAACTGTCAAGGGGGTCCCATAAATCACCCAACCGCATAAGGGACTCGAATCCGGCGAGGGCGAGGAAGCAGAGGCACAAGGAGGGCCATGGCAGCACGGGCGATGAAGCAGCAGCGGCACTGGCGCCTGGCCATGCGACGGAGAGGCAAAGCAGAGGAGAACGGGATGAGGGCGCGACGCTCCTGCTGGGCGCGGAGGACGACGGCTGCAGGCGCGGGGTCTCGCTCCTCTCCCTGGCAAAGCAAGGAAGAAGGAGGGGATCGAGGGAGAGGGGCGCTGTGGGAAGATGGGGGCGCTGCGGGAAGATGGGGGTGAGATCGAGAGGGGGGGATCGAGCAGGGCTCTCCCTGGCTCGATGCATGCGTGTGTGGGTGGCAGCGGAGGGGAACGAGAGGGGTTGAGGGGTCAAGCGGCTAGGGTTAGGAGGGTTAGGTGGGCCGGCGCTGGTTGGTTAGGCCCAAGAGGCCGGCTGGGTTGCAAGGTTGTGCTCTCTCTCTCCCTCATATTTCTTTTAATAGAAAAGAAACTAGAGAGAAGAAAAGAAAGAGTGGGTTAGGGAAAGAAGTTGGACATGGGGATTATTTTCCCGGACTCACAAAAATGTTCTTGTTCCGAGAAAATAGAAAAGGCCATGATTAAAAGATTTAAATTCAAACTCATTTGATTTGAATTCAAATGATTTGAATAGCAAGTGAGGGTTGGGAAGGTCCAAAAATGTTCAGATTTTTGGTGGAGCTCCGGAATATGATGAAAGAATATATGGCAAGGTTGGAGACCAAGAATTAAGATAACAAAGGCATTGAGATAATTTGCAAGTGTGTAATGGTGATTTCCAAATTAAAGAAATATTTAATATAGCTCCCTAATATTGGGAGGATATGTTATAAAGAGAAGTCACCATATGAATTCCCTCGATTTAAATAGATCAAAAATCTATGCAATTTGTTTAGTTGAGTTTTAAAAATTAAATGACATGATGGCATGATGACATGATGCAATGCAAAATAAATAGAGCAAGCAAAAAGAAACACATGGCAATCATGAAATATATGGAAGTCTTCTGGAGCGTCGGTCTTGGGGCGTTACAACACTCCACCACTACAAGAGGATCTCGTCCCGAGATCTAGGATGGCACTAGAGAGAAAAGCGGAAGAGGAAGAGGTAAAACAAAGTTGCTTCTTTGACAAAAGAGTGAAACCAACGAACCTTGAGAGGTCGCAAAGCTTGAAGAAATGACACGACGGAGGTGAACAAAATTTAAAACACTCCGTTCAGCAAGAGGAACAAGGAACATTGCGAGAACCTTGTAGGTTGAAGGACATGAAACAAGAGCTTAACGGATCAAAATTAATATGAAAGCACACCGGTAGAAAAGAGAAACAAGGAACAAGAATGACATAATTTGGACAGCACTCCGATAGAAAATGGAAGGAATTAACATGAACTTGAGAAGATGGGATGATACTTGATGAAATCAACAACACACTGCCTCCGGAACTATTGAAAAAATGGCACAAGGGGTAAGAAAGATTTCAGACCACACTCTGGTTGAGGAAGAAGGCAAAACTTGATAAGATGAGAGAGCTCGAATGAAAACACGACACTCCGGTTAAATGGATAAGCAAGGAAAAGAACACGATCTCCAAAATGAGATGATGGGCGAATATAACAACATCCCAAAGCCTCTGGAATGAAAGGATAGAAGCTAGGTTGTTGTAAAGAAAGAAGGGAGAAACAACTGATAGTTTCTATCACACTTGAATTTGAAAAGCATCCTTACAACGAAGAGTTGAACGGAGTTGTTGGAAAACCAAAAACGAAAAGAATAAGCTTGTAGTGGGCTTATGGAAACATCTCAACATTATGAGGTGACAAACGGCCACTAAAGGAAGCCATTGGTTTGAGTGAGAGCACCAAGGCGATGAAAAACCTCTTTCACCAAGAGGATAGGAGAAAACTTGGATCATTGATAAGCACCATAATAGCAACATTCCTAAGGGAAGGCTTTAGGTGAAACATGACACAAGATAAATCCAACGAAGAGATTGGTGGATTTAAAATATCTCATTCTTGACAACATGTGAATCATGAAACGCGAACTCAAATTGTCAAGAATGACATAACACCACCTCAAATGATAAGGTAGAACAAATTGCACTTTAGAATGCAAGATGAAGAATGCTTGGACTCCACAAAACAAAACATGTGTTGAACACCATGTTTATTTTAGAGTATAGCTTGGCGGATCTTAACTCCGAGAGAAATCTTGAACAACAATTGAAGAATGAAAAGAATCCTTGACGAACCACCATGTAGAGCCTCCATGAAGAACTCCGGTAAAAAGGATGATAAAACGAAAGAGAAGTTGAGAACACAAGGTGAAGCCTTGCGATGATTTAGATGGAGCTTCGCGACGAGATAATGCGGAAAACTTGGAACTCCGGAAAAGAAAAGATGAAGCATCTCGAACCGAGGAAAATGACATGATGAGCAACTCTGGAAAGAAGAAACTAGATCACTTTGATGAAACCATAATAAGAATTACGTTATGCGTATCCTTCACCAATTTAGATTATGACAAGCAACGGATTTGGCATACTACTTATTCTCGTAGAAAGGATTAAGATAGATATAGCGCAAACTTGAGAAGGACTTCAACGAACCACCGGTAACAACAGAAGAGAATTTGGAAAGAACGAATGAATTGATACGATAGCAACGGAAGAGAATTCTTGAACAAACCACCGTAAGAATTGAAAATGAAGGAAGAAAAGATAAAGAAACACCGGGAAGAATTAGAAAATGAACGAAGATACTTGAGAGATTAAGATACATGAGAACGAAGAGATCATGAACTGATTAGAGGATATCTGAAAGCTGAGAATGAGGAATTATGAAATGATGGCCTTCGGAGGAAAAAATGGAAACAACTCATGAAATGCTCCTGATGGGTATGAAAAGAATTCTCACAATAGAAAACAATTATGAGAGGATGGCAACCAGTTAGAACCATGAATCTTGAAGAGAATGGAGCAAGATTGAAGAGAAACTCTTCTTCGGTCTTCAAATGTTGAGAATGACGATGAGAAACACCACCATGAATTGTTGAGGCACTCCGGAATGAAAATTAGAAAGGTTGAACCAAAAATGATAAGAATTTGGAAGATCTTGGAGAAACACATTTGACTGATGATGACTCATTCTTACGTCAAACTTTGAAATGAATTTGAAAATAACTCCGGAAAAAAATTAGAAGAGTCAGGTAAGATCCTGGGAAAATACCTGTGGGTTAGGGCCCACTCAAAAGATACACCGTTGAACGATTTAAAAGAGAGATTGCGACGGTTCAATTAAATGGCTTGAATAAGGTAAGACCTCGAAATAGCTAGAAAGGATTAAGAATAGAAACATGAATCCTGGGATACCTTCAGCACTCCAGATAAACATGAATAGCAAGAGGTGGATGATTAAGAGGTGCACCGGCATGAGAAAACATTTGAAACGAGGAAAGGATATGATCGACAAAGCTTGAATTGAATCCACCGGAGAAGAAAAAGAACGAAGAATAATAAACTTGAAGCTCCGTTAGTATCTTCATGGGAAATCACCGGATAAGAACATTGAAAGAAAAGAATGAAGAGACTTCGCATCAATAAAAAGGATACTTGATTAAGAAATCCGAGTCCTTGAAGAAAAGGGTGGGAGGGTGGGAAAACAAAAGCAACTTGGGGCATATGGAACAAACAACGTTGGGAAAACTGAGAGGTGATCTTGTGAATGTTGAAATGATTGGATCCACTTGAAGAGAAGCACGTCGGTTGGAAGAGAATTAACATGGCAACCTCGATGACCAAGAAGGATTAGTATCCACATAGGAATATGAGAACACCACTTAGAAAAGGCAGGGAATAAACACCTGACATTGAAGCAACTCGAATACCACAACTTAAAACAAAACAAAGGATTGGCTTGCAAAATAAGCCAGAAACAAACATATGATAGAGATTTCGGCCAAAGTGTTCGTGATGAGGCCCCATGGGCACGACGCACAGCGGACGTCACGAATGAAAAACAAGACGTCCCCAAATCGGCATAGCCAAGGATTCTTTAAGACGTCTCGCGACCACTGTAAATCGACCGTGAAAAGCGAACCACTAGACGTTGGACCCCAATCTCAAATCATACATCTGTCGCAAAGATATCCTAGGAGCTACTTGAATTCCCACCTATAAAACTCCCGAAACTTTCTGTTTATGCAATCTGGTGTTGGGGATACAGGGGACGCAATATATCTCACCCAAACTAACAATCCCTAGATCCAGCTGTATCCATCCGTCAACACATAACCAAGAAAACTCCGGAAATCATTTACCTCAACCTTCGAAAAGCATCCGTTATACGAGTTATGGCAATACTCCCGAACTCCCGCCCCAGTACTGGGTGGCGTCGAGGTGATCTCACCAACAACTGCATAAAAGAGATTTTCGATGTCGGTGAAACTCAGGTATTCCGGAACTGCAACGATAAAATTGTGACGACAACACCTCGGAGCTCAACTCCCCGGGACACTGCCACAACCCCTAAATGTCAGGAGGCACCAAGAACAATGTTCTTGTCACAAAACCATCGGAACGATTCCAAGATACCCGCGTGATCCTAAAAAAATTCGTGAAATTTGAGGAGAGGAGAGTCAAAACTTCTATGTCAGGGGGCCTCACCAGAGCGATGAAGGGACTGAGGTGTAAAAAGAATCCTACTCTCCGATATATATAATCCTAAGACTCAAAACATTTTTGTTCTAGACTCAACAACGCCAGCGATTCGATCAAGCAGGGGGCTCCTAAGTCGGGGATGGCTCTGATACCAACTTGTAACGCCCACGATGCGGCTATATCTCCCACGTGTCGGGGCACGACTTAAAGGCATAACCGCATTGTAGGTTTTGTCGCAAGAAGGGTCATCTTCACACAATCCCATGTAATGAACAAGAATGGGATAAAGAGAGTTGGCTTACAATCGCCACTTCACACAATACATAAATAAATTCATACATCATCCAAAATACACACATAGACTGACTACGGTCAAATCCAAATGAAAAGAAGATAACCCCAAATGCTAGATCCCCGATCGTCCCAACTGGGCTCCACTACTGATCATCAGGAAATGAAACATAGTAACGACCAAGTTCCTTGTCGAACTCCCACTTGAGCTCGTTAGCATCACCTGCACTGGTATCATCGGCACCTGCAACTGTTTGGAAGTATCCGTGAGTCACGAGGACTCAGCAATCTCACACCCGCGAGATCAAGACTATTTAAGCTTATAGGAAGGATGGGGTAATGAGGTGGAGCTGCAGCAAGCACTAAGCAAATATGGTGGCTAGCATATGCAAATAAGAGCGAGGAGAGAAGCAACGCAACGGTCGTGAAACTAGAATTGATCAAGAAGTGATCCTGAAACTACTTACGTTCATGCATAACCCAAAACCGTGTTCACTTCCCGGACTCCGCCGAAAAGAGACCATCACGGCTACACACGCGGTTGATGCATTTTAGTTAAGTCAAGTGTCAAGTTCTCTACAACCGGACATTAACAAATTCCCATCTGCCACATAACCGCGGGCACGGCTTTCGAAAGATAATACCCTGCAGGGGTGTCCCAACTTAGCCCATTATAAGCTCTCACGGTCAACGAAGGATATTCCTTCTCCCGGGAAGACCCGATCAATCTCGGAATCCCGGTTACAAGACATTTCGACAATGGTAAAACAAGCCCAGCAAGACCACCCGCTGTGCCGACAAATCCCGATAGGAGCTGCACATATCTCGTTCTCAGGGCACACCGGATGAGCTAAGCGTACATGTACCAACGTAACCCAAGTTGCCAAGGGACGGTCCCGCATGGTGCTCTAGTTTGGACCAACACTCGGAGGAGCACTGGCCCGGGGGGTAAAAATAAGATGACCCTCGAGCTCGCGAAAACCCAAGGGAAAAGGCTTAGGTAGGCAAATGTAAAACCAACGTTGGGCCTTGCTGGAGGAGTTTTATTCAAAGTGAACTGTCAAGGGGGTCCCATAAATCACCCAACCGCGTAAGGAACGTAAAATCAAGGAATATAACACCGGTATGACGGAAACTAGTGCGGCAAGAGTGGAACAAAACACCAGGCATAAGGCTTAGCCTTCCACCCTTTACCAACTATATAGATGCATTAATTAAGTACAAGATATTGTGATATCCCAAAATATCCATGTTCCAACATGGAACCAACTTCATCTTCACCTGCAACTAGCAATGCTATAAGAAGGGCTGAGCAAAAGCGGTAACTTAGCCAAACAACGGTTTGCTAGGAAAGGATGGTTAGAGGCTTGACATGGCAATATGGGAGGCATGATATAGCAAGTGGTAGGTAGCGCGGCAAAGCAAAAGAGCGAACAACTAGCAAGCAAAGATAGAAGTGATTTCGAGGGTATGGGCATCTTGCCTGAGATCCCGCAAGGAAGAAGCACGAGTCCATGAAGAAGACAAATGGACGTAGTCGAACGAATCCTCACAACTCCGGAACGAAACCGAAGCTAACGAGAGAAGCAAACAACATGGTAAACAACCACCACATACACATGGCATGATGCGCAACCAAGTATGATGCATGTCCAGTTTAATGAGGCATGGCATGGCAAGGTGCACAAACAATACTACAAATTAAGTGGAGCTCAATATGCACCGACTTGCATATTGACGAAACACCACATTCAAGTTATTTAGTTTGCTCTCGTTTAGGAATAAGACAAGAGTAAATGTTGGTTAACATGGCAAGAGGTGAAGCATAATTAAACTGACTATTTAGGCAAGTTTAAATGAGGCCGGAAATAACAAACAACAATTCTGGAAAATCCCCATATGCATAAATAGCAATTTAAAGGAAACAACAATTATAAACATTTTTAAATGTTGTTATTATGATGCAGATGACAATGCAAGTTTTATGCCTTTTTATGAAAATGTTGCATGTTATGAAGCATTTGTCACCGTGGTGGAAGAAAGGGGTGCCATGGCAATGAATCCGAAAATGATGCCACGGCAACATATCGGTTCCGGTAGCTCGTGGAGATACCGGTGCAAAAGGAAGCGTGGCGTGAGCGTGTCATGCAAGATGGTGGGGTGCTCCCGACTACCGGGTTCCCACGGGTTAGTGGCATGGAAACAAGTGACAATTCGGACACGGTGCAAACGATGCATCTCATACAACACATGCATTCGGTCCACGGCAGTCGTCTCGTCATTATACCTTTGAAGCGTATGTTTCGGGGCGGACGGGTTCGAAGTGGAAGTAGTCGTTCACGGGTCATCGTGGGAAGTAGTGGCACACGTGGCGGCGTAGTGGAAGTAGTTGTACATGGTAGCAACGGTAGTCGAACTTGGTGAACCGGAGGGGTACACTTAAGTCGTCGTGGGAACTTCATGAATCCGAGGTCTTCGGGGTCGACGGTAGTTGTACATTTCATAGCGAAACTTGATGGATCCGAGGACTCCGGCGTAGTGGTACACGCCCGTAGATGAACTTGACGGGTCGTTGTCATCCTAGTACTTGGCGTCCTCTTGGTCTCAGCAGAGATGAAACGGAACGCAACGGTTGTGGTACATGGCATCCAGGGCTTCGCGGGTCATCATCCTGTACTTGGCGTTCGGTGCGGTGGTCGTTCGGGCGCCGTATGTCGTGGTACTTGGCGGTCTTGATGATTCCAAGGGTCTCGGTGGAGGCCATGGCACTCCCTGGTGGCACCGAGGTGGTCTAGCAGCAGCAGCAAGGGCGTCGGGGAGGTGATGGCCGTGGCGGGACTGCTCGAGGTAGCAGCAGAAGATGGCCGGGTCGGACGTCGGGGTTGACGGTTGGCGAGGTGGAGATGGGGCGGCGGAGCCGCAGGTGAGGTCCGGGGCACGGCACGCGCCAGATCCGGAGCGGAGGGACTCGAATCCGGCGAGGGCGAGGAAGCAGAGGCACGAGGAGGGCCATGGCGGCACGGGCGATGAAGCAGCAGCGGCACTGGCGCCGGGCCATGCGACGGAGAGGCAAAGCAAAGGGGAACGGGATGAGGGCGCGACGCTCCTGCTGGGCGCGGAGGATGACGGCTGCAGGCGCGGGGTCTCGCTCCTCTCCCTGGCGAAGCAAGGAAGAAGGAGGGGATTGAGGGAGAGGGGCGTTGTGGGAAGATGGGGGCGCTGCGGGAAGATGGGGTGAGATCGAGAGGGGGGGATCGAGCAGGGCTCTCCCTGGCTCGATGCATGCGTGTGTGGGTGGCGGCGGAGGGGAACGAGAGGGGTTGAGGGGTCAAGCGGCTAGGGTTAGGAGGGTTAGGTGGGCCGGCGCTGGTTGGTTAGGCCCAAGAGGCCGGCTGGGCTGCAAGGCTGTGCTCTCTCTCCCTCATATTTCTTTTAATAGAAAAGAAATTAGAGAGAAGAAAAGAAAGAGAGGGTTAGGGAAAGAAGTTGGACATGGGGATTATTTTCCCGGACTCACAAAAATGTTCTTGTTCCGAGAAAATAGAAAAGGCCATGATTAAAAGATTTAAATTCAAACTCATTTGATTTGAATTCAAATGATTTGAATAGGAAGTGAGGGTTGGGAAGGTCCAAAAATGTTCGGATTTTTGGTGGAGCTCCGGAATATGAAGAAAGAATATATGGCAAGGTTGGAGACCAAGAATTAAGATAACAAAGGCATTGGGATAATTTGCAAGTGTGTTATGGTGATTTCCAAATTAAAGAAATATTTAATATAGCTCCCTAATATAGGGAGGATATGTTATAAAGAGAAGTCACCATATGAATTCCCTCGATTTAAATAGATCAAAAATCTATGCAATTTATTTAGTTGAGTTTTAAAAATTAAATGACATGATGGCATGATGAGATGATGCAATGCAAAATAAATAGAGCAAGCAAAAAGAAACACACGGCGATCACGAAATATATGGAAGTCTTCTGGAGCGTCGGTCTTGGGGCGTTACACTTGATAACCCTCGTCTTGTGCCTAGGTTGTAGCATTTTCGCACACGTCTTGCCCTCTCCTAGTGAGAAGCGAACCGTCTTGTTAAAACGTTTCGCCTCACCTCCTCCTTGGCCACCTTCTTTGGGCGCTTTGCCTCCTCTCAGGCCGCTCCACAAGCTGATACTAAAAAAATACATTGACAAGGAAAAAAGACAGAACAATGAGACACACAAGCTTCACCAAAATTCCACTAATGCCTACATACGCACTACATCTCAGAAGTCCAACTATGTCTACATAGGCAGTACAACCATGTATGACCAGAAGTAAAGAAGCTTTCAAATTGTTGGAAATTTACAAAGCAGAAGTTCAACCATGTATACCAAGGCAGTAATCAAACATGTATCTCAGAAGTCCAACTATGTCTACATAGGCAGTACAACCATGTATGACCACAAGTTAACATGCTTTCAAAAATGTTGGAAATTTAAAAAGCAGAAGTTTAACCATGTACACTAAGGCAGTAATCAAACATGTATACCAACCAGTTAAGCTAATTTCTTCATGTATATACCCAGAAGTCCAACTATGTACACAAAGGCAGTAATACCATAAAAGCAAAGCACATTGGCTAACTTATTCGTCTATATGGAGCAGAAGGTCAGCTATGTACGCCAAGGCAGTGCTAAAAACACAAAAACTACAGCAATAGCGACAAATGCTCTAAAAACAGTAAACATGAGACATTCATACCTGATTAGCGGAAGCATCATCATCGTCGTCGTCCTCATCATCAGAATTGAAATCAGCATCATCCTTGTCTACTGGATTAACACGAGAACGCTTCTTCACACCCTTGTTGACCTTTGCAGGTGGAACCTTGCGCTTCACGTCGCATTTCTTCCCCTTACCAGATACACCAGCACCAAGCGGAGAAGGTGTAGGCGCGGCAGTGGCAAGCACACGAGGACTACGGCGTGGCGTACCACCAAGGACTAGCCCTTCATCTTCAACAACTTCTGCAGGCCTTGAAACACGTGGGCTCCTCCGAGGAGTAACTTCACCAACTACTAGCTTCCTCGCAGCGATCTTCTTGATTTTCTTCTTAACAGGGACAACCGTGTCATCACTGCCACACGACACGTCTTCCTCAACAGTGAGCTCGGCCAAATGAACAGATCCAGGAACATCATAACCTTTCTCAAGGCGGGCCGCCCTCTTCTTGTCAAAATCTTCTTGCTTCTTCCTCTTACGTTGGTCCTCCAGGAGAAGCTGAAGAGGCACATCCTTGGGTTGCGTCACAGGTTCAGTGCCATCAACAGACTGCGACTGCGTCTCTAACATCTGAAGAGAGCACAAAGGATCCGAAACGGAATCACAACCTTTGACTGACGGAGCCCCCTCCTCAGCAGCAGCAGGGGTTTCTCATAAACCCAACTCAGATAAAACATCGTTGATGGTGTTCACAGCTTCCTCCTCTGTGGACACATCTGCAAAGAACACAAAAAATCGAAGCAAAAAATAAAAAAAAAAGTCAGGAACAAAAACAAAAACAACCGACATGAACAAGCTAAAAAACATGGCTCAAGACTTTAAAATGAAAAGAAAAGGGGTTTCACATACTAGGTGAAGCAAGAGCTGCAGAAGCAAGATCCTCGAGGCTTGAAAAATTCTCAAGGCTCGAAGCAACCTCGGCAATCACAGTCAAAGGGATCATGGGTGATTTAGCCGCATCAGATATTGGAGCATCAGTATTAACCTCTAAAGCTCCATCTTGATCACAGGCATTTTTTCAGAACTATTCAACTCATCACCAACTACAAAAAATGCAAGTAAAAAGGCAGCTGAGTTCTAATGCGCAATCCTACACCAAAGGGACTTCTACTTTGACAACAATGTCCAATAACCAGAAGTTCAACAATACCTAACAAAGCAGTTAACACAACAAACAAACTAAAATCTACAAACTAAATATAAAAACAATCTACACCAGAGGGGCTACTACATATAACATGAATGTCCAGAAGTTCAACGATATATAACAAAGCAGTAAAACAAAATGTGCATAACAGAAGTTCAACCAAATTTCATTATAAACAAACAATAATTAAAACCAGAAGTTCAACTATGTGACCGAAGCAAGTAGCACATAAAAAAGATGTAGCATGACCACAAATAGTATTTCACAGGCAAACTAAATATCAATACCATCAACATGATAACAAAAAAGACAAAGATATACACTAAAAATATGAAACATTTGGGAAGTCCAACAACACTTGGTGACATAGTTTCACCTGCAAATCATCAACTAAAAAGTAAGGCACACTCTACTAACTCAAACTAATAGTAAAAAAGCATACACATAACCTTTCCTAGAAGTTCACACTATTAACAATGGCAGTCCAACATGAATACTAAGTGAAGATATGGGCAGACATATATAAGAATAATGCTATTTAAAATACAAGATACAACTACATTAAGATACCTGGAGAAGGTTTTGAAGCCATGACAACACAAACGCCTTAATGAATGCAACTCCAAACACTAGAACAACCTGCTAAAAACAGGGGATTGATTGCATATAGTTAGCAAGTACAAAATCATACAACAAAATACAAAAAGAAACTAAATCAAACCCTAGGATGAAACAACCAGAACATACCAACAAGTATAAAAGGATGAACAGTAGCACATCTAGGCAAGCACAACAAAAAATGTATCCATAAACTAACTAGAATGTCACAGACATAATCTAGACTTCGAAATCCACAGCACTAATGCAATTAAATACATCAGATCCAGCATCAACCATCCATCACACCACACCCTCTCTTACATGCATCTGACTACTAAAATCAACAAAGGGGAAATGAAACCCACACAAGTCTGAAGGGACAAATAGCACACACAAGCATCTCACAAACAAATCTGACCACGGGGGATTGAAATCCAACCACCACACGCACAAGAACCCTACCTAATCTACCACCGAACCATCAGAAGAAGGGGGAAGGAGGCGGAAGCGAGAGCACACAGAAGAAACAGGTAGGCCTCGACAGATCTGGCAAAACTAAAAGCAAGCATTAGGGGGCAGCATTTGTACCTCTCGAAACAACCCCCGCACGCACGAATCCGCGGCGGTTCTTCAACTCCCCACGATGCCACGCGCACCTTGCAACCGCGCAGGCAGTTGTCGCCCTCGCTCCGGAGCAGGAGAGAGCGGGTTGGGCGAGGGAGAGCGGGGCGTGCGGGAGAAATAGGAGCGGGGGCGTGCGCCGGTTACTCCACTCACGAGGGCAGGGGACATGGGCGGAGAAATCAGGGGGAGTTGCAGGCGACGAAGGCAGCGGAGCGACGAAGAGGGAGGAGAGAGCGAGCGACAGGGGGAGAGGGGTTTTCTGATAGGTGGTGGCGAGGGAGATGGTCACTTAATGCCTCTCTGTCATGGGACTTGCAACGCGGGTGAAATTACAGTTTTACCCCCCCCCCCCCAACAGCTAAAAAAAGTAAATACATCTATAGATAAATGAATGCACCATTTGAATGCATCTATTATAATGAGATAAGATCACACAATAGCACTGCTGATATCCTTAAAACCAAAATAGATGGCAAATACACTACCAAAGGAAGAAAAATACATACATAAATATGCACCTAAAAAACAAGAGAAAGAAGTTCAAAAAATAAAGAACAGAAGTTCAAGTACTGTAATAAAAGAAGTAAAGGCATAAGAATAAATTAACCCTAAGAAACAAAAAGAAGAAGTTCAAGTACAAAAACAGATGAAGTTCATATCTAACTAAAACACGCACCCTAAACCCTAAAAACCCTAAGATAGATAGTGGGGTCACGCATGTGACGGACTCGCCTCCGCATGCGACGACGCGGCATGCCGCGTCGTCGCCTGCTCCGGCTCGTTCCTGTCTCGGCCTCGCAGGGGGAGGGGAGGGGGGTCCCGACCCCCCTCCCCCCTGCTCGGCCTCGCGCTACCGCATTGCTGCGCGCTAGGATTTGACAGGACGCAATGCGGTTATTCTGTTTCCACCCCCACCGCACGCACCCTAAACCCTAAAAACCCTAAGATAGATAGTGGGGTCACGGATGTGACGGACTCGCCTCCGCATGCGACGACGCGTCACGCCGCGTCGTCGCCTGCTCCGGCTCGTTCCTGTCTCGGCCTCGCAGGGGGAGGGGAGGGGGGTCCCGACCCCCCTCCCCCCTGCTCGGCCTCGCGCTACCGCATTGCTGCGCGCTAGGATTTGACAGGACGCAGTCCGGTTATTCTGTTTCCACCCCACCGCACGCACCCTAAACCCTAAAAACCCTAAGATAGATAGTGGGGTCACGGATGTGACGGACTCGCCTCCGCATGCGACGATGCCGCGTGCCGCGTCGTCGCCTGCTCCGGCTCATTCCTGTCTCGGCCTCGCAGGGGGAGGAGAGGGGGGTCCCGACCCCCCCTCCCCCCCTGCTCGGCCTCGCGCTACCGCATTTGTCAATACGCGCAATGCCGATTTCAATGTCTACAAAATATTTAAATCCAAAAATAACAACCTCAAATTAACATGTTAAAAACGATTATCACACAGAAGTTCAGGATAGTTATTCAATGAAGAACAATAACTATTATAAGTACAAAAACATACTAGAAAAAAATAAAAAATACGCATATCCGTCGCCCAATTACATGGCTGTTCATGGGACCAAGTCAAAAAAATCCAAACCAATGCAAAGAATGAAAAGTAACATAAAAAATAAAGAAATACAGAGGACTTGCTTTATTACTTTGCAAAGAAGGAAAAGCAGAAGTTCACGTATGAACAACATAGAAGTCCAGCTTCTACAATGACCCTTAGATGATATGGAAAAAGTGCATGCATACTTGGGCTAATCCCATGATTGCTCACGAGAAAAAAGTATAAAAAGAACATCTGAAGAATTAAAATTACAAAGGAAACCAAACAAAGAAAATATAGAGCACCATGCACCTTCGCCTTGCAAATGTGGAATGCAATCTGGAAAACCAGAAGTTCAACCATTAATAAAAAAGAGAAGTCCAGATCCTACCGAAGATAGTGGATGATCAAAAAACTATACCAAAACATAGACTAAGGGAAAAGAGGATGCATGTGCCTGTGGTCGAGCTCCACACTTACACACTAGCTACAACAAAATTGCAGAAGAAATCTAGTAAGGGTTTTTGATATAAAGGACTTGCTGCATTATCTTGCAACGAAAGAAAAGAAGAAGTTCAGGTATGACAACGCAGAAGTCCAGCACAGAAACCCGGACAGACCCATAGGATCCACCTGATCCTCCCCCGATCCCGATCCCGAGCCGCCCCAGCCGCGACAGGATCCAACGAAGGAAAAGAAGAAGTTCAGGTATGACAACACAGAAGTCCAGCTTGTACAACGACAATTAGATGATCTAGAAATAATGAACAAATGAATTCGTCCGATACATAAAATCATCTGCACAAGATTGCAACACGTCCGCACCCCCTTGGAAATGATCTGGCAACTACCTTTCGACAACTCAAATGACCAGAGGGCAAATTTCAAAACCGCAAAAATAACCTATGCAAAAACCCGCGGGAGTGCCAACATCAAATCGCTAGAAATCAAACCGTAAGGACCCTCCCGATTAAAATTGACGGCTTAGTAAGCCTTGAATTTCACTAAAGTACGCAAATCAGGCAGCAAACTTTAAGGAAAAATGAGAAATCAACAGAAGCGCGGGTTGCATCTCGGGCGGATGAAGAACACGGGCGATTTCAAATTTGTTTGAAATAACAAGAATTTGTGCTCCAAACTCGTACGAAACCTAATCCCCATCGTTCCAGAGCTTCGACAACATCCACAACATGCATTAAACTTGTAACAGACACAAGTTCATCACGACCCCGAGAGCAAATCCGCCAACGTGCTAGAATCCGAATCAAAACAAGCATTTAGATTCTAAAAAACGTGTCCACATTACACTTGCATCACAAACAACACGACTAACCAGAATAATTCGCGCGGGAAGCCACGGTTGCGAAGATAGCCAGAAGGTCGGGTTAGTACAGAGGGAAGTTCAGACGCGTTACGCAGGCAGTTCAGGTTGTGATCAGAATATTATTCTGATCCCGTGATCAGAATAGTGTTTATGTATATATATATATATATATATAGACACACACACATAGCCTTTAGCCCTATTATATCTATAACTCTTCTATTCTTGCCCACCAGATGCCGCCGAGGCGTGACACTAGACGCAATGCTACATGAGGAGATAACAATGGCAATGACGTACCACCATACATATAGCAGGTTATTGAGGGACAGACCCAGTTGATCCAGTTGCTTGTCCAGAACTAGAACAACAACAATGACAACAACAATCCGCCGCCACCGCCACCTGTGGATATGCTTACCAGGTTCTTGAGGTTGAATCCTCAGAGGTTCTCCGGTTCCCCTAAACCTATTGTGGCTGATGATTGGCTCCGTGCAGTCAATAGGAACCTGGAGACGGTTGGATGCACTGATGCAGAGAGAGTGAGGTTTGCCACACATTTGTTGGAGGGTCCTGCCGCAGCTTGGTGGGACAACTACTTGGTCACTTATCCCATTGCTAGTATCACTTGGGTACAGTTTCAGGCAGCTTTCCGTGCTGCACATGTGTCTGCTGGTGCTATGAGTCTGAAAAAGAAGGAGTTTCGCAGTTTGCGCCGGGGAGGTCGCACAGTTAATGCTTATGTGGAGGAATTTAATAATCTTGCATGTTATGCTCCTAATGATGTTAACACTGATGTAGCTAGGCAGGAGAAATTCTTGGAGGGCCTAAATGATGATTTGAGCCTTCAGTTGACAGTGGCCACTTTTAGGAATTGCCAGGATTTGATTGATAAGGCTATTGTGATGGAGGGAAAGCAACAGGCCATAGAGAATCGCAAGAGGAAGTACAACAACAATAACAGGCATAATTCAGGACCACATCAGAAGCCACGCACTTCATATCAGGGTAATGGAGGTAATGGGCATCATCATCATGGAGGTAATGGACATAATCATCATGGAGTGAATGGCCACAACCATAATGGCCACCATCATCACAATGGTCACAAGAGTAACAATGGCAATGGTGGAGGTAATGGTAATGGAGGGAATAATAACCAGAGCCACCAGAGTGTGCCTGTGCAGAGGGACATTAGCCAGGTTCAGTGCTACAAGTGTAGGCAGATGGGCCACTACTCCAATGCTTGTCAAGAGAGCAAGAACGGTCATGGGAATTCAGGAGTCAGGAAGCCAAACCCCTTCCAAAAGGGTCGTGTCAACCATGTTAATGTTGAGGAGGTCTATAATGAACCTGATGCAGTGATTGGTAAGTTCTTGATTAATTCAGTACCTGCACTTGTTCTTTTTTATACTGGTGCATCGCATTCATTTATTTCGAGGGTATCTGTTGATAAACATGGATTGCCAACCAAAACCCTTAGTATGCCTATTAGAGTGATTTCCCCAAGAGCTGAGATGATAGCAGGTGTTGGTTGCCATCAGTTGACTTTGTCTATTGGGAAGCATGTTTTCCTACAGATTTGATTATATTGAAGTCACAAGGTCTGGATATTATTTTGGGTATGGTCTTATTGATTGTGCCAGTCGATCTATTACTCTCAGTGCACCAGGAGGGTAGAGGATCAAATATGTATGCAAGTATAAGCATAATCAGGTACAGGTGAACTCCCTTAAGAGGGGTAGCCTGGAAGAGGTGTCAGTCGTGAGGGATTATCCAGATGTGTTTCCACGGGAGTTGCCAGGTATGCCACCAGATAGAGATATTGAGTTTCTTATTGGTTTAATACCAGGCACTGGACCTATTGCAAAGAGACTGTATAGAATGCCTCCTCAAGAGTTGGAGGAATTGAAGAAGCAGATAAGGGAATTGCAAAGGATTTATTCGCCAAGTTCATCACCTTGGGGAGTTCCAGTTTTGTTTGTGGAGAAGAAGGATGGGACCTTGAGGATGTGTGTTGATTATCGTTCTCTAAATGAGGTAACCATTAAGAATAAGTATCCTTCGCCTATGATAAATGATCTGTTTGACCATTTGGAGGGAGCTACTGTGTTTTCTAAGATTGATCTTCGTTCTGGTTAGCATCAATTAAAGATTCGTGAGCAAGATATTCCCAAGACTGCTTTTACTACGAGGTATGGGTTGTATGAATATACTGTTATGTCATTTGGATTGACTAACGCCCCTGCATACTTCATGAATATGATGAACAAGGTGTTTATGGAGTTCTTGGATAAATTTTCGGTTGTTTTCATTGATGATATATTGGTGTTCTCCAAGAATAAGCAAGAGCATGAGGTGCATTTGCGTTTGGTATTGGAGAAATTGAGGGAACATCAGTTGTATGCCAAGTACAGCAAATGTGAGTTTTGGCTGGATGAGGTAGCTTTCCTTGGACATGTTGTGTCAGGTAATGGAGTTGCAGTTGATCCATCTAAGGTTGCTGCAGTTATAGAGTGGGAGACACCCATGACAGTTGGGAAGATTCGCAGCTTTTTGGGCCTTGCAGGTTATTACAGGAGGTTTATTGAGAACTTTTCCAAGATTGCAAAGCCTATGACTGAATTGTTGAAGAAGGAGAAGACATTTGTTTGGACCGATGAATGTGAAGCCGGCTTTCAGGAATTGAAGCAGTGTTTGGTTACAGCACCAGTCTTAACTCTGCCAGATATACATAAGGACTTCCAGGTATATTGTGATGCTTCTCGGCAAGGACTTGGGAGTGTTTTGATGCAGGAAGGTAAAGTTGTTGCATATGCTTCACGTCAGCTTAAGAATCATGAGCATAATTATCCTACACATGATTTGGAGTTAGCCTCAGTTGTGCATGCATTGAAAACTTGGAGGCCATATCTTATTGGTAATCATTGTGATATATTTACTGATCATAAGAGCTTGAAGTATATTTTTACTCAAAAGGATTTGAACCTCAGGCAGAGGAGATGGTTGGAGCTTATTAAGGATTATGATTTGAATGTGCAGTATCATCCTGGTAAGGCTAATGTTGTTGCTGATGCATTGAGTCGTAGGAGCCATGTTAATGCAATTAATATTGATGATATGCCACCGGAGTTATGTGAACAGTTCAGGAATCTCAGGTTGGAGATGGTTCCTAAGGAATATTTGGTAACACTTGAGGTAAAGCCTACTTTGCTTGACAGGATCAGAGAAGCTCAAAAGGGTGATAAGGAGATTGCTGTGATAAAAGAGAATATGGTTAAAGGTAAGGCAGAAGGTTTCCATGAGGATGAACATGGAGCCATATGGTTTGAGAAGCGTATTTGTGTACCTCAGGATGCAGATATCAGGAAGTTGATTCATCAGGAGGTGCATGATTCACCTTATTCTATTCACCCAGGTAATACTAAGATGTATTTGGATTTGAGGGAAAGATTTTGGTGGCCTAGCCTGAAGAGGGAAATTGTTGGGTATATTGCAACATGTGATGTGTGCCAGAGAGTTAAATCAGAGCATCAGAGAACAGCAGGTTTGTAGGTTTGTTACAGCCATTGCCTATACCTGATTGGAAGTGGGACGAGATTGGTATGGACTTCATTATAGGTCTACCCAGGACTCGGTCAGGTTATGATTCTATTTGGGTAGTTGTTGATCATTTGACTAAAGTTGCTCACTCCATCTCGGTAAAGACTACTTATACCAGTGCTCAGCTAGCAAAGATTTATATGTCTAAAATTGTTTGTCTGCATGGAGTTCCAAGGAAGGTAGTGTCTGATAGAGGTACTCAGTTCACATGTAAGTTTTGGCGTTAGTTGCATGAATCCTTGGGCACCAGGCTGGAGTTCAGTACAGCTTTCCATCCACAGACAGATGGGCAGACAGAGAGGGTAAATCAGATTTTGGAGGATATGTTGAGAGCTTGTGCTTTGGACTATGGGTCCAATTGGGATGATAATTTACCTTATGCAGAGTTCTCATATAATAACAGTTATCAGGCTAGTCTGAAGATGGCACTATTTGAGGTATTGTATGGTAAGAAGTGCAAGACACCATTGATGTGGGATGAGGTTGGAGAGCGTCAATTCTTTGGACCAGACTTGATCAGAGATGCTGAGGAGAAGGTCAAGTTGATTCGTGACAGGCTGAAGATAGCGCAGTCCAGACAGAAGAGTTATGTAGATGCAAAACATAAGGAGGTGACATATGGGTAGGAGACCGTGCATATCTTAGAGTTTCACCACTTCGTGGAATTAAGAGGTTTGGAATCAAGGGTAAGTTAGCACCACGATTTGTGGGACCTTATAAGATCTTAGAGCGTAGAGGAGAGGTAGCTTATCAGCTGGAGTTGCCAGAATCCCTGTCAGGAGTTCACGATGTGTTTCATGTATCTCAGTTGAAGAAGTGTCATGCAGAGATCATGGATGTTCCATTGAGGGACACTGTGCCACTTGAGGCAATTCAGTTGGAGAGTGATTTGACATATGAGGAGAAGCCTGTTAAGATTCCGGAGACAGCAGAGAGAGTTACTCGCACCAAGACAATCAAGTTGTGCAAGGTTCAGTGGGATCATCATACAGAGGAGGAAGCTACCAGGGAACGAGAGGAAGATCTCAGGCAGGATCACCCACACCTATTTGCTAGCCAACCCAAATCTTGAGGGCGAGATTCATCTTAAGGGAGGTAGGTTATTTGCTTTTCTGAAATATTCGAATCATTATGCAACTAAAGGCAATTTATTGAAGTGGAGATAACATGACTTCTCCCCTATTTTAAAAATGTTCATAATGTCCAGAATATTATTTCCAGTTTATATGATATGTTCTGGTATTTTTATTTATCCTCAAAATATTTTATTTTATTGTTTTATTGCTCTTTGTGTGGCCTATTGCATAAAAATTATTTTCAAAACTGCATTAGAGTAGGAACTAGTTGTTCCTGTAGTTTATATTAGGTGTATATATTTTTACTGTGTGTCTAGGTATTTTCCCTAGATTTTATTCTGGTGTATGTTTTTATTTTAGTTTTGTTTTTGCTGTAGCAGTTCTTTTTAAAAAAGAGAGAAACTAGCCGGCGAGCCAGCAAGCCAGCCAGCCCGCCAGCCAGCAGCGGCGGCCCACCTAACTCCCTCGCCCGCGGCCTAGTGGCCACCTGAACCGGTACGCGCCGCCAGCCCCGCAGCCTCGCCTCCAGCCGCTGACCAAAGGGCCCCGCACCACTGTTCATCGTCCCCCGAGCCGGAGACCGCTGTCCCGCACCGCACGCACTCCGAGGCCGAGCCGGTTCACCCCCGCGTCCCTAGTCCACCTCGAGCGCGCCTGAGCTGTCGTGCGCAAGCAGAAGACCCCAGGGAAGCCGCACCCCTTCTCCCGATTCTGTCCGTTGCCGCACGCTCTGGTTAGGGCGAAATGCATCTCGTCTTGGAGCTCCGCCAACCGCCGCCGTTCGCCGGATGTTGCCTCCGCCGTAAGAGCTCATACAGCCGCGCCGCCTTCTCTCCTTGACTCTCCGTTCCACGCCGCACTCACCTGATACGTTTGCGTGGCCGGAATCGCAGTGGATCGAGAGGAACGACCCCGCCCGACATCGCCGGAGCACGCCGCGTTCCCGTCGCCGCCGTCGCCTGCAGAGGACGAATCAGTCACCGTTCTCACCACCATCGCCTCCGCCACTCACCGCCACCTCCACCCGTCATCTCTCCTTCGCCGGGGAGCCACCGGAGAGTCGCCGCCACCGACGCCCGAACCGCCGCCGTCATCCTCTTTTTCCGGTGAACCGCCGCCGATTTCTGATGTTTTTGTTTTACTAGTAAATGTGCACGTGCAACGCACGTATAATTATAAAACAAATTCCTCTCCGTCGTCCTAGTTAGGACACAATTATTTCAAATCTAAAATTGTTTGTCTGCATGGAGTACTACATATAGCTTTTGCATATATAGTTTTTTCATGAGCATCATGTCTCAGTGGACTTCTCAACCATACATACTTCACAAAAACACATCACATACCTTAGTCAATTTCGTCCCACAGATTGATACTTAAGTAACACACATATAGACAACATCATCATCGGCTCTGGATCCATATACAACAAAATATGAAAGTAAGTTAGACATTGACTCATTGAGCATATTTCACCTATTATAGACACTCTAGCATATGAAACGGCTCAGATGACTTTGCACAATAAAATCTATGAGATGGTCTGGAAGCTCTACTAATGTACCCAAAAAAATCTGTTGTAGCTAGAAATAATAAACATAACTTGTCAATGGAGCAGTGTCCATGTCATTCTAGTTAGAAATCCAAACTTGCCAAGCATTGGTATTTTCAAGCAATCATGTACGCTCAATGCATACCTGAAGTAATGAACAAAGATTTAGAACCAAATCCTGTTGAACAGAATGCACACACCGTAATACAATTCACGCAAGCATCAACACCAACACAAACTTTTCTCTTGTTCTTCGATCCCATTTTAATGTACCTCGATATCACGACATCTTCACCTCCGCCGACAATAGTCAACATGAGTTTATTCAGTGACCATGAGCCGATGTATTTTTATAACAAAAAAACATAGAAGCAATTTTAATGGAACTGTATATATTGTATATACAACATGGGCAAGTTGACTGAACACTGTTAAGAAAAAACTTCCTGCCAAATACAGATTGTTCAGACACAAGAGCAGAACATCTAGTCTTCACCTTCGATGGCAACACACCTTTGAGAATCTGATTACGTACAACAAAGTATACACAATAGGAAAATGATCACAATTATCTCTCCTGCAATGTAGCAGCAGTGCGTACGCATATATTCCTCCCAAATCACAATATCTTAATTCCAGAAACTAATGACCAGTCCAAAAAAGACATACGGATTATCAGAAAGCCGTCACCAAACCGGCAATCAGATCGAAGGGAGAAACGAATTGGTCATGCATCAGACCCTCATTAGAGAAAAGAAAATACAAAAAATCAGAAGAAATTTTATTCACCGGTCAGTCCCAAATGGTAAGCTTAAGCTAAAAGAATACAAGAAAAGAGGAGGGACAATTACTTCAATATTTGCACTTCATAGTGCCGCTAACATCACCATTCTCAAATTGGTACAGCAGCAACATCAAACTAACTATTGCCGTGTAATATTTTTTGAGAAGAGAATCAAAATATCCTAGATCTGATGCTTATACAAGTTTCAATTAAAAAATGCTTGAACAAGTACGCAGACTGGAAATATTTTGACTACCTACATAACGAAAATTGTGGGATTTCACATCAACTCATAATATATAGTAGCGAATACATCTGCCTAGATAACAAGATTGGAGGCTTTCACATCAACCTACCGTAGTACTACCACAAACAGCTCCTGAAACAATACACTTCACAATCAAATAATAATGTTTAGTTTGCAAAGCATAGTCCATTGAATAGTCATGAAGAGTAGATTGCATCAACAAACATAACTTGAAATGCTGAATTACTAAAATAGTCAAATTCAGCAAGCAAGGCAAGGGTACAGGTTAACTCACTGTATGGCCATAGATCATATTGACTTCAGCAACGTCTTATGCACATTACCCTGACTAACATGGTCAAATACAATAGTCATCTACCAAATATTTTGGGGTTGGAAGTTAAACAGTACAAAAGCATACCAACTCATCTGCTCAAAAATCGATTAAACAAAGATGGCGTGCGGCAGGCTGCTAGCGGCGGAGCTGGCGACGCAGGGTGCGATGGCGCTGCGCGGAGACCCGACGACGCCCGACTTCCTGCTGCTCTCGCCATCTTCTGCTCCCCGGCGCTCGAGCGACTCCACCTCTGGCTGGTCTCGCCGTGGGGCCACCCGCTGCTCTCCTCGGCCTCATGAATCGTGGGGCGCCCGCCTCCTCCTCCTCCAACCACCTCCCTCTCCACCCGGAAGCGCATAGTTATGAGAATATCTAGGCATGATCATGAACATAGGCATCACGTCCGTGTCAAGTAGACTGAAACGATTCTGCATCTACTACTATTACTCCACACATCGACCGCTATCCAGCATGCATCTAGAGTATTAAGTTCATAAGAACAAAGTAACGCATTAGGCAAGATGACATGATGTAGAGGGATAAACTCAAGCGATATGATATAAACCCCATCTTTTTATCCTCGATGGCAACAATACAATACGTGTCGTTTCCCTTTCTGTCACTGGGATCGAGCACCGCAAGATTGAACCCAAAGCTAAGCACTTCTCCCATTGCAAGAAAGATCAATCTAGTAGGCCAAACCAAACCGATAATTCGAAGGGACTTGCAAAGATATTAAATCATGCATATAAGAATTCAGAGAAGAATCAAATATTCTTCAAAGATAGTCTTGATCATAAACCCACAATTCATCGGATCTCGGCAAACACACCGCAAAAAGTATTACATCGAATAGATCCCCAAGAATATCAAGGAGAACTTTGTATTGAGAACCAAAGAGAGAGAGAGAAGAAGCCATCTAGCTAATAACTATGGACCCGAAGGTCTGTGGTAAACTATTCACACATCATCGGAGAGGCTATGGTGTTGATGTAGAAGCCCTCCGTGATCGAATCCCCCTCCGACAGATCGCCGGAAAAGGCCCTAAGATGGGATCTCACGAGTACAGAAGGTTGCGGCAGTGGAAAAGTGGTTTCGTGGCTCCCCTGGATGTTTTCAGGGTATAAGAGTATATATAGGCGAAATAAGTAGGTCAGTGGAGCTACGAGGGGCCCACGAGGGTGGGGGTGCGCCTACCCCCCTGGGCGTGCCCTCCTGCCTCGTTGCTTCCTTGACTTCCACTCCAAGTCTCCTGGGTTGCCTTTGTTCCAAGAAAGATTCCCGCGAATGTTTCGTTCCGTTTGGATTCCGTTCGATATTGCTTTTCTGCGAAACACTGGAATAGGCAAAAAAACAGCAATTTGCACTGGGCCTTCGGTTAATAGGCTAGTCCCAAAAATAATATAAAAGAGCATATTAAAGCCCATTAAACATCCAAAACAGATAATATAATAGCATGGAACAATAAAAAATTATAGATACGTTGGAGACGTGTCAAGCATCCCCAAGCTTAATTCCTGCCCATCTCCGAGTAGGTAAATGATAAAAACAGAATTTTTGATGTGGAATGCTACCTAACATAATTTTCAATGTATTTTTCTTTATTGTGGCATGAATGTTCAGATCCGAAAGATTCAAGACAAAAGTTTAATATTGACATAAAAAATAATAATACTTCAAGCATACTAACTAAGCAATTATGTCTTCTCAAAATAACATGGCCAAAGAAAGCTCATCCCTACAAAATCATATAGTTTGGCTATGCTTCATTTTCCTCACACAAAATGCTCTCATCATGCACAACCTCGATGACAAGCCAAGCAATTGTTTCGTGCTTTAGTGTTCTCAAACTTTTTCAACTTTCACGCAATACATGAGCGTGAGCCATGGACATAGCACTATGGGTGGAATAGAATATGATGATGGGGGTTGTGTGGAGAAGACAAAAAAGGAAAGTCTCACATCGACGCGGCTAATCAATGGGCTATGGAGATACCCATCAATTGATGTCAATGCGAGGAGTAGGGATTGCCATGCAATGGATGCACTAGAGCTATAAATGTATGAAATCTCAACAAAAGAAACTAAGTGGGTGTGCATCCAACTTGCTTGCTCACGAAGACCTAGGGCATTTGAGGAAGCCCATTTTTGGAATATACAAGCCAAGTTCTATAATGAAAAATTCCCACTAGTATATGAAAGTGACAATATAAGAAACTCTCTATCATGAAGATCATGGTGCTACTTTGAAGCACAAGTGTGGAAAAAGGATAATAGCATTGTCCCTTCTCTCTTTTTCTCTCATTTTTTTGGGCCTCCCTTTTTTATTTGGCCTTTCTCTTTCTTTTTTTATTTGTACTTTCTCCTTTTTTGCCTTTCTCTTTTATTTATTTATTTCCTCACACGGGACAATGCTCTAATAATGATGATCATCACACTTCTATTTATTTACAACTCAAGGATTACAACTCGATACTAGAACAAAATATGACTCTATATGAGTGCCTCCGGCGGTGTACCGGGATAGGCAATGAATCAAGAGTGACATGTATGAAAAATTATGCATGGTGGCCTTGCCACAAATACGATGTCAACTACATGATCATGCAAGGCAATATGACAATGATGAAGCATGTCATAATAAACGGAATGGTGGAAAGTTGCATGGCAATATATCTCGGAATGGCTATGGAAATGCCATAGTAGGTAGCTATGGTGGCTATTTTGAGGAAGATATAAGGAGGTTTATGTGTGATAGAGCATATCATATCACGGGGTTTGGATGCACCGGCGAAGTTTGCACCAACTCTCAAGGTGAGAAAGGGCAATGCACGGTACCTAAGAGGCTAGCAATGATGGAAGGGTGAGAGTGCGTATAATCCATGGACTCAACATTAGTCATAATGAACTCATATACTTATTGCAAAAATCTACAAGTCATCAAAACCAAGCACTACGCGCATGCTCCTAGGGGGATAGATTGGTAGGGAAAGACCATCGCTCGTCCCTGACCGCCACACATAAGGAGGACAATCAAAGAACACCTCATGTTTCAAATTTGTCACACAACATTTACCATACGTGCATGCTACGGGACTTGCAAACTCCAACACAAGTATTTCTCAATTTCACAATTACTCAACTAGCATGACTCTAATATTACCATCTTCATATCTCAAAACAATCATCAAGTATCAAACTTCTCATAGTATTCAATGCACTCTATATGGAAGTTTTTATTATACCCATCTTGGATGCCTATCATATTAGGACTAATTTTATAGCCAAAGCAAATTACTATGCTGTTCTAAAAGAATCTCAAAATAATATAAGTGAAGCATGAGAGATCAACAATTTCTATAAAATAAAACCACCACCGTGCTCTAAAAAGGTATAAGTGAAGCACTAGATCAAAATTATCTAGCTCAAAAGATATAAGTGAAGCACATAGAGTATTCTAATAAATTCTGATTCATGTGTGTCTCTCCCAAAAGGTGTGTACAGCAAGGATGATTGTGGTAAACTAAACAGCAAAGTCTCAAATCATACAAGATGCTCCGAGCAAAACACATATCATGTGGTGAATAAAAATATAGCCTCAAGTAAAGTTACCGATAGACGAAGACGAAAGAGGGGATGCCTTCCGGGGCATCCCCAAGCTCAGGCTTTTGGTTGTCCTTGAATTTTACCTTTGGGTGCCTTTGGCATCCCCAAGATTAGGATCTTGCCACTCCTTATTACAAAATTCATCAAATCTTTACCCAAAAACTTAAAAACTTCACAACACAAAACTTAAACAGAAAATCACATGAGCTCCGTTAGTGTAAGAAAAAAAGCCACCACTTTAAGGTACTGTAATGAACTCATTCTTTATTTATATTGGTGTTAAACCTACTGTATTCCAATTTCTCTATGGTTCATACCCCCCGATACTAGCCATAGATTCATCAAAATAAGCAAACAACACACGAAAAACAGAATCTTTCAAAAACAGAACAGTCTGTAGTAATCTGTATCAAACGTATAATTATGGAACTCCAAAAATTCTAAAATAAATTGGTGGACGTGAGGAATTTATCTATTGATCATCTGCAAAAAGAATCAACCCAAAAGCACTCTCCAGTAAAAAATGGCAGATAATCTCGTGAGTGCTAAGTTTCTGTTTTTTACAGCAAGATCGCAAAGACTTCACCCAAGTCTTCCCAAAGGTTCTACTTGGCATAAACACTAATTAAAACATAAAACCACATCTAAACAGAGGCTATATGAATTATTTATTACTAAACAGGAACAAAAATCAAGGAACAAAAATAAAATTGGGTTGCCTCCCAACAAGCGCTTCGTTTAACGGCCCTAGCTAGGCATTGATAATTTTAATGATGCTCACATGAAAGACAAGAATTAAAGCACAAAGAGAGCATCATAGAACACGTGATAAACACATATAAGTCTAATATACTTCCTATGCATAGGCATTTTATAAGCAAACAAATTATCATAGCAAGCAAAAATTAGCATATGCAAGGAAGAAGAAAGAGACGATAGCAATCTCAACATGACGAGAAGTAATTTAGTAAGATAAAAATTTCTACAACCATATTTTCCTCTCTCATAAAATTACATGTAGGATCATAGGCAAATTCAACAACATAGCTATCACATAAAATATTCTCTTTATGAACCACATGCATGCAAAGTTGACACTCTTCCAAAATAGTGGGATTAACATTAACTAAAGTCATGACCTCTCCAAACCCACTTTTATAAAAAAAATCATAAGATTGAAAATCCTCCAAATATGTGGGATATAAAGTTGACACTCTTCCAAACCCACTTTCAATATTATTGCAAACACTATTATCAATCTCATATTCATCATGGGGCTTAAATAAATTTCCACGGTCATATGAAGAATCACCCGAATCGTGATCATTGCAACAAGTAGTAGACATAGCAAAACTAGCATCCCCAAGCTTGGGGTTTTGCATATTATTAGCACAATTGAAATCAAGAGAATTTATAGTAAAATCATTGCAATCATGCTTTTTATTCAAGGAGCTATCGTGAATCTCTTCATAAATTTCTTCATCACAATTTTCAGATTCACGAATTTCAAGCAAGACCTCATAAAGATAATCTAGTGCACTCAAATCACTAGAAAGTGGTTCATCATAATTGGATCTCTTAAAAAGATTAGCAAGGGGATGAGGATCCATAAACATTTAGCAAGCGAAGATGCAAGCAAAAAGAAGGCACATGGTAACACAAGATCGAACAGAAGGAGGGCAAAGAAAAGGCAAAGGTTTTCGAAAATCATTTTAGAAGTGGGGGAGAGGAAAACGAGAGGCGAATGGCCAATAATGTAATGCAAGGGAGAAGAGTTTGTGATGGGTACTTGGTATGTCTTGACTTGAGCGTAGATCTCCCCGGCAACGGCGCCAAAAATCCTTCTTGCTACCTCTTGAGCATGCGTTGGTTTTCCCTTGAAAAGGAAAGGGTGATGCAGCAAAGTAGAGTAAGTATTTCCCTCTGTTTTTTAGAACCAAGGTATCAATCCAGTAGGAGACTACACGCAAATCGCCTAGTACCTGCACAAACAATCAAGAACCTTGCAACCAACGCGATAAAGGGGTTGTCAATCCCTTCACGACCACTTGCAAAAGTGAGATCTGATAAAGATAATAAGATAAATATTTTTGGTATTTTTGTTGTATAGATTGAAAAGTAAAGATTTCAAAATAAATAGTAAACTAGAATTATAGATCGGAAACTTATATGATGTAAAGAAGACCCGAGGGCCATAGGTTTCACTAGTGGCTTCTCTCAAGATAGCATAGATTACGGTGGGTGAACAAATTACTACCGAGCAATTGATAGAAAAGCGCATAGTTATGAGAATATCTAGGCATGATCATGAACATAGGCATCACGTCCCTGTCAAGTAGACTGAAACGATTCTGCATCTACTAACACATCGACCGCTATCCAGCATGCATCTAGAGTATTAAGTTCATAAGAACAGAGTAACATATTAGGCTAGATGACATGATGTAGAGGGATAAACTCAAGCGATATGATATAAACCCCATCTTTTTATCCTCGATGGCAACAATACAATACGTGTCGTTTCCCTTTCTGTCACTAGGATCGAGCACCGCAAGATTGAACCCAAAGCTAAGCACTTCTCCCATTGCAAGAAAGATCAATCTAGTAGGCCAAACCAAACCGATAATTCGAAGAGACTTGCAAAGATATTAAATCATGCATATAAGAATTCAGAGAAGAATCAAATATTCTTCATAGATAGTCTTGATCATAAACCCACAATTCATCGGATCTCGGCAAACACACCGCAAAAAGTATTACATCGAATAGATCCCCAAGAATATCAAGGAGAACTTTGTATTAAGAACACAAGAGAGAGAATAAGCCATCTAGCTAATAACTATGGACTCGAAGGTCTGTGGCAAACTACTCACACATCATTGGAGAGGCTATGGTGTTGATGTAGAAGCCCTCCGTGATCGAATCCCCCTCCGGCAGATCGCCGGAAAAGGCCCCAAGATGGGATCTCATGGGTACAGAAGGTTGAGGCGGTGGAAAAGTGGTTTCGTGGCTCCCCTGGATGTTTTCAGGGTATAAAGAGTATATATAGGCGAAAGAAGTAGGTCGGTGGAGCTACGAGGGCCCCACGAGGGTGGGGGGGCGCCTACCCCCTGGACGCACCCTCCTGCCTCGTGGCTGCCTCGTTGCTTTTGTTCCAAGAAAGATCCCTGCGAAGGTTTCGTTCCGTTTGATATTCCTTTTCTGCGAAACACTGTAATAGGCAAAAAAACAGCAATTTGCACTGGGCCTTTGGTTAATAGATTAGTCCCAAAAATAATATAAAAGAGCATATTAAAGCCCATTAAACATCCAAAACAGATAATATAATAGCATGGAGCGATAAAAAATTATAGATACGTTGGAGATGTATGAGTGAGGAGCAGCCAACGAGGCGCCCCAAGTGGGGCCGAATCCAACTTGGGGTCCTGCCCCTAGCCGTGCGCCCCTTGCCTTTCTAGGCGCGCGGGGAAAGGCACGGGAGGGTGGCGCCCCCCCTTTCCTTTCTCCCATGTGGAGGGGAAGGCAGGAGGGGCTAGCCCTCCCCCTTTCCTTCCCTAGGGCCGGCGGCCAGGGAGAGGGGCGCGCCAGCCCCCTTGTGGGCTAGTGTGTCTCTCCCCTTGGCCCATTAGGCCCATAGACCTCCCGGGGGCTTGCACGCAAAGACTTGGACACGGCCCCGCGGGGCGTGAGAGCATTTTGGAGGGGGATCCCCTCGTATATGTAAATTAATGCTCTATCTTTTGAGCCGGACCTGAAACACGCTTTTGCGAGGTTATGAGCCCCTGAGCAGGGTTGTCGATGTGACTTACCTCGATCCCGGCAGGCCTTGAGCGGGTTTTCAGGTTGCTGATGTGCCTTTTTCCTGAGGGGAGCCCTTTAGGGGCTCACGAGGTTTTAGATCTCCCGAGGAGCCTGCTGATCCACCCGAGAGAGCCTCGCGAGGAGCGAATGCCGGACTATGGCAGGGTGTTTACGCGGTGATCCTGCAGCGATTATACTCTTGATCCTGGGGGGGGGGGATTGTCGCCACCCGGGCTTGCCCGAGCGCGGTCGACGCGCGCATACCACGCCCAGCCCCCGCTCACAAGGCGCCCGCAAGGGGAGGGGTAGCAGGCGTGGGCCTCGAGACAAAGCACGCAACCGAAAACACAAGAGATCAACACGAACAAGAGAAGACTCCCCCCACGCTTGACAACAAAAAAGACTTCAAGTTCATTCAATAAAGGCGGCGAATCGACTTATAGAAAAAGGGATGGAAGCAAATGGCCGCGTCTGGCGCCTAGCTAGTCTTCTTGTCTTCCCACCAGCGTGGAGCTAAGTGCTTTCACTGGATGTGAGCATAGTCATTGGGGGACAGTGTCGATGGCCAGCACTGAGCATGGTGCTTCCACTAGGACGTGGGCGGGAGCCCCCGAGGCCCGAAGGCGGCACTCCGGAGACTCCGGGGCGTGTACAACCCCACTCATTATTACGTGAGAGTGTCACGAGCGGAGACCTTCACAGGCGCGAGCCTTGCTTCATATCGCCAGGCGAGGGCCCCGCTCTATGCCACCCCCGACCACCATTGGGGCGTCCGGAAACCAGGACGAGACCAAGGGGCAAGAGGGATGCTAGCGGCACCCTCGGCGACCACGGGCCCTCTGCCAGGGGAAAAGGGCTTGCCGGCGCCTCCCCCAGCAGAGGACCTACCTCCATGTAGTGGCCTGCTCCGCGCGGCGCAGGGGAGGCCCTGGCTCCTGGCCCCTCCCGCACAGCCCCTAGCGCGCCACTCCTGCGGCGCCGGGGACCATGCTGATGTTGTCGGGTCCCCCCGACGCTCCGGCAGGTGCGCGAGCTCGTCCGGGCCTTGCGCGTGCCTCCGCCACAACCTGAGGCGTGGGCAAGGAGCAGAAGGGCGCCGTACCCCTGCAAGCAGCATCGAGCTGTTCGACGACACGCTCCTGCGCCACGATGAGTGCAGCTTGCATGTTCGCCTGCTCCCGCCGGGTATGCGGTGTTGTCGCCGCGGCATACCCTGAAGATCGTGTGGTGGCGCGCGTGCGCCGTGGTGCAAGGGCGGACGGCGCCGACCCGCGCCGCCCGCGTCCGGCGGTGTTGGGCGGTGTACGTGTCGCCTGGAGCGCGGAGTTGAGGTCTTCTTGGGCGGACGACGCCGCCCGGGCGGGCCAGGCAGCCCAGTGCTCGGCGTGAGCCCTCAAACCATCAGCCATCCGAGCCGCGGGGTGATGGCGAGCCGATCGATGGAAGAGAGGCTTCGGCGCACCCCTACCTGGCGTGCCAAATATCGGATTACGGGTTCCGCAGACCCTTGAGAGATTCGAACTCTCGGGTGCACACGAAGAACTCTCTCTCTCTCCTCAGCTCGTTTGCTCAACGATCCCACGGCCTAGCTTGACGAACCCAAAGAACTAGAGACACAGAGATTTATCCTGGTTCGGGCCACCTTGCAGTGTAATACCCTACTCCAGCTTTGTGGTGGATTGCCTCGAAGGGCTGAGGAGGAACTAATACAGTGGATGAACAGCCTCCGGAGGTGAGGTGTTCTTGAGCTCGATAAGCTGGTGGGTGTGAGGATGAGCTGAATGATCCGTCCCCCTCTATGGTGGTGGCTAAGTCCTATTTAAAGGGGCCTTGGTCCTCTTCCCAAATGTTAGGCGGGAAGGGGTCCCACAACGGCCAAGTTTGAAGGGAGACAACTAGTACAAGCTATCCTGACAAAAGTAGTCCTCGCCTGCAAAAGGCTCTGGTGGTGGCGCTGCCGTGGGCTCCGCGATGACCTCCGTCCTGCCGTCCTGGCGGTCTTGGTCTTGTTGCACCGATATGGAAATATTTGCCTGATGCCTCGGGACCCCGCGCCTGCTCTTGCCTCCTTAGCACCAAAGAATAAACTGGTACACTGCGCCCGCTGGCGCTCACCTGGCCTTGGTCGTCATGGCTCACGTCATGTGCACCTCGCGAGGTGCCCCTTGCATAGATATCTCCGCTCCTCGGGAGCAGCCTAGTGGGACTACCCCGAGGGAGGTCTTGGTGTCGTCTGGCTCGTGAGGCTTGGCCCCTCGCGAGGGCCTTGAGCTGTTGCTGCTGAAGCTGGGCCATACCGGGCCGTTGATGGAGCCACGCCACAGGCCGGCAAGTCTGGGCACCCCCGGTCCCAGAACGCCGACAGTAGCCCCCAGGCCCAAGGCGCGCTCAAACTTGGCTTCGAGGCGAAGCCAAAGGGAAAGTGCGGAGCACCGTGGGCCCCAACCGCCTGCGGCCTCGGCAGACATGTGGCGATTGATGGGACGTGGGCGCCCCACTTCCCCCTGCAGCCTTGATATTCGTTGGCCCGGTGGTCGCTGTTGCCAACACATCTCCGCTCTCATCGCCTTGCCGTGTGTTCCCCTGGCTTCTTCGCCTTCCGGAGAAACAGAGGCTCCTTGCCCTGGTCTGACCCCGGCACTGGTCCTCCTTGTCGCTATGGCGCCGCACCCGAAGAAGAAGGGAAAGGGGAAAACCTGCGCCCTGGCGGAATCGCCACCGGCCTTTGTAACGCCCCGGATCCGATGCGCCAGGTGTCTGCCAGTTATTCGCTGTCGTTGCCATGTCATCTGCTTGCGTGTTGCATTTTGCCATGTCATCATCTGCATTTCATATCATGTCATCATGTGCATCGCATTTGCATACGTGTTCGTCTCTTGCATCCGAGCATTTTCCCCGTTGTCCGTTTTGCAATCCGGCACTCCTATCTCCTCCGGCGCACCCCTCTTGTTGTCTCTCGTGTGCGGGTGTCAAACTTTCTTGAAATGGACCGAGGCTTGTCAAGTGGCCTTGGTATACCACCGGTCAAGTTTCGTTCCATTTGGAGGTCGTTTGGTACTCCAACGGTTAACCGGGTAACCGCAAAGTCCGTTTTGGTATTGCAGCAAACCCCCCTTCAAACAGTCCCAAAACCCCTCTAAGTCTCCGCCATGCTCTCGGTCGTTCGATCACGATCGCGTGGGCGAAAACCGCTCCTCATTTGGACTCTCCTAGCTCCCCCTACCTATATATGTGTGTCTCTCCCGAGATTTTCGCGCAGATGAACCCTAAAATCCTCCCCTCTCCGCGCCGGACATGTCCGCCTGCCGCCGGACTCCGCCGCCCCGACCAATCCCAGCACGCCACATCAGCCCCGCCACCCTCTCTCTCCTCCCCGCCGCCCGTGGCCCGCCGCGGCCCATCGCCGGCCCTCCCGGCCCGGGGTCGCCGCGCCGCCGCCTCCCGAGGCCCCGTGCGCCCTGTTCCCCGCCGCGCGCCTCGCCGGCCGGCCGCGCCTCGCCTCCGCCGGGCCGCGCCCCCCACCGCCTCGCCGCCGGCGCGCCTCCCCTCTTCCTCCGGCGACCGTGCCCCCTTCCTCCGGCCGCCGCCCCGCCTCGTCTCGCCTTCCTCCTCCTTCGGACGTCGCCGACGAGCCGAACTCGGGCGCTCTCGATCTGGATCCGGTGAGATCCCCTGTGCGTTGACTGTTCCTCCCCCCCCCCCCCAAATCTGCTGTGTCCCAGATTTTTCATAATATGTGCACTTGTTTGACCTAGTGTAACTTTCTGCTCGTAGATCCATTTTGCATGTATATTATGTCAAATTGTTCGTCTCGTGATGCTCTTCATTTTGTTCAATTGCACCATGTTCATTAGAGGTCATCTTGATGCCCAAATCTCTGTTGGAAGAGGGCTAGTTGCTGTTATTCTCTGGTTCTTAACAGAACTTGGAAATTTGTCATTTTTGTATCATTTAATCTGTGCATCTTTTGGGCATGAGCTCTACATCTGTTTTGAAGTATGCCATGCCATCTTTCCAGTGGTGTAGTCCATGTATTTTATTGATCTCTGTGGTGACTAGCACAAGCATGCAACGTAGGCTCCGCAATATTTCTGATTTCAGAGACGGTGATTTCTCCAAGTCCTTGTCTGCTGTAATTTTGTTGCCATGTAAACTTGATGCTACAGAGAGATCCATGCATATTTTGGAGATATTCAGTAAGGATTTTTTGTAGCTATTGTTGTAATTGGTCCATTCCTGCAATTGTTTGCAATTATGGAGTGCCATAGACTGACTCAATCTTGCTCTACTTTTGCTATAAAATATTCCTGGCAGATTCTTAACATGATATTCATTTTTGCCAAGCTTATTGTAGTTGATCCATACATGCTATGCTGTTGTTCTTGCCATGGATAGCTTCATAAATATGCCATCCTGCTGTAGGTATGCTTGGTTTGTCATTCATTGCTCTTTAGTGAGTGCATCAAGCTCACAAAGAGGCCTACATATTATTATTTCTGCCTTGCTCTGTTTTCTGGAAAGTCTGAAACCTGATAACGAAACTTGCTATGTTTATATGCTTGCCATCATATCTTCTGGTCCTTTTAGGCTTATGGTCAGTAAGAGACTTTTGTCTTATGCTTTTAGCAGATTCATGTCATGCCTGGTTTTGCCATGTTAAGCTCCTGTAGCATGTTGATATCGTGCTCTGAACATTGCCACCTGATGTTATTTCTGTCATGTCCAGTATTTCTGCTAAGTCTGTGAACCTCTTATTATTTGCAATCTTGCCATGTCCTTTTGAGCATGTTCTAGTGATTTCTGGAGATAGCTCAGTGTTCGTGTTTTGTTGTGCTTTACCTGTACATCATGCCTATGCCTTTTTTTTCATGTTGAGTTGCTGTAGCATATTGTTTTGATGATTGCTATATGCCTAGTTGCTGTTTTGGTCAGATTGTTGCTATGTCTTGTTTGGAGTGTATGTGTTGCACCGTTACTCCGTTTTGAGCATGCTCTATATGAAACTTGCTTAGATTTGTATGTAGTTCCATATTCTCATGTTGCATCCTTGTTTTGAGGTGTTTGCTTGACGTTTGTTTGCATTTTTCATCAATGCCATGTTTATCTTGTCTTGCTCATATCTTCTAGGCCGTAGCTCCGAATCTAATGAACTTTATATGTAACTTGACTAGAATTTCGTGTAGATCATCATGGTGCCCTTTAACTTGCTGTTTAACAACTTGAACATAAGGTTTATTCAGTTCTGGACCAATTTCGAAATTTGCATATGAGGACTTACCGGAATTGTTATATGTTGTTTCCGGCCTCATTTAAACTTGCTTCGATGTGTTGTTCTTGTATGCATCATCTCTTGTCATGAGTAGATTCTTATAGCCTTGTCATGCATCATTCTTGGTTGAGCATCATGCCTTGTTCTTGTGTGGTGTGTTCACCTTGTTGTGTGCTTCTTCTCGTTTAGTTCCCGTGTCGTTGCGATCGTGAGGATTCATTCATCTTTGTGGCTTCATCTTCTTCATGGATTCGTTCTTCTTCCTAGCGGGATTTCAGGAAAGATGACCGTCACCTTGGATCTCATTACTATCATTGCTATGCTAGTTGCTCATTCTATCGCTTTGCTGCGCTACCTATTCACTTGCTCCTCAAGCCTCCCAAATTGCCATGAACCTCTAACCTTTGTCACCCTTCCTAGCAAACCGTTGTTTGGCTATGTTACCTCTTTGCTCAGCCCCTCTTATAGCGTTGCTAGTTGCAGGTGAAGATGAAGATTGCTCCATGTTGGATTATGTTTATGTTGGGATATCACAATATCTCTTATATTATTAATGCATCTATATATTTGGTAAAGGGTGGAAGGCTCGGCCTTATGCCTGGTGTTTTGTTCCACTCTTGCCGCCCTAGTTTCCGTTATACCGGTGTTATGTTCCCGGATTGTGCGTTCCTTACACGGTCGGGTGATTTATGGGACCCCCTTGACAGTTCGCCTTGAATAAAACTCTTCCAGCAAGGCCCAACCTTGGTTTTACCATTTGCTCAGCCTATTTCTTTTCCCTAGGGAGTCGCTCTCTCGAGGGTCATCTTATTTTACCCCCCCCCCCCGGGCCAGTGCTTCTCTAATTGTTGGTCCGAACTGAGTAGACTCCGGGGCCACCTCGTGGAAACTCGAGGTCTGGTTTTACTCGTAGGATGTCTCATCCGGTGTTGCCCTGAGAACGAGATATGTGCAGCTCCCATCAGGATGTCGGCACATCGGGCGGCTTTGCTGGTTTTGTTTTACCATTGTCGAAATGTCTTGTAACCGGGATTCCGAGACTGATCGGGTCTTCCCGGGAGAAGGAATATCCTTCGTTGACCGTGAGAGCTTATAATGGGCTAAGTTGGGACACCCCTGCAGGGTATTATCTTTCGGAAGCCGTGCCCGCGGTTATGTGGCAGATGGGAATTTGTTAAACTCGGAATTTGTTAATATTCGGTCCGGGAAGTGAACACGGTTTCTGGGTTATGTTTGACGTAAGTAGGAGTTCAGGATCACTTCTTGATCACTGCTAGTTTCACGACCGTTCCTTTGCTTCTCTTCTCGCTCTTATTTGCGTAAGTTAGCCACCATACATGCTTAGTCGCTGCTGCAACCTCACCACTTATCCTTTCCTTTTCCCATTAAGCTTTGCTAGTCTTGATACCCATGGTAATGGGATTGCTGAGTCCTCGTGGCTCACAGATTACTACAACACCAGTTGCAGGTACAGGTTTTGCGATGATCTTGACGCGAGAGCGATGTTTACTTGTTTTGGAGTTCTTCTTCTGCTTCTTCTTTGATCAGGGGATAGGTTCCAGGTCGGCAGCCTGGGCTAGCAGGGTGGATGTAGTTTGAGTTCCTGTTTATGTTTCATCCGTAGTCGGATGTTGGGCTCATGTATGTGGTATTGTTGTATTCTTGCGGCATTTGTATGCCTTGTATGTATCCCCAAATATTATGTAATGTTGATGTAATGATATCCACCTTGCAAAAGCGTTTCAATATGCGGTTCTATCCTTGGTGGGGCCTTCGAGTCTCTTTAGGATAGTATCGCATATTGGGCGTGACAGCCTTTGAGCCCGCCATTGAGCGGTCGGTGGTGGTCAATTGGGAAGGGCTGGACAAGGTTCGACCAGCGCTGGCCTCCGATTCCAATGAATGGGGGCGACGGTATACTGGCCTGCTTCTTGCGCCATGGTTGATATGATGGCCACTGAGATCCCCATCCATCTTCATGCCCTCTGGGCCGGCCTGATTCCTCCCTTCTCTGCTTTCTTCAACGCCGTGCTTTCGCATTATCAAATCTATGCGCTGCATCTGGATCCCCAATCCATCATTCTCCTCTCCGTCTTCGCCTCTGTCTGCGAGGCCATGGTGGGCATTGCCCCTTCCGTGGCCTTGTTTAGCCATTTTTTCTCTCTTCATCTGACCGATGGCCGCCAGTGCTCGGGGTGCGTGACCTTCCAAGCTGTAGCGGCAACAGTCGGCTCGGGGATCGACTTCGAGCTCTCACCAGTTGTAGGCGGGTTTCGGAAGCGATGGGTGTTTGTGGATGTTGGCGTGCTCTGCCCCTTGCTCTTGCTCCCGCGGGCACCGACCACTCCTAGCTCTGGCTGGGGGCATGCGAGCCTTGCCGACCAGCGGCTCGCCCACGTCTGGTGCCGGCTGGCCAGGCTGAAGGACCTCGGGGTGACGACGCCCATGGTGGTGAAGGAGTTCGTCCGGTGCCGCATTGCTCCGCTCCAACGTCACTCTCAGCCGATGTGGGCCTTCTCCTGCCGGAGGGACCCCATGAGGCTTCACACGCTCACACTTCCTTCCGAGGCGCTGCGGACAGTGCTCGAGCTCTTGACGGGCGACCCGGCGCCAGCCAATTTGCCGGAGGAGGGCTGCCTCCTTACTGCTGTTCGAACAAGGTGGAGTTCGTGAGGCAGATGCCCATTTCAACGAATGGGGGCTGCGCCCGGCTAGCCTTGAAGGGTCACGCAAGAACCCCGTCCTTGTGGGTCCTCTGCCTGCTGCCGCTATGGCGTGCACCCCGGAGGTGGACGCAGGGGGCGCGTGCCGCAAGACGCCGACGAGGTGGCTGCTGAAGGAGTGGCGTCGGGCAGGACTCCTGAGGTGGTTGCTCCCGAGGCTCGGGCGGCAGGAGAGCCGGCACGGTCCGAGGCTCCTGAGGCGGAAGCTTCCGAGGCTCGGGCTGGCAGTCCCGAGGCAGGGGCCGAGGAGCCGCCACAGCCCGATGCTCCCGAGGTTGCCACCCCCGAGGCCCCAACAAATGGCCTGGGTGCAGACGGTTGTGCTTCGGGCTTCTGGCAGCTTCGCCTGAACTTCGAAGCACTCCGCAAGAGGAAGGGATCTCCAAGCTGCCGTGGTAACGCCTACCAGCCGTTGAAGCAAAGGAAGTACATTGTCATAGACGAGTAAGTACCTCTTCTTTGTGGTTCCTTGAGCGCTGTATCCTTTTCTGACCATGGCCCCTCAGGATCCCTTCGGTTGGAGCAGCAAGATCTCCTGAGGAGCGGCCCCCGCCAGTCATTGGCTCGCCACTGATCCTGAGCTCTCCTCGCCAGGCCGCTGCACGCGGCTCGGGGCCCGTTCCCTGAGGAGGATGCGCCGACTGGGGGTCTTGATCCTGCGTTCTTGTCATCCCTCCTTCACGGTACTGTCTGGGGTGCTGAAGGCGTGCCGAGGGCTCCTCCATTGGTCATCGCCCACAACTGGGCGGCCTCAGCCCTGGCTTCGTCTTCAAGTCACGAGGCCTCACCCTGCGGCGCTTCTGTTGAGGCCCGAAAGGCGGCGGGGAAGGCGCCGGCCTCCAGCCCCCTGCTAGGAACGGGCAAGCCACCTCAAGCTTCCCCGACGATTCCTGGCACGGAGGACGGACCCGGCCGCGCGTTTGAACTTACACGCGGGCACAACGTTGTCCGCCATGAGCTCTTCCGGGAGGAAATGGGTGCGCTGAGCCGGCTCGGGGAAGAGCTTGTCGATGTTGACGCTCGCCTTGAGACAGAGGGCCTTCGGCTGGCGGACGAGTGGCATCAGTTGAAGGTGGCCATCAACCTCGGGCATCTTCAGCATGAGCGCGCCAGTGCGAAGGCCGAGGCGTCCCTTGCGACCTCACGCGAGGCTAGCACCCGGGCCTTAGAGGAGGCCAGAGAGGCTGATCACCGTCGCGAGGTCGCCAAGGAGCGCAGACAGGAGCTCCGGGCCTTGAATGCTACCCTCGAGCAGCAGGTCGAGGCACGCAGGGCCGTCTTGGCGTCAATGAGGGGGATGCCTTCCGAAGAGAAGGAGATCCAGAAGCGTGAGGAGGCGCTGATGTTGGAGGCCTCAGAGCGCAGCCTCGAGCTTGAGCGGCTGGAGACGAGGGAGCGCCATGTGGCCATGGCTGAAGATGTTGTCACCGCACGCGAAGCCAAGATCCAGGAGGAGGTTGACCGGAGGGTGGAGAAGGCTCATGCAGATCTTGCCAACGAGTACGACCTGAAGTTGAAGTTCCTGGAGGCCGAAGCTGAGGGCAGGACCACCGCCCTCTGGTCAAGGATGGACGAGGCGGAGCAGCGCGAGAGGACGGCTGCGGCGGCCCAGACCTCTGCCCAGGCCGACCTGGCCTCCGCTCGTGCTGATCTGCTCTCGCTCCAGCAGCAAATTGATGATGCCGTGTCCCTCGCGCAGCAGAACAGGGAGGAGGTGTGTCATTGTCACGACCGGTTTTTCAATAATATGATTATTGAGAGACCAATCCCTTTTACGGACCAGTAAGGAAGAATTCCTTCTCACTGGTAGACAATATCATGGTCACAGAAGAAAAGTACCAGGAGTACTAAATATAATACAAGGTTGAGCGGAGACTGCCCAACAATTTATTACATGCACGCCGATAAAACAAGACGGCGGATAGGGTGGCATACTACTAACTCACGATAATAACGGTGGTGGAAATATCACCACGAAGCGAGTGATATGACTCCTGAAGACTACAGCTCTTCGAGCGTCGGAGTGAGGCTCGAGGAGACTTATTGCGGGTGGCGGAAGCGTATATAATACAAGTGACCAATATCCGGGATCGCGCAGGACTGACTGGGACTCCTCTAGGCGTCGGACGCGCTATCAAACTCTTCATCCAAGAGATCGCCTTCGTCAACATCTGGCCAAATCAACAAGCCAGGTGAGTACTATGAAAGTACTCGCAAGACAGTTCGGACATAAGATATAACAAATGTAAACATGAAGCATATGAACAATTTATCCAGTGCGTTCAGACAAAGAGATAATAAATACTGGGTGCCAAGCGAGGGTCTGAATGACGCCTCGAGCGGAAACTGCAGAATAGTAATACTGGTGCCAAACAAGGGTCTGAATGACTCCTCGAGAGGAAACTGCGAGAATAATATTGCTGGTGCCAAACGAGGGTCTGAATGACTCCTCGAGAGGAAACTGCGAGATTAATAATGCTGGTGCCAAACGAGGGTCTGAATGACTCCTTGAGAGGAAACTGCGAGAATAATAATGCTGGTGCCAAACGAGGGTCTGAATGACTCCTCGAGAGGAAACTGCGAGAATAATAATGCCACAGTCGGGCGTCGGGGCGACACCACATAAAGGGCTTATAACAGAAAATAAAGGCAGTGCGTGCCACAGTCGGACGTCTGAGCGACATCACATAAAGGGCTTATATTTAAAGTAAGAAACAAAAGACACGCCGCAGTCGGACGTCTGAGCGACGTCACATAAAGGGCTTATATTGTAGCTCAATAATACAATAGTTCGGGAACATAAATTATCACAAGTACGAGACGAATAAAAATTTAGTCCATCCACAGGAATAATAATTAAACTGGATTTACCACTTGAGCTTGTTCACCGGGGACAAGTTTTCCACGCGGATAGATATGGATATACTGATTACACTACTTGATCATGGATACGATGACTTGGAAGGAATTGACTCTGCAGAGTTTGTACTTAACCACAGCCAACGGATTTCAGTAGTCACGGGGACTAGTTCCGTTTACGGTGTTTTGGAAGAAACACGTCTAACCAGTACACACCCAATTCAACCTTCCGAAGCCAGGGATCACCCTCGGCAACGTTCAAGAAAAACCTTGAGACGGGGAGGCTACAACCTCGCGTAGCATGGGATCAAATTTCTATACGCGCGCTCTAAGGGGGTGCCCCCCCCTCTCGGTCCCAACCGGAAACACCCATGCCCCCTGACCGGATGACTGGCTTTAATCCTGGGCCAAGGTACCATCATCCCGGCCTCTCTGTTTGGTGTGTACACGGAAAGAGGTTACCAACTTACTAAACCGCATCCTGGCAAATGAAACATGTGGTAGCACGGAAGAGGGAAAGAACGATAACGTGACTCCATCCACGTTAACGTCGGAGAAAGTCGGATGACGCAAGGCTGGTATGCTACAACAGTACCACCTTGTTGCCCTTCATGTCACCACATGATTAGGCCATCTCTCATCAGAGATCATCGCAACTTTGGAACATGCGGGGAAAAGAACGATAACGTGACTCCGTCCACGTTAACGTCGGAGAAAGTCGGATGATGCAAGGCTGGTATGCTACAACAGTACCACCTTGCTGCCCTTCATGTCACCACATGATTAGGCCATCTCTCATCGGAGATCATCGCAACTTTGGAACACGCGGGTAGTTACCTTACAAGCAACGAGGTATTTACCGACACTCATATGCCACGCACAAACTTTCAAGCAAACATGCAAAACACTTATCATATCAAATGTTCAAACATGCTTGCCTGGTTCGGAGAAGTCGGAGTCTAGCTCGGCGAAGTTCGCGGCTCCGTCACCTCTTCCGGAACCTACGGCAATCACGAAAAACGGGTACTAACGTGAAAACCAATGGGTGCACAGAAACTTCTCCAAATATTTTTCAAATAAATCCCATAAAAAACTAGACAAAATTTGAAGATTGCCAGAAAAAGAATCACTCAAAAATCCCTTTTTATTAAAAAGTTATAAAGGTTTCTGTCCAGGGACTTATCTGTAATGAAACAGAAAAGTTCCAGGGTTTTAACTGAGAAAACAGAAAACGGTTCGATTGGAAATGCGCAAGCTCAAGAGGGAAAGCGTATTTGCCCGAAGGCGCCAACAGAAAACGGTTCGAGGGAGAATATAAGAGAGGCTGACATGCGGGGTCCACATGTCAGGTTTGAAAAGCTCGCCGGCGCCCGCAGACTGCGGTGGACGCCGGCGTCGAACCACGGCGAGTTAGGAGGATCGGAGGGTACCAAGAGCTTCAGCGTGTTCTTCCGCGTCGGTGGGTGGTGGACTCGACCAACGGGGAGCACCACGTCGACGGCGACACTATCTCCGGCGGACGGCGGCTCGGGTGATGGTGGGGAACTCCGGTGGAGGGCTGCAAACTTCGAATTGAAGCGCGGGTCAGAGAGAGGGATGCATAGTGAAGCTACTGGCAAGAGAAGGGAGGCGGAGGTGCACACACGGGGGCGAATCGAGCTGGATCCCGTGGCGGGTCGCGGCGGCCGGAGTCGAGGAAGGAGACCTCCTCGGGGCTCTTCCAGTGGCTAGGCGTGCTCTAGGTGGAGTGCAGGGATGGTGGGTGCTTGAGTTGAAGCTCGGGGCCTCTATTTATAGGCGGATCGACGGGGTGGGCGTGAACGGAGAATCTCCGGCGAGCGATTACGGCGATGCAGTGGATTGGCAGGAGGTTTGAGTGGCCAGGCAGCATCAGTGGAGGTTACTGGTGTCATTCCACAGCTAAACGGAGTTGGTCTTGGCGTAATGGTGTCGGTCCACGGTGAGATGGCCGCACGGGCTCGACGGCGGCAGAGAGCGCGCTCCGCGCCCTGCGGTTCACGACGAGAGCGGCAGCGCGTTCGGGGGAGTGGAAGGCCACGCGGCGAGCTCCGGTGGCTTGGGCGGCGCTGGGTGGCGCCGTCAGCGCCGTGCCTCCCGCTGGCGGCCGCAAAGCCGCCGCTGGCATCGGTCACGGGGCGGCGCACCTTCTGCTGCTCGTCGTCGACGTCCGCAAGGTGCCAGGCGTTCGTGCGGTGCAGGAACAAGGGGGAGGGGACGAGGAGCAAGGCGACACAGTGGCACTGGTGAGATCGACGTCGGGTTCTGAAGAAAACGACAGTGCACTGCAATGTTCTCTGAACTTAACTGAAACTTGACATTGACAATGCACTGCAGGTGTTCGACAGAAAGATTTGGCTATGAGATAAATTTTTCTGGGGCTGTAACTTGGTGAGGTGACCACTCAATGCACCCAGAGGCTGCCTGATTTTACTTGGAATTTTTGGAGAAGGATTTGAATGAATTTCACCAAATTTGACAAATCTGGTCCAAACTTGCGGCAAGTGTAGTTTGAAAAATTTGAACTGAAGACCAGTGGATCTTCATGGATCTTGGTTGAGGGTTCAAAGGACTAGGGAGGAGAGTTGGTTTGGGGGCAAAAATCAAAACAGAAAGTAGAGCTCCTTTGTAAATCACCAATGGATAGAATAGAAGACAGAAATTTATTTGAATAAGATTTAAATGGAAAATAAACATAGGGGAGGTTCAACTTGCTGGATTAGATGCCAAACATGATCCAAAGATGAGGGGAGGGTTAGGAGAGAGTATTTGCACTAAGGCCATGGCAAGAGGGAAATGTTGAAAGTGGTAAAGGACTATTCCAAAAGCCATAGTGCAAATTTCAAAGAGATTTTCAAAAGGCACTTTCCCAAGTGAAAAGTATTTTGTCTTGAGTCCAAATGAAAAGCAAGAACCTCCAAGACCAAAGACAGATCTTGGGTGAATCCAATTAAAACTTTTGCCATAAAAAAATATTTGAAAGGGAGAGTTCTTTTGAAAAAAAAAATTTAAATCACCTCCCTCAAGTCAAATAAAAATCTTTTGAAAAATCCAAATAAAAACTTGGGTGTCACAACACCTACCCCCTTAGGAAAAATCTCGTCCTCGAGATTTCTGCTGATCCTCAAATAGATATGGATACTCTGCCCGGAGGAAATCTTCCCTTTCCCATGTAGCTTCATCCTCAGTGTGGTTGCTCCACTGAACCCTGAAAAATCTTGTCATTTTCTGACGGGTCCTTCTTTCAGATTCCTCCAATATCTTTACCGACCTTTCTCTGTAGGTGAGATCTGGCTGCATATCAATGTTCTCATGAGGTACATGCTTATCCGGGTTACTCACACATTTCCTCAACTGTGAGACGTGAAATACGTCATGGACGTCTGACAGTTCCTTGGGTAGGTCTAGTTGGTAGGCTACCGTGCCTCTTCGTGCCTTTACACAAAATGGCCCAATAAATCTTGGGGCTAGCTTCCCCTTAATTTTGAACCGTTGTAGACCCCTCATAGGAGATACTCGGAGGTATACGGAATCACCGGGTTCAAAGCTGACTTCACGATGCTTCTGATCATAGTAGCTCTTTTGTCGGCTCTGTGCTGTCTTGAGTCTGTCCCTGATTTGTTTAACTTTCTCCTCGGCCTCTTTAAGCATGTCTGGGCCGAAGATACGGCTGTCACCTGTTTCTGACCAATTCAGTGGGGTACGACACCTCCGTCCGTACAATGCTTCAAAGGGTGCCATTTGTAAGCTGGCTTGGTAACTGTTGTTGTAAGCAAATTCGGCATACGGCAAACTCTCTTCCCAACTGGATCCATAGGTGAGCACACAGGCTCTTAGCATATCCTCTAGGATTTGGTTTACACGTTCCGTTTGTCCATCAGTCTGAGGGTGGTATGCTGTACTGAAAGCTAGTTGCGTGCCCAGGGCTTGTTGTAGGTGATCCCAAAATTTGGAGACGAATTGGGTGCCTCGGTCTGATATTATAGTCTTTGGGACTCCGTGCAAGCAAACTATACGGGAGAGATAAAGTTTGGCCAGTCTTTGTGTGGAGTAGGTAGTCTTCACGGGAATGAAATGAGCAACCTTGGTTAGTCGGTCTGTGATGACCCATATGGCGTCATTCCCACGTTGTGATCGGGGTAGTCCAACGATGAAATCCATTCCTATTTCATCCCATTTCCACTCCGGTATCCTGTTTGGCTGGAGTAGCCCTGCTGGCTTTTGATGCTCGGCCTTGATGCGCTGACATGAATCGCAACAAGCAATAAATGTGGCTATATCTCTTTTCATACCGTGCCACCAAAATCTTTCCTGAATGTCCTTGTACATTTTGGTTCCTCCAGGATGGATCGAGTATGGAGCGGTGTGGCTTTCGGTTAAGATTTGTTGCTTGAGTTCCTCAATGTTTGGTACGCAAAGTCTGTCTCCGTACCATAGTGTCCCTTCACTGTCGGTGACGAACTCTGAAGCCTTACCAAGGTTCATTTTCTTCTTTATGCCTTCGATGCTGGGATGTCCCTGTTGAGCCTTCTTAATTTGTTCCACCAGGGTGGGTTGTATCTCTAGATTTGACACGGTGCCCTCAGAAACTAACATCATGTTGAGCCTAGTGAACTCTTGTTGAAACTCAGGCCTCAAGTTTTGCGGACCGTCATTGTCCGGGCTGGGGTTTCGACTAAGGGCATCTGCCACTACATTTGCTTTCCCTGGATGGTAGTGAATGCCGACATCATAGTCCTTGACCAATTCCAACCAGCGTCGTTGGCGTAAATTTAGCTCTGGCTGTGTGAAGATATATTTGAGGCTCTTATGGTCCGTGTATATTTCACAGCGATTCCCCAACAGAAAGTGCCTCCACTCCTTGAGTGCATGAGTAACTGCTGCTAGCTCCAAGTCATGTGTTGGGTAATTTTCCTCATGTTTTCGCAGCTGCCGTGAGGCATATGCGACTACTTTGCCATCCTGCATTAGTACACATCCGAGACCTTTTTGGGACGCGTCACAATACACTTCAAAGCTCTTGTGTATGTCTGGCACAGTTAAGACCGGTGCGGTTGTCAGCTTCTTCTTGAGTTCTTGGAAGCTTTTCTCGCATGCTTCCGTCCATACAAATTTCTTGTCCTTCTTGAGCAACTGTGTTATAGGTTTTGCCACAGTGGAGAATCCTTTAATAAATCTTCTGTAATATCCGGCCATTCCTAGGAAACTCCGCACATCAGTAACGTTGGCGGGTGGCTTCCAGTCCAGTATGGCCTTGACTTTTTCTGGGTCTACGGCCACGCCTTCTTGGTTCAGTATATGGCCTAAGAAACCAACTTGTCTTAGCCAAAATTCGCACTTGCTAAATTTGGCGTACAACTGATGTTTCCTCAATTCTCCCAAAACAATTCTGAGGTGCTCAGCATGCTCTTCTGGTGTCCTGGAGTAAACCAGAATATCGTCAATGAATACCACCACAAATTTGTCCATGAATTTCATGAACACTTTGTTCATGAGGTGGACGAAATATGCGGGGGCATTCGTTAGTCCAAAAGGCATCACTGTAAACTCGTATAACCCATATCTGGAAGTGAATGCTGTCTTGGGGATATCTTCTGTCCGTACTTTCAATTGGTGATATCCCGATCTCAAATCAATCTTTGAGAATACCTTGGCTTGTGCGAGCTGGTCAAACAAATCATTTATCCGTGGCATCGGATATTTGTTTTTGATGGTGACCATATTGAGGGCTCGATAGTCTATACACAGTCTCAGTGTCCCATCCCTTTTCTTTGCGAACAACACAGGCGAACCCCAAGGTGAGGAGCTGGCTCGAATAAATCCTTTGTCCAATAATTCTTTTATCTGCTTCTTCAACTCTACCAATTCTGAGGGTGCCATCCTATATGGCTTCTTATAGATGGGAGCGGTGCCAGGTGCTAGTTCGATGCTGAATTCTATCTCTCGGTCTGGTGGCATGCCTGGTAGTTCTTCAGGGAACACATCAGGAAACTCGCATACCACTGGAACTTTTCTCAATTCTGCAATGTCCATTTTGTTCAGTTTTGGTTGCTGTGATCGTGGCCTTTCTTGAGCGGAAACTCTTATTGTCTTGCCGTGATGGTGAGTGAGAATCACTGTCCGATTGAAACAGTCGATGAATCCTTTGTTGGTGGTCAACCAGTCCATCCCTAAAATGACATCCAGTCCCTTACTCTCCAACACGATGAGATTCGCGTGGAATTGTAGTCCTTCGAACTCAATGACCACTCCTCGGCAGTAACCCTGAGCGATTTGCTTATTTTCGGGGGACTTGATGATCATAGATTTTTCCAAGGGAAGTATCGGAAAATCATGTTGCAAAACAAAACTCTTCGAAACGAACGAATGGGAAGCTCCAGAATCAAACAAAACCGTGGCAGGTACTGTGTTGACAGGGAACGTACCGAGCACGATGTCTGGGGCATTCTGCGCCTCTTCCCTGGTCACATGGTTCAGGTGACCCTTCCTGTGGTTGTTGTTGGGGTTGAAATTGTTGCGCTTGGGGGCTGGATTGTTCCCACCATTGTTTGGCTTGGGTGCCGGGTTCTTTGGCTTTGGGCACTGTTTAGCATAATGCCCTTCTTGACCACAAGCATAGCAGGTGACCCCTGGACGGTACATGTACTCCTTGTCCCTGGCATGAAACTGTCCGACGGGCCTTGGTTCAGTAGTCGTGGGTCTCCTTGTGTCTGTCCGTGGAACCTCAGTCCTGCTTCGGTTGTTGCGAGCAAGAGTCGTCTTGTCCCTCTTTCGCTTACGGATATCTTCCAGACTACGGCACTCATTCTCCAAGGTAATGGCCTTGTCCACCAGAGTCTTAAAATCCGGAAAGGTGTGTACAATCAGTTGGCATCTTAGTGCTGGTGCCAGGCCGTCCAGGAATTTTTCCATCTTCTTATTTTCTGTCATGTGCTCGTCGTAGGCATAACGAGACAGCTGGGTAAACTGACCATTGTATTCTGTCACTGACATGCCTCTCTGCTTCAGGTCATCAAACTCCCTCTTCTTGATCTTTAGGATGCTCCTGGGGATGTGTGCCCCACGGAAGCCTTCCTTGAACTCTTCCCAGGTGATGTTGTGTTCACTGGGATGCATGTGTAGGAAATTTTCCCACCATGCTGCAGCTGCTCCAGTAAGGTAGTGTGGTGCATAAAGCACCTTCTCATGATCTGAACACTGAGCAATGATCAGCTTCCTTTCAATGTCACGAAGCCAATCATCGGCTTCCAGCGGCCTATCGGTGTGAGCAAAAGTTGAGGGGCGAGTCTTCTGTAACTCAGATAACTTGGAATGCTGTTGATAGGGCTCACGGTGGTTTCCCATATTGATGACATGATTCATCATCTCTCGGTGCTGTTGCTGGCTTTGCTCGAAGAGACGGCATACTTGAGACAGGGCTGCTTCGCTGTCGTGTTGACTGGACTGACCCTGAGTGAAATTGTTGCTAGTCTGTGTCCCGTAAACCTCTTCTGGCTGATTGGGCATGGAGCGAGTCCACGGACGAGACATTTTTCCAGTCTGGGGTATTATTTTGCAAAACCCATGAGAAAAAAAACTGTGTAGCACAAGGAAAACTTTGCAAAGGCAACAATTTAAAAGACCTCAAGGTTTTTCAAGAAAACATAAGCGATTTTGCATGGAGAAGAACTGCTTAGCAACTATCTTACATGCGAAAAGCAAACACACGATACAGCACTCAGGATGCGCGTACACATCCTGACATGTTATTTAGACTAGCGTACTACTCCGGAAGGCAGCAAACACACCAATACAAACTAGCGTACAGATAAAACAGCACATCATACAAGCAGACATAACGCGCGGCTACTCGATGCTCTCAGTCGGAGATGGTGAAGATTTCCTTTCCCTTGCCGATGGCAAGACTCAGCGGTCCAGGAGAATCCACCTCCACCTCCTCTCTAGCTGGCTCCTGGCGCACAACGCTGCGCTGCGGTGATGGTGCGGGGGCGACTGGTGGTAGAGCGGGTGCGGCAGGCGGTGCGGCTCTGACTGGAGTGGGGGTGATGACTCGGTCGAACTCCTCAGTGGTAGGCAGACGGCGAGCAGTGGCCAAAACGGCCGGTGCATACGAGGCTGAAGACGAGACGAATGTCAGAGGCGGCGCCGTGTTGAGAAGCTCCTTCCTGCTGGCAGGACCGCCCCGGACTAAGTCCATGCGGGCAGCCACAAGATCGTCCACGAGGTTGTCGAAAGACTCCTCCAGAGCCTTGAGATACTCCACAACCATCTCGATGGCTTCATCTCGCTCTCCCCGATGGCAGGCGAACGCATAGTGGCTGGTGTATGGCACATGGCATGGGAGGTAGCGGTACCGACGAGTCTTCATCGTAGGAAGAATGTCCCGAAGGCAAGCTATCGCCTCACGGGCAGCCATCTGCATGGCATGCCTCTCCGTAGGCATGGCCCTTCCCACAAAACGGAAGTGGCGAGCTGCAGAACATCCTCCCTTGAATTGTACCACAGCTTGGTGCATAGACACATCGTCACTGAGCTTGTGCTGGTAGAGCGTGAACTCCGGGCGAGCTGCTGGCCCGATCGCGAGCTTGGTGATGGAGACGAGGAGCTTGACAAACCCCTCGGGCACGTTTGTGAACACTCGATTCTCACAGCTGCTGCCAGCCATCTACAAAAGTAGGCAAAAATTCTGAGTAGTCATGTCATAAATTTATGATGACCAACAGAAAATAGCTACAATTGCAAAAAGCTGAAAAAGCACAAAAAAACGCTAATAACCGATTAGCGATCGCACCTAGTGGCTTCCTACAGTCAACCTGGCTCTGATACCAAGCTTGTCACGACCGGTTTTTCAATAATATAATTATTGAGAGACCAATCCCTTTTACGAACCGGTAAGGAAGAATTCCTTCTCACTGGTAGACAATATCATGGTCACAGAAGAAAAGTACCAGGAGTACTAAATATAATACAAGGTTGAGCGGAGACTGCCCAACAATTTATTACATGCACGCCGATAAAACAAGACGGCGGATAGGGTGGCATACTACTAACTCACGATAATAACGGTGGTGGAAATATCACCGCGAAGCGAGTGATATGACTCCTGAAGACTACAGCTCTTCGAGCGTCGGAGTGAGGCTCGAGGAGACTTATTGCGGGTGGCGGAAGCGTATATAATACAAGTGACCAATATCCGGGATCGCGCAGGACTGACTGGGACTCCTCTAGGCGTCGGACGCGCTATCAAACTCTTCATCCAAGAGATCGCCTTCGTCAACATCTGGCCAAATCAACAAGCCAGGTGAGTACTATGAAAGTACTCGCAAGACAGTTCGGACATAAGATATAACAAATGTAAACATGAAGCATATGAACAATTTATCCAGTGCGTTCAGACATAGAGATAATAAATACTGGGTGCCAAGCGAGGGTCTGAATGACGCCTCGAGCGGAAACTGCAGAATAGTAATACTGGTGCCAAACGAGGGTCTGAATGACTCCTCGAGAGGAAACTGCGAGAATAATAATGCTGGTGCCAAACGAGGGTCTGAATGACTCCTCGAGAGGAAACTGTGAGATTAATAATGCTGGTGCCAAACGAGGGTCTGAATGACTCCTCGAGAGGAAACTGCGAGAATAATAATGCTGGTGCCAAACGAGGGTCTGAATGACTCCTCGAGAGGAAACTGCGAGAATAATAATGCCACAGTCGGGCGTCGGGGCGACACCACATAAAGGGCTTATAACAGAAAATAAAGGCAGTGCGTGCCACAGTCGGACGTCTGAGCGACATCACATAAAGGGCTTATATTTAAAGTAAGAAACAACAGACACGCCGCAGTCGGACGTCTGAGCGACGTCACATAAAGGGCTTATATTGTAGCTCAATAATACAATAGTTCGGGAACATAAATTATCACAAGTACGAGACGAATAAAAATTTAGTCCATCCACAGGAATAATAATTAAACTGGATTTACCACTTGAGCTTGTTCACCGGGGACAAGTTTTCCACGCGGATAGATATGGATATACTGATTACACTACTTGATCATGGATACGATGACTTGGAAGGAATTGACTCTGCAGAGTTTGTACTTAACCACAGCCAACGGATTTCAGTAGTCACGGGGACTAGTTCCGTTTACGGTGTTTTGGAAGAAACACGTCTAACCAGTACACACCCAATTCAACCTTCCGAAGCCAGGGATCACCCTCGGCAACGTTCAAGAAAAACCTTGAGACGGGGAGGCTACAACCTCGCGTAGCATGGGATCAAATTTCTATACGCCCGCTCTAAGGGGGTGCCCCCCCCCCCTCTCGGTCCCAACCGGAAACACCCATGCCCCCTGACCGGATGACTGGCTTTAATCCTGGGCCAAGGTACCATCATCCCGGCCTCTCTGTTTGGTGTGTACACGGAAAGAGGTTACCAACTTACTAAACCGCATCCTGGCAAATGAAACATGTGGTAGCACGGAAGAGGGAAAGAACGATAACGTGACTCCATCCACGTTAACGTCGGAGAAAGTCGGATGACGCAAGGCTGGTATGCTACAACAGTACCACCTTGTTGCCCTTCATGTCACCACATGATTAGGCCATCTCTCATCAGAGATCATCGCAACTTTGGAACATGCGGGGAAAAGAACGATAACGTGACTCCGTCCACGTTAACGTCGGAGAAAGTCGGATGATGCAAGGCTGGTATGCTACAACAGTACCACCTTGCTGCCCTTCATGTCACCACATGATTAGGCCATCTCTCATCGGAGATCATCGCAACTTTGGAACACGCGGGTAGTTACCTTACAAGCAACGAGGTATTTACCGACACTCATATGCCACGCACAAACTTTCAAGCAAACATGCAAAACACTTATCATATCAAATGTTCAAACATGCTTGCCTGGTTCGGAGAAGTCGGAGTCTAGCTCGGCGAAGTTCGCGGCTCCGTCACCTCTTCCGGAACCTACGGCAATCACGAAAAACGGGTACTAACGTGAAAACCAATGGGTGCACAGAAACTTCTCCAAATATTTTTCAAATAAATCCCATAAAAAACTAGACAAAATTTGAAGATTGCCAGAAAAAGAATCACTCAAAAATCCCTTTTTATTAAAAAGTTATAAAGGTTTCTATCCAGGGACTTATCTGTAATGAAACAGAAAAGTTCCAGGGTTTTAACTGAGAAAACAGAAAACGGTTTGATTGGAAATGCGCAAGCTCAAGAGGGAAAGCGTATTTGCCCGAAGGCGCCAACAGAAAACGGTTCGAGGGAGAATATAAGAGAGGCTGACATGCGGGGTCCACATGTCAGGTTTGAAAAGCTCGCCGGCGCCCGCAGACTGCGGTGGACGCCGGCGTCGAACCACGGCGAGTTAGGAGGATCGGAGGGTACCAAGAGCTTCAGCGTGTTCTTCCGCGTCGGTGGGTGGTGGACTCGACCAACGGGGAGCACCACGTCGACGGCGACACTATCTCCGGCGGACGGCGGCTCGGGTGATGGTGGGGAACTCCGGTGGAGGGCTGCAAACTTCGAATTGAAGCGCGGGTCAGAGAGAGGGATGCATAGTGAAGCTACTGGCAAGAGAAGGGAGGCGGAGGTGCACACACGGGGGCGAATCGAGCTGGATCCCGTGGCGGGTCGCGGCGGCCGGAGTCGAGGAAGGAGACCTCCTCGGGGCTCTTCCAGTGGCTAGGCGTGCTCTAGGTGGAGTGCAGGGATGGTGGGTGCTCGAGTTGAAGCTCGGGGCCTCTATTTATAGGCGGATCGACGGGGTGGGCGTGAACGGAGAATCTCCGGCGAGCGATTACGGCGATGCAGTGGATTGGCAGGAGGTTTGAGTGGCCAGGCAGCATCAGTGGAGGTTACTGGTGTCATTCCACAGCTAAACGGAGTTGGTCTTGGCGTAATGGTGTCGGTCCACGGTGAGATGGCCGCACGGGCTCGACGGCGGCAGAGAGCGCGCTCCGCGCCCTGCGGTTCACGACGAGAGCGGCAGCGCGTTCGGGGGAGTGGAAGGCCACGCGGCGAGCTCCGGTGGCTTGGGCGGCGCTGGGTGGCGCCGTCAGCGCCGTGCCTCCCGCTGGCGGCCGCAAAGCCGCCGCTGGCGTCGGTCACGGGGCGGCGCACCTTCTGCTGCTCGTCGCCGACGTCCGCAAGGTGCCAGGCGTTCGTGCGGTGCAGGAACAAGGGGGAGGGGACGAGGAGCAAGGCGACACAGTGGCACTGGTGAGATCGACGTCGGGTTCTGAAGAAAACGACAGTGCACTGCAATGTTCTCTGAACTTAACTGAAACTTGACATTGACAATGCACTGCAGGTGTTCGACAGAAAGATTTGGCTATGAGATAAATTTTTCTGGGGCTGTAACTTGGTGAGGTGACCACTCAATGCACCCAGAGGCTGCCTGATTTTACTTGGAATTTTTGGAGAAGGATTTGAATAAATTTCACCAAATTTGACAAATCTGGTCCAAACTTGCAGCAAGTGTAGTTTGAAAAATTTGAACTGAAGACCAGTGGATCTTCATGGATCTTGGTTGAGGGTTCAAAGGACTAGGGAGGAGAGTTGGTTTGGGGGCAAAAATCAAAACAGAAAGTAGAGCTCCTTTGTAAATCACCAATGGATAGAATAGAAGACAGAAATTTATTTGAATAAGATTTAAATGGAAAATAAACATAGGGGAGGTTCAACTTGCTGGATTAGATGCCAAACATGATCCAAAGATGAGGGGAGGGTTAGGAGAGAGTATTTGCAGTAAGGCCATGGCAAGAGGGAAATGTTGAAAGTGGTAAAGGACTATTCCAAAAGCCATAGTGCAAATTTCAAAGAGATTTTCAAAAGGCACTTTCCCAAGTGAAAAGTATTTTGTCTTGAGTCCAAATGAAAAGCAAGAACCTCCAAGACCAAAGACAGATCTTGGGTGAATCCAATTAAAAATTTTGCCATAAAAAAAATATTTGAAAGGGAGAGTTCTTTTAAAAAAAAATTAAATCACCTCCCTCAAGTCAAATAAAAATCTTTTGAAAAATCCAAATAAAAACTTGGGTGTCACAGTCGTCGGCAGACGCTACAGCGTGAGCACGCCCCCATGCTTCAGGCTCTCAGGGTGAGGGCCAACGGAGCACTGGGCGTCATCTGCGAGGAGAACGTCCCTCATCCCCGCGTGGAAGATTACGCCAGCCACCTCCGCTTCTTTACTGAACTCGTGAACCACCTGGAGGACCAGGCTGTGAGGGCTCGCGAGCTTGTTGAGGAGAGGAGTCAAGGCCTCCTTGGGCACGCATTCTCACGCGTCTTCAGTCATCTTCAGAACCTCGACCCCCACTTCGACTTTGACGCCGCCATAGCCCCAGTGCACGGGGCTATCCGGGACAACTTGTCGCACTGGGTGGACAATCACGTGGACGCTTTGGTCAGGGCGTTCGCCGCCGAGGACGACGCGGTGGTGGTCGCGGCGGACGAAGATGGCGCGGTCGACGACAGCAAAGACGACGCTAGTGACAGCGCTAGCAGCGCGTACGAGAGCAACCAGGGCGACGATGTGAGTAGCATGTCCAGTTAAAGCCTACATTCGTTTGCTTGAGCCTACACGCAAAGACATGGACACGGCCCCGCAGGGCGTGAGAGCATTTTGGAGGGCAAGCCCCTCGTATATGTAAATTAATGTTCTATCTTTTGAGCCGGACCTGAAACGCGATTTTGCGAGCTTGTGAGTGTTGGGGAACGTAGTAATTTCAAAAAATTTCCTACGCACACGCAAGATCATGGTGATGCATAGCAACGAGAGGGGAGAGTGTTGTCCACGTACCCTCGTAGACCGACAGCGGAAGCGTTATCACAACGCGGTTGATGTAGTCGTACGTCTTCACGATCCGACCGATCAAGTACCGAACGTACGGCACCTCCGAGTTCTACACACGTTCAGCTCGATGACGTCCCTCGAACTCCGATCCAGCCGAGTGTTGAGGTGGAGTTTCGTCAGCACGACGGCGTGGTGACGATGATGATGTTCCACCGACGCAGGGCTTCGCCTAAGCTCCGCAACGGTATTATCGAGGTGTAATATGGTGGAGGGGGGCACCGCACACGGCTAAGAGATCTCAAGGATCAATTGTTGTGTCCTTGGGGTGCCCCCTGCCCCCGTATATAAAGGAGCAAGGGGGAGGCAGCCGGCCAAGGGGAGAGGCGCGCCATAGGGGGGGAGTCCTACTCCCACCGGGATTAGGACTCCTCCTTTCCTTGTGGGAGTAGGAGAAGGGAAGGGGGAAGGAGAAAGAAGGAAGGGTGCGCCCCCCCCTTCCCTAGTCCAATTCGGACCAGACCATGGGGAGGGGTGCGGCCACCTTTTGAGGCCTTTCTCTCCTTTCCCGTATGGCCCATTAAGGCCCAATACGAATTCCCGTAACTCTCCGGTACTCCGAAAAATACCCGAAACACTCGGAACCTTTCCGAAGTCCGAATATAGTCGTCCAATATATCGGTTTTTACGTCTCGACCATTTCGAGACTCCTCGTCATATCCCCGATCTCATCCAGGACTCCGAACTCCTTCGGTACATCAAAACTCAATAAAACTGTCATCGTAACGTTAAGCGTGCGGACCCTACGGGTTCGAGAACTATGTAGACATGACCGAGACACGTCTCCGGTCAATAACCAATAGCGGGACCTGGATGCCCATATTGGCTCCCACATATTCTACGAAGATCTTTATCGGTCAGACCGCATAACAACATACGTTGTTCCCTTTGTCACCGGTATGTTACTTGCCCGAGATTTGATCATCGGTATCTCGATACCTAGTTCAATCTCGTTATCGGCAAGTCTCTTTACTCGTTCCGTAACACATCATCCCGTAACTAACTCATTAGTCACAATGCTTGCAAGGCTTATAGTGATGTGCATTACCGAGTGGGCCCAGAGATACCTCTCCGACAATTGGAGTGACAAATCCTAATCTCGAAATACGCCAACCCAACAAGTACCTTTGGAGACACCTGTAGAGCACCTTTATAATCACCCATTTACGTTGTGACGTTTGGTAGCACACAAAGTGTTCCTCCGGTAAACGGGAGTTGCATAATCTCATAGTCATAGGAACATGTATAAGTCATAAAGAAAGCAATAGCAACATACTAAACGATCGAGTGCTAAGCTAACGGAATGGGTCAAGTCAATCACGTCATTCTCCTAATGAGGTGATCTCGTTAATCAAATGACAACTTATGTCTATGGCTAGGAAACATAACCATCTTTGATTAACAAGCTAGTCAAGTAGAGGCATACTAGTGACACTCTGTTTTTCTATGTATTCACACATGTATTATGTTTCCGGTTAATACAATTCTAGCATGAATAATAAACATTTATCATGATATAAGGAAATATATAATACTTTATTATTGCCTCTAGGGCATATTTCCTTCAGTCTCCCACTTGCACTAGAGTCAATAATCTAGATTACACAGTAATGATTCTTACACCCATGGAGCCTTGGTGCTGATCATGTTTTGCTCGTGGAAGAGGCTTAGTCAACGGGTCTGCAACATTCAGATCCGTATGTATCTTGCAAATTTCTATGTCTCCCACCTGGACTAAATCCCGGATGGAATTGAAGCGTCTTTTGATGTGCTTGGTTCTCTTGTGAAATCTGGATTCCTTTGCCAGGGCAATTGCACCAGTATTGTCACAAAAGATTTTCATAGGACCCGATGCACTAGGTATGACACCTAGATCGGATATGAACTCCTTCATCCAGACTCCTTCATTTGCTGCTTCCGAAGCAGCTATGTACTCCGCTTCACATGTAGATCCCGCCACAACGCTTTGTTTAGAACTGCACCAACTGACAGCTCCACCGTTCAATGTAAATACGTATCCGGTTTGCGATTTAGAATCGTCCGGATCAGTGTCACAGCTTGCATCAACGTAACCATTTACGATGAGCTCTTTGTCACCTCCATATACGAGAAACATATCCTTAGTCCTTTTCAGGTATTTCAGGATGTTCTTGACCGCTGTCCAGTGATCCACTCCTGGATTACTTTGGTACCTTCCTGCTAGACTTATAGCAAGGCATACATCAGGTCTGGTACACAGCATTGCATACATGATAGAGCCTATGGCTGAAGAATAGGGGACATCTTTCATCTTCTCTCTATCTTCTGCAGTGGTCGGGCATTGAGTCTTACTCAACTTCACACCTTGCAATACAGGCAAGAATCCTTTCTTTGCTTGATCCATTTTGAACTTCTTCAAAACTTTGTCAAGGTATGTGCTTTGTGAAAGTCGAATTAAGCGTCTTGATCTATCTCTATAGATCTTGATGCCCAATATATACGCAGCTTCACCGAGGTCTTTCATTGAAAAACTCTTATTCAAGTATCCCTTTATGCTATCCAGAAATTCTATATCATTTCCAATCAGTAATATGTCATCCACATATAATATCAGAAATGCTACAGAGCTCCCACTCACTTTCTTGTAAATACAAGCTTCTCCAAAAGTCTGTATAAAACCAAATGCTTTGATCACACTATCAAAGCGTTTATTCCAACTCCGAGAGGCTTGCACCAGTCCATAAATGGATCGCTGGAGCTTGCACACTTTGTTAGCTCCCTTTGGATCGACAAAACCTTCTGGTTGCATCATATACAACTCTTCTTCCAGAAATCCATTCAGGAATGCAGTTTTGACATCCATTTGCCAAATTTCATAATCATAAAATGCGGCAATTGCTAACATGATTCGGACAGACTTAAGCATCGCTACGGGTGAGAAGGTCTCATCGTAGTCAATCCCTTGAACTTGTCGAAAACCTTTCGCAACAAGTCGAGCTTTATAGACAGTAACATTACCATCAGCGTCAGTCTTCTTCTTGAAGATCCATTTATTTTCAATGGCTTCCCGATCATTGGGCAAGTCAACCAAAGTCCATACTTTGTTCTCATACATGGATCCCATCTCAGATTTCATGGCCTCAAGCCATTTTGCGGAATCTGGGCTCACCATCGCTTCTTCATAGTTCGTAGGTTCGTCATGGTCTAGTAACATAACTTCCAGAACAGGATTACCGTACCACTCTGGTGCGGATCTTACTCTGGTTGATCTACGAGGTTCAGTAATAACTTGATCTGAAGTTTCATGATCATCATCATTAACTTCCTCACTAATTGGTGTAGGTGTCTCAGAAACTGGTTTCTGTGATGAACTACTTTCCAATAAGGGAGCAGGTATAGTTACCTCATCAAGTTCTACTTTCCTCCCACTCACTTCTTTCGAGAGAAACTCCTTCTCTAGAAAATTTCTGAATTTAGCAACAAAAGTTTTGCCTTCGGATCTGTGATAGAAGGTATACCCAACAGTCTCCTTTGGGTATCCTATGAAGACACATTTCTCCGATTTGGGTTCGAGCTTATCAGGTTGAAGTTTCTTCACATAAGCATCGCAACCCCAAACTTTTAAGAAACGACAACTTTGGTTTCTTGCCAAACCACAGTTCATAAGGCGTCGTCTCAACGGATTTTGATGGTGCCCTATTTAATGTGAATGCAGCCGTCTCCAAAGCATAACCCCAAAACGATAGCGGTAAATCAGTAAGAGACATCATAGATCGCACCATATCTAGTAAAGTGTGATTACGACATTTGGACACATCATTACGCTGTGGTGTTCCGGGTGGCGTGAGTTGCGAAACTATTCCGCATTGTTTCAAATGTAGACCAAACTCGTAACTCAAATATTCTCCTCCACGATCTGATCGTAGAAACTTTATTTTCTTGTTACGATGATTTTCAACTTCACTCTGAAATTCTTTGAACTTTTCAAATGTTTCAGACTTATGTTTCATTAAGTAGATATACCCATATCTGCTTAAATCATCTGTGAAGCTGAGAAAATAACGATATCCGCCATGAGCCTCAACATTCATCGGACCACATACATCTGTATGTATGATTTCCAACAAATCTGTTGCTCTCTCCATAGTTCCGGAGAACGGCGTTTTTAGTCATCTTGCCCATGAGGCACGGTTCGCAAGCATCAAGTGATTCATAATCAAGTGATTCCAAAATCCCATCAGTATGGAGTTTCTTCATGCGCTTTACACCGATATGACCTAAACGGCAGTGCCACAAATAAGTTGCACTATCATTATTAACTTTGCATCTTTTGGCTTCATTATTATGAATATGTGTATCACTACGATCGAGATCCAACAAACCATTTTCGTTGGTGTGTATGACCATAGAAGGTTTTTTATTCATGTAAACAGAACAACAATTGTTCTCTAACTTAAATGAATAACCGTATTGCAATAAACATGATCAAATCATATTCATGCTCAACGCAAACACCAAATAACACTTATTTAGTTTCAACACTAATCCCGAAAGTATAGGGAGTGTGCGATGATGATCATATCAATCTTGGAACTACTTCCAACACACATCGTCACCTCGCCTTTACTAGTCTCTGTTTATTCTGCAAATCCCGTTTTCGAGTTACTACTCTTTAGCAACTGAACCAGTATCAAATACTGAGGGGTTGCTATAAACACTAGTAAGTACACATCAATAACATGTATATCCAATATACCTTTGTTCACTTTGCCATCCTTCTTATCCACCAAATACTTGGGGCAGTTCCGCCTCCAGTGACCAGTTCCTTTGCAGTAGAAGCACTTAGTCTCAGGCTTAGGTACAGACTTGGGCTTCTTCACTTGAGTAGCAACTTGCTTGCCATTCTTTTTGAAGTTCCCCTTCTTCCCTTTGCCCTTTTCTTGAAACTAGTGGTCTCGTCAACCATCAACACTTGAAGTGGTCTCGTCGACCATCAACACTTGATGTTTTTCTTGATTTCTACCTTCGTCGATTTCAGCATCACGAAGAGCTCGGGAATTACTTTCGTCATCCCTTGCATATTATAGTTCATCACGAAGTTCTACTAACTTGGTGATGGTGACTAGAGAATTCTGTCAATCACTATTTTATCTGGAAGATTAACTCCCACTTGATTCAAGCGATTGTAGTACCCAGACAATCTGAGCACATGCTCACGAGCGATTCTCCTCCATCTTTTAGCTATAGAACTTGTTGGAGACTTCATATCTCTCAACTCGGGTATTTGCTTGAAATATTAACTTCAACTCCTGGAACATCTTATATGGTCCATGACGTTCAAAACGTCTTTGAAGTCCCGATTCTAAGCCGTTAAGCATGGTGCACTAAACTATCAAGTAGTCATCATATTGAGCTAGCCAAACGTTCATAACATCTGCATCTGCTCCTGCAATAGGTCTGTCACCTAGCGGTGCATCAAGGACATAATTTTTCTGTGCAGCAATGAGGATAATCCTCAGATCACGGATCCAATCGCATCTTTGCTACTAACATCTTTCAACTTTGCTTTCTCAAGAAACGCATTAAAATTCAACGGAACAACAGCACGGGCCATCTATCTACAATTAACATAGACAAGCAAAATACTATCAGGTACCAAGTTCATGATAAATTCAAGTTCAATTAATCATATTACTTAAGAACTCCCACTTAGATAGACATCCCTCTAATCCTCTAAGTGATCACGTGATCGATATCAACTAAACCATGTCCGATCATCACATGAGATGGAGTAGTTTCAATTGTGAACATCACTATGTTGATCATATCTACTATATGATTCACGCTCGACCTTTCGGTCTCCGTGTTCCGAGGCCATATCTGTTATATGCTAGGCTCGTCAAGTTTAACCTGAGTATTCCGCGTGTGCAACTGTTTTGCACCCGTTGTATTTGAACATAGAGCCTATCACACCCGATCATCACGTGGTGTCTCAGCACGAAGAACTTTCGCAACGGTGCATACTCAGGGAGAACACTTATACTTTGATAATTTAGTGAAGGATCATCTTATAATGCTACCGTCAAACAAAGCAAGGTAAGATGCATAAAGGATTAACATCACATGCAATCAATATAAGTGATATGATATGGCCATCATTATCTTGTGCTTGTGATCTCCATCTCCGAAACACCGTGCTTGTGATCTCCATCTCCGAAGCACCGTCATGATCACCATCGTCACCGGCGCGACACCTTGATCTCCATCGTAGCATCGTTGTCGTCTCGCCAACTTATTGCTTTTACGACTATCGCTACCGCTTAGTGATAAAGTAAAACTATTACATGGCGATTGCATTGCATACAATAAAACGACAACCATATGGCTCCTGCCAGTTGCCGATTACTCGGTTATAAAACATGATCATCTCATACAACACATTATATCACATCATGTCTTGACCATATCACATCACAACATGCCCTGCAAAAACAAGTTAGACGTCCTCTACTTTGTTGTTGCAAGTTTTACGTGGCTGCTACGGGCTTAGCAAGAACCATTCTTACCTACGCATCAAAACCACAATGATAGTTTGTCAAGTTGGTGTTGTTTTAACCTTCGCAAGGACCGGGCGTAGCCACACTTGGTTCAACTAAAGTGAGAGAGACAGACACCCGCCAGTCACCTTTAAGCAACGAGTGCTCGCAACAGTGAAACCAGTCTCGCGTAAGCGTACGCGTAATGTCGGTCCGGGCCGCTTCATCTCACAATACCGCTGAACCAAAGTATGACATGCTGGTAAGCAGTATGACTTATATCGTCCACAACTCACTTGTGTTCTACTCGTGCATAGCATCAACGCATAAAACCAGGCTCGGATGCCACTGTTGGGGAACGTAGTAATTTAAAAAAAATTCCTACGCACACGCAAGATCATGCTGATGCATAGCAACGAGAGGGGAGAGTGTTGTCCACGTACCCTCGTAGACCGACAGCGGAAGCGTTATCACAACGCGGTTGATGTAGTCGTACGTCTTCACGATCCGACCGATCAAGTACCGAACGTACGGCACCTCCGAGTTCTACACACGCTCAGCTCGATGACGTCCTCGAACTCCGATCTAGCCGAGTGTTGAGGGAGAGTTTCGTCAGCACGACGGCGTGGTGACAATGATGATGTTCCACTGACGCAGGGCTTCGCCTAAGCTCCGCAATGGTATTATCGAGGTGTAATATGGTGGAGGGGGGCACCGCACACGGCTAAGAGATCTCAAGGATCAATTGTTGTGTCCTTGGGGTGCCCCCCTGCCCCCGTATATAAAGGAGCAAGGGGGAGGCAGCCGGCCAAGGGGAGAGGCGCGCCATAGGGGGGGAGTCGGGAGTAGGACTCCTCCTTTCCTTGTGGGAGTAGGAGAAGGGAAGGGGGAAGGAGAAAGAAGGAAGGGTGCGCCCCCCTTCCCTAGTCCAATTCGGACCAGACCATGGGGAGGGGTGCGGCCACCTTTTGAGGCCTTTCTCTCCTTTCCCGTATGGCCCATTAAGGCCCAATACGAATTCCCGGAACTCTCCGGTACTCCGAAAAATACCCGAATCACTCGGAACCTTTCCGAAGTCCGAATATAGTCATCCAATATATCGGTTTTTACGTCTCGACCATTTCGAGACTCCTCGTCATATCCCCGATCTCATACGGGACTCCGAACTCCTTCGGTACATCAAAACTCAATAAAACTGTCACCGTAACGTTAAGCGTGCGGACCCTACGGATTCGAGAACTATGTAGACATGACCGAGACACGTCTCCGGTCAATAACCAATAGCGGGACCTGGATGCCCATATTGGCTCCCACATATTCTACGAAGATCTTTATCGGTCAGACCGCATAACAACATACGTTGTTCCCTTTGTCACCGATATGTTACTTGCCCGAGATTTGATCGTCGGTATCTCGATACCTAGTTCAATCTCGTTATCGGCAAGTCTCTTTACTCGTTCAGTAACACATCATCCCGTAACTAACTCATTAGTCACAATGCTTGCAAGGCTTATAGTGATGTGCATTACCGAGTGGGCCCAGAGATACCTCTCCGACAATTGGAGTGACAAATCCTAATCTCGAAATACGCCAACCCAACAAGTACCTTTGGAGACACCTATAGAGCACCTTTATAATCACCCATTTACGTTGTGACGTTTGGTAGCACACAAAGTGTTCCTCCAGTAAACGGGAGTTGCATAATCTCATAGTCATAGGAACATGTATAAGTCATGAAGAAAGCAATAGCAACATACTAAACGATCGAGTGCTAAGCTAACGGAATGGGTCAAGTCAATCACGTCATTCTCCTAATGAGGTGATCTCGTTAATCAAATGACAACTTATGTCTATGGCTAGGAAACATAACCATCTTTGATTGACGAGCTAGTCAAGTAGAGGCATACTAGTGACACTCTGTTTGTCTATGTATTCACACATGTATTATGTTTCCGGTTAATACAATTCTAGCATGAATAATAAACATTTATCATGATATAAGGAAATATATAATACTTTATTATTGCCTCTAGGGCATATTTCCTTCAGTGAGCCCCTGAGCAGGGTTGTCGCTGTGACTTACCTCGATCCCGGCAGGCCTTGAGCAGGCTTTGAGGTTGCTGATGTGCCTTTTTCCTGAGGGGAGCCCTTTAGGGGCTCACGAGGTTTTAGACCTCCCGAGGAGCCTACTGATCCACCCGAGAGAGCCTCGCGAGGAGCGAATGTCGGACTATGGCAGGGTGTGCACGCGGTGATCCTACGGTGATTATACTCTTGATCCTGGGGGGGAATTGTCACCACCCGGGCTTGCCCGAGCGCGGTCGACGCGCGCATACCACGCCCAGCCCCCGCTCACAAGGCGCTCGCAAGGGGAGGGGTAGCAGGTGTGAGCCTCGAAACAAAGCACGCAACTGAAAACACAAGAGATCAACACGAACAAGAGAAGACTCCCCCCATGCTTGACAACAAAAAAGACTTCAAGTTCAGTCAATAAAGGCGGCGAATCGACTTATGGAAAAAGGGATGAAAGCAAATGGCCGCGTCTGGCACCTAGCTAGTCTTCTTGTCTTCCCACCAGCGTGGAGCTAAGTGCTTTCACTGGATGTGAGCATAGTCATTGGGGGAAAGTGTCGACGGCCAGCGGAGCATGGTGCTTCCACTAGGACGTGGGCTGGAGCCCCCGAGGCTCGAGGGCGGCACTCCGGAGACTCCGGGGCGTGTACAACTCCACTCATTATTACGTGAGAGTGTCACGAGCGGAGACCTTCACTGGCGCGAGCCTTGCTTCATATCGCCAGGCGAGGGTCCCGCCCTATGCCACCTCGACCACCATTGGGACGTCCGGAAACTAGGACGAGACCAAGGGGCAAGAGGGACACTAGCGGCGCCCTCGGCGACCACGGGCCCTCTGCCAGGGGAAAAGGGCTCGCCGGCACCTCCCCCAGCAGAGGACCTACCTCCGTGCAGCGCCCTGCTCCGCGCGGTGCAGGGGAGGCCCTGGCTCCTGGCCCCTCCCGCGCAGCCCCCAGTGCGCCACTCCTGCCAGGAGGGGGGCCATCGGCCCGGGGCTCCCGACCGCTGCTGCGACCTGGTTCACCTGCAGCCTAAGGTTAGCGTAAGCATGCTCCGGAGAAACCGGTGGTACCCTACTGTCGTCGCGCTGATGGGGTCGGTGAAGCCTCCAGGCAGCTCGTGGAAGACCCCAGTCTCGGGCGTTCTGCCTTCCCATCCTGGCTTGGGGAACGAGCTCGGGCCTGCTCCTGGTGTGTACTACAGATCCATCATGCGGGGCACGTAGGCATCCATGTCCACCGTGCCGAAGCCATTGGTTGGGTGTTCCACGCCTTGGGCCACTGGCCGCGACGCCTGGCCTGTGTCCTGGCACGGCCTCGCAGGGGACCGACAGCGCTTGTTACTCCTGGAGGTGGCGCTGTCATGGTAGGACGCGTGGCGCCGGGGACCATGCTGATGTCGTCGGGTCCCCCCGACGCTCCGGCAGGCGCGCGAGCTCGTCTGGGCCTTGCGCGTGCCTCTGCCACAACCTGAGGCATGGGCAAGGAGGAGAAGGGCGCCGTACCTCTGCAAGCAGCGTCGAGCAGTTTGGCGACACGCTCCAAGAGTGCGTCGCGGCCGCTCTCCGCCAACCTGCACCGCAGCAGCTCCCGCGCCATGATGAGTGCAGCTTGCATGTTCGCCTGCTCCCGCCGGGTATGCGGTGCCGTCGCCACGGCGTACCCTGAAGATCGTGTGGTGGCACGCGTACGCCGTGGTGCAAGGGCGGACGGCGCCGACCCGCACCGCCCGCGTCCGGCGGTGTTGGGCGGTGTACGTGTCGCCTGGAGCGCGGAGTTGAGGTCTTCTTGGGCGGACGACGCCGCTCGGGCGGGCCAGGCAGCCCAGTGCTCGGCGTGAGCCCTCGAACCGTCAGCCATTAGAGCCGCGGGGTGATGGCGAGCCAATCGACGGAAGAGAGGCTTAGGTGCACCCCTACCTGGCGCGCTAAATGTCGAATTACGGGTTCCGCAGACCCTTGAGAGGTTCGAACTCTGGGGTGCGCAAGAATAACTCTCTTTCTCTCTCTCCTCAGCTCGCTTGCTCAACGATCCCACGGCCTAGCTCGACGAACCCAAAGAACAAGAGACACAGAGATTTATCCTGGTTCGGGCCACCTTGCGGTGTAATACTCTACTCCAGCTTTGTGGTGGATTGCCTCGAAGGGCTGAGGATGAAGTAGTACAGTGGATGAACAGCCTCCGGAGGTGAGGTGTTCTTGAGCTCGATGAGCTGGTGGGTGTGAGGACAATCTGAATGATATGTCCCCCTCTATGGTGGTGGCTAAGTCCTATTTAAAGGGGCCTTGGTCCTCTTCCCAAATGTTAGGCGGGAAGGGATCCCACAACGGCCAAGTTTGAAGGGAGACAACTAGTACAAGCTATCCTGACAAAAGTAATCCTCACCTGCAAAAGGCTCTGGTGGTGACGCTGCCGTGGGCTCCGCGATGACCTCCGTCCTGCCGTCCTGGCGGTCTTGGTCTTGTTGCACCGATATGGAAACCTTTGCCTGATTTCTCGGGACCCCGCGCCTGCGCTTGCCTCCTTAGCACCAAAGAGGAAACTGGTACACTGTGCCCGCTGGCGCCTGCCTGGCCTTGGTCGTCATGGCTCACATCATGTGCACCTCGCGAGGTGCCCCTTGCATAGATATCTCCGCTCCTCGGGAGCCAGCCTTGTGCGATTGCCCCCAGGGAGGTCTTGGTGTCCTCCGCCTCGTGAGGGTCTTGAGCTGTTGCTGCTGAAGCTGGGCCGTACCGGGCAGTTGATGGAGCCAGGCCGCGGGCCGCAGGCAGGCAAGTCTGGGCACCCCCGGTCCCAGAACGCCGACACCTTTGGAAAGTAGCATCATACACGGTAAATAGACAGATGAATCTCATCTGGGAAACTGCAGAAGTGGAAGGCAAATATTGAGCCTTCAGTGATGTTGAATGTCCTTACAACTTTAGGCCAGTGGCTATGGATAATTGCCCGCCCAACCTTCGTCCTCTTCAGCAAGACTTCAAATATTGTACCGTGGGTGTTGAATGAATACCTTCCTCGCCTCTTGACCATGCAGGTGGTTTGAGAGGTAATCATCGGTGAACTGCTTTGAAAAGTACTGAAAACAAAGATATGCATAAATCACTGTTATAAATTTTGAAATGGCGCAAGGGGTAAAAACAAGGTAAAAGAGTTAGTACCATCCTATAGTTGACTGATGTCTTCTTCATTGTGCAAACAAAGATCTTGCTGTTATTCGTCGCAAGTTTCTTCATCCTAACAATCTTTCTGAGTTTCTTAACTTGACTGATATTCATGGACATCTCATTTCCCCATATCCAAAATGGGTCGAATAGTGGGTCTAAGCCACTGATAGCAGGACCTACATGTGCAAGACCAAATTGTAAGAAACCTAAGTATTAGAATGATTCCTGCAACTGCACAATAATGTGTTGTTAGCCAAAGGACCATGCTTGAACAAACCTCAATGGTAAACCGCAGTGTCTCCATTGTTTCCCTGCAACACACATAAGGAAGATCTTGATCAGGTTAACTGAGAGTTGCCATACTATCAGTAGAATATGTATTGAGTACAGCCAAATTTGATTTATTTCACATGCATAACAATACAAAATTTTACCCACGGCAAATGAAAATCAAATTGCAGAACTGAACCAAGCAGTTAAATGGATAGCAGACCAAATGAACCAAAATAGTTAACTGAGCACGACATTGCAGAATAGAAACATGTACTAGAAGATAAGACAGTTAACAAAACAAAGAATGCTTGAGAACAGTACTATGAAATGTAGCAATTGTTGGACCAAAGTGTTAACTAAACATTACATTTCAGAGGATCAAACTGTTAACTGAACATCAGATTGCATATTAACATTACAGAGGACAAATCACTAGAAGGCACTGGCGGTGGCCTCGAGAAAACAGCACGAACTGTATTTTAAAGTAGACAACCGCGTGGCGGTGTCGACGGTGGCCTCGAAGACGAGGTGCTCCTCCAAGATCTGGCAGTCGGCACGCATGGCAGCCATAGCGACCTCGTGCGCGCGTGTGGCCGCATGCTACTGAGCTCCACGTTATACTGCGTGCAAAATGGTTGTGGGCGGCGCTTAATTGGAGGAGAGGGACAGTGCTTTCGGCAGAAGGTGTAGCGTCGTCGGTCGGGGAGTGTAGGACGGGAAAGGAGGAGGATGGTGTGGGTGGGGTGTGGATTACCTGACCATATCGACGAGGCCGCGTAGCAAGAATAAGGGTCAGCGGCGAGGAGGCCGCGCAACAAGAAGAAGGGTCACCGGCATGGAGGCGGCGCTGCAAGAAGAAGGGTCGCCGGCGAGGAGGTGGCGCTGCAAGAAGAAGGGTAGCTAGCGAGGAGGCGGCGCTGCAAGAAGAAGGGTCGCTAGCGAGGAGGCTGAGCTGCCAGTAAGCAACGGTGAAGGTTTGAACTTGGAAAGCAAGGAGGAATAGTGTAAATGTGGCTTTTGGTGGGAGGGAGGGGGCGGGGAGATAGATATTTCCGAGGTGGCAAAAAATTTCGCTCGGTGCCGCGAGAAACTGGTGCGCAAGTGTGGTTTAAGCGGGGGCGGTGGACTGTAGACGACGAAGCTTCCTGCATAAGCCAGACAAGACGGTGCGCCAAGATATTTTATATCGCATCTCACACGATTCTTTCTAGTAAACTGTTTGTGGTATACCTGATTTTTTCACTATGTTTTGGAAGACAAAATGGTGTTACGGAGGGAAGGGATGGTGTTTGAATTGCTAGAACATTCACGTACAGTGAACATGCAACTAGTACATGAGTATCGTGTTTAAATTTGGAATTATTCTGGGTTCGTCTGGCATTTTTATGCATTAATTGAGTTTCTTGGCGTTTAATGTGCATAATTGAAATTTGAACTACAAGCACATGCTCCAGTGCACCCAAGTCTGTTGAAAAATCACATGTGTGTCTTTGGGTGAATTGATAGGTCCCATGCAAGAAATGGGAATGAAATTCAAACATCTGGGCGTCGTGGCTCGGCCGGAAAGATTGAGAAACTTGGTTTTTTAATTCCTGTAAATCCAAAACACGCCTGAAAATCATGAAACTTGACATGGTGTCATGACATGGCACCAACATGCTGCAGTAAATTTTTGGGCCGAATTGGGACAAGCTTTGGTATAAGCTTCTTGCAAACCGGAGCTTCCCTCAAGAAGGCTCGTGGTTCCGAGAGGGAACGTGTCACCTCCGTGTGCGAAACAACATATGTACACTGCCTTCTCCTGCCTTAGTTTTTTTACACAGGCAGATTAGACCAAATAGAAGTATCGTGCTAAATTTTGGAATTATTCCGGGTTCGTTTGGCCATTTTTATATATTAATTGAGTTTTTGAGCATTTAATGTGTATAATTCAAATTTGAACTACAAGCACATGCTCCAGTGCACAAAAGTTGGTTGAAAAATCACATGTGTGTCCTTGGGTGAATTTCTAGGTCCCATGCAAGAAATGAGAATGAAATTCAAACAACTAGGCGTCGTGGCTCGACCGGAAATATTGAGAAACTTGTTTTTTTAATTAATGTAAATACGAAACACGCCTGAAAATCATGAAACTTGGCATGGTGTCATGACATGGCACCAACATGCTTTGGTGTAGGCTTCTTGCAAACCGGAGCTTCCCTCAAGAAGATTCATGGTTCCGAAAGGGAACGTGTCACCTCCGTGTGCAAAACGACATACGTACACTGCCTTCTCCCGCCTTAATTTTTTTACAGAGGCAGATTAGAGCAAATAGACGTATCGTGCTAAATTTTGGAATTATTCCGGGTTCGTTTGGCCTTTTTTATACATTAAGTGAATTTCTGGGCATTTAATGTGCATAATTCAAATTTGAACTACAAGCACATGCTCCAGTGCACCAAAGTTGGTTGGAAAATCACATGTGTGTCCTTGGGTGAATTTCTAGGTCCCATGCAAGAAATGGGAATGAAATTCAAACATCTGGGCGTCGTAGCTCGGCCGGAAAGATTGATAAACTTGGTTTTTTTAATTCATGTAAATCCAAAACATGCCTGAAAATCATGAAACTTGGCATGGTGTCATGAGATGGCACGAACATGTTACGGTAATTTTTTGGGCGAATTGGGACAAGCTTTGGTGTAAGCTTCTTGCAAACCAGAGCTTCCCTCAAGAAGGCTCGTGGTTCCGAGAGGGAACGTGTCACCTCCGTGTGTGAAATGACATACGTACACTGCCTTCTCCCGCCTTAATTTTTTTACACAGGCAGATTATACCAAATATAAGTATCATGCTAAATTTTGGAATTATTCCAGGTTCATTTGGCCTTTTTATACATTAATTAAATTTCTGGGCATTTAATGTGCATAATTCAAATTTGAACTACAAGCACATGCTCCAGTGCACCAAAGTTGGTTGAAAAATCACATGTGTGTTCTTGTGTGAATTTCTAGGTCCCATGCAAGAAATGAGAATGAAATTCAAACATCTGGGCGTCGTGGCTCGGCCGGAAAGATTGAGAAACTTGGTTTTTTAATTCATGTAAATCCAAACCAGCCTGAAAATCATGAAACTTGGCATGGTGTCATGACATGGTACCAACATGCTGCGGTAATTTTTTTGGCCGAATTGGGACAAGCTTTGGTGTAAGCTTCTTGCAAACCGGAGCTTCTCTCAAGAAGGCTCGTGGTTCTGAGAGGGAATGTGTCACCTCCGTGTGCGAAACGGCATACGTACACTGCCTTCTCCCGCCTTAATTTTTTTACATAGCCAGATTAGATCAAATAGACGTATCATGCTAAATTTTGGAATTATTCTGGGTTTGTTTGGCCTTTTTATACATTAATTGAATTTCTGGGCATTTAATATGCATAATTCAAATTTGAACTACAAGCACATGCTCCAGTGCACCAAAGTTGGTTGAAAAATCACATGTGTGTCCTTGGGTGAAATTCTAGGTCCCATGCAACAAATGGGAATGAAATTCAAACATCTGAGCGTCGTGGCTCGGCCAGAAAGATTGAGAAACTTGGTTTTTTAATTCATGTACATCCAAAAAAGCCCGGAAATCATGAAACTTGGCATGGTGTCATGACATGGCACCAACATGCTGTGGTAATTTTTCTGTCTGATTTGCGAAGGCGCACACATTAACAATTAACAAAGTCATTTTGGAACAAGTGCTGCCACGTTACAAATCGGAAACACAAATATTATTGAAACCGTGGGCGTTCTACTTACCAATTACGTGTCGCCACGCATCCCCTTTTTTTATTGGCTAGGAGGTGCCGTGCGGGGTAGCTATTTGAGAACGGGAGGTGTGCGATCAGACCCTGCGCGTGCTCATCGGGAGGAGAGCCCTTTGACCTCTACCTGCCGCGCACCTCCCTCCCAACGTCTCCATTAATGGCGCCCGAGCCCCTGTTCCACGGCATGGCTATATGTCTCATTGGACTTAGATTTAAGAGAGAAAAATGAAAATCTGAAAAGAAAGTTTTGCTCGGATCTTGATGTAAGATCCGACAGACCTATATAGTATCGACTGCGACTTATAGCAAGCATGATGAATTTAAGGACGATGACAGTGGATAATAATTGTCTTACATTTTAAGGAACATAATTAAAAAAAGTCACATGCGGCAACGCCCGAAATACACAAGGGCAAAAGAAGAAGGAAGACAACGATCTGGCTCGCTGATCTCTACTTTCTTGATGCGTTGCTGCAGGCCGTGGGAACTAGTCTCCGTAGCGAGCGGCGATGAGCTCTTTCTTGTCCTCAAGATGCTGCTTGAGAGCATCCACGGATTCCTCCACCAGCCTTCTGCGCTCGATGCGCAACATGGCATTCTCGTCCATAAGTTTCTCGACGATGACGCCGGTCCTCTTCACAAGGCAGTGGTCTCCTCCTGCTGCTCCGCACCTTCGATGATCTTTGCCCTCAGCAGGTCGCGCTCGGCCAGGAGCTTCGCATTGCTCTCATTTAGTTGCTGGATGACACCGGTAGCCTGTTCAACAGAGGCTTTCATGTCGTCCTGCAACCTCACCCAGCCGGAGATATGATCCATCTGGCTATGGACGATCACATGCATGCGCCTGTAAGAGTCCTCGCCTGCCCGCGAGACATTTTCCCAGGCCGCCACGGCGCTGGAGGACATCTCTGCTGCATTCGCGGCACGGCAGGACATCTCTTCTGCTTCTGCGGCACGGCCGGACCAGTCCGCTGCATCGACGGCGCGGCGGGACCTCTGTGCTGCTACGGCCGCGCGGCGGGACATGCCAGCTGCTTTCGCGGCGAGGCGGGACATCTCTCGTGCTTCCGCTTCCATGCTCGCATCTCCCTGGTGGCAATCTCTCTACCCAGAAATCACGCTGGCCATGGCAGACGCAAGGGAACAATGATGAATGACTTGTTTGTTTTGTGGATGAGGAGTTGAGGAGGAATGTGCAGTCATCTTGGAGTAGTAGTATTTATAAACGAGTACTAATACGCTCCTAAGTGTGAAACCGTTTAGGTTTTGATCGGTGTGAACAGGTTTGCAATTAAATATAGCGTGGCAGTAATTTGGAATGTGACGGGACGCAGGCTCAAAATTTATTGACGGTTATAAGTGCGGCACTATTCCCGGAAGGTGTAACGTGGGCACGCCTTCTCGGTCGCGTATGTGGCGTTGGCACCATAGGGTGCACCACAATAGGCAATGTCCGCACACGTCTTGTTCCAACAACCGTGCGCGCTCGTTATTACCATCGTGTACGCTTCTTTTAATTAGAATGTGTGTGCCCGTCTAGCGCACACACATTGATCTATCTAACTGTTTCTATTTGTTGTGGCTAATCGCAAACAGTTTATCCCTGTGAAGTGTATGCCATCAATCGCAGACACTTTGTTCTGGCTGACCCATTTCTGTTCTGTTGCCTAATCGCAAACAGTTAATCCTTCTGAAACGTATGACCTCAATCGCACACACCTTTATCTAGCTGCCCATTTCTATTGTTCCTCCTCATCACAAACAGTTCATCCGAGTGAACCGTATGCTGTATATCGCACATGCCTTCATCTGGCTGCCCATTTCTTTTGTTTCGCCCTATCACAAATAGTTCATTGAACTAAACCGTATGCCCTGCATCGCACACGCAATTAAAATCAGAACCGTGTTTGATGCATCCGGCATCGCAAATGTTTTGCACCTTTTTTGACGGTTCTTTTACACCACCGTTTGCGATTATTGCATCACGCACAGTTTCGTCGAAGGGTCTCTGATCGTAGTGTCGCGTTAGCAGCAACCTGCAGTAGTGAAGATCTATCCATAGAGATGCATAGCAACGAGGGGGAGAGTGTGTCTACGTACCCTCGTAGACCACAAGCGGAAGCGTTTAGTAATGCGGTTGATGTAGTCGAACTTCTTCGTGATCCAACCGATCGAGTACCAAACGTACGACACCTCTGCGTTCAGCACATGTTTAGCTCTGTGACGTCCTCACCCTCTTGATCCAGCAAGACGGCGAAGTAGTGGATGAGTTCCGGCAGCACGACAGCGTGGTGACGGTGGTGGTGATGCTATCTCCGCAGGGCTTCGCCTAAGCACTACGAAAATATGACCGAGGGACGAAACTGTGGAGGGGGGCGCTGCACACGGCTAAGAGATTGTCGTGGATAAGTGTGGCGCCCCCTCCCACATATATATATAGGTGGGGGAGGGAGAAGCAACCAAGGAGGCGCCCCAAGCGGGGCCAAATCCCACTTGGGGTCTTGCCCCTAGCCGCCCCCTTGCCTTTCTAGGCGCGTGGGGAAAGGCAGGGGAGAGGTGGGGCCCCGTCCCTTTCCTTTCTCCCATATGGAGGGGAAGGCAAGATGGGCTAACCGTCCCCCCTTTCCTTCCCTAGGGCCGGCGTCCAGGGAGAGGGGCGCGCCAGCCCCCTTGTTGACGGGTGTGTCTCTCCCCTTGGCCCATTAGGCCCATAGACCTCCCGGGGGTGTCCGAATATCAACGTCTTGTATATCAATCTTTACCTCAAGACCATACCGGAGCTCCTCGTCATGTCAGTGATCTCATCCGGGACTCCGAACAACATTAGGTCACCAAATCATATAACTCATATAACACTATATTGTCAACGAACGTTAAGCGTGCGGACCCTATGGGTTCAAGAACTGTGTAGACATGGCCGAGACACCTCTTCGGTCAATAACCAACAGAGGAACCTGGATGCCCATATAGGTTCCTACATATTCTGCGAAGATCTTATTGGTCGAACCGTTATGACAACATACGCAATTCCCTTTGTCTGTCAGTATGTTACTTGCCCGAGATTCGATCGTCGGTATCTCTATACCTAGTTCAATCTCCTTACCGGCAAGTCTCTTTACTCGTTCTGTAATACATCATCTCGTAACTAACTCCTTAGTCATTTGCTTGCCAGGCTTCTTATGATGTGTATTACCGAGAGGGCCCAGAGATACCTCTCTGATACTCGGAGTGACAAATCCCAATCTCGATCTATGCCAACTCAACAAACACCTTCGGAGATACCTGTAGAGCATCTTTATGTCACCCAGTTACGTTGCGACATTTGATAGCACACAAGGTATTCCTCCGGTATTCGGGAGTTGCATGATCTCATGGTCGAAGGAATATGTATTTGACATTCAAGAAAGCAGTAGCAGTAAACTGAACGATCATATGCTGAGCTAACAGATGGGTCTTGTCCATCACATCATTCTCCTAATGATGTGATCCCATTATCAAATGACAACACATGTGTATGGTTAGGAAACCTTAACCATCTTTGATCAACGAGCTAGTCTAGTAGAGGCTTACTAGCGACACGGTATTTGTTTATGTATTCACACATGTATTTAAGTTTCCAATCAATACAATTATAGCATGAATAATAAACCTTTATCATGGATAAGGAAATATAAAATAACAACTTTATTATTGCCTCTAGGGCATATTTCCTTTAGATAGATCGAACACACTCGGGTGAATTTCTGACAGATTAATCATGGTGGCCCGCGCGTCCGCAGTGCCAAGGACGTGGGTGAAGTGCTTGAAGGAGGCCGAAGCCGTGGCGTCAGGGTCAGAGATGGTGCTGCCCTCCACTTGCAGCGAGAAGATGTGATTTCTCTTCTTTCTGTGGGGCACATGATATGGAGGTTGTCGGTGTCAAAACCGGCGGATCTCGGGTAGGGGGTCCCGAACTGTGCGTCTGAGGTTGATGGTAACAGGAGACGGGCACATGATGTTTACCCAGGTTCAGGCCCTCTCTATGGAGGTAATACCCTACTTCCTGCTCGATTGATCTTGATGAATATGAGTATTACAAGAGTTCATCTACCTCGAGATCGTAATGGCTAAAACCCTAAAAGTCTAGCATGTATGACTATGATTCTGCCTCTACGGACTAAGCCCTCCGGTTTATATAGACACCGGAGGGGACTAGGGTTGTACAAAGTCAGTTACAGAGAAAGGAATCTTCATATCAGGGTGCCAAGCTTGCCTTCCACACCAAGGAGAGTCCCATCCGGACACGGGAGAGAGTCTTCGGTCTTGTATCTTCATGATGTCTACTAAGCAACCTTCTCCTTCTAGACGTTGTTGGGCCTCCAAGTGCAGAGGTTTGTAGGACAGTAGCAAATTCCTCAAGTGGATGACCTAAGGTTTATCAATCCGTGGGAGGTGTAGGATGAAGATGGTCTCTCTCAAACAACCCTGCAACCAAATAACAAAGAGTCTCTTGTGTCCCCAACACACCCAATACAATGGTAAATTGTATAGGTGCACTAGTTCGGTGAAGAGATGGTGATACAAGTGCAATATGGATGGTAGATATAGGTTTTTGTTATATGAAAATATAAAAACAACAAGGTAGCAAGTGGTAAAAGTGAGCGTAAACGGTATTGCAATGCTAGGACACAAGGCCTAGGGTTCATACTTTCACTAGTGCAAGTTCTCTCAACAATAATAACATAATTGGATCATATAACTATCCCTCAACATGCAACAAAGAGTCACTCCAAAGTCACTAATAGCAGAGAACAAACGAAGAGATTATGGCAGGGTACGAAACCACCTCAAAGTTATTCTTTCTGATCGATCTATTCAAGAGTTCGTACTAGAATAACACCTTAAGACACATATCAACCAAAACCCTAATGTCACCTAGATACTCCAATGTCACCTCAAGTATCCGTGGGTATGATTATACGATATGCATCACACAATCTCAGATTCATCTATTCAAACCAACACAAAGTACTTGAAAGAGTGCCCCAAAGTTTCTACCGGAGAGTCAAGACGAAAACGTGTGCCAACCCCTATGCATAAGTTCACAATGTTACGGAACCCGCAAGTTGATCACCAAAACATACATCAAGTAGATCACGTATATATCCCATTGTCACCACAGATAAGCAGATGCAAAACATACATAAAGTGTTCTCAAATCCTTAAAGACTCAATCCGATAAGATCACTTCAAAGGGAAAACTCAATCCATTACAAGAGAGTAGAGGGGGAGAAACATCATAAGATCCAACTATAATAGCAAAGCTCGTGATACATCAAGATCGTACCACCTCAAGAACACGAGAGAGATCAAACACATAGCTACTGGTACATACCCTCAGCCCCGAGGGTGAACTACTCCCTCCTCGTCATGGAGAGCGCCAGGATGATGAAGATGGCCACCGGTGAGGGATCCCCCTCTGGCAGGGTGCCGGAACAGGGTCCCGATTGGTTTTTGGTGGCTACAGAGGCTTGCAGCGGCGGAACTCCCGATCTATTGTGTTCCCCGATGTTTTTAGGGTATATGGACATATATAGGTGAAAGAAGTCGGTCAGGGGAGCCACGAGGGGCCCACGAGGGTGGGGGCTTGCCCAGGTGGGCAGGGCGCGCCTCCCTGCCTCGTGGCTTCCTTGAAGCTTCCCTGACGTCTACTCCAAGTCTCCTGGATTGCTTCCGTTCCAAAAATAACTCTCCCGAAGGTTTCATTCCGTTTGGACTCCGTTTGATATTCCTTTTCTTCGAAACACTGAAATAGGCAAGAAAACAACAATTTGGGCTGGGCCTCCGGTTAATAGGTTAGTCCCAAAAATAACATAAAAGTGTTTAATAAAGCCCATAAACATCAAAAACAGATAATATAATAGCATGAATACTTCATAAATTATAGATACGTTGGAGGTGTATCACTTCACATCCCATCAGTCCGGCCCACGTACCATAATCCGGACGCCCGAGGACCCCTTAATCCAGGACTCTCTCAGTAGCCCCTGAACCAGGCTTCAATGACGAGGTGTCCGGCGCGCAGATTGTCTTCGGCATTGCAAGGCAGGTTCCCTCTCCGAATACTCCAAAATAGTCTTTGAACACAAGAATCGTGTCCGGCTCTGCAAAACAAAATACCACAGACCACCACGGAGAGTATAATATTTCACGAGTCCAATCTGCTGACAACTTTTTGTAGCGTGACATTGCGTCACCACCCGGTTATTATTTCAAACCGTTTTTTTAGCCTGTCGTTCCACGTTTGAGACGTGGTTTTATTGGCACGTCTTGTCGAAGCAGAGATCGTGTCCCCTTATTGCGGGATTCTCATCAATACGGGTGTGGGTAACCCAACCGTTCGGTTGTCATGATTCCTTAGGAGTAGGCAGGTTTTAAGGCTTAGGAGGAGGCGTTTGATATTCATCGCTTTTATAAAGGGGCTAAGACCCGTCCTTCTCCTCTACGCCAACCCTTTCTTCAACATCTCCAACCCCGAGTTCCATCACCCAAGGTTCAATTTAATTGCTTCGAGCTTCCCAGTCATGTCCGGACCCAGCCCTCAAGGCCGGTGGGTGGCTTCCTTTGTCACAGAGGAGGATATTGCGAAGCTCCGGGCGCCAAGATACCTGACCGCGGAAATCCCCCTAGGCTCCCTGCTCAAGGGTAGGTTATTCCTACTCCCAGATCCGGCGAGAGGGTCGTATTCATCTCCCACTTCCTCCGGGGGCTAGGGTTCGCTCTCCATCCCTTCATTCGAGGGCTTATGTTCTATTACGGGCTAGATTTTCACGATCTAGCTCCAGACTCCTTCCTTCATATCTCGTCGTTCGTCATCACGTGCGAGGCCTTTCTCCGCATCCCCCCACTTCGGCTTATGGCTCAAGACCTTTAACGTGAAGCCGAAGGTAGTCGAGGGGAAGCAAGTGGAGTGCAGTGGTGCTACGGTGAGAAAACTCACCAATATGTCTTGGCCAAAAGGCTCTTTCACGGAAACTTCCAACCTATGGCAGCGGGAGTGGTTTTACATCACTGAACCCCGTGGCACCAAGTGGGCAGCTACACCTGCGTTCCGATCTGGCCCTCCGTTACGACTTGCATCATGGATTAATAAGGGGCTGGACTGGGGATCAATTGATGAAGTGCAGACGCTGCAAAGCCGCATCCGGAGCCTCATTGAAAAGGACACCGGCCTTATCAACTTAATCCAAGTAATGCTAGTCCGCCGGGTCCTACCGTGCCAGCGACGGCCTCTCCACATGTGGGAGTTCAATACGGAAGGACCACGAACCCTTCAGCAGTTCTTCGGCACAACGCACAAAGGAATGTGGAAATTATTCTTCAGGACATGAAAGCAGTGGCCGGATACTACAGAGGACATCGGCCTTGACTGCAACTATCCGGATACCTCGGTAAGCACTCGACTCGCGAACACAGCTTAGTTAAATATCCCATAATAAGATACTGAGAAAATCATCTTCTTCCAGGGCTGGATAAAGAAGGCGGAGCGAATTAGGTGTTCGGCCCCTCTTCCCGAAGACTCGGCTAGTCCCGTGCTAACAAGGATGCTGGTCCCGGCACCATACCAGGTGCCGGTGAAAGAGGGCAATGAGGAGAGCAAGAAGGCCAAAGGTGGCCTCCATTCTGAAGGCACACCAGACACTATGTCCGGGGAAGTTAGGGCTCCCTCTTTTGAAGACAAAAGAGAAGGAGAAGCTGACACCCTTTCTCCCCATGGTAAGAAAAGGAACGCCTCCGAACATTTGGAGGTAAAGGCTCCCAAGCGAGGGAAGATGTCCCTTTCACGCGGTTCGGGTTTGGAAGACGGCGCTGTCGCGCAGTTCCTCCGCAAGGACAAGCCTTTAGCCGAGTCGTAAGTGAACAAGGGTGTCCTAAGCATATCCCGTTCCTTTCAGGCTACAAGGGTAACATTTAATATATATTTGCAGTCCGGCGCGCAGTCTTCCTTAACAGTCCTCCTCCTCGGGGGATCTGCTTCTGGAGATGATGGAACGCGAGACGCCTCCACAGGCTCCCTCGCCCAATAGGGTGGACGACTCCGAGGTGTCGTCCTGGACGATCCTTCCCGATCAACAAGTGGTGCGGGGGACAATGAAGACAACGCCCGAAGGTGAAACTTCGGTCGCCCAGGACCCGGGGTATGCGGCCCCAACATGAATCAACCATAAAGGCCTCGGACTATCTGGTTTACAGCCGGGGACGACCCTAGAGTCGAGTAAACATATCCCTTTGAAGGGAGTCCGCACTCCCGCAGCCGCTCCCAGGAATCCGGAGGCGTCGGATACAATGATGGGCATGTTGCAACATGCGTCCGTCTCGGAGGAACATCGTACCTTAATGAGTATGGTGGCTGAAAGGATTCTGTCCGTGAAAAGCGGATTGAACGAAGCCTTCATGGGCCTGCTAAGAGGCTTCGAGGTACGTACTGTAATATTTTCAATTATGTTCTGTATGCAAAATGCACCTGTATATAGATAGTAGCCCCTGAGACTCTGGTTGGCGCCCAAAGGGAGGCGATCAGAGGATCAAAAAAGATATGCTTAGGAAATAATCCAATTAATTGGAACACAGGCTGCTACATACATGGCGACTGCCCAAGCTACAGAGGTTGTATGTCTAAAGCAAAAACTTGATGCTGCGGATGAGGACATCACGCTTATTAACAGGCGGCTCGACGAGGCGCAAGGTATGTTTTTGGGGCAGTCATTATACGTGAGTATGATAAGATGAGCGTGACGCTGAGAATTGTGTTACTGAGCTATGCGTAACTGCAGATAGTGCGGACGCGGTTGAGACCCTTCGGGCTGAACTTGCCCGGGCCAAGGAGCAGGACAGGATGAGTGATGCGGCTGCCACGAAGGCAGCTGCTGAGTTAAAGGCCGAACAGGTTGCTCTCCGCCAGTGCGAGGAGAGAATATCCATTATGGCGAGCGAGCTAAAGGATGCCACCGTCTGATGTGAATCCCTCGAAAAGGATAACAAAGCCAAAACGACCTATCTCGACAAGGCCTTACGAGAGGCGAGTGAAGCCCGGTCCGAGACTAGAGCGGCTCGGGAGGAGATCCGGCAAGCTGGGGAGATCGCGGCCGGTAAGCCCTTCTTATTACAAACTATATTTGGAGATCCTAAGTATGCCCCGCTTAATCAAATGTGGAGTTCTCCAGACGCATTTTTGGACTTGCCGAAGAGTGCCTCTGATGCGACGCAGTCTTTCCAAGCGCAAGAAGGACATGCAACGGAAAAGCTTTTCTGGTCGCAATTCAGCATGCCAAAGCGTCCGCTGTTGCTGAACGAACAGATGGCCCAGTGGGCCGAGCTCCACGAGATGTCCGGATCTGCCATGAAGGACATCGTGGTCCGGCTGTCGCCAGCCGAGCCAATTCTGAATAGTTATTTCAGTTTGGTGCAGCAACTTGTTGATGCGGTGCCGCGTATCGATGCCGTGAAGTGGTCAACGTGCATTGAAGGTGCACGGATGGCCTTTGCCCGCGTCAAGACGTACTGGGCGAAGATGAAGGCCAGCGATATTGCAACGAAGAGTCCACCCGAGGGCAAGGACAATCACACGCCAGAGCACTATTTTGAAGATGTCCTAGAGGGTGCCCGCTTGATAGAGGGTCAGTGCTCGAAGGATATGATGTTCGAGTGAATGTATCGAAATTGTAAAAACAATATTTATGATATATTAAGGCTATGTTTTTTTATATTTTTGCCTGAAAAGGTTTGGTTCCTCCTGTGCGGCCATTTTTTTTGTATAATCTGAAAGTTTACCAGTCGCCGGCTTCGGCCCCCTCGCATATAATACGGGGGTGTTCGGAAAAGCACTTGATCACTCTTGACCCAACGTCTTGGTCCGTGAAGGAGGTGTCAATGCGGCGAACTAGGCAATCAGACTATAGGGCTTTAACACTTTCACTTAGCCATAGGAGTTTGATGGTGGGTCTACGATATAGCCCCTGGTATGTACGCAATTGTCCAAATACGGTGCGTTACATAGGTGACCAGAAGAACGGTCCTTCGTGTAATACGGAAGGAATCACAAAGATTCCGATGAGTCATCAAGTGGTTGACCAGCTCTCGTTGCATCATGACAGTCAATTTTCGGCTTTCTCTACTAAGGTGCTCATCCGGATAAACCGGGACACAATCGCAGTAGTTCTCCATTTACTACCCTAGCCGATAGAGCGGAACATAAGGTAGTAAGCACAGGAGCCGGGCAACCCAACTATTGACCAAAGACATGATTCGGAGCTGGTGCATATAAGGCCAAAATCGTGATGCTGAAGTGTGCTATAAAGCTGTTCGGACTTGTCGGTAACTCATTTGTTCCCATATCGAGCCCCTGGCAATTTGTGCCGAGGTGCGTGTGTGAAACAACCGAAGAAGCAAAATTTTGTTCTTTAGAAAAAGTGAATACTGAATGCGGATTATGTTCACTGGAACCTGATTGATATGTCAATTGCCATCTTATAGATAATAACGCCACAACCCAGGCTATTTGACATGCCGGTGGTCGAAGGCTGAGGGAGAAGGCACTTTACAGGCTCGAAATAGAGAGTGCGGTCTACACAAAATTATTTGGACCTCCTGTCGCACGTCTGCGCCGCCTTGCCTCGGTGAAAGGACTCCTTAACAGGAATAGCCTTTGGGTAAGTGTACGAAGCCGAACTCCGGAAGAGTCCGTGAGATGACCAGTCTTTGAGCCACCTGTGATAAAAGATAAAAAATAGTTAGAAAAGAAAATGAGGCTATGGGAGTGCTTGTAAGCCTGTCCGTATTGTGCCTCCGCCGATGACCAGGGTATTTTAAGTACATAATTATGTATACACGGTACAAACTTCGCGGGTATATGAGGCGAACGACGGAGGACGAACTGCTAATCCAACTCTGAAATTGATCGGTTCCATTTAATAGAGACCGGCGGCTTAATGGCCGATGAGATATGCGGCTTGATGAGGCCGCTTTGTACTTCGGCAGTAATAGCCGTAGTATGATCCTCTGTACAGAGGGAGTGTTCTGTATTTCCATTTATTGTTATGACGCCACGTGGACCGGGCATCTTAAGTTTTGCGCGGTGTAGGATCGGAAGTATGTCTAGAGGGGGGGTGATTAGACTACTTGACCAAATAAAAATCTAGCCTTTTCCCAATTTTAGTTCTTGGCAGATTTTAGCAACTTAGCACAAGTCAAGCAATCAACGTACACATGCAATTCTAAGAGTATAGCAGCGGAATGTAAAACAATTGCATATGAAGGTAAAGGGATGAGTTTGAGGGAGCAAACGCAATGTTGACACCGAGATTTTTTATCCGTGGTTCCGATAGGTGGTGCTATCGTACATCCACGTTGATGGAGACTTCAACCCACGAAGGGTAATGGTTGCGCGAGTCCACGGAGGGCTCCACCCACGAAGGGTCCACGAATAAGCAACCTTGTCTATCCCACCATGGCCGTCGCCCACGAAGGACTTGCCTCACTAGGGTAGATTTTCACGAAGTAGGCGATCTCCTTGCCCTTACAAACTCCTTGGTTCAACTCCACAATCTTGTCGGAGGCTCCCAAGTGACACCTAGCCAATCTAGGAGACACCACTCTCCAAGAAGTAACAAATGGTGTGTTGATGATGAACTCCTTGCTCTTGTGCTTCAAATGATAGTCTCCCCAACACTCAACTCTCTCTCATAGGATTGGATTTGGTAGAAAGAAGATTTGAGTGGAAAGCAACTTGGGGAAGGCTAGAGATCAAGATTTATGTGGTTGGAATGGAATATCTTGACCTCAACACAAGTGTAGGTGGTTCTCTATCAGAAAATATGTATTGGAAGTGTAGGCATGTTCTGATGGCTCTCTCCCTGAATGAAGAGTGGGTGGAGGGGTATATATAGCCTCCACACAAAATCTAACCGTTACACACAAATCACCAAACTCGGTGGGACCAAATCATTAAACTTGGTCGGACCGATTTAGTTCAAAATGTGAACGTTGGGATTCTCGGTGGGACCGACATGTCAACTCGGTGGGACCGACGTCATTAGGGTTGGGGCATAACGTAATCTCGGTGAGACCGATTACACAAACTCGGTGAGACCGATTTTGGTAATAGCCAAACAGAGAGTTGGCCAGGCAAACTCGGTGGGACCGATTCGCTCATCTCGGTTGGACCGAAACATTACGAAAAGGAAACAGAGAGTTTGCATTGCAATCTTGGTGGGACCGATCGCTCATCTTGGTTTGACCGAAACGTTATGAAGGGAAACCGAGAGTTTGCAACCCCATCTCGGTGAGATCGAGATCCCTATCGGTGAGACCGAATTGATTAGGGTTTCTGGCAGTGGCTATGTCAATTGAACTCGGTGGCTCCGGATGTGAAACTTCGGTGGGGCCGAGTTGGACCTTTTGGTTTAGGACATATGTGGATATGAGAAAGTAGTGGAGGGTTTTGGAGCATATCACTAAGCATTTTGAGCAAGAATCTCATTAAGCAACACCTCATTCCTTCTTAATAGTATTGGCTTTTCCTATAGACTCAATGTGATCTTGGATCACTAAAATAGAAAAATGTAGAGTCTTGTGCTTTGAGCTTGAGCCAATCTTTTGTCCTTAGCATTTTGAAGGGCCCACTTTCTAATCCATGCCATGCCAAACATTGAGCTTTCCTGAAATATTTATCTTGGAATAGCATTAGCTCAATGAGCTATATGTTGTTAGGAATTACCAAAACCACCCAGGGATAGTTGCACTTTCAATCTCCCCCTTTTTGGTAATTGATGACAACACATAGATCAAAGCTTCGACAAATGATAAATAAGATTGAAAAACATTGTCACTTTGAGAAGTATGTGATAAGCAAGAGCTCCCCCTAAATTTGTGCATTATTTAAGATTTGCTTTTGAATGCAAATGCACAATCGATTAGGATCATGGGTTACTCTTCCATGTCACATACATCTTGGTGGAGCGCTCAAAATGATAGAGATTAAAAGCATGCACTCATCACCAAGCAAAGTGAATGATCATAATAGGATATGAAAGATAGCATTATCCAACAAGCATTAAGGGTAGCATATGATCAAACACTTGACCAAATAAGTATCTCACAAGGACACAAAGTAGTATCACACAAGCACGCAGTAAAGTTTCAAACCAACCAAAAAGAGTGCAAAGAGAGATAAAAACCAACACTCTCTCTCTCTCTCGAAGCCTATGATCTATACATTTTTCTCCCCCTTTGGCAACAAGTTACCAAAAAGTTCGAAAATGCATAGTGCTAAACGACGCTCAGGCTTGATCTTCAGGAGGTGGTGTTGAGAGAACGCCAAGGACGAAAGCTTCTGATGAAGTGGCTGGAGCTGGTGGAGTAGCTGCTGGAGTTGGAACTGGAGCTGTAGCTGCTGGTGCTGATGCTGTAGCTCTAGTGTCTGTCACTGGCACTGCAGCAGATCTCTGTCCTCTGGGTACTCTAGCAAATGCATCTGTGGTAGACTTGCCCTTCTTCTCCTCTGCTTCCTCCTGAAGTTGCTTAACTGCAGTTTGGATCTCTGTGATCTTGACATCAAGGTCATAGAATATTGTCTCAAAAATCCTTTCCAAGCTCTCCTGGTTCTTGGTCAGGGTGGCCAGGCCCTGCTCAATCCTCAGAGTGGATTGGATCAGATATCCAAGCTGGTCTTGCTTGCTCTTCAAGAAGACCTGAGATGCCTCTTCCACAGTTGGCATCTTTGCAGCCTTCTCACCTTTAGCTTTGGCTTTCTTCTCTTGTGCTTGCACAGATGATGGTTCATTCTCAGTCATGACAACTGTGTTGTCCTCAAATTCAGCATAGATGGGTAGATGTTCCTTGTCCAAGATGTACTTGCCTTTGCCCATCTTTGAGTTGATGAGCTCCTGGATGTGTGGGGCATATCCACAACTTCTCTTCTGATCAGCTGCAGTCCTCTTGATTGATTCCACAATCAGGCTCATAACCTTGAACTTCTATGGGACATCAAATATGTGCAGCAGGTTGATAGCATGTCCTCTGATCATCTTGTGATCATCTGACTTGGGTAGAAGTGTGTGCCTCATAATCCAATTGATTGTTGGCAGACCAGACAACAAATAGTGTATAGATCCAAACTTATGTGTGTCCAAAGCATCATCAGGGATCTCTTTGTACATATTGGCCATAGAGTTGTGGTCTTTCTTCTTCTTGGCATAGACATCCAAGTCATCCTCATGTTCCTCAGGAGCATTTATGAGTTTTGCCCATTCTTCAACTGTAGACTGGTACCTAGTACCCTCAGACATCCACACAATCCTTCCATCTGGATAGAAGTGTGCAGTGGAGTAAAATTGCATAATGAGCTCATCATTCCACTTGGTGAACTTCTGAGCCACAAACTCATCAACTCCACATGCCTTGAAGCTGTCATATACACCAGGGAAGTGATCCTCATTTTCCTTAATGAATTTCCAATCAACCCATCTCATGTCAACAGTATGGGCTTCTTGTCAAGTAAAACAGTCTCATATAAGTCCCGCTGTTCCTTAGTGTGGAATCTGTAGTCCACAGCAGTCCTTCTCCTGGTGGCATATGGATCAGACTCTCTCCATAGCCTCAATCCTGAATCCTTCCTGATTTTCATATTCTCTGCAACTGGGTGTGCATCATTGTGATCAAGGATCTTGGGCTTCAGCTTCCTCAAAACAACAGAATCATCTTCCTCTTCTTCTTCAGCAGCTTGAGGCACTGGGGCCTTGTTCTTCTCCTCAGCAGGGATGTTCCTGGTGCTCCTCTTGGGTTTTGGCTTTGGAGCTGGAGCAGCAGTCTTAGGAGCAGTTTTGGGCTTAGATGGAGCAGCCCCTGCCTTAATTGCATCTCCCATAAGCTTTTGAGCTTTGGGTGCTGGTGCTGCATCCTCTTCCTCTTCCTCTTCTTCAGAATCTCTCATCATTGAAGGTTTACCAATAACTCTGGCAATGGTCTTCTTGACCCTTTCTTTCCTCTTCTTACCATCTCCAGTTTCCTTGGGTTCAAGAGTGAACTCCATTGTTTCTCCTGTGGCAACTTTCCTTGGCTTAGACATGGGTTGTCTTCTTGTTGGCATCTTAGTTTTCTGACCTGGCTTAGTTGCAGCAGCTGAGCCATACTCTTTCTTTAGCACTTTCTTCTTTGAAGTGGCTTCATCTTCAACAGCCACATAATCTTCATCTTCAGAGTCAGAAGTCCTCTTCTTCCTTGTTCTGGTAGCAGCCTTTGGCAGATTGCTTGGAGTGCTCCTGCTGCCTTCATCATAGCTGCTAGAGGGACTAGTGCCCTCACTTAACTGAACCTGTTCCTCTGACTTCTTCTGGCTGTCACTTTGGTCAGACATCTTGCAAGTACAGTGTCAGCAGACCCTGTGAATAGGTTATAGATGAGGTAGAGTAGATGAGCATCACAAAGTATAGGAGTTTTTGCAAAACAGATGACTTAAAAACTTAGTTTTAGTTCTTCACAGAAAGCATTTCGGATCTACCGATTTGTAAACTCGGTGATACCAAAGCAGCTTTTGGAACCTGAACTAGTGAACTCGGTCAGACCGAGTCACAGTTCGGTGGTACCAAGACTGCTAGGGTTTCACAGAGAATCGAACTCGGTCACACCGATTTGCAATTTTCGGTTGGACCGAAAATGCGAGTGCTCTGGCCTAAGCCAAAATCGGTGAGACCGATTTCTACAACTCGGTCGGTCCGAGATGAATTCGGCGGAGACCTAACCCTAAATTTTCAAATCCAAACTAATCTACGGGACGTTTTCGCTGGACAGGATGATTTCAATTATGGCAAGAAACATGGCAAAGCAATGTGCTAAGAATCGGAGTTAAAGATTAGCACAATGATCAAGTCCGTACCCTAGTGCGGCGACGAACTTGCTACGGCGGCAAAGGCGGAGAAGATTTCCGTTGACGGCGGCGGAGACCGGCGGTGGGAGGTCGCTGGCGACTAGAGGACGATCCGGAGACCAGAGGAGGTAGAGTAGGTTACGCGCGGGCGAAGGGGTTCGGAGAAATTTCCAAATTTTGACCCAGCGGTATATATAACCTGACCCTGTCGGTGTGACCGAGTGGAATGACTCGGTGGTACCGAGATGCAAAACTGCAAGAAGTTACTACAACTCGGTGTGACCGAAAAGTTCTAATCGGTTGCACCGAGATTGAAAACCCTAGATCAACTTGGTGACTCGGTAGGACCGAAAAGGATGAATCGGTCAGACCGAGATGCACAAAGAGGTTTTGGAGGTTTAAATCTATGACAAATCGGGATCTCCGAGTGCTCCTCACATAGAGTGGTTCGAATCTAACTTGATCAAACTTCGTGATGTAGCATGAATAGAGTTTGAGATGAGAAAAGCATAGATAGCTAGAGGGTGTTCTTAGGCATTCTTGTCCATCCATTTGGCAAAAGATAAAGAGCCAAACAATCATAGCAACAAATGGATGTCCTCGAATGAGCAAAATATGCAACCAACATGCTCACACAATAAAATGGCAAATGAAATATGTGACAAAGCATGCACAAACATTCTAGCATCTATCAGGCAATTGGCGATGACTAGGTCATCTATATATGAGTATATTGACTTAGGAGTCAAATGAGAACATTTGATCATAGGTCATACTCATCGTTTAAGCACAAGTGGGGTTACCACTTTTACATAAAGCATTGTTGTGTTCACACCATTAGAGTTGCTTTAGCTCATTGATTTGAGTAAAGCTCCCCCTAGATGTGATATCCCCCCCCCAGAGGGATGAACTAACCTTGGGTTTTGTCGATGATGACTTCATGTAGGTGTTGAAGATGTAGATGCTCAATGTTGATGTAGATCATTTGGAGCAATCCTTTGGAGTGAGTTGCACTTTCAATACCTATACGGGTTAGTCCCACAAGGAACAAACAAGGATATCCATAGACATAGAGTGACGCATACACAAGATGATGTCCATGAAGTCATTAGGTTACCTTGTCCCTTGTCTTACCAACAAGAGGGTTTGTGACTCCTTGAACTAGTGCAAGATATGGAAGTTGTTTGCACTTGTCCTTGCCAAAATGATAGGAGTGAAGTATGTTGGCGGAGTCACCCTCAAGAACTCTCTAGTTCTTCTTCTTCTGGATCCACACCATCTTGATGGGAACCTTTGGAGTCGTAGTTGTACTTGATGAAGTGGAACTTGATGTAGTCTTGGGAACCCACTTGACCAAGGCCTTAGGTGCTTCTTCAAATGCATCATTTTCCTCTTGAAGCTTATCCTTGCCTTTTTGCTTGTGGTCTTCTGGTGGAAGATCATCTTGAGCTTGTGTTCCTTTGAAAGAAGTAGGATCATACTTCTCTTGTTGAGGAACAAACTTCGTCTTGGGGTATTGATCTTCTTCCCACTCAACTCCATTGGCATCGAACTTCCGTTCAAACCAACACCTTGATTCTTCCGGTGTCTTCCTTGCTTGCGCACAATTTCCTCAAATTGCTTACTTCCGGCAAGACTCTTGTAAACACCTTTCTCTATGATTCCCTTCAATAAGCTATTTTCTTGCTCAAGTGTAACTTGGCTAAGAGAATCATTAGTGGAATCAAGAGAACTACTAGAAGCATCAACATTGGATTTAGCATGATTGTTGTTACTACTAGATGAAGAATCTTTCTTGTTCTTGTTGCTACATTTAACTTGTGGCATGTATGTAGACAAGAGTAAACACTTGGCAATGTAAGAAGAACTTTTCTTGCGAAGATCATCATTGATTGCCTTTAAAAACTCATGCTCTTGCTCAAGGCTGAGCTTTTCAAATCGTAGCTTATCATGAGTCTTTAAAAGTTCTCGATGATTTTCCAAGGTAGTTTCATGAGCTAACTTAAGAGTGTTTAGTTCTTGAGTTAGACGCTCAATCTCCTTCTTATCATCATCATTCGTTTTCTCTTGATTAGCATGATTAATTGACGTTTCATCATAGTTCTCATCACTAGAGTTGTCAACAAGTAAATCATCATCATCACCTAGCAAATCATCTTCATAACTATTGAAATCAACATACTCAGGATGTGTTGCCTTTGGACCTTTGGCCATGAAGCATCTTCCAATTCCTTCATTTGGTGAGTCAAATATGTCATAGGAGTTGGTTGACACAAGTGCTAGACCGACAACACCTTCATCTTGAGTATATTCGGAGTCGGAGTGATAACTTCTTTCGGAGTGATTGTCGGAGTCGAGGCCGGATACCCATTCACCAACATGAGCTTGATGTCTTCTTTTTGTGTAGCTCCTTGATGACTTTTCCTTTCTTTCCGAATCCTTGCTTCTCCGAGAGGGTCTTCGTTCATAACGATCATCTCTACTCCTCCTTTCTCTTGGTGGTGATTCTTCTCTTCTACTTCTTCTTTTGGGAGAATCTTCTCTTCTTTTGTAGGGGGTCGTACACTCATTGGAGTAGTGTCCGGGTCTTCCACAATTGTAGCAATTACGCTCACGACTAGAAGATCTTTTGTCATTGTAGGACCTTGACTTGGAACTTATTTCTTTGCTTCTACTCTTGTAGAACTTGTTGAAGTTCTTTACCATTAGGCTCAATTCTTCATTGAAGGTTTGTTTCTCACTTGAAGATGTGGGAGTATCACATGAGGCTTTGTAAGCACCACTTGACTTGTTGTGAAGCTCTTCCTTATCCTTGAGTGACATCTCATGAGCAACAATTCTTCCAATGACTTCCGTTGGCTTGAGATCTTTGTAATTGGGCATCATTTGGATCAATGTGCACACAGTATCATATTTTCCATCCAAGGCTCTTAGGATCTTCTTGATGATGAATTTGTCGGTCATCTCTTCACTTCCTAAGCCGGCAATCTCATTTGTGATGAGAGCAAGCCTAGAGTACATTTCAGCGACACCTTCACCATCCTTCATTTTGAACTTGTCAAGTTGACTTTGAAGCACATCCAATTTGGATTCCTTGACGGAGTCGGTACCTTCGTGCATATCAATCAAAGTATCCCAAATTTCCTTTGCATTCTCAAGACGGCAGATTTTTTTGAATTCTTCGGGGCACAATCCGTTGAAGAGAATATCACAAGCTTGAGCATTGTATTGTAGCATCTTCAACTCTTCCGCGGTAGCTTCACGGTTCGGTTCTCTCCCATCAAAGAATTCACCTTGCAATCCAATACACACAATAGCCCAAACGGCGGGGTTATGTCCAAGAATATGCATTTTCATCTTATGCTTCCAACTAGCAAAATTAGTGCCATCAAAGTAAGGACCTCTACGGTGGTAATTTCCCTCGCTAGACGCCATACTCTCCTAGGTTGTGAAACCAAGGCTATGACCACCAAAAGCTATGGAAATCAAAGCAAATGGAGACCAAAGCTCTGATACCACTTGTAGGATCGGAAGTATGTCTAGAGGGGGGTGATTAGACTACTTGACCAAATAAAAATCTAGCCTTTTCCCAATTTTAGTTCTTGGCAGATTTTAGCAACTTAGCACAAGTCAAGCAATCAACCTACACATGCAATTCTAAGAGTATAGCAGCGGAATGTAAAACAATTGCATATGAAGGTAAAGGGATGAGTTTGAGGGAGCAAACACAATGTTGACACGGAGATTTTTTACCGTGGTTCCGATAGGTGGTGCTATCGTACATCCACATTGATGGAGACTTCAACCCACGAAGGGTAACGGTTGCGCGAGTCCACGGAGGGCTCCACCCACGAAGGGTCCATGAAGAAGCAACCTTGTCTATCCCACCATGGTCGTCGCCCACGAAGGACTTGCCTCACTAGGGTAGATCTTCACGAAGTAGGCGATCTCCTTGCCCTTACAAACTCCTTGGTTCAACTCCACAATCTTGTCAGAGGCTCCCAAGTGACACCTAGCCAATCTAGGAGACACGACTCTCCAAGAAGTAACAAATGGTGTGTTGATGATGAACTCCTTGCTCTTGTGCTTCAAATGATAGTCTCCCCAACACTTAACTCTCTCTCTCTCATAGGATTGGATTTGGTAGAAAGAAGATTTGAGTGGAAAGCAACTTGGGGAAGGCTAGAGATCAAGATTTATCTGGTTGGAATGGAATATCTTGACCTCAACACAAGTGTAGGTGGTTCTCTCTCAGAAAATATGTATTGGAAGTGTAGGCATGTTCTGATGGCTCTCTCCCCGAATGAAGAGTGGGTGGAGGGGTATATATAGCCTCCACACAAAATCTAACCGGTACACACAAATCACCAAACTCGGTGGGACCGAATCATTAAACTCGGTCGGACCGATTTAGTTCAAAATGTGAACGTTAGGATTCTCGATGGGACCGACGTCATTAGGGTTAGGGCATAACGTAATCTTGGTGAGACCGATTACACAAACTTGGTGAGACCGATTTTGGTAATAGCCAAACAGAGAGTTGGTCAGGCAAACTCGGTGAGACCGATTCGCTCATCTCGGTTGGACCGAAATGTTACGAAAAGGAAACAGAGAGTTTGCATTGCAATCTTGGTGGGACCAATCGCTCATCTCGGTTTGACCGAAAGGGAAACAGAGAGTTTGCAACCCCATCTCGGTGAGACCGAGATCCCTATCGGTGAGACCGAATTGATTAGGGTTTCTGGCAGTGGCTATGTCAATTGAACTCGGTGGCTCCGGATGTGAAACTTCGGTGGGGCCGAGTTGTACTTTTTGGTTTAGGACATATGTGGATATGAGAAAGTAGTGGAGGGTTTTTGAGCATATCACTAAGCATTTTGAGCAAGAATCTCATTAAGCAACACCTCATCCCTTCTTAATACTATTGGCTTTTCCTATAGACTCAATGTGATCTTGGATCACTAAAATAGAAAAATGTAGAGTCTTGTGCTTTGAGCTTGAGCCAATCTTTTGAAGGGTCCACTTTGTAATCCATGCCATTCCAAACATTGAGCTTTCCTGAAATATTTATCTTGGAATAGCATTAGCTCAATGAGCTATATGTTGTTAGGAATTACCAAAACCACCCAGGGATAGTTGCACTTTCGCGCGGGCGTAGAGTGGGACCGCATTAAAACGAGCAAAAGCGGTATGCCCCATAAGTGCATGGTAGCTACTGCGGAACGGGACAATATCAAAGGTCAAGCCTTCGCTTCGGAAGTTGTTCGGCGAACCAAAAACGACTTCCAATTTGATGGAGCCCGTGCAGTGAGCTTCTACGCCAGGTACTGCTCCCTTGAGGGTAGTTGTGGTGGGCTTGATTCTTGAAGAATCGATGCCCATTTTGCGGACACTATCTTGGTAGAGTAGATTAAGTCTACTGCCGCCGTCCATAAGGACTTTCGTGAGATGGAACCCATTGATAATTGGATCGATGATCAGAGTTGCCGAACCTTCGGGGCGGATATGGCTAAATTTTGGGGGGGCGGCTCTATGGCGTATGCGTCCCATAGTGCGCACATGCTCTCCCCTGTAGGGGTATGCGTCACGTATACCATGTTTACAGTTTTCACTTCGGGGGGAAATTGCTTCTGAACCCCGGTATTCGGCTGGCGAGTCTCTTCGTCATCACTGTCACTGGGCGGCCCCTTCCCCTTGTGTTCGGCATTAAGCTTGTCGGCTTGTTTGAAGACCCAGCAGCTTCTATTGGTGTGAGTAGCAGGTTTATCGAGGGTGCCATGAATCTGGCCGGGCCGATCCAGTATCTTGTCTAGATTGGATGGTCCGTCTTTTTTGCCTTGAATGGTTTTTTCCGTTGACCGGATTTGGAGCCGCTGAATCTGGCGTTGACCGTCGTCTCTTTCGTTCTTTCGTTATTATTGCGACGCTTGTGTTTATTGCGTCGTGGCTTGCCGTTGCCGTCTCGGACTTCGGAAGTGCCCGGATCGCTGGCGCTGTTGCTTCTACGAGCGAGCCAGCTGTCTTCTCCCGCGCAAAAGCGGGTCATTAGAACGGTAAGGGCTGCCATGGATTTTGTTTTTTCTTGACCGAGGTGACGGGCGAGCCACTCATCCCGGACGCTGTGTTTGAAGGCCGCGAGGGCTTCGGCGTCCGGACAATCAACAATTTGGTTCTTTTTAATTAAGAACCTAGTCCAGAGCTACCTGGCTGACTCTCCGGGCTGCTGGATGATGTGACTTAAGTCATCGGCATCTGGTGGCCGGACATATGTACCTTGGAAGTTGTCGGTGTCAAAACCGGCGGATCTCGGGTAGGGGGTCCCGAACTGTGCGTCTAAGGCGGATGGTAACAGGAGGCGGGGGACACAATGTTTACCCAGGTTCGGGCCCTCTCGATGGAGGTAATACCCTACTTCCTGCTTGATTGATCTTGATGATATGAGTATTACAAGAGTTGATCTACCACGAGATCGTAGAGGCTAAACCCTAGAAGCTAGCCTATGATTATGATTGTTGTTATCCTACGGACTAAACCCTCCGGTTTATATAGACATCGGAGGGGGCTAGGGTTACACAGAGTCGGTTACAAGGGAGGAGATCTACATATCCGAATTGCCAAGCTTGCCTTCCACGCAAAGGAGAGTCCCATCCGGACACGGGACGAAGTCTTCAATCTTGTATCTTCATAGTCCAACAGTCCGGCCAAAGTATATAGTCCGGCAGTCCGAGGACCCCCTAATCTAGGACTCCCTCAGTAGCCCCTGAACCAGGCTTCAATGACGATAAGTCCGGCGCGCAGATTGTCTTCGGCATTGCAAGGCGGGTTCCTCCTCCGAATACTTCATAGAAGATTTTGAACACAAGGATCGTGTCCGGCTCTGCAAAACAAATTCCACACACCACCGTAGAGAGTATAATATTCCACAAATCTAATATGCTGACAACTTTTCATAACGTGACATCCTGCCGTGGTCCGGTCATTACGAACCGTTTTTCCTAGCCTGCCAATGCACGTGTTGCGAGGCGTTTTTCTTGGAACGTCTTGTCGAAGCAGAGATCGTGTCCCCTTATCACGGGAATCTCATCAATACGGGTGTGGGTAACCCAATCATGCCTGCTGGTATGACTCCTCGATTTTAGGCAAGTTCCAAACGGCCACGCGGAGGACGCTTGATATTCACCCTCTTTATAAAGGGGCCAAGGCCTGTCCTTTTCTTCTCGCGCTCGATCCTTCCCTTCTCCCACCTCGAATTCAAACACCCAAGGCTCAGGCTAAGCGCTTCGGACCTTCAATCATGTCCGGATCCAACCTTCAAGGCCGGTGGATGGCCTCCTCTGTCACAGAGGAGGACATCAAGAAGCTAAGAGAAACCAGGTATCTGACCACCGAAATCTCACACAGGCTGCCTGCTCAAGGGCAGGTCATCCCCACTCCCGAACCCAACGAGAGTGTCGTATTTGTTTCCCACTTCCTCCGAGGGCTAGGCTTTAGTCTTGATCCCTTTGTTAGAGGGCTTATGTTCTATTACGGGCTCGATTTCCATGATCTAGCTCCGGATTCCATCCTTCACATCTCGTCGTTCATCGTCGTGTGTGAGGCCTTCCTCCGCATCACCCCACACTTCGGCTTATGGCTCAAGACCTTAAATGTGAAGCCGAAGATGATCGATGGGCGACACGCAGAATGCGGAGGTGCCATAATAAGCAAAGGCGCCGATGCTCCATGGACAAAGGGTTCCTTCCCGGAGATGTCCAACTTATAGCAGCGGCAGTGGTTTACATCACAGCTCCCCGAAGTACTAAGTGGGTAGCTGCCCCCGCCTTCCGCTCGGGCCCCCCGCCACAACTGGCGTCATGGGTCAGCAAGGGGCTGGACTGGGGGCCAGTTAATGACGTGCCGACATTGCAGAGTCACATCTAAGATCTCCTCAAGAGAGATGTCAGCCTTGTCAAGGTAATGCAAGTCATGCTAGTTCGTCGGGTCCTGCCATGCCAACGTCGACCTCTCCGTATGTGGGAGTTCAACCCGGAAGGACCGCGAACTATTCAGCAATTCTTCGGCATGACGCTCGAAGAGATGTATGGATCGTTCTTCGGATCACGAATAAAGTGTCCGGACACCACCGAGGATGCGGGTCTAAACTGCAATCGTCCAGATACCCACGTAAGTAATTCTGCGGCCGAACATGCTGTCTTTTTATTTGTCACAACATCATTCTGAAAAAATCGCTCTTTGACCAGGACTGGATAAAAAAGGCGAAGATGATCAGGTGTTCGGCCCCCCTTCCCGAAGGCTCATTGGATCCTGTACTAGCCAGGATGCTTGAGCACGCACCTTATCAAGTGCCATCAGAGGAAGATAAAGGGAGGAATAAAGAAGCCGAAAGCGGGCCTCATGCATTACTCATCCAAACCGGGGGAATTAGTGTCTCCGCGAAGGAGGATAATTGGGGAGAAGAATCTAAAATTCCCTCTCCCCAAGGAAGGAAAAGGACCGCCTCTGAAGACTTGAAAACGAGGGTTTCCAAACGAGGGAAGAAACCTTCGTCAGGGGGCCCTTCCCCGGAGGGCGTCCTTACCGCACTGTGCCCGCAAGGGGGTCAGCCCTCCACCGAGCTGTAAGTGAACAAGAGTACTTTTGGTAAATATATCCTGCTTCATCTCCGAGGACAATAACTGAGGCGTATGTCTTGCAATTCGGATCATAGCCCTTCTCGACAGAGTTCGTCATCGGGGGATCTTCTTCCGGAGATGATGGAGAGCGAAACGCCTCCCCCTGTCTCCCCACCTCATGAGGCGGACGACCCTGAGGTGTCGTCACGGAGGATTTCTCCTGATCCGCCAAGGCTAGAAGTTAACCCTTCGGCCACCCGAAGTCCGGAGTATTCGGCTCCTAAGGAGAGCAACAGAAAGAGTCCGGGGCTGTCCGGTGCACGACCGGTCGCACTGATGGGTCTTCTGGAGCAAGCGGCTATCTCAGAGGCGCATTGTACTTTAATGGGTACGGTGGTTGAGAGGATTTCATCCGCCAAAAGTGGGTTGCATGAAGCTTTTATGAGCCTGTTAAGAGGCTTTGAGGTACGCAAAGTAATATATTTGTTGGCGGTACCGCACACGCTAGGTGTGCCCTATACAGATAGTAGCCCCTGAGACTCTAGTTGCTGTCCAGAGGCAGCAAACAGAGGATCATAGTCCCAGGTAATTATCATGTTGCTTTCATGTGCAGGCGGCTGAAGGTCCGGTGGCTGGCCGGTCTGGTGAGTTTGCCGAACTGAGGCGCAGCTTGATGCGGTAGATGCCGACATCGTGCTTGTAAACAAGCGGCTTGACGAGGCACAGGGTATGTATTTTCGGGTGGTCAACGGATATGAAGAGGAGCATGATGCTAGTATCTATAATATGCTGTGACTGCAGATGGAGCTGCCGCCGTGGAGACCCTTCGGGCGGAGCTTGCCCGAGCCAAGGAACAAGCCAGGAGAAGTGATGCGGCCGCCCTAAAGGCGGCCGAAGAGTTAAGAGCCAAACAGGCTGCTCATCGCCAGAGCGAAGATAAATTAGCCAAGATGGCTGTTGAGCTGAAGGATGCCGCCGACCGATATGAGCTTCTTGAAAAGGAAAGCCAAGCGAAACCGGCGGAACCTGAAGAAAGCCATGGTAGCAGCCAAGGAAACCCGCTCTAAAATCAGAGCGGCGAAGGAGGAGCTTCGTCAAGCCGGAGATATCACGGCTGGGAAGCCCTTTTTGTTGCGGACGAAGTTCGGAGATCCGAAGTATGCCCCTCTGGATTAATTATGGAGTGCTGCAGACGCGTACTTGGACTTGGCAATGAGTGTTGTTGATGCGACTGAGTTTTTCAAAGATCAGAAAGATCACGAAGTGGAAAAGTTGTTCTGGTCGCAGTTCAGTGCTCCAACGCGTCCGCTGCTGTTAAATGAACAAATGGTCGAGTGGGCTGAGCTCCATAGGTTGTCCAGACTTGCCATGAGGTCTATCGTGGATCATCTTTGGCCGGAAGGACCAAGGCCGAGTAGTTATTTTGGTTTAGTGCAATGATTCCTTGGTGCTGTGCCACATATCGACGCTGTAAAGAGGTCGGCATGCATAGAGGGTGCGCGGATGGCTCTTGCCCGTGTTAAGACATACTGGGCAGAGATGGAGGCCACCGCTATTGCAACCCAGGATCCGGCCGTAGGCCAGGTCTCGGCTGAGCACTATTTTGAAGAAGTCCTAGAAGGTGCTCGTTTAATAGAGGCTCAGTGCTCGAAGAGTATCATGTTCGAGTGACATGTATCCCAATTGTAAAAACAATGCTATTTGGATTATAAAGGCTGTGTTTATACTTTTGCCTGAAAGTATTATGATGCCTCCTGTGCGGCCGTTTATGTATGTATATAACCTGAAAGTTTGCAGTCGTTGGCTTCAGCCCCCACGCATATAATGCGGGGGTGTTCGGAAAAGCGCGTATTCACACTTGATCCAATGGCTTGGTCCATTAAGGAGGTGATAGCACGGCGAACAAGGCAATCGGACTATATAGCTTTAAGACTTTCACTTAGCCATAGGAGTTTGACGGTGGGGCTACTATATAGCCCCTGGTACTTCCGCGCTCATCCGAATACGGGGCGCGTACATACATGATCAGGAAACCGGCCCTTCGTTAATGCGGAGGAATCGTGAAGATTCCGCTGAGTCCTCGAGTGGTTAACCAGTCTCGCGCTTTATCATGACAGTCTATTTTCGGCTTTCTCTACTGAGGTGTTCATCCAGATGAACCAGGGCACAATCGCAGTAGTTCTCCCGGTGCCACCTTAGCCGATAGAGCGGAACGTAAGGTAGCAAAACACGGGAGCCGGGCAAACCCAACTATTGACCAAAGACATGATTCGGAATTGATGCATATAAGGCCAAACTCGCGACGCCGAACACTCCCTAAGGTATTCGGTCTTTACAACGTATACTGGGCTGAGTAACGCCCTCGATAATGAACCCTGAATTTCCAGGTACGTGCATTAGTCTGACGTGACGAAATGCCAATAACGCCAGCATCCCTCTCGGTTGTGTTGAGTATCCGGAGGGTGTGAAGCAACAAGAGACAGTAAGAAAGGTTTACACAGGGTCTTAATCTAAAAAGAAACCTTTGAGCGGGGCCCTGCTGCACGTCTGTGCCTGTGTCTCCGTTGTGCCGTATCCTGGAAGGGTGTAGCATGATTATCATCTGTAAAAGAGAAAAACCCAGGTGAAAGTCTTCGTGCGAAAAATTGGTTATTCTTAATAAACCATTAAAATGCAATCTAAATAGGGTCAAGCCAAACTGTAGTCCTTTTTACATGCGGGAAGCCCCTAGTACCACCTATGGGGATATATCCATCGGCCCAATCTCAGGTTTATCTAAGCTGTTACAGCTAGTTGTGCGCCGGACTTGTCTAGCCATGTCCGCGATCTTGACGACCGATCATTTATTCTGGTTGGAGAGGCCGTTCAGTGTTCGGCTGCTAGAGCCACCGCACATTCTTCCGCACGTAAGGAACGCTCTGTTTTTCCGCTAACTATGATGATGCCACGTGGACCGGGCATTTTAAGCTTAAGATAAGCATAATGCAGTACTGCATTAAAACGAGCGAAGGCCGTTCTTCCGAGTAGTGTGTGATAGCCGCTTCGGAATGGAGCGATGTCGAAGGTTAATTCTTCGCTTTGGAAGTTGTCGGGAGAACCGAATACAACCTCTAGAACTAGAGAGCCCGTGCAGCGGGCCTCTGGGTCTGGTATTACTCCTTTAAAGGTAGTATTGCTTTGGCTAATTCTTGTCGGGTCTATCCCCATTTTGCAGACTGTGTCCTGATATATCAGATTAAGACTACTGCCGCCGTCCATAAGGACTCGGGTGAGATGGTATCCGTCAATTATTGGGTCTAGCACCAAGGCAGCCGATCCTCCGTGCCGGATACTAGTCGGGTGATCCTTGCGATCAAAAGTGATCGGCTAGGCCGACCAAGGGTTGAACTTGGGGGTGACGGGCTCCACAGTGCATACGTCTCGGAGTGCGTGTTTGCTCCTCCTCTTCGTTACGTGAATCATGTTCACTGTTTTGACCTCTGGTGGGAATTTTTTCTGTCCCCCGGTGTTTGGCTGGTGAGGCTCATCCTCGTCTTCACTTGGTGTCTCCCTCCCTTTGTGTTCGGCGTTTAGCTTGCCGGCCTGCTTGAAGACCCAACATTCTCTGTTGGTGTGATTTGCAGGTTTGTCGGAGGTGCCATGAATCTGACATAATCTGTCTAGAATCTTGTTTAGGCTGGACGGTCCATCTCTGCTGCCTTTAAATGGCTTTTTCCGTTGACCGGGTTGAGAGCCCCTGAATCCGGCGTTTACCGCCGTGTTGTCTGGGCTGTCTTCATTGTTTCGACGCTTGCTTTTATTGCGTCACGGTTTTCCATTGCCATCCCTGACTTCGGATGTGCCTGGGTCGCTGGTGCTGCTACGGGCCAGCCAACTATCCTCGCCCGCGCAAAAGCGGGTCATAAGGCTTGTTAGGGCTGCCATTGTCCTCGGTTTTTCCTGGCCGAGGTGTCTGGCGAGCCATTCGTCCCGGACACTGTGTTTGAAAGCCGCTAAGGCTTCGGCATCCGGGCAGTCGATGATTTGCTTCTTCTTAGTGAGGAATCTGTTCCAAAGCTTTCGGGCCGACTCTCCGGGCTGTTGAATTATATGACTTAAATCATCTGCATCAGGAGGTCGGACATAAGTCCCTTGAAAATTAGCCCTAAAAGCATCCTCAAGCTCTTCCCAACTTCCAATTGAGTTTTCAGGGAGGCTTCTCAGCCAGTGCCGAGCTGGTCCTTTCAACTTGAGGGGCAAGTATTTGATGGCGTGGAGATCATCTCCGCGAGCCATGTGGATGTGAAGGATAAATTCCTCAATCCAGACCCCAGGGTCTGTCGTTCCGTCGTATGCCTCTATGTTCACGGGTTTGAATCCCTCTGGAAATTCATGATCCAGCACCTCATCGGTGAAGCATAGGGGGTGCGCGGCACCCCTGTATTTGGATGTGTCATGGCATTCTGATAGTTGTAGTGTTTGGTTTTGATTCCGTGCCGGAGCGCGCTTCCTAGATCCATAGATGGACCTGGTCATACCGGCTTTTTGGTGCAAGTCCTTACGTAAATCGTCTCCTGACTTATGTGCGACATCGTTAGCCACCCTATCGCGGCCACGGGGTGGTCGATTCGGCTGATCGGCCGTTTTATTTTTCGGCTGTATGGGCTCTACCTCGTCATCGAATTCAGGCAGCAGCTTGCGCTTTGGATAGCTCTTTGTGTGGCGACTGCCACCGTACTTTTCTTCAGTGTCTACCACTTTGTTCCATCTACTGTTGAGTGTATTTTGCGCGGCCTTAAGCCTTTGCTTCTGCTTCTTCAGACTCCTCGCGGTGGCAATAAGCCTTTTATGGAGGTTCTCTTGCTCCAAATGCCTTTCCGGGATGATGTGTGCATCGTCGTCCGGACTGTTCTCCTCTCCAGAGACAGGTTGATGAGCTTTACCCTCAGCGTCGCCGTGATCGGACAGCGGCTCCGTACTATGTTCGCCGTCCGCTGGCTCATCCTGCTCCGTCGCTGGGTCCATGTGGTCGTCGTTTCCTTTGGAGTCGACTAGGGTATTATTCTTTCTTGCGCTGTTATCGCTGTTTTTGCCGAGGCCGGATTTGGAGCGGCGCCTACGTCGTCGCTTTGGTTGCTTCTCGAGGGGATTATCCTTCGCTGCATTCCTTCGTTCCTCGTCATTGTTTTCTTTAGGTGTATCCACCATGTATATATCGTGTGATGAAGTGGCTGTCCAGCACCCTGTGGGCGGTGGATCCTGCTCCTCTCCTGCATCGTCGTCCATACCGTCGATGTCTTCGGAGTCGAAATCAAGCATGTCGGTTAAATCATGGACAGTGGCTATTAAGTGGGTGGTGGGTGGGGAACGAATTTCTTCGTCGTCCGCTTCCCACTCGAGCCGGACATAGTTCGGCCGAGGGTCTCCTGACAAGGAGAGCGACCTTAATGAATCTAGCACGTCGCCCAAGGGCGAGTGCTGGAAAATATCCGCGGAGGTAAACTCCATGATCGGTGCCCAATCAGATTCGATAGGCACGGACACAAGCGGTTCGGAGCCCATGGCCGGGGACGAATCCAAGGGTTCGGAAACACAGGTCTCATAAGAGGTGAAGTCAGTATTCGGCTCTAACGCCGCTGAGTGTGCGGCCTCCATGGCGGGGTCCATCCACCCGTCCTCGGCCGGCGCAATCTTCTCCGGATTAAGGGCCAGAGTAGCCACAGGTGTGATCTCCCGAACACCGTCCGACGGCTAAGCTAAGTCATGCTCGTCGTGACTGTGCGGCGCACCTGACATGGGCTCGAATCCGTCAAAGATCAAGTCTCAGCGGATGTCGGCGGTATAGTTTAAGTTTCCAAACCTGACCTGACGGCCAGGGGCGTAGCTCTCGATCTGCTCTAGATGACCAAGCGAGTTGGCCCGCAGTACGAAGCCGCCGAATACGAAGATCTGTCCGGGGAGAAAAACCTCACCCTGGATCGCATCGTTGCCGATGATCGAAGGAGCCATCAAGCCTTTATCGCGACGGCACAGTGGAATTCTCAATGAAAGCACCAATGTCGGTGTCAAAACCGGCGGATCTTGGCTAGGGGGTCCCGAACTGTGCGTCTAAGGCTGATGGTAACAGGAGGCGGGGGACACAATGTTTACCCAGGTTCGGGACCTCTCGATGGAGGTAATACCCTACTTCCTGCTTGATTGATCTTGATGATATGAGTATTACAAGAGTTGATCTACCACGAGATCGTAGAGGCTAAACCCTAGAAGCTAGCCTATGATTATGATTGTTGTTGTCCTACGGACTAAACCCTCCGGTTTATATAGACACCGGAGGGGACTAGGGTTACACAGAGTCGGTTACAAGGGAGGAGATCTACATATCCGTATTGCCAAGCTTGCCTTCCACGCAAAGGAGAGTCCCATCCAGACACGGGACGAAGTCTTCAATCTTGTATCTTCATAGTCCAACAGTCCGGCCAAAGTATATTGTCCGGCAGCCCGAGGACCCCCTAATCCAGGACTCCCTCACCTGCCTCGTCGGTGACTTGTCGTCCCCGGACGACATGACTCTAGAAGGAGACGCTGGACTAACAGGAGGTCAGGAGCCGCTCGCCCAACAGCGTCACCGCTGCCCGGGCGCACCGCCGTGCCTACCTTCCCAGTCCGTTCAGGGCTGAGGTGTGCAGCACCCACTAAGCCAACCCGATTTATCTTGAGATAAGTCCTCAACACTCAGCAGCCACTCCTCATCACCCATTTTCTAATTGATTCATTACTCATTAGGCAGGACTGTCATTAGGGTTTGTTGTGTGCTCAGTGCTATCTACACTTAATGGTTCAGATGTATTTCGGTAATCTTTAGTACCTGTAAAGTTCACAGGGTTTTCAAAATTCCGGCCCTAGGAACAGACACTAGTCATTTTGGATTGTTGGTCGTAGTGACATTGACCCAGATTACTACTGCAAGCCAGGTTTGTTGAAAATTTTACTTGTCTTTCTTACTCATTCGATATAATATCCAATTATTCACGTCGATTAGTTGCAAACAATAAGTGCTAGACAAACTTCTTGATTCAGATTTTGGATGGTCTCTTACTGCAGTTACAATTCTGCATACTTGTCCTAGTGAGCTCACAAGTAAATGATTGATTCACTACATCTATGCTTGCCTTGTCATATTTGTTGTCAATATTATTTTAGGGTGGACCACCCTGTTTCTAAATACTGCAACCGTACACATGAGTGAATAGTATTTCTCTATGTGATCTCTTCCATCATGTTGCCGTCTCGGACTTCGGAAGTGCCCGAATCGCTGGCGCTGTTGCTTCTACGAGCGAGCCAGCTGTCTTCTCCCGTGCAAAAGCGGGTCATTAGAACAGTAAGGGCTGCCATGGATTTTGGTTTTTCTTGACCGAGGTGGCGGGCGAGCCACTCATCCCGGACGCTGTGTTTGAAGGCCGCGAGGGCTTCGGCGTCCGGACAATCGACAATTTGGTTCTTTTTAATTAAGAACCTAGTCCAGAGCTACCTGTCTGACTCTCCGGGCTGCTGGATGATGTGACTTAAGTCATCGGCATCTGGTGGCCGGACATATGTACCTTGGAAGTTGTCGGTGTCAAAACCGGCGGATCTCGGGTAGGGGGTCCCGAACTGTGCGTCTAAGGCGGATGGTAACAGGAGGCGGGGGACACAATGTTTACCCAGGTTCAGGCCCTCTCGATGGAGGTAATACCCTACATCCTGCTTGATTGATCTTGATGATATGAGTATTACAAGAGTTGATCTACCACGAGATCGTAGAGGCTAAACCCTAGAAGCTAGCCTATGATTATGATTGTTGTTATCCTACGGACTAAACCCTCCGGTTTATATAGACACCGGAGAGGGCTAGGGTTACACAGAGTCGGTTACAAGGGAGGAGATCTACATATCCGAATTGCCAAGCTTGCCTTCCACGCAAAGGAGAGTCCCATCCGGACACGGGACGAAGTCTTCAATCTTGTATCTTCATAGTCCGACAGTCCGGCCAAAGTATATAGTCCGGCAGTCTGAGGACCCCCTAATCTAGGGCTCCCTCAGAAGTTATCATGAAAGGCGTCTTCCAGGTCTTCCCAGCTGCCAACAGAGTTCTCTGGAAGGCTATTTAGCCAGTGCCGCGCTGGTCCCTTTAGTTTTAGTGGGAGGTATTTGATGGCGTGTAGATCACACCGTGGGCCATGTGGATATGGAGAAGAAAATCTTCAATCCATACCGCGGGATCTGTTGTTCCATCATATGGTTCGATATTCATGGGTTTAAACCCTTCTGGGAATTCGTGCTCCATTACCTCGTCGGTGAAGCAAAGGGGGTGTGTGGCGCCTCTATATCAGGCCACGTCACGACGTAGCTCGGATGGAGTCCGTCTGCGGTTCTCGGTCCGGGCGTAATTATGAATTTTGCGTCCGACTAGGTAGCCATTGTCACGTGTCGGGGCACGCCCCCGTGAGCCATAAATCGATTTGTTCTGCCCTGCTCTACTGTCCAAGTTCTGCCGCAGGTCATATGTATGTCCCCGAGTTGTTTTATCTCTGCCTTTGCGGTGAGGTAGTGCGGGATGGTGTTCGGCTTGAGTTGCCGCTTTGTCCCGGCCACGTGGTGGTCGGTTAGCCGCATTGCGAGATGATGGTACGGGCTCCAGCGCCTCGTCATCGAACTGAGGTAGCAATTTGCGCTTCGGGTAACTTTTGGTTGGGCGCTTGAGGCCGTATTCTTTGGTTGCCAGGACATTAGTCCACCTATCATTGAGAAGATCCTGATCAGCTTGAAGCTGCTGCTGCCTCTTTTTCAGGCACCTTGCAGTGGCGATTAGCCGGTGCTTAAAGCGCTCCTGCTCGAGAGGTTCCTCAGGTACGATGAAGTCTTCGTCACCGAGGCTCACCTCATCCTCGGAGAGCGGTAGATAATTGCTGTCCTCCGAGTCTTCGTTTATGGCCTGTTCATTAGGGCTAACTAGCCCATCTTCCCGATCGTCCTGTTCGGCAGTTTGCTCGTCGGGGTCTTCTCTGTCTTCGGCACCATCCGGAGTGTTATCTTCTCCTGTGCCGGTATTGTTGTTTTTTCTGTGGCGTGATTTAGAGCGGCGCCGCTGACGTTGGTGCTTTGGTTGTATCTTAGGAGGTTCATCCTCGACTGGATCTTCCTTGTCATCGCCGCTATTCTCTTTGGGTGTATCCACCATGTATATGTCGTATGAGGAGGTGGTCGTCCAGTGCCCGGTAAATGGCGGGTTTTTGGCCTGCTCCTCTTCGGCATCGTCGTCCATGCCGTCGATGTCTTCGGAGCCGTAATCGAGCGTGTCGGTTAAGTCCTCGACAGTGGCTATTAAGTGGGAGGTGGGTGGGAAGCGAAATTCCCCGTCATCAGCCCCCAGCTCAAACTGGATATAATTCGGCTGTGAATCCCCTGATAAGGAGAGGGTTTTTAATGAGTTTAGTACATCACCTAAAGGTGAGTGCCGGAAGATGTCCGCGGCGCTGAATTCAATGATCGGTGCCTGATCAGGCTCGATGGCCACAGATGCACGTGGTTCGGAACCTATGGCCGGAGACGAATCCGCGGTTTTGGTGACGCAGATCCCGCTCGAGGTTGAGTCTGTGTGCGGCTCCAACGCCACTGAGTCTGCGGCTTCCGTGGCGGGGTTGGGCTTCCCGTCCTTGGATAGCACAATTTGCTCCGGATCTAGGGCCGGAGCACTTACAGGTGCTATCTCCTGAGTATGGTCCGATGACAGATCTAGGTCATGCTCATCGCGGTGGCAGGGAGCGGCTGCCGTGGGTTCGAATCCATCAAAGATCAAGTCTCCGCGGATATTGGCAATGTAGTTCAAGCTTCCAAACCTGACTTGATGGCCGGGGGCGTAGCTGTCGATCTGCTCTAGACGGCCAAGCGAGTTGGCCTGCAGTGCGAAGCCGCCGAATATGAAGATCTGTCTGGGGAGAAAAACCTCCCCCTGGACAGCATTGTTGTAGATGATTGACGGGGCCATCGGACCTTTTGGATACGATGCAGCGGAACTCTCAATGAAAGCACCAATGTCGGTGTCAAAACCGGCGGATCTCGAGTAGGGGGTCCCGAACTGTGCGTCTGAGGTTGATGGTAACAGGAGACGGGGGACACGATGTTTACCCAGGTTCGAGCCCTCTCTATGGAGGTAATACCCTACTTCCTGCTTGATTGATCTTGATGAATATGAGTATTACAAGAGTTGATCTACCTCGAGATCATAATGGCTAAACCCGTAAAATTCTAGCATGTATGACTATGATTCTGCCTCTACGGACTAAGCCCTCCAGTTTATATAGACACCGGAGGGGACTAGGGTTGTACAAAGTCGGTTACAGAGAAAGGAATCTTCATATCAGGGTGCCAAGCTTGCCTTCCACGCCAAGGAGAGTCCCATCTGGACACGGGAGAGAGTCTTTGGTCTTGTATCTTCACAGCCCATCAGTCCGGCCCACGAACCATAATCCGGACGCCCGAGGACCCCTTAATCCAGGACTCCCTTAGAGGTTAGGCGGAGCTAGCTTTGCCATTCTTGAGCCACGCAAGCCGCGTACGCTGGCGAGCAATCGAGCAGTCAAGACTGGCGAGTCCGAGGTACGCCGCCTTGAGTTTACGGCGGAGCCAGGACTCGGGCGCGGATTCGGCGCAAGTCTTGGGCGGCGTCGAAACGAGCAATCAGCTCACGGGCCACCTGAAGCTACAGCGCGATGTGGCCCACCTTGCGCGCACTCCAGCTCTGGAGGCGGCGGGCAGTGGCATGCATACGTGCCACGATCCGACGGGAGGGATCGAGATTGGGTGGAGTGGAGTGCCAGGCCTCAAAGACGACGTCTTAGAATCCCTCCAGTTGCAGCCAGAAGCGCTCAAACTGGAAACGGCGCGCACCCGGGGCGCGCATAGAGCAGTCCAAGAGGAGAGGACAGTGGTCAGACGTGGCCGAGGAGAGGCATCGCAGCACACAGTGGGGGTGGGCACTCTCCCAAGAGGCAGTGCACAGGATTCGGTCATTACACATGAGGGTGGGGTTGCCGCGCTCGTTGGACCAAGTGTATCAGCGTCCGTTTATGTAAAGATCAGGGAGCTCCTTGTCCACAGTGAAGCGTCGGAAGTGATGCATGACACGGCGGTTAACCAAATGATTGCTTTTGTCGGAGGTGGAGAGGATGATGTTGAAATCACCACCTAGCAACCAGGGACCTGAGCAGGCAGCGTGCTCCTCGTGAAGGTCGCCAAGAAAGGCGATCTTCGCCTCGTCCTCTTGGGGTCCATAGACGCCGGTGATCCACCACGGCTGCTTGCCCAATGGTGAAGACACAAACGCGGTGATGTGGTGGCGGCCTCAGATCGGGTTAGAGATGGCAACCTCCGAGGCACGCCAAGCAAGCAAGCTTCCGCCACGCGTGCCGACGGCCAGCAGGAAGAAAAAGTCGCGGAGCTCACCACCCTCGATCCTTGTGTTCATGTCATGTGACCCTTTATTGTAACCATTCTTCTCTCTTCCGAAAAGATACGCAATATTTGCATATTTAGAGCAACTCCAATGGGGCGACCCATTTCGTCCGCCCGCGTCCGTTTGGGTCGGCGTGGACAAAAGTGGAGGCCCAACGCGCCGACCCAAACTCAAATCGTGTCCGCCTGGCGTCCGGGCCGACCCATTTTCGGCCCAAAATTGCGCCTGGAATACGTCAGCGCGGACGCGAAGTGGACGCGCCGCGCATCTCCTCGCCGTCCGCCGCGTCCCCACCTGGCGGCCACCCAACCGCCACCGGCCGTCTTATTTATGACGACCATCGACAGCGGGCCCACGCGTCAGCCAGTGGAAGCGTCCTTTTTTAACCACGCGTGCGGTGGGGTCGGCCTCATCCACTTCTCCCGTCCACATCTGGCCCCCACCACTCCCTTTGCTTCCTCGCCGGTGACCGCAAACCCTAGCGCGCCCATGGGCCTCTTCGGCAGCAGCAATGGCAAGGGAACCCCCGGCGCCTCGTCCTCCCGTGCTCCCCTTCCCCCTCCTCCTCCGGCGGCGCCATGTTTCCGCCCTGGTCGCCGGTGCCTGCACATCCCAGTGCACCAAGCGCGGTGGCACTGGGAGTACAGGCAGCCACTGCCGTACCCCGATGTCATGCTGCCGCACCATTGGCATATGGATCCACGACGAGGTGCGCAGGCGCCGCGCGCAGCTCACGCCAGAGCAGCGTCGGCTTCCAGAGTACGGCGCCGACTCCCCCAACTGGGAGGCATGGTTCACCCGCGAACACGAGGAGCAACGGCTCTCGAGTGTCGACGCCGTCCCGCCACCGTTCCCACCGCCGCCCCCGCAGGTAGACCCGGAGGACATGGAGGCGGAGGCGGAGACGGAGTACCAAGCCGCCCTCGAGGAGGCCTTGCAGCACGCGCTGGAGGCTAGCCGCCTCGAGGAGGACGCGCACTGGGATGGGCTGGAGCAAGCCCTTGCCCCGTCGGCGGCGGGGGACTCCGTCCGCACTATCAGTGTCAAAACCGGCGGATCTCGGGTAGGGGGTCCCGAACTGTGCGTCTAGGATCGATGGTAACAGGAGACGGGGGACACGATGTTTACCCAGGTTCGGGCCCTCTCTATGGAGGTAATACCCTACTTCCTGCCTGATTGATCTTGATGAATATGAGTGTTACAAGAGTTGATCTACCACGAGATCGTAATGGCTAAACCCTAGAAGTCTAGCCTATGTGAATATGGTAATGAGTATCTGGCTATCCGGACTACGCTCTCCGGTTTATATAAACACTGGAGAGATCTAGGGTTACATGGAGTCGGTCACATAAGAAGGAATATTCATAGTTGGTCGCCTAGCTTGCCTTCCACGCCAAGGAAAGTCCAATCCGGACACGGGTATAGTCTTCGGCCTTTATATCTTCACAGCCCATCAGTCCGGCCCAATGAATAACAGGCCGAACGCCCGAGGACCCTTAGTCCAGGACTCCCTCAGTAGCCCCTGAACCTGGCTTCAATGACGAGGAGTCCGGCGCGCAGATTGTCTTCGGCATTGCAAGGCGGGTTCCCCTTTTCCGAACTCCACGATAGCCTTCGGATGCGATGACTGTATCCGGACCTGTAATGCATAGCACACACAACCGCAGAGAGAATATATATTTTTTTACACGAGTTCCATCCACTGACAACCTTTTTTTGCAGCACGACATTACGTCCGACCGGTCATATTTCCAGACCGCTTTAATGTTTGACACCCCACGTCCCGAGACGCAGTTGCCATTGGCACGTCTTTTCAAAGCGGAGATCGTGTCCCCTTATCGCGGGATTCTCATTAATGTAGGCATGGATAACCCAACCGTACCATTTATACAGCCCTTGGGAATAGGCGAATCTTAAGGCGAGTGAGGAGGCGTTTAATATTTGCTGCCTTTATAAGGGGATAAGGATTCCCTCTTCCTCTTCTCACGCTCTCTCTGTCTCCGCCTTTCCAATCTCGAGCTCCAGCGCCCAAGTTCTCATCTCCTTTACACTCAAGCAACCATGTCCGGATCCGGTGGTCAGGGAAAGTGGATGGTCTCCTCCGTTAAGGAGGAGGACATTACTGAGCTTCGGGCGGACGGATATTTGGCGAAGGAGATCGCCCACCGTCTGCCGGCCAAGGGACAAGTCGTCCCCACATCCTGGGTCGAGAAGAGTCCGGACTGGTGTTTCCCTGACGAGCTGATAGCGCTGCAGACGCGCGTTCAAATCATGGTGACCAAGAATGTCAAGCTCGTCGATGTAATCCAGGTGATGCTAGTTCGCCGGATTCTTCCGTGCCAGCGCCGAAGCCGCCCCCTGTGGGAGTTCAATTCGAAGAAGCACTAGACTTTGGTAAGGCTCTTCGAGACTACTCACGAAGGCCCCTAGAAGTTGCTTTTTAAGGGCAACAAGAAGCCACCGGCCACGGATTCAGACCGTGGTCACGATTGTAAACACCCCGCCAGCGAGGTATGCTATTTTTGATGTACCCCCAACTTAATTGTTTCGAGGATGATGTGTGAGCTTTTATTATTGCTCTTTCAAGAATTGATGGAGAGGGCGAAGCGGATCCAGTGTCTGGCTCCGCTGCCTGAAGAACCAGTCATCCCGCGTCTAGCGAAGATGCTGGTGCCGGCGCCGTATAAGGCGCCGGAGAAGAAGGCCAAGGGACCAAGAGTGGTCCCCGTCGCAAGGGCACCTCGGACGTGATGTCCGAAGACGATGAAGCCCATTCCTCTGTCCCTGAGGACAATGACGAGGAAGAGGAGGAGGAGGGAAACAACCCTCTCCCCGAGGAGAAGAAGAAAAAGAGGGCGGCTTCGGCGCATCTGGAGGCGGAAGCGCCCAAAAAGGGGAAGGGCGCCCCAGCGGTCAATACCGCATGGGACGTTGACAGTAGTCTGGAACGACGCCCCCGCGCTAAGCCCCATGCCGCATCGTAGGTGACATGGCTCATTCATGCGCACATCCAGCCATTTCTCTTTATTATTTTAACATAGTTAACTACACTATTGCAGTCAGGCCCGTGACCTTATCCAGCGATCCTCATCTGGAGGTTCGTTGGCTCCGTCGGAGATGGCGAGCATGTCGCCACCGCCTGCTTACTCCCCCAGGGCCAGAGACGACACCGAAGTGTTGTCCCGGAGGACCGCTCCGAAGGGAGAAGCCTAGGACGCTGTCCGGGAGGGGCCACAAGGCGAGACCTCCACTACCGGACACATGGGGGAGCCAATCCCCATGGAGACTGGCAAAAAGGGCCATATCCAGTTCGGCCCTCAGCCGAATACGATTCTAGAGACCCATATGGCTCCGGAGTCGGGCGAGCAACCCCCTTTGAAGGAGGGGGGTGCGCCGCTTCCACCGGTGGCCCCCATCCATCCGGGGGCGCCGGATATCCTGATGGAGGCGCTATGAGGTGCCTCCATTATGGACGAGCATCGTGTTCTTATGGGTGCGGTGATCGAGAAGGTTCAGTTCGCCAAGAGTGGACTGAACGAAGCCTGTAACAACCTGTTGACAGGTTTCGTGGTAAGTGACATAGAAAGAGAAAAACCCCATGTAGTCAGTAGCCCCTGAGACACTGTCCGGTGTTCGGCGAGGAGAACCGGACAGAGGATCAATCTTCCGTTGCAGGAGACTAACGTAATATGTATGCATAAGCAGGTGTCGCTGTTGGCCGCAACCTCGCACGTTGCCGAAGTCTCTGAATTGAGGCAGAGGCTGGAGCGGACCGAGAACGAGCTCGGCGAGGTTAAGGTTCGACTCCAGGAGAAGCAAGGTGAGTAACAACTTGCTGCCTATTCGGAAAGCGTAGGCGCTGTATATTGACTGTAGTGTCGTAATATGTGCAGGAGCCGCGACCGAGGTCGAGGCCCTGAGGAAGGCCCTGGGCAAGGCCGAGGAGAAGGTTGTCCAGCAGCAAGCTGCCCGTAAGAAGCTCAAGGCCCGGGTCAAAGAAATCCAGCAGGAGCTCCAGGATGCGGTGAAAAAATGTGAGACCTTGGAGCATGATGCGTCAGCTCGAGGGGCCGAACTCACCAAGGCTCGTCAGAGCACGGAGACCACACGGAATGAGGCCCAGGCCGCCCTCCAGGAGATCCAGGAGGCCAAGAAGATCACGGCGGGCAAGGCTTTTAAGATGCAAAGCAAGTATGCGGTGAAGCAGTACCTTTTACTAACCCAGGTTCGGAGTTCCCCAGGGGCTTTTGTGGATTTACAACGCAGTGTATCGGACGCCGTGGAGTTCTATCGAGCCGAAGGAGGGGGTTCGACGGAAAAGCTATTCTGGTCGCAATATGCGGCGCCAGAACCTCCCGTGTCCTTCACCGATCAGCTGAAACAGCTGGTGGAGCTGCATAGGGTGGCCGAACTAGCCATGAAGGATTTGATAATCCGGCTATGGCCAGCCGAAGCTATGCCTGGCAGCTACTTCGGACTCGTGAGGCGGATGGTGAACGCCTGTCCTCGGCTGGACGTCGTCAAGCGCTCTGCCTGTATTGAAGGTGCCCGCATGGCCTTCGCCCATTGCAAGATGTGGTGGGCGAAGATGAACGCCGTTGAAGTGGCCAGAGGGCCGCCGGAGGGCAAGGAGCACCGCACACCCGAGCGATATTTTGCGGATGTCATAGAAGGGTCTCGACTTGCAGCAGCTGAGTGCGGGCAGGACATTATTTTCGAATGAAAACATTTGTGTTGCCTTTGCCTTGTATTATGAAAACAAAGCCTATTTTGTAATGTAATTTCATTGTGCTTTAATTGTTTCCTCCTGTGCGGCCGTGTTGTATGCAATCTGAGGGTTGGCCAGTCGTCGGCTTCTGCCCTCGCGTAGGTAGTACGGAGGTGTTCGGGATGGAATCTAAACAATCTTGATCCAATTATATGGTCCTTGAAGGAGTTGTTTAGCGCAACGAACAAGGCAATCAGACTATACGGCTTAAACGCCCTCACTTAGCCATAGGAGTTTTATAATAAAGCATGGGCGCAGCCCCTGGTCCAAGCCAGGGTGCTGTCAGCATCTGATCGGGAAGTGCCGATCCTTCGCACAACGCGGAAAAAATCTCCAACGATTTTGTAACCCTCGAACAGCTGACCGGCTCTCGCCGTATCATGACAGTCAGTTTTTGGCTTTCTCTACTGAGGTGCTCATCCGGTCAAGGCCTGGGCACAATCGCAGTAGTTCTCCCTTTACTACCCTAGCCGATAGAGCGGAACGTAGGGTAGCAAGCACAGGAGCCGGGCAACCCAACTATTGACCAAAGACATGATTCGCAGCCAATGCATATAATGCTAAATTCGGGGTGCCGAACTTATATATAAGAAGTGTTCGGACTTTGCTGACGTATTGTGGGCGATAAGTAGCCCCTGGCGAATATGAAACGTACAAAAGAGTACCGATGCAGTCAATAAGCAGATCGAAATAAAATGAAGTAAGAAGCGAAAACCACAGAAACTGGGCCGCAATCCATTTTCATTATAACTGGATGGATACATCAAGGCGTATCTTGTACAAATAATGCGATAAGCATCCGGGCTATTTAACATGTCGGGATCAAGAGGGCGCAGCGTGCGGGTCCTGAGAAATAAGTGGAAATACCGTCAAGAAGAACGTATAGAGGTTACCCTACACACGTATGCTGCTTGCCTCCTTCGTATGCCGATCCTTCAAAGGGACCGGTGATCAGGCCCGTGAGAAAAGGAACCTGAAACAAAAAGAAAAAGGTAAAAGTATGTGTGTCTGGGAGCGGTCTAGCCGAACCATAGATCCCGGGTTAGCTTGTGCCTCCGTCGATGTCCATGGGATTTTGAGTGCGTAATTATGTACGCGTGGTGCGAATGCCACTACTTCATCGGGACTGGGACGGAGGCCGAATTGCTAATCGAGCTCTTGACGAGCCGCGCTGTCCTGCTGCAGTGTAGTCCGGAACCTCTTAATAATGTCCAGGGGCTCGGCAGCCGTACCATGGTGCTGCTTGAGAAGGCCGCTCTGTACCTCTGCTGCTAGGGCGGCGGTGTGCTCCTCTGTTCGGAGGGAGCGTTCCGTATTGCCATTGACTGTTATGACGCCGCGTGGATCGGGCATCTTGAGCTTGAGATAAGCATAGTGTGGCACTGCGTTGAATCTAGCAAACGCGGTTCGTTCGAGCAGTGTGTGGTAGCCGCTGCGGAATGGGACGATATCAAAGATTAACTCTTCGCTTCAGAAATTGTCCGGAGAACCGGAGACCACCTCCAGCGTGATTGAGCCCGTGCAGCGGGCTTCTACGCCTGGTATGACTCCCTTAAAGGTAGTCTTTGTTGGTTTGATTCGTGAGGGGTTAATGCCCATCTTCCGCACTGTGTCCTGATAGAGCAGGTTGAGGCTGCTACCGCCGTCCATCAGGACTCGTGTTAGGTGAAACCCGTCAATAATTGGGTCAAGGACTAGTGCGGCTGAACCGCCATGGCGGGTACTAGTTGGGTGATCTCGACGATCGAAGGTGATCGGGAACAATGACCACGGATTGAATTTTGGGGCGAATGGCTCTACCGCGTAGACGTCCCTAAGTTCTCACTTACGCTCCCTTTTGGGAACGTGTGTGGCGTATATCATGTTCACCGTCTTGACTTGAGGGGGAAATTTCTTCTGCCCCCCAGTGTTCGGCTGCCGGGGCTCTTCGTCCTCGTCCTCACTTTGTGATCCCTTTTCTTTGTTTTCGGCATTTAACTTGCCAGCCTGCTTGAAAACCCAACAATCCCTGTTGGTATGATTGGCTTGCTTATCCGGGGTGCCGTGTATCTGGCACGGACGGTCGAGTATGTGGTCCAGGCTGGAAGGTCCTTCATTGTTTCTTTTGTAGGGCTTCTTCCATTGGCCGGACTTGGAGCCAGTGAATCCGGCGTTGACTGTGGTGTCATCGGTGTTGTCGCCATTGCTTCGGCGTTTGTGTCTATTGCGCCGGAGCTTGCCAGTGTAATTCTTGGCCTCGGAGGGGCCTGTCTCGCTGGCTATGTTGTTACTACGAGCCAGCCAACTGTCCTCACCCGCGCAAAAGCGAGTCATGAGTGCCATGAGGGCTGCCATGGACTTCGGCTTTTCTTGGCTGAGGTGGCGTGCTAACCATTCGTCACGGATGCTGTGTTTGAAGGCTGCTAAGGCCTCGGCATCCGGACAGTCAACGATCTGGTTCTTTTTGGTTAGGAACCTAGTCCAGAATTTTCTGGCTGATTCTCCGGGTTGTTGAACTATGTGGCTTAAGTCCTCGGCGTCTGGTGGCCGGACGTAGGTTCCTTGGAAGTTGTCCAGGAAGGCTTCTTCCAAGTCCTCCCAGCTGCCGATAGAATTTTCAGGCAGGCTGTTAAGCCAGTGCCGAGCTGGCCCTTTGAGCTTTAGTGGGAGGTATTTAATGGCATGGAGGTCATCTCCTCGAGCCATATGTATATGGAGAATAAAATCCTCGATCCATACTGCGGGATCGGTTGTGCTGTCGTATGATTCGATATTGACGGGCTTGAACCCCTCGGGGAATTCGTGATCCAGTACTTCATCTGTGAAGCAGAGAGGGTGTGCGGCACCTCTGTACCGGGCCACATCGCGGCGTAGCTCTGATGGAGTCCGTCTGCGGCATTCGGCCCGGGCGTGGTTGGGTTTATCACGTCCGAATAGGTAGCCGTCATTGTGCCTCGAGGCACGTCCTCGCGATCCGTAGATCGATCTTGTATGTCCTGCTCTACTGTCCAGGGTATGCCGGAGGTCGAACGTGTGACCCCGAACTCTTTCGTCTCTATTTTTGCGGGGCGGTGGGGCAGGCTATTGTTCGGCCTGAGTTGCCGCTTTATCCCAACCGCGGGGTGGCCGGTCGGCCGCCCTGTCTCGACCACGTGGTGGTCGTTCCGCATTACGCGAGGGAGATGTGCGCTCCGGTGCCTCCTCATCGAATTGAGGTAGCAGTCTGCGTTTTGGGTAGCTCTTGGCTGGGCGCTTGAGGCCGTATTCTTCGGCTGTCAGGACATCAGTCCATCTGTCGACGAGCAGATCTTGTTCAGCTTGAAGCTACTGCTGCTTCTCTTTTTCAGGCTCCTTGCAGTGGCTATGAGCTGAAGCTTAAAGCGCTCCTGCTCCAGAGGATCCTCAGGCACAATGAAGTCTTCGTTGCCGAGGCTTGTCTCCTCCTCGGAGGGTGGACGGTAAGTATCGTCCTCCGAGCCATCTTCTATGGCCTGTTCATCAGGGTTGTCTTGCCTGTTGTCATGTTCCTCCTGTTCGGATGCCGCTTCGACAGGGTCTTCATTGTTTTCGGCGTCGTCCGGAGTACTTTTTTCTCCGGTGCCAGTGTTGCCATCTTTTGAGCGACGAGGCTTAGAACGGCGTGTGGGGCGTCGGCGCTTGGACTGCATCTCGGAGGGTTTATTCGCATCTGTTTCTTCTTTGTCGTCGCCAGATCCTTTGGGTGTATCAACCATGTACACGCCGTACGAAGAGGTGGCCGTCCAGCGTCCAGTGAATGGCGGGTCTTGGCCTTGCTCCTTGTCGGCATCGTCGTCCATACAGTCGATGTCTTCGGAGCCATAGTCAAACACGTCGGTTAAGTCATCAACAGTGGCTATGAAGTGGGTGGCGGGTGGGAAGCAAAATTCCTCGTCGTCCACCTCTAGCTCGAACCGAATATAGTTCGGCTATGAGTCCTTCTCCAAGGAAAAGTTCTTTAAAGAGTTTAGCACGTCACCCAAAGGTGAATGCTGGAAGATGTCTGCGGCGCTAAATTCGAAAATCGATCACCGATCTAGCTCGGTGTCCGCAGGCGTACCTGGTCCAGAACGTATAGCCGGAGACGAGTCCGGAGTTCCATTGACACAAACATTGCAGGATGTCGAGTCCGTGTGCGGCTCCAAAGCGACGGACTTTGTGGCCTCGGAGGGCACGATCTGCTTTGGTTCTGGGGCCGTTGCAGCAACAGGATCCATCTCCTGGATGTAATCCGACAACAGATGTAAGTCATGTTCATCGGGGCGAGGGGGAGCGATCGCTGCAGTTTCAAACCCATTGAAGATCGAGTCTTCACGGGTGTCCGCAACGTAGTTCAAGCTTCCGAATCTGACCTGGTGGCCAGGGGCGTAGCTATCGATCTGCTCCAGACGGCCAAGCGAGTTGGCCCGCAGTACGAAGCCGCCGAACACAAAAATCTGTCCAGGGTGGAAGGTTCTTCCTTGGACATCGTCATTATTGACAATTGAAGGGGCCATCAAACCTTTCGTTGACGGCACAGTGGAACTCTCAATGAAAGCACCAATGTCGGTGTTAAAACCGGCGGATCTCGGGTAGGGGGTCCCGAACTGTGCGTCTAGGATCGATGGTAACAGGAGACGGGGGACACGATGTTTACCCAGGTTCGGGCCCTCTCTATGGAGGTAATACCCTACTTCCTACTTGATTGATCTTGATGAATATGAGTGTTACAAGAGTTGATCTACCACGAGACCGTAATGGCTAAACCCTAGAAGTCTAGCCTATGTGAATATGGTAATGAGTATCTGCCTATCCGGACTACGCTCTCCGGTTTATATAGACACCGGAGAGATCTAGGGTTACATGGAGTCGGTCACATAAGAAGGAATATTCATAGTTGGTTGCCTAGCTTGCCTTCCACGCCAAGGAAAGTCCAATCCGGACACGGGTATAGTCTTCGGCCTTCATATCTTCACAGCCCATCAGTCCGCCCCAATGAATAACAGGCCGGACGCCCGAGGACCCCTTAGTCCAGGACTCCCTCACACACCCCGCTCTTCGTGCCGCCACCGCCACCGTCGCCGCCCGTCCAGCCCAAGCCGGAGCCGGAGCCGACGCGTAAGCGCTCCCCGCCTCCACCCACTTGGCCGGAGGAGGCCTACTCGTGGACGGGCCAGTACCGCGAGTGGGTGAGCGCGCCTCCCGTCCACTTCGCCGCGACGCCGGAGCAGGAGGACGCCAGGAGCAGGCCGACGGCGAGGAGCAGATGCGCTACGAGGCCATGCTCCAAAGTGACGCGGAGGCGCTCCGGCTCGAGGAGGAGGAGGAGCGCACGCGGCTGGCCGCAATGCCGCCGCCCCAGCAGACGCCGGAGGAGGCTGCCCTGGCAGCGTACCAGGCGGCGTTCGGGTGGGCTGGCCCTACTCCGGTCTTTATCGACCTCACCGACGATGGCGGCGTCGACGGCAAGGGCAAGGGCAAGGCCGACGACGTCTATGGCAGCGTGCGGGGCGGCAGCAGGCGGGCGCAGACTTTTTTAATGTTTTATTTAATGTTTATTATATTTAGGTGGACTTTGGCCGGTGTTTGACCGGCCACTTTATGTTTAATTATGTTTATTTCGTGTAACTTGTTTTTTTTCACGCCGGCACATTTGGGTCGGCCTCCCCGTTGGGCGGTCAAGCCGACCCATTTTAAAATGCGGACGCGCACGTCCGCCTGGCCGACCCAAACGGACAAAAAGCGGACAAAGCACGCGTCCGTTTGGGTCGCCCCGTTGGAGTTGCTCTTATAGAGAAAAAAAATAGAGAAAAAACTAACAATACACATTTTTTGATGAGAAAAAATGACTTAGCATGAAAAAAGTTCAGGCAACTTATAAATAGAGGGTCCCTTAGCTAGTACAACTGTTCAATGTGGAGAGCATGGAACACGTAAGCCACACACCATACCATACTATCCGCGTGAACGGGGATAAGCTAAGATCCGTGCGTAGGACATTCGGAGCTCACTTCCATGCTGCAAACCTGCAAGAAAACCTGGCGTGGAGTGTTTCACGTCCTCCATCGTCAAGTCACCTGTCACGCTGTCAACACGCTCGTACCCTCCCCGGATTACCAATTGTGATCATCATAAGCATAATCTGCTCAGGCCAGGCGCAGAGGAGGTCGGCGCAAGCGCAATGGCAGCCCTGCCACGCTCTCGACGTGGGTGCGCCGCGGCAGCCCTCCGCGATCACGCGACGCCCATGCCTGCTTGGGCAAATTCCAGGCGTGCGCGACACTGCCCCGCCGTACGATTTCGGTACGAGTCTCCATCGGATGGATTTCCGGATTATCTCAAGTCGGGGAGTGATCAGTGTCGCTGTGCCTCAAGCCTATCCCCTCGCGCCTGCTAAGTTCCAACGCCCGGATTGACCACCGCCTAATGGAATCTCTGCCAGATCGTTTTATTCTTGTCTCATTGAATACACCAATTGAACTGCACGTACGCCAACAGTACTAAGCATCTGGCGTGAAGAATGGTAATAATCCCTCCCTAAATCGAACTCTTCTTTCTCTACTACATTGGCTTAGTTGCCGTGTGGGTAATTCGAATTCCCAGAAAGGAAGTAAGGAATGTCGCTACAGCAACAGCAGCAGTCGTATGAATCGGTTTCACACCGGTGGCAACGCCTGGGCCGATGAGCCCGTGGCGGCCGCGGCAACGGCTTTCGCGGCGACCTTCCGCGGCGAGAGCTCGCAGCGGCAGAGCGGGCACGTCCGGTGGGTGTGCAGCCACATGTCGATGCAGTCCACGTGGAACAGGTGCCTGCACGGCGGCAGCTGCCGCACCATCTCGCCGCCCTGCACGTCCTCCAGGCACACCGCGCACAGCAGCTGGCAGCTCCCGCGCGGCTCGTCGCCGCCGCCCTTGCTGGCCGCTGGGCCCTCGTACGCGAATGTCGGCAGGGCGCCGATCGCGGCGTCCGTCAGCCCGCACGTGCACCGGCGCACCAGCCGCACCGTTGGCGCGGGCAGCCGCTGGCCGAGGCCGCTAGCGTTCCTGTGCGCCGGGACGGTGCCGCGCGCCGGCGCGAGCAAGGCGACGAGGCCGAACAGGAGGACGAGGAGGCTGGTGATGGCGCAGGCCCTGGCGGGGCTGACGACGGCGAGGAGCACGCAGAAGAGCAGCAGCGACACGAGCGCCGCCATGATGGCGTAGCAGATGTGCGGCTCGTCGTCGTCCACCGCCAGCGCGCCGCCCGTCGCCAGCCTCGGGTACAGGTTCAGCATGAGTGTGGCCCTGCTGTGCGCGATCCTCCTTCGTGCGAATGCTGGCTCGGCAGAACAAAACCGTCGGCGCTAGAAGTTTATCTGGGTAGGCGCTGTCGCGGTACGATGAGTCAAGATTCGCGGCGTCGAGGAAGAGGTAGAAATAGGCCTTCTTGTTCTCCGCCGTGCGCCGGACGGAAAATGGAAAGCGACCGATCTCTCTGCGTGCCGCCGTGGTACAGTGGATCGCGCCGCGCGCTCTCTCGGCCGGCGGTTTGAGCGGCCTACGGTTTCGAGCTCCGTTGGCTCGTTCGGGAAGAGTCGTGCCGATTCATTAGCTAGTTCGAGCGTGCGCGCGCGCGAGGATTTGGCGGCGTCGTAGAGTAACGTCTCAGGCGTGAGCGCACGCGGTGTGTGGTTGTGGCCGCGCGGAGTGAGGAGGAAGACAAGGAGAACGGGGAGAAGTGCGCACCGAGCGACATATCACACGGTCGTCGTGTCTAGGCAGTTTACGTGATAACGTGGTGTCTTATGCTGATTTGTCCAATTCAGCCTTGTCGAACTGTGTCCTTTGCTCCCTGCAGTTCCGGTACGGGTCCCCATCGGCTAGGGGATGGCGATGCGCAAGAGATATCTGGCCTAGGGTGTGTTTGGTTGAGGAACCAACTGTCACAGAATGGAATGGTTTCACCATTGAAACAGATCGGTTACGTTTCTGTGTTTAATAGGTGCAAAAAAGTAGAACGGTCGATTCCGTTCCAGTGTTTGATTTGAAATAATGGAATGAAAAATGGAACAGCAGAAATTCAAAAATTCAGCAACATTTCATTAGTATTTTCAAAAAAAACAACATAATAATATATATTGACATATAACACAATTTTCAGCAATAATATCATAAGGTAGCAATCAGGTAGCAAGTTCATCTGCCACATCCAAAAGCAATCGGCCAGTACATGTCTCTCACATACAACCATACATGTTCACATTCCAAATATCCTAAAGCAACCCAATGGCACTACAGTCATACAAGTCAAGTTCACATACTTGACAACCATACAACCATATCGAGTTTAGAAGTTTTTCTTCACATACCTACTCACCCAAACAAATTTGTTGGTTTCGGAAAGTTTCATGACGGCTCTTGTCGTCTTGTGGTTGTCAACAAGATGAGCATAGTAGTGGGCAAGGTGCTCTTCTTGAAATTCTTTCAAACTAGGGACTACATTTCAAAGGTCATCGGGTATATTATCCTCATCTCCACCAGATTTCGCAAGAGCTTCAGCCACAAGTTTAAAACCATCTTTGAGAATGGCACCTAGTGGATCCTCTAGAGCTTTCACCACCTTGGCCTTCTTTTTTGGTGGTCCTTTGGGGTGAGAAGACTCACCAACTTGCGGTGACGTGTTGATCTCACCATTCTCCTCATCATCAATGTCAATAGAAGTAGATCATTTCCAGACCTTGGATTCATCCCCTTAGCCCCGGTTGTTTCAAAAAATGGTCGCCATGGCATGTTAGTGTTCAATTTGGTTATTCAAGAAGGGAGCGTCAGGTTTGTGGGTCTATAAAAAATTTGCAAGTCATTAGCAAAATGAAGGCAGAAAATGAAGGAGACCGAGTTCCGTCTCGCAGTAGGCGAGCGGTAGGGAATGATGATGAGCAAGAGCTATATCTCGCATACTACGACACTGATTCATGTGGAATTCCCTTTTTGACGCATCAAATAGGCGGACCTTCGTCGTGGCGTCTATTTATGGCCTTAAGCGAGCTACAAAGTTCCCCGCTGAAGCGCTACAGCTATCGGGCCGGTCCATTTTCCAATTTTTTTAATGAAATAGGTCAAAAAAGGGAATTGTTCCCGAGGCATCGCTATTTATCGCGTTCAGCGAGTTGACGTTCCGACTCGCTGAAGCCAGCGAGCGTATGGGCCGGCCCACGTGCGCGGGTAAGCCCTGCATGTTTCCTGTTTCGTTTTTTCCATGTTTTTTCTGTTTGCTTTATTTTTTACTTTTGTTTATACTTTGAAATATTCTAAATACATATATTACAAAAACACTCTCCCAAAAACAACATTCAAAAAATGTTGAACAAGAATTTGAACAAGTATTTAAAAATGTTGAATAAGTATTTGAAAAAAATGTTGAATAAGTACTGAAAATGTTGAACGGGTATATGAAAAATATTGAACAAGTATTTAAAAATGTTGAATGAGTATTTAAAAAATATTGAACAAGTATTTGAAGAATGTAGAACGAGTATTTGAAAAAGATGTTGATCACGTATATAAAAAATGTTGAACAATTATTAAAAATGTTGAACAATTATTTGAGAAATGCAGAACAAGATTTGATAAGATGTTGAACAAAGTATTTGAAAAAATGTTGAACAAGTGTTTGAAAAGAAATGTTAATCATGTATAAAAAATGTTGAACAAGAATTTGAAAAATGTTGAATAAGTATTAAAAATGTTGAAGAGTATATGAAAAATGTAGAACTGGTATATGAAAAATGTAGAACATGTATAAAAAATGTTGATCAAGTATTTGAATGTATTTTAATAACTATGAAAATGTTGATTTTTTTAAAAGTGTTGAAATAGCGTTCAGATAATGTTGAACATGTATACAAAAAATGTTGATCACATGTTACAAAAAATGTTTTTGACATATACAAAAACATAGAGTGAAAACCAAAACAAACATAAGAAAAAACAAAAAACGAGAAGGAAAAAGAACAAAGAACAAAATAAAATTAAAATAAAAAACAAATTGAATGAAATAAAAACGGAGAAGGAGAAAAAAGAAAGAAAATTAAAAAACGGAAGAAAACCGCTCGAATGCCGTCAAGTAGGACGCACCCCTTGTTCTCAACGTGAAAGGAACTACGGCAGTGTGGCTACGACAGCGCTCTGTTATCCTGGAGATTAGGGATCGAGTCCATTACCTCGCTTCCTTTTTTACGATTAAGCACGCGTGAATGGGTCAGCCCAGTATGACGCGAGGGGGAAAAAGCTTCAGCGAGAGCTGCTATTTCTCTCGCTTAATGCCACAAATAGCTCTCGCGATGTTCCTGTGGGGGTTCGATCTCGCGATCAGCTGGTTTAGAAGCAAGTTTGCCCTTAATAAGCAGGCCAAGAACTACTAGAAGGAGAAAAGAAGGTTTATCTTCTGATTTTCCCTTTTTTCTTCTCCTTTTTTTTCATTTTCTTTTCTTTCTTTTCTTTTTATTCTTCGGGATTTTTCATTTGTTTTTCAGTTTTTGATTCATTTTCCTTTTCTTTGGTTTTCTGTTTCTTTTTTCTTTTTTCTTTTTGTTTCTTTTTGTTTACACTCTACATTCTTATCACATGGTCAACAATTTTCAAATACTTGTTCAACATTTTTTAAATACATGACCAAATTGTTTTCAGATAATTTATTCAACATTTTTCAAATACTTGTTCGACATTTTCAAATACATGATCAACATTTTTTTCAAATACTTTGTTCAAAATATTTTCAAATACTTATTCTACATTTTCTCAAATACTTGTTCAACATTTCTTAAATACTCGTTTAACATTTTAAATATACTTGTTTAACATTTTTCATATACCCGTTCAACATTTCTAGTACTACCTTAACATTTTTCAAATACGTGTTCAACATTTTTAATACTTATTCGACATTTTTAAAATTCTTATTCAAAAAAATTTCAAATTTGTTTTTGTGGGAGTGTTTTTGTAATATATGTATTTAGAATAATTTAAAGTGTAAACAAAACTAAAAAAGAAAAAAAATTAGAAAAAACGTGAAGAAAAAACGAAACAGGAAACAAGTTTTTTTTTGAGACAACGAAACAGGAAACAGGTAAGGTGCTTACCCGCGCACGTGGGCCGGCCCATATGCTCACTGGCTTCAGCGTGTCGGAATGTTCTACTCGCTGAACACAAGAAGTAGCTATGCCCACCCGGGAGCTCCCGAAATCACTAATTAAGGAGTACTCGTTGCAAAGAACACTCCATCTTTCCAGGTCACGACAAGTAGCGCACATGCAGCGCGCCACTTATCGCAACCTGGGAGTTTTCCCTTTTTTCTTAAATTCATTTATGCAAAACGTTTTTATCTCTTAAACTGTGCGTCCAAATCTCAAACCGTTTTCACCATTGGATTCCTCGCGTCAAGATCTTCAAAACTAGATCCCATGTTGATAGGTTTTGACGAACTTTTTTTTCACGAAAAAAACCGGACGAAAAAACCAAACCGGGAGCACGGTTTTTTCCCTTTCCGAAAGAGGCACGCCCGTGCCTCTCACGAAATCACAACCGTGCCTCTCGTGGAAGCAAAACCGTGACTCTCGTGGAAAGAAAAAAAAAACAGAAAACGCGTTTTTTCCCTTTCTGAAAGAGGCACGCCCGTGACTCTCGCGAAAGCACAACCGTGCCTCTGGCAAAAGCAAAACCGTGACTCTCGCGAAAGAAAAAAAACAGAAAACGCGTATTTTTTCCCTTTCCGAGAGGCACGGCCGTGACTCTCGCAAAAGCACAACCGTGCCTCTCGCGGAAGCAAAACCGTGACTCCCGCGAAAGAAAAAGAAAACAGAAAACGCGTTTTGTTTTTCCCTTTCCGAGAGGCACGGCCGTGACTCTCCCGAAAGCACAACCGTTCCTCTCGCGGAAGTAAAACCGTGACTCTCGCGAAAGAAAAAAAAACAGAAAACGCGTTTTTTTTCGTTTCCGAGGCACGGCCGTGACTCTCGCTAAAGCACGACCGTGCCTCTCGCAAAAAAACGTGACTTTTCACGAAAGAAAAAAAAGTAAACGCGTTTTTTCGTGCGAAATTTTTTTTGGTCGAAACGCTAAGGAAGACCGGGAAAAAACCAAAACGTCGAAAAAACCCGAGAAAAAACCGTTTAAAAAGCCGAAAACGCGTGCGGAAAAAAAATCTGAAGGGAGCGTCCAGAGCGCGACACGTGGCGAATGGCTGAGAGCGCGCCAAGTGACGCTGATCGTTGCAAGGCTTTCGAAGAAGCGCTCGTTAACTAGTTGCTCCCGGGAGCTCCTGTTCGACGCTCGTGAGCGTCAAAACGAGCTGGTTTCGCTAAAGGTAGCGCTCAAATGGGCCAGCCCAGTTCGCAGGCGCCCAGCGAATCGCAAAAAGAAAAACGCATCGGCTGGGAGTCGAACTTCCAACGTAGCGATGCGTACAAGCAGTGCTAGCCAACTAAGCTATAGACTGAGTATGGCTGATATATGGCACTACCTGGTATACAATATAAAACCGTCAGGTCCGAGTATTTTCAACCTTTTCAACATTTCTTGGACAAAAATTTGAAGATTTTTCTAATATTCATTTTTCTTCAATACGGTGAACAAAAGGGAATTCCGAAGTATTTTACAAACGTGAAAAAATATGAAAAACAGGAACAATAATCTAAAATTGTGAACAAATTTCGAAAATCTGAACAATTTTTTTAACTGTGAACAATTTTAAAAAATAATTTAAAATACTCATTGAAAATTTTCTTAGTATACCATGAACATTATTGAAATAGACACTGAACATTTTTTTATATATGATGAACATTTTTCCAAATGCAATTGAACAAAGTTTTCTATACATGATGAACATTACTTATACAGGAGTGAACATTTTTTAAATGTACTGTGAACATTTTTCTGCAATACGGTGAACAAAAGTCAATTTTGAACTCTTTTGGAAACATGAACAAAATTTTAAAACATGGAAAATAATCGAAAAACATGAACACAATTTGGAATCTCAAACATTTTTCTGAAAATTCTGAACATTTTTTGAAAATATTGAATTTGTAAAAGGAAAGAAAAGGAAGAAAAAAAAGGAAAACAAAAAACAAAAATAATGAAGAAAACCGGAAAATCCTGTAAGAAAAAACATAACAGGGAAAAACCGGTTTAGAGAACCTTCTAGAAAGTTCCCAAAACCGGCTCCTCGCTGCTAGTGGGCCGGCCCGTGTCGGTCGCTCGCTTCGCTTGAGCGAAGCTGCGCTGATTTGAACGGGCGTTATATAGGATCTACCTGCCCGACCTTCGTAGAGACTAGGGACAAGCAACGGGATATTGGGCTGGCCTAGTAAAAGCAGATACTCTCTGCTTTAGGAACCTTCTAGCAGGTTCTATCCGGCTTTACCGGTCTGGTTAACTTTCTAAAAGGTTCTTGGGTAGATTTTTTCTTTTTCTTTTAAAATTTTTGGTTACCCTTCGGTTTTTTGGGTTTTCATTTTCTTATTCAGTTTCGTTTTTTCTAGTTTTATGGATTTACTTTTCATTCTCAATTAAAGAATGTTTAAAATCTTAAAAAAATTGGAGAAACTTTTATGAGTTTCAAAATTGTTCACATTTTTAAAAGAATGATCTCAAATTTATTAAAAAATGATCATTATTTTAAATGGTTCAAATGTCAAACTATGTCCTCAAAATTTCAAAACAAATCACGATTTTAAAATTATTCACAATTTCAAAAAATCTCCCTCTTTCAGAATTTGTTCGCAAATTTGAAAAAAAATTGCATTATCAGATTTTGTTTGGGAGTTCCAAAATATGTTTCAATTAAAAAATCACATATTTAAAAATTGTTCATGTTTCCAAATTTACTTAACCATTTCAAGAATATCCCACAAAAATTGTCCACAGATTCGAAAAATGTTGATTTTCTAAAATTTTGTTCCCAGATTTAAAATTGTTTGCTTTTCTAAAAACATTCACTTTTAAAAAATGTTCGGGTTCAAATTTTTTATAAAATATTCGGATCTGCCATCGTCGTTAGTTCTTAAAGATTCGGGATGTTCTGTTGTCAAGGATACTCAGCAGGTCCTGTGGCTAGTAGTGCTCTCACACGAACATGACGTTTTTTCTTCTTTCATTTCCATTTTTATTTTTGTTTTCCTGGATTTTTTATGAAAATTTATTTCATACATGCTGAGTATTTATTTTTCTACAAATTGAACATTTTTAAGCACATGATGAACAATTTTTAAGATAAATATTTTATTTTGTTTCATAGTGAGTGCATGAATTTCTACGGATTTTTAATATTTTAAAAGAAAATTGTGAATCGATTCGAAATCACTAATTGATGAGTACTCTTTCCAAAACACTTCCACCTTCCCTGGTTGCGACCCGGTTTTGATTCCGTACCTGTCGCGGAAGCAAAACCAGGTCCCTCGCGAAAGCAAATCCGTATCTCTCGCAGAAAAAAAATAAGCACATTTTCTTAATTTTCGAGAGGCACAGTCGTGCCTCTCAAGGAAAAAAAGAGAAAACGGTTTTTTTTCGTTTCCGAGAGGCACGGAGCAAAACAGTGCCTCTCACGAAAGAAAAAAAAGAGAAAAAAATGTTTTTTTGTTTCTGAGAGGCACGAGCCTCTCGCCGAAGCAAAACCGTGCCTCTCGCAGAAGAAAAAACAAAAAAAATTTACGCAAATTTTATATTTTTTCCCAAAGGCTAGGAAAGACAGGTGAAAGACCGAAAATCCAGAAAACCAGAAAAAACCATCGAAAATGCGGAAAACACGTGCGAAAAAATGTGAAGGAAGCGCCTAGAATGTGACACATGGTGGCGGCTGAGAGCGCGTCAAGTCAGCCCACCCCGAGTAATTGGGATGGCTGGAAGCGCTTCTCAGTTAGTTGCTCTCGAATCAACCGCGTAGCGCTATATACAATATGACAAACGACGGTTAGCCAGACCAATCTGTAGGTCGACTATTTGAGGCAAAGTGCGTGCTCCCCGAGTTTTGTGATAGATTCCTAGCGAGTGCATGATCTTTCAAAATTACTAATTAAGGAGCACTCTTTGCAAAGTTCACTCTCTCCTTCCCAGGTTACGACAGGTGGCGCACTGCATGTGCGCTACTTCTCGCAACCTGGGTTGTGCGTTATTTGTTGGAACCTGGGAGTTTTTCTTTTTTGCGTAGATTCATTTATTTAAAATGTTTTATCTTTTAAACCATGTGTTCAAATCTCGAACTATTTTCACCGTTGGATTCCTCGCGTCAAGATCTTCAAAACTATATCTCACGTTGCTAGGTTTAAACAAACATTCTTTCACTATAAAAACCGGACAAAAAACAAAATCGGGAGCACTTTTTTCCTTTTCGAAAGTGGCACGACTGTGTCTCTCGTGGAAGCAAATTTGTACCTCCACGGGAAATAAATATGTGCCTCTCACGGAAGGAAAAAAAGAAAATCTGTATTCTTTTTTGTTTCCGACAGGCACTACCATGCCTCTCGCGAAAGCAAATCTGTGCCTCTCGAGAAGAAAAAAACGTGTTTTATTCATTTCAGAGAGGCATGACTGCCTCTCGCGGAAGCAAATCCGTGTCTCTTTGGAAGGAAGAAAAAACAAAATATTTTTTTTTTCGTTTCGCGAAGCACGACTGTACCTCTCACGGAAGCAAATTCGTGCTTCTCACACAAGGAGAAAAAACACGTTTTTTTTTAATTTCTGACCGTGCCTCTCGCGGAAGCAAACCCGTGTCCTCTCGCGTAAGGGAAAAAAAGAAAACGTATTTTTTTCGTTACCGAGAGGCACGACTTTGCCTTTCACGGAAGAAAAAGAAAAGAGTGGGTGTTTTTTCGCGTATTTTTTTTTTGATTTTTTTGAAAACCTATGAAAAACTAAAAAGCCGAGAAAAAATAAAAAAAAATCATCTAAAAGCCAAAATGCGTGCGGAAACATGAAAATAAATAAAAATTAGAAAGAGCGCGACACGTGGTGGCAGCTGAATATTTATTTTGCTACATGTTGAACATTTTTTAAGCACATGTTGAATTTTTTTGAGATACATGTTTGAATATATTTTTTGAATACATGGTAATCATTTTTTAAATAAACATTGACAACTTTTAGAATACAAATTAAACATTTTTTGAATATATGTAAAAACAATTCAGATACACCTTGAATATATTTTTAAATACACGTTGTACATTCTTCATATACACATGAACATTGTTTTGATATGCATGGAACATTTTCCAATACACATCGAACAATTTATCAAAATGCCATGAAAGTTATTTTCTAAATGTGTGAACATTTTTTTAATGGTGCGGATTTCTTTGACCTGCACGAACACAACTTGTTTTGCTACATAAACATTTTTAAATGTATGTTTATTTTATTTTTTTGAATGAGAAGCCTCACACTAAGAAGAACAATACAAAGACAATCCTGTGGTGGGCCAGCCCACTACTTGTACTCACTGAGGCGAGTAATTGTTGTGTCTTGCAGTAGGCACAGAGACAAAGCCATTACTATTTACCCAATGAGTGAGACGTGGATGAAGATGGGACAGTGTTATCCGTACATGTACATATCGTATAGACGTACATCTCGCTATTGTTTCTAAAAAGAAATGTACATCGACTAGTGTGCATCATAAACTCTTACTTCTGCGGGAGCAACTAACTAGCGGACACCCCATCAATATGGATAATGTGAGAACCTGGAATTTAACTTTCATGCCTCCCTATGTATATTGTCAATTCAGGATCAACTTGAAAACATAACGAAATGATACCAATGCAAAACGTTTAAAATGTATTACAAGTTTTATATCTTGCCACAAGACATACATAGTGCAATGTCTCATGACACTTATTAGATTTAGAGAAGTAGCGGAAAGTAAAAATACGTAGTGACTCTATATCAGCCACAGGCAGGTGATGTAGTCCACGTTACCTCACTCCTTAGGATCGTCATATTAGTCATAGTCTGCACCCTCGCATTCCTGACCTCTGAGTACAACAAAAGTAGTGCAATGAGTACATTACATACTTAACATGCCTCCTTAGGAAGAGGGCCAATTAGCTATAGGTGGCTTCAAAAGAAGGTTGTATGGCTCATTTGCATAAAAATGTTTTGTTTGAAATAGCACAATAGTTAGGTAAAGCGGATTAAGACGAAAACATGCTTTATCTCTAGCATATCTTTCTTCAAGATGAGGGTCCTCGACCAACTCACGTTCTTCATCTCGCTTGGGTCTGACCACCCATCATATACGTGCGAGGCGAAACTCAACCGAGAAATTGCTACTTGTGATATGCATTGAAATTTCCCCAAAGAAGAAGAATGATGCAGTATAGTAGCAGACAGTATTTCCCCAAGTTAAGAACCAAGGTGTATCGAACCAGTAGGAGACACACACAAACAAATGTAAGCAGTACTTGCACACACACACACACAAAACAAATACTTGCAACCAACATGGGAAAAAGGGTTGGCAATCCCCTTGTACTCATTAATTGCAAGTATTAAATATGATAGTGGTAGATAGATAAATAAAAAGGGAAATTAAATTAAATAAATTTCAGTAAGTATTTTTAGGGTTTTAGTAAATATAAAGTGAATTGTCCCCAGGGCTATAACGTTCACTAGAGACATCTCTCTCATAAGCATGGTACGGTGGGTAGACAAATTACTGTTGGCCAATTGATAGAATAGCGCATAGTTATGATGAGTCTTCATGGCATGATCAATATATATGCATTACATCCGAGACAAGAAGACCATTAATATTACTAAATCTACTATTATTACTCCACCCTTCGACCGCTATCAAGCATGCATCTTGAGGTATTAAGTTCATAACAAACAGAGTAATGTTAAAGCATGATGACATAATGTAGACAAAGCAAGAGCAAATAATATGTTTGAGCCCCATTGTTTACCCTTAGTAAAAACAATATAAATACATGCCTTGCAACTTCTCTTTTCACAGAATAAGGACACCGCAAGATGGAACCTACTACCAAGCACCTGCCCACTGAAGATAAATCAATCTAATTGGCCAAAAGAGCTAGATAGATCAAAGAGAAATACAAGTGAAATGATCAATATGGTTAACTAGAGCTGGGGGGAGGGGTGAATAGGCAACTAGCAATTTTTAGCTTTTCTTAACAAACTAGGTTAAGCAACAAATAAGTTGTCTATAAATGCAACTAGGTGAACAACCACCACACAAGCAAGCAAATGATACAACACAATACAAACTTGCACAAAGTAAAGGTAAGAGATAACCACAAGTGCAGTCGTTGAAGACGAGAATGTGTTACCGAAGTTCCTTCCCTTGAGGGGGGAGTACGTCTCTATTGGAGCACGGTGGAGGCACAATGCTCCCCAAGAAGCCACTAGGGCCATCGTATTCTCCTCACGCCCTCGCACAATGCAAGATGTCATGATTCCACTAGTGGTGCCCTTGAAGGCGGCAACCGAACCTTTACAAAAAAAATGTTGGGGCAATCTCCACAACTTAATTGGAGGCCCCCAACACCACCACGAAGCCTCACCATAATGGATTGTGGCTCTGAGGTGACCTATTCCGTCTAGGGTGCTCAAACACCCAAGAGTAATAAGATCCGCAAGGGATTAGTGGGGGGTTGAATATCTCTTGGTTGAAGTGTACATCGAGGCCCTCTCAACCAAATCCTAGAAAATCAACAAGATTGGTTGGATAGGGAGAGAGATCGGGCGAAAATGGAGCTTTGAGCAACAATGGAGTTTGGGGAAGAAAGAGGCAGGTCTTCTTGGGGAAGAAGACCCCCTATTTATAGTGGGAAGAAATCCAACCGTTTTCTTGCACTCAGCCCGCACAAAAGCGGTACTACCGCTCAGACGGTAGTTCGTGATCTAACTGCATGAGCAGAGTGCCCCGAGATGGTAGTACCGCCGGAGCGGTACTACCGCTCTCCCTATCAGTACTACCACTTAGGATGCATTAGATAGGAACAAATGGTAGTAGGGGGAGTACAACCGCGGTCGTACTGCTGCCCTACTGCTGCACAGAGGCAAACCGGTCCAGAAGACCTCGAGTAAGCGGTAGTACCGCACGCAAGGGGTACTACCGCTCTAGTACCACTTCACTTCTGCTTATGTTCCAGAGCTACAGTAAGACCAGCGGAGGTGGGGCGGTAGTAGACACGGAAGTACCACAAACAGTATTGTCGCTCTACTTCCGCTCAACTGTCGCTGAGCACAAAGAAGCAACAGAACACAACAAATAAGCGACAGTAGCCATGGAATTGGATCAGCGGCAGTATCGCACAAGCGGTACTACCGCTGCCTGCTACTTGTGAGTTGCGTTGGGATTTCCTCGAAGAGGAGAGTATGAAGCAGTACAGTAGAGATAAGTATTCCCCTTAGTTAAGAACCAAGGTTATCAATCCAGTAGGAGAACCACACAGAACCTCATTAGTAGCACCTGCACGCACAAAAACAAATACTTGCACCGAACACAAACAAGGGGGTTCGCAATGCCCTCAGCGGTTATTTGCAAGGATCAAATCTCATAGTGTTAGGAAAATAGATAAATTGCAAAATAAAATAAAAATAAATAAAACTGCAGCAAGGTATTTTTGGATTTTATATATGATAAAAAGTAGACCCGGGGGGCCATAGTTTTAACTAGAGGCTTCTCTCTCGCGCACGTAACGTATGGTGGTTGAACAAATAACTGTTGGGCAAATGATAGAAACGCGCATAGTTATGATGATATTCAAGGCAATGATCATGTAGATAGGCATCACGTCCGAGACAAGTAGACCGACTCCTGCTTGCATCTACTACTATTACTCCACCCATCGACTGCTATCCAGGATGCATCTAGAGTATTAAGTTAATAAAAATAGAGGAACGCCTTAAGCAAGATGACATGATGTAGACAAAGTAAACCCAAGCAATATAAATAAACCCCATCTTTTTATCCTTAGTGGCAACAATACAAATACGTGTCATGTCCCTTTTTATCACTACGATTGAGCACCGCAAGATTGAACCCATCACAAAGCATCTCTTCCATTGCAAGAAAAATCAATCTAGATGACCAAACTAAACGGATAGATCGGAGAGAAATACAATGCTATAATAATCATGCATAAAAGGATTCAGAGAAGACCCAATTAATATTCATAAATAATCTGACCATGATTTGAGTGTTTGTGATTGATGTTGGCATGTATTTTGCATTATTGCCATGTTAAACTTGTGTTGCTCATATCTTCTAGACCGTAGCTCCGAATTAAATGATCTACATATGTTACTTGACTAGAAAAATATGTGGATTAACTTGGTGACATTAATTTTCCTGTTTAACAACAATAAAATTATGTTTTAGGTGGAACATTAGCAAATTCGAAATTACATGTGGGGAATTTCCGGAATTTTTATGTGTTGTTTCTGGCCTCATTTAAACTTGCCTAAATATAGTCCACTTGGGCTTCACCTCTTGCCATGTTCAACAATATTTAATCTTGTCTTTATACATAAATGAGATTCAACTAAATGATCCAATGTGGAGTTTCGTCAATATGCAACCGGTTGCATATTGAGCTTCACTTAATTTGTAAGTATTGTTTGTGCACTTGCCATGCCATGCCTCACTAAACCAGACATGCATCCTACTTGATTGTGCATCATGCCATGATTATGCTTGTTTGTTTACCATCATGTTTGCTTCTTTTTTGTTGTGCTTCTTCTTGATAGTTCCCGGTAACATTGCGATTGTGAGGATTCATTCGACTACGTTGGTTCGTCTACTTCATGGATTCGATCTTCTTCCAAGCGGGATTTCAGGAAAGATGATGATTACCTTGTATATCACCATTATATTTTATTGCTAGTTGTCTCGTTGTTATCTCTATGTCTCGCTACCTACCACTTGTCTGTCGGCCTCCCAAATTTCCATGAAACAACCTCTAACCCTCCACCATCCTAGCAAACCGTTGTTTGGCTATGTTACCGCTTGCTCAACCCCTCTTATAGCGTTGCTAGTTGTAGGTTGTTCCATGTTGGGACATGGATATCATGGGATATCACAATATCTCTTATTTAATTAATGCATCTATATACTTGGTAAAGGGTGGAAGGCTCGACCTTTTGCTTGGTGTTTTGTTCCACTCTTGCCGCCCTAGTTTTCGTCATACCGATGTTATGTTCCATGATGAGGACCCCTAACATGTGTGGGGTTTTATGGGGACCCCCTGACCATTCGCTTAGGATATAACTCTTCAAGCAAGGCCCAACTTGGTTTTAAAACTTGTCAACATAATAATACTGATGAGTAATTAATTAGCATAGGGGGTCGCGTCCCCGAGGATTCTTAATTCCACATAATACAGGGGCCCCTTCCTCGTGACTCCTCAGGTCTTCTCTCGAACCTTCATGGCCCCCTTTCGGTCCATAAAAAATTAATCCAAAGTTTTTTCTCCGTTTGGACTCTGTTTGATATTGATTTTCTGAAAAGCCAAAAACAAGCAAAAAACAAAAACTAGTACTAGGCACTAGGTTAATAGGTTAGTCCCAAAAGATGTTATAATATTGCAAATAATTGCATAGAAAACTGATACGTCTCCAATGTCTCTATAATTTTTTATTGTTCCATGCTGTTATATTATCAATCTTGGATGTATTATAATCATTTTATATCATTTTTTGGTACTAACCTATTGACATAGTGCCAAGCGCCAGTTGCTGTTTTCTGCATGTTTTTTACATCACAGGAAATCAATACCAAACGGAGTCCAAATGCAACGAAACTTCACGGAGATTTTTTATGGACCAGAAAACACCAAATGGGCCAAGGCAGCGCCTGGGGGGGTGCTCCGAGGGGAGCACAACCCACCAGGGCGCGCCAGGAGGCCCAGGCGCACCCTGGTGGGTTGTGCCAACCTCGGGTGCCCCCCAGACCACCTCTTTCCTCTATAAATACCCCAATATTCCAGAAATCCTAGGGGAGTCGACGAAAATCAATTCCATCAGCCGCAGAGTCCAGAATCACCAGATCCAATCTAGACACCATCACGGAGGGGTTCACCACTTCGATTGGTGCCTCTGCGATGATGCGTGAGTAGTTCTTTGTAGACCTTTGGGTCCATAGTTAGTAGCTAGATGGCTTCCTCTCTCTCATTGTATTCTCAATACAATGGTCTCTTGGAGATCCATATGATGTAACTCTTTCTGCGGTGTGTTTGTTGGGATCGGATGAACTTTGAGTTTATGATCAGATCTATCTTTTTATATCCATGAAAGTTATTTGAGTTTCTTTGATCTCTTATATGCATGATTTCTTATAGCCTCATATTTCTTCTCCGATATTTGGGTTTTGTTTGGCCAACTTGATCTATTTATCTTGCAATGGGAAGAGGTGCTTTGTAGTGGGTTCGATCTTATGGTGCTTGATCCCAGTGACAGAAGGGGAACCGACACGTATGTATCGTTGCTACTAAGGATAAAACGATGGGGTCTATCTCTACATAGATAGATCTTGTCTACATCATGTCATCGTTCTTATTGCATTACTCCATTTCTCCATGAACTTAATACACTAGATGCATGCTGGATAGTGGTCGATGTGTGGAGTAATAGTAGTAGATGCAGGCAGGAGTCGGTCTACTAATCTTAGACGTGATGCCTATATAATGATCATTGCCTGGATATCGTCATGATTATTTGAAGTTCTATCAATTGCCCAACAGTAATTTGTTTACCCACCGTTTGCTATTTTTCTCGAGAGAAGCCACTAGTGAAACCTACGGCCCCCGGGTCTCTTTCTCATATATTTGCCTTTGCGATCTACTTTTCCGTTGCTTTTATTTTCAGATCTATTAAACCAAACATACAAAAATACCTTTCTGCATTTTATTCTTATTTATTTTATTTGGCGTTCGATCTATCAATCTACTACAATTTTATTCACGTCCGTTTGCCTATCTTGAGGCGCCGCTACCCGAAAGGGATTGACAACCCTTTTACACGTCGGGTTGCGAGTAGTTGTTATTTGTGTGTAGGTGATGTTTATGTTGTGTTGCTTGGTTCTCCTACTAACCTTGGTTTAATCACTGAGGGAAATACTAACACCGTTGTGCTGCATCATCCCATCCTCTTTGGGGAAATACCGACGTAGCTTCATACCGCAATCAAAAGGAATTCCTGGCGCCGTTTCCGGGGAGACATCATCAACATCTACCAAGTTCTTAATCACAAATCTCATCTCCTCGCAATTTACATTATTTGACATTTGCCTCTCATTTTCATCTCCTCCACTTCACAAAAATTTGCCGTTTTATTCGCCCTCTTTTTCGTTCGCCGTTTTCTCGTCAGATCTCATGTTTGCTTGTGTTGCCATGTGTCTTCTATTTGCTTGCATCTTTGCTTGCTAAAAATCAATTGATATGGATCCTCATCCACTTGCTAATATTTTCAAGAGATCCAGTTATGATGAACCCATTACTAGTGAATTGAGTTCACTAGATTATCTTTATGAAGTTTTGCTTGAGATTCATGAATCTGAAAATTGTGATGAAGTGTTAATGGAAGGAATTTATAAAGTGATTCATGATAGCTCCTTGGATGAAAAGCATGATTGCAATGATGTTATTATAAATTCTATTAATATCAATTGTGCTAATAATATGCAAAACCCCAAGCTTGGAGATGCCAATATTGCTATGTCCACTACTTATTGCAATGATCATGATTGGGGTGATAATGATTCTTATGATCTTGAAAATTTATTTATGCCTCATGATGAATATGCTACTGATAATAATTTTTGCAATAGTATTGAAAGTGGGTTCCGAAGAATGTCAACTTTAGGTGAAAATAATCCCATTATTTTGGAAGAGTGTCAACTTTGCATGCTTGTGGATCATAAAGAGAATATTTTATGTGATGGTTATATTGTTGAATTTGATTATGATCCTACATGTAATTATTATGAGAAATATGGTTGTAGAAATTTTTATGTTACTAAATTACCTCTCGTTATGTTGAGATCGTCAATGTTTTATTCCTCTCCTTTGCATATGTTAGATGTTTCTTGTCATGATAATTTGTTTGCTTATAAAATTCCTATGCATAGGAAGTATGTTAGACTTAAATTTGTTTGTCATATGCTACATGATGCTCTCTTTGTGTTTCAATTACTATCTTTCATGTGAGCACCATTGAAATCGTATGCCTAGCTAGGGGCATAAAACGATAACGCTTGTTGGGAGGCAACCCAATGAATAAAATTTATTTTTTGGCTTTTTCTTTCTGTTCTTGAGTGTTTGCACAATTATGCTACTGTTATGATTGTGTTTTTTGTGTTTTAGTTAGTGTTTGTGCCAAGTAAAACCTTTAGGATCTTCTTGGGTGATAGTTATTTGATCTTGCTGAAAAACAGAAACTTTTGCGCTCACGAAAACAATTCTTATTTTTTACCAGAGAGTGATAAAATTCCAATTATTTTTGCAGAAGATTAATATACAAATTTCTCAGGTCGTCTTAATTTTTCAGAATTTTTGGAGTTTCAGAAGTATTCGAAATAGTCAGATTGCTACAGACTGTTCTGTTTTTGACAGATTATGTTTTCTTTGCGTTGTGTGCTTGTTTTGATGATTCTATGGTTTTCTTTGATGAGTTTTTGCCATAGAAAAGTTGGAATACAGTAGATATAATGCAAGAAAAAAATATGAATTGGTTTGCTACAATACTTATAGTAGTGATTTGCTTTCTTATACTAACGGATCTCACGAAGGTTTTGTTGAGTTTTGTGATTGAAGTTTTCAAGTTTTGGGTTATCTTACGATGGATGAAGGAATAAGGAGTAAGAAGAGCCTAAGCTTGGGAATGCCCTGGCATCCCAAGCTATTATCCAAAAGAGAGCAAGCAACTAAGCTTGGGGATGCCCCGAGTGGCATCCCCTCTTTCTTCTAACGACCATCGGTATTTTACTCGAAGCTATATTTTTATTCGTCACATACTATGTGTTTTGCTTGGAGTGTCTTGTATGATAAGAGTCTTTGCTTGTTTTATTTTGTGTTTTAAGTCTTGATTCCTTGCTGGACACACCTAGTTGAGAGAGCCAAAGTTATGTCATGACTTGTTAGAATTGCTCTCTATGCTTCACTTAAATTTTTATGAGCTATGGACTTGCTCTAGTGCTTCACTTATATCTTTTTGAGCACAGTGTGCTTTAGTATTTTTGAAGAAAGGCTCTCTTGCTTCACCTAGATTTATTTGAGAGTTAGTAAAATTTTCAAGAAATTCTCTCTTGCTTCACTTAAATTATTTTGAGAGAAAGAAAAATTATGCTCATGATCTTCACTTATATTTGTTTGAGCTTATCAAAAGCAACACATGAAAATTAGTCCCAAAGTGATAGATATCCAAGAAGGATATAATAAAAAAATTCATGATGATCATTGGACAAAATAAACTTGATTCCTTGTAATAGTTTTGAGATATGATGATGTGATATGTGAGTCATGTTGATGAGTAATTATGCTTTAGTAAGAATATTGGTGTTAAGGTTTGTCATTCCCTATGCAAGCACGAAAGTCAATAGTCATGCAATGAAATTATATCCTACTTGTGGTGCATTATTCGGTGTTAATTATGCTTAATGCTCGCTTATGAGATTATTCATTTCTTGGTTGGTCGCTTCTCAATCTTTTGCTAGCCTTCATTTTGCACTAAGTATGATCACTACTTGTGCATCCAAAACCCTTTAAACCAGTTTTGCCACTTGAGTCCACTATATCTACCTATATGTGGTATTCTTTTGCTGTTCTAAGCAAATTTGTATGTGCCATCTCTAATTTTCAAAATAAACTTCTCTTTTGCGTGTTCGTACCGCTCGCGGAGCGGTGAGGGGTGGCTAATATTTTCCATGCTAGACGTGTTATTCTCACGATGAGTGTTTATTCGCTTGTAATTGCATGAGAGTAAGGCAAAGGTATTAGGGATGCCCAGTCCCGAAATGAAAAATGAATTTACTTTATGTTGTCAAATAATAAATTCATTGGAAAGTGTTGGTATGGAAGGCACCCGTGGATACAGTTAGCCATGGAAAGTGAAAGTATGGTGGAAAAAGGAATAAACTTTATTTTCTGTTTGGGAACCACCTATGATATATCTAGCATGGAAAGTGTTGGGAACTCTAAGTCATTTTCGTTGGTGGGAAAGACACACCTCCCAAAATGTTTTTATCTCTAAGTTTTTCGCTTTGAGCTCTGGCACCTCTACAAATCCCTACTTCCCTCTGTGAAGGGCCTTTCTTTTACTTTATGCAATTTTTATTTTGAATTTGAGTCTCCATCTTCTCTTATAAAAGCACCAACTAGGAGGCACTATGATCGTACTTGAGCATTGGGTGTAGTTAATATTTGAGTGTGTTTCATGAATGGATCAATGATTAAGCATGATGGGCTAGGGATAGCTCATTTTAGCGTTGATATTTGAAAGATATGGTTGCTTGTTGGTATGCTTGAGTATTTAAGTTATCATATCAAAACTAGCTCTGAATCACATAAAAGTCCAAATGTCCATGCTATAAAGAAAAGAATATGATATGACATGTTAGGCAGCATTCCGCATCAAAAATTCTGTTTTTATCACTTACCTAATCGAGGACGACCAGGAGTTAAGCTTGGGGATGCTGATACGTCTCCAACGTATCTATAATTTTTGATTGTTCCATGCTGTTATATTATCAATCTTGGATGTTTTATAATCATTTTATAGTCATTTTATATCATTTTTTGGTACTAACCTATTGACATAGTGCCAAGTGCCAGTTGCTATTTTCTGCATTTTTTTACACCGCAGGAAATCAATACCAAACGGAGTCCAAATGCAACGAAACTTCAGAGAGATTTTTTATGGACCAGAAGACACCCAACGGGCCAAGGCAGCGCCTGGGGGGGTGCTCCGAGGGGAGCACAACCCACCAGGGTGCCCCAGGAGGCCCAGGCGTGCCTTGGTGGGTTGTGCCTACCTTGGGTGCCCCCGGACCGCCTCTTTGCTCTATAAATACCCCAATATTCCAGAAACCCTAGGGGAGTTGATGAAAAACAATTCCAGCCGCAGCAGAGTCCAGAACCACCAAATCCAATCTAGACACCATCACGGAGGGGTTCACCACTTCCATTGGTGCCTGTCCGATGATGCGTGAGTAGTTCTTTGTAGACCTTCGGGTCCGTAGTTAGTAGCTAGATGGCTTCCTCTCTCTCGCTGGATTCTCAATGCAATGGTCTCTTGGAGATCCTTATGATGTAACTCTTTTTGTGGTGTGTTTGTTGGGATCGGATGAACTTTGAGTTTATGATTAGATCTATCTTTTTATATCTATGAAAGTTATTTGAGTTTCTTTGATCTCTTATATGCATGATTTCTTATAGCATCGTATTTCTTCTCCGATATTTGGGTTTTGTTTGGCCAACTTGATCTATTTATCTTGCAATGGGAAGAGGTGCTTTGTAGTGGGTTTGATCTTATGGTGCTTGATCCCAATGACAGAAGGGGAACCGACACGTATGTATCGTTGCTACTAAGGATAAAATGATGGGGTCTATCTATACATAGATAGATCTTGTCTACATCATGTCATCATTCTTATTGCATTACTCCGTTTCTCCATGAACTTAATACACTAGATGCATGCTGGACAGCGATCGATGTGTGGAGTAATAGTAGTAGATGCAGGCATGAGTCGGTCTACTTATCTTGGATGTGATGCCTATATAATGATCATTGCCTGGATATCGTCATGATTATTTGAAGTTCTATCAATTGCCCAACAGTAATTTGTTTACCCACCGTTTGCTATTTTTCTCGAGAGAAGCCACTAGTGAAACCTACAGCCCCCGGGTCTCTTTCAAATATATTTGCCTTTGAGATCTACTTTTCCTTTGCTTTTATTTTCAGATCTATTAAACCAAAAATACAAAAATACCTTGCTGCGTTTTATTCTTATTTATTTTATTTGGCGTTCGATCTATTAATCTACTACAATTTTATTCACGTCTGTTTGCCTATCTTGGGGTGCCACTACCCGAAAGGGATTGACAACCCCTTTTACACGTCGGGTTGCGAGTAGTTGTTATTTGTGTGTAGGTGTTGTTTACGTTGTGTTGCTTGGTTCTCCTGCTGGTTCGATAACCTTGGTTTCATCACTAAGGGAAATACCTACCGCCGATGTGCTTCATCATCCCTTCCTCTTTGGGGAAATACCGATGTAGCTTCAAGCCGCAATCAAAAACATCCAAGGTTGGTACTATAATAGCATGGAACAATAAAAAATTATAGATACATTGGAGACGTATCACTGCCCAGAGCGCTACTACCACTGCATCGGGACAGGTTATTAGATGAACAGAGGATGAACTCCAAAGGTGCGGGAATGGAAGTGGGTGCAAATAAAGATGCGTAGATGATGATTCCACCCAAACCTTTCCGTTGCGGACCCCCTCTTGATAGTACGGTTTTCCTACGACTCAAGTCTGCCAAAAAAGAAACGCAGGAAAAATAACCGTCTTCACTATATAACTCTGAGAGGCTTGAATCGTCTTGTGTCATAGAATATCTGAAATGCTCAATGCACATGATTAGTCCGCAAATGCATTGTCATCAATCAACAAAACCATTGAGGGAGAAATATGCCCTAACAATCTCCCCCTTTTTGGTGGATTGATGACAACACGGGATTTGCACAAAGGATATGGCGAGATAATAAGCAAACCCAACATCTACAAAATATAGAAGGGCTCCACCTAGATGTTTGCACTATTTATGTATGCTTTTGGAATGCAAAGCACGCATACTAGGATCAACACCCCCTATATTTTATAGACATGGCAACACTTGCAAAAAAATAATAAATGATATACACATGGATGCAAGAGGTAGCATGTGAGCATAAAGATAAGGGCACAATAACATAATCTCACAAGCTACTATAGTACTTGACATAAAGATAGAGATAAGATAGCATATGTCTCACACTGATAACCCACAAGTATAGGGGATCGCAACAGTTTTCGAGGGTAGAGTATTCAACCCAAATTTATTGATTCGACATAAGGGGAGCCAAAGAATATTTGCAAGTATTACCATTTGAGTTGTCAATTCAACCACACCTATAGAACTAAATATCTGCAGCAAGGTGATCAATAGCATAGTAGTATGATAGTTTGATAGCAGTGGTAACATTAGCAATAGTAACGGTAACAGTAGCAGTTTTATAGTGATTGTAACAGTAGCAACAACGAAAGTAACTTAGCAAGAACCAATATGTGAAGGACGTAGTTATTGCATTAGTGATGGATAATTATGTTGGATGACATTCATCATGTAACAGTCATAACCTAGAGCGACACAGAACTAGCTCCAATTCATCAATGTAATATAGGCATGTATTTGGTATATAGTCATACATGCTTCCGACAAGAACTTGCATGACATCTTTTTTCCTGCCCTCCCGTGGTAGCGGGGTCCATATGGAAACTAAGGGATATTAAGGCCTCCTTTTAATAGAGAACATGAACAAAGCATTAACACATAGTCAATACATGAACTCCTCAAACTATGGTAATCACCGGAAAGAATCCCAATTATTGTCACCTTTTGGTACGCGGATCATAACACGTAATAGGTTCGTATAACTTGCAAGATAGGATGAAGAACACAAATATATTCATGAAAACATAAAGGGTTCAGATCTGAAATCATGGCACTCGGGCCCTAGTGACAAGCATTAAGCATAGCAAAGTCATAGCAACATCAATCTCAGAACATAGTGGATACTAAGGATCAAGCCCCAAAAAAACTAACTCGGTTACATGATAAATCTCATCTAACCCATCATCGTCTAGCAAGCATATGAAGGAATTAATCACTCCCAGTAGTGAGCATCATGAAATTGGTGATGGAGGATGGTTGATGATGACGACGGCATCGAATCCCCCTCTCCAGAGCCCCGAGCGGACTCTAGATCATCCCTCCCGATGAAGAACAGGAGGTCACGGCGGCTTCATATCGTAAAATGCGATGATTCCTTCTCTCTGATTTTTTCCTCGACGAATAGGTACTTATGGAGTTGGAGTTCGGTTGCGGGAGCTGCCAGGGGCCCACAAGCCTGCCAGAGGCGCCCTGGGGGGTGCGCCCCTGGGCTTGTGGCACCCTGGTGGCCCCCGTTTGGTATTTCTTTTTGCCAATATTTTTTATATATTCTGAAAATATTCTCCATAAATTTCCAGCCCAGTCCGAGAACTTTTATTTCTGCACAAAAAACAACACCATGGCAATTCTGCTGAAAACAGCGTCAGTCCGGGTTAGTTCCATTTAAATCATGCAAATTAGAGTCCAAAACAAGAACAAACGTGTTTGGAAATGTAGATATGTTTGGGACATAACACACACCATATGGATAAGGTCTATGGGTCTTACAACATAAACGAAAGCAAACAATAAAGGAGTTCACGAGCGAAGGAAGAAAAGGAGAATAAGACACACTCGTGGCTCGGGAAATACCTAAACTCCCCCCTTTGGCATCGAGACACCAAAACGGAAACTAGCACTACTAGGGTCCTAGGTAGTAGCATCACTCCATGTCGACATCGTCGTGCTCCTCCTCCTCGACCATCAGACTCCTCTGCCGTAGTTGGCTTATCATCGTCTGAATCTATCCACTTGCAGTTCTTTGACACCCACTCTTCCTCTGAAGCGGTCCTGTCCTCAGAATCGCTAGCTGCCTCCAAGCCAAGGTGCCTCATGATTGCCTTGTCGCGACTGCGGGCCTTCTTCTGTGCCACGTGGGCCTTGTACTGACCCTGTGGCTCAAGACAGAAGAATTTCCTCATCTTCTTCTTGAGCTTTTTAGCCCAAGATGGCTCCTCGCTGGACAACTCATAGTCGGTCTCATCACCGCCCTCAGACTCATCTTCAGGAACCTCCATCTCAGGAGCAGCAGAAGTACCCTAGTTATCCTTCTGCCTCAGACGAATAACATCATGTGAAGTCAAATCACCAGTCACAAACATCTCATCTAGAAAAGTAGAGGCACATGTGTTCTCAATGAGAAGCATTAGATAGGACACTTGCGCTCCATCACAGCCGAGTGAAGTTCAGACCACCTGAAATGAGAAACATCCAATACCTGTTGCATGTTGTTCTCCTTCTGGCAAATGGGTAGCATATCCACGAGGTAAGAGTGAACCTGGTACAGATTTCCAATGCGGGGGAAAAGAGTGTTCCAGAAGATGCGATGCATGATATCCAGGAAAGGGCACAACTCGTAGATCTTCTTGCCGATGGTGGTAGAAAACTTCTCTGTGCACTAGGGCCAAAGCTTGGACTTGTGTGTGGCTGCATGCTACCTCTTGAGCACTGCGTTGGTTTTCCCTTGAAGAGGAAAGGGTGATGCAGCAAAGTAGCGTAAGTATTTCCCTCAGTTTTTGAGAACCAAGGTATCAATCCAGTAGGAGGCCACGCACGAGTCCCTCGCACCTACACAAACAAATAAATCCTCGCAACCAACGCGATAAGGGGTTGTCAATCCCTACACGGTCACTTACGAGAGTGAGATCTGATAGATATGATAAGATAATATTTTTGGTATTTTTATGATAAAGATGCAAAGTAAAGAAAACAAAATAAAAACGGCGCTAGAAATAGCTTGTTGTCGGGAGATTAATATGATGGAAAATAGACCCGGGGGCCATAGGTTTCACTAGTGGCTTCTCTCAAGAGCATAAGTATTTATGGTGGGTGAACAAATTACTGTTGAGCAATTGACAGAATTGAGCATAGTTATGAGAATATCTAGGTATGATCATGTATATAGGCATCACGTCCGAGACAAGTAGACTGACTCCTGCCTGCATCTACTACTATTACTCCACTCATCGACCGCTATCCAGCATGCATCTAGAGTATTAAGTTTATAAGAATAGAGTAACGCTTTAAGCAAGATGACATGATGTAGAGGGATAAACTCATGCAATATGATATAAACCCCATCTTGTTATCCTCGATGGCAACAATACAATACGTGCCTTGCTGCCCCTACTGTCATTGGGAAAGGACACCACAAGATTGAACCCAAAGCAAAGCACTTCTCCCATTTCAAGAAAGATCAATCTAGTAGGCCAAACCAAACTGATAATTCGAAGAGACTTGCAAAGATAACCAATCATACATAAAAGAATTCAGAAGATTCAAATATTGTTCATAGATAAACTTGATCATAAACCCACAATTCATCGGTCTCAACAAACACACCCAAAGAAGATTACATCGAATAGATCTCCACGAGAGAGGGGGAGAACATTGTATTGAGATCCAAAAAGAGAGAAGAAGTCATCTAGCTAATAACTATGGACCCGAAGGTCTGAGGTAAACTACTCACACATCATCGGAGAGGCTATGGTGTTGATGTAGAAGCCCTCCGTGATCGATGCCCCCTCCGGCGGAGCTCCGGAACAGGCCCCAAGATGGGATCTCACGGGTACAGAAGGTTGCGGTGGTGGAATTAGGTTTTTGGCTTCGTATCTGGTAGTTTGGGGGTACGTAGGTATATATAGGAGGAAGGAGTACGTCAGCGGAGCAACAAGGGGGCCACGAGGGTGGAGGGCGCGCCCCCTACCTCGTGCCCTCCTGGTTGATGTCTTGACGTAGGGTCCAAGTCCTCTGGATCACGTTCGTTGCGAAAATCACGTTCCCCAATGGTTTCATTCTGTTTGGACTCCGTTTGATAAATCATTTTAACATGGCATTTTGCAAAATAAACACAAACAGCATGTTAAACATTTTTAAGATAGATGAAAGTAGCAGATTATGAAACTAGATGAAAAACTAAGCATTTTGCATATATAAGTTGTTTTAATCCGATGCATGGTTTGTGAGATTTTAAATGCATGAACATGAGGGGTTTTTCTATTAAACTGCAGTCTCTGGATTATCAGAGAAATTCGCAGCGCAGGAAAAAATACATGGGCCGAATCTGAGTTGTACTGGGCTGAGGGGAGTTGCTCACATTGGGCTACAGGATGGGCCTTGGGGATCGCGGTGACGGGCCAAGGGGAGGCACCGCTGGGCCTTGGCGGCAGAGGGAGCTGGGCTGCAGCGGGAGCAGAGGTGGCCTCGCGCAGGCGAGTGGCGCTCGTCCACGCTGGCGCTGGACCGGTCAACCCGCACCCGCAGCCTCCTCCCTCGATCTGCGCAGCCATCCAACCAGCAGCCGCACTCCTTCGTCCCCGTGCAGCAGCGAGCAGTGCCTGACCCCGCTTCTTCTCCGCGCCGCCGACGAGCTTCGTTCAAGATAAGCAGCGCGCCCCTTTCTTTTCCTTTTCTCTCCCTTCCCCTGGTTCTTCTCTCCCCTGACCGCACTGTCTTCCTCTTCTCTGGTTCACAGGAGACCACCATGGCCGCAGCATCAAGCTCTGTCGCCATCGTTTCATGCCGGGAATGGATGGATCCATGAGACCCGCGCCCGGATCTGCCTCTGCCGCGTCATTCCGCCGCCTAGCCAAGTTCCGCGCCAAGCTGCCTCCCCTGCGTCCTCTGCATTGCGCCGCGCCCTTGTTCCTCTACCGCGGCCCATGCCATCCTCGGCGAGCAAGCCACCAGCAGCGCCGCAGCCGTCCTCATCCACGCGCTCGAGGCATCGAGCGAGGACCTCGCCGGCTCGATCTCCTACCTCCTTCACCCGCGCGTCGCCAAGGCCCAGTGCAGGCCGCATCCGCTCCTCCTCACCTCGTTGGCCTCTGCTCGGTTCCTCTCGCGCCAAGTCCGCCGCCAGCCACTGCCGTTGCCTCTGCTTCGAGCCCTACCGCCCGCTGCCTCCTCTGTATCGCCGAGCCTCGCCCGTTCCAGCGCTGCTCCGCGTTGACCGGTCCAGCGCCAGCGTGGACGAGCGCCACTCGCCTGTGCGAGGCCACCTCTGCTCCCGCTGCAGCCCAGCTCCCTCTGCCGCCAAGGCCCAGCGGTGCCTCCCCTTGGCCCGTCACCGCGATCCCCAAGGCCCATCCTGTAGCCCATCACAAGCTCTCACAGTCAACGAAGGATATTCCTTCTCCCAGGAAGACCCGATCAGACTTGGAATCCCGGTTACAAGACATTTCGACGATGGTAAAACAAGACCAGCAAGACCGCCGGACTATGCCGACAAATCCCGATAGGAGCTGCACATATCTCGTTCTCAGGGCACACCGGATGAGACAGGCTACGAGTAAAACCAGACTTCGAGTTTCCCCGAGGTGGCCCCGCAGCCGGCTCGGTTCGGACCAACACTCAGAGGAGCACTGGCCGGGGGGGGGGGCTAAAATAAAGATGACCCTCGGGCTCGCGAAAACCCAAGGGAAAGTTATAGGTTGTTAGGCAAATGTAAAACCAAGGTTGGGCCTTGCTGGAGGAGTTTTATTCAAAGCGAACTGTCAAGGGGGTCCCATAAATCCCCAACCGCGTAAGGAACGCAAAATCAAGGAACATAACACCGGTATGACGGAAACTAGGGCGGCAAGAGTGGAACAAAACACCAGGCATAAGGCCGAGCCTTCCACCCTTTACCAAGTATATAGATGCATTAATTAAAATAAGAGATATTGTGATATCCCAAAAATATCCATGTTCCAACAAGGAACAAACTTCATCTTCACCTGCAACTAGCAACGCTATAAGAGGGGCTGAGCAAAGTGGTAACATAGCCAAACAACGGTTTGCTAGGAAAGATGGGTTAGAGGCTTGACATGGCAATATGGGAGGCATGATATAGCAAGTGGTAGGTAGCGCAGCATAGCAATAGAGCGAACAACTAGCAAGCAAAGATAGAAGTGATTTCGAGGGTATGGTCATCTTGCCTGAGATCCCGCAAGGAAGAAGAACGAGTCCATGAAGAAGACAAACGGACGAAGTCGAACAAATCCTCACAAACGCGGCGTTATCGGAACTAACCCGAAGAAGCAACACCGGAAAGAAGCAAACAACATGGTAAACAACCATCACATAAACATGGCATGATGCACAATCAAGTATGATGCATGTCCGGTTTAATGAGGCATGGCATGGCAAAGTGCAACAAACAACACTACAAGTTAAGTGGAGCTCAATATGCAACGAGTTGCATATTGACGAACCACCACATGACTTATTTAGTTCTCTCCCGTTTATGTACTCAACAATATTAAATGTTGGTCAACATGGCAAGAGGTGAGGCATAAGTAAACTAACTATTTAGTCAAGTTTAAATGAGGCCAGAAATAACAAACAACAATTCCGGAAAATCCTCATATGCATATTTCGAATTTGCTACTGTTCTGCCCTAAACACAATTTTAATGTTGTTAAACAGCAAAATAAAGTGCGCCATAGTAATCTATGCATTTTTCTACCCCATTTACATATAAAGTTTATTAAATTCCGAGTTACGGTTCATTAGTTATGAAATAAATCATTTTAACATGGCATTTTGCAAAATAAACACAAACAACATGGTAAACATTTTTAAGATAGATGAAAGTAGCAGATTATGAAACTGGATGAAAAACTAAGCATTTTGCATATATAAGTTGTTTTAATCCGATGCATTGTTTGTGAGATTTTAAATGCATGAACATGAGGGGTTTTTCTATTAAACTGCAGTCTCTGGATTATTAGACAAATTCGCAGCGCAGGAAAAAAATACATGGGCCGAATCTGAGTTGTACTGGGCTGAGGGGAGTTGCTCACATTGGGCTACAGGCTGGGCCTTGGGGATCGCGGTGACGGGCCAAGGGGAGGCACTGCTGGGCCTTGGCGGCAGAGGGAGCTGGGCTGCAGCGGGAGCAGAGGTGGCCTCGCGCAGGCGAGTGGCGCTCGTCCACGCTGGCGCTGGACCGGTCAACCCGCACCCGCAGCCTCCTCCCTCGATCTGCGCAGCCATCCAACCAGCAGCCGCACTCCTTCGTCCCCGTGCAGCAGCGAGCAGTGCCTGACCCCGCTTCTTCTCCGCGCCGCCGACGAGCTTCGTTCAAGATAAGCAGCGCGCCCCTTTCTTTTCCTTTTCTCTCCCTTCCCCTGGTTCTTCTCTCCCCTGACTGCACTGTCTTCCTCTTCTCTGGTTCACAGGAGACCACCATGGCCGCAGCATCAAGCTCCGTCGCCGTCGTTTCGTGCCGGGAATGGATTGATCCATGAGACCCGTAGCAACATTAAAATTGTGTTTAGGGCAGAACAATAGCAAATTCGAAATATGCATATGAGGATTTTCCAGAATTGTTGTTTGTTATTTCCGGCCTCATTTAAACTTGCCTAAATAGTTAGTTTACTTATGCCTCACCTCTTGCCATGTTGACCAACATTTAATATTGTTGAGTACATAAACGGGAGAGAACTAAATAAGTCATGTGGTGTTTCGTCAATATGCAACTCGTTGCATATTGAGCTCCACTTAACTTGTAGTGTTGTTTGTTGCACTTTGCCATGCCATGCCTCATTAAATCGGACATGCATCATACTTGATTGTGCATCATGCCATGTTTATGTGATGGTTGTTTAGCATGTTGTTTGCTTCTTTCCGGTGTTGCTTCTTCGGGTTAGTTCCGATAACGTCGCGTTTGTGAGGATTCGTTCGACTACGTCCGTTTGTCTTCTTCATGGACTCGTTCTTCTTCCTTGCGGGATCTCAGGCAAGATGACCATACCCTCGAAATCACTTCTATCTTTGCTTGATAGTTGTTCGCTCTATTGCTATGCCGCGCTACCTACCACTTGCTATATCATGCCTCCCATATTGCCATGTCAAGCCTCTAACCCACCTTTCCTAGCAAATCGTTGTTTGGCTATGTTACCGCTTTGCTCAGCCCCTCTTATAGCGTTGCTAGTTGCAGGTGAAGATGAAGTTTGTTCCTTGTTGGAACATGGATATTTTTGGGATATCACAATATCTCTTATTTAATTAATGCATCTATATACTTGGTAAAGGGTGGAAGGCTCGGCCTTATGCCTGGTGTTTTGTTCCACTCTTGCCGTCCTAGTTTCCGTCATACCGGTGTTATGTTCCTTGATTTTGCGTTCCTTACGCGGTTGGGTGTTATGGGAACCCCTTGACAGTTCGCTTTGAACAAAACTCCTCCAGCAAGGCCCAACCTTGGTTTTACCTTTTGACTACCTACCACCTATACCTTTCCCTTGGGTTTTCGCGAGCCCGAGGGTCATCTTTATTTTATCCCCCCCGGGCCAGTGCTCCTTTGAGTGTTGGTCCGAACCGAGCCGCCTGCGGGGCCACCTCGGGGAAACTCGAAGTCTGGTTTTACTCATAGCCTGTCTCATCCGGTGTGCCCTGAGAACGAGATATGTGCAGCTCCTATCGGGATTTGTCGGCACAGTCGGGCGGTCTTGCTGGTCTTGTTTTACCATTGTCAAGATGTCTTGTAACCGGGATTCCGAGTCTGATCGGGTCTTCCTGGGAGAAGGAATATCCTTCGCTGATCGTGAGAGCTTGTGATGGGCTAAGTTGGGACACCCCTGCAGGGTATTATCTTTCGAAAGCCGTGCCCGCAGTTATGTGGCAGATGGGAATTTGTTAATGTCTGGTTGTAGAGAACTTGACACTTGACTTAATTAAAATACATCAACCGCGTGTGTAGCCATGATGGTCTCTTTTCGGCGGAGCCCGGGAAGAGAACACAGTCTAGTGTGATGCTTGAACGTAAGTAGCTTCAGGATCACTTCTTGATCATTTCTAGCTTCTCGACCGTGTGTAGCTTCTCTTCTCGCTGTCATTTGCGTATGTTAGCCACCATATTTGCTTAGTGCTTGCTGCAGCTCCACCTCATTACCCCCTCCTTCCTATAAGCTTAAATAGTCTTGATCTCGTGGGTGTGAGATTGCTGAGTCCTCGTGACTCACAGATTCTATCAAAACAGTTGCAGGTGTCGACGATACCAGTGCAGGTGACGCAACCGAACTCAAGTGGGAGTTTGACGAGGACTTGGTCATTACTATGTTTCTTTTCCTGATGATCAGTAGTGGAGCCCAGTTGGGACGATCGGGGATCTAGCATTTGGGGTTGTCTTCTTTTATTTTGGTTCTGTAGTCGGACCTTGTGTGTACTCTGAATGATGTATGTTTAATTTATGTATTGTGTGAAGTGGTGATTGTAAGCCAACTCTTTATCCCATTCTTGTTCATTACATGGGATTGTGTGAAGATGACCCTTCTTGCGACAAAACCACCATGCGGTTATGCCTCCAAGTCATGCCTTGACACGTGGGAGATATAGCCGCATCGTGGGCGTTACAAGTTGGTAATCAGAGCCATCCCCGTCATCGCATCATACGCATTGCATCTGCATGTTTTCTGAAACTTGTGGTCCGTTCGTAGTTGCCGTGTTCCCCCCTTGCCTTTGTTGACTGATCCGAGTCCAACTGGGTTTTGGATTCCCTCTCGTCTGACCCTCTTTTTTGCGAAACTCTGAAATAGGCAAAAAACAACAATTCTGGGCTGGGCCTCCGGTTAATAGGTTAGTCCCAAAAATAATATAAAAGTGTATAATAAAGCCCAATAATGTCCAAAATAGAATATAATATAGCATGGAACAATACAAAATTATAGATACGTTGGAGACGTATCAAGCATCCCCAAGCTTAATTCCTGCTCGTCCTCGAGTAGGTAAATGATAAAAACAGAATTTTTGATGTGGAATGCTACTTGGCATAATTTCAATGTAATTCTTCTTAATTGTGGTATGAATATTCAGATCCAAAAGATTCAAGACAAAAGTTTAATATTGACATAAAAATAATAATACTTCAAGCATGCTAACTAAGCAATTATGTCTTCTCAAAATAACATGGCCAAAGAAAGTTATCCCTACAAAATCATATAGTCTGGCTTTGCTCTATCTTCACCACACAAAATATTTAAATCATGCACAACCCCGATGACAAGCCAAGCAATTGTTTCATACTTTTGACGTTCTCAAACTTTTTCAATCTTCACACAATACATGAGTGTGAGCCATGGACATAGCACTATATGTGGAATAGAATGGTGGTTGGAGAAGACAAAAAAAGGAGAAGATAGTCTCACATCAACTAGGCGTATCAACGGGCTATGGAGATGCCCATCAATAGATATTAATGTGAGTGAGTAGGGATTGCCATGCAACAGATGCACTAGAGCTATAAGTATATGAAAGCTCAACAAAAGAAACTAAGTGGGTGTGCATCCAACTCGCTTGCTCACGAAGACCTAGGGCATTTTGAGGAAGCCCATCATTGGAATATACAAGCCAAGTTCTATAATGAAAAATTCCCACTAGTATATGAAAGTGATATCATAGGAGACTCTCTATCATGAAGATCATGGTGCTACTTTGAAGCACAAGTGTGGTAAAAGGATAGTAACATTGTCCCTTCTCTCTTTTTCTCTCATTTTTTTATTTGGGCCTTTTTTATGGCCTCTTTTTTTTCGTCCGGAGTCTCATCCCGACTTGTGGGGGAATCATAGTGTCCATCATCCTTTCCTCACTTGGGACAATGCTCTAAAAATGATGATCATCACACTTTTATTTACTTACAACTCAACAATTAAAACTCAATACTTAGAACAAAATATGACTCTATGTGAATGCCTCCGGCGGTGTACCGGGATATGCAATGAATCAAGAGTGACATGTATGAAAGAATTATGAACGGTGGCTTTGCCACAAATACAATGTCAACTACATGATCATGCGAAGCAATATGACAATGATGGAGCGTGTCATAGTAAACGGAACGGTGGTAAGTTGCATGGCAATATATCTCAGAATGGCTATGGAAATGCCATAATAGGTAGGTATGGTGACTGTTTTGAGGAAGGTATATGGTGGGTGTATGATACCGGCGAAAAGTGCGCGGTATTAGAGAGGCTAGCAATGGTGGAAGGAGGAAAAGTGCGTATAATCCACGGACTCTACATTAGTCATAAAGAACTCATATACTTATTGCAAAAATCTACAAGTTATCAAAGCAAAGTATTACGCGCATGCTCCTAGGGGGATAGATTGGTAGGAGAAGACCATCTCTCGTCCCCGACCGCCACTCATAAGGAAGACAATCAATAAATAAATCATGCTCCGACTTCATCACATAACGGTTCACCATACGTGCATGCTACGGGAATCACAAACTTTAACACAAGTATTTCTCAAATTCAAAACTACTCAACTAGCATGACTCTAATATCACCATCTCATATCTCAAAACAATTATCAAGCATCAAACTTCTCATAGTATTCAACACACTCATAAGAGTTTTTCTTTTACTAATCTTGTATGCCTATTATTGTTAAAGCAAACTACCATGCTGTTTTGTAGGACTCTCAAAATAATCTAAATGAAGCATGAGAGAACAATAGTTTCTATAAAACAAATCCACCACCGTGCTCTAAAAGATATAAGTGAAGCGCTAGAGCAAAAACTATATAACTCAAAAGATATAAGTGAAGCACATAGAGCATTCTAATAATTTCCGAATCATGTGTGTCTCTCTCAAAAGGTGTGTACAGCAAGGATGATTGTGGTAAACTAAAAATCAAAGACTCAAATCATACAAGACGCTCCAAGCAAAACACATATCATGTGGTGAATAAAAATGTAGCTCCAAGTAAAGTTACTGATGGAAGTAGACGAAAGAGGGGATGCCTTCCGGGGCATCCCCAAGCTTTGGCTTTTGGGTATACTTATATTATCTTGGGGTGCCATGGGCATCCCCAAGCTTAGGCTCTTGCCACTCCTTGTTCCATAATCCATCAAATCTTTCACCCAAAACTTGAAAACTTCACAACACAAAACTTAACAGAAAATCTCGTGAGCTCCGTTAGCGAAAGAAAACAAAAGACCACTTCAAGGTACTGTAATGAACTCATTATTTATTTATATTGGTGTTAAACCTACTGTATTCCAACTTCTCTATGGTTTATAAACTATTTTACTAGCCATAGATTCATCAAAATAAGCAAACAACACACGAAAAACAGAATCTGTCAAAAACAGAACAGTCTGTAGTAATCTGTAACTAACGCAAACTTCTGGAACTCCAAAAATTCAGAAAAAATAGGAAGACCTAGAAAATTTCTTTATTGATCAGCAGCAATTGGAATCAATATTTTATCACGTTCTGGTGATTTTTAACAATTATTTTCGTGAACAGAAAGTTTCTGCAATTGTCTGCAAGATCAAATAACTATCATCCAAGAAGATCCTATAGGTTTAACTTGGCACAAACACTAATTAAAACATAAAAACACATCTAACCAGAGGATAGATCAAATATTTATTGAATAACAGCAAGAAAAAATATTGGGTTGTCTCCCAACAAGCGCTTTTCTTTAAAGCCTTTTGGCTAGGCATTGATAATTTTAATGATACTCACATGAAAGACAAGAATTGAAGCACAAAGAGAGCATCATAAAACACGTGACAAACACATCTAAGTATAACATACTTCCTATGCATAGGGATCTTATAGAAAAACAAATTATCATAGCAAGCAAAAACTAGCATGTGCAAGGAAGCGGAAAGGAACAATAGCAATCTCAACATAACGAGAGGTAATTTAGTATCATGAAAATTTCTATAACCATATTTTCCTCTCTCATAATAATTACATGTAGGATCATAAGAAAATTCAACAATATAGCTATCACATAAAATATTCTCAACACGATCCACATGCATGCGAAGTTGACACTCTTCCAAAATAGTGGGATTATCATTAACTAAAGTCATGATTTCTCCAAGCCCACTTTTATCAAAAATTTCATAAGATTGAATATTATCCAAATATGTGGGATCTAAAGTTGAAACTCTTACAAACCCACTTTCAATATTATTGCAAACACTATTATCAATCTTATATTCATCATGGGGCTTAAATAAATTTTTAAGATCATAAGAAGAATCTCCCCAATCATGATTATTGCAACAGGTAGTGGACATAGCAAAACTAGCATCCCCAAGCTTAGGGTTTTGCATATTATTAGCATAATTTACATCAATAGAATTTATAATAAAATCATTGCAATCATGCTTTTTATTCAAAGATCTATCGTGAATCACTTCATAAAGCACTTCATCACAATTTTCGGATTCACGGATTTCAAGCAAAACCTTATAAAGATAATCTAGTGCATCCAAATCACTAGGAATTGGTTCATCATAATTGGATCTCTTAAAAAGATTGGCAAGCGGATGAGGATCCATAGATATTTTTCTCTGTTTAGGAATAAATACTCAACTATTTCAACCAAACGAGCCAAGTAAGACATCAAGGCAAACGAAAAGACGAACGGAAAAAGGGCGAATAAAACGGCAAGGGTGAAGTGGGGGAGAGGAAAACGAGAGGCAAATGGCAAATAATGTAATGCGGGAGATAAGGGTTTGTGATGGGTACTTGGTATGTTGACTTTTGCGTAGACTCCCCGGCAACGGCGCCAGAAATCCTTCTTGCTACCTCTTGAGCACTGCGTTGGTTTTCCCTTGAAGAGGAAAGGGTGATGCAGCAAAGTAGCGTAAGTATTTCCCTCAGTTTTTGAGAACCAAGGTATCAATCCAGTAGGAGGCCACACACGAGTCCCTCGCACCTACACAAACAAATAAATCCTCGCAACCAACACGATAAGGGGTTGTCAATCCCTACACAGTCACTTACGAGAGTGAGATCTGATAGATATGACAACATAATATTTTTGGTATTTTTATGATAAAGATGCAAAGTAAAGAAAAAAAACGGCGCTAGAAATAGCTTGTTGTCGGGAGATTAATATGATGGAAAATAGACCCGGGGGCCATAGGTTTCACTAGTGGCTTCTCTCAAGAGCATAAGTATTTACGGTGGGTGAACAAATTACTGTTGAGCAATTGACAGAATTGAGCATAGTTATGAGAATATCTAGGTATGATCATGTATATAGGCATCACGTCCGAGACAAGTAGGCCGACTCCTGTCTGCATCTACTACTATTACTCCACACATCGACCGCTATCCAGCATGCATCTAGAGTATTAAGTTCATAAGAACAGAGTAACGCTTTAAGCAAGATGACATGATGTAGAGGGATAAACTCATGCAATATGATATAAACCCCATCTTGTTATCCTTGATGGCAACAATACAATACGTGCCTTGCTGCCCCTACTGTCACTGGGAAAGGACACCGCAAGATTGAACCCAAAGCTAAGCACTTCTCCCATTGCAAGAAAGATCAATCTAGTAGGCCAAACCAAACTGATAATTCAAAGAGACTTGCAAAGATAACCAATCATACATAAAAGAATTCAGAAGATTCAAATATTGTTCATAGATAAACTTGATCATAAACCCACAATTCATCGGTCTCAACAAACACACCGCAAAAGAAGATTACATCGAATAGATCTCCACGAGAGAGGGGGAGAACATTGTATTGAGATCCAAAAAGAGAGAAGAAGGCATCTAGCTAATAACTATGGACCCGAAGGTTTGAGGTAAACTACTCACACATCATCGGAGAGGCTATGGTGTTGATGTAGAAGCCCTCCATGATCGATGCCCCCTCCGGCGGAGCTCCGGAACAGGCCCCAAGATGGGATCTCACGGGTACAGAAGGTTGCGGCGGTGGAATTAGGTTTTTGGCTCCGTATCTGGTAGTTTGGGGGTACGTAGGTATATATAGGAGGAAGGAGTACGTCGGTGGAGCAACAGGGGGCCCACGAGGGTGGAGGGCGCGCCCAGGGGGGTAGGCGCGCCCCCTACCTCGTGCCCTCCTGGTTGATGTCTTGACGTAGGGTCCAAGTCCTCTGGATCATGTTCGTTCCGAAAATCACGTTCCTGAAGGTTTCATTCCGTTTGGACTCCGTTTGATATTCTTTTTCTGCGAAACTCCGAAATAGGCAAAAAACAACAATTCTGGGCTGGGCCTCCGGTTAATAGGTTAGTCCCAAAAATAATATAAAAGTGTATAATCAAGCCCAATAATGTCGAAAACAGAATATAATATAGCATGGAACAATAAAAAATTATAGATACGTTGGAGACGTATCACTGCATCATCCTTGTGAGAGCGCCACCCAATCGGGTTAATGAGCCCCTCATCATTGTATCCCAAGATGGCCATGAAATCCTTCCACTTTGCAGATAGAACTCTTCCATTTGTCATCCATGTGAGGGTCCTCTCATCATCACTTTCGTGGTGGATCGTGGCATATAACTGGGCCACAATCTCGGCATCAAAGTCCTTTTTGAACATCATAATCCTGATGATATCTAGCTGAGCACACAGAGCAAGGGCTTCTCCAAAGTATTTAGGATCCTTCTGCAGGTGACCAAGATCCACAGACCTGAGATTAACAAACAGATTCTTCTTGCCTTCGAGCACATCATGATAGATAGAGCATTGCTGCTGAGTCCAGAAGGGACGGTGAACAAGAGCTGGATCTTGATCATGATGATATCGATGGCTAACAACATAAAAGTGCTTGGAAGATAGTTCACTCATGGACTTGGCTTTCTCCTTCTGTTTCTGCTTGGTGGAAACTTGCTTGGTCTTGTGCTTGGGCTGAGCACTAGAAGTGGCACCGGTACCATCTGCGGTGCGAAAACACTTGGAGCCACCTTGGCGATCCGAATTCTTGCGACGGGCTTGGGGACAGGAGCTACTACCACCTGGAAGCCACAAAACAGCATGAGGAAAAAGTAGGTGTGAACTATTGCATAAGCCAAAAGGAGTAACAAAAAAATGGAACTTTGATTTGAGGAAATCTGAAGTTGACAACATAGAGCGGTAGTACCGCTTCCCTGCAGCGGTAGTACCACTCCAAGGGGAGCAGTAGTACCGCTTGAGGCGGACGTTGCCGGAACAAGTACTACCGCAGCAAGATCCGGCACTACTGGTGATACCAAATTCAAATTTGCTCCAATAAAACTTCGATTCTCCTACTCTAGCAGTCTTCCACATCCCAGCCATCTCCTACTCTAGTACTGTGGGAGGCAGCGGTAGTACGACTTATAAGAGGTAGTACTGCCCCGACCCATCGATAGTACCACTGTAGGGACAGGAACTTGCTAAGAGCATCAAAAGGGGGGGCTTATGCAATTATAAGAGGTTGTAGGTGAGATGGCTTTGGTTGGAGACACAAATACCAACAAGGGAAGAGACACTCCAAGTTCAAAAGAGACAAACACAAGAGAAAGCAAACTTGGAGTGACTCAAAATACGAACAAAAGACCGAGAGACTAGAGAGGAACAAAAGAGAAACCAATTCAAGCACACACCTCTCAAGGAGAGGGCGGTGGCCGAAGCCACCTATGTTGGAGCCAATTGGTCTGGCACCGTGAAGATTTTAAACTTGGGCCCATGATCAAAACTCATGTTTGAAGCACAAGTACCATCAAAATGGCTAATGTGAAAGATTCAGATTTATTTATGCATAATGTGGGGAGGGAGAGTTCATTGAGAGAACAACACTCCCCCTATGTCCATGCCTACACCTAGAACAAGATAACATGATGAATGCAGTGGGGTATGCCTAGATTCAAGCCACATTGCTCGAATCAATGATGTTTAGCTCATGCCTTAACTCGCGAAATCTTGCTTTGTCCAATGGATTCGTGAAAATATCCGCTAGTTGCTCTTGAGTGTTGATGTAGATAATCTCAATCTCTCCATGCTTGATGTGATCCCAGATGAAATGATGACGAATCACAATATGCTTCGTCTTGCTATGTTGCGCCGGATTGTTGGAGATCTTGATGGCACTTTCACTGTCACATAGAAGAGGCACTTTGTCACAAGTGACATCGTAATCCTTTAAAGTTTGTCTCATCCATAGCAATTGTGCACAACAACTTGCGGCAACTACATACTCGGCCTCGGCAGTGGAGAGAGACACACAATTTTGCTTCTTTGAAGACCAACTCACCAAAGAGCGACCAAGGAATTGGCACCCTCCGGAAGTTGACTTCCTATCCACACAGTCTTCGACCAATCCGAACCTGAATATCCCATGAGATGAAAGCTTGTTCCTTTGGGGTACCATGAGCCAAAGTTTGAGGTATGATCCAAATATCGAAAGATTCGCTTGACCGCCACATAGTGACTTTCCTTAGGTGCGGTTGGGAACCTTGCACATATTCCAACACTCAACATGATATCCAACCTAGATGCACAAAGGTAAACAAAGGATCCAATCATGGAGCGATATACCTTTTGATCCACTGCTTTTTACCATTGGGATAAATGTCAAGTTGGCACTTGGTTGGCATTGGAGTCTTGGTCGGTGATAAGTCTCCACATATCTATAATTTTTTATTGTCCCATGGTATTATAGTATCAATCTTGGATGTTTTATATAAATTTTTGAGCTATTTTATATCATTTTCTAGGACTAACCTATTAACCCACTGCCAAGTGCCGGTTGCTGTTTTTTGCTTGTTTTCGGTTTTTGAGGAAATCAGTACCAAACAGAGTCCAAACACTAGGTAACTTTTTGGCGATTTTTTTTGGACAAGAGAGACCCTAGAAGCTTCCGGAGGAGACCAGACGAGAAGGGAGGAGACGACAAGGCAACAGGGCGTGCCCTGGTGCCTTGTGGGCCCCATGTGGCTCCGTCTGACCTAATTCCACCACTATAAGTTCTCTAAAATCGGGAAACCAACAAAGAGCCACCCCAAACACTTTTTCCGCCACTATAAGTTTATGTTCTTCTATGATCCCACCTGGAGGCCTTTTCCGGTACTCTGTCGGAGGGGGAATCGATCACAGAGAGCTTCTACATTATCCTTGCTACCAATCTTGGCTTGTTTCAAATGACCACACCGTTCACGTCTTGCTTGTTCTTGAAGATCCATTTGGTCCCTATGACATTACGATTCACCTTTGGTCTTGTCACTAACTCCCACACTTTGTTGCGCTCGAAGTTTTTGAGTTCATCATGCATGCCTTCAAGCCAATCCGTGTCCTCCAGCACCTCATGTACCTTTTGGGGTTCAATACAAGAAACAGACGTGTGATGCTCGCAGAAGTTTGTTAATTGTTTACGAGTAGTTACCCCTCTTCTTAGGCTACCAAGCACATTCTCCATGACATGTTCTTGACATCTGAGAGTGGAAGAAATCTTGGCGGCATGACCCTCCAATAGCTCCTCAATAGGCATTTGAGTAGCACCATCTTGATCATCTTGAGCACCGTCTTGAGCTTGATCTTGCTCGGAGTCTTGAACTTGATCTTGGGCATCATTTGGTGCACCACTATCATCATGAGTTTGATCTTGCCCTTGATCATGTTCATTTGGTTGAGGGCCTTCACTTTGTTCTTCGGAAGCGTGTGGGTCTAGCGTCGGTGATGTTTCCACTTGCGTAGAATATTGTCCTTCTCCTTCGGCCACAAGGGGTTCCTCAATGGGGATTATTTGACCAATCCCCAGTATTCTTATGGCTTGAGGAATTTCATCACCTACATCATAAAGACCACTTTGCTCCACTTGGGATCCATTATTTTCATCAAACTCCACATTACACGTATCCTCAATGAGTCCATTGGACTTGTTTAGGACACGGTAAGCATGCGAGTTCGTAGCATAACTAACAAATATGCCCTCTTGAGCTCTAGGTTCATATTTAGACAAACAAACACCTTTCTTCAGAATGAAACACTTACACCCGAACACCCGGAAGTACTTGAGGTTGGGCTTATTACCGGTAAGTATCTCATATGGAGTCTTGTTCAAGCCTTTGCAGAGGTAGAGCCGATTGGATGCATGACATGCGATGTTGATGGCTTCGGCCCAAAAGTTGTATGGAGATTTGAATTCCGCCATCATGCTCCTTGCCGCATCCATCAACGCCCGGTTCTTCCTCTCCACAACACCATTTTGTTGAGGGGTATATGGTGCAGATTATTGGTGCTTGATACCCTCATCACTAAGTAACTCATCCAAGGCGTAGTTCTCCGTTGTCACTTCTAATCATCAATATCTTTGCATCATGCTGACATTGAGCTTCATTTGCAAAGTCGATGATAGTTTGTTGAGTCTCACTCTTCCTCTTGAAGAATTATACCCGTATATATCTTGAGTAATCATCCACAATCACCAAGCAATATTTTTCTTCCCCCAAGACTATCGAAGGATGAAAGACCAAAGAGATCCATGTGAAGGAGCTCCAACGGCCTCTTCGAGTAGATGATAGTCGTGGGTCGGTGAGCCATTTCATGTAGCTTTCCTTCAATACAAGCACTGCAAGCATGATATTTGGCAAAACTCACATTTGTTAGTCCACGAACGTGATCCCCTTTGAGGAGACCATGCAAAGATCTCATATTGACGTGGGCTAAACGGCGATGCCAAAGCCACCCCATGTCAACTTTAGCCATTAGGCAAGTCATGGTCCACATAAAGACCATTCTCGACATGCCCAACAAAAGCTACTTTAAGAGTCTTGCTCCACAAAAGGGCGACAATATCAAGATCAAAGAATGTTGCAAAGCCAATGAGTGCAAGTTGGCGAACGGAATGTAAATTGTATGCAAGGGTCTCAACAAGCATGACCTTCTCAATAGATAAATCTTGAGAGATTACCACCTTTCCAAGACCCAATACATTAGATGTTGAAGCATCACCGAATTGGACATGGGCGGGCATAGATGGGCTCGGTTGCACGTCCACCACCAAGTCCTTGCTCCCGGTCATGTGATTTGTTGCTCCACTATCGAGCAAACCATGACACCCCACCGGAAGCAAATTCTTACAAGAGATTAATGCTTGGATTTAGGTACCCATTTTTGAATGGGTCCTTTGATGTTAGCAAGAAGGGTCTTAGGAACCCAAATAGACCATTTAGTGTACTCATAAGCAGAACCAACGAATTTGGCATAAACATGCCCATCACTAGCATGACATAAAACATAAGAGGGGTTAAAGTCATCGGCTTTGTTGGGAGGAGTGGTCTTGCCCTTATTTTCATTACCATCCACACCCTTGTGCTTCTTCTTCTCATGAGCACCCTCCCCTGCCTTGACGAATACTTCCTTGAGCGGGAGAGGTTGCTTGGTCTTCTTCTTCTTCTTCTTCTTCTTAGGAGAAGGAGAAGGATAAGGAGAAGGAGAAGGAGAAGGAGAAGGAGAAGAAGAACTTCTTCTTCTCCTTCTCCTTCTCCTTCTCCTTCTCCTTCTCCTCCTCCTTCTCCTCCTCCTGCTCCTCCTCCTGCTCCTCCTCCTACTTCTTCTTCTTCTTCTTCTTCTTCTTCTTCTTCTTCTTCTTCTTCTTCTTCTTCTTCTTCTTCTTCTTCTTCTCCTCCTCCTCCTCCTCCTCCTTCTTCTGCTCCTCCTCCTTCTTCTGCTCCTTCTTCTTCTTCTTCTCCTTCTTCTTCTTCTCCTTCTTCTTCTTCTTCTTCTTCTCCTGCTTCTCCTTCTTCTCCTTCTCCTTCTTCTCCTTCCTTCTCCTTCTTCTCCTTCTCCTTCTTCTCCTTCTCCTTCTCCTTCTTCTGCTTCTCCTTCTTCTTCTCCTTCTTCTTCTTCTTCTTCTTCTTCTTCTTCTTCTTCTTCTTCTTCTTCTTCTTCTTCTTCTTCTTCTTCTTCTTCTTCTTCTTCTTCTTCTTCTTCTTCTTCTTCTTCTTCTTCTTCTTCTTCTTCTTCTTCTTCTTCTTCTTCTTCTTCTTCTTCTTCTTCTTCTTCTTCTTCTTCTTCTTCTTCTTCTTCTTCTTCTTCTTCTTCTTCTTCTTCTTCTTCTTCTTCTTCTTCTTCTTCTTCTTCTTCTTCTTCTTCTTCTTCTTCTTCTTCTTCTTCTTCTTCTTCTTCTCCTTCTGCTTCTTCTTCTACTACTTCTGCTTCTCACCTTGTATGCAAGTCAAATCAACTTGGCATTCTCCTCCACAAGGTGCACATGTGATACGTCCATTTTGCATCATGTTTTCCTACTGTTATTTATAGTGCTTTTATGCAATATAATAATTTGAGGAGTAATTTTAATGACTTTTCTATCATAATATGCAAGGTTTACACAAAGAGGGAGAATGCCGACAGCTGGAATTCTGGACCTGAAAAAGCTATTCTGGTACCTATTCTGCACATCTCCAAATGAGCTGAAATTTTACGAAGAATTATTTTGGAATATATGAAAAAATATTGGAGAAAAGAACTGCCGGAGGGGGCCATCAGGTGCCCACTAGGCACTAGGGCGCGCCACCCCCTCCAGGCGCGCCCTGGTGGGTATTGGGCTCCTCGGCCCACCTCCGGTGCCCATCTTCTGGTACATAAGGTCTTTTGACCTAGAAAAAAAATAAGGAGAGGACTTTCGGGACGGAGCACCGCCGTCTCGAGGCGGAACTTGGGCAGGAGCACTTTTGCCCTCCGGCGGAGCGATTCCGCCGTGGGAAATTCTCTCCGGGAGGGGGAAGTCGAAGCCATCGTCATCACTAACAACCCTCTCATCTTTGGGAGGCCAATCTTCATCAACATCTTCAATAGCACCATCTCATCTCAAACCCTAGTTCATCTCTTGTCTTCAATCTTTGTACCAAAACCTCAAATTGGTACGTGTGAGTGACTAGTAGTGTTGATTACATCTTGTAGTTGATGCTAGATGGTTTATTTGGTGGAAGATCATATGTTCAGATCCATTATGCTATTTAATATCCCTCTGATCTCGAGCATGAATATTATTTGTGAGTAGTTGCCCTTGTTCTTGAGGCCACGGTAGGTTGTGATTCCTTTAATGGTGTTATGTGAACGTCAACTACATGACACTTCACCATATTTGGGCCTAAGGGAATGCATTGTGGAGTATTTATTAGATGATGGGTTGCTAGAGTGATAGAAGCTTAAACCCTAGTTTATGCGCTATTCCATAAGGGCTGATTTGGATCCATACGTTTAATGTGCTATGGTTAGATTTTTATCTTAATTCTTCTTTCGTAGTTGCCGATGCTTGCGAGGGGGTTAATCATAAGTGGGAGGTTTGTTCAAGTAAGAACAGCACCCAAGCACAAGTCCACCCACATATCAAATTATCAAAGTAGCGAACGCGGATCAAACAACCATGATGAAAGTGACTAAATGAAATTCCCGTGTGTCCTCAAGAACGCTTTACTTATTATCTGAGACCGTCCTGGCCTGTCCTTTGCTACAAAAAGGATTGGGCTGCCTTGCTGCACTTTTATTACCGATACTTGCTCGTTACAAATTACGTGGCTATCAAACTACTTGTTACCGACAATTTCAGTGCCTGCAGAAATTACCTTACTGAAAACCACTTGTCATTTCCTTGTGCTCCTCGTTGTGTTCGATACTCTTACTTATCGAAAGGACTAGGATTGATCTCCTATACTTGTGGGTCATCAACATGCTCACAACAAGGGTTAGTAGCATGGGCATTATCAATTAGAACAAAAGGAGGGCAAGTGGCTATCTCCTTGGTTAGCTTCCCTTGGAGTTGACCACGAGACTCTTTAAGAGAAGCATGAGCACTCTTCAAGGCCTTGTGAGCCTTGTCAAGTGTGTCAAACTCCTGCTTGAGTCTATCATGGCCAACCCCAAGTTCAACCTTCTCAGATTTAAGCACACGAGCAAGAACAAGAGCATGATCATGATCTTTCCATAATTTAGCAAGATCATCGTTGTGTGGCCCTCAAGAGCCAAACGAAGACCTCACTCTTTCTCAAGAGCAATGGAAAGATCTGCTATCTCATTGGCATAGTCACGGCTATGCCCCTCCATATAGTGATGGTTTCCTCATGAGATTCAATGATATCATTGGCCTCACCTAGTTGTTCCAAGAGAGCAACAAAGTGCTTCTTGGTCTCACCTTTGACCTTACCCAAGAACTTGTCAAACTCGTTCTCATCCACATTCACCTCCTCATGTTCATCCACCCAATCCAACAAAGAAGGATTAGTAGTGATGGAAGTTTTGATGTTGTAGGTTACCTTGTTGATGCCTTTGGCCATGAGGCACTTATGGATGAGGTTCTCGTTGGGGGCATCGAAGAGTGACACCTTGGTTGGGGAAGAGGTGGCAATGGGCACGAAGGTCGTCCCATTCCTTAACTACTGGCATCATCATCGCAGATGTACTCTTCATGCGCCACCAACCCCTTTTGTGGCATCTTGTTGGTGAAGTTGTTCTTGTTGGGGAAGGACTTGGTATTATCTTTGCGAATGATCTTGGCACCATTGTATTCCCTCTTCTCGTAGGGGCAATCCACCAAAAAGTGACTCACATTGCCACAATTGCAGCACGTCCTCACACATTGCTTGCCCTTGGATCCGGTTGAGTGGTTCTTGAAGAATTTGGACCTTGAGTTTCTCTTGTTTCCCCAAAACTGCCTTGATACAAGAGCCATGTGCTCGTGGTAAGCATATTTGGTGTCTTCGGGGCAACTCTCTTCTTCTTCCTTTTCTGCTTCTTTCGAAATTGCCTTGGCCTTCAAAGCTAGGTTGGGTGATGATTTCTTTGACCGTTGGACATGAGCTAGTGCATTATCGGCGGTCTTGGTCAAGATGTTCATGGCAATAAACTCATCCAACACATGACTTGAGGACAAGGTGTGGAAGTCCGGCCTTTGACGGATCACAAAGGACATGGCTTTGTTGAATGGCATGATGGACTTGAGGAACTTGTGCTTGATACAACTATCATCCATATCCTTGCTCCCATGATCTCGGAGTGAGATCGCAAGAGTTCTCAATCTCCGATATAGCTCACGAGGATCCTCATCTTCATTCATCACAAACTAATCGGCCTCATCAATGATCACCTCAAAATTGGAGTGTGGAATGCTCGAGCTTCCCTTGTACATAGAGACAATATGTTCCCATGCATCTTTTGCAAGAGTGAATGGGCACAAGTGAGCGAGCTCTTCGGGAGCATGGCGGCTTGAAGAATGAACAAAGCAGAGTAGTTGTATTGATTGTCCACTTCCTCTCTTGGAGTGAAGTTTGGATCATGAGGGTAGAAGACTTGCTCAATGATTCTCCAAAGATGTGTCGAGCTATGATTCAAATGAGAGTTGATACGACACCCCAAATTAGGAAAATTATTTACCATAATCTTAGGAGGAGGACCAAGGTGGTTGATATGAGGTTCATGGACCGTTCCTCCATACACCAGGGGATGGGCAACCACGACATGGATGCCCGTCCCATTTTTACCTTGAGGGGTGGTAAGTTTATCACTATTAGCCGCCCCCTTCCGGAGTCAGCATTCGAGTCCGAAGTAGTGGGTTTAACCACTTGCAACAGATCGGTAGGAAGTTTAAGACCCTCAAGTAATTCCTTAAACAAGGATTTGACCTCGGTCATCATAGAGGTCCTAAGTGAAGCCATAGCCTCATTTAGGTCCTCTCTACTCACCGTGGCCACCGCCTCGGCCGCGGGTAGACGACCACCACTTGACCCATCGTCAACCATACTCTTTAGGCAGTTAAGCCCTTAAAAGAGACGAGTCTCTGATACCAATTGAAAGGTTCAATATGGTTGACTAGAGGGGGGGTGAATAGGCAACTACCAATTTTTAGCTTTTCTTAAAAAAATTAGGTTAAGCAACAAATAGGTTGTCTATAAATGCAACTAGGTGAACAACCTATGTGCTGCTAACAACAACCACAACAGAAGCATTCAAAGGATACAACACAATACAAACTTGCACAAAGTAAAGGTAAGAGATAACCACAAGTGGAGCCGGTGAAGATGAGGATGTCTTACCGAAGTTCCTTCCCTTTAGGGGGAAGTACGTACCCGTTGGAACAGTGTGGAGGCACAATGCTCCCCAAGAAGCCACTAGGGCCACCATATTCTCCTCACGCCCTCACAAATGCAAGATGTCGTGATTTCCACTAGTGGTGCCCTTGAAGGCGGCAACCAAACCTTTACAAATAAGGTTGGCGCAATCTCCACAACCTAATTGGAGGCTCCCAACACCACCGCAAAGCTTCACCATAATGGATTATGGCTTTGAGGTGACCTCTTCCGTCTAGGGTGCTTAAACACCCAAGAGTAACAAGATCTGCAAGGGATTAGTGGGGGAATTGAATGTCTCTTCGTGAAGTGTAGATCAAGGCCCTCTCAACAAAACCCTAGAAAATCAAAAATATTGGTTGGCTAGGGAGAGAGATTAGGCGGAAATGAAGCTTTGAGAAACAATGGTGTTTGGGGAAGAAAGAGGCAAGTCTTCTTGGGGAAGAAGACCCCCTATTTATAGCGGGAAGAAATCCAACCGTTTTCTTGCACTCAGCCCACACACAAGCGGTACTACTGCTCAGGTGGTAATTTGTGATCTAAGTGCATGAGAAAAGTGCCTCGAGATGGTAGTGCTACCTCTTGAGCATGCATTGGTTTTCCCTTGAAGAGAAAAGGGTGATGCAGCAAAGTAGCGTCAGTATTTCCCTCAGTTTTTGAGAACCAAGGTATCAATCCAGTAGGAGATAACACGCAAGTCACCTAGTACCTGCACAAACAATCAAGAACCTTGCAACCAACGCGATAAAGGGGTTGTCAATCCCTTCACGGCCACTCGCAAAAGTGAGATCTAATAAAGATAGTAAGATAAATATTTTTGGTATTTTTGTTGTATAGATTGGAAAGTAAAGATTGCAAAATAGTAAAACGAGATGTGATGTAAATAAAAGAGATGAAATATAATAAGAAAGAGACCCCGGGGCCATAGGTTTCACTAGTGGCTTCTCTCAAGATAGCATATATTATGATGGGTGAACAAATTACTGCCGAGCAATTGATAGAAAAACGCATAGTTATGAGAATATCTAGGCAATGATCATGAATATAGGCATCACGTCCGTGTCAAGTAGACCGAAACAATTCTGCATCTACTACTATTACTCCACACATTGACCGCTATCCAGCATGCATCTAGAGTATTAAGTTCATAAGAACAGAGTAACGCATTAAGCAAGATGACATGATGTAGAGGGATAAACTCAAGCAATATGATATAAACCCCATACCACGATGGAAACAATACAATACGTGCTTGCTGCCCCTACTGTCACTGGGAAAGGACACCGCAAGATTGAACCCAAAGCTAAGCACTTCTCCCATTGCAAGAAAGATCAATCTAGTAGGCCAAACTAAACCGATAATTCGAAGAGACTTGCAAAGATATCAAATCATGCATATAAGAATTCAGAGAAGAACCAAATATTATTCATAGATAAACTTGATCATAAATCCACAATTCATCGGATCTCGGCAAACACACCGTAAAAGAGTATTACATTGAATAGATCTCCAAGAACATCGAGGAGAACTTTGTATTGAGAACCAAAGAGAGAGAAGAAGCAATCTAGCTAATAACTATGGACCCGAAGGTCTGTGGTAAACTACTCACACATCATCGGAGAGGCTATGGTGTTGATGTAGAAGCCCTCCGTGATTGATTCCCCCTCCGGCAGATCGCCGGAAAAGGCCCCAAGATGGGATCTCACGGGTATAGAAGGTTGCGGCGGTGGAAAAACTCCCCTGATGTTTTTAGGGTATAAGAGTATATATAGGCGAAAGAAGTACGTCGGTGGAGCTCCGTGGGGCCCATGAGGGTGGGGGCGCGCCTACCCCCCTGGGTGCACCCTCCTGCCTCATGGCCGCCTCGCTTTCCGGACTTCAACTCCAAGTCTTCTGGATTGCGTTTGTTCCAAGAAAGATTATCGCGAAGGTTTCATTCTGTTTGGATTCCGTTTGGTATTCCTTTTCTGCAAACACTGAGATAGGCAAAAAAAAAGAGAAACTCGCACTGGGCCTTCGGTTAATAAGTTACTCCCAAAAATAATATAAAAGAGCATATTAAAGCCCATTAAACATCCAAAACAGATAATATAATAGCATGGAACAATCAAAAATTATAGATACGTTGGAGATGTATCAAGCATCCCCAAGCTTAATTCCTACTCGTCCTCGAGTAGGTAAATGATAAAAATAGAATATTTGATGTGGAATGCTACCTAACATATTTTCAATGTAATTTTCTTTATTGTGGCATGAATGTTCAGATCTGAAAGATTCAAGACAAAAGTTTAATATTGACATAAAAAATAATAATACTTCAAGCATACTAACCAAGCAATTATGTCTTCTCAAAATAACATAGCCAAAGAAAGCTCATCCCTACAAAATCATATAGTTTGGCCATGCTCCATCTTCATCACACAAAAATTCTCTAATCATGCACAACCCCGATGACAAGCCAAGCAATTGTTTCATACTTGAGTATTCTCAAACTTTTTCAACTTTCACGCAATACATGAGTGCGAGCCATGGACATAGCACTATAGGTGGTTGTGGAGAAGACAAAAAAGAGGAAGATGGTCTCACATCAACTAGGCTTTTTGATGGGCTATGGAGATGCCCATCAATAGATATCAATGTGAGTGAGTAGGGATTGCCATGCAATGGATGCACTAGAGCTATAAATGTATGAAAGCTCAACAAAAGAAACTAAGTGGGTGTGCATCCAACTAGCTTGCTCACGAAGACCTAGGGCATTTGAGGAAGCCCATTGTTGGAATATACAAGCCAATTTCTATAACGAAAATTCCCACTGGTATATGAAAGTGACAAAATAAGAGACTCTCTATCATGAAGATCATGGCGCTACTTTGAAGCACAAGTGTGAAAAAAAGGATAGTAACATTGCCCCTTCTCTCTTTTTCTCTCATTTTTTGGGCCTTCTCTTTTTTTATTTGGCCTTTCTTTCTGTTTTTTTGGGCCTTCTTTTTTTATTTGGCCATTCTCTTTTTTTTATTTCCTCACACGGGACAATGCTCTAATAATGATGATCATCACACTTCTATTTATTTACAACTCAAGGATTACAACTCGATACTAGAACAAAATATGACTCTATATGAGTGCCTCTGGCGGTGTACCGGGATGGGCAATGAATCAAGAGTGACATGTATGAAATATTATGAATGGTGGCCTTGCCACAAGTACGATGTCAACTACATGATCATGCAAAGCAACATGACTATGATGAAGCGTGTCATAATAAACGGAACGGTGGAAAGTTGCATGGCAATATATCTCGGAATGGCTATGGAAATGCCATAATAGGTAGGTATGGTGGCTGTTTTGAGGAAGGTATATGGTGGGTTTATGGTACCGGCGAAAGTTGCGCGGTACTAGAGAGGCTAGCAATGGTGGAAGGATGAGAGTGCGTATAATCCATGGACTCAACATTAGTCATAAAGAACTCACATACTTATTGCAAAAATCTACAAGTCATCAAAACCAAGCACTACGCACATGCTCCTAGGGGGATAGATTGGTAGGAAAAGACCATCGCTCGTCCCCGACCGCCACTCATAAGGAGGACAATCAAAGGAACACCTCATGCTTCAAATTTGTTACACAACGGTTACCATATGTGCGCGCTACGGGACTTGCAACATTCAACACAAGTATTTCTCAAATTCACAATTACTCAACTAGCATGACTCTAATATCACCATCTTCATATCTCAAAACAATCATCAAGTATCAAACTTCTCATAGTATTCAATGCACTCTATATGAAAGTTTTTATTATACCCATCTTGAATGCCCATCATATTAGGACTAATTGTATAACCAAAGCAAATTACCATGCTGTTCTAAAAGAGTCTCAAAATAATATAAGTGAAGCAAGAGAGATCAATAATTTCTATAAAATAAAACCACCACCGTGCTCTAAAAAAGATATAAGTGAAGCACTAGAGCAAAATTATCTAGCTCAAAAGATATAAGTGAAGAACATAGAGTATTCTAATAAATTCCGATTCATGTGTGTCTCTCCCAAAAGGTGTGTAAAACAAGTATGATTGTGGTAAACTAAAAATCAAAGACTCAAATCATACAAGACGCTCCAAGAAAAACACATATCATGTGGTGAATAAAAATATAGCCTCAAGTAAAGTTACCGATAGACGAAGACGAAAGAGGGGATGCCTTCCGGGGCATCCCCAAGCTTTGGCTTTTGGTTGTCATTGAATTTTACCTTGGGAATCCCCAATCTTAGGCTCTTGCCACTCCTTATTCCAAAATCCATCAAATCTTTACCCAAAAACTTGAAAACTTCACAACACAAAACTCAACAGAAAATCTCATGAGCTCCGTTAGTATAAGAAAACAAACCACCACTTTAAGGTACTGTAATGAACTCATTATTTATTTATATTGGTTTTAAACCTACTGTATTCCAACTTCACTATGGTTCATACCCCCCGATACTACCCATAGATTCATTAAAATAAGCAAACAACACACGAAAAACAGAATCTGTCAAAATAGAACAGTCTATAGCAATCTGAGTAAATAAAATACTTATGGAACTCGAAAAATTCTGAAATAAATTTGTTGACGTGAGGAATTTGTCTATTAATCATCTGCAAAAAGAATCAACCTAAAAGCACTCTCCAGTAAAAAATGGCAGCTAATCTCGTTAGCGCAAAAGTTTCTGTTTTTTACAGCAATATCGCAAAGACTTCACCCAAGTCTTCCCAAAGGTTCTACTTGGCACAAACACTAATTAAAACATAAAACAACATCTAAACAGAGGCTAGATGAATTATTTATTACTAAACAGGAACAAAAATTAAATAACAAAAATAAAATTGGGTTGCCTCCCAACAAGCGCTATCGTTTAACGCCTCTAGCTAGGCATAAAGCAAGAATAGATCTAGGTATTATCATCTTTGGTATGCAATCCATATGTGGCTCTCATAATAGATTCATAAGGTAATTTAATTTTCTTTCTAGGAAAGTGTTCCATTCATTTCCGTAACGGAAATTGGAATCTAATATTTCCTTTTTTCATGTCAATAATTGCACCGATCGTTCTAAGGAAAGGTCTACCAAGAATAATAGGGCATGTAGGATCGCAATCTATATCAAGGACAATGAAATCTATGGGAAAATAATTCCTATTTGCAACAATAAGAACATCATTTATCCTTCCCATAGGTTTCTTAATGGTGGAATCCGCAAGGTACAAATTTAAAGAACAATCATCAAATTCACGGAAACCTAACACATCACACAAAGTTTTTGGAATCGTGGAAACACTAGTACCCAAATCACACAAAGCATAGCATTCATAATCTTTAATCTTAATTTTAATAGTAGTTTCCCACTCATTATAAAGTTTTCTATGGATAGAAACTTCTAGTTCAAGTTTTTCTTCATAGGATTGCATTAAAACATCAACGATATGTTTAGTAGAAGCTTTATTTTGAATATAAGCATGAGGAGAATTTAACACGGATTGCAACAAGGAAATACAATCTATCAAAGAGAAATTATCATAATTAAATTCCTTGAAATCCAAAATAGTGGTTCCTTGCTATGTAAAGTTTTGACCTCTTCAATCCCATTTTTATTAATTTTAGCATCAAGATCTAAAAACTCTGAATCATTGGGACGCCTTTTAACTAAAGTTGACTCATCTCCAGTCCCATCGTTATCAAGATTCATATCAGAAAACAAAGATTTAATAGGAGTCACATCAATCACTTTTAGATCTTCATCTTTATTATCATGAAAACTAGAAGAACACGCTTTCACAAAGCAATCTTTTTTAGCACACATCCTAGCGGTTCTTTCTTTGCACTCATCAATGCAAATTCTCATGGCTTTGAGAGACTCATTGATGTAATGCTTAGGTGCAATAGATCTAAGTTTCAAAGAATCAACATCAAGAGAAATTCTATCCATGTTCCTAGCCAACTCATCAATTTTAGGCAATTTTTCTTCAAGCAAAGCATTGAAATTCTTTTGCGAAATCATAAATTCTTTAACACTAGTCTCAAAATCAGAGGGAATCTTATTAAAATTTCCATAAGAGTTGTTGTAGGAATTACCATAATTATTAGGAAACGGCCTAGAATTAAAGTTTCCTCTATACGCGTTGTTACCAAAATTGTTCCTACCAACAAAATTCACATCCATAGATTCATTATTATTCTCAATCAAAGTGGACAAAGGCATATCATTAGGATCAGAAGAAACACTCTTATTAGCAAACAATTTCATAAGTTCATCCATCTTTCCACTCGAAACATTAATCTCTTCAATCGCATGAACTTTTTTTCTAGTGGATCTTTTGGTGTGCCAATGAGAATAATTAACCATAATATTATCTAGGAGTTTAGTAGCTTCTCCTAAAGTGATTTCCATAAAAGTGCCTCCCGCGGCCGAATCTAAAAGATTTCTAGAAGAAAAATTTAACCCGGCATAATTTTTTTGTATAATCATCCATAAATTCAAACCATGTGTAGGGCAATTACGTATCATTAATTTCATCCTCTCCCAAGCTTGTGCAACATGCTCATGATCAAGTTGCTTAAAATTCATAATATCGTTTCTAAGACAGTGATCTTAGCAGGAGGAAAATACTTAGAGATAAAAGCATCTTTGCACTTATTCCATGAATAATACTATTTTTAGGCAAAGAAGAGAACCAAGTTTTAGCACGATCTCTAAGGGAAAACGGAAATAGCTTCAATTTAACAATATCATTATCCACATCTTTCTTCTTTTGCATATCACACAAATCAACAAAGTTGTTTAGATGGGTAGCGGCATCTTCACTAGGAAGGCCAGAAAATTGATCTTTCATGACAAGATTCAACAAAGCAGCATTAATTTCACAAGATTCAGCATCGGTAATAGGAGCAATCGGAGTTCTAATAAAATCATTGTTCTTGGTATTGGAAAAATCACATAATTTAGTACTATCTTGAGCCATCATGACAAACAATCAATCCAACACACAAGGACACAAGAAGCAAGCGAAAAGAGGCGAATGGAAAAGAGGCGAAGAAAAGGCAAGGGTTTTTGAAAATCGTTTTAGAAGTGGGGGATAGGAAAACGAGAGGCGAATGGCAAATAATGTAATGCGAGGGAGAAGAGTTTGTGATGGGTACTTGGTATGTCTTGACTTGAGCGTAGATCTCCCCGGCAACGGCGCCAGAAATCCTTCTTGCTACCTCTTGAGCATGCGTTGGTTTTCCCTTGAAGAGGAAAGGGTGATGCAGCAAAGTAGCATAAGTATTTCCCTCAGTTTTTGAGAACCAAGGTATCAATCCAGTAGGAGATAACACGCAAGTCACCTAGTACCTGCACAAACAATCAAGAACCTTGCAACCAACGCAATAAGGGGGTTGTCAATCCCTTCATGGTCACTCGCAAAAGTGAGATCTAATAAAGATAGTAAGATAAATATTTTTGGTATTTTGTTGTATAGATTGGAAAGTAAAGATTGCAAAATAGTAAAACGAGATGTGATGTAAATAAAAGAGATGCAATATAATAAGAAAGAGACCCGGGGGCCATAGGTTTCACTAGTGGCTTCTCTCAAGATAGCATATAATGCGGTGGGTGAACAAATTACTGCCAAGCAATTGATAGAAAAGCGCATAGTTATGAGAATATCTAGGAAATGATCATGAATATAGGCATCACGTCCGTGTCAAGTAGACCGAAACGATTCTCCATCTACTACTATTACTCCACACATCGACCGCTATCCACATGCATCTAGAGTATTAAGTTCATAAGAACAGAGTAACGCATTAAGCAAGATGACATGATGTAGAGGGATAAACTCAAGCAATATGATATAAACCCCATCTTTTTATCCCCGATGGCAACAATACAGTGTGTGCCTTGCTACCCCTACTGCCACTGGGAAAGGACACCACAAGATTGAACCCAAAGCTAAGCACTTCTCCCATTGCAAGAAAGATCAATCTAGTAGGCCAAACTAAACCGATAATTCGAAGAGACTTGCAAAGATATCAAATCATGCATATAAGAATTCAGAGAAGAACCAAATATTATTCATAGATAAACTTGATCATAAATCCACAATTCATCGGATCTCGGCAAACACACCGCAAAAGAGTATTACATCGAATAGATCTCCAAGAACATCGAGGAGAACTTTGTATTGAGAACCAAAGAGAGAGAAGAAGCAATCTAGCTAATAACTATGGACTCGAAGGTCTCTGGTAAACTACTCACACATCATTGGAGAGGCTATGGTGTTGATGTAGAAGCCCACCGTGATCGATTCCCCCTCCGGCAGATCGCCGGAAAAGGCCCCAAGAAGGGATCTCACAGGTACAGAAGGTTGCGGCGGTGGAAAAGTGGTTTCATGGCTCCCCCTGATGTTTTTAGGGTACAAGTGTATATATAGGCGAAAGAAGTACGTCGGTGGAGCTCCGTGGGGCCCACGAGGGTGGGGGCGTGCCTACCCCCCTGGGCGCGCCCTCCTTCCTCATGGCCGCCTCGCGGAGTTCCAGACTTCAACTCCAACTCTTCTGGATTCCGTTTGGATTCCGTTTGGCATTCCTTTTCTGCAAAACACTGAAATAGGCAAAAAAACAGAAACTGGCACTCGGCCTTCGGTTAATTGGTTAGTCCCAAAAATAATATAAAAGAGCATATTAAAGCCCATTAAACATCCAAAACAGATAATATAATAGCATGGAACAATAAAAAATTATAGATACGTTGGAAACGTATCAGGTAGTGCCTCCGGAGTGGTACTACCGCTCTCCCTATCGGTACTACCGCTTTGGGTGCATTAGATAGGGACAAACGGTAGTAGGGGGAGTATAATCGTAGTCGTACTGCTGCCCTGCTACCACACATAGGCAAACCAATCCAGAAGGCCTCGAGTAAGTGGTAGTGGTAGCGGTAGTGAATGGGCGGTAGTACCGCATGCAAGCGGTACTACCGCTCTACTGCAGCTCCACTTCCGCTTATGTCCCGAAGATACAGCGAGACCATCGGAGGTGGGTGGTAGTAGAGACGGAAGTACTGCAAGCGGTACTACCGCTCTACTTTCGCTCAACTGCCGCTGAGCGCGAAGAAGCAACAGAACACAACAAATAAGAGGTAGTTGCCACGGAACTAGATCAGCGACAGTACCGCACAAGCGTGTTAGGGCATATTTCTCTCTTAGTGGTTTTGGTGATTGATGACAATGCATTCATGGACTAATCTTGTGCATTCGGCATTTCAGATATTCATTCATATGGCATGAGACAATTTCTTCCCCTCGGTGTCTGAAGTGAAGACAGTGTAGTTCTCCTTCCTTTCAGTTTTGGTGGACTTGAGTCATAGGAGATACCGTACTATCAAGAGGGGGTCCGTATCAGAAAGGCTAGGGCGGAATCAACACGTACACATCTCTTTTGCACCCCCAGCTCCTGTCATCATCCTTGGAGGATCCCTCGTTATCGTGGAAGTGGCATAGAAGAGGTGCCAGCGGGAGTACCGCGGCCTGGAGCGGAAGTACCGCCGAGAGAACAGGCGATAATACCGCTGTATCAGCGGTAGTACCACCCAGAGCTTCAGGCGGCAGTACCACTCCGATTCCGCGCTAGTACTGCCTCGAGTCGAGACCTGCGTTTCTCATGTCGGGTTCAGCGGCAGTAGCAACGGCAGTAGGAGCAGTAGTACCGCACCTACCACCGCTACTAGTGCCGCTCAACGGCCCGCTCCTCTGTCCCTTCTCCCTTCTCCTTCATAGGTGATGTGCGCGGTCCCAGCGGTAGTACCGCTGGGCCAAGCGGCAGTACCGCTGCGGGAGCGGTAGTACCGCTCGCTGCAGGCTGAATGAGGGGATAATGGTTGGATTGTTCCCCCACTATAAAAGGGGGTCTTCCTCTTCAAGAAGACTCACCTCTTCCTACCCTAACTCCATTGATGCTCCAAAAGCTTATTTTCGCCCGATCTCTCTCCCTAGCCAATCAAACTTGTTGATTTTCTAGGGATTGGTTGAGAATGAAGGAAATATGCCCTAGAGGCAATAATAAAGTTGTTATTTATATTTCCTTATATCATGATAAATGTTTATTATTCATGCTAGAATTGTATTAACCGGAAACTTAGTACATGTGTGAATACATAGACAAAACAGAGTGTCCCTAGTATGACTCTACTTGACTAGCTCATTGATCAAAGATAGTTATGTTTCCTGACCATAGACATGTGTTGTCATTTGATGAACGGGATCACATCATTAGAGAATGATGTGATGGACAAGACCCATCCGTTAGCTTAGCATAATGATCGTTTAGTTTTATTGCTATTGCTTTCTTCATGACTTATACATGTTCCTCTAACTATGAGATTATGCAACTCCCGAATACCGGAGGAACACCTTGTGTGCTATCAAACGTCAAAACGTAACTGGGTGCACTACAAAAAAAACACTTCCGTGATGATACGTGTTTGTCACAGTAGGTCGCATTTTTTGTCATGCATGTACATCCATGACAAATTTATGACAGAATCAAGATAGTCGTGCTGTCGTAGAAGTGTTCCATGACATTACCAAAATTATCATCACGGAAGTGTCCACTTCCATGACGATAAATTGCGCGTCACAGAAGTGCTTTCGTCAAGGGTGACCGACACGTGGCATCCACCGTAACGGAACACCGTTAAGCTATCGGGTCGGGTTTTGGATCCGATAACCCGTTAACAACCCTGACCAATGGGGATTTTCCACGTGTAAAATCATCATTGGCTGGAGGAGACACGTGTCAGGTCCGTGTTGGCACAGGTGTCACTCATCCAATGGGCGAGACGCGCCTATGATATGTTGACACGTGGACCGGACCATCAAGTTTAAATGGGCCGGCCCAACTGAAGGCCCACAAGATTTTGCGGACCATAATGGGCCGGCCCAGCTAAAGGCCCACGAGATTTTGCGGACCATAATGGGATGGCCCAGCTAAAGGCCCACAAGATTTTGCGGGCCATAATGGGCCGGCCTAGGTAAAGGCCCACAAGATTTTTGTGTGCCATAATGGGCCGGCCTAGGTAAATGCCCACAAGATTCTTGCGGATCATAATGGGCCAGCCCAGCTAAAGGCCCACAAGATTTCACCGACATTAATGGGCCGGCCCAGCTGTAGGCCCACAAGATTTTGAGGACCCTAGTAGGCCGGCCCATTAACTGGCTGCCATGTTTTGGGCCAAATGTCGGCCCATATTTGATCCGGTCCATTAATGGCCTGCCACACTCCGGGCCTAATAGTGGCCCATATGAGATCCGGCCCGTTAAAAGCCTACCACGTTTTGGCCCAAATTACAGCCCAGATCAGGTCCGGCCCTTTAAGAGGCTTTGGGCTCAATTATGGCCCATATCAGATTCGGCCCGTCAACTGGACACTATGCTTTTGGGCCCACTTGCTAAAAGCCCACTTAGTAATTCGGCCTGATATTAGTTTTGGCCTGTTAAGGGCCCGTTTAACATTTTGGCCCTATATTAATTTTGGCCTGTTAAAAGCCCGTCATATAGTTGGGCCTAACTACGGCCCGGTTTGCATCCGGCCTGCTCGCAGCCGATATCTGATTGGGCCAAACAAGGACCGAGACAATTTTGGCCTGTTAAAAGCCCGTGATTTGATTCGCACAATCATGGGCCGGGGTTCATTTCGGGCTGCTGCCGGCCTGTGAGCTGTTCGGCACGTTTCAGGCCCAACCTACATCGTGATTGCATGACGGCTCGATTATGTACCGTAATTTTACGGTTTGGCCTGTTTACTGCGAAGACAGGATATATATACAGTAAAATAACTGCAGCATCGTGAATAAGAAAAAACCTAGACTATACAATAAAGAAATTACGGCATATTACATCCACTAGGCATCAAAGTTCGCCACTATGATAATAAAGCACAAGCAGACAGCAGATTACATACACTGGGCATCAAAGATCGCCACCAGTGCAAATAAACACGCCGACAAAATAATATACAAAACCGACATCACTTCAAGAGTTCAAGAAAGGTTAGCCCTGCTGGGGAGCTGCAGCGCAAGCAGCTGAGCAAGATGACGAGACTGCGCTTGTTCAACACTTATATCTTCCTCACTCTGAAAGATAAACAAGCAGACAGATGACAGGTTTTGCACATAAAAGTATCAGTGCTGACAATTCATCACATTTCTTACTGACGAATAAAGTGACACAGTTTAAAATTGCATTAACACAATATGGTATTGTTCAGGTCAAGACATGGCAGGAAATGACATTGTGAAGGAGTTGGCAGCTTCATGACACCACTGGATTACAGATCAAGAACTCATAAGTATCAATGGTTAGTGTGCTGTCAATTTATACCATTGCAGATTGGCAAATAAAGAGACGGTTTAAATATAGTAGAATGATATGACATTGTTCATAGTTAAGACATTGCAGAATATGACATTGTGCTGTAGTGGGTAGGTTCACCACACCACTGGATTACGGATGAAGAACAGAAGCATACATGCAGTGCAAAAGAAGATCACTTGCTCTGTATAGTTTAATTTACATGGTATGAAGAAGGAACTTGGTTGTACAACTGAAAACTTAAATTGAGAAAGGACAAACTTTTGTTTATGAACTACATAATAAACTTTAAACAAGCAATTTGATGCAAACACCAAAAATAAACAGCTGTTGCAGTCATGCCTAACCAAATATATACAACAAAGTTTGAAGGCTTGAGATGGACAAACTTACATTATTGGTGAAGACAGGCTCTATAAAGGCCTTGTCCATGCTGATGGGGGGGGGGCAATTCAAGAAGTTTACCACATAATCTTCTTCAAAAGCATTGCCTTTATTCTACATTTTGTTTAGAGTAAATATAGATGTGATAATATATGAAAAAATGGAGAATATTTAAGATAAGATGAAGAGTGATGCTACATAACCAAGTAGCTATAAATGTAAGTGCAGCGATACAGGCAAAAGGTACAACCAAGAGCAATGCACAGCTAAACTTCTTCAGTACCAACCTTATGGTAAGAGTAAATATAGATCTGATGTGTAGAAAATGGAGGGCAAAGGAAAATAAGCTGCAGAGTGATGGTACATGAACAACTACCTGTCATTATATGTACACTGATAAAGGACAGCATGTACTTACAAGAACAATGCAGAGCTAAAAAAACATTGGCATTGGATATATTCTACACTAATGTAACCATTCATAGAGATCAGATAATTTGGAGCGAACAATTGATAAGCAAGCTATCATGCATACCGCTGTCACATAATGAACCAGGTATGTATGCAAGTACAGTGATACAGGACAACAGGTACTAACAAGAGCAAAGCAGCGGGCATCATATTTGCGATATCCTGTCATTCTTGTCAAACCGGAATTCTTCTTCGAGCAGATTTCCTGCAAAAAAGATCCGTAAGGCACATGCGGAAAAGTAGAAGTTCAAATTGTCATGTGATTTCATAGACAGTACCTCATCCTGGGAACGAGACCAGTGCATAACAAGGTTTTTCCATTCAATGTCTTCTAAATTTAGCACAGGAGACTTCACCGGAAATTCGTTTATAGACTTGCCATCAAAGTGTGATTTCCTCAGGTAACACCGATACTGCTGCAATGCTTCCTTGAAAAGCACAAGCAAGCTTTGCTCGTCATGACTATCCAGATTGACCCTCGCCTAGTTACAACAATGTAATGTAAATCATTGATGTGTTCAATCAGCAGAAAACAGGAAAATAATAACCATGATTAATAGCACTTACACGTAAGTTGGACAGGAAGATGTGAAAATGGTGTTTGTCTTCACAATAATCTTCCCATGATGGGAATATATACACGTAGTCCCTAACAACATTGAAAGCATTGTCTTTTAAACTGGGAATAAATGGAATGGGGTTCCAATCTGCAGGAATTGGCCGTCTCTGCAGTTGGGATAGGTCTTCGGCCGGTGGACTTGCTGTACTTTTTGCTGGAGTGGGATTTTTCTGTGGTACAGCTGGTGCTATGGCAAATGAAATCGGTATACCTTTTGCTGGAGTGCAGGTCCTGTGTGGTGGGGCTAGTGGTGTGGCCAGTGAATACAGGTACAGTCTGCTGGAGTCGGTCCTACGTTTTGTGTCACTGGTTGTACAACCAATATAAGTGGGGTGCTGTCTGATTTCTCCGGCACCACCACATTTTTCAAGGACTTTGCTGGTGCTCCTTCAGGTTCGGCAATCACCCTCTTCCTTTTTGATGTCTGATGCACAAGAACAACATTTGAGTGGAAAAACATGGTATGATGACAGATGGAATATGTATTGATAATGGATGGGCATGGCATCTCGACATATATGATGAGTAAACTAAGCAGATGGCGGTGCAACAAAGTAGAAGAAATGCAAGACAACATATGCAAGATACCTGCAATCAATAAAACATTGCCAAATTAGAACATGCACCTTGATGGGTGAACAGGACGGGCCATCTGCCTTTGACTCCTCGAGGTTAGAATAGTCATTAGGATCATATTCTGAACAAGAATCAACAGGTGGGGACCGTATGAGTTTCATTGCATCCAGAATGGCACTCAATGCCTTGGTGCCAATTTTGTAAGTCATTGCAGTGTTTAGCTTCAAGAGTGGACTGCTGCTAGTGCGACACAAAGCAGCTACACACATCATAGTGTAGATATAATGGGAAAACCTTAAGCATCAGAGTAAAATCAGCAAAGTGGAACTTGCTGGAATATATGTGCTAGTATTGCCGGTATGGCTAGAAAGGCTTCGGATACCAGCTCTCTTCAAATGAAGGTGCGGTACTGTTAATATCAGTGTAACTCTCAAAGGCGACACAGCTCCCCGCATTTCCTTGCTATTCTTATAGGATTCAAGTGGGCAGGCCACTACAAATCCTATTCCTATGTTTACAATATCCTACGAATCAAAGAGGCTCAAAGTGTCCATCACAACCGACCGTATAGACCTCTACACTGCAAATGTCCCTGCTCATCTTCAGTACAAGGAACATACTGTACTACTATCATACTCCCTCCGTTCCAAAATATAAGTCTTGGTAGAGATTTCCACTATGGATCACATACAGATGTATCCAGATACATTTTAGAGTGTAGATTCACTCATTTTGCTCCATATGTAGTCCATGGTGGAATCTATACAAAGACTTGTATTTAGGAACGGAGAGAGTACATATTAAAGAAGAACGGAAGAGGAACATGGTAAAGAAGAGCAAGCAGATTTTGGATAATAAAATGTTGGTTGCACAGTGCCCACACATGATGAACCAGAGCGCATTAAGAATGCAACTCCCAGCTGTCTCTCGACCATTTCAGGCGGTTGGATGAAGATCCTACATCTCCTAACCCTTCTTCTTCCTCGTCTCTGATTCTTCCCATACAGAACACCGCACGGGCCGCCGGCCGGACCACCGGCCCCCACCGCCTGTGTTCCTCCGCCACCCCCACCCCCACCCCCGCCCCAACCCCCACCCGCGTTGAGTTTTCTTCGTTCGGTGAGGCCCCACAACCACCCGAGCCCCTTCGATCGCACCGGCGAACTCCGGCGAGCTTTGAAAAATCGACTGACCCAATTTTGAAATTTAGTCTACAGTGATTTAACTAGTGTGGAATATAAAAGGGGAAAACCATAAGCATTGGGAGTATAGTGTTGAGCGTGCCATGGCGGATCTGAAGGTGCAAACCGGACAAAGGCAACTTCGCAACCAAGACAAGAAATCAGAGTAAAGTAGTGGCGATCTATTTTCTTGCTGCGATAAATAAGTTGAGCAGATACGAAAGAGTACCGCCTCTGGTGCGGCGCCGTGTACGCATCTGCTGAGAATTTGACGGTGCTGTGGTAGCGATGGCTGTCAGCGGCGTGGAAGCAGATCTAGGAGGGTATACGGTGGCGGCGGGGCGCGGTGGACGAGACTGTCGTAGGAGTGGCGCTAGCAAGGTGGACGACGGCGGGGATGAAGCGAGAGGACGGGATGTAAGGATCCCGGTCCGAAGCCGTGGATGATAGAGGTCGATCTCTTGTAATGGACGGCGGCGTCGGGGTATCAGCTCCGGCATGGTGGAGGAGGACGGCGGTGGATGGGGTGGCGGACGGCGGCGAACGGAGGAGGCTGGGGTGGAGAGGGTGTTTTGGCGCCCACAGAGTATGAATGGGGAAAAGGGAGGTAGAGAGGAAGGGTGGAACCATGTATTCAGGGCGCACTTGTCTCAAATGCGAGGAAATTTACAAACTTAGCCCCCGTTTCAAATTTCTACTACATCACAGCAACATTAGTCGGTTGGGGATAGGACGGTAATCTCGCATACACCGAATATTTGCCGACGAGAGTTTGTTTTTGGCGCCCACCGTGTATGAATATGAATCGGGGAGGGAGTCGATTTCGGCCGAGGACACACTGTGTTTTGGCACCCACCGTGTATGAATCCGGGTGAGAGGCGGTTACGTCACGTTTGGGTGAAATTACAAACCTACCCCTATCGAAACCTATAGAAATCCAGCAGATAGGCTTTGCGTGGCAGGGATAGGCAGTAGTGATTTCCATCTCACAAATTTTGGTTTCGGGCGGTTACTACGACTTTCCCCGCTTCGTTATAATTTTGCAGAGTGCACATTTACCGTGCCAACTCAATTCGAATCCCGTTTGTATTCTTTTTTTTCCGGGCGGGATCCATTTTCAATTGGAATTACATTCTATATACATCATTTTTTATATATACTTTCAAAAGCACAACAAAGAATTATGCTCCTTTATATGTATAATATGATTTAAAAATACAACGATCTCGAAATCTTAAGGTTGAATTCAAAAAAATTTAACCAAATTATGTTCTACTAAAATGTATGGATCAGTAATATCTACATATTAAATAACATAGATGTGCGTGAATTCATATGAGTATGCATGTTTGATAGATCAATTTTGGTTCAAGTATGGATTACATGTATCATCATCTCGAATTCAAATATTTGAATCCCTTTTTTGTTCACTCCTTTCACTCCCATCTCTCTCGCATGCATGCTCCTTCAGGTAGCTATCACTCTCTTTTCTCCAGCTCACCCGCACGCTCACTTCATGTTTCTCCTATCCTCGCAAACATGGTCTCTCGACGTCTCCCTTGAGAAGTGTCATATTCTCCCTATCATTATACATTACACGGTTTTCATTATCTCTCACGTCTCTACTGTTCTCTGGTATCACTCGGTACCTAAGCTTTCTTTTTCACCGCCACACACACAGTCTCCACTCGTCTTTCACTTTGTCTTTCTCTCTATGGGATTCTCTCACACACCCTATATGTCTCTACATATGACTCATACCACTAAAATTACTCTCTCTCTCTCTCCTGTAGACACAACATTTTTGCGATCTCCTTTTCGTCTCCATCCCAGACTGACATTATTCATTTGTTTACCGATCAGACAACCCCGACTACCATCTCCTCTCTCTCTCACACAGACACACACACATAACTCCTGCTTCCACTCCCCTTCCGGACTACCGTCTCTCTCACACACACACAAAACTCTTGCTTTCGCACCCCGACTCGTATTTCTCTCACAAACATTTATCGACTAGCTAGCCTCTAGATAGGTTTATACACCCACACACTCGTGCTTCCACCATCGCATACATGTCTCTCTCCCGCTCCTTGTATCTATGTAGATTTTTCTTCCCTTCTTGAGACACGCCCTCTCGATCGTGCACACACACACTATCGCCTTATTTTAAGCTGATACCTATCGCACACACACTCCTTGTGTCTTTGTCACACATGCACTCCGTCCTCCTCCACTCTCCCTCTCTCTCACACACATGGGCTTTTTGCAACAACTAGCAAGATGCCCATGCGTTGCACGGAACATCAAGATGCATTTGTATGAGTAGTTTATCTTGTGGGGGAAAAGGATGAACGAGGGAAGGCCTTATTTGCAAATGTGGAGAGGGGTGTGGGTATCTTTTTGCAAAATTGCCATAGTTTCCTTCCTATCCGTCAGATATAGATCGGACGGCCTATATTGCAGGATGGCAGGCACACGATCATCACCGGCAATGCTTTTTATAAGAGTAGGGATAAAAAATAGAGTTGGTGATGATGGTGGGCCTGCCATCCTGCAATGTAGGTCATCCGATTTATATCTGACGGATAGGAAGGAAAATATGGCAATTTACCCGCACTCTTCACCACATTTGTAGATAAGGCCTTCCCTCGTTCATCCTTTTCTCCCACAAGATCTTGATGTTCCGTGCAACGCACGGGCATCTTGCTAGTAAGATTAGAAATTAGACATATACCACTTCTCGAATCTTGAAACCAACAACATTCCTCCCTTATCTCATCAAAACCGCCAAAGGAATATATTTTGAGTGAAACATAACATATTTTTAGTGATATACGTATTTCAAAACTAGACTTTTTTTTTCTATCAAATCGGTGAATATGTATTAATCTACTTTGATCGTGTGGCAACGCATTGGCACATTGCTAGTAGTTATTATAATTTTTTGGACACCAGGCAAACAGTGCAGTACATATATGAAGAGAAGAGGCGCACGCACGCAGTCGGCCTCTCGCAGTCTCGCACACATGAGTGTTAAGTAAAGGCGACATTAACAAATAAACCATAAAACCCTAGGTGCACGATTGCTACATTCGCGGGTACCGGGTACGTCGTGGAGCACCTTTGTAGGAATAGTCAGCTCGCGTGATAATTTGATCCGTAGGAGTTGATGGTCGGGACCACAGGTGAACGACTTGGAGCGCGGTGGCTCGCCAGTTGCCACAGATCGAGTAGCCACGTTTAAAATATCGTTTTTTAGCGGGGTTAAGAGTTCCGATTTTCAATGGCGCGTTATAAGTAGTAAGTAGTTTTTAGAACGATTGGTATGGAGCGAAAATGGAATTCATAGTACTACGTACCTCCTTGGCGTATGGTTGTATGGTTTTTTTTTGCGATGGAGGTTGTATGGGTTTATGTTGCGAGATGTTGAACCTGGTAGTTCTAGGGCAAATACTATGGTTTAGATTTAGATGCTGGTTTTCAGTAATGAAAATCGGAAGGGGAAACCCTTCTTTGATTAAAAAAAACTACTACCTCCATTCTGGTTTACTAGTCCCCATCGTACTTTGGGTCAAAGTTTGTCCACGAATTTTACTTGTAAAATGTGAATGGAAAACGAGATTTTGTTATACCCAAACAAAAAAGGACTGGAGGGAGTGATTGCTCTGACACGGACGCGACCTCTCATAGCGCAGGCATTGAACCGGCGCGCCGGCCAAGAGGGTCGCACTCATTGCAGGCCCGGCTGAGCACGCCTCCTCGCCACGTGCAACCAGCTTAAGACTGCCCCGCCTGCCTTCATTGAATCTGCGTGTGTGCCGGCAACACGCCCTTCCGCGAGCCGACAGGCATTTTAGAACACAAAAAATGACTAAAATATAATTAATTTATGCATGGTCTTGACTTGTTGTGCTCGCACTGGTAGCAGGAACTAGTAGAGGATTTTCTTTATTTATAACTCTCCTCACATTTTTTTGGCTTTGAAGTGAATCATGGTTGTGGACATTAGGTATGAATGTGCAGATATATGTGAACATGAGTTTGATGTGGAAGTTGAACTTGGAATGTCGGGCTTGCGCGTGAACTATACCATGTCGAATGCTTCGTCTGTTATCGTTTGGAAAGTAATTGGTGTTATTACATGACCAAAAAAAACATTTTGTGCCACATCAGTAGATGCACGGACATCACAACAGGCATGCTGACTGGATAAACATTTGAACCTAGCTATTATGAAGGAAATTTTGTATTGACAACAGTTTTAGATAGCAGGAGACGCCTAGCCTGCTCTGCCTCTGCTAGCTTATTTCTGGCTTCTTCCATCTCTTCTTTGGCTTGGGTGAAGAGAGCATCTGATTGCTCTTTTCGCTTCTTCAGGAACTCCGCTACATTCTCAAGGGCTGCTGCACGCCTTCTTTCAGCCTTTACTAATGCCACGAGGGCACGAACAGCTGACGACTCCACCTGGCTTGTGTGTAATCCAGCATCATCTGGGAATTTGCACCTTGTGTCTAATCCAGCATCATTAGGGAACTGGCACCTTGTGTGTAATCCAGCCTCATTTTGGAAACATGATCTTGAGGTTGACCATACTTCCCTCCTCGCAGGAACTGCATCCTGACATGAAGTTACTTCTTTTTTAGATCAATACTCAGAGCAACCTAGATCCATTTAGTAGAAGCCAGATAAACAGAACTCAGAGAAGTGAATTCAAAAGGAAAAAAAATAAAAACAGACTACAAGGTGAGAACACCCACTTCCTACATCAAGCTAAAAACGAAAGCATTAGGACGATTAATACTCTTCTTATTACACATCGAAGAACACCACGCTTAAGAGAAACAGAAACTACAACATATACACATTGAAGAACACGAGGCTACACGTAAGTAATTGAAAGGGTGTTACTTACCAAAGCTCGTTTTACAGGTTCGGTGCAGCTCCTCTTTAACATGCCACGCTCCTTGAAGATGTCCCGAATATCCCGTGTTTGGTCTTCATTGCTCCTCTGCATGTTCGCACTCGTGGTTTTAAAATCTCAACATGGCAAGAAAAATATACTACTAGTAATACTCGCGCATATTGTGGGCAACATTAAAGCACTCGTCTGCCATGTTAGAGCATCTCCAACAGAATCGCAACGCGCGGCGCTTTAAAAAAGCGTTTACAGTGCTGAGATCTAGAAGTAGATACTAGAGAGTAGAGGATAGTTCTCAGCATAGATAGATAAAAAAAGATAATTCAACTACTCCTCGTCGTCCGACTCCTCCTCGGTGATGTGCTCCTTCGACGTCTGACTGTAGGCGTGAAGATACCGATCGTCGTCAGATTCCCAGGGCGACGCTGCTCCTAGCCTCATGTTGAATTGAGGGTCCGCTTTTCGCCTACGCTTGTCCTCACGATAGGTGGCTCGCTCCGCCCTCCTCTTATCCCTCTCCGCCCTCCTTTGCGCGTAGAACTCACGCTCGTTGATGATGTCCTGCGGGAAGTGTTGGTGCCACAGCGCCCTAAGCCGCGGCAGAGGCGCGAGCTCCTGCGCCCGCTCCCGCGTCGGCACATTGGGGAAGTTCAATGTTCTATGAGGCCACCGGAGGCGCCACACCGCCGTGTCATACGCGCGGGCGGCCTCGTTGGCGGTGTCGAAATTGCCGAGGCCGAGGCGCATCCCGCGGAACCGGATCTCGTTGGAGAAGCCGCCGAAGGGGCGCGCGCGGACGCCGCGGTATCCCCAAGTTTCCCGGCGACGCGGCGGCGAGGCAAAAAAGAGCGGGGAGAGAGCAGCGACAAGGCACAGAGCGGGGAGAGAGTGGTGGCAAGGCATAGAGAGGTGGGAGGGCGTTGGATTTTATAAAGCGCGCCGGACGCCGCGCGCCAAAACTAGCGCACGCCCGGCCGCTTTTTCCCGCGCGCGCGATCCTTTCCCGACGTCTCTGCTATCTCTACTCTCTTCTCTACTAGCGCGATACAGGAGCGACGCACAATTACAAGCTGATATTCTGTTGGACAATGGAGGCTATAACCAATTACTTTTACGGGAACAATAGCACCCAGGAAATTTGAAGGGTAGGTATGAACAAAATTGGAACTGCACATGTACTGCTAAGTGATTCAATACACACATTACCAATCGAGGAGGAGAACGATGGTCGCGGCGGCCTCTGTGAGTCATGGTCGGCAACGGGAGTCAGTTCATTGTCCACGACGGTGGTACTTCTGCGCTTGGCGTCGGCTTCCGGGAAGCAGATCCGAGACCGTGGAAGACGATGCCGGGGAAGAAGCTCCGTGTACGACGACGACGGTGGACCGGCTCCAGTGCGGCGTACGAGGTCGTTGATGAGGCAGATGCGCTGCGGTGGACGGGTGCGCCGATGTAAAGGGGAGGAGCATGAAGGCTGCGGTGCCGTGGAGAAGTCTATTTTGCGGTGGGGATAGAAAATGGGGAGTATTCAGGTGTACTACTCTGGGTGCCGGGGTGGGGTTGGCTGGGTAGGGTGAACCTGAAGTTACGAAAACAGCCCCCTACCAAGCGTCATCCGTAGGCCTGTTCCGAAGGCTATGATGGTAACTTCCCACTGCTCGAATCAGGGTCGCGGGAGATTTTCCTGCCGACATCAAAATTTTGTGACACTGGACTCCCCGTGTGGTGTGTTGAGTGATTCGGCTAAGCAACTAGCGAGTAGTAGTAGTAAACTCTGCATATTAGGTTTGACCGAAGTCAAACTTTCTAAAGTTTGACCAAGTTTATAGAAAAATATAAACATTTACCATAACAAATATGTATGATGTGAAAGTACATTCAATAATGAATCTAATGGTATTTATTTGTTATTGTATATGTTAATATTTTTTGTTATAAGCTTTCTGAGAGTTTACAAAACTTGACTTTGACCAATGCTAATATGCGGACTTAAATAAAAACGGAGGGAGTACACATTTGTTTTCTTAGTTTGTAGTGAACTAATCATTTGTTGAAATTGTGAAATAAATATATTAGGCTATTGACTTCGAATGTAATGGTCTATACAATTCAATAGTTACAATCATTGTCGAATCCCAAGATGTATACAAGGTCTATAGTACTTCACATCATGCTCAAACTCACATAATCCCAGTCAAATGAGAATCTAAATGCATTTCATAGTTATTACTTTGTAGGATGCAACAAAAACAACCATAACTCTACATCAGCCATTATAGAAGCAACATTTTGACATATCCCAATGTGTGAATGAAACGTGCAGAGAGAGCTTTTGAAGATGGAGCAGATAGGGCGGGAAAGATTGTATGTATGTGGACGAGAGAGTAGGAGACAAACCTAACAAGACAGAGAGAGAGAGAGATAGAGAGAGAAAGAGAGAGGAAGAAGTTAGGTCTGTGAGAAAGATGGATACATGTGATATACATTAGATGCGTGTGCATATGGATTCTGTATACGTGGAAGGAGAAGAGACAACATGTTTGATGAGAGAGCTGGAAAAACATGGATGAGAGGGGAAGGATCTCGTGGGTTGAGGGATTGACAATTTTGTGCGGGGGAGAGAGGGATTTGTAATTTTGTGCAAGAGAGAGAGAGAGGGTGGGGGGAGGAGTCAGTCAGCCGTCGTCACATCACCCTGCTTCCAAATGACACCGCATTCTCTAGCGCGGTGTGGTCGCTGTCTTCGATCTGCTCGATGCCCTCTTTGAAGATTGAGGTGTTGTGCATGTTGGGGTGCAAAGAAGCACAAGCGAGAGTGGTCGCCGTATAACCTTGGATGGGGATGAATTGTGTGCTCGGAGGAGTGTGTGTGTGTGTGTGTGTGTGTTGTGCTGCGCGTGTCTCTCTCTGTGTGTGTGTGTGTCAGATATTGAGAGAAAACAAACCTAAGGAGAGAAATGGGTATTCACGAAGAGATTGTGCGGGACTTGAGGTGGGCAGGGGCCGGGTGAGGGTGTCAAAATGTGCGCGTTGATGCATGTGTTGCATGCGACCGTGCGAGGGACGGACGAATCGAGAGAGATGGTTGTTGTGTTATGGATGCTCCTCTCTCTGTCTCTCTCTCTCTCACACACACACACACACACGCAAGTAAACTAGAAGACCGTTCTCTCATGTATACACAACGTATCGGCATCTGTCTATGTCTCACTCATGCATGATCATTTGCACATTCACACCTCTCTATGTCTGTATCACACGCACACCGTCTCCACATTGCCCTTCCGCCACAACACACATATGGACACATACACACGTTCTCTCTCATTCACACACACAAAATCAGTATTAAAAAAAACTAGGGCGCACCTAGAACGTACAAATCCAAATAAACACGAACTAGAGCTAAATTCAAATATATAGAAATATTGCAGCGTCAAGAACTTTCACAGGAAAAAAGTTGAGTAATATTCAAGGATTGTTTTCACACACACAAAAAGGTTCCGTGGATGTCCTTCGAGCGCGACACGGTGACGCACCGTTTGATCGACCGCGCGGCCGCAGTTCACGCGCTTGCACAGGATTCAGTATCGTGGTTGTGGTACTAACTAATAAAAGCGCTGCCTAAGTCTAATGTTTACGTGTACTAGTACGGTTTTCTTTTAAGTTTGACCAACCTTATATATAAAACTAAAGTAAGCTCCCACACGCGCACTCATCAATATGCCGCCGCCCCTGTTGCGCATGCCGGCGCCCGCCTGCTCCGGCCAACAATTTCTCGCCCATCACCGCCGTGTCGCCGCCATCCCTGTGCCATGAAGCTGAAGGCTCGCCCGCTCACGTCGTCTGCAGTCCCTCCTCGTGATGCCGCCGCGCTGCCAAGCACGCGAGCAGCTGGTGGAGCCGCGTCTATGCACGCAGCGTACGAAGAGGAGGACGAGCGCGTGCTCCAGCACGCCGGCGAGGAGGAACTAGCGTGTCATTGTCGTCTCCGCCCGCGCGGAGGAGGCGCGCATGGTGGCTGTCGCGGCGGAAGTCAGTCGCGCGCGTGTCGAGCCTGCAAACCGGGTGCGGACACGGAATCTACCTTCGAGACCTTGAATGCCACGTGGATCCTGTAATCTGAAGGAGCAATTTGGGTCAGTCAACTCATGTGAGCCGTTTGATGCAACATGGATGGCTAGAAGGGCTTCTTCCACCTCTTCTGCCATCTTCTTCCTTCGCTCCGTCGAACTTCTTTCACAAATCGACTGACCCAAATTATACTACTAGTACGAACGTATTAAGTACAGTAGGGACACGAAGATACGAGCAGTAGTACCAACTGCAAGAAGAACAGTAGTAAGACATAGTACTAGTACTACTGTACGTACTAAAGAGTTCAAATAACGAGAAAGAACATAAACATAGTTCTGCTGGGGCCTCAGCACAAGACACCCTTGAAAATAAACTAAGCAACTAGTCCGCTTGACACTGTAGTAGAACCAGCATGAGCGACGGCACTGCCACCTACTCGGAGTCCGAGTCCACGTCCTCGACTTCATCCTCGTCCCTCTTCCTCTTCCTCTTTGCCGACGCTTCTTTGCTTGAACCGGACAGTGGGCTCTGCTTCTTCATCCAACCCTTGTAGATATTTAAACAAAGGTAGGCATCCATTGCTGCGTACAGGATGTGATCTTCATCTAATGTCTTCGACTCCCATGCATGATGAAACTCGTGATGAGGTTTCTTCAGTTTAGCGTACGAAGGATCAATCATGGCTGCTGCCAGGGTCAGCATTGAAGGTTGAGAGGAGGACACCAGGCTTGCCTTCTGGAGATCGAAGGGCTGGCCTACAACGAGACCTATCCGACGCAGGACATCCCTGGCGTTCTTAAAGCCTACAGTAACGAATTTCACTCTTTTGTCCTTGAGGAAGTTCTTAAAATCTTGGCACTCAACGTCGGCATGGCATATGTGGTAGACCAAGCAAACGTTATGTACGCAAACCTGGATCACGGCGGGCTTCTTCCTCTCTTCGTCCTTTAGATCCTTCTCTCGTCCCAGGACCGCGGTGTACTCAACATCTAGCCCAGCGACCCACTCATCCGTTGAACTGTTGAACATGCGTAGGAAGCGAGCAAGCCATGCTTTCACCGTCTTGGATCAACGTGTGTAGATGACGATGAACTGATCACCGGTGATGGCTCTAACCTGGTACTCAGCGGCGACCATGGAGATTTGGGAGGCCATGGATTTTGGAGGAGGGTTAGGAGAAGTTGAACTGTTGTACCCCACAAAAAAAACCGGGAGCGAACTAATGTGAAAGGACGGGACGACTGCGAGCGAACTGTTGTAAGGTAGAAGACGGGGACGAGTAGGGCGTGTGAATGGCGTGGGGTTGCTGGCTTGCCCGGTGGATAAACGGCTGCAAGCCCCCAAAGAGTTCTCGAGAACTATGCGGGACCCACTAGATGTCATGTCTACTAGACCCATATCGTAGGCCTGACGGTATAGCTTCTGCCTGTTCGCACGCCATGCCGGCGCGTGGATGTAACTTCACTTAATTCCGTCAAACGTCGCGCCTCCCATGACCTTCGCCTCCCTCACGCGGTCGCGCCCTTTGAAACTTCGACCGGCTATAAATGAGCAATTTTTTGCCTTTTTTTAGACAAGCAATTTTTTTGCCTACTCCGCATGCATGATACTCCCTCTGGTCCTTTTTACTCCCGTCAATCGTTTGCAAAGTGTTTGACCAAATTTATACTTTTTTTAACACCACCTTATATTAATTAACCAGCCACACTAGTACACTCATTCGATACAATATTCACCACACAAGGCGGTACGTTATTTACAAGAATACCATCTAATCTATTGTCAAAGCTATACTTAGCGATTAAGTGTGCCACCTTATTGGCCGAACGGCTAATCTTTGACAATTGAAGATTGTTGATCAACTTCGAGATGCTCAACGCTTTCATCTTCAGGTCACGCATAGCAGACCTGTCATAGTCCCCCGATGCAAGAGACGCTACCACAAAAGCGTAATCAGTCTCTAAAATTACAGGATTATGAAGAGAAATACCTATGTAGAGACCGGCAATTCAAGCCCTAAGCTCCGCTTCCTCCACGCTTTGACAGGCATCAATGAAATCCCACAACCAAATTTATACTAAAAATATCAATATCTACAATACTGATTATAATGAGTATAAGAACTACGTTTTATAATGAGTGTAAAAATATTGATTTGACATTGTGAATGTTGACACATTTTTCTATAAGTCTGGTGAAAGTAGAGGTACATTGACTTCAGACAAAACTTAAATGCACAATGCAGACTAGTTCCTCCGTCCAGGTGCGTGCCATGTCCTATCTTGTCATCACAACAAGGTTAGCTATTAGGCTGGCCATAGTGGGGGTAACATAAGTAGTATCATGCACTTGGGACTCGCAAACATGCTAATGTGGTAGGCAATTAAAGAAGAGAGAGATGGTTATAGTAACATAGGTAGATACCGTAACATAATAAATGTGATGCTACTATGTGTCATGCATGACAATAAATGAGACCACCTATGATACTAATCTATGATACTATGCACTATAGAGGTAGTAACATAGACTAGTAACATATGCATGTTACTAGTCTAAGTTACTCCCCACTATGACTAGCCTTAGAGTACCACTACCTCCCTTCTAGTTTAAAGGGCTCGATTCAAAAATTTCACCTACTCTTAGCAAGATAGTAGAGGCGGTGGAATAGTTTTTGAAGTATGCAAAAGTACTCAACTAGTGCTGTCGTTCTTCACAAAAAAATGTGTTTACCAATGCATGCATGAACACTAGTTACTCTAACCCCCCCTCTTCTTTAATTCTTTGCCACATCAGCATGTTTGCTATTCCCGTGTGCATGATACCAGCTAAGATACCACCATTATGGCCAGCCTTAATCATCGCATGCAATAATTTAGTGCACCTTGAAATATGAACATGTGTGGGGCGTGTATGTTTCAAATGACTTGAGACTATACCTAGCCCGGCATGCAAGATGACTTATTATGCACCGTTCCCCATACCTGCAGGAAGCCCGTTCATCTCCAAATCTTTTCCTCTCCATGTGTGGAAACAATATGCCTGCCAAACTCTCCTTCTCCCTCCGGCGGTCCCACCACTCCACCCCGTGTGAAAAAATCTGCATGCATGACTCTCCTCCCCCCACGCTCGTCCAATCCGTTGTGACCAGCAATATTTCCACCCCTTCGCTCCCCCGTAATTTACTCCAACAAATATGCCCACGTAGTTGTTACTTAACTGCAGGTGCATTGGGTCACTGACATATGGGCCCAACAGGGGTCTGGCCCACATGTCAGTGACGCAACTGGACCTGTAGTTAAGTCAGTGTAGCTCAGTCCATATCTTACGTAGGTGTGCCATTGCTTGCTATAAATACTGCGCCTCCCACGACATCGCTATCTCCTCCCCCTCACGTTCACGTTCACAGCTATCTCCGCCCTCCCTCTCACGTCGACCACCATGGCATCGCCCCTCCCAAGCCCTAGGAGCCCCTCGCTGCACCGCGCGGACGGTCACGCGTCGCCGTTCCGTTCCTCGCCGCCACTAGTCGAGGAGGACGAGTCGGTGTTCCACTCCTCGCCGCTACACGACGCGTCGCCGTTCCGTTCCTCACCGCCACTAGTCGAGGAGGACGCGTCGGCGTTCCGCTCCTTGCCGTGACGCGACACGTCGCCGTTCCGTTCCTCGCCGCCACTAGTCGAGGAGGACGCGTCGGCGTTCCGCTCCTCGCCGCGACGCGTCGGCGTTCCCAATCTCGCCAGCACGCGCGCCGGAGGACGCGTCGGCTCCCCGCTACGAGGAGAACGCCGCGCCGCCCGCCGAGCCCCCCAGCCTTGAGGAGCTTTGGAAAGAAATGGATGTCGCCTTGTGGGAGGCTTTGCCTCCAGCAGAGCGGGCCAAAATAGAGGCGGAGAAGAAGGCCGAGGAAGAGAAGCGCACCGCGGAACAAGCTGCCTGGGAGGCCTATGTCGCGTCCGAGAGAGTCAGGCAATTGGCTCTTTGGCAGAAGGCTCATGCGAGGGCCGTGAGGGTGGCGGAGGACGCCCGTGCCGACGCCCTGAGTGCAGTCGGGCCCAAGCGCCTCATCTATGCTTGGCGGTACGTGGACCGGGTGCACGCTTCCAGCAAGGAGGAGTACCTGTTGGCGCCGGATCACCACACCGGTGAGATCGCGCTCGCCCGCCGGCAAGCCGCCAATCAGCACCTCGCGAGTCGCGAGGCTGAGGAAGAGGCGTTGTGTCGGCGCGCTGGGAAACGGCCGCGCGCCAGGGCACTCGTGGCGCACCGCAAGCGCTCCTGCGAGTGCCGTGGCTTTTAGGAGGAGTATAATTTTTGTTTTGTAAGGCGATCTCATTAGTTTTGGGACGCAAATGATAAATCCCGAACGTTCAGGAATTTTTAGCGTCCTTAATTAAGTATGTAAAAGGGAAAGTTTGGAAACCTTGTGTATTCGTACGCATTTTGCAAGTACGTGCATATAGCACAAACTTTACTATATACTATCGCACTACACGTCTCTCTCGATATATGCTTGCAGACTGTGCTACTCCCTCCGTCCAGGTAAATAAGTCATCTTTGGTTGTGCACCGTGACCAAGAAGGAGGGAAGACTTATAAACCTAGACGGAGGGAGTACTACTATTACTTATGTACGTGCAAATGCACGTTTTAACATTACGATGCGGTTTTTGTAAAAGTAGAAAAACAGCACTAGTCAAGCTTGTGAAACGATTCAATGCAAAACAAATGAAAAAATGCTCGTTTGATTGTTTACTTTTAGCTTCCTTCTGTGTGGTTATTTCTCTGTCGTACTTTGTACAGAGTATCTCACTGGTTGGAAAGGCTTGCAAATTCCCAAACCGCTTCCTACACCCTGTATCGAATTTTTTGCCTAACAAGTTGTGCCGTGCAATTGGAATTCCAACTTGAGTACTACTACTAGTAGGAGTACCAGGGGCCAGTTCTTTTAGGCTTCTAGATTAGTAATCCCATAACTACTACCTCCGTCCTGGTTTATTGGTCCCCATTGTAATCTGTGTCAAATTTTGATCATAAATTTAACTAATGAAATGTTAGTGCATGTCACATGCACTACTCCATCCGTCTAGGTGAGTAAGTCATCTTAGGCTGTGCACCGTGATCAAGGAGGAGGAGAAAACGAGAAACGTTAATGTTTATTTGCTAATTAATAGTATTGCATGCAATGAACTAACCACTGCATGACGTGTTTGATATCTCAAGTCATTAAAAGCATGCACACTCTTTATCTCTTATTGGTTGATATGTCAAGAAACAAGAAATGAGGTACGGAGTAGAAATTAATGCAGCGCGCCTAAGTGTTTTGGGATTATTTGGTTTTCGTAAGATGACTTACACACCTAGACGGAGGGATTACAATGGTGAGGAATAAACCAGTTAAATCTTTGGTCAAAATTTAGCACAAATTACAATGGTGAGTAATAAACCAGGACGGAGTAGTAGTTTAGAAGCCCAAATAAATGAGTGAGGCGCCTTATTGTTACTCTCCACTGTGACTAGTCTTGTGGGAAAAGCTGGGGAAGCCGGAAAAAGAATTGGCCCTAGGAGTAGTAGCTAGGGATCGAGTGTGCGAGATGAACCGGAGAAAGTAAATGCAGAGAGATGAAATGAAAAAAAGACAGAGGGATGTGATGGTTGCTTGTCCGTTTATTTTACCAGGCCACTTATTACTGGGAGTGGTTGGGTTTTGTGATATGACGGCTTTACTGCCGCGCCACGAGCGGGGTGAGAGGTGAGACTCCCAGCAGCACCGCCCTCTACACTTGTATTACATCGGTCATGGTTTATTAGTCCCCCATTGAATTTGACTGAAGATTTAACTGACAAAATGTTAGTGCATGTCAACAAAAACTATATCGTTGGATTCGTATTTGAACATAGTTTTGAATGATATAATTTTAGGTGACATGCATCAGCATTTATCGTACTATATATAATGTTAGTTCAATTTTTGGTCGTACTAATCTATAGTAGTAAGGTGCCCGTGCGTTGCACCGAAGAGTGAAATGCATTGATCGGGGAGTTGTTTATTTTGACAAAGGATGTGGGGGTCATCTCATGTGTAACGGGTATCGATAGGTTTCTTCGGATATTATTTCATCTCTAGAGCTCACAAACATCCGGGTGAAATAGATAAAAAGGTATCTTTTGCAAACAAAAGCGTTCAACTGTTCAACCTGCATCCAAAACTTGTGAAGAAATAACACTTATTGTGCTTTGCAAGAAATGATCTTTAAGAATTAGTTTTTGAGTATCGATTGTTATACATGTTGGCTACAGATGACATGGCACTTTCTTATAGTCAACAGCTGGCTATACTATTAAGTAATATTAACCATGCCCTTATACACCTAGACGGAGGGATTAAATCAGGATGACTTGCAAGCGGGCAGAGGAGATGTAAGAAATGGTTCATCGTAATTCTTTCACCAGTACCGTAGTAAAAATTCATACATGGAAGATTCTAGACTAAACCATAAACGGATACACTTTTATTCATGCGCGATACTCCAATAGAGCAAGATCCTACATGGAAGTCTCCACATGCTTAGACAGCGGATTACATTGAGTGAAGACTAATGATCAACATTTAACTTGATAATGCGTATGTCCAGGTGAACCTCCTTGGAGTCCCCGTGCACCGCATCGGCGGGTAAAGGATGCCATGGGTTTTCCAAGTCCAAGTCCGTTCGATGAGGCCGGTGTCGCCGCCCACGCGACCCGGAGGGGTAGTAACACTGACCACGCACCCGTACATCGGCCTCGTGTCAGTGTCAGCGTCAGCGGCGTCACCCCTGACGCACATTACAGAGACGGGGCGGCGGCCTGCGCGGGCCTCGCCGGTGCCCACGATCAAGAGGAAGACGCTGCCGTCCTCCTCCGAGACTAGCAGGCGGCGGTGATCCTCCAGCGACTCCGGCATAGTGAACGGGTAGCACGTCTCGTACTTGATGTTCTCCGCCAAGGGCCAGCAGTGACCGCTGCACGCATCCGTGAGGTGATGCACCATGTCCGCTGGCGAGCCACAAAACGGCATCGGACACTCATAGCAGTGGACGAAGGGCTCCTTGGAGGCATCGACCAGGCCGTCCATGAAACGGGAGTGGCTGTAGGGGACGTTGCGCCAGTTGAATATATGAGCAAGTTACTACGAGATTTAATCCGAATAAGCACAAAATAAATCATGACGGCTATAACAGAGATGAAACTAATCATGTGGACTAGCATAGTAGTAGGATACAGAGTAGAAACATGAATTCTACCACGATTTCAAACAGGAAGGACAGAAACACATACGGTGCAACAGGAGCAGCACCGTTGGCATTGAGGTTGTCGCCCATGTCCAAACACCACGTAGACACGGTCTTTGAGCACGGTTTGTAGTCATTCCACGCTCGGGCGTTGAAGTTTGTAACTATTTTAGATTAGAATATAATACTCCTCCGGTGCTAGTAGTAGAGCAGAGTCCTACTCTACTACTCTACTCAAGCAAGTTAGGGCATAGCACTGTAGGGAGTACCAGTACTGTGATCACTCAAGCAAGTTGTCTGGCATCGACATGACCCTACGCTGCTGGTATGTGTCTCGTAAGTCAAGCGGCGTGCTGTAGTCATCATCACCTGTCCACTTCCCGCAGCACATATTCGCTTCTCCATCTTTGTCCGCACATAATCTCGTCCAATCTTCCATCCTCGCTAAGGCGCCTCCCCCCTCGTCCGAAACCCAAGCACTAACAATGGCAGAACCGAGCAGCGTCCGCCGAAAGAGTGGCTGGAATTCGCTCCCCACAGAGGTAATCAAGCTCATTGTTTCGCGTGTGGACAATCTCAGTACCATGCCGCTCGCCGCGTGCTCGTCGGGGCTGTACCGTTTACTCAAAGCCCTCAGGCCGGAGCTTTTTAAGCCAGCTCCTTGCTTGCTGATGCCGCCTGATCTTCAGAAACGGCGTGTCACGCAGCATAACGATCGTAGGGTGGCGAGCATCAACCCCCTTGACTGCGATCCGATCCCCGTCAGCCTCAACTACATTAACGGTATGTACTGGGTCGGCATGAACACGTCTTGGATGGTGCTCGTCGACGGTCACGGCAGCTGGATGCTCGTGGAGGTCTACACCCGGCGATTGATCCCCCTTCCTTTGATTAACACTGCACTGCTTTGGCACCGCGGCCTAGAATACTCAGAATCTTACAGTAGCCAACATGATACCAAGTTTTATTTGCTCAAGGTTGTAATCTGCCAAGTGCCCACAAGATCTGCGAATTATAAAGACTTCAGGCTAATTGCGTTCTTCAACCGCGGTCTCGCCTATCTGACAGGTCACTGCGGTAAGTGGATAAATCTGCACGTCCATCGCAGGATCATACATCCTCCATGGTTCTCTGATGCCATTTAACACAAGGGCTTCATTTACGCTGTCGACTCCTTCTATGGCTGGACGTATTGCTGGCCTACTCCAGTCATCGCTACAAACGGCTGTTACAGCAGTATGTTACTTTCGTATGATATCATGATGGCTTGCTTATATTACTGTCAACATTTGCTGAAAAAATATTCATGCTCATAACATGCTGTTCTTAAGATTGACTAAATCAAGAGCCCTTTTTTTATTTGACTCCAACTTGATATGATGTTGTAGGCCGCCTGGTGTCCCTACCCTTCCTAATCCCAGAACCTTTCAAAGAAAAGCGGCATGGCAGTTGCAGGTGGTTCCTGGCTCGATCAGACGACGGCGAAAGATGGATGATCGTTCGCACGTACCGGACGTGTTGTTTCGCGGAATACAATCACAGTCACTGCAAGGTCTTTGAGCAGGATCCCAGCTTCTTTGGGCCTTCAGGAATTTTTGACTGGAGGCTGGTAAGTAGCCTTGGTACACGCTCTCTGTTTGTCGGACTGAATTATCCGATTAACTAGGAGATAACCGACGGCAAGGATCATGATGGCAGCGCGGTTTCGTTCATCAGGCAAAACTGTGTGTACACAGCGTACCATGCGTCTCTGCATGCACCATACCCTGATATGTGCCGCCACGCTCTGCAGCCCAAAGTAGGAGAGAGGGTCGCAAGTATCAGACTTCGACCTACTGGCTGGAGTTTCCCCCGTCAGGCACCCATCTGGTTCAAGCCGCCAGCCAATCTCCACAGCTTAATAAATAGTAACGTCTAACTGAGCCAGTTAGTTAGATGCGTACACTTGGTGTAGTAGGATCTTTATTTAGTTTGATGCATACACTTGTTATTTTTTGGTAGCCCTTTTGTAATGATGGCTGATGTTTGGTTTGGAAGAGAGAGTTGCGTCTTCACTCTTCTGGCCTGCTTACTGCTTCTGTTGCACCCCCAGCCCTGGTTGCCACTGCTGTTGTTTTCAATGTACAATCAGTAGTATATTTCGTCTGTTGGTTGAATAAATGTGTTGTTAGAACGATAAACACAATGTTTTGGAAGTCGTTGCACGGTTCGATCGTTTGGTGCCCCGTACCGTACGTAGCGCATACTATTTTTCGTACGGAACACATTTTCCACTTGTTGATAACATGCAGCCCACTGATGAAGGCCCAATAGAGAAGCCCATAATTAACTGGAAGGGAGGCTCTCACATGAATCCGGCCCAGGTACATGCTCATGGTCCCCTAAACATAAATAAGTAAATAAATAAAGCTAAATGCTCATGCACCAGTTCTTTGGGAAAATAGGTAGCCCAGTATTTCTTTTTGAAGAATACCCAAGCTAGGTCTATTTGTTTTCTCCGAATTACTGGGCTGCAAATCTTTCAAGACGAGCAGGGATGCATTCCGGCCTGGCTTAAGAGTATGGTCAATGTCTGTTAAAAGTAATATCAAAAGGGGTTGAAAATTCCAAAAAAATTATAGCAAATGGGATATAAGTTTCTTTTTTTGTTTTTGTTCTTCACTGATATCTTATACGTATTTCATTGGATTTAACATGACATAGAACTAATTTATTTTTAAATTTGTTTTAGTATGGCTATTAAATTTTGGATTAAGAATATTTCGTTCCCCAGCAAAAATTTGCGAATTTTCAAAATTTCCCACATATTTAGTTAATTTTTTGACCCTGGTACTGACCAGAAAATGGCCAGCAATTCTAAAAATGGAAAATGGGCTGCAATAAATTCCATATGAATTAGAAAATGAGTAAAATTATAAAAATAATAGCAAATGGGCTGTACACGCCACAGATTTCGAGGCTGACTTGTTTACGCAAGGCTTTGTCAGTGAACACACGATTCTAGCAGCAGTGACTGTTGGATGTCCATCCAACGGCCGACGTGCTTCTTCAATCTCTCATCTTCCTGCTCCAGCCGCCTAAACTAGCACCGGCGGGACTGCCTGCTCCCTCCTCTTGTGGCCCGCTGTGATGCCGCGCAGGCTTCCCCGGCCCACCCTACTCCCTCCGCTGGCCTGGCCACACGCAATCAACTGCCTCCTTATTACGCGAAAAATGTGATTCCTCCCACTGACATCTGGGGCGCACCGGTTGGGAGGCTGACATGTGGGCCTACTAAGTTGACGCGTACGCAGGGCTTGTCAACTTAGTCAACAAACGATTCTAGCAGTAGTAACCGTTGGATTTGAATCGAACGGTCCTATTGCTTCTTCAATCGCTGCTCTTCTTGCACCAGCCGCCCAAACCAGCGCCGGGGAGACCGCCTGCTCCTGCCTCCAGTGGCGGGCTGTGCTGCCGTTGAGGCCTCATCGCCCCCTACTACTCCCACCGCTAGCCAGGCCCTGCGGCAACGGCAGCCTCACACCGCAGCCAAACCAGTGAACCCTCGTACTCCTCTCCGCGTGGGCATCCACTGCCGCGTCTTCCCCGGCTCCGCGTCGTCCCCTTCCTAGGCCTCGCCGTCGTCCACCGCCTTGGTGCTCTCAGCGTGGCGTGGTCAACGTGGTCAACGACATTCCATCGGAAGAGTACTATACGTGGAGAGGCTGACAGCTGGGTCCACGGCCACAGCCCAGTTTTTTTGTGATTTGCCAAGTAAGTCGCTTTGTCAGGCCTGTTGGGCTGCAAATCTTTCAAGACGAGGAGAGCTTTCATTCGGCTGGCCGAGAAAATGGCCCATCAGTAATGAGAAATGGGCTGTACATTTTTAAAACACATCAAACAGGCAATTAGTTTCAAATATCTTTTTTTTCATTTCAAGATTTTAAATTACATTAATTTTTATGCGTGGAGAATTTGTTGGATTTTATATTGATATACATTTATTTTTAAAATCAGTTTGAATGTGAGTCGAAATTTCGGGATTAAAAACAGTTCGGACCGCACCGAAATATGCAAAATTTCATATAATTTTTTAAGCGTGGCCACAATATGGGCTGTAATGCTAACAAAAAGAATATGGGCTCCAAAAAAACCTTAATAATTAGCAAATGGGCTGTAAATTATTAGAAATAATGGCAGATGGGTTGTATGCTGTTTTCCACAGATTTGAGGCTTTCCTAGAAAAAGGTTGACGCACAAGCAGTGACTGTTGGATGGCCATCCAACGGCCGTCGTGCTTCTTCAATCTCTGCTCTTCCTGCTCCAGCCACTCAAACAAGCGCCGGCGGGACTGCCTGCTCCCTCCTCCCCGCGGCCGGCTCTGCTGCCGCGCAGGCCTCACTGCCCCACCGTACTCCCATTGCTGGCCTAGCCATCCCTCTACTCACCCACACCTGTTGTTATTCTCCGGCGACGGCAGACGAACCAGTAAACTCTCGTATAGTCGTACTCCCCTCCGCGTGGGAAACAACTGCAGAGTCTTCCCTGCCTCCGTGTCGTTCCCTTCCTAGGCCTCACCGTCGTCCACCGCCCTGGTGCTCTCGGCGCGGCCTGGTCAACATGATCAACGACCGACATGCATCTGAAGTGGACTGTACGTGGAGAGGCCGACAGCTAGGTCCACGGCCGCACGCAAGGAAATGCCTCCTTATTACGCGCAAAATAATGATTCCTCCACCTGACATCAGGGACCCACCGAAAGGGCCTCTGTATTTCGTGAAAAAAAATGTTACCGCCGCTGACAGCTCGGACCCACCAGCTATATCTTCGCACGCAAGGAAGTGCCTCCTTATTACGCACAAAAAAAATGAATACTCCCCCTGTTAGCTGGGACCCAGTATATTGGCAGGCTGACTTGTGGGCCTACTAAGTTGACGGGGACGGAGGGCTTTGTCAACTTAGTCAATATGCACGATTCTAGCTCCAGTGACCGTACGATGTCCATCCAACGGCCGTAGTGCTTCTTCAACCTCTCGTCTTCTTGCTCCAGCCGCCCAAACCAGCGCCGGTCGTGCCTCGTGCTCCTGCCTCCCGTGGCCGGCTGCGATGCGGCGGAGGCCTCACCGCCCCCTACTACTCCCACCGTTGGCCAGGCCATCCCTCTACTCACCCACACCCCCTGTTATTCTGCGGCGACGGCAGCCTCACACCGCAGCGAACCAGTGAACCCTCGTACTCCTCTACGCGTGGGCATCCACTGCTGCGTCTTCCCCGGCTCCGCGTCGTCCCCTTCCTAGGCCTCGCCGTCGTCCACCGCCCTGGTGCTCTCGGTGCGGCGTGGTCAACGTGGTCAAGGAACGGCTTCCATCGGACGTGGACTGTACGTGGAGAGGCTGACAGCTGGGTCCACGGCCGCAGCAAGGAAGTGCCTCCTTATTACATGCAAAACAATTATTCCTCCACCTGACAGCGGGGACCCACCGGACGGGCCACCGTATTTCGTGAAAAAAACGTTTCCCCCCTGACTGCTGGGACCCACCAGCTACATCTTCGCACGCAAGGAAGTGCCTGACAGTCGGGACCCACCTGGTCGAAGCGTACGTAGCGTTGTCATTCTGGTCGCGAATGTGTACGTACATATATACTGGTGGATGTAGAGGCGCGCACGTGTCATAGTAGAGGCGCGCACGTAGCATGTACACGTACGTACAGCGGCCAGGGTGCAAGAAAGAAAATACGGCCACATATGTGTACATACGGGCGGGGTCTCGAACGCCTACTCGCGCATACGTACGGCCATGGCTCGTGTACATGGCTAGGTCGGAACGGAGAAACAGCGTCGTCGTCGTGTTCATGGGGAGGCAACGGAATGCGTCGTGTTCATGGGGAGGCAACGGAATGCGTCGTGTTCATCGGGAGGCAACGGAACGCGTGGGAGCCAACCGGCTGGGTCGGAACGGAATGCGTGGTCGTGTTCATCGGGAGGGCTTGGATGGAACAGGCGATGGAAACGAGGCCTGGCGTACCGCAAAGTGGAGGAAACGGACCTCCTACATTCGGAACGGGGTCCTGTTGATCGGGAGGGGTGTGGCGTACCGCAAAACGGAGGAAACGGACCTCCTACGGTCGAAACGGGGTTCCTGTTGATTGGGAGGGGTGTGGCGTACCGCAAAACGGACGAAACGGACCTCCTACGATCGAAACGGGGGTCCTGTTGATCGGGAGGGGTGTGGCGTACCGCAAAACGGACGAAACGGACCTCCTACAGACGAAACGGGGGTCCTGTTCATCGGGAGGGGTGTGGCGTACCGCAAAACGGGACTCCACGGGATACTGTTCATCTCCACCGTCGACCTCCTCCAGCCTCCACGGGCTCCTGTTCATCCAGCCTCCACCGCGCGCTACTCCACCGGCTACTGTTCAACCACCCCTCCACGGGCACCCCTCCACCGTCTACTATTCATCCAGCCCTCCACACCAGGGGTCCTGTTCAACCACCCCTCCACGAGCACCCCTCCACATCTACTGTTCATCCAGCCCTCCACACCACGGGGTCCTGTTCATCCAGAGGCAACGCCACCACTCACTGTTCATCCACCCCCCCCTCGCGCAACGCTCACTGTTCATCCAATCGATCGGCTTCAGTTAGCAGCAGTAGCGAAGGAATCGCTCGATCGGGTTCAGTTAACAGCCATCGATCGATCGCTCGGGTTCAGTAACGCGTAGCCTGCAGTGCAATCGCTCGGGTTCAGTTAGAGCCCAACGCCTCGCTCAGGTTCAGTTAGAGCCAACGCCTCGCACACACGCGTGTACGTGTACGAGAGAAACGCGCATCGCTCGGCCCCCGACCTCCCACCGTAACCGGGAACTCCCCAAAATTTTCCTCCCCATCGCTTCTACCACGGTTTTTTCCGTCATGGACGGCCCAAAGAATGTCATGTAGCTGCGTCTCCGGCCCGCCCAGGACGAAAATCCCATTTTCTGTCATGATTTTTTGTCATAGAAGTAGGAGCCCACCACATCTATGATGATACCGGGTTTTGTCACAATTACAGTCATAGAAGTGTCATATGTATGACAGAAAAAAATTTCGTTCGGCCCAAAATGTGACGGATGTGTCTTTTTTTTGTAGTGGTGATTATAAAGATGCTCTACAGATGTCTCCGAAGGTGTTTGTTGGGTTGGCATAGATCAAGATTAGGATTTGTCACTCCGTGTATCGGAGAGGTACCTCTGGGCCCTCTTGATACGTCTCCAACGTATCTATAATTTTTGATTATTCCATGCTGTTCTATTATCAATCTTGGATGTTTTATAATCATTTTATAGTCAATCTATATCATTTTTTGGTACTAACCTTTTGACATAGTGCCAAGTGTCAGTTGCTGATTTTTCCATGTTTTTTACATCGCAGGAAATCAATATCAAACGGAGTCCAAATGCCACGAAACTCCACGGAGATGTTTTATGGACCAGAAGGAAGCTATTGGTCCCTGGTTGCACCTGGGGGGAGTCCCGAGGAGGGGGCAACCCACCAGGGCGTGCCAGGAGGCACAGGCACGCCCTAGTGGGTTGTGCCCACCTCGGGTGCCGCCTCTTTGCTCTATAAATACCCGAATATTCCAGAAACCCTAGGGCAGTCGATGAAATATTCATCCAGCTGCCGTAGAGTCCAGAACCACCAGATCCAATCTAGACACCATCTCGGATGGGGTTCACCACCTCCATTGGTGCCTCTCCGATGATGCGTGAGTAGTTCTTTGTAGACCTTCAGGTCCGTACTTAGTAGCTAGATGGCTTTCTCTCTCTCTCGCTGAATTCTCAATACAATGGTCTCTTGGAGATCGATATGATGTAACTCTTTTTGCAGTGTGTTTGTTGAGATCTGATGAACTTTGAGTTTATGATCAGTCATATCTTTTCATATCCATGAAAGTTATTTGAGTTTCTTTGATCTCTTATATGCATGATCTCTTATAGCCTCGTATTTCTTCTCCGATATTTGGGTTTTGTTTGGCCAACTAGATCTATTTATCTTGCAATGGGAAGAGGTGCCCGGCAGTGGGTTCGATCTTATGGTGCTTGATCCCAGCGACAGAAAGGGAAACGACACGTATGTATCGTTGCTACTAAGGATAAAAAGATGAGATCTATATCTACGCAATAGATAAACGGATCTTGTCTACATCATGTCATCGTTCTTATTGCATTACTCCATTTTTCCATGAACTTAAGACACTAGATACATGCTGGATAGCGGTCCATGTGTGGAGTAATAGTAGTAGATGCAGGCAAGAGTCGGTCTACTAATCTTGGACGTGATGCCTATGTAATGATCATTGCCTGGATATCGTCATAATTATTTGAGGTTCTATCAATTTCCCAGCAGTAATTTGTTTACCCACCGTTTGCTATCTTTCTCGAGAGAAGCCACTAGTGAAATCTACGGCCCCCGGGTCTTCTTTCTCATATATTTTCTTTGCGATCTATTTTATTTGCACTTTTTATTCAGATCTATTAAACCAAAAATACAAAAATAATTTGCTGCACTTTATTTTATTTGTGATATATTTATTCAATCTATTACAACTTTCTCCCGTCATCACGCAATTTCTGGCACCGTTACTCGAAAGGGATTGACAACCCCTTTAACACGTCGGGTTGTGAGGCGTTGTTATTTGTGTGTAGGGGCTTTTTACATTGTGTTGCTTGGTTCTCCTACTGGTTCGATTACCTTGGTTTCATTTCTTTGGGAAATACCTACCGCCGCTGTGCTGCATCATCCCTTCCTCTTTGGGGAAATACCGACATAGCGTCAAGCGACATCACCTCTCAGTAATGCACATCACTATAAGTCTTGCAAGAAATGTGACTAATGAGTTAGTTACGGGATGATGCATTACGTAACGAGTAAAGAGACTTGCCGGTAACGAGATTGAACTAGGTATAAGGATACCGACGATCGAATCTCGGGCAAGTAACATACCGATGACAAAGGGAATAACGTATGTTGTTATGTGGTTTGACCGATAAAGATCTTCCTAGAATATGTAGGAGCCAATATGAGCATCTAGGTTCTGCTATTGGTTATTGACCGGAGATGTGTCTCGGTCATGTCTACATAGTTCTCGAACCCGTAGGGTCCGCACGCTTAACGTTCGATGACGATTTGTATTATGAGTTATGTGTTTTGGTGACCGAAGTTTGTTTGGAGTCCCGGATGAGATCACAGACATGACGAGGAGTCTCGAAATACTTGAGAGGTAAAGATTGATATATTGGAAGGTTATATACGGACACCGGAATGGTTACGAAGAAGATCAGGGATTTTTTGCAGTACCGGGAGGTTACCGGAACCCCCCGGGAAAGTTAATGGGCCTCATGGGCCGTGGTGGAGAAGAGGAGGCAGGCCACGGGAGGTGGCGCGCGCCTCCCCCTTGCCCAATCCAAATTTGACAAGGGGTGGGGGCGCCCCCCTTTCTTTCTACTTCTTCCCCCTTTCCCCTTTCCCCTCTTTGTTGGAAGGAAAGGGGCGTGAATCCTACTAGGAGTGGAGTCCTAGTAGGACTCCCCCCTTGGCGCGCCTTGATGACCCACAAGTATAGGGGATCTATCGTAGTCCTTTCGATAAGTAAGAGTGTCGAACCCAACGAGGAGTAGAAGGAAATGATAAGTGGTTTTCAGCAAGGTATTCTCTGCAAGCACTGAAATAATAGGTAACAGATAGTTTTGTGATAAGATAATTTGTAACAAGTAACAAAAGTAAATAATGTGCAGCAAGGTAGCCTAATCCTTTTTGTAGCAAAGGACAAGCCTGGACAAATTCTTATATAGAGAAAAGCGCTCCCGAGGACACATGGGAATTATCGTCAAGCTAGTTTTCATCACGTTCATATGATTCACGTTCGGTACTTTGATAATTTCATATGTGGGTGGACCGGTTCTTGGGTGTTGTCCTTACTTGGACAAGCATCCCACTTATGATTAACCCCTATTGCAAGCATCCGCAACTACAAAAGAAGTATTAAGGTAAACCTAACCATAGCATGAGACATGTGGATCCAAATCAGCCCCTTGTGAAGCAACACATAAACTAGGGTTTAAGCTTCTGTCACTCTACCAACCCATCATATACTTATTACTTCCCAATGCCTTCCTCTAGGCCCAAATAATGGTGAAGTGTCATGTAGTCGATGTTCACATAACACCACTAGAGGATAGACAACATACATCTCATCAAAATATCGAACGAATACCAAATTCACATCGCTACTAATAGCAAGACTTCTCCCATGTCCTCAGGAACAAACGTAAATACTCACAAAGCATATTCATGTTCATAATCAGAGGAGTATTAATATGCATAAAGGATCTGAACATATGATCTTCCACCAAATAAACCAACTAGCATCAACTACAAGGAGTAATCAACACTACTAGCAACCTACAGGTACCAATCCCAGACTATGAGACAAGAATTGGATACAAGAGATGAACTAGGGTTTGAGAGGACATGGTGCTGGTGAAGATGTTGATGGATATTGCCCTCTCCCAATGAGAGGAGCGTTGGTGATGACGATGGCGATGATTTCCCCCTCCCAGAGGGAAGTGTCCCCGACAGAACAGCTCTGCCGGAGCCCTAGATTGGTTCCGCCTCGTGGCGGCGGAGTCTCGTCCCGAAAGCTTGCTTATGATTTTTCTTCGGACGAAAGATTTCATATAGCATAAGATGGGCACCGGAGAGCCAACAGGGGGCCCACGAGGCAGGGGGCGCGCCCAGGGGGGTAGGGTGCGCCCCCCACCCTCGTGGATAGGTGAAGGGCCCCCTGACGTGGATTCTTCTTCCAATATTTTTTATTATTTCCAAAAATAACTTTCGTGGAGTTTCTGGACTTTTGGAGTTGTGCAGAATAGGTCTCTAATATTTGCTCCTTTTCCAGCCCAGAATTCCAGCTGCCGGCATTCTCCCTCCTTATGTAAACCTTGTAAAATAAGAGAGAATTGGCACAAGTATTGTGACATAATGTGTAATAACAGCCCATAATGCAATAAATATCGATATAAAAGCATGATGCAAAATGGACGTATCAACTCCCCCAAGCTTAGACCTCGCTTGTCCTCAAGCGGAAGCCGATAACGATAAATATGTCCACATGTTTAGAGGTAGAGGTGTCGATAAAATAAAATACGGACATGAGGGCATCATGATTATTCTCATAACAGCAACATATATGGATATTGTCATATGATTTCTTATGCTCAAGTAATAATCTATTCACAATGCAAAGTGTGAAACTGAAACTTTGTTGAGAACTAACAAACTATAATCTCAGTCATTGAGGCAATTGCAATTTATCATAACATCAGAAAGAGTCTATGTCAGAGCTTTCTAGCAAGTCCACATACTCAACTATCATTTCTTCATAATTGCTAACACTCACGCAATGCTTGTGGTTACGGAGTTTTAATCGGACACAGAGGAAGATAGGGGCTTATAGTTTCGCCTCCCAACCTCTTACCTCAAGGGCAATGTCAACAATAATAATTCATGCTAACTTACATCCAATTATATATATGTATATATATATATATCAGGATCTTTCCAACATCCTCTGCTTGCCAAAGGATAAAATGTAAAAAGGAAAGGTTAAGATCACCATGACTCTTGCATAAGGTAGAAGATAATAATAAAAGATAGGCCCTTCGCAGAGGGAAGCAGAGGTTGCCATGCGCTTTCAGGGTTGGATGCACAAAATCTTAATGGGAAAGAACGTCACTTTATATTGCCACTTGTGATATGAACCTTTATTATGCAGTCCGTCGCTTTTATTTCTTCCACATCACAAGATCGTATAAAGCTTATTTCCCCCACACCAATCAATCATACATATTTAGAGAGCAATTTTTATTGCTTGCACCGATGACAACTTACTTGAAGGATCTTACTCAATCCATAGGTAGATATGGTGGACTCTCATGGCAAAACTGGTTTAAGGGTATTGGGAAGCACAAGTAGTATCTCTACTTGGTGCAAAGAATTTGGCTAGCATGAGGGGGAAAGGCAAGCTCAACATGTTGGATGATCCATGACAATATACTTTATTTCAGATATAAGAAAACATAACCCATTACGTTGTCTTCCTTGTCCAACATCAACTCTTTAGCATCATATTTTAATGAGTGCTCCCAATCATAAAAGATGTCCAAGATAGTATATTTATATGTGAAACCTCCCTTTCTTTATTACTTCCTATTAATTGCAACGATGACCAAAGCTATGTTTGCCAACTCCCAACAATTTTTAATCATCATACTCTTTCTATGTGAAGTCATTACTCTCCATAAGATCAATATGATCTCTTTGTCTCTTTTTATTCTTTTTCTTTTCTTTTATTCCCTCAAGATCATAGCAAGATAATCAAGCCCTTGACTCAACACTAATCTTTATTATATAGCTCACAGACTCGATTACATAGAGAGATCATAAAGCAAAACTCAAAACTAAATCATACTAAAACTTTATTCTACTAGTTCAAGATACTACTAATAGGATCGAACTAAGAAAAACGGTAAAGATAGAGATGTGGTGGTGATACGATACCGGGGCACCTCCCCCAAGCTTGGCAGTTGCCAAGGGGAGTGCCCATACCCATATGATTATGTCTCCCTTGCTGGTGAAGAAGATGGTGGTGATGATGGGTAGTCGCACATCGAGCGTAAAAGATCCTCCAACTTGCGGATAATGCCCTTGAGTGCAGCGATATGCTCCTTCAACAAAATATTTTCACGAGATACTTGTTTTGTATACGAGCTAACTCAATCATCTTGAAAGCTTCGATCTCAGTTGGGGTAAGAAGATTGTGATCAAGTTGAAGAATGTCTTATGTTGCCGGAACTTGGTCCTCCATGGCCTTCTTGATCCCTTCATCCTTGTTGATCTCCATGGGTTCTTTCCTCTTCAGCTCTATCTTCATTAGCCAAGCATCGTTGTCACCATTGTTGGGGGAGGGGGACGACATGATGCCTGGCCTTGACAACCCTGACAGAAAACAGCTCGAAACAAGAACAGAGGACAATTGTGTGATACGGGAGTCAAAACCTTCGGGAGATTATATAATGAATTTTTACCGACCAAAATACGTATCGTGCAAGAAAACGGAGTCCGGAGAGCGCACGACGTGCCCACAAGACAGGGGGGCGCGCCCAGGGGGGTAGGGCGCGTCCTCCACCCTCGTGGAGGCCTCGTGTCCTTCCCGGACTGCTTCTTATTTTTCTATTTTTCTAAATATTCCAAAACGGAGAAAAATTGCCTTTAGAACTGTTTTGGAGTCGGTTTACTTACCATACCACATACCTATTCCTTTTCGGAGTCTGAAACGTTCCGGAAAGTGTCCCTTATGTATTCCTCCGGGGTTACGGTTTCAATAACATTGGTTTCAACATTTATGGGATTACCTGAGATATAATGTTTGATTCTTTGACCGTTCACCACCTTCGGATTCGTGCCTTCGAAGTTGTTTATTTTTATGGCACCGGAACGATAGACCTCCTCGATAACGTAAGGGCCTTCCCATTTAGAGAGAAGCTTTCCTGCAAAAAATCTTAAACGAGAGTTGTATAGCAGTACATAATCACCTACATTAAGCTCACGCTTTTGTATCCTTTTGTCATGCCATCTTTTGACTTTTTCTTTAAACAACTTGGCATTTTCATAGGCTTGGGTTCTCCATTCATCAAGTGAGCTAATGTCAAATAACCTCTTCTCACCGGCAAGTTTGAAATCATAGTTGAGCTCTTTAATAGCCCAATAATCCTTATGTTCTAGTTCGAGAGGTAAGTGACATGCTTTTCCATAAACCATTTTATACGGAGACATTCCCATAGGATTTTTATATGCAGTTCTATAGGCCCATAATGCATCATCAAGTTTCTTGGACCAATTCTTTCTAGATCTATTAACAGTCTTTTGCAAAATTAATTTGAGCTCTCTATTGCTCAATTATACTTGACCACTAGACTGTGGGTGATAAGGAGATGCAATTCTATGACTAACATCATACTTAGCAAGCATTTTACGGAAAGCACCATGAATAAAATGTGAACCACCATCAGTCATCAAATATCTAGGGACTCCATACCTCGGAAAAATAACTTCTTTAAGCATCTTAATAAAGGTGTTATGATCAGCACTACTAGTTGGAATAGCTTCTACCCACTTAGTAACATAATCAACAGCAACTAAAATATGTGTGTATCCATTAGAGGCAGGAAACGGTCCCATATAATCAAAGCCCCAAACATCGAATGGTTCAATAACAAGTGAATAATTCATAGGCATTTCTTAACGTCTACTAATATTACCAATTCTTTGATATTCATCACAAGATAAGACAAACTTACGGCCATCCTTGAAGAGAGTAGGCCAATAAAAACCGGATTGCAATACCTTATGTGCAGTTCTATCTCCCACGTGGTGTCCTCCATAAGCCTTGGAGTGACACTTGCGTAGGATCTGTTCCTGTTCATGCTCAGGTACACAACGTCTAATAACACAATCTACTCCTTCTTTATAAAGATGTGGGTCATCCCAGAAGTAATGTCTCAAATCATAGAAGAACTTTTTCTTTTGTTGGTATGTGAAACTAGGTGGTATAAATTTGGCAACAATGTAATTAGCATAATCAGCATACCATGGAGCAGTACGGGAAGCATTTATGACATTTAATTGTTCATCAGGAAAGCTATCATCAATAGGTAGTGGGTCATCAAGAACATTTTCTAACCTAGACAAGTTGTCTGCAACGGGGTTCTCAGCTCCCTTTCTATCAATAATATGCACATAAAATTCTTGTAGCAAGAGAACCCATCTAATAAGTCTAGGTTTAGCATCTTTCTTTTCCATAAGATATTTAATAGCAGCATGATCTGTGCGAATAGTTACTTTAGAATCAACAATATAAGGTCTGAACTTATCACAAGCAAATACAACTGCTAAGAATTCCTTTTCAGTAGTAGCATAATTTCTCTGAGCATTGTCTAGAGTTTTACTAGCATATTGAATAACATTTAATTTCTTATCAACTCTTTGCCCTAGAACAGCACCTACAACATAATCACTGGCATCACACATAATTTCAAAAGGTAAATTCCAATCAGGTGGCTGAACAATAGGTGCAGAGATCAATGCTTTCTTAAGTATTTCAAATGCTTCTACACAATCATCATCAAAGACAAATGGTATATCTTTTTGTAATAAATTAGTCAGAGGCCGAGAGATTTTTGAGAAGTCCTTAATGAACCTCCTATAAAAACCGGCATGACCAAGGAAACTTCTTATACCTTTGATGTCCTTGGGACATGGCATCTTTTCACTAGCATCAACCTTGGCTTTATCAACTTCAAGGCCTCTTTCAGAAATTTTATGCCCCAAGACAATACCTTCATTAACCATAAAGTGGCACTTCTCCCAGTTCAAGACAAGATTAGTTTCTTCACATCTCTGCAAAACTCGATCAAGGTTGCTCAAGCAATCATCAAAAGAGGATCCATAAACGGAGAAATCATCCATGAAAACCTCACGTATCTTTTCACAAAAGTCAGAGAATATAGCCATCATGCATCTTTGAAAGGTAGCAGGTGCATTACATAAACCAAAAGGCATACGCCTATAAGCAAAAGTACCGAAAGGGCAAGTAAAAGTGGTCTTTGATTGACCATCGGCTGACACAGGTATTTGAGACAAACCAGAATAACCATCTAGAAAGCAAAAATGTGTATGTTTGGATAATATTTCTAGCATTTGATCAATAAAAGGTAAGGGGTAATGATCCTTTTTAGTAGCCTTATTTAATTTGCGGAAATCAATTACCGTCCTATAACCTGTAATAATTCTTTGCGGAATCAATTCATCTTTATCATTAGGAACAACGGTAAACCTCCCTTCTTAGGAACACAATGGACAGGACTTACCCACTGACTATCAGCAACGGGATAAATTATACCTGCCTCAAGGAGCTTTAGTATTTCCTTTCTTACCACTTCTTTCATTTTGGGATTCAGCCGTCGTTGGTGATCATGAACTGGTTTGGCATCTTTCTCCAAATTTATTTTGTGTTGACATAGAGTGGGACTAATGCCCTTAAGATCATCAAGAGTATATCCAATAGCAGCACAGTGCTTCTTCAGAGTTTTCAATAATCTATCTTCTTCATGCTCTGAAAGGTTAGCACTAATAATAATAGGATATATCTTTTTCTCATCAAGATAAGCATATTTAAGAGTATCAGGTAACGGTTTAAGCTCAAACACGGGATCACCCTTGGGTGGAGGAGGATCCCCTAGGATTTCAACAGGCAAATTGTGTTTCAGGATGGGTTCCTGTTTAAAGAATACTTCATCTATTTCCCTTCTTTCATTCATAAACATATCATTTTCATGGTCTAGCTAATACTGTTCTAAAGGATCACTAGGAGGTACGGCAATAGAAGCAAGACCAATAATTTCATCTTTACTAGGCAATTCCTCTTCACGGTGTTGTCTACGAAATTTAGAAAAGTTAAACTCATGAGACATATCACCCAAACCAATAGTAATGACATCCTTTTCGCAGTCTATCTTAGCATTAACAGTGTTCAAGAAGGGTCTACCAAATATAATGGGACAAAAGCTATCTTGTGGGGAACCAAGAACAAGAAAATCAGTAGGATATTTAGTTTTCCCACACAAGACTTCAACATCTCTAACAATTCCCATTGGTGAAATAGTGTCTCTATTGGCAAGTTTAATTGTGACATCAATATCTTCTAACTCAGTAGCTGCAATATCATGCATAATTACTTTGTATAAGTCAATAGGTATTGCACTAGCACTAGCACCCATATCACATAAGCCATGATAACAGAAATAACAGGCATGCCTACCACAGGTCTATGTTTATCTTTAGCACAAGGTTTGGCAATTCTAGCAGTTTCATCACAGAAATGAATAACATGCCCATCAATATTATCAGACAAGAGATCTTTAACAATAGCAATATTAGGTTCAACTTTAACTTGCTCAGGGGGTGTATAGGTTCTAATATTGCTTTTACGAACCACAGTTGAAGCTTTAGCATGATCCTTTATCCTAACAGGAAAAGGTGGTTTCTCAACATAAGCAGTAGGAACAATAGGATCATTATAAGTGATAGCCTTTTCTTCAACTTTGATAGGTGCAGCTACTTTTACTTCTATGGGAGGATGATATTTAAACCATTTCTCCTTAGGTAGATCAACATGAGCAGCAAAAGATTCACAGAAAGAAGCTACTATCTCAGAGTCAAGTCCATATTTAGTGTTAAATTTAGGGAAAACATCGGTATCCATAAAAGATTTAACACAATCAAACTTAGGTGTCATACCTGACTCCTTACCTTCGTCGAGATCCCAATCTTCAGAGTTGCGTTTAATTCTTTCCAATAAATCCCATTTGAATTCAATAGTCTTCATCATAAAAGAGCCATCACAAGAAGTATCGAGCATGGTGCGATTGTTATCAGAAAGCCGAGCATAAAAGTTTTGAATAATTATTTCTCTTGGGAGCTCATGATTGGGGCACGAATATAACATTGATTTAAGCCTCCCCCAAGCTTGAGCGATGCTTTCTCCTTCGTGAGGCCAAAAATTATATATATAATTGCGATCACGATGAACAAGATGCATAGGATAAAACTTTCGATGAAATTCCAATTTTAATCGTTTGTAGTTCCATGATCCCATATCATCACATAGCCTATACCATGTCAATGCATCTCCCTTCAAAGATAAAGGGAAGACCTTCTTCTTAATAACATCATCGGGCACACCTGCAAGCTTAAATAATCCACAAACTTCATCCACATATATTAGGTGCTCATCAGGATGCATTGTTCCGTCTCCTGCAAAAGGATTAGCTAGCAGTTTTTCTATCATACCCGAAGGAATCTCAAAGTAAACATTTTCATTTTCAGTAGGTTCAATAGGTTGAGGAGAAAATCTTTGCTCTACTGGTCGGGGTGAAGATACCCCGAACAAGCCCCTCAGAGGATTACTTTCCATAGTAACAAGTGACAGTAAATTTCAGCACACTATATAAATTTTTCCTTACTAAATTCCACCTACCAAAGGCGCTTCACTCCCAGGCAACGGCGCCAGAAAAGAGTCTTGATGACCCACAAGTATAGGGGATCTATCGTAGTCCTTTCGATAAGTAAGAGTGTCGAACCCAACGAGGAGCAGAAGGAAATGATAAGCGGTTTTCAGCAAGGTATTCTCTGCAAGCACTGAAATAATAGGTAACAGATAGTTTTGTGATAAGCTAATTTGTAACGAGCAACAAGTAACAAAAGTAAATAAGGTGCAGCAAGGTGGCCCAATCCTTTTTGTAGCAAAGGACAAGCCTGGACAAACTCTTATATAGAGAAAAGCGCTCCCGAGGACACATGGGAATTATCGTCAAACTAGTTTTCATCACGTTCATATGATTCGCGTTCGGTACTTTGATAATTTAATATGTGGGTGGACTGGTGCTTGGGTGCTGTCCTTACTTGGACAAGCATCCCACTTATGATTAACCCCTATTGCAAGCATCTGCAACTACAAAAGAAGTATTAAGGTAAACCTAACCATAGCATGAGACATGTGGATCCAAATCAGCCCCTTGCGAAGCAACGCATAAACTAGGGTTTAAGCTTCTGTCACTCTAGCAACCCATCATCTACTTATTACTTCCCAATGCCTTCCTCTAGGCCCAAATAATGGTGAAGTGTCATGTAGTCGACGTTCACATAACACCACTAGAGGATAGACAACATACATCTCATCAAAATATTGAACGAATACCAAATTCACATGACTACTAATAGCAAGACTTCTCCCATGCCCTCAGGAACAAACGTAACTACTCACAAAGCATATTCATGTTCATAATCAGAGGAGTATTAATATGCATAAAGGATTTGAACATATGATCTTCCACCAAATAAACCAACTAGCATCAACTACAAGGAGTAATCAACACTACTAGCAACCTACAGGTACCAATCCCAGACTATGAGACAAGAATTGGATACAAGAGATGAACTAGGGTTTGAGAGGCGATGGTGCTGGTGAAGATGTTGATGGAGATTGCCCTCTCCCGATGAGAGGAGCGTTGGTGATGACGATGGCGATGATTTCCCCCTCCCGGAGGAAAGTGTCCCCGGCAGAACAGCTCTGCCGGAGCCCTAGATTGGTTCCGCCTCGTGGCGGCGGAGTCTCGTCCCGAAAGCTTGCTTATGATTTTTCTTCGGACGAAAGATTTCATATAGCAGAAGATGGGCACCGGAGGGCCAACAGGGGGCGCGCCCAGGGGGGTAGGGCGCGCCCCCCACCCTCGTGGACAGGTGGAGGCCCCCCTGACATGGATTCTTCTTCCAGTATTTTTTATTATTTCCAAAAATAACTTTCGTGGAGTTTCAGGACTTTTGGAGTTGTGCAGAATAGGTCACAAATATTTGCTCCTTTTCCAGCCCAGAATTCCAGCTGCCGGCATTCTCCCTCCTTATGTAAACCTTGTAAAATAAGAGAGAATAGGCATAAGTACTGTGACATAATGTGTAATAACAGTCCATAATGCAATAAATATTGATATAAAAGCATGATGCAAAATGGACGTATCACGCCTCCTCCTGGCCGCCGACCTCCTCCCCCTCTCCTTTATATACGGGGGCGGGGGGCACCCCAAAGGCACATCAATTGTTCTCTTAGCCGTGTGCGGTGCCCCCGTCCACAGTTTACTCCTCCGGTCATAGCGTCGTAGTGCTTAGGCGAAGCCCTGCGCAGATCACATCACCGACACCGTCATCATGCCACCGTGCTGACGGAACTCTCCTTCGACCCTCTACTGGATTAAGAGTTCGAGGGACGTCATCGAGCTGAACATGTGCTGAACACAAATGTGCCGTACGTTTGGTACTTGGATCGGTTGGATCGTGAAGACGTTCGACTACATCAACCACGTTAACATAACTCTTCCGTTTTCGGTCTACGAGGCTACGTGGACACACTCTCCCCCTCTCGTTGCTATGCATCTCCTAGATAGATCTTGCGTGATCGTAGGAATTTTTTGTAATTGCATGCTACGTTCCCCAACAGTGGCATCCGAGCCAGGTGTATGCGTAGATGATATGCACGAGTAGAACACAAAGAGTTGTGGGCGATAATAGTCATACTGCTTACCACCAACGTCTTACTTTGATTCGGTGGTATTGTTGGATGAAGCGGCCCGGACCGACATTACATGTCCGCGTTCATGAGACTGGTTCTACCGACGTGTTTTGCACACAGGTGGCTGGCGGGTGTCTGTTTCTCCAACTTTAGTTGAATCAAGTTTGACTACGGCCGATCCTTGTTGAAGGTTAAAACAGCACACTTGACGAAAAATCATTGTGGTTTTGATGCGTAGGTAAGAATGGTTCTTGCTAGAAGCCCATAGCAGCCACGTAAAACTTGCAACAACAAAGTAGAGGACATCTAACATGATTTTGTAGGGCATGTTGTGATGTGATATGGTCAAGACGTGATGAGATATAAATTGTTGTATGAGATGATCATGTTTTGTAGAAGTTATCGGAAACTGGCAAGAGCCTTATGGTTGTCGCTTTATTGTATGAAATGCAATCACTATGTAAATGCTTTACTTTATCACTAAGCGGTAGCGATAGTCATAGAAGCAATAGTTGGCGAGACGACAACGATGCTATGATGGAGATCAAGGTGTCTAGCCGGTGACGATGGAGATCATGACGGTCCTTTGGACATGGAGATCAAAGGCACAAGATGATGATGGCCATATCATGTCACATATTTTGATTGCATGTGATGTATATCCTTTATGCATCTTATTTTGCTTAGTACGGCGGTAGCATTATAAGATGACCCCTCACTAAATTTCACGGTATAAGTGTTCTACCTGAGTATGCACCGTTGCTACAGTTCGTCGTGCTGAGACACCACGTGATGATCAGGTGTGATAAGCTCTACGTTCACATACAACGGGTGCAAGCCAGTTTTGCACGTGCAGAATACTCGGGTTAAACTTGACGAGCCTAGCATATGCAAATATTGAAGGAAATATGCCCTAGAGGCAATAATAAAGTTGTTATTTATATTTCCTTATATCATGATAAATGTTTATTATTCATGCTAGAACTGTATTAGCCGGAAACTTAGTACATGTGTGAATACATAGACAAATAGAGTGTCACTAGTATGCCTCTACTTGACTAGCTCGTTGAATCAAAGATGGTTAAGTTTCCTAGCCATAGAGATGAGTTTTCATTTGATTAACGGGATCACATCATTAAAGAATGATGTGATTGACTTGACCCATTCCGTTAGCTTAGCACTTGATCGTTTAGTATGTTGCTATTGCTTTCTTCATGACTTATACATGTTCCTATGACTATGAGATTATGCAACTCCCGAATACTGGAGGAACACTTAGTGTGCTACCAAACGTCACAACGTAACTGGGTAATTATAAAGGTGCTCTACATGTGTCTCCGATGGTACTTGTTGAGTTGGCATAGATCGAGATTAGGATTTGTCACTCCGATTGTCGGAGAGGTATCTCTGGGCCCTCTCAGTAATACACATCACTATAAGCCTTGCAAGCAATGTGACTAATGAGTTAGTTGCAGGATGATGCATTACGGAACGAGTAAAGAGACTTGCTGGTAACGAGATTGAACTAGGTATTAAGATACCGACGATCGAATCTCGGGCAAGTAACATACCGATGAAAAAGGGAATAACGTATGTTGTTATGCGGTTTGACCGATAAAGATCTTCGTAGAATATGTGGGAGCCAATATGAACATCCAGGTTCCGGTATTGGTTATTCACTGGAGACGTGTCTCGGTCATGTCTACATAGTTCTCGAACCCGTAGGGTCCGCACGCTTAACGTTCGGTGACGATCGGTATTATGAGTTTATGTGTTTTGATGTACCGAAGGTAGTTCGCAGTCCCGGATGTGATCACGTACATGACGAGGAGTCTCGAAATGGTCGAGACATAAAGATTGATATATTGGATGACTATATTCGGACACCGGATGAGTTCTGGGGGTCACCAGATAAGTATCAGAGTGCCGGGGGGTTATCAGAAACCCCAGGGGAACTAATGGGCCAACATGGGCCTTGTGAGAGAGAGAGGAGAGGGGCCATAGGACTGGCCACCCCCCCCCTTGGGAGTCCGAATTGGACAAGGAGGGGGGGCGCCCCCTCTTTCCTCCCTCTCTCCCTCTCCTTCCTTCCCCCTTCCTCCTCCTAGTTGGACTAGGAAAGGGGTAGTCCTACTCCTACTAGGAGGAGGACTCCCCCCTCCTTGGCACGCCCCAAGGGCCATCCGGCCTCCCCTTGCTCCTTTATATATGGGGGCAAGGGGGCACCCTATAACACACACAAGTTGATCATTGATCTCTTAGCCGTGTGCGGTGCCCCCCTCCACCATAATCCACCTCGGTCATATCGTCGTAGTGCTTAGGCGAAGCCCTGCGTCGGTAGCTTCATCATCACTGTCATCACGCCGTCGTGCTGACGAAGCCCCTCGACACTCTGCTGGATCATGAGTTCGTGGGATGTCACTGAGCCGAACGTGTGCAGATCATGGAGGTGCCGTACTTTCGGTACTAGGATCAGTCGATCGTGAAGACGTACGACTACATCAACCGTGGTGTCATAACGCTTCCGCTTTCGGTCTACGAGGGTACATGGACAACACTCTCCCCTCTTGTTGCTATGCATCACCATGATCTTGCGTGTGCGTAGGAATTTTTTGAAATTACAACGTTCCCCACCAGTGGCATCCGAGCCAAGTTTATGCGTAGATGTTATATGCACGAGTAGAACAAAAGTGAGTTGTGGGCGATAATAGTCATACTGCTTACCAGCATGTCATACTTTGATTCGGCGGTATTGTTGGATGAAGCGGCCCGGTCCGACATTACGCATACGCTAACTCGAGAATGGTTCCACCGACGTGCTTCACACACAGGTGGCTGGCGGGTGTCAGTTTCTCCAACTTTAGTTGAATCGAGTGTGGCTACGCCCGGTCCTTGTTGAAGGTTAAAACAGCACATACTTGATGAAAAATCGATGTGGTTTTGATGCGTAGGTAAGAACGGTTCTTGCTCAACCCATAGTAGCCACGTAAAACTTGCAACAACAAAGTAGAGGACGTCTAACTTGTTTTCGCAGGGCTTGTTGTGATGTGATATGGTCAAGACGTGATGAGATATAAGTTGTTGTATGAGATGATCATGTTTTGTTGAAGTTATCGGCAACTGGCAGAAGCCTTATGGTTGTCTCTTTATTGCATAAGATGCAAGCGCCAAATAATTGCTTTACTTTATCGCTATGCGATAGCAATGGTTGGCGAGACGACCATGTGATGACACGTTGATAGAGATCAAGATGATGGAGATCATGGTGTCATGCCGGTGACGATAGAGATCATGACGGTACTTTGGAGATGGAGATCAAAGGCGCAAGATGATCATGGCCATATCATGTCACATATTTTGATTGCATGTGATGTTTATCCTTTTATGCATCTTATTTTGCTTAGTTCGGCGATAGCATTATATGATGATCTCTCACTAAATTTCAAGGTATAAGTGTTCTCCCTGAGTATGCACCGTTGTGACAGTTCGTCGTGCCGAGACACCACGTGATGATCGGGTGTGATAAGCTCTACGTTCACATACAACGGGTGCAAGCTAGTTTTGCACATGCAGAATACTCGGGTTAAACTTGACGAGCCTAGCATATGCAGATATGGCCTCGGAACATTGGAGACCAAAAGGTCGAACGTGAATCATATAGTAGATATGATCAACATAGTGATGTTCACCATTGAAAACTACTCCATCTCACGTGATGATCGGACATGGTTTAGTTGATATGGATCACGTGATTATTTAGATGACTCGAGGGATGTCTATCTAAGTGGGAGTTCTTAAGTAATATGATTAATTGAACTTAAATTTATCATGAACTTAGTCCTGATTGTATTTGCATATCTATGTTGTAGATCAATAGCTTGCAAATAGCTTCCCCGTTTTATTTATGATATGTTCCTAGAGAAAACTAAGTTGAAAGATGATAGTAGCAATGATGCAGACTTGGTCCGTGATCTGAGGATTATCCTCATTGCTGCACAGAAGAATTATGTCCTTGATGCACCGCTAGGTGACAGACCTATTGCAGGAGCAGATGCAGACGTTATGAACATTTGACAAGCTCGGTATGATGACTACTTGATAATTTAGTGCATCATGCTTTACGGCTTAGAACCGGGACTTCAAAAATGTTTTGAACGCCACGGAGCATATAAGATGTTCCAAGAGTTGAAATTGGTATCTCATACTCATGCCCGTGTCAAGAGGTATGAGACATCTGACAGTACTTTGCCTACAAGATGGAGGAGAATAGCTCAACGAGTGAGCATGTGCTCAGAATGTCTGAGTACTACAATTACTTGAATCAAGTGGGAGTTAATCTTCCAGATAAGATAGTAATTGACAAAGTTCTCTAGTCACTATCTCCAAGTTACTAGAACTTCGTAATGAACTATGATTTGCAAGGGATGACGAAAGTAATTCCCAAGCTCTTCGCGATGCTGAAATCGACGAAGGTAGAAATCAAGAAAGAGCATCAAGTGTTGATGGTTAACAAGACCACTAGTTTCAAGAAAAGGGCAAAGGGATAGAAGGGGAACTTCAAGAAGAATGGCAAGCAAGTTGCTGCTCAAGTGAAGAAGCCCAAGTTTGGACCTAAACCTGAGACTGAGTGCTTCTACTGCAATGGAAATGGTCACTGGAAGTGGAACTGCCCTAGATACTTGGCGGATAAGAAGGATGGCATAGTGAACAAAGGTATATTGGATATACATGTTATTGATGTGTACTTTACTAGTGTTGATAGCAACCCCTCGGTATTTGATACTGGTTCAGTTGCTAAGAGTAGTAACTTGAAACGGGAGTTGCAAAATAAACAGAGACTAGTTAAGGGCGAGGTGATGATGTGTGTTGGAAGTGATTCCAAGGTTGATAAGATCACCATCGCACACTCCCTATACTTTCGGGATTAGTGTTGAACCTAAATAAATGTTATTTGGTGCTTGCGTTGAGCATGAATATGATTTGATCATGTTTATTGCAATACGGTTACTCATTTAAGTCAGAGAATAATTGTTGTTCTGTTTACAGGAATAAAACCTTCTATGGTCATACACCCAATGAAAATGGTTTGTTGGATCTCGATCGTAGTGATACACATATTCATAATATTGAAGCTAAAAGATGCAAAGTTAATAATGATAGTGCAACTTATTTGTGGCACTATCGTTTAGGTCATATTGGTGTAAAGCGCATGAAGAAACTCCATGCAGATGGGCTTTTGGGATCACTTGATTATGAATCACTTGATACTTGCGAACCATGCCTCATGGGAAAGATGAATAAAACTCCGTTCTCCGGACCAATGGAGTGAGCAACAGATTTGTTAGAAATAATACATACTGATGTATGCGGTCCGATGAGTGTTGATGTTCGCGGCGGGTATCGTTATTTTCTGACCTTCACAGATGATTTGAGCAGATATGGGTATATCTACTTGATGAAACATAAGTCTGAAACATTTGAAAAGTTCAAAGAATTTCAGAGTGAAGTGGAAAATCATCATAAGAAGAAAATAAAGCTTCTACGATCTGATCGTGGAGGAGAATATTTGAGTTACGAGTTTGGTCTTCATTTGAAACAATGCGGAATAGTTTCGCAACTCACGCCACCTGGAACACCACAGCGTAATGGTGTGTCGGAAAGTCATAACCGCACTTTATTAGATATGGTGCGATCTATGATGTCTCTTACCGATTTACCACTATCGTTTTGGGGTTATGCATTAGAGACAGTTGCATTCACGTTAAAAAGGGAACCATCTAAATTCGTTGAGACGACACCGTATGAACTGTGGTTTAGCAAGAAACCTAAGCTGTCGTTTCTTAAAGTTTGGGGCTGCGATGCTTATGTGAAAAAGTTTCATCCTAATAAGCTCAAACCCAAATCGGAGAAGTGCGTCTTCATATGATACCCAAAAGTAACTATTGGGTACACCTTCTATCACAGATCCGAAGGCAAGATATTCGTTGCTAAGAATGGATCCTTTCTAGAGAAGGAGTTTCTCTCGAAAGAAGTGAGTGGGAGAAAGTAGAACTTGATAAGGTAATTGTACCTTCTCCCGAATTGGAAAGTAGTTCATCACAGAAATCAGTTCCAGTGATGCCTACACCGATTAGTGAGGAAGTTAATGATGATGATCACGAAACTTCAGATCAAGTCACTACTGAACCTCGTAGGTCAACCAGAATATGTTCCGCACCAAAGTGGTACAGTAATCCTGTTCTGGAAATCATGTTACTAGACCATGACAAACATACGAACTATGAGGAAGCGATGATGAGCCCAGATTCCGCGAAATGGCTTTAGGCCATGAAATCTGAGATGGGATCCATGTATGAGAACAAAGTATGGACTTTGGTTGACTTGCCCGATGATCGGCAAGCAATAGAGAATAAATGGATCTTCAAGAGGAAGACGGACGCTGATAGTAGTGTTACTATCTACAAAGCTCGAATTGTCGCAATAATGTTTTAGACAAGTTCAAGGTGTTGACTACGATGAGATTTTCTCACTTGTATCGATGCTTAAAAGAATGTCCAAATCATGTTAGCAATTGCCGCATTTTATGAAATTTGGCAAATGGATGTCAAACCTGCATTCCTTAATGGATTTCTTAAAGAAGAGTTGTATGTGATGCAACCAGAAGGTTTTGTCGATCCTAAAGGTGCTAACAAAGTGTGCAAAGCTCCAGCGATCCATCTATGGACTGGTGCAAGAATCTCGGAGTTGGAATATATGCTTTGATGAGTTGATCCAAGCATATAGTTTTATACAGACTTGTGGTAAAGCCTGTATTTACAAGAAAGTGAGTGGGAGCGCTACAACCTTTCTGATAAGTATATGTGAATGACATATTGTTGATCGGAAATGATGTAGAATTTTCTGGAAAGCATAAAAGGAGTGTTTGAAAGGAGTTTTTCAAAGAAAGACCTCGGTGAAGCTGCTTACACATTAAGCATCAAGATCTATAGAGATAGATCAAGATGCTTGATAAGATTTTTCAATGAGTACATACCTTGATAAAATTTTGAAGTAGTTCAAAATGTAACAGTCAAAGAAGGAGTTCTTGCCTGTGTTGCAAGGTGTGAAGCCGAGTAAGACTCAAAACCCGACCATGGCAGAAAATAGAAAGAGAATGAATTCATTCCCTATGCCTCAGTCATAGGTTCTATAAAGTATGCTATGTTGTGTACCAGACCTATTGTGTACCTCACCAGGAGTTTGGCAAGAGGGTACAATAGTGATCTAGGAGTAGATCACTGGACAGCGGTCAAAATTATCCTTAGTGGAATAAGGAAATATTTCTCAGTTATGGAGGTGATAAAGAGTTTGTCGTAAAGAGTTACGTCAATGCAAGCTTTGACACCGATCTGGATGACTCTAAGTCTCGATCTAGATACATATTGAAAGTGGGAGCTATTAGCTAGAGCTCCGTGCAGAGCATTGTAGACATAGAAATTTGCAAAATACACATACGGATCTAAATGTGGCAGACCCGTTGACTAAACTTCTCTCACAAGCAAAACATGATCACACATTAGTACTCTATTGGTGTTAAATCACATAGTGATGTGAACTAGATTATTGACTCTAGTGCAAGTGGGAGACTAAAGGAAATATGCCATAGAGGCAATAATAAAGTTGTTATTTATATTTCGTTATATCATGATAAATGTTTATTATTCATGCTAGAATTGTATTAACCGGAAACTTAGTACATGTGTGAATACATAGACAAACAGAGTGTCACTAGTATGCCTCTACTTGACTAGCTCGTTGAATCAAATATGGTTAAGTTTCCTAGCCATAGACATGAGTTGTCATTTGATTAACGGGATCACATCATTAGAGAATGATGTGATTGACTTGATCCATTCCGTTAGCTTAGCACTTGATCGTTTAGTATGTTGCTATTGCTTTCTTCATGAATTATACATGTTCCTATGACTATGAGATTATGCAACTCCCGAATACTGGAGGAACACTTAGTGTGCTACCAAACGTCACAACGTAACTGGGTGATTATAAAGGTGCTCTATAGGTGTCTCCGATGGTACTTGTTGAGTTGGCATAGATCGAGATTAGGATTTGTCACTCCGATTGTCGGAGAGGTATCTCTGGGACCTCTCAGTAATGCACATCACTATAAGCCTTCCAAGCAATGTGACTAATGAGTTAGTTGCGAGATGATGCATTATGGAATGAGTAAAGAGAGTTGCCGGTAACGAGATTGAACTAGGTATTAAGATACCGACGATCGAATCTCGGGCAAGTAACATACCGATGACAAAGGAAACAACGTATGTTGTTATGCGGTTTGACCGATAAAGATCTTCGTAGAATATGTGGGAGTCAATATGAACATCCAGGTTCCGCTATTGGTTATTGACCGGAGACGTGTCTCGGTCATGTCTACATAGTTCTCGAACCCGTAGGGTCTGCACGCTTAACGTTCGGTGACGATCGGTATTATGAGTTTATGTGTTTTTATGTACCGAAGGTAGTTCGGAGTCCCGGATGTGATCACAGACATGACGAGGAGTCTCAAAATGGTCGAGACATAAAGATTGATATATTGGATGACTATATTCGGACACCGGATGAGTTCCGGGAGTCACCGGATAAGTGTCGGAGTGTCGGGGGGTTATCGAAAACCCCAGGGGAACTAATGGGCCAACATGGGCCTTGTGAGAGAGAGAGAGGAGAGGGGCCATAGGGCTGGCCGCGCCCCCCCCCTTGGGAGTCTGAATTGGACAAGGAGGTGGGGGCGGCGCCCCCTCTTTCCTCCCTCTCTTCCTTTCCTTCCTTCCCCCTTCCTCCTCCTAGTTGGACTAGGAAAGGGGGAGTCCTACTCCTACTAGGAGGAGGAATCCTCCCCCTCCTTGGCGCGCCCCAAGGGCCGGCCAGCCTCCCCTTGCTCCTTTATATACGGGGGCAAGGGGGCACCCTAGAACACACAAGTTGATCATTGATCTCTTAGCCGTGTGCGGTGCCCCCCTCCACCATAATCCACCTCGGTCATATCATTGTAGTGCTTAGGCGAAGCCCTGCGCCGGTAGCTTCATCATCACCGTCATCACACCGTCGTGCTGACGAAGCTCTCCCTCGACACTCTGCTGGATCATGAGTTGGTGGGACGTCACCGAGCCGAACGTGTGCAGATCGCGGAGGTGACGTACTTTCGGTACTAGGATCGGTCGATCGTGAAGTCGTATGACTACATCAACCGCGTTGTCATAATGCTTCCGCTTTCGGTCTACGAGGGTACATGGACAACACTCGCCCCTCTCGTTGCTATGCATCACCATGATTTGCGTGTGCGTAGGATTTTTTTTTGAAATTACCACATTCCCCAACAGATATGGCCTCGGAACACTGAGACCGAAAGGTTGAACGTGAATCATATAGTAGATATGGTCAACATAGACATGTTCACCATTGAAAACTACTCCATCTCACGTGATGATCGAACATGGTTTAGTTGATATGGATCTTGTGATCATTCATATGACTAGAGGGATGTCTATCTAAGCGGGAGTTCTTTAGTAATATGATTAATTGAACTTTAATTTATCATGAACTAGTACCTGATAATTTTTTCATATCTATGTTGTTGTAGATCAATGGCCTGTGCTACCGTTCCTTGAATTTTAATGCGTTCCTGGAGAAAGCTAAGTTGAAAGATGATGGTAGCAACTACACTGACTAGGTCCATAACTTGAGGATTATCCTCATTGCTGCACAGAGGAATTACATCCTGAAAGCACCACTAGGTGCAAGACCCGCTGCAGGAGCAACTCCGGACGTTATGAACGTCTGGCAGAGCAAAGCTGATGACTACTCGATAGTTTAGTGTGCCATGCTTTATGGCTTAGAATCGGGACTTCAAAGACGTTTTGAACGTCATGGAGCATATGAGATGTTCCAGGAGTTGAAGTTAATATTTCAAGAAAATGCCCGAATTGAGAGATATGAAGTCTCCAACAAGTTCTATAGCTGCAAGATGGAGGAGAAAAGTTCTGTCAGTGAACACATACTCAGAATGTCTGGGTACCATAACCACTTGACTCAGCTGGGAGTTAATCTTCCTGATGATAGTGTCATTGACAGAGTTCTTCAATCACTGCCACCAAGGTATAAAGGCTTCGTCAAGAACTATAATATGCAAGGGATGGATAAGATAATTCCCGAGCTCTTCGCAATGCTAAAGCCTGTGGAGGTAGAAATCAAGAAGGAGCATCAAGTGTTGATGGTTAACAAGACCACTAGTTTCAAGAAAAGGGGTAAAGGGAAGAAGGGGAACTTCAAGAAGAACGGCAAACAAGTTGCTGCTCCCGGGAAGAAGCCCAAGTCTGGACCTAAGCCTGAAACTGAGTGCTTCTACTGCAAAGGGACTGGTCACTGGAAGCGGAGCTGCCCCAAGTATTTGGCGGATAGCAAGGATGGCAAAGTGAAAGGTATATTTGATATACATGTTATTGATGTGTACCTTACTAACGCTCGTAGTAGCGCCTGGGTATTTGATACTAGTCCTGTTGCTCATATTTGCAACTCGAAACAGGGGCTACGGATTAAACGAAGATTGGCTAAGAATGCGTGACGATGCGCGTGGGAAATGGTTCCAAAGTCGATGTGATCGTCGTCGGCACGCAACCTCTACATCTACCGTCGAGATTAATTTTAGACCTGAATAACTGTTATTTGGTGCCAGCGTTGAGCATGAACATTATATCTGGATCTTGTTTGATGCGAGATGTTTATTCATTTAAATCAGAGAATAATGGTTGTTCTACTTATATGAGTAATATCTTTTATGGTAATGCACCCTTGATGAGTGGTCTATTTTTATTGAATCTCGGTTGTAGTGATACACATATTCGTAATATTGAAGCCAAAAGATGCAAAGTTAATAATGATAGTGCAACTTATTTGTGGCACTACCGTTTAGGTCATATTGGTGTAAACCGCATGAAGAAAATCCATGCTGATGGGCTTTTGGAATCACTTGATGCTTGCGAACCATGCCTCATGGGCAAGATGACTAAGACTCCGTTCTCTGGAACAATGGAGCGAGCAACTCACTTCTTGGAAATAATACATACTTATGTATGCGGTCTGATGAGGGTTGAGGCTCGTGGCGGGTATCGTTATCTTCTGACCTTCACAGATGATTGGAGCAGATATGGGTATATCTATTTAATGAAACATAAGTCTGAAACATTTGAAAAGTTCAAAGAATTTCAGAGTGAAGTAGAAAATCATCGTAACAAGAAAATAAAGTATCTACGATCTAATCGTGGAGGTGAATATTTGAGTTATGAGTTTGGTCTTCATCTGAAACAATGTGGAATAGTTTCGCAACTCACGCCACCTGGAACACCACAGCGTAATGGTGTGTCCGAACGTCGTAATCGTACTTTATTGGATATGGTGCAATCTATGATGTCTCTTACCGATTTACCACTATCGTTTTGGGGTTATGCTTTAGAGACGGCTGCATTCACGTTAAATAGGGCACCATCTAAATCCGTTGAGACGGCACCATATGAACTATGGTTTGGCAAGAAACCTAAGCTGTCGTTTCTTAAAGTTTGGGGATGCGATGCTTATGTGAAAAAGCTTCAACCTGATAAGCTCGAACCCAAATCAGAGAAATGCGTCTTCATAGGATACCCAAAGGAGACTGTTGGGTACACCTTCTATCACAGATCCGAAGGCAAGATATTCGTTGCTAAGAATGGATCCTTTCTAGAAAAGTAGTTTCTCTCGAAAGAAGTGAGTGGGAGGAAAGTAGAACTTGTTGAGGTAATTGTACCTTCTACCGAATTGGAAAGTAGTTCATCACAGAAATCTGTTCCCGTGATGCCTACACCAATTTGTGAGGAAGTTAATGATGATGATCATGAAACTTCAGATCAAGTTACTACCGAACCTCATAGGTTAACCAGAGTATGTTCCGCACCAGAGTGGTACGGTAATCCTGTTCTGGAAGTCATGTTACTAGACCATTACAAACCTACGAACTATGAGGAAGCGATGATGAGCCCAGATTCCGTGAAATGGCTTGAGACCATGAAATCTGAGATGGGATCCATGTATGAGAACAAAGTGTGGACTTTGGTTGACTTGCCCGATGATCGGCAAGCCATAGAGAATGAATGGATCTTCAAGAAGAAGACTGACGCTGACGGTAATGTTACTGTCTACAAAGCTCGACTTGTTGCGAAAGGTTTTCGACAAGTTCAAGGAGTTGACTACGATGAGACCTTCTCACCCGTAGCAATGCTTAAGTCTGTCCGAATCATGTTAGCAATTGCCACATTTTATGATTATGAAATTTGGCAAATGGATGTCAAAACTGCATTCCTTAATGGATTTCTTAAAGAAGAGTTGCATATGATGCAACCAGAAGGTTTTGCCGATCCTAAAGGTGCTAACAAAGTGTGCAAGCTCCAACGATCCATTTATGGACTGGTGCAAGCATCTCGGAGTTGGAATATACGCTTTGATAGTGTGATCAAAGCATATGGTTTTATACAGACTTTTGGAGAAGCCTGTATTTACAAGAAAGAGAGTAGGAGCTCCATAGCATTTCTAATATTATATGTAGATGACATATTGTTGATTGGAAATGATACAAAATTTCTTGATAGCATAAAAGGATACTTGAATAAGAATTTTTCAACGAAAGACCTCGGTGAAGCTGCTTATATATTGGGCATCAAAATCTATAGAGATAGATCAAAACGCTTAATTGGACTTTCACAAAGCACATACCTTGATAAAGTTTTGAAGAAGTTAAAAATGGATTAGTCAAAGAAAGGGTTCTTGCCTGTGTTACAAGGTGTGAAATTGAGTCAGACTCAATGCCCGACCACTGCAGAAGATAGAGAGAAAATGAAAGGCATTCCCTATGCCTCATCCATTGGTTCTATCATGTATGCAAGTTGTGTACCAGACCTGGTGTGTGCCTTGATATAAGTTTAGAAGGGAGGTACCAAAGTGATCCAGGAGTGGATCACTGGACAGCGGTCAAGAACATCCTGAAATACCTGAAAAGGACTAAGGATATGTTTCTCATTTATGGAGGTGACAAAGAGCTTGTTGTAAATGGTTACATCGATGCAAGCTTTGACACTGATCCAGATGACTCTAAGTCAGAAACCGAATACGTATTTATATTAAATGGTGGAGCTGTCAGTTAGTGTTGTTCCAAGCAGAGCGTCGTGGCATGATCTACGTGTGAAGCGGAGTACATAGCTGCTTCGGAACTAGCAAATGAGGGAGTCTGGATGAAGGAGTTCATATCCGATCTAGGTGTAATACCTAGTGCATCGGGTCCAATGAAAATCTTTTGTGACAATACTGGAGTAATTGCCTTGGCGAAGGAATCCAGATTTCACAAGAGAACCGAACACATCAAGAGACACTTCAATTCTATCCGCTATCAAGTCAAGGAGGGAGACATAGGGTTTTGCAAAATACATACGGATCTGAATGTTGCAGACCCGTTGACTAAGCCTCTTCCATGACAAAAACATGATCATCACCAAGACTCCATGGGTGTTAGAATCATTACTATGTAATCTAGATTATTGACTCTAGTGCAAGTGGGAGACTGGAGGAAATATGCCCTAGAGGCAATAATAAAGTTGTTATTTATATTTCCTTATATCATGATAAATGTTTATTATTCATGCTAGAATTGTATTAGCCGGAAACTTAGTACATGTGTGAATACATAGACAAAACAGAGTGTCGCTAGTATGCCTCTACTTGACTAGCTCGTTGATCAAAGATGATTATGTTTCCTGACCATAGACATGTGTTGTCATTTGATGAACGGGATCACATTATTAGAGAATGATGTGATGGACAAGACCCATCCGTTAGCTTAGCATAATGATTGTTTAGTTTATTGCTATTGCTTTCTTCATGACTTATACATGTTCCTCTGACTATGAGATTATGCAACTCCCGATACCGGAGGAAAACCTTGTGTGCTATCAAACATCACAACATAACTGGGTGATTATAAAGATGCTCTACAGATGTCTCCGAAGGTGTTTGTTGGGTTGGCATAGATCAAGATTAGGATTTGTCACTTTGTGTATCAGAGAGGTATCTCTGGGCCCTCTCGGTAATGCACATCACTATAAGCCTTGCAAGCAATGTGACTAATGAGTTAGTTGCGGGATGATGCATTACGGAACGAGTAAAGAGACTTGTTGGTAACGAGATTGAACTAGGTATGGGGATACCGACGATCGAATCTTGGGCAAGTAACATACCGATGACAAAGGGAATAACGTATATTGTTATGCGATTTGACCGATAAAGATCTTCGTAGCATATGTAGGAGCCAATATGAGCATCCAGGTTCCGCTATTGGTTATTGACCGGACATGTGTCTCGGTCATGTCTACATAGTTCTCGAACCCGTAGGGTCCGCACGCTTAACATTCGATGACGATTTGTATTATGAGTTACGTGTTTTGGTGACCGAAGTTTGTTCGGAGTCCCGGGTGAGATCACGGACATAACAAGGAGTCTCGAAATAGTCGAGAGGTAAATATTGATATATTGGAAGGTTATATACGGAGACCGGAATGGTTCCAAAGAAGATCCGGGATTTTTCGGAGTATCGGGAGGTTACCGGAACCCCCCGGGAAAGTTAATGGGCCTCATGGGCCATGGTGGAGAAGAGGAGGCAGGCCACGGGAGGTGCCGGGTGCCTCCCCCTTGCCCAATCCAAATTGGACAAGGGGTGGGGGCGCGTCCCCCCTTTCCTTCTCCTTCTCTTCCCTTCCCCCTTTCCCCTTTCCGTTGGAAGGAAAGGGGGTGGCCGAATCCTACTAGGTGTGGAGTCCTAGTAGGACTCCCCTCCCCCTTGGCGCGCCTCCTCCTGGCCGCCGGCCTCCTCCCCCTCTCCTTTATATACGGGGGCGGGGGGCACCCCAAAGGCACATCACTTGTTCTCTCAGCCGTGTGCGGTGCCCCCTGTTGGGGAACGCAGTATTTCAAAATTTTACCTACGATCACGCAAGACCTATCTATGTGATGCATAGCAACGAGCGGGAGAGTGTGTCCACGTACCCTCGTAGACCGAAAGCGGAAGCGTTAAGTAACGCGGTTGATGTAGTCGAACGTCTTCGCGATCCAACCGATCAAGTACGGAACGCACGGCACCTCCGCGATCTGCACATGTTCAGCTCGGTGACGTCCCTCGTACTCTTGATCCAGCTGAGGCCGAGGGAGAGTTTCGTCAGCACGACGGTGTGATGACGGTGATGATGAAGTTACTGACGCAGGGCTTCGCCTAAGCACTACAACAGTATGACCGAGGTGGAAATCTGTGGAGGGGGGCACCGCGCACGGCTAAGACAACTGTCAACTTGTGTGTCTATGGGGTGCCCCCCTCCCCCATATATAAAGGAGGGGAGGAGGAGAGGGCCGGCCCTCGTAGGGCGCGCCAAGGGGGGGAGTCCTACTCCCAGTAGGAGTAGGTTTCCCCCCTTCCTAGTTGGAGTAGGAGAAGAAGGAAGAGGGAGAGGGAGAGAAGGAAAGGGGGGCCGACCCCCACCCCCAATTCGGATTGGGCTTGGGGGGTGCGCCCTCCACCTGGCCACCTCCTCCTCTCTTCCACTAAGGCCCAATAAGGCCCATTGACTCCCCGGGGGGTTCCGCTAACCGACCGGTACTCCGGAAAATGCCTGAACTCATCCGGAGCCATTCCGGTGTCCAAACATAGCCTTCCAATATATCGATCTTTATGTCTCGACTATTTCGAGACTCCTCGTCATGTCCGTGATCACATCCGGGACTCCGAACGACCTTCGGACATCAAAACACATAAAATCATAATACCGATCGTCATCGAACGTTAAGCGTGCGGACCCTACGGGTTCGAGAAAAATGTAGACATGGCCGAGTCTCATCTCTGGTCAATAACCATTAGTGGAACCTGGATGCTCATATTGGTTCCCACATATTCTACGAAGATCTTTATCGGTCAAACCGCATAACAACATACGTTGTTCCCTTTGTCATCGGTATGCTACTTGCCCGAGATTCGATCGTCGGTATCTCAATACCTAGTTGAATCTCATTACCGGCAAGTCTCTTTACTCGTTCCGTAATGCATCATCCTGCAACTAACTCATTAGTCACATTGCTTGCAAGGCATATAGTGATGTGCATTACCGAGAGGGCCCAGAGATACCTCTCCGACAATCGGAGTGACAAATCCTAATCTCGATCTATGCCAACTCAACAAACACCATCAGAGACACCTGTAGAGCATCTTTATAATCACCCAGTTACGTTGTGACTTTGATAGCACACTAAGTGTTCCTCCGGTATTCGGGAGTTGCATAATCTCATAGTCATAGGAACTTGTATAAGTCATGAAGAAAGCAATAGCAACAAACTAAACAATCATCGTGCTAAGCTAACGGATGGGTCATGTCAATCACATCATTCTCTAATGGTGTGATCCCGTTAATCAAATGACAACTCATGTCTATGGCTAGGAAACTTAACCATCTTTGATTAACAAGCTAGTCAAGTGGAGGCATACTAGTGACACTCTGTTTGTCTATGTATTCACACATGTACTAAGTTTCCGGTTAATACAATTCTAGCATGAATAATAAACATTTATCATGATATAAGGAAATATAAATAATAACTTTATTATTGCCTCTAGGGCATATTTCCTTCAGTCTCCCACTTGCACTAGAGTCAATAATCTAGATTACCCAGTAATGATTCTAACACCCATGGAGTCTTGGTGCTGATCATGTTTTGCTCGTGAGAGAGGTTTAATCAACGGGTCTGCAACATTCAGATCCGTAAGTATCTTGAAAATCTCTATGTCTCCCTCCTTGACTTGATCATGGATGGAATTGAAGCGTCTTTTGATGTGCTTGGTTCTCTTGTGAAATCTGGATTCCTTTGCCAAGGCAATTGCACCAGTATTGTCACAAAAGATTTTCATTGGACCCGACGCACTAGGTATGACACCTAGATCGGATATGAACTCCTTCATCCAGATCATTTGCTGCTTCCGAAGCAGCTATGTACTCCGCTTCACACGTAGATCACGCCACGACGCTTTGTTTAGAACTGCACCAACTGACAGCTCCACCGTTCAATATAAATACGTATCCGGTTTGTGACTTAGAGTCATCCGGATCAGTGTCAAAGCTTGCATCGACGTAACCATTTACGACGAGCTCTTTGTCACCTCCATAAACGAGAAACATATCCTTAGTCCTTTTTAGGTATTTCAGGATGTTCTTGACCGTTGTCCAGTGATCCACTCCTGGATCACTTTGGTACCTCCCTGCTAAACTAATTGCAGGGCACACATCAGGTCTGGTACACAACATTGCATACATGATAGAACCTATGGCTAAGCATAGGGAATGACTTTCATTTTCTCTATATCTTCTGCAGTGGTCGGGCATTGAGTCTGACTCAACTTCACACCTTGTAAATCAGGCAAGAACCCTTTCTTTGCTTGATCCATTTTGAACTTCTTCAAAACTTTATCAAGGTATGTGCTTTGTGAAAGTCCAATTAAGCGTCTTGATCTTTCTCTATAGATCTTGATGCTCAATATATAAGAAGCTTCACCGAGGTCTTTCATTGAAAAACTCATGTTCAAGTATCCTTTTATGCTATCCAGAAATTCTATATCATTTCCAATCAACAATATGTCATACACATATAATATTGTTAATGCTACAGAGCTCCCACTCACTTTCTTGTAAATACAGGCTTCTCCAAAAGTCTGTATGAACCATATGCTTTGATCACACTATCAAAACGTTTATTCCAACTCCGAGATGCTTGCACCAGTCCATAAATGGATCGCTGGAGCTTGCACACTTTGTTAGCATCCTTTGGATGGATAAAACCTTCTGGTTTGCATCATATACAACTCTTCTTCCAGAAATCCATTCAGGAATGCAGTTTTCACATCCATTTGCCACATTCATAATCATAAAATGCGGCAATTGCTAACATGATTTGGACGGACTTAAGCATCGCTACGGGTGAGAAGGTCTCATCATAGTCAACTCCTTGAACTTGTCGAAAACCTTTCGCAACAAGTCGAGCTTTGCAGACAGTAACATTATCGTCAGCGTCAGTCTTCTTCTTGAAGATCCATTTATTCTCTATGGCTTGCCGATCATCGGGCAAGTCAACCAAAGTCCACACTTTGTTCTCATACATGGATCGCATCTCAGATTTCATGGCCTCAAGCCATTTCGCGGAATCTGGGCTCATCATTGCTTCCTCATAGTTCGTAGGTTTGTCATGGTCAAGTAACATGACCTCCAGAACAGGATTACCGTACCACTCTGGTGCGGATCTTACTCTGCTTGACCTACGAGGTTCGGTAGTAACTTGATATGAAGTTACATGATCATCATCATTAGCTTCCTCACTAATTGGTGTAGGAGTCACAGAAACTGATTTCTGTGATGAACTACTTTCCAATAAGGGAGCAGGTACAGTTACCTCATCAAGTTCTACTTTCCTCCCACTCACTTCTTTCGAGAGAAACTCCTTCTCTAGAAAGGATCCATTCTTAGCAACAAATATCTTGCCTTCGGATATGTGATAGAAGGTGTACCCAACAGTCTCTTTTGGGTATGCTATGAAGACACATTTCACCGATTTGGGTTCGAGCTTATCAGGTTGAAGCTTTTTCACATAAGCATCGCAGCCCCAAACTTTAAGAAACGACAACTTGGGTTTCTTGCCAAGCAACAGTTTATAAGGTGTCGTCTCAACGGATTTAGATGGTGCCCTATTTAACGTGAATGCAGTCATCTCTAAAGCATAACCCCAAAATGATAGCGGTAAATCAGTAAGAGACATCATAGATGGCACCATATCTAATAAAGTACGGTTACGACGTTCGGACACACCATTACGCTGTGGTGTTCCAGGTGGCGTGAGTTGCGAAACTATTCCGCATTGTTTCAAATGAAGACCAAACTCGTAACTCAAATATTCTCCTCCACGATCAGATCGCAAAAAACTTTATTTTCTTGTTACAATGATTTTCCACTTCACTCTAAAATTCGTTGAACTTTTCAAATGTTTCAGACTTATGTTTCATCAAGTAGATATACCCATATCTGCTTAAATCATCTGTGAAGGTCGGAAAATAACGATACCCGCCACGAGCCTCAATATTCATCGGACCGCATACATCAGTATGTATTATTTCCAACAAACCTGTTGCTCGCTCCATTGTTCCAAAGAACGGAGTTTTAGTCATCTTGCCCATGAGGCTTGGTTCGCAAGCACCAAGTGATTCATAATCAAGCGATTCCAAAAGTCCATCAGTATGGAGTTTCTTCATGCGCTTTACACCAATATGACCCAAACGGCAGTGCCACAAATAAGTTGCACTATCATTATCAACTCTGCATCTTTTGGCTTCAATATTATGAATATGTGTATCACTACTATCGAGATTCAATAAAAATAGACCACTCTTCAAGGGTGCATGACCATAAAAGATATTACTCATATAAATAGAACAACTATTATTCTTAGATTTAAATGAATAACTGTCTCGCATCAAACAAGATCCAGATATAATGTTCATGCTTAACACTGGCACCAAATAACAATTATTTAGGTCTAAAACTAATCCTGAAGGTAGATGTAGAGGTAGCGTGCCGACGGCGATCACATCGACTTTGGAACCATTTCCCACGTGCATGATCACCTCGTCCTTAGCCAATCTTCGCTTAATCCGTAACCCTGTTTCGAGTTGCAAATATTAGCAACATAAACAGTATCAAATACCCAGGCACTACTATGAGCATTAGTAATGTACACATCAATAACATGTATATCACATATACCTTTGTTCACTTTGCCATCCTTCTTATCCGCCAAATACTTGGGGCAGTGTGACACCCCAAAATTTTGGCCTTGTTTTATCTATTAAAATGTTGCCAAGAAATAAAACTTTTCCATTTTTGTCAAGTTTTACCTTTTGTGATTTTGGATTTTTGCCTCTAGTGGGAAAAAACCTTCAAAAGTATTATTGGACTTGAATACTCTCTTTTATAAAACAATTCCTCATCAGTGGATTTAAATTTTGCAAGATTTATTTTTCCTCAAAGCTTTATTCCTTTAAAATGATTTCTTTTGCATTTGGAGCCTGCTTTGCACTGCAACCTTTTGACAAATGCATTCAAAATTTCCACCAAAATTTGGGGGTGTCATGTGATGTTTCCACATCACTTTTATGCAAAAATACCTTTTGGCCATTGGAGATTTTGAGCTCTACACCAACTTTTCCAATCTGGTCCAGTGGGCACTTTTGCACTACAACCCATTTAAATGTTTCTCTAAAAATTCTTCCAAGTGTTTGGAGATGTCAGTGGATGCATACAATTCATCTTCAAGCAAAAACCCAGTGTTGTTCTTTGAAAAATTTGAGTGGATCAACCTCTTTTGCATTCTGGTCCAATTTGGTGATTTGTACTGCAACCATAATTTTCCTTGCTCTAGTAACCCTGAGCTTTTTCCTACTTGTAGCCCTCCCTTCAAAACCCTTAAGTCCAGGAGAGTGGACTCATTAGAGGTTTTTAAGTGCATGCTTTAAACCCTTTTTCTTTCTGTCCAAAACTGGAGTTTTGCAAAACTTGCACTAACAAGTTTCTGGTTTTGCCAAAGTGATCTTACCACCATCTCCTGCATCTAAAGAGACCCTGATCTGGAGATTGTGGCCTCTCCAAGAGTTGCCTAAGTGCACTTGGCATTATGTCGAACACCTGGTGTGCACAGTCTGTTTTGGCATGAGTTCCTTGTTTGCACTGTGGACTTACTCCAAGGACCCAACAACCTTGTCCACTAAGCTCCTAGCCACCCCTACCCTTGTTCTGTTCTTTGCCAGCCTCACCCAAGCTCTCTGGAGCGCGCTGGCATTTCGTCGAACACCGGTCGTGCGTGCTCTGGGCGCGCCCAGAGCGCACGTTTTGCACGCGCGCGCACTGAGCCGACACGCCGCACTGCCGCACTCGACGCGACCCGTCCCTGGCCCCTACTGCATGGCTGAACCGCGCACTAGCCTGCTCCCTGCTCCAGGGCATCTCTGGCGCCCTGCTGCGCCGCTGGCCGCGCCCTTGGCGGCACGCCGGCGTCGGCAGTGGCCTCTGCCATGTTCGGCACCGCCCAAACCATGCCAGCGCGCCAGCTGCCCCTGGGAATAGCTCGTGCTTATCCTCATGCTCGTCGGAACGCGTTCGTCGCCGCCACGATGCCCTGCAACTACAGCAACGGCGACTCGTCGTCGATCCTATCCACTGCCGCGGAGCCAGTCTCGTCACGCTATATAAGGGAACCCCGAGCCCCTCCGAGCACTCAGGCGACATCAGACCCTCCCCGTAGAGCTCCCCCAGCAGTAGATTGACCGGAGAGGACCGCCCTCTCCAACTCCGGCCAGTTCGGCCGCCGCTAAGCTCCGGTACGATTCGTCGCAACCAGCCACCCTTTCGCCCAACCAACACCACCAGTAGCTCCCTCTGGTCCTTGCGGAGCTGCCCAGCTACCCAACTTCGATCGGAGACCAACGGAGCACAAAAAGCACTTCGCCACCGTAGCCTCTCTCCGCCGCGGAGCTCGCCGCCGGTGACTCCTTCCACCTCCGTCGACCCAACAACCACCTAGGGGACCGCCTCGGTCTAGCCGTTCCATCCCCGCCCTTGGATGCCCGTGAGGTGCTGCCGTTCGTCGACGGCGATCGCCGGAGCCTCGCTCCCGTCGGGCAGAAGAGAGGAGAAGGAGGGAAGAACGGTCAAACCTGACCAGTGGGCCCTCTGGACCCACTGTCAGTGACCCGCGCGGCCGTTCTCTCTCTGTTTAAGTGAAGGCGCAAACTCCCGAGTGCGTCTCCTCGACTGCGAAAGCGTATTTTCTTCTGAATCATTTTCTTTTCTGGTTTTATTTAAAAACAGAGTTTGACCAGACTTTGACCAGCTATAACTTTTAAAATAAAACTCCAAACGAGTTGATTCTTTTTCCTACCTCTCTCAAATTTCATCTAGTTTATTTTAAGATTTATTTCAAAAATATTGGAGACAACTTTTGGTAATGTGTTTGAAATATTTGTTATTTGTATATTTTGCAAAATAGGATTTTGGAGAAAAGGGAAAGCTTCCAAAAAATGCATCCTTTGCATACTCTTGAAGGCAAGCATTTCTGAACTCAGGCATAATATTTTGTTGTGGTGTTCTGATTCGATCACAACACCTTTTGACTTGGAGTATGTGATAGCTTTATGTATCGATATAGTCTCGTGCATGAGTACACTTTGGAGTTGTTTTGTGGTCAGCAATGGATACACTAATGATTTGGATCATCCTCGTGAGCTTCTCATGCATACCGGTAGGAAGCCGGGAAAGTCGTGGTCTTGGGTAGACACGAGCTTGTCCCTAGTCCCTCGTCGAGACGAGTATGCCCGGTATGGCATGGTGAGGCCCGAGGAGTGGTGATTTATTTCACTAGTGGTAATATTGTTGGAGGATACTTGGACCACCGGAGTCGGTCGTAGATAGAGTCTTGATCAGTAGCTTCCTTATTTGTTGGTACCACCACTTGTCCCTGCAGTGGACAGGGTATGGTTCAGTAGGTTGTCAACCCCTTTCCAAAGCACACACCGTACAGAGAGGCCATGGTGGAAGATACCGGGTGCATCCGGTAGGCAGGCCACCTGGTCCGGAGGCATGGGTGTTTCCGGTTGGGACCGAGAGGGGGGGCACCCCCTTAGAGCGCACGAATAGAAATTTGATCCCATGCTACGTCGAGGTTGTAGCCTCCCCACTTAGAGTTTTGCTTGGCAGGTGTCGTGGGTGATTCCAGACACCGGCGAGTTAAGCTGGTGTGTGCAGGTCAGGCATGTTTTCAATTAAAAGACCGTAGACGGAATTAGTCCCGAGGTACTAAGTAAACCCGTTACTCGTGGAAAATGGTACTCCCTCTGTAGAGGATATATCCTGTTGGATAGTCATGTTCTTGAGTAAAGACCACAGTCTGAGTTGAAACTAGTAACGGTATTCGGATGGAGAACGGTTTAACTAGAACTCGGTGACGGTTTTCGGATGGAGAACGAATTAGCTAGAGCTCAGTAACGGTATTCGGATGGAGGTACGGTTTGACTAGACTATATTATCGGTTTTCGGATGGAGAAACGACTGAACTAAATATTGTTTAAGATTATGGCACATATGGATTATGATTTTATTATTATTTTGGACTAACCCTTTTATATTACGTATATTATTGAGTATCCCTGGGATGGTTCTACCTCCTGGATATTCACTGTGATTATTCTTTTATAAGCCCTTTCTATGGTGTCGCTCAGACGCCCGACTGCGGCATTATTATTCTTGCAATTTCCTCTCGAGGAGTCATTCAAACCCTCGTTTGGCACCAGTATTACTATTCTTGCAGTTTCCTCTCGAGGAGTCATTCAGACCCTCGCTTGGCACCCGGTACTTTATATTCGTTTATTTTCACCCTCATGTGTGCATCTTGGTTTTTCGTACTTTCGTGACAGACGAGTGATCACATAGTAATCCGGAGCTTGTATGTTATATTATACCCGTGTTCTTAATGTTTGCGAGTACATTCAAACGTACTCACTGGCTTGTCCCTGGCTATTGTCTTGGCCAGATTCCTTGCTGGGAGATAAGCATCGCGGTGATAACCTCGGAACCTACGCGTTGACATTTGCAGCCTCGCGAAGATAGGAGTTATCCTGGTCAACTGTTCTTATGGGAAATGGAGTCCCATAGACGCAGATGTATCCAACCGCTTCCGCCCTCTACCATTAGAAACCAAGTGTTGTACTACTAGGCCTCAATGGTCTTGTACTACATATTTTTGTACTTGCTTGGATTTTCTTGTATCAAGTTGGTACCTCATCAGCTAACAGTAATCCTGGGGCTGGTGAGCACACAGGCCATTTTTTTTTGGGAATTTATATCCCGAAAACCCGGTCGTGACAGGCAGTTCCGCTTCTAGTGACCAGTCCCTTTGTAGTAGAAGCACTCAGTCTCAGGCTTGGGTCCAAACTTGGGCTTCTTCACTTGAGCAGCAACTTGCTTGCCGTTCTTCTTGAAGTTCCCCTTCTTCCCTTTACCCTTTTTCTTGAAACCGGTAGTTTTGTTGACCATCAACACTTGATGCTCCTTCTTGATTTCTACCTCCGCAGCCTTTAGCAACGCGAAGAGCTCGGGAATTGTCTTATCCATCCCTTGCATATTATAGTTCATCATGAAGCTTTTGTAGCTTGGTGGTAGTGATTGAAGAACTCTGTCAATGACACTATCAACTGGAAGATTAACTCCCAGCTGAGTCAAGTGATTATGATACCCAAACATTTTGAGTATATGTTCACTGACAGAACTATTCTCCTCCATTTTACAGCTGTAGAACTTATTCGAGACTTCAATCTCTCAATCTGGGAATTTTCTTGAAATATTAACTTCAACTCCTGGAACATCTCATATGCTCCATGACGTTCAAAACATCGTTGAAGTCCCGGTTCTAAGCCGTAAAGCATGGCACACTGAACTATCGAGTAGTCATCAGCTTTGCTCTACCAGGCGTTCGCAACGTCCGGCGTTGCTCCTGCAGCGGGTCTTGCACCTAGCGGTGCTTCCAGGACATAATTCTTCTGTGAAACAATGAGGATAATCCTCAAGTTACGGACCCAGTCCGTGTAGTTGCCACCATCATATTTCAACTTAGCTTTCTCTAGGAACGCATTAAAATTCAAAGGAACAGTAGCACGGGCCATTGATCTACAACAACATAGACATGCAAAATACTATCAGGTACTAAGTTCATGATAAATTAAAGTTCAATTAATCATATTACTTAAGAACTCCCACTTAGATAGACATCCCTCTAATCATCTAAGTGATGACGTGATCCAAATCAACTAAACCATGTCCGATCATCACGTGAGATGGAGTAGTTTTCAATGGTGAACATCACTATGTTGATCATATCTACTATATGATTCATGCTCGACCTTTCGGTCTCAGTGTTCTGAGGCCATATCTGCATATGCTACGCTCGTCAATTTTAACCCGAGTATTCTGCACGTGCAAAACTTGTTGGGGAACGTAGTAATTTCAAAAAAATTACTACACACACGCAAGATCATGGTGATGCATAGCAACAAGAGGGGAGAGTGTCGTCCACGTACCCTCGTAGACCATAAGCGGAAGTGTTATGACAACGCGGTTGATGTAGTCATACGTCTTCACGATCGACCGTTCCTAGTACTGAACGTACGGCACCTCCGCGATCTGCACACGTTCAGCTCGGCGACGTCCCACGAACTCACGATCCAGTAGAGCTTCGAGGGAGAGCTTCATCAGCACGACGGCGTGATGACGGTGATGATGAAGTTACCGGCGCATGGCTTCGCCTAAGAACTGCAACGATATGACCGAGGTGGAATATGGTGGAGGGGGGCACCGCACACGGCTTGGAACAATCAATTTTGTGTGTCCTAGGGTGCCCCCCCCCCCCGCCCCCGTATATAAAGGAGCAAGGGGGGAGGCCGGCCGACCTTGGTGCACCCCAAGGAGAGGAGGAATCCTCCTCCTAGTAGGAGTAGGATTCATCCTTTCCTAGTCCTACTAGGAAGGGGGAAGGAAGGAGAGGGAGAGGGAGAGGGAGAGGGAAAGAGGGGCCGCGCCCCCTCCCCTAGTCCAATTCGTACTCCCCATGGGAGGGGGCGCGCCACCTCCTGGGCTGCTGCCCTCTCTCTCCCCTAAGGCCCACTAAGGCCCAATACTTCCCCGTGGGGTTCCGGTAACCCCTCCGGCACTCCGGTTTTCTCCGAAACCACCCGGAACACTTCCGGTGTCTGAATATAGCCGTCCAATATATCAATCTTTATGTCTTGACCATTTTGAGACTCCTCGTCATGTCCGTGATCACATCCGGGACTCCGAACTATCTTCGGTACATCAAAGCACATAAACTCATAATACCAGTCGTCACCGAACGTTAAGCGTGCGGACCCGACGGGTTCGAGAACTATGTAGACATGACCGAGACTCATCTCTGGTCAATAACCAATAGCGGAACCTGGATGCTCATATTGGTTCCTACATATTCTACGAAGATCTTTATCGGTCAAACCGCATAACAACATACGTTGTTCCCTTTGTCATCGGTATGTTACTTGCCCGAGATTCGATCGTCAGTATCTCAATACCTAGTTCAATCTCGTTACCGGCAAGTCTATTTACTCGTTCTGTAATGCATCATCCCGCAACTAACTCATTAGTTGCATTGCTTGCAAGGCTTATAGTGATGTGCATTACCGAGAGGGCCCAGAGATACCTCTCCGACAATCGGAATGACAAATCCTAATCTCGATTCATGCCAACTCAACAAATACCATCGGAGACACCTGTAGAGCACCTTTATAATCACTCAGTTACGTTGTGACGTTTGGTAGCACACAAAGTGTTCCTCCGGTATTCGGGAGTTGCATAATCTCATAGTCATAGGAACATGTATAAGTCATGAAGAAAGCAATAGCAATATACTAAACGATCAAATGCTAAGCTAACGGAATGGGTCAAGTCAGACACATTATTCTCTAATGATGTGATCCTGTTAATCTAATGACAACTCATGTCTATGGCTAGGAAACTTAACCATCTTTGATTCAACGAGCTAGTCAAGTAGAGGCACACTAGTGACACTCTGTTTGTCTATGTATTCACACATGCACTAAGTTTCCGGTTAATACAATTCTAGCATGAATAATAAACATTTATCATGATATAAGGAAATATAAATAACAACTTTATTATTGCCTCTAGGGCATATTTCCTTCAAAACTGGCTTGCACCCGTTGTATGTGAACATAGAGCTTATCACACCCGATCATCACGTGGTGTCTCGGCATGACGAACTGTACCAACGGTGCATACTCAGGGAGAACACTTGTACCTTGAAATTTAGTGAGAGATCATCTTATAATGCTACCGCCGAACTAAGCAAAATAAGATGCATAAAGGATAAACATCACAGGCAATGAATATAAGTGATATGATATGGCCATCATCATCTTGTGCCTTTAATCTCCATCTCCAAAGCACCATCATGATCGCCATCGTCACCGGCTTGACACCTTGATCTCTATCGAAGCATCGTTGTCGTCTCGCCAGCTATTGCTATCACGACTATCGCTACCGCTTAGTGATAAAGTAAAGCAATTACATGGCGATTGCATTGCATACAATAAAGCGACAACCATATGGCTCCTGCCAGTTGCCGATAACTCTGTTACAAAACATGATCATCTCATACAACAATTTATATCATCACGTCTTGACCATATCACATGACAACATGCCCTACAAAAACAAGTTAGACGTCCTCCACTTTGTTGTTGCAAGTTTTACGTGGCTGCTACGGGCTTAGCAAGAACCGTTCTTACCTATGCATCAAAACCACAACGATTTTTCTTCAAGTGTGCTGTTTTAACCCTCAACAAGGACTGGGCGTAGTCATTCTCGATTCAACTAAAGTTGGAGAAACAGACACCCACAAGCCACCTGTGTGCGAAGCACGTCGGTAAAACCAGTCTCGCGTAAGCGTGCGCATAATGTCGGTCTGAGCCGCTTCATCCAACAATACCGCCGAATCAAAGTATGACATGCCGGTAAGCAGTATGACTATTATCGCCCACAACTCTTTGTTTCTACTCGTGCATATAACATCTACGCATAGACCTGGCTCGGATGCCACTGTTGGGGAACGCAGTATTTCAAAATTTTACCTACGATCACGCAAGATCTATCTATGTGATGCATAGCAACGAGCGGGAGAGTGTGTCCACGTACCCTCGTAGACCGAAAGTGGAAGCGTTAAGTAATGCGGTTGATGTAGTCGAACGTCTTCGCAATCCAACCGATCAAGTACCGAATGCACGGCACCTCCGCGATCTGCACACGTTCAGCTTGGTGACGTTCCTCGTACTCTTGATCCAGCTGAGGCCGAGGGAGAGATTCGTCAGCACGACGGCATGATGACGGTGATGATGAAGTTACCGACGCAGGGCTTCGCCTAAGCACTACAACGATATGACCGAGGTGGAAATCTGTGGAGGGGGGCACCGCACACGGCTAAGACAACTGTCAACTTGTGTGTCTATGGGGTGCCCCCTCCCCCGTATATAAAGGAGGGGAGGAGGATAGGGTCGTCCCTCATAGGGCGCGCCCAAGGGGGGTAGTCCTACTCCCAGTAGGAGTAAGTTTCCCCCTTCCTAGTTGGAGTAGGAGAAGAAGGAAGAGGGAGAGGGAGAGAAGGAAAGGGGGCCGGCCCCCACCCCAATTCGGATTGGGCTTGGGGGGGCGCCCTCCACCTGGCCACCTCCTCCTCTCTTCCACTAAGGCCCAATAAGGCCCATTGACTCCCCGGGGGGTTCCGGTAACCTCCCGGTACTCCGGAAAATGCCCGAACCCATCCGGAACCATTCCGGTGTCCAAACATAGCCTTCCAATATATCGATCTTGTCTCGACCATTTTGAGACTCCTCATCATGTCTGTGATCACATCCGGGACTCCGAACAACCTTCGATACATCAAAACACATAATCTCATAATACCGATCGTCATCGAACGTTAAGTGTGCGGACCCTATGGGTTCGAGAACTATGTAGACATGACCGAGACTCATCTCCGGTCAATAACCAATAGCGGAACCTGGATGCTCATATTGGTTCCCACATATTCTACGAAGATCTTTATCGGTCAAACCGCATAACAACATACATTGTTCCCTTTATCATCGGTATGCTACTTGCCCGAGATTCGATCGTCGGCATCTCAATACCTAGTTCAATCTCGTTACCGGCATGTCTCTTTACTCGTTCTGTAATGCATCATCCTGCAACTAAATCGTTAGTCACATTGCTTGCAAGGCATATAGTGATGTGCATTACCGAGAGGGCCCAGAGATACCTCTCCGACAATCGGAGTGACAAATCCTAATCTCGATCTATGCCAACTCAACAAACACCATCAGAGACACCTGTAGAGCATCTTTATAATCACCCAGTTACGTTGTGACGTTTGATAGCACACTAAGTGTTCCTCCAGTATTCGGGAGTTGCATAATCTCATAGTCATAGGAACATGTATAAGTCATGAAGAAAGCAATAGCAACAAACTAAACGATCATCGTGCTAAGCTAACGGATGGGTCATGTCAATCACATCATTCTCTAATGATGTGATCCCGTTAATCAAATGACAACTCATGTCTATGGCTAGGAAACTTAACCATCTTTGATTAACAAGCTAGTCAAGTAGAGGCATACTAGTGACACTCTGTTTGTCTATGTATTTACACATGTACTAAGTTTCCGGTTAATACAATTCTAGCATGAATAATAAACATTTATCATGATATAAGGAAATATAAATAACAACTTTATTATTGCCTCTAGGGCATATTTCCTTCACCCCCTCCACAGTTTACTACTCCGGTCATAGCGTCGTAGTGCTTAGGCGAAGCCCTGCGCAGATCACATCACTGACACCGTCATCACGCTGTCATGCTGACGGAACTCTCCCTCGACCCTCTACTGGATCAAGAGTTCGAGGGACGTCATCGAGCTGAACGTGTGCTGAACACGGAGGTGACGTACGTTTGGTACTTGGATCGTGAAGACGTTCAACTACATCAACCGCGTTAACATAACGCTTCCGCTTTCGGTCTACGAGGGTACGTGGACACACTCTCCCCCTCTAGTTTATATGCTTCTCCTAGATAGATCTTGCGTGATCATCGGAATTTTTTTGAAATTGCATGCTACGTTCCCCAACATAAAAGTCACGGATCTACACTTCCACCAAGAGAAATTTGACTCCCCCACTAATCCCTTGCGGATTTTGTTAATCTTGGGTGTTTGAGCACTCTAGACGGTTGAGGTCACCTCGAAGCCACATTCCATTGTGGTGACGCTCCATGGTGTTGTTGGGAGCCTCCAATCAAGCTGTGGAGATTGCCCCAACCTTGTTTGTAAAGGTTCGGTTGCCACCTTCAAGGGCACGACTAGTGGAATCACGGCGTCTTGCATTGTGTGAGGGCGTGAGGAGAATACGGTGGCCCTAGTGGCTTCTTTGGGAGCATTGTGCCTCCACACCGCTCCAATGAAGACGTACTTCCCTTCAAAGGGAAGGAACTTCGGTAACACATCCTCGTCTCCACCGGCTCTTGTGGTTATCTCTTACCTTTACTTTGTGCAAGCTATGTTGTGTTGTATCCTTTGCTTGCACTTGTTGTCGTCATTGCTAGCATCATATAGATTGCTCACCTATTTGCAAATCTAGACAACCTATTTGTTGCTCTACCTAATTTGTGAAGAAAAGCTAAAAAAATTAGTTGCCTTTTCACCCCCCCTCTAGTCAACCATATCGATCCTTTCAAAGCGGTACTACCGCTGCCGAGAGCGGTACTACCACTGCCTCAGGATAGGTTATCAGATGAAGAGAGGATGAACTCCAAAGGTGCGGGAATGGAAGTGGGTGAAAATGAAGATGTGTATGTGATGATTCCACCCGAACCTTTCTGATGCAGACCCCCTCTTGATAGTACGATTTTCCTACAACTCGAGTCCACTGTGAAAAAACCCAGGAAAAATAACCGTCTTCACTCTATAACTCTGAGGGGCTCGAATCGTCTTGTGCCATAAAATATCGAAAATGCTCAATGCACACAATTAGTCCGCAAATCAATTGTCATCAATCACCAAAACAAGTAAGGGAGAAATATGCCCTAACAATAAGGATATAAATCACACATAATAAATCTCATAAAAGACTCAATTAATGAATAACCTGATCATAAACCCACAATTCATCGGATCCCAACAAACTTACTGCAAAGGTTACATGAAATAGATGTTCGAAGAGATCATTTTATTTAAGATCAAAGAGCCGCGCGTGCGCGCGCGAGAGAGAGAGAGAGAGAGAGAGAGAGAGAGAGAGAGAGAGAGAGAGAGAGAGAGGGGGGGAGGGAGGGAGGGAGCCATCTAGCTACTGCTATGGACCCGTAGGTCCTGTGGGAACTACTCACACATCATCATGGAGGCAACAAGGTTGATGAAGATGGCCTCCGTGAGCGATCCCCCCTCCGTCAGAGTACTAACGGAGGCCTCCAGATGGGATCACGGAAGAACGGAGGCTTGCGACAGCGATAAAATTGTTTCGGGTCTCGCTCTAGGGGTTTCTGGAATTTAGCGAGTTTATAGCGCTGGAATTAGGGAAAGCAGATGTCTATGGGACCCACTAGCTCAGGCGGGACCCCCCTAGGGGCACATGTGAGCTTGTGGCTCACCTGCAGGTCTTCTGGCCCTCCCACGAAGCTTCTAGGGTCTTTGTTGGTCCATAAAAATCACCGCCAAATTTCATCGTGTTTGGACTTCGTTTGGTATGGTTTTTCTACGAAATAAAGAAATAGGAAAAAATACAAACTGGCACTGAGTTAATATGTTAGTTCCCCAAAATGTTATAAAATGGCCTATAAACCAAACAAGATTGGTAATATAATAGCATTAAACAATAAGAAATTATAGATACGTTGGAGACGTATCCGAAATCACCGAAAATTCTTGCCCTCAATTCTATCAAGATTTTGTACGTCACAGAAGGCCCAAAGAACATCTTGCAGGTGTGCTATCACCCCCTCCCCCCCCCCCCCCGACGAAAAATCAATTTTTTGTCATAAGTTTTTTTTTGCATGGAAGTGTCACTTTTATGTCAGTTTTTTTCTCCAGCCCAAAATGGTATGGATGTGTCTTTTTCTTGTAGTTTGCGAAGCAATGAAGATGCAGGCCATGAATCAGCAAAGATGCGAGCTGCGAGGACCACAAGTTGTGGAGTCATGAGGGCGCAAGCTGTGAAATCGCGAAGATGCAGGCCGTGGAGCCACAAAGATGCTGTCGCGAAGGCGCATGTTGTGAAGTTGTGAAGCCGCAAAGTCGCGTAATCAAAAGTTGTAGGCCGCGAAGCCTTGAGGTCTTGATACCCTGAGATTAGAAGGTCCAAGGCCCCGAAGATACACTCCTAAAGCAGCCCTGTTGCCGAGCTCAAAGATTTTCGAAGCCAGGCTACCAGAGACTGGATTGCATCTATCGCTGATATGAAAGGAGACGCCTGGATTTTTGTTCTCGAAGAAGCAAGACTCCGGAACTCCAAACAAGCTTGGGGGTTACTGATGTTACAGTCTACCAGGGGTGGCCCACCGACCAGGAAGCCCGACACTGGGCCGACCTCAAGGCCCTGGTGGCCGGACGACAGCTCTATCCTAGCATGTAGTGCCCATCTCGGAGGTGAAGCATCTTGGCGTGAAAGCCAAGATGCCCCCGATGGTAGGTTGGTTAGGATTTTTGTAAACCCTAGCCCTCATCCTATATAATACGAGACTGGGGTAGCTCGAGGTGTCTGTTCGATCATAGACACACCTCTGTAGTCATCATCATCCTCCGCATGTAACCCTCTCGCATGTGGTGCTTCCACATCAATCTAAAACAAAAAGCATGAGTAGGGTATTACCCCAACCATCAATGGCCGAACCTAGGTAAACTCCCATGCGAACTCCCCTCTGGTACATCCGGCTACGCTCGCCATCTACGAGGGCATTGTCGATTGTCCGCACCGTCACTTTTACACTCAGTCAAGGTGAAAAAGAAAAAGGAATCTCACCTTGCTCCCCTCCTTTGAAGCTTGTACATTCCCTCCTCTTTATTTTCCCCCAAAACCAGTTGTGCGTCTGCTGATTTTTCATCCTGATAGAGCTTCCATGGCACGTTCGGCGATTTTTGGGGATAGATCCCTTGGGTTCTTTCGTGGGGAAGAAGATGGGAGTGTGGGGCAGTTGAGGAGGCGGCGGGAGGCACGTGACCGTTGGACGGAAGGCTGAGGACAACAAGCGATATGACCAGGGCGTGTCAGCCAGGTTCACGTTGTGAACGTGTGCTACCCTTTTTGCTCGTTGGGGTAGGGTGCGAGGGGGACCAGGTGGGATTGGGCGGCAAGACTTTCCTAATCGGACATGAGGGGGGGGGGGTGTCTTTCCAAAAGGGGTAAGCTGCCAGGGAGCGCCAGTGGTCAAGCGTTTGCCAGCTAGACACGTGGTTTTATTTGTAACGAAAGCAGAAGAATCAGTCCCTCGTTATTGCACGCTTCCCTAACACAAACAACATATGCAAGGATCCTGGCACCTAATTGTTCACATAGTCACACTAAAATGGTAACCCCACTCAAGGGAACTTCCTGATAACGTGAGCCCCCCATGCAAAAGGCATGGACTTTTGCATGGAGTTGGATGTGCTCCGGACTGCAGACATTCTGCCACAAGCACGCATACTCACATGGAACGTGCTTTCGGGATAAACCAGTTGGCCGGCGGCTAGCCTGCCCTTTTCCAGCAAGGACACCTTTTTAAAGCAGGACTTTGGGAGCACGCAGCGCAGCTCCACGCTGTTGCTACTTGCTACGCGTCGTGGTTAAAAAAGTTTCAGAAAATGAACTACCGGTGCCCTCTCAAAAGACGAACCGGATGACCTTTGAGCAAATGGGCTAAAGTTTATTTGAACAAAGCTTTTCTTCTTAATTAATTACTACAAGAAGGTAATGCAAGAAGATTTCTTTCCAAAGAAAATTTCAAAAGGATGGGCTGAGATGTCAGTTGCAACTGCGTCTAAAAGCGAAAGCAGCAAAATCTCATAAATACAGGTGCAAAGCTCCTTTGTTAATAGTAGTACTACAAAAGTGCAAGCACGTATCTTTCTTTCGAAGATGTCAACTAAAATTGCTTCTGGGCAAAGCTAATGCAACAAATGCAAGCAAAATGTGCAATAATCGTTTACGCTCCTGTTGTTGGAAGTACACCTCAATATCTAGCCAAGACGAAACTCGGGACAAAGAATGGTTTATGGGCATGCACTTTGGTCTTTTTTCTTTTTTTGCTGTCAAACATACTCGACACTGAATATTTACATTCTTTCAAGTGACACAAAATGCATCACCAAAAAAGAGAGTTGGATGGCAGCCGCCAAAATGGAGCAAGACGCAATGGTCTCAGCGCCATTGTTGCTTCTATTAACTGCGCACTGTGCAACTGAATTGATTGACTTTGTTCCTGCACTGCACCCACTTAATGGGTCAATTTAGACGACGACTCGCCACCGTCCTCTGCATATGTCGCCGGCGGTGACGGCGATGCCGACATGCTCGCATCTGTGCGCTCCAACACGCCAACGCACGTCGTCGTCGACTGACGGCCGAACCTCATCGGAGACGGCGATTTGGAGCGAACCACCACAACCTCCAGCATCTGGGGCGACTGTGATAGTGAGCACCGTTCGTCCACCATACCATGCGTCAGTGGCGTCCGCGACGGAGATCTTGACAGGGTATAATCGCGCGCCGTTGGTGCCGGAGACGGCGACCTGGACATGATCCTCTCCTTCGGTTCGCTCGTCGATCCGCCGATCCTCAACGGCGATCGCGCCAAGATGTCCGCCAGGATCCTCGAGGCCGTAGGCCGCTCCGGTGAGACGCCGCACCGACGCAACTGCGGCAGCGGCGGCGACAGGGCCGCCTCGCCCGGCCGCGCGCTCTCCGGCTCCGCGCGGCACACCGGGCAAGACGAGTGCGCGCGCAACCAGGTGTCGATGCAGCTGCCGTGGAAGAAGTGCCTGCACGCCGGCAGCACGCGCACCACGTCGCCGTCCTCCAGCTCCTGCAGGCACACCACGCACTCCACCGGCGTGGCCCTCCCCTTGCTGCCGCTCCTCCTCTTACCGCCGCCGCTCGTGCAGCCGCCCCAGCTGCCCTGGGGCGACGGCGTCGGCGTCGCTCGCGCTCTGTAGGTGAAGGTGGGGAGCGCGGCGATGTCCTCCAAGCTCAGCCCGGGGTGGAATGCTGGAGGCGGGCCATGGCCGGTGCCGTTGAGCTCGCGCCACTCCGACAGGAGCGACCGACCGTAGCGGACGGCCAAGTACAGCACGACGCCGACGAGGACAGCGATGATGATGTACAGCAGCGTCAGGTTGGAGCTGGTCGTGCCGGGCGCGTCCGCAGCAACGTCGTCAAAAGTGTCAGGCGATGCCGCCGGGGACGACATGGCTGCGGCCAAAAACCTCTGACCCCGACCGCTTTGAGTAGAGAGATTTCTAGGACAGGGATGTTGTGAATCAATCAACGAATCATTGGAGGTGTGGTCGTCGACGTGGGGGTTGTAGGAAGGAAACTGGCATGAATACGAATGTGCGTCGCACTCATGCGTACTTCATATACTAATAGATTTCAGTTGGGTCGCTAGCTGGATTGTGATTGAGGCTGCTAAATAATTTTAGACTTAGCTGCTGGTGGTGTCACAGCCGCTCCTTCGTTTCTTGTATTTTTTGTTTTGGGAAACGGCGTGAACATTGTGGATCCCTTTCTTTCTTCTGTTCTAGTGAAAATCGTGTTAGCTATGTTCGCCATTTTTATTGATGGTGCCAAAATGGTGATGTGGTGAGGGCTTATCCATAGTACAATACCCCTATGAGGGCTTATCCATTGTGAATCCTCTTGTTGATGAGGGCCTATCCATAGTACATTACTCCGATGACACAATCCTTTTCGAAAAACTTGATCCAGAGAAGGTTCAACACGATAAGTTGTACTCCTACATTTGAGCAACTCTTCGGTCTAAAACGGAACTTCATTAAGAGTGAGTAATTTTGTTTCGCAGGCACAAGATGTAGAGCGATGCACCGAGTTTTTCGGCTGCGAAATACGACAACTCTCTCTTTGGTACATGAGTCTTCTGGTTGATTATTTTTCCTTTTTTTGAGGGGCTTCTGGTTGATTGTTGTAAGAATGGAAGGTGTAGAATACCGATCGAAAAAAGGGTCAAATTAAAAAATAGAAAACTTCTATAAAAGAACCTTAAAAAAAACAATTGAGTAGTTGAAAGGGCAAGCATCTATCCACAGGCAATAGGCTTGACCTTGATGAGAAAGGGGACATCAGAGATGGCGTAGAGAGGAGGTGCCGACCAACGCCGTGGAGGGGAGAGGAGGATGTGGTGACACCGTCGAAGGGAGGAAGGCGGCAAGGACAGAAGTGGATGGCTCCGATAGTGGCGTGAAAAGGAGGAGTGTCGATGCCGTGGAGGAAGGAGGAGGGGCCAACTGACATCGTGGAGGGGATAGGAGGGGTCGGGCGACGGCGTGGAGCGAAGAGGAGGTGCCATTCCTGTGAATGAAGGTGATAGCAACATTCTTGTATTGTGCATGAATATCGTAAGCGCATCAAGTAGATCTTAATTTGTAACAGGTTATTAGTTGAATCATCGCTCTCTATATATACATCACCAAATTACCTTTTTCTATCAACTTACATTGCAAGTGAAAGTGGATTCAAGTATTACCCGATTGCGTTCGTGCTATCTTTTTTATAAATGTGATATTTAACATGCATTATGTTTATATATAACTCCAGCAAAATATTTTAAAAAGTCTGTGACAACGCACGGGCATTCTACTAATATGATCAGGAGTGGAGGCAGGCTAGCAATGGGCTCCGGGCCTACTTCATCGCTATAGTGTGAAACAGTGCAAAAAAAGGCTACAGTCAACGAAGGAATAAATCATCACGCCCTAGGTCCAGTCTCCCCGGCCTGGGTCCTGTCTTACTTCCGAATCTCATATGGGTACTTAGAGCATCTACAACGCACCCACATACCCCCCCTCCCCCCCCCCCCCAAATGCCCGGATGGGTTGCCTCAGTGCCCGGATGACAAACGCCACCCAACCGGGCTCCCCACAACCGGCCCAAATGCCCGGGCTGAGCAGTAATCCCCATATCCAGCCCAAATCTGGGCGGATATGGGGACACCCGGACGCGCCCACCGCATCAGATTGACCGTTAGGGCCCGCGTCAACTCGCCCATATCCGTCCTCCCCTCCTTGCCACTAAAGGTCACCGCCACCGGGCTTAAAAATAAAGTAGGGCCATCAATGTACCACTTCAGAGTCGAACAAAGAAGTCGAAAATGGTTAAGCTTAAAAAAATAGGCCCATCAATGTTCGTTTTCTGAGGGATTGGATTGTCACTATGAATTCTCTGTTCATAGTGACATAGAAGATTTATACTGACCGCCCACAACCTTCAAAAAGGATATGTTGATGACTGAAGTTTACCGCCTTTGGACGATGCGGCTATTTAAGCCAGTCTCGTCGCTCTTCGCGCGGCGAGGTGAGACTAAACCCCCAATCCCGCCGGCCCAACACGGATGTTACATCTACATTGAAAATCTGAAGTACGGAAATTATTTGATGTTTATAACAACCCCGCTAGTCCAACACGGACTAACATCCAAAATGATCGACATGCATGTGTTTGCTTGTATTTGATGTTTTGAAAATACGGTTTGTGGTTGCAAATGAAAAAATTGATGCTCACCCGTTCACTGTCCGCGGGCGCGTCCACGAACGTATAGGGACCACGAATAGGTAAATTCCGGTTGTAGATGCTCTTACGAGGCTCGACTATTTTCATTCTAGATTCATGTAGCAAACTGATTTCCAACAAAAGAATTACCGATTCGGGGTATAAACCGCCTCAAGGATCTGGTGGTTTTGTTATTCAAGATCTTGAGGCAAAAATTATCTCCCATAAAAAAAAGTGGCTCATTAAGTTATTTACGTAGGAGAAGGTAGACCTATTACGAAATAAATACCTAGTGTTAGAAGGAAGAGAGGGATTTGGTGGAATAGTTTATTGTTTTGCTTGAGCCTCATGGGCATATATATATAGGAGTACAATGATCAATTTGGAGTACAAGACAAGCCAGAACAAATCCTAGTCTATCTCATCTTTCCTAATAATCAATATACTCAACATCACCCTGCAGTCACAACGGTAGCGACGCAGACGGTGAGACTGGAGAAGAATCCGAAGGCAAGCCGACGGACACCTCCCCACAGTCGTAACGGTCGACGCATCGCGGAGTCGTGGCTGGAGTGGCAACCGACGAGGTTGCTCAAGCAGGCGGTAGCCCTTTGTGCCGTTTGTCGATGTAGCCAAGAGCGTGGGTGGTGGAGCCGTGGTCGAGGTAGCCGTGCGAAGAATGTCGTGGTCGATGTCGAGTCGGGGTGGCCGGTGTCGAGGAAGTCGCTGTGGAGCCGCGGGCGCAAGAGGGCGCCGAGTTAGCATGGGCGCAGTGGTGTCGAAGTAGGGGTGCGCCGGGAAAAAAATGTTGTTGACGACACGTCGCGGCGGGTTTGTCAAGCCCGGGAACACATCGTGGACGAAGGCACGCACCGGTGTTGCCAGCACCGGGCATGCGTAGACGGACGAAGACGAAGTTGACGAAGCGCCGACCAGGCTTGCCAGGCCCGGGAACACGTCGTGGATGAAGGCACGCATCAATGTTTCCAGCACCGGGCATGCGTAGACGAGGGACCTGCACGAGCTGTACGCCGTGTCGGAGAAGTCAGAGGGGCCAGCAGAGAAGAACTCGACGACGATTGCGGCGTCCATCGGCGTGGGGCCGATGTCACCAACGGTGGTCGGAGTAGACGAAGTGGTCGGGGTAGATGACGGCGACGCTGGCGCCGGGCTGGTGCTTGGACGAAGACGAAAGGGGTGGACGGGCGGCGGCGGCTACGAAGGTGGCGGCGGCGGCGGCCAAAGAAGAGCGGCGGCGGCGGCCTGACGGCGGCGCCGGCTAGGTTAGGAGTGCGGCGGTGGTGCTCGAAGTAGGCGAAGAACCCTGACAGCGTGACGAAGACCAGCGCGGACGGTGGCGTTCCCGCGCCAAGGGAGACGGCTCGGCGCATACCACGGGAGGTCGGCGCGCGATGACGGTAGAGTGGACCGTGGGCCGCGGCGCTACGGCCCGAAGGGGCGATGCAGCGGCAGCGAGCAGGTCGGGGCGATGGCAGGAAGACCTCGGGGCGGCGGCGGTTGCCGCGGGCCGCGGTGCTACGGCCCAAAGGGGCGGTGCAGCGGCGGAGCGCGGGTCGGTGCAACCGCGGGGACGGCCTCGGGGCGGCGGCTGGGACCGTGTATCGCGGCACTACGGCCCGTAGGGGCGACGTAGCGGCGACGCACGAGTCGATGTAGCCGCGAGGAGAACCACGGGGTGGCGGCGCTGCGGCCCGACAGGGCGACGCAACGGCAACCCGATGCTCGATCGGCGAAGAGGCACGCGGTACTCGGGACGATCTTCACAGGACATGCGGAGACGCGTGTCACCAACGGGCCAGGTCGGTCGCGCGGCGTAGAGGAGGCGGATCGCGGCGGCGAGCGGGTGATCAAGCCGATCGCGCGCGAAGTCGGGGACGCCGCTCGGTGGAGGAGTGGTGGCGGTGGAGTCCAGGATGAGGCCGGCAACGACGGACGGCGTGAGACGTCGTGCGGACGAGCTTGTCAGCACCGGCACCCGGGCTGCCAAAGCAGCGCCGGCGCCCGGGCAGCGAGGCCCGAGCGACCAATGTAGCAGTGGGGCCCGAGCTGAGGTAGCCGACAAGTCTGACGCAGTCAGCTCGACGCAGTCGAGGACGAGGCCGGTGAGGTAGACCGCCGGGCTGCCGTGCAGACACAACGGAGGCGGTGGCGTGGATTGATGGGCGGGCCGGCGCGCGAACGACAACTATGATTGGCCGTCGCATGGCGCAAGGCCGCCGGGTCGGGGCGATGCAGGTGTCCCGGTCGGAGCAGGGTGGTGACGGCCGGTGCAGGGCGACGGGCAGACCGACGCGCGGACGGCGGCTGGCCTGGAGGGGCCGCCTTGGCGCGCGTGACCGCCGGGTCGGAGGAGAGGCCGGCTGGTCGCGCCGGGGTCGGAGTAGAGGCGCACGGGGGTCGACGGTGGCGGTGGGCGACGCAAACCGATCAAGAGTATATCGAAAAACCAAAAAGAAAAAAGCCGATCAAAACGACCGGCGAGAGAGCGAAAAAACCCGAAGCAAGGGCTCGGGAAAAAGACTCTCTAGGGCAGCCGGCCAACACGGCCGGCGGACGAACCCTAGGTACGGGCGACGCGGCCCCCGGCAGCGGTCATGGAGGCCGACCGCCCCGGGGGCGGCGCGCGGGTGCGGAAGCGGCGGCGGCTAGGGTTTGGATCGTGGTTAGGCTGATACCATGTTAGAAGGAAGAGAGGGATTTGGTGAAATAGTTTATTGTATTGCTTGAGCCTCATGGACATATATATAGAAATACAATGATTAATTTGAAGTAAAAACAAGTCAGAACAAATTCTAGTCTATCTCATCTTTCCTAATAATCAATATATTCAACACCTAGGACCAAAGAAGCTCTATTTGATCTTCGGCGAAAGAGAGAAAAAAAAATCACATCTCAATGGCGGATTTTATACTTATGTACACATTGTCTCTACACGATGTACACTTCAAAGATTGGATCGGCAGGAATTGGTGGTGGCAGCAGGTGCGCAGCACGGAACGGAAATTGCAAGAAAATAAACAAAATTGGACTCTTTTTCATATTAGATCAATCAAATAACGGCTGGAAAGGTTTTACTCATCATGGATGATGATCATAGTCCATCGATTTGGTTCTTATCTCCATGTTTGAACTGTCTTTGCAAAACATATTTGTGGATCATGACAAGGGTTTTGAGTTCTTATTGGTTGTCAAAGATCATTGAGGTTCACCAAATTCTTTCTTTGGTTTTTTTTTTTTGAGAAATCAATATCAGTAACCACCTTTTCTAGTTCAATTAATTATTCGAGCTTGACATGACATTATTCAATGGTGATCTGGTGTTGCAGTTCAGACATGATTGGCGTACGACACCCGTCGTACGTTGTGAATTGTTTGGTGTCGCTTGCTGTTGGATCATGCCCGGATTGGTTTGAAGTCAACTTGTCAGCCAACGCACACAGATTGTTAGTTGTGTCATGTGTGAAAAAGGAGGCCAAAAAGAAGGATTTTCCAGCAGCCAGGAGTTTTTTTTTTTTAACTGGAATACACATTCCATTAACTTAACCGTGCACAATCGCCGGCAACCAAGTCGCATACAAATTCTGGTGCTTGGTCCTTCCACCAGGAACACACCACACCTGCCCGATAACCAAAAGCAGCAAGGCTATGGGCTACAGAATTACAAGAACGCTTACAGAAGGTAAATTCAAAAGCATCAAAAGATGCGAAACAAAGGCTACGAGCTTCACGGATTAGGACGCCAATTGAAGACAGATCTCTCTCGCCAGAGTTTATGGCATTCACCAGACTCAACGAATCTGATTTAAAAATAGCCTGATTGATTCCCATTTCGCTCGCCGCTTCGATGGCCCTGTTACAAGCAGTAGCTTCAGCTTGTAAAGCCGACGTGAGATGATCCATCCTCCCTGCGCATGCAGCAATGACGTCCCCTTGATCTGATCTCATAACACAGCCCCAGGCTCCCCCTCCTTGCTTCACATGGAAGGCTGCGTCAAAGTTAATTTTGACAAAACCTTCCTTTGGTTTACTCCACCCTGCTATTGTATGCATTGTATCATGCTTTTCAGTCTGCAAAGATCCATTCTGAAAATCATCAAGTATTTTGCGGATGTTATAGGCCACTCCTTCGGTGGGCTTCATCTTGCCGCCATGGTTTGCTTTATTGCGTATATTCCACCACTCCCATAGAAGAATCAGGACCAGATCACGGCGAACCCGCGTTAGCGACCACAGGAAATCAAACATGGCTACTGGATCAGCACACTTCAGCAACTCTAGTCTAACATCCTCCAGCTGCAATTCTCTCCAGAGATGCTTCACTAGCTTGCACTTGAGAAATAAATGGCCACCATCCTCATCCAGCCTCATACATATCGGGCATCTAGTATCTAGCTCCACCTGCTTTCGCTTGACATTCATCCGTAGCGGCAAAGAGTTATGTGCCAGACGCCACAGAAACATTCTCACTTTGGGGGGCAAATCAAGAGTCCAGAACCTATTTCATTTCTTCGAGTAGCTTGGCGTGGCCGTCGACGAGCTAGCATCTCTATTCTTGCTCGCGTCCCTAATGCTGGTTCCCAAATGGTAGGCGGATTTCACTGAGAACACTCCCCTTGGATCCAGATGCCAAGACGGCTGATCATCCATGCCACTCCTGACTGGTATCGCTAGTATCTCCTTCACATCCTCTTCGCAGAACAGATCTTTCACCAGTTCTTCATCCCAGTTCTCCGTATACGGATCAAACAGGTCACTGACTTTGTCGATGAGCACGCTGCCTCTAGCAGTGCGCGGCCGTCTCGTCGTTTCATTTGGTATCCACGGGTCTTCCCAGATACGCACATGTTCTCCTGTCCCAATCCTCCAAACAATTCCTTCTTTCAGCAGCTCCACCCCTTTCAAGATACTCCTCCAGGTGTACGACATATCACCAATCGCTTTTGCTTCTAGGACCGAGCATTTTGGAAAATACCTTGCTTTTAACACCCTCGCACACAAAGTATCCGGTTCCTGCAGTATTCGCCACCCCTGTCTAGCAAGCATGGCCAGATTGAAAATGTGCAGGTCCCGAAAGCCCAATCCCCCATCTTTCTTTGACTTAGTGAGTTTCTCCCACCCTATCCAATGGCATCGATCCCACTTGTCCTGTTGGCTCCACCAATACCGATTAATCAGAGTGCCAATCTCTTCACACAATTTCTTAGTTAGATCGAAGCAGGACATGGCATATGACGGGATTGCTTGTGCCACTGCTTTCACCAACGTCTCCTTGCCCGGCAAAGCCAACAGTTTTTCCACCCATCCCTGCATCCTTTGCCAAATGCTTTGTTTAATGTATTCAAACTCCTTGCTTCTTGCTGCTCCGACGTGCACTGGCAGACCGAGATACCGCTTTCATACAGACTCATGCGCAATTCCAAGAATCTGCAACACTTGCTCTTCTAGCATTGCTGATACCCTTACTGAAAGTGATGACTGACTTGTTCTTATTAATCATTTGGCCAGACTGGGCCTCATAAAGTGCAAGAATATCCTGCAACCTGTGAGCCCCTTGAGCATTTGCCTTCATCACAATCAGCGAGTCGTCTACGAAGAACAGATGGTTGATCTTAGGGGCACCTTGGCAAATCTGTACTCCTTGAATCGATCCCTCAATCTCAGCTCGGTGCAAGAGCGCCGAGAATCCCTCTGCACACAATAGGAATAGGTACGGCGAGAGGGGATCCCCCTGGCGCAGTCCTCTTTCGGGCACAATAGTTTCAGTGAGGTTTCTGTTTACTTTCACCCTATACCTTACACTTGAGACGCATTTCATTATGGTTCCAATCCATTCTTCAGCGAAACCCATCTTGCGCATAATGCATTCGAGGAATTTCCACTCAACTCGATCGTAGGCCTTACTCATATCCAGTTTGATAGCAACCAATCCATCACGACCACCCTTCTTCTTGTGCATTAAATGATTTATCTCATAGGCCAACAACACGTTATCCGTGATCATCCTCCCTGGGACAAACGCTGATTGTGTTGGTGATATGATCGCTCGGAGTATTTCCTTCAATCTGTTTGCCACTGCCTTCGAAATCAACTTGTACAGCACGTTGCAGAGGCTTATGGGTCTGAACTCTGTCACTCTTTCAGGGTTTTTATTCTTTGGAATCAACACAATGATGGTATCATTCCATGTCTCAGGCATAGCGCCCCCATTTAGGACAGCAAGCACTTCAGCTTGTACCTTCTGTCCCACCAACTCCCAGAACCTTTTATAGAACACAGCCGGCATTCCGTCCGGTCCCGGAGCTTTAAGGTCACCAATGGCCTCAAGAGATTTCCTCACTTCCTCCGCCTCGTATGGCCGTGTCAGCCTGTCATTCATTTCTCGGGTGACCGAAGGAGGGACACAAGAGAGGAGTTCATCGTTGATTAAACCTGCATGAGAAGTGAACAAACTTTTGTAGTGGTTAGTGACAAAAAGCCCCATCTCCTCTTCTCCCTCCACTACACTCCCATCCTCCTTTCTTAACTTTCTTATGACATTCTTCCTCTTCCGCTCTGAAGCCTGGGCATGAAAAAATTTCGTATTGCGATCACCATACTTTAGCCAATGTGCATGTGCTCGCTGCCTCCAGTACATGTTATGTTGGTCTTCCAGCCTACCCAACTTATATCGCAACAAATGCTCTTTGTTCACTTGTTCTTGGCTCAAAGGGCTTCGCCTACACTTCTCCAGCTCTCCCCTTGCTTTCCTAATCCGACCCCGCAGCTCCCCCAACACTTCCCTGTCCCACCTAGATAGCTCCCCTCCCACCTGCTTGATGCCCTCCATCACTGAGACCTCTCCATCCGCGAAAGCATCATTCCATGCCTTCTCCACCACATGTGCACACTCCTCTTCTTGCAACCAGCGTGCCTCAAAACAGAACAGATTTGGCCTCGCCCTCTCCTGTGGCATACATGTTCTTCCATTGAGCTCCGCAATAAGTGGTCTGTGGTCTGAGTGTCGCGGGTCCCCATTTATGATCTTATGCAATGGGAAAAGACACCTCCACTCCATGTTAGCCACCGCACGATCAAGTCTTTCCCTAGTGTATCCATCCACCGAATGCCAGTTGTTTCTCCACGTGTACGGGTCCCCAACAAAACCCAAGTCTTCCAAACCACAAGCCTCCAACGCACTCCAAAACGCATCCATGCACCCTTGGGCCCGAAGCGGCCCCCCTTCCTTCTCATTTGCGAACAGGATCTCATTAAAATCCCCAAGGCAGATCCATGGCAGATCGGACTGAGCACGCAAGGTTCTCATAGCCTGCCAAGTGTTCTCCTTCTCCCCCCATCTCGACTCACCGTACATGCCCGTCAATCTCCACCTCGTGCCATCTTCTTCCCTAACTTCTGCGTCAATGTAGTACTTGTCCTTCCACCTCAGCTGTACATCCACTCCTCTCTTCCAGAGCAGTGCGAGACCACCGCTCCGACCAACCGCGTCCTTTACCACCATGTTTGGCATACCCAATCGCCACCTCAGACTGTCCAACTCCCTTTCTATCAGTCTTGTTTCTGATAAGAAGAGAATGTCAGGCTCTTCAACCCCCTGAAGCTCCAGGAGGCTACGAACTGCCGTCGGGTTCCCAAGCCCGCGACAGTTCGATGCCACTAGTTTCATTGGTTTATGCAGGGCTGTTCCGACAACCCCGCGTTCAACTCACCGGTGTTTTTGTTCTCCTCATTCACCTTGGCTTTCTTTGTTCTCTCCCCTTCCTTGCCATCAACATCCATCGGCACCACTCCTCTTTTTCCTCCCACCTGGACATCTAGCTTCTCCTGGTTCCCCTGCCCAGCCCCCCTCTCTTTCCTCATGAATCTCCCACCCCTTCTGTCTCCACCTCCCTCGCCCTTCTTTCCCATTTCGGCCAAACCAACCCCGTCCTCCACACTGCTGCGAGCCTCATCTACACCAGCTAGTACCCCCTTTTCCTTTACATTACTCCTACTAATCTCCGATGTGTTCTGATCCATCATGTTTGTGTCCTTCCCATCCTTCTTCTCTTCCTCTACGAAGGTTAAGCTTCTCTTTACCACCTCAGCTATTGGGTTCTGAGTATTTTTCCCACCCTCTCTTCCATCTTTCAGGGGACTTGTAACCTCTTCATCCGCACTGTTTTTACTCGTTATTCGCGGAGGATCACTGTGATCTGATTTGCGCCAACTGTCACTATCACTGCCAGACTTAGTCCTGTTTGAACCCAGGCTCTGCGAATGAGAATTGTAGTTGTTCCTCCCTATACTTCCCAGCCGAGTCCCCCCCCCCAACTACCTCTATTGCCTTCCCCGCCTCTCCTTGGAATGTAAGCTTTCAACCATGATCCATACTGTTGACTTTCGCCCCTCCCCAACTTGATGTTGCAGTCTTTGTCGATGTGATCCAGCATGCCACATGTGTAACAAAAGTCTGGTAAAAACTCATATTCGAAGCGGCACCACAGCCCTTCCTCTTTCTTCTCCCTTCCCATCCTCTTTTCCCTTTCGGCAGCTTCCTCCTCGCCCTCATCCCGCATAAAACCCCTCATCAGCGGTTCGGAGATATCGATTCTTGTCTTCACTCGGAGGTACTTCCCCACCGCCATTCCATTCACACCCACGTCGGCGTCCACGAACTTTCCCATGAAATTACCGATTGCCTCCCCCGCATCCCTACACATCATGCCCAGGGGAAGGTCAAATACCCTCACCCATATCGGAATCCATCTAAACTCATAATCCTTAACTATTTTAGTTGGCACAAAGTCCTCCACCACGAGAACTGATTTCCCAAACTCCCACGGGCCATCTTCAAGTGCTTTCCTCTTTCCTGACTGCTGATGAAAAGTGAACAAGAAGACATTATCTCCCAGGTCCTTGCAGTCTAGGCCTTTCATGGGACACCAGGCTTTAGCCAGCGCCCCTACCAACGCATCCGCCATGGCTGGCTTATCCGAGAATAACTTTGCAATCGCCTGCGGTTCCCCATCCCCCACCATTCCTCCTCCACTCAAGTTGATCTTCCTCCCCTTCCTCTCCGACTCCGAGAGCTTCAGACCCTTCAACAATCCTTCCACTCGATCCATAGCCACACCTTGTGTCAGAAATCGGAAAAACGAAACAGATCGACCACCGGAGAACAAGAGCTTCCCGGTGAAGAACAGCCCCGCGTGCCCGGCTTGTGGTGGAGCGAGGGGGCAGGGGATGGACGCGCGTCGGGGGGAGGGGTGGGGCGGCCGCCGCCGGCAGGGACGAGGGAAACCTAGCCCAGATGCGAACGCCTCCCGGTCGCCAGAAACGAGACCTAACCGTCACTCTCGGGACGGACCAAGATCGCCAGCAGCCAGGAGTTGACGCAACTGGGGTAGCTCTGCCTTTCAGGTACGAGAAAATCGCGAGCAGACGGTGTTAGGGCTACTTCAACGCGGAGCATTTAAACAGACACAACATATGTCTATTGAGATGGCAGGCCGTAATCTCGGCCCATGGACTGTGGGTCAGAGCAACATCAACGCGCCGATCCAAATGGACGTGTGGTTTGTCTATTTTTTGTTTGTTTGGGTCGGCTAGGCAGGCAGGCACGTCCACTTTTTCATATGGGTCGGCTTGAGCATCCAATGAGAGGCGGACCCAAATTTACACGCCAGAAAAAAACCAAAATAAACCACGCGTGGCTTGAATACAAAAATAGGAACTTAATTTACAATAACTGGCTGGTTAACCGCCAGCCAAAGTCCACTTAAACTTAATTAAACATTCATAAAAACAAAAACAAAAGTTGGCGCCCGCACGCAGCCCTAGACGTCGGCCTTGCCCATGCCCTTGTCGTCGTCATCGCCACCGGTGAGGTTGTTGAAGACGGGAGGCGACCCAGCCCAACCGAAGGTGGCTTGATAGGCTGCCAGAGCTGCCTCCTCCGGCGTCTGCTGCAGCGACGCGGACGCGCTCCTCCTCTTCCTTCCGCTCCCTCTGCATGCGTTGCTCGGCATCTGCGCGCTCGTCCGCCAGCTGGCGCTAGCGCCAATGTTCGAGGTAAATGGCCTCCTGCACCGGTGTGGCACCAAGCCAAACGGGGGGAGGGGGCAGGGGTGGGGGGGCGCTGACGAACTTCTGCACCTGGCCGGTTGATGACCCACAAGTATAGGGGATCTATCATAGTCCTTTCGATAAGTAAGAGTGTCGAACCCAACTAGGAGCAGAAGGAAATGATAAGCGGTTTTCAGCAAGGTATTCTTTGCAAGCACTGAAATAATAGGTAACAGATAGTTTTGTGATAGGATAAATTGTAACGAGCAACAAGTAACAAAAGTAAATAAAGTGCAGCAAGGTGGCCCAATCCTTTTTGTAGCAAAGGACAAGCCTGGACAAACTCTTATATAGAGAAAAGCGCTCCCGAGGACACATGGGAATTATCGTCAAGCTAGTTTTCATCACATTCATATGATTCGCGTTCGGTACTTTGATAATTTGATATGTTGGTGGACCGGTGCTTGGGTGATGTTCTTACTTGAACAAGCATCCCACTTATGATTAACCTCTATTGCAAGCATCCGCAACTACAACAAAAGTATTAAGGTGCTGTCCTTACTTGGACAAGCATCCAACTTATGATTAACCCCTATTGCAAGCATCTGCAACTAAAAAAGAAGTATTAAGGTAAACCTAACCATAGCATGAGACATGTGGATCCAAATCAGCCCCTTGCGAAGCAACGCATAAACTAGGGTTTAAGCTTCTGTCACTCTAGCAACCCATCATCTACTTATTACTTCCCAATGCCTTCCTCTAGGCCCAAATAATGGTGAAGTGTCATGTAGTCGACGTTCACATAACACCACTAGAGGATAGACAACATACATCTCATCAAAATATCGAACGAATACCAAATTCACATGACTACTAATAGCAAGACTTCTCCCATGCCCTCAGGAACAAACGTAACTACTCACAAAGCATATTCATGTTCATAATCAGAGGAGTATTAATATGCATAAAGGATTTGAACATATGATCTTCCACCAAATAAACCAACTAGCATCAACTACAAGGAGTAATCAACACTACTAGCAACCTACAGGTACCAATCCCAGACTATGAGACAAGAATTGGATACAAGAGATGAACTAGGGTTTGAGAGGCGATGGTGCTGGTGAAGATGTTGATGGAGATTGCCCTCTCCCGATGAGAGGAGTGTTGGTGATGACGATGGCGATGATTTCCCCTCCCGAAGGGAAGTGTCCCCGGCAGAACAGCTCTGCCGGAGCCCTAGATTGGTTCCGCCAAGGTTCCGCCTCGTGGCGGCGGAGTCTCGTCCCGAAAGCTTGCTTATGATTTTTCTTCGGACGAAAGACTTCATATAGCAGAAGATGGGCACCGGAGGGCCAACAGGGGGCCCACGAGGCAGGGGGCGCACCCAGGGGGTAGGGCGCGCCCCCACCCTCGTGGACAGGTGGAGGCCCCCCTGACATATTTCTTCCGCTCAGTATTTTTTATTATTTCCAAAAATAAATTTCGTGGAGTTTCAGGACTTTTGGAGTTGTGCAGAATAGGTCTCTAATATTTGCTCCTTTTCCAGCCCAGAATTCCAGCTGTCGGCATTCTCCCTCCTTATGTAAACCTTGTGAAATAAGAGAGAATAGGCATAAGTATTGTGACATAAAGTGTAATAACAGCCCATAATGCAATAAATATCGATATAAAAGCATGATGCAAAATGGACGTATCAACTCCCCCAAGCTTAGACCTCGCTTGTCCTCAAGCGAAAGCCGATAACGATAAATATGTCCACATGTTTAGAGGTAGAGGTGTCGATAAAATAAAATACGGACATGAGGGCATCATGATTATTCTCATAACAGCAACATATATGGATATTGTCATATGATTTCTTATGCTCAAGTAATAATCTATTCACAATGCAAAGTATGAATCAGAAAATTTATTGAGAACTAACAAACTATAATCTCAGTCATTAAAGCAATTGCAATTTATCATAACATCAGAAAGAGTCTATGTCAGAGCTTTCTAGCAAGTCCACATACTCAACTATCATTTAGTCTTTCATAATTGCTAACACTCACGCAATACTTGTGGTTACGGAGTTTTAATCGGACACAGAGAAAGATAGGGGCTTATAGTTTCGCCTCCCAACCTTTTACCTCAAGGGTAATGTCAACAATAATAAGTCATGCTAACCCACATCCAGTTAGATATATTTATCAGGATCATTCAAACACCCTGTGCTTGCCAAAGGATAAAATGTAAAAAGGAAAGGTGAAGATCACTATGACTCTTGCATAAGATAGAAGATAATAATAAAAGATAGGCCCTTCGTAGAGGGAAGCAGAGGTTGCCATGCGCTTTCAGGGTTGGATGCACAAAATCTTAATGCGAAAGAACGTCACTTTATATTGCCACTTGTGATATGAACCTTTATTATGCAGTCCGTCACTTTTATTTCTTCCACATCACAAGATCGTATAAAGCTTATTTCCTCCTCACCAATCAATCATACATATTTAGAGAGCAATTTTTATTGCTTGCACTGATGACAACTTACTTGAAGGATCTTACTCAATCCATAGGTAGATATGGTGGACTCTCATGGCAAAACTGGTTTAAGGGTTTTTGGAAGCACAAGTAGTATCTCTACTTGGTGCAAGGAATTTGGCTAGCATGAGGGGGGAAAGGCAAGCTCAACATGTTGGATGATCCATGACAATATACTTTATCTCAGATATAAGAAAACATAACCCATTACGTTGTCTTCCTTGTCCAACATCAACTCTTTAGCATGTCATATTTTAATGAGTGCTCCCAATCATGAAAGATGTCCAAGATAGTATATTTATATGTGAAACCTCTCTTTCTTTATTACTTCCTATTAATTGCAACAATGACCAAAGCTACGTTTGCCAACTCTCAACAACTTTTAATCATCATACTTTTCCTATGTGAAGTCATTACTCTCAATAAGATCAATATGATCCCTTTATTTCCTTTTTTATTCTTTTCTCTTTTCTTTTGTTCACTCAAGATCATGGCAAAATAACCAAGCCCTTGACTCAACACTAATCTTTATTATATAGCTCACGGACTCGATTATATAGAGAGATCATAATGCAAAACTCAAAACTAGATCATACCAAAACTTTATCCTACTAAATCAAGATACTACTAATAGGATCGAACTAAGAAAAACGGTAAAGAAAGGAGATGTGGTTGTGATACGATACCGGGGCATCTCCCCCAAGCTTGGCAGTTGCCAAGGGGAGTGCCCATACCCATGTGATTATGTCTCCTTTGCTGGTGAAGAAGGTGGAGGTGATGATGGATAGTCGCACATCGAGCGTAAGAGGTCCTCCAGCTTGCGGATAATGACCTTGAGTGCAACAATATGCTCCTTCAACAAAATATTTTCACGTGTAAGATACTTGTTCTGTATACGAGCTAACTCAATCATCTTGAAAGCTTCGATCTCAGTTGGGGTAAGAAGATTGTGATCAAGTTGAAGGATGTCTTCTGTTGCCGGAACTTGGTCCTCCGTGGCCTTCTTGATCCCTTCGTCCTTGTTGATCTCTATGGGTTCTTCCCTCTTCAGCTCTATCTTCATTAGCCAAGCATCGTTGTCACCATTGTTGGAGGAGGGGGACGACATGATGCCTGGCCTTGACAACCCTGACAGAAAATAGCTCGAAACAAGAACAGAGGACAATTGCGTGATACAGGAGTCAAAACCTTCGGGAGATTATATAATGAATTTTTGCCGACCAAAATACGTATCGTGCAAGAAAACAGAGTCCGGAGAGCACACGAGGTGCCCGCGAGGTAGGGGCGCGCCCAGGGGGGTATTGTTGGGGAACGTAGTAATTTCAAAAAAATTCCTACGCACACGCAAGATCATGGTGATGCATAGCAACGAGAGGGGAGAGTGTTGAACACGTACCCTCGTAGACCGATAGCGGAAGCGTTATCACAACGCGGTTGATGTAGTCGTACGTCTTCACGATCTAACTGATCAAGTACCGAACGTACGGCACCTCCGAGTTCTACACACGTTCAGCTCGATGACGTCCCTCGAACTCCGATCCAGCCGAGTGTTGAGGGAGAGTTTCGTCAGCACGACGGCGTGGTGACGATGATGATGTTCCACCGACGCAGGTCTTCGCCTAAACTCCGCAACGGTATTATCGAGGTGTAATATGGTGGAGGGGGGGCACCGCACACGGCTAAGAGATCTCAAGGATCAATTGTTGTGTCTCTGGGGTGCCCCCTGCCCCCGTATATAAAGGAGCAAGGGGGAGGCAGCCGGCCAAGGGGAGAGGCGCGCCATAGGGGGGAGTCCTACTCCCACCGGTAGTAGGACTCCTCCTTTCCTTGTGGGAGTAGGAGAAGGGAAGGGGGAAGGAGAAAGAAGGAAGGGTGCGCCCCCCTTCCCTAGTCCAATTCGGACCAGATCATGGGGAGGGGTGCGGCCACCTTTTGAGGCCTTTCTCTCCTTTCCCGTATGGCCCATTAAGGCCCAATACGAATTCCCGTAACTCTCTGGTACTCCGAAAAATACCCGAATCACTCGGAACCTTTCCGAAGTCCGAATATAGTCGTCCAATATATCGATTTTTATGTCTCGACCATTTCGAGACTCCTCGTCATATCCCCGATCTCATCCGGGACTCCGAACTCCTTCGGTACATCAAAACTCAATAAAACTGTCATCGTAACGTTAAGCGTGCGGACCCTACGGGTTCGAGAACTATGTAGACATGACCGAGACATGTCTCCGGTCAATAACCAATAGTGGGACCTGGATGCCCATATTGGCTCCCACATATTCTACGAAGATCTTTATCGGTCAGACCGCATAACAACATACGTTTGTTCCCTTTGTCACCGGTATGTTACTTGCCCGAGATTTGATCGTCGGTATCTCGATACCTAGTTCAATCTCGTTACCAGCAAGTCTCTTTACTCATTCCGTAACACATCATCCCGTAACTAACTCATTAGTCACAATGCTTGCAAGGCTTATAGTGATGTGCATTACTGAGTGGGCCCAGAGATACCTCTCCGATAATCGGAGTGACAAATCCTAATCTCGAAATACGCCAACCCAACAAGTACCTTTGGAGACACCTGTAGAGCACCTTTATAATCACCCATTTACGTTGTGACGTTTGGTAGCACACAAAGTGTTCCTCTGGTAAACGGGAGTTGCATAATCTCATAGTCATAGGAACATGTATAAGTCATGAAGAAAGCAATAGCAACATACTAAATGATCGGGTGCTAAGCTAACGGAATGGGTCAAGTCAATCACGTCATTCTCCTAATGAGGTGATCCCGTTAATCAAATGACAACTCATGTCTATGGCTAGGAAACATAACCATCTTTGATTAACGAGCTAGTCAAGTAGAGGCATACTAGTGACACTCTGTTTGTCTATGTATTCACACATGTATTATGTTTCCGGTTAATACAATTCTAGCATGAATAATAAACATTTATCATGATATAAGGAAATAAATAATACTTTATTATTGCCTCTAGGGCATATTTCCTTCATGTATGGCACGCCCTCCACCCTCGTGGAGCCCTCGTTTCCTTCCCAGACTGCTTCTTATTTTTCTATTTTTCTAAATATTCCAAAACGGAGAAATGTTGCCATTAGAACTGTTTTGGAGTCGGTTTACTTATCGTACCACATACCTATTCCTTTTCGGGGTCTGAAATGTTCCGGAAAGTGTCCCTTATGTATTCCTCCGGGGTTACGGTTTCAATAACATTGGTTTCAACATTTATAGGATTACCTGAGATATAATGTTTAATTCTTTGACCGTTCACCACCTTCGGATTTGTGCCTTCGAAGTTGTTGATTTTTATGGCACCGGAACGATAGACCTCCTCGATAACGTAAGGGCCTTCCCATTTAGAGAGAAGTTTTCCTGCAAAAAATCTTAAACGAGAGTTGTATAGCAGTACATAATCACCTACATTAAACTCACGCTTTTGTATCCTTTTGTCATGCCATCTTTTAACTTTTTCTTTAAACAACTTGGCATTTTCGTAGGCTTGGGTTCTCCATTCATCAAGTGAGCTAATATCAAATAACCTCTTCTCACCGGCAAGTTTGAAATCATAATTGAGCTCTTTAATAGCCCAATATGCCTTATGTTCTAGTTCGAGAGGCAAGTGACATGCTTTTCCATAAACCATTTTGTACGGAGACATACCCATAGGATTTTTATATGCAGTTCTATATGCCCATAATGCATCATCAAGTTTCTTGGACCAATTCTTTCTGGATCTATTAACAGTCTTTTGCAAAATTAATTTGATTTCTCTATTACTCAATTCTACTTGACCACTAGACTGCGGGTGATAAGGAGATGCAATTCTATGATTAACATCATACTTAGCAAGCATTTTACGGAAAGCACCATGGATAAAATGTGAACCACCATCAGTCATTAAATATCTAGGGACTCCAAACCTCGGTAAAATAACTTCTTTAAGCATCTTAATAGAAGTGTTATGATCAGCACTACTAGTTGGAATAGCTTCTACCCACTTAGTAACGTAATCAACAGCAACTAAAATATGTGTATATCCGTTAGAGGCAGTAAAAGGTCCCATATAATCAAAGCCCCAAACATCAAATGGTTCAATAACAAGTGAATAGTTCATGGGCATTTCTTGACGTCTACTAATATTACCAATTCTTTGACATTCATCACAAGATAGGACAAACTTACGGGCATCCTTGAAGAGAGTAGGCCAATAAAAACCGGATTGCAATACCTTATGTGCAGTTCTATCTCCAGCGTGGTGTCCTCCATAAGCCTCAGAATGACACTTGCGTAGGATCTGTTCCTGTTCATGCTCAGGTACACAACGTCTAATAACACCATCTACTCCTTCTTTATAAAGATGTGGGTCATCCCAAAAGTAATGTCTCAAATCATAGAAAAACTTTTTCTTTTGCTGGTATGTGAAACTAGGTGGTATAAATTTAGCAACAATATAATTAGCATAATCAGCATACCATGGAGCAGTACGAGAAGCATTTATGACATTTAATTGTTCATCCAGAAAGCTATCATCAATAGGTAGTGGGTCATCAAGAACATTCTCTAACCTAGACAAGTTGTCTGCAATGGGGTTCTCAGCTCCTTTTCTATCAACAATATGCAAATCAAATTCTTGTAGCAAGAGAACCCATCTAATAAGTCTAGGTTTAGCATCTTTCATTTCCATAAGATATTTAATAGCAGCATGATCCGTGTGAATAGTTACTTTAGAATCGACAATATAAGGTCTGAACTTATCACAAGCAAATACGACTGCTAAGAATTCTTTTTCAGTAGTAGCATAATTTGTTTGAGCATTGTCTAGAGTTTTGCTAGCATATTGGATAACATTTAATTTCTTATCAACTCTTTTCCATAGAACAGCACCTACAGCATAATCACTAGCATCGCATATAATTTCAAAGGGTAAATTCCAATCAGGTGGATGAACGATAGGTGCAGAGATCAATGCTTTCTTAAGTATTTCAAATGCTTCTACACAATCATCATCAAAGACAAATGGTATATCTTTTTGTAATAAATTAGTCAGAGGCCGAGACATTTTTGAGAAGTCCTTAATGAACCTCCTATAAAAACTGGCGTGACCAAGGAAACTTCTTATACCTTTGATGTCCTTGGGACATGGCATCTTTTCAATAGCATCAACCTTGGCTTTATCAACCTCAATACCTCTTTCAGAAACTTTATGCCCCAAAACAATACCTTCATTAACCATAAAGTGGCACTTTTCCCAATTCAAGACAAGATTAGTTTCTTCACATCTCTGCAAAACTCGATCAAGGTTGCTTAAGCAATCGTCAAAAGAGGATCCATAGACGGAAAAATCATCCATGAAAACCTCACAAATCTTTTCACAAAAGTCAGAGAATATAGCCATCATGCATCTTTGAAAGGTAGCAGGTGCATTACATAAACCAAAAGGCATACGTCTGTAAGAAAAACTACCAAAAGGGCAAGTAAAAGTAGTCTTTGATTGATCATTGGCTGACACAGGTATTTGAGAGAAACCAGAATAACCATCTAGAAAGCAAAAATGTGTATGTTTGGATAATCTTTCTAGCATTTGATCGATAAAAGGTAAGGGGTAATGATCTTTTTTAGTAGCCTTATTTAATTTGCGGAAATCAATTACCATCCTATAACCTGTAATAATTCTTTGCGGAATCAACTCATCTTTATCATTAGGAACGACGGTAATACGTACCTTCTTAGGGACACAATAGACAGGACTTACCCACTGACTATTAGCAACAGGATAAATTATACCTGCCTCAAGGAGCTTTAGTATTTCTTTTCTTACCACTTCTTTCATCTTATGATTCAGCCGTCGTTGATGATCACGAACTGGTTTGGCATCTTCCTCCAAATTTATTTTATGTTGACATAGAGTGGGACTAATGCCCTTAAGATCATCAAGAGTATATCCAATAGCAGCACGGTGCTTCTTCAGAGTTTTCCATAATCTATCTTCTTCCTGCTCTGAAAGGTTAGCACTAATAATAACAGGATATATCTTTTTCTCATCAAGATAAGCATATTTAAGATTATCAGGTAACGGTTTAAGCTCAAACACGGGATCACCCTTGGGTGGAGGAGGATCCCCTAGGATTTCAACAGGCAAATTGTGTTTCAGGATGGGTTCATGTTTAAAGAATACTTCATCTATTTCCCTTCTTTCATTCATAAACATATCATTTTCATGGTCTAGCAAATATTGTTCTAAAGGATCACTAGGAGGTACGGCAATAGAAGCAAGACCAATTATTTCATCCTTACTAGGCAATTCCTCTTCATGGTGTTGTCTACTAAATTTAGAAAAATTAAACTCATGAGACATATCACCCAAACCAATAGTAACAACATCCTTTTTGCAGTCTATCTTAGCGTTAACAGTGTTCAAGAAGGGTCTACCAAATATAATGGGAAAAAAGCTATCTTGTGGGGAACCAAGAACAAGAAAATCAGCAGGATATTTAGTTTTCCCACACAAGAATTCAACATCTCTAACAATTCCCATTGGTGAAATAGTATCTCTATTGGCCAGTTTAATTGTGACATCAATATCTTCTAACTCAGTATGTGCAATATCATGCTTAATTTCGTTGTATAAGTCAATAGGTATTGCACTAGCACTAGCACCCATATCACATAAGCCATGATAACAATGATCTCCTATTTTAACAGAAATAACAGGCATGCCTACCACAGGTCTATGTTTATGTTTAGCACAAGGTTTGCCAATTCTAGCAGTTTCATCACAGAAATGAATAACATGCCCATCAATATTATCAGACAAGAGATCTTTAACAATAGCAATATTAGGTTCAACTTTAATTTGCTCAGGAGGTGTATAAGTTCTAATATTGCTTTTACGAACCACAGTTGAAGCTTTAGCATGATCCTTTATTCTAACAGGGAAAGGTGGTTTCTCAACATAAGAAGTAGGAACAATAGGATCATTATAAGTGATAGTCTTTTCTTCAACTTTAATAGGTGCAACTACTTTTACTTCTATGGGAGGATGATATTTAAACCACTTCTCCTTGGGGAGATCAACATAAGTAGCGAAAGATTCACAGAAAGAGGCTACTATCTCAGAGTCAAGGCCATATTTAGTGCTAAATTTACGGAAAACATCGGTATCCATAAAAGATTTAACACAATCAAGCTTAGGTGTCATACCTGACTCCTTACCTTCGTCGAGATCCCAATCTTCAGAGTTGCGTTTAATTCTATCCAATAAATCCCATTTGAATTCAATAGTCTTCATCATCAAAGAGCCATCACAAGAAGTATGGAGCATGGTGCGATTGTTATCAGAAAGCCGAGCATAAAAATTTTGAATAATCATTTCTCTTGAGAGCTCATGATTGGGGAATGAATATAACATTGATTTAAGCCTCCCACAAGCTTGAGCGAGGCTTTCTCCTTCACGACCCAGCCCAACCGAAGGCGGCTTGATAGGCTGCCAGAGCTGCCTCCTCCGGTGTCTGCTGCAGCGATGCGGACGCGCTCCTCCTCTTCCTTCCGCTCCCTCCGCATGCGTTGCTCGGCATCCGCGCGCTCGTCCGCCAGCTAGCGCTGGCGCCAATGTTCGAGGTAAATGGCCTCCTGCACCGGTGTGGCACCAAGCCAAACGGGGGGGCAGGGGGTGGGGGAGCTGACGAACTCCTGCACCTGGCCCGTTGATGACCCACAAGTATAGGGGATCTATCGTAGTCCTTTCGATAAGTAAGAGTGTCGAACCCAACGAGGAGCAGAAGGAAATGATAAGCGGTTTTCAGCAAGGTATTCTCTGCAAGCACTGAAATAATAGGTAACAGATAGTTTTGTGATAGGATAAATTGTAACGAGCAACAAGTAACAAAAGTAAATAAAGTGCAGCAAGGTGGCCCAATCCTTTTTGTAGCAAAGGACAAGCCTGGACAAACTCTTATATAGAGAAAAGCGCTCCCGAGGACACATGGGAATTATCGTCAAGCTAGTTTTCATCACATTCATATGATTCGCGTTCGGTACTTTGATAATTTGATATGTGGGTGGACCGGTGCTTGGGTGTTGTTCTTACTTGAACAAGAATCCCACTTATGATTAACCTCTATTGCAAGCATCCGCAACTACAACAAAAGTATTAAGGTAAACCTAACCATAGCATGAAACATATGGATCCAAATCAGCCCCTTACGAAGCAACGCATAAACTAGGGTTTAAGCTTCTGTCACTCTAGCAACCCATCATCTACTTATTACTTCCCAATGCCTTCCTCTAGGCCCAAATAATGGTGAAGTGTCATGTAGTCGATGTTCACATAACACCACTAGAGGATAGACAACATACATCTCATCAAAATATCGAACGAATACCAAATTCACATGACTACTAATAGCAAGACTTCTCCCATGTCCTCAGGAACAAACGTAACTACTCACAAAGCATATTCATGTTCATAATCAGAGGAGTATTAATATGCATATAGGATCTGAACATATGATCTTCCACCAAATAAACCAACTAGCATCAACTACAAGGAGTAATCAACACTACTAGCAACCTACATGTACCAATCCCAGACTTGGAGACAAGAATTGGATACAAGAGATGAACTAGGGTTTGAGAGGAGATGGTGCTGGTGAAGATGTTGATGGAGATTGCCCTCTCCCGATGAGAGGAGCGTTGGTGATGACGATGGCGATGATTTCCCCCTCCCGGAGGGAAGTGTCCCCGGCAGAACAGCTCTGCCAGAGCCCTAGATTGGTTCCGCCAAGGTTCTGCCTCGTGGCGGCGGAGTCTCATCCCGAAAGTTTGCTTATGATTTTTCTTCAGACGAAAGACTTCATATAGCAGAAGATGGGCACCGGAGGGCCAACAGGGGGCCCACGAGGCAGGGGGCACGCCCAGGGGGGTAGGGCGCGCCCCCCACCCTCGTGGACAGGTGGAGGCCCCCCTGACATATTTCTTCCGCTCAGTATTTTTTATTATTTCCAAAAATAACTTTCGTGGAGTTTCAGGACTTTTGGAGTTGTGCAGAATAGGTCTCTAATATTTGCTCCTTTTCCAGCCCAGAATTCCAGCTGCCGGCATTCTCCCTCCTTATGTAAACCTTGTGAAATAAGAGAGAATAGGCATAAGTATTGTGGCATAAAGTGTAATAACAGCCCATAATGCAATAAATATCGATATAAAAGCATGATGCAAAATGGACATATCACCGGTCCAGACGTACCTCTCGGCCGGCTCGGGCGCAGGCGTCGTCGGGGTTAGCCGCGACAGCGACGGCGGAACCACGCAGTCGCCTGCTGCGGAGAGGGCCATGGCCTCCGCCACCTCCTCCGTTGCTGCCGCTTCGGCCTTCTGTCGCTCCTCCTCAATGGAGTTGGCGAAGGCCTCCGCCAGCGCCGCCTGGTAGGCCGCCTCTGCTTCCTCCTCCTCTAGCTTGACGACGGGAGGAGGCGGGGGGTTGACGTGGTGGCGCTGCACGCCCAGCCGCCTCTGCTGCTCGTGTTCGAGGGCAAACCAGACCTCCCAATTGGGAGAGTCTGCGGCGTACTCGGGCATGCGCCGCTGCGCTGGCGTGAGCTGCGCCCGACGCCAGCACACCTCCTCGTTGTGCGCCCGCTGTGTTCGCGGCACCGCCGGCACCGGGATCCGTTGTGGATCGAGGTGCCAGTGGTGCAGCAGCGTGACATCCGAGTACGGCAGCGGCTGCCTGAACTCCCTGAAAGAACATGCGCTGCCCCCATGTTTGGTTTTGGTAATTGATGACAATCTCTATGGACTAATGGTTGCCTTGAGTTATATTTGAAGGATTTTTCCATAGGCATTTCTTGAAGTTCATGTGTTGGTTTCAAGGAGTTTATGTGGTGTCCAAGGTGTTATTAAGGAATTATCCAAAGATTGGTCATGTGAGAGTTGAGCTTATTGCAAGCATGTCTTGGAGAAGAAGATTGTGTGATCATTCATGTATATCTTCAAGACATCATCCAAATGAAGAGAGTTGAAAAGATTCAAGGTTGATCAAGACTAAGTCAAGAGTGAATCAACTTGATCAACTCACAAAGCGTAGAAGATGTACCGAGAGGGATCAAGCGATCCCATGGTGTGGTAAGCATTGTCAATTACGCTTTGTGTACTAACCCATGATCTTCGTGAGAGTTCTTTGTGGGGTTAGGTTGCGGTGTGCAAGTTCAAGTGAAGCATCATGAAGAGATCAAATGCTTGAAGCTTGCCGTCCATTGTGGTGACAATGGACTTGTGAAGATGTTGCGGTGTGCAAGTTCAAGTGAAGCATCATGAAGAGATCAAATGCTTGAAGCTTGCCGTCCATTGTGGTGACAATGGACTTGTGAAGATGTGCGGAAGAGTGGCTCACCCATAGTGGAGTATGTGGGAGCAATCAACTAGTCTTCATCGAGCCAACGCAACCAAGAAAGGTGGTCCAACTTGAGGGAGTCAAGATCGTCATCATCTAGCTCAAGTGGACCATGTGCAAGGCAAAGGTTTGCCCTTGATAGGTTTTCTATTTTACCGGTCTCATGATGGTAGTTGGGAGACCGGGTTATAGGATCGATTGCCGTACTATCAAGGGGGGCTCTCGATGAGTAGCTTGATCGTATCATTCATAGAGAGCTCAAACCATTGCATCCTTGCATCATCTTTCTTGGTTCTTGTTTACTTCTCTTTGTGAGTTTTGGAGCTTTTGGTCATCTTCATGACAAGCTCGAGTTCATCGAAAACGGAGTTAACATGCATATTCTATGATCTTTTCGATGTTGGAGGTTTTGCCGGTTCTTCTCGGCTGGAGTTTTCTCTCCTCTATATATTAGGCATACCTCCCCTGCCTCTTCTTACTATGATCTTTTCGCTGTTTTGATGCTACTCGTCGTCTTGTTTCCAACAAGCTTGAGTTTGCTCATTTCGGAGCTCATATGCAGAAGTTATGGCAGTTTTGGTTTCCCGTGGAGTATACTTGTTTTCGTGGAAGTGGCTTTAGGATGGTCCCAGCGGTAGTACCGCGGTACCCAGCGGTAGTACCGCTTAGGGGTCACAAGCGGCAGTACCGCTCCGCAGCGGTAGTACCGCTGGTGGGTCCTCAGCAGTAGTACCGCTACGGTACCAGGCCCCTACCGCGTCGACTCGAGGGGTCATTTTTCGTGTCGGATAGTGCGGTACTTCGCAGCGGCAGTAGGGCGGCAGTACCGCTCACGAGCGGTAGTACCGCCCAACCACCGCGGCAGTACCGCTCGGGTCTGTCACTCTCCTGCCCTCCAGGCTCCACGGTAGTACCGCCCGGGGGAGCGGCAGTACCGCTGTGATCAGCGGTAGTACCGCTGCCTCCTGCGGTAGTACCGCCCTCTGCGGGGCTGTTTTGGGGGTAACGGTTGGATTGTTCCCCCCACTATATAAGGGGGTCTTCTTCCCCATTCAACCTTATCCTTTGATCTCGTGTTCTTCCCCCATTGTTGACCTTCTTCGAGCTTGCTAACTCTCAATCCCTCCATGGATTCTTGCTAGTTTTTGAGGGAAAAGAGAGAGGAGATCTAGATCCACATTTCCACCAATCACTTTCTCCTCTATGCGAGGGGAACCCATTGGATCTAGATCTTGGAGTTCTTGGTGTTCTCCTTCTTGTTCTTCCTCTCATTTTCCTCCCTAGCATTAGTTGCTTCGGTGGGATTTGAGAGAGAAGGACTTGGGCACTCCGTGTGCCCTTGCCATTGCATTTGGTGCATCGGTTTGAGTTCTCCACGGTGATACGTGGAAGTTACAAGTTGAGAAGCTTATTACTCTTGGGTGCTTGGTACCCTTGAGCTTGTTCCTCTTGGGTGCTTGGGCGCCCTAGACGGTTGGTGGTGTTCGGAGCTCAATCATTGTGGTGTAAAGCTCCGGGCAAGCGTCGGGGTCTCCAATTAGGTTGTGGAGATCGCCCCGGGCAATTTGACGGGTTCCGGTGACCGCCCCCAAGGGTTGCCAAAGTGTACGGGTTCGGTGACCGCCCCCAAGGGTTGCCATTTGTACCGGTTCGGTGACCGCCCTCAAGGGTCCCTTAGTGGAATCACGGCATCTTGCATTGTGCGAGGGCGTGAGGAGATTACGGTGGCCCTAGTGGCTTCTTGGGGAGCATTGTGCCTCCACACCGCTCCAAACGGAGATTAGCATCCGCAAGGGTGTGAACTTCGGGATACATCGTCGTCTCCGCGTGCCTCGGTTATCTCTTACCCGAGCCCTTTGCTTATGCACTTTACCTTGTGATAGCCATATTGTTTCTTGTCATATATCTTGCTATCACCTAAGTAGTTTCTCTTGCTTAAGCATAAGTTGTTGGTGCACATAGGTGAGCCTAGTTGTCGTAGGTTTTGTGCTTGACAAATTAACCGCTAGGTTTATTCCGCATTTGTTCAAGCCTCAACCGTAATTATTTTAAAGCGCCTATTCACCCTCCCTCTAGGCGACATCCACGATCTTTCACTCCCAGTGCCACCGCGCTTGGTGCACCGGGATGTGCAGACGCTGCCGACCTGAGCTGGCAGGCGGCGGCGGCGGCGGAGGAGGAGCACAGGAGGATGAGGCATCGGGGTGAACTTCTCCTTGCCGCTGCCGGAGCTACTGCCGAAGAGCCCCACAGCTAGGGCTTGGGTTGTCGCCGGCGAGGAAGCACGAAGGGGCGGTGGGGCCAGATGTGGATGAGCCCCCCCCCCCCCGCGCACGCGTGGATTAAAAAAGGATGCTTCCACTCGCTGACTAGTGGGCCCGGTGTCGGTGGTCGTCATAAATTTGATGACTGGCGGTAGTTGGGCGGCCGCCAAGTAGGATCACGGCAGACACCGAGGGGGCGCGCGGTGCGTCCGCTTCGCGTCCGCGCCGACGCATCTCAGGCATAATTTCAGGCTGAAAATGGGTCCGCACGGACGTGAAGCATACGGGTTTTGGGAATGGGTCAGCACATTGGACCAGTGTTTTTGTCCACGGTGACCCAAACAGACGTGGGCGGACGAAATGGGTCGCCCCGTTGGAGTTGCTCTCAGATAGGTTGGCACCCCCCCAGTCCAGGACACAGTCACCCTATCCTCGGCTCGGGGTGTGGCAGCGTCCTTCTTTGTTTTAAAAGGAGCTTCCACATCCCGACGAGGCTAGTTCCGTGGTATAGCCGAGTTAGCGCTGGCTTGTCCTCCGGCTTGTATCTCCACATCGGAGTGGCTCGTATTTGGAGAGGCAGGGTGCGACAGAGAAGCATCACATGAACCACATCCGTCATGGTGATGCCCGAATCCACCACGGCCTAGAGGCGGCCCTGAAGCACCTTCACATCCCTCTCATTCACACCGGCAATATTCTTGTCGGTCCAGGAGCTAGCCACTTCGATGGCTTGGTAGAGAAGACCGGACCTTCCTTGTTGCTAGTCAGGTAAAATTACTCTTGCTTCCATAGCTTCACGGTTTCGATAAACGTCCCCTTTGGCCAGGTGACCTTGGGGATCTTGCTTATCATGTCCCCTCCACAGTCGGTGAGCTTGGAGCCACTACTGTGTGGCTTAATGTCGAACACTTTGAGCCATAGCCCGAAGTGGGTCTCCTACACATAGGAAGGCTTCATAGATCATGATGAAAGAGGTGATGTGAAGAATTGAGTTCATCGCAAGATGGTGGAAGTCCAGCCCGTAAAAGTACAAGAGACCTCGGACAATTGGATGAAGGGGAAATCCGAGGCCCCGGAGAAAGTGGGAAATATAGACCATCCGCTCCCCCTTGCGAGGAGTGGGGATGGCAGAGGCTAAACGAACCTCGTCCCCAAGGATGGGGGACCGACACTTCGCCGTGGCCAAGAGGCACCCATCCGCCTTGAGCTCCGTGATGGTGCCGACGATGACATTGGACCATAGCCACTGCCCTCTCTGGCTGGCGGCCTCGAGCGCAGGAGCAGTCGCATCTCTTCCCTCTCCACCTATCTTTTGTGGTGGAGAAGGAGGCCGAAAGAAGATTGAATCAGAAGCAGATCTCGGGGCGCTGGATCTCTGGGGAAGCTTGGAGCCAGAGAGGATGAGGGATGAAGGTGTGAATGGGATCGTCCTCCCCCCTTTCCCTCTTATATAGGTCAGTAAAAGACCAAGGGTTGCCCCACCTCGCAGTAAGACTGTTAGTTTCCGATGCATAGTGCAGTATATGCGCGCGAGGATTGAGGCGTTCTTGTTGATGGTGTCACTAAAAATCTAGAGCACAATCTCTTTTCATAGGACATGCCAATGGAAACTACCTTGGGCCATGATACGTCTCCGTTGTATCTATAATTTTTGATTGTTTCATGCCAATATTATACAACTTTCACATACTTTTGGCAACTTTTTATATGATTTATTGGACTAACCTATTGATCCAGTGCCCAGTGCCAGTTCCTGTTAGTTGCATGTTTTTTGTTTCGCAGTAAATCCATATCAAACGAAGTCCAAACGCGATAAATATTTATGGAGAATTATTTTGGAATATATGTGATTTTTGGGACTTGGAATCAACGCAAAAGGGGGCCCACAATGCCCACAAGACACCATGGCGCACCCCAGGGGCAAGGCGCGTGGTGGTGGGTTGTGCTCACCTCGTATGTCGGTTGGAGCTCTACTTCGGGCACAAGAAAGCTTATATACGGAAAAAAATTGTGTTAAAATCTCAGCGCAGTCGGAGTTACGGATCTCCGGGAATATAAGAAACGGTTTTCGGCCAGATCTGGGGAACGTGAAACAGAAGAGAACAGAGAGGGAGATCCAATCTCGGAGGGGCTCCCGCCCCTCCGCCGCCATGGAGGCCATGTACCAGAGGGGGAACTCTCCTCCCATCTTGGGGGGAGGCCAAGGAAGAAGAAGAAAGAGGGGGCTCTCTCCCCCTCTCTCCCGGTGGCCCCGGAGTGCCGCCGGGGCAAGGATCGTGACGGCGATCTACACCAATAATCTTGCTACAGTCAACACTAACTCTCTCCCCCACTATGCAGCGGTGTAACACCCCTTCTCCCTGCTGTAATCTCTACTTAAACATGGTGCTCAACTCCATATATTATTTCCCAATGATCTATGGTTATCCTATGATGTTTGAATAGATTCGTTTTGTCCTATGGGTTAATCGTGATCTTGGTTGGTATGATTGTATATTTTATTTATGGTGCTGTCCTTCGGTGCTCTTCGTCTCGCGCAAACGTGAGGGGCCCCCGCTGTAGGGTGTTGCAATACGTTCATGATTCGCTTATGGTGGGTTGTGAGAGTGACAGAAGCTTAAACCCGAGTAGGTGGGTTGTTGCGTATGGGATAAAGAGGACTTAATACTTAATGCTATGGTTGGGTTTCACGACCTTAATGATCTTTAGTAGTTGCGGATGCTTGCTAGAGTTACAATCATAAGTGCATATGATCCAAGTAGAGAGAGTATGTTAGCTCATGCCTTTCCCTCATATAAAATTACAAGAATGATTACCGGTTGCCTAGGGACAAATGGCTTTCTTGTTGACAAAAGCTATCCACTTTTATTACCTTGCAATTTATTTGTAGTTTTATTCTCGCAAAGTACTCGTAGTTTTATTCTTGCAAAATAGTTTCATACTTGTTTTAGGTAAAGCAAACGTCAAGTGTGCGTAGAGTTGTATCGGTGGTCCATAGAACTTGAGGGAATATTTGTTCTGCCTTTAGCTCCTCGTTGGGTTCGACACTCTTATTTATCGAAGAAGGCTACAAATGATCCCCTATACTTGTGGGTTATTAGGCCACGATATGTCCGACATTAACTTTTCATAGGACGGATTGGCTCGATCGCTAGCGGCGATGTTTCGGTTCTCGGCGAAAAAAATCTGTCAAGGGGTTGACCTGGTTGGGCCCCTGCAGCAAGCCTTCACTGCTACGCAAAAGAGGAACCTCGGTCTTACCAAATTAATAAGGTGAGCTGAGGGGGGCTTGTTAAAAGGACCTCCCCCTTGTTAGACGTATAGGTGCAATAAGGAGAGCCAAGGAAGACCTCGGAGTCGAGCATGGCCTCGGAATCAGAAGCCAACGTGGAGGATGGAACTCGCCAACGAAGCCGAAGACTCAAACTTATGCAGTTATTCCAAATAGGATACCCGATGTCCTTGGCTTGAAGACTAGTTCAGGGGCTATTGTTGGTGTCCTGGACTAGGGGGTGCTTGCCATGTCGGTTCTCCGATAATGGGGTGGGCCAAGTGTAGGAGATTAGGATTGCACGATATATTGCTCTTGTGCATAGGCACGCATATATGATGTACAAAGGTGGGCCACGGATCTCAACTATACAAGGAACTAGAAGACTAGCCCAATACACAATATGCACATAACACATATACTCAACACCCCCCCCCCCTCGCAGTCGAAGCGGCACCGCGGCTGACGCAAAGACTGGACCGGAACTCCTCAAATAACGCCGTAGGCAAGCCCTTGGTCATGATATCGGCAAATTGTTGGGAAGTAGGGACGTATAAAACACGAATATGGCCAAGGGCCACCTATTCCCGAACAAAATGAATATCCAACTCAATATGCTTGGTCCGTCGATGATGTACCGGGTTAGCGGAGAGGTAGACCGCCGAGACGTTGTCGCAGTAGACCACCGTGGCACGGTCAACAGGACAAGAGAGCTCCTGAAGCAGCTGGCGAAGCCACGAACACTCGACGACGGCGTTGGCCACCGCACGATACTCAGCCTCAGCACTGGAACGAGAACCGTAGGCTGCCGCTTGGACGACCACGAGATAAGTGAGGGTCCAAGGTAGACACAATAGCCCGAAGTGGAGCGACGAGTGTCACGGCAGCCCGCCCAGTCTGCATCGGAGTAGGCGGTGAGGGCGGTGTCGGTGGAGGCGTGAAGCGTGACGCCAAGATCCATAGTGCCACATATATAACGGATAATCCGCTTGACGGCAGCCCAGTGAACGTCTCGAGGAGCATGCATATGAAGACACACCTGCTGCACAGCATACTGGATCTCCGGTCGAGTCAGGGTGAGGTACTGGAGAGCACCAATGATAGACCGATAGAAAGCAGCATCCAAAGCAGGAGAACCATCCGTGGCAGAAAGCTTGGCCTTCGTATCAACAGGTGTAGCGGCGGGCTTGCAGTTAAGCATGCCGGCGCGCTCCAGGAGCTCGTGGGCGTACTTCCGCTGATGAAGGAAGAAGCCATCCGGACGGCGCACCACCTCGAGACCGAGGAAGTAGTGCAAAGGACCCAAGTCCTTGATGGCGAACTCAGCGCGAAGACGAGCCGTGAGCTGACTGAGGAGACCAGCCGTACATGCCGTCAGGATGATGTCGTCGACATAGAGCAGCAAGTAGGCCGTGTCAAAGCCCTGATGATATACGAAGAGCGAGGCGTCCGAGCGGGTAGAGCGAAACCCAAGCTGGTGGAGAAACGCCGCGATGCGCTGGTACCAAGCGCGCGGAGCCTGCTTGAGTCTGTACAAGGACCGCAAAAGCAGGCACACGTGGTCGGGAAGCGCCGGGTCCACAAACCCGGTGGGCTGCTGGCAGAAGACCTGCTCCTCGAGGTGACCATGGAGGAAGGCGTTGGAGACGTCCATCTGGTGCACCGGCCAAGCACGGGAGACCGCAAGGTGGAGAACCGTGCGTATCGTGCCGGGCTTGACGACCGGAGCGAAGGTGTCAGTGAAGTCGATGCCAGCACGTTGTCGGAAGCCACTAACGACCCAGCGTGCTTTGTAGCGATCAAGGGTACCGTCAGGACGGAGCTTGTGTTTAAAGACCCACTTCCCGGTAATCACGTTGGCGTGTCGGGGACGGGGAACAAGCTGCCACGTCCGGTTGCGCAACAGGGCGTCAAACTCCTCTTGCATCGCAGCCATCCAGAGCGGGTCACGAAGAGCGGCTCGAACGGAGGACGGCAACGGCGACGGCTCAGACGTGGACGCCGCATGGACGTAGTCATCCGAGGCGTAGTGCGAGCTCGGGCGAAAGACGCCCGTACGGGCGCGGATGACCGGACCGGCCATAGGCGTCGGGTGCGCCGAGGGGGCCACAGGCACCGAGGGAACCGCGGGCGCCGGGGAGGCCGAGGGGGCCGCGGGCGCCAACGTCGGGGCCGCCGGGGGTGCCAGCGCCGCGGCATGCGGGGGGCGCGCCTCAAAGCCAGGGGGCGGGCCAAGAGAGGCGCGCGAGCGCCCTGGGAGAGGCGTCGAGGAGCCCACGTCACTAGTGGCGGGAGGAATAGCCGGGGGTACCTGGTGAAACGGAAACACATGCTCATCAAAGTAAACGTGCCGGGAAGTGAACACGCGGTGAGAGACGGGATTGTAGCACCGATATCCCTTGGAGTTGGAGGGGTAGCCGATGAAGATGCAAGCGACAGAACGAGGTGCGAGTTTGTGAGGAGCGGAGTCGGCAATGCTAGGATAGCAAAGGCACCCAAAAATACGCAAGCCATCATAAGATGGGAGCGTACCGAAGAGAAGATGGTGAGGTGCATAGTTCCACCGTGGGCGGCAAGGGCGAAGGTTAAGGAGAAGAGAAGCAGTAGCGAGTGCGTCCGGCCAGAAACGAGGCAGCACGTTAGCATGGAACAGGAGCGTGCGAATGCGGTCGTTCAGAGTGCGAAGGACGCGTTCGGCTCGACCGTTCTGCTGGGAAGTATACAAGCATGTCAGACGAAAAACTGTGCCGTGATGCGACTGAAAAGTGCGGAAAGCAAGGTTGTCGAACTCTTTTCCATTGTCAGTCTGAAGAGCAAGGATGGGACGCCCAAACTGCGTGCTGACATAGGAGCAAAAAGCCGTCAAGGTGGAGAGTGCATCCGACTTTCTGCGCAAAGAAAAATTCCACACATAATGAGAATAGTCATCAAGGATAACCAGATAATATAAATAGCCCGAATTACTAGGAATTGGAGAGGTCCACACATCGCTATGAATCAACTGAAAAGGAAAAGAAGCGATGGTGGTGAAGTTATTAAACGGGAGGCGAACATGTTTGCCGAGACGACAGGCATGACAGGTGTGATCCTCTATCTTATGGCAACTGAAACTGAAACTCCTAAGAATATGACGAAGGGTGACGGGGTTGGGATGGCCCAAATGAGCGTGCTAGAGATCGACGCCGGTGGAGAGAGCAACCGATGCGGTGGTGGAGGTGGACGGCGAATGCACCGGATAGAGCTCGTCGAGGCTGTCACATCGGTGAAGTACCATCCTGGTTCGAGCGTCCTTGACACAAAACCCAAGCTCGTCAAATTCAACAGTAACAGGATTTTCACGAGTTAAACGATGAACGGAAACAAGGTTCTTAATAAGATGAGGTGACACAAGTATGTTAGACAAAATAATAGGCATGGAATTGGAAGGGAAAGAAGTGTGCCCGACATGTGTGATAGGGAGTGTGGAACCGTCGCCAACAATGATGCGGCGGTCGGTAGTGACGGGAGTGAAGGAGGCAAGATTACCATGACGAGCAAACATGTGAGCCGTAGCCCCGGTGTCCATGTACCAATCATCACTTCCGGTGTAGTTGTTCGGCGTAGGAGCGGCATGTAGTGCGGGAAGGAGCACCGGGTCCCAGGGCGCCGGCGACAGGGCCGGCGAGGGGGACGGAGACGCCATGGGGAGGCCGTAGCCACCGCTCGGCAGCGGCGGTGGGTACTCTCCAGACGAAATGGGAAGCAGCCCTGGCTACGACTGCGGTGCCGGGTAGGCCGGATGGCCCGCCGGAAAAACCTGTTGGCCCGTGGACAGATGCTGCAGGTGCTGGGCGCCGTCTGGCTACTGCACAGCGGGAGTGTTGGCCTGCTGACGACCCCCACCAGTACCTGGGAGCCCTGTACACGGGCGCGTCGAACGCCCCGCGCAACAGCAAGGGGTCGACGGGCAGAGACGGCGCCAGCGGCGGGGCGACGACGGACTGGCTGGAGAGCACCGGCAGTGGGGTGGCGATGTATGCCAGCGGGGGCAGCAGAGCCGAGCCGTGCGACAAATCGGGACGGGCTGGCGGGGCCGCGCCGTAGGGCACCGGCGGCGGGATGGCAGTTCCTGAAGCAGGGCTATATGCCGTAGGTGTGGCCGGTGGAGTATTGAATCTGGTGCTCGTGGGCTTAGAAGATCCAGAGCTCCATGGTGCATGCACATGCATGTGACGCGGCGTCATGTTGCCTGAAGCTCGGCTGATTGTATTGGCGATGGAGAAAAAGCAGCAGTGGGCGAGGCGCGTGATCCGGCGCGGAAATTCCTGCGGGCGAGTGGCGTGCGGGGCCTGCAGCGAAGCTATGGGGCGGCAGCGACTTGGGCGCGCGATGCAGCTGGATGGGTCGCGCGCGACGTGGCATCATGGGCGCGCGATGCAGCTGGATGGGTCGCGCGCGACGTGGCATCAGGACGGAGCGAGCGAGGCGGCTGGATGGGTCGCGCGACGCGGACGGCCTACAGTGGCTAGGAGCGAGCGCGTAGGTGACGACCGGCGCGGGGGCGCGCACGCGGGAGGCGAGTGACGCGGGCGGGAAGCAGCTGGCGGGGCCGAGACGATCGGGCGGGAGGCTAGCGGGCGGGCGGCTGGAGGAGCACGCGCGCACATGGAGTCGGAGGAGCGGCGGCCAGCGTGTGAGGCGCGCGAACGGCGGCGGCGCGGAGGAGCGTGGCGGCGGCGGCGGAAGGCTAGGGTTAAAACCCGGAAAGTAACACCATGTAGAAGATTAGGATTGCACGATATATTGCTCTCGTGCATAGGCACGTATATATGACGTACAAAGATGGGCCACGGATCTCAACTATACAAGGAACTAGAAGACGGGCCCAATATATAATATGCACATAACGCATATACTCAACACCGAGAACCTGTTGAAGACTAATTAATGGGCCCTGCTGGCCGAGGCCCTCAGCGTAATTAATATGAAGATCTCATGGAAGCTTGGTGTACATTTCAAGCATATTTGAACGATCGGCATGTTTTATCCCTAAATTGTAACTGACATGTGATTTTAATTTTAATTTGGTTTTGATTTTGATTTTCTTTTTCTCTTTTCTTTTTCTTCTCTGCCCTTTGTGATTTTAATTTTAATGTGGTTTTGATCTTTCTTTGAGAAGCCAACTTTTTCTAGAATCCTTCTGAAATATTTCTATTGCATGGACATTTTCTTTGTGGAGTTTGACAAACTATTTTTGTCAAAATTTGCTATTGGGCCCTATGCAAAGTATCTTTTATTTTCTGTTTTATTTCTTTCATACAGGGTTTTACCCATAATTTAATTGCCCAATTTAAACAATTTTCACACCCTTGTTCACACAATCAAAGTTGGGCAAATATTAATCTTAGGAAATTTCTTTCCTACCCTTATGCATTTAAAAAATCATTTTTGTGAAACATTCATGGCCACCAAATGAACTCTAAAATGGGTTTGAGTTTAAGAGTTGGTCATGTTTGTTTCAAAAACCAAAGATGCATGGTAAATCAAGAATGCATATGTTTCTAGGTTCACATCCAGAATTTAAGAAAAAATGGGAATTGACAGGTGGTATGGGAGGGATAACCACATCCGAGGTGTCAGACGAGCCCACATTCAGATGCTCAACTGATAGAAGCGAAACATGTTCCCCAAAGAGGCCCCGCAACTCGAGTATGATCTGCATATCACCAGAGCGACAACCACGGTGTTGGCCTTGCACTTAGAGATAGCTGCGACAACGAGCAAGAGAAGAAACAAAGGTGAAATGGTCATAGCGCATGGGGAGAAATGACCATAGAGAGGTTCCCCTCTTGTCCACGATGCCAACATCAACCTTAGCTAAAGGAGACTACGCAACTAGGGTTTGCAACACATCCTCCTCACCTTCCAAACAAGCAGCCACACGCGCTAGCCCAAGCTTGATTGATGCTGCCTTCATTGCGCAAGGAACGGGTCACCTCCTTGATGCGTTCCTCGACCAGCTGAAGGATCTCTGTACGAACTGACACCAGCTGAGACTGCAAGGTAGAGCCTGGGATGCCATTGACATTGAAATCTCTACCGTGGCCTGAAGGAGAACACGATGACAATGGTCGGCCCATTACCTTAGCCTGATTTCTTAGGACTACAAGGCTATACAAGGGGTTGGGCAGGCGAGGAGCAGCCTCGCAGCCTAGGAGTGGTTGCAACGTGAGACTAGTATTTGCAATTTCCACACTAGTATAATTTTTCACACATAAAGCATAGTACTTGCGTGTAGACGCATACGCACACTCAACATCCGCAAGGACACATAAAGAAAAGAAAAAAACAACTTAAAAAGAAAGAAAAACAGAAGCAAACACACATTGGAAAGGAGAAAAGAAATTGGATTGAACCAAAAAAAAAAATCAAACGCTTGTCAAAGAGCAAACATGGACAAAAGGAACTTGTACACATATCGTATATTACTCGGTCTGCTACGCAATGTACAAGAACAACTATATAGTTATGTAACTTACACACAGCAATGAAATTTGCACACGAATTGCATGAAAGCTTCATGTACATATCTGTATTATAATCAATGTTCAAATAACAAAATAAGAACGTTGAAGATTATCTGTCGGCATGTCAAAGACAAACTGCGACTAGCCTTGATAGACAGTGTCGCTTCCCATCTTCACACACACACACACACACACACACACACACATCTGCATACCCACACATGCGCGTATGTGCACGGCGCCCACACGCGCCCACCCGCACGCATACACATCAGCACAAAAATGAAAACAGAACAGAGAAAAACTAATATAAAAACAAAAAGGAAAAAACTAGACAAAATTCAAGTTAAAAAGTGGCTTGCACATAGAAAATGAGACAACTTAAAAAATAGCAAAAGAGGAAAGAAAAAGGAAAACGTTCTCAATCAGGCGACGGACGATCACCTTGTACGCCACATGCTTTCTGGGTCATGCACTGCCCTACCTCATTTCTCCTTGTATCTCGCATATTTCTGGTCCACTCGTTCCCTTCTCTCTCCTTCCTTCTTCTACCTTGACTCCATCCACCCTCTGTAGCGAGACAGTGTCGGGCATTCCCCGAGCTTGACCCTGGGTCTCTCTCTCTCTCCCTACCTCCCGATGGAGCATTTCTACAGCGCCCTATCACGACCGTTTGTTGCCACGGTCGCTCCCTACTACTACGACCCATCAACTTCAGTGCTGCAAGGAGGCCACCACTCAATGAATCCGGCGATGCAGGAGGGCGGGCAACTGATGCAACAAGACCTGTCGTGAATTGCTATGAGTGGCGCCATGCATTGCTGTGAGCAGCATCTAGGGATGATGCAAAGCTGGGGCGGCACTACTGATGACGTGGATGTTGTGACTGGGGCACGTCAGTAATGCGACCGACATTGCCAGGAGTTGCGACGGGTTGCGCAACATGCGAGGGTACTGGGACATGCGACATGAGAGTTGCAATGGGTAGGCGGCGCTGCTGCGATGAGGCACATGCCAAGGATGCTAGGACCGGCCATGATGGATGCTACGACCGACGGAGAGGGATGTTGTGGTGGGTTGCACGATGCTGCAATATGTAGGCGTTGCAATTGCGGGGATGCGAGTGCACCCGATGACAGGCAACTTGACGCTACGTTAGGTGCGACAGCCGGCGACGAAGATGATGTGGTGGATTCTACATGGTTTTGCATGTTGCGAAAATAACATAGCACGAGTATATTTGTCTACCCTCTAATTCCTCCGCCCAGTCCGTGGTGCAGCTCACAATGCGTATCTGAGGCTAGAGGGTAGGGACATATTTATACTCATATTCCTGAAAATTCAAATCCATATCCGGATAGAATTCAGTTAGACTCCTAATCGAATTAACCAACGATCATAACCGATTATTTTCCGAGTCAAATTCCTTCTTATCCCTAAGCACATATATGTGAGATATATGCCACGTTTAAATAGTATATGATTCCTATTTAAACGTGTAGACTTATCAATCTACAGAGCTGAACCTGTAAATAGCCTAGCCAATTCCAAACATATACTGTGCCCAGGCAAAATAATTCCAGTGTACATATACACACTGTATTCCAGTATAGTTTGTACCCAGCTCCTTGAGTAAATTTCCTGAAGTTCAATTGCAAATATTTGTACCAATCATTCATACACCAATTCCGTATGATTTCATTCATCAACCAAATAAATGTAGTATATAATGTTTTGGAAGACACCAAAAATTCCTACGTCTCCCACTTGTCTGAAAAACATTCAATAAAAAATCCTAAGGCCCATGTTCCTGACATGTTTGCAAAACAATTCCTGACTAAGAGGTTTAGTCAGTGAATCTGCCAACATATCAGTACCGGGCAAAAATGCAAGCCGAACAGTTTTCAGCCTATTTATTACATCTCTAATATAATGGTACTTTCCCTCAATATGTCTAGCCCTGCTATGAAACTTGGGATCCTTGGAAAGTTTAATCGCAACTTGATTATCACAATAAGCAGTGACTGGATCGGACGCATTTTGAACTATCTCTAGAGAAACCAGAAAGTTCCTCAACCAAACGCCATCTTTTACAGCTTCATTCGCATCAATGTACTCTGCTTCGATAGAAGACTGCGCCACAGAAGTTTGTTTCTTGCTCTTCCAAGAGATAGCACCTCCAGCCTAAGTAAATAGACAACTTGACGTCGACTTCCTTTCATCAAGGTCTCCCTGCCAGTCAGCATCAGTATATCCCTGCAGTTGAAGATTATCACCATTAAAGCATAGAGAAAAGCCCATCGTTCCTTTTATATATCGCATAGCATATTTTATTTGCTTCCAATGAGCTTCCCCAGGATTTTTCTGAAATCTGCTCAACATTCCAACAGCGTGACACAAATCTGGTCTAGTAAATAACATTGCATACATAAGAGACCCCAGAGCAGAAGCATAAGGTATATTTTTCATTTCCCTTATTTCCTTAGGAGTTTTAGGACATTGTTCCTCACTAAGTTTAGTTCCTTTTATCATTGGTACATTTGCAGGTTTGCAATCTTTCATAGAAAATCGTTTCAAAACAGTTTTGAGATAAGCTTTTTGAGACAGCCCCAAAACTTTCCTTTTCCGATCCCTATGTATTTCCACCCCCAAAACATAAGAGGCTTCCCCCAAATCTTTCATATCAAAAGTGGATGATAACCAATATTTCACTTCCATTAAGGTTCCCTCATGGTTTGAAGCAATTAAAATGTCATCGACATACAAAGATAATAATGCATAGTTTCCTCCCACTATTTTGAAATAGATACAGTGGTCTCCTTCCATCATAGAGAAACCATATGATGTGATTGCAACATCAAATAAGGTATTCCATTGCCTAGAAGCCTGCCTCAAACCATAGATTGATCTTTTTAACTTACATACTTTATTCCGATTTCCTTTTTCCACAAAACCATCTGGTTGTGTCATATAGATTTCCTCTCTTAAATAACCATTTAAAAAAGCAGATTTGACATCCATTTGATGGAGATCAAGATCAAAATAAGCAGTTAAGGCACATAAGATGCGAATAGAAGTGAATTTTGCAACAGGAGAAAATGTTTCCACAAAGTCTACTCCTTCCTTTTGTGTATATCCCTTAGCAACTAATCGAGCTTTATATTTTTCCACACCTCCTGAAGCATTGAGTTTACTTTTGAATATCCATTTAGATCCTATGCCTGGCGGTTTTGGGGTAAATCAACAAGTTCCCAAACACCATTTCTTTCCATGGAGTTTAGTTCTTCCCGCATAGCTTCCGACCATAGTCCAGATTCCTCACAATCAATGGCCTGTTTGTAAGTTTTAGGTTCTTCCTCTAAAGTCACTTTAGAGTGTACTTCCCCTAGAAACACAAAATAATCATCTAGATAAGCTGGTGTTTGTGTGTTCCTCCCACTTCTTCTAGGCATACTAGTTGAGGGAGTTTCTTCCATATTTATGTTAGGGATTTGGCTTGAAAGATTACCGGTAGAATCATTTACTACTTCCTCGGATTCTTCTTCTATCAATTCCACTCTAGCCCTCTTAGCACGACGAGGAGTGTCCTGATCTAAAAACATAGCATCTCTGCTTTCCAATAACTTCTTATTGTTGGGATCATAAAACCTATAACCATTGGAACCAGTAGAATATCCAACAAAGATTCCTGGAGTGGTCTTAGGTTGCAGTTTGGTACGGTTCTGGCTCGGGATTTTAATTTGAGCATTGCAACCCCAAACAGCCAAGTGCCTCAATGTTGGTTTCCTCCCTTTCCAAAGCTCGTAGGGAGTGCCCTTTATTGATTTTGAGGGTGTGTGATTTAACAAATATACTGTTGAAAATATGCCCTAGAGGCAATAATAAAATGGTTATTATTATATTTCCTTGTTCATGATAATTGTCTATTGTTCATGCTATAATTGTGTTATCCGGAAATCGTAATACATGTGTGAACACATAGACCATAACATGTCCCTAGTGAGCCTCTAGTTGACTAGCTCGTTGATCAATAGATGGTTACGGTTTCCTGACCATGGACATTGGATGTCATTGATAACGGGATCACATCATTACAAGAATGATGTGATGGACAAGACCCAATCCTAAGCATAGCACTAGATCGTGTAGTTCGTTTGCTAAAGCTTTTCTAATGTCAAGCATCATTTCCTTAGACCATGAGATCGTGCAACTCCCGGATGCCGTAGGAATGCTTTGGGTGTACCAAACGTCACAACGTAACTGGATGGCTATAAAGGTGCACTACAGGTATCTCCGAAAGTGTCTGTTGGGTTGGCACGGATCGAGACTGGGATTTGTCACTCCATATGACGGAGAGGTATCTCTGGGCCCACTCGGTAATGCATCATCATAATGAGCTCAATATGTGACTAAGAAGTTAGTCACGGGATCATGCATTACGGAACGAGTAAAGTGACTTGCCGGTAACGAGATTAAACAAGGTATAGGGATACCGACGATCGAATCTCGGGCAAGTAACGTACCGATTGACAAAGGGAATTGTATACGGGATTGCTTGAATCCTCGACATCATGGTTCATCCGATGAGATCATCGTGGAACATGTGGGAGCCAACATGGGTATCCAGATCCCGCTGTTGGTTATTGGCTAGAGAGCGGTCTCGGTCATGTCTGCATGATTCCCGAACCCGTAGGGTCTACACACTTAAGGTTCGGTGACGCTAGGGTTATAAGGAAGATTTGTATGTGGTTACCGAATGTTGTTCGGAGTACCGGATGAGATCCCGGACGTCACGAGGAGTTCCGGAATGGTCCGGAGGTGAAGATATATATATGGGAAGTCATTATACGGTCACCGAAAATATTCGGGGGTATACCGGTACTGTACCGGGACCACCGGAGGGGTTCCGGGGGTCCACCTGCCCCGGAGGGCCTTATGGGCTGTAGGTGGAAGGGAACCAGCCCCTAAGTGGGCTGGGCGCCATCCCCCCTTAGGGCCCATGCGCCTAGGGTTGGGGGGACCCCTAAAGGGGGCGTCCCCCCTTGCTTGGGGGGCAAGCCCCCTCCCCCTTGGCCGCCGCCCCCCTCTAGATCTCATCTAGAGTGGTCGGCCCCCTTCCCCCTTCTCCCTATAAATAGAGGGGTAGAGGGAGGGCTGCAGCACCACATCCAAGGCGCAGCCCCTCCCCTCCCCAACACCTCTCCTCCTCCGCGTGAGCTTGGCGAAGCCCTGCCGGAGAACTGCCACTCCATCACCACCACGCCGTCGTGCTGCTGTTGGAGCCCTCCTTGCTGGATCAAGGTGCGGGAGACGTCACCGGGCTGCACGTGTGTTGAACGCGGAGGTGCCGTTGTTCGGCGCTAGGATCGGAATCTACCGCGATCTGAATCGCTACGAGTACGACTCCCTCATCCGCGTTCTTGCAACGCTTCCGTCTCGCGATCTTCAACGGTATGAAGATGCACTCCTCTCTCTCTCGTTGCTAGTTACTCCATAGATTGATCTTGGTGATGCGTAGAATTTTTTTAATTTCTGCAACGATCCCCAACAGTGGCATCATGAGCTAGGTCTATGCGTAGTTTCTATGCACGAGTAGAACACAAGTTGTTGTGGGCGTCGATTTTATCAATTTACTTGCCGTTACTAGTCTTATCTTGATTCGGCGGCATCGTGGGATGAAGCGGCCCGGACCGACCTTACACGTACGCTTACGTGAGACAGGTTTCACCGACTGACATGCACTAGTTGCATAAGGTGGCTAGCGGGTGTCTGTCTCTCCCACTTTAGTCGGATCGGATTCGATGAAAAGGGTCCTTATGAAGGGTAAATAGAAATTGGCATAGCACGTTGTGGTTTTGGCGTAGGTAAATAGAAATTGCCATAGATTGATCTTGGTGATGCGTAGAATTTTTTTTAACAACGATCCCCAACATATACTGCAGTATGCAGTGCTGCCCCCCAAAAACTTAAAGGTAAATCAGAGTAAGCCATCATGGATCAGACCATATCCATCAACGTCCTATTTCTTCTTTCCGCTACACCATTTTGTTGGGGTGTGTAGGGTAATGTATAGTGGTGTACTATGCCATGTTCTTTACAGAATTCATCCAAAATTCCGGATGTGTACTCTCCTCCTCTATCGGTCCTAAGGACTTTAATTTTCCCATTTAATTGGTTTTCCACTTCAGCCTTGAAAGTTTTGAACATGTCAAAACCCTCAAACTTGTGTTTAAGGAGGTAGACATAACCGTATCGGGAGAAGTCATCAATGAATGTGATAAAATACACCTTCTGTCCTATTGTGGGTGTTGTCATTTCCCCACAAATATCTGAATGAATTATGGCTAAGGGCTCACTTGATCTTTCGGCTTTAGGAAAGGGAGCTCTAGTCAGTTTTCCCATGATGCAGGCTTCACAAATTCCATAATCTTCCCATTTAAAATTCAGAATTCCAGAACTAATCAATCTTTTAATCCTGTTCTTTGATATATGTCCTAGCCTTAAATGCCATAGGTAGGATTCGGAACAATTGTTATTTCCAGCTATATTCCTCACAATGGAGTGGTTTTCAGCAACTAAACTGTCTATAGCATCAATATCGGAAATATCTTCAATATAATAGAGGCCTTCTACACGGCTCCCTGATTGTATTAATTTTCCTTTTAGCAATATTTTAACCTTCCCATTGCCAAAGTTAACATCAAAGCCTGCAGATTCTAGTCTAGATACCGATATGAGATTTTTTCCTCATATCTGGAGCGAATACAGTATTCTTAAGGACTAATATTCCTCCACTTGGGAGTTTTAGATTATAGTCCCCAATTCCTAGTATATCTGCCTTTGATGTTGTTCCTAGATAAATAAATCTAGTTCCCTTTTGTATTGGTTTAAATGAACAGAAAGAATTCCTATCTCTTGCAATGTGTGAGGTGGAGTCAGAATCAACCACCCAACTATTTGACAAGGAAGTTGTAAATAGAGATTCTGAACATACAAAAACATGTGACATACCATTAGGTGAAGAATTTCCCCTTCTATTATCCTGATGCTTGGACTGGTTGTTGTTATACTTCTTATCATCTGGCTTCCTCTTCTTAGTGCACTCAGATCTGAAGTGTCCTTGTTCACCACAATTATGGCAATTAAATTTCCTCTTGTCAACCTTCTGATTTGAGTTTCTTCCATTGTAATCTTTCCCATCACGCTTCTGATTTATTTTATCCCGCAAATCTGTCCCATATTTCCTCTTTTGCCAATTCCTCTTGCTTGAAGACTTGTCCTCACCAAGGTGTAGTTCATCATGTTGAGACCTTCTTTCTTTCCTTTGTGTGGACTTCCTGTCTTCTTCCATGAGTAAATGATGCCTCAGCGTGCTCATGTTTAGCACACGCTCAGTATGACAAAAGGATATTTTAAATTGTTCCCAAGAGTTTGGCAAAGAGTTAAGAGCAACCATAACTTGAACTTCTTGAGGGAAAGGGTATCCAGCATTCTTTAGTTCCTCTACTAGCACACATAATTTATTCAGATGTGCACTAACAGCTGTGGTTTCTGTCATCTTCGCAGTCAAAAATTGATTCACCAAGCTAAGAACTTTGATAAGTGAAACTTCCCCAAAGTCCTTTTCCAATCTCCTCATTATTTTGCGAGCTGATTCCTCTGGTTCATATTCTCCGGCTAGAGAATCAGTCATAGATCCAAGCATAAACACTCTAGCCTTTTTATTGTCCTTAGTCCACTAAATAATTTCCTCACGGTAGCTTTCCTTTTCCTCATCTTCAGCCTCGTCAGATGGTTGGGTAGGCTTAGATTGAGTAATGATATAATCAATGTTCTCAGCAGTGAGGAGAAACATGATCTTTCTCTTCCAGACAGTAAAATTTGAACCATCCAATTTATAAGACCTAAGCAACTCAGCAAACACACTGTTGGAGGCCATTGGGTAAGGTAATTACCTTAGCAAAATTCCAGAAATTAGTCTGTAGCAGCAGCAACAATGAACAAGGTCGTGAGTTGCAGATTCCCAGTAGCCAGCGGCAATGGTTAATTCCTGTAGTACGTGTTGATGTCCACACCGTACAGCAGTTTGACAGCTATCCAACAGCAGCTTGTGGACACACTAGGCGGTGAAGACGGCTATGCGAGCAGCTTCAGCGGGCCGCGGAGTTCGGCGGACGGGTGGCGACCTTCGGCTTGAGGTCGCGTGAGCGGCAGGGACGGCGACTTCGCGGCTGGTTCCGCGCCGGAGCGCGTGGCACCGTCAAGGTCGAGGCGGCTGATGGACTCTGGCGGATCGATCTGTGAGCGGCAGCTCGGGAGTAGTTAGGGACGGATCGATCTGTGAGCAGCGGTCGCGGCGGGACGGCGAGGTGGACTTGAGGTGGAGGCGGCGAGGCGTCCGCCGCGGCAGGGACGGAGAGGCGGCGGTGGAGGCGAGATCGGGCGAGCGGCGTTGGCGAGATCGAGGCGAGCGACTCTGTTCCAGACTTTGGCAGGAGTACGTGTGGAAGCTTGTTTCCAGGAAAATAGCCAGAGGATGACGTCCGTTTTCCAATCTCTAAAAAGGAGATTTTGTTTTGGCCGTCAAAACTCTAAGCGATCTGGCTCTGATATCAATGTTGCGAAAATAACATAGCACGAGTATATTTGTCTACCTTCTAATTCCTCCGCCAAGTCCGTGGTGTAGCTCACAATGTGCGTATCTGAGGCTAGAGGGCAGAGACATATTTATACTCATATTCCTGAATATTCAAATCCATATCCGGATAGAATTCAGTTAGACTCCTAATCGAATTAACCAACCGCGATCATAACCGATTATTTTCCGAGTCAAACGTCTTCTTGTCCCTAAGCACATATATGTGAGATATATGCCACGTTTAAATAGTATATGATTCCTATTTAAACGTGTAGACTTATCAATCTACCCTGTAAATAGCCTAGCCAATTTCAAACATATACTGTGCCCAGGCAAAATAATTCCAGTGTACATATACACGCTGTATTCCAGTATAGTTTGTACCCAGCTCCTTGAGTAAATTTCCTTAAGTTCAATTGCAAATATTTGTACCAATCATTCATACACCAATTCCGTATGATTTCATTCATCAACCAAATAAATGTAGTATATAATGTTTTGGAAGACACCAAAAATTCCTACATTGCAAGTCGTCTGTGCCGCGAGCGTTCTTGACGGTGCACGACGACTGCAACCAGTTGTTATAATGGAGGTGACGGCGGTACCGTGACTGGTTACGACGTTGCCGTAGTCACGGGAGGGGGAGAGATAGCGCTGCTCCTGGGCGATGCAGGCGACCAGCTTCGCTGCGTGCGGGGAGGCATGCGTACAATTTTTACGGCTCACGAGGATGGTGCACGAAGTGTGCGCTGCACAGGGATGGACGAGAGGGACGACCGAGTCTGATGGTGGACATTTGGTACGGCTCACGAGGTGACCGATCTGTTGCCAACATCGATCAGCCGATGCCTAGAGTCGGTCTTTGGTCCACCAATTCCCAATTTTGCTGCAGCGAATAAGCGGTTGGCCGGTTGCCCTTTGCTCAAAAGTTTCCTAACTTGCATATATACAAAATTGCTGGTCCATTTGAAGAGCTGGTAGAATTTGTTGCCCCAGAATGATAGAAGCGTAAAACACAAGTATGGCTTACACAGCCTCCGCCAAATGCAAATCTGTCATCGCCTGAGAAGATGAACTTGACCGAAACACTCGTCTGTCCGGCGTCGCAGGTCTAGTCGGCGACGGCGCCATTACTGAGTGGGCATTGCTCACGTGGAGGAAAAGCTCCGGCTGCGTCGAAGACCTGACCGCTGGAGACGACAACCTGGAAACATCGCCTCCCTTGGGCGACCCGCCGTATGGTCGGAGCTGCGGGAGCGGCGGCGACATGGACACCGCGCCCAGGCGGACTTTCTCGGGCGCCGGGCTCGCTCGGCAGACTGGGCACGTCGCGTGCGACAGCAGCCACACGTCGACGCAGGTCGCATGGAAGTAATGCTTGCACGACGGCAGCATGCGCACCAGCGCGCCCTCGCGGAGCTCTTCGAGGCAGACCGCGCAGCTGTCCGCTGCCACAGCCTTGGCCTTGGCCTTGCCGCCGCCGCCGCCCCAGCGGCCAGGCGAAGCGCCGAGGTACGTGAACGTCGGGAGCACGGCGATGTCGTCGGGGGCAAGGCCCAGCTGCTGCCCCGGGCTCGCGGTGGCCGTGTCATGCCTGGTGTGGACATCGTGGCGGCCGGTGATGATGGACCGGCCGAAGTAGACGAGGCCGAGGAGGACGATGGCGACGAAGGCGCCGATCCCCGTGTATTGCAGCGTCGTCGACGCCGAGCCGGACATTGCCTCGGCGAGCTCGCGCGCTGGGTTGGGGAGTAGCGTCCAAAGAGGAAGAGGTGCAGGCGTGGTCGAGACGTCGCATCAAGCTGTGGCCGGGGTTGCATTTTATTTGGCACAGTGGGGTGGGCAGTAGCTTCTGTGATACATGTGTGTTTTTGTTTCGAGTTAAGATATGCGAGGCACGTAGAGGAACGTGGTATTATGATTCGTGATGATCTGCTACTTTTTTAAGACTAAAGACTTGGAGCAGTTAGCAAGCACGCATCCGAAACAAGTTTTGGATGACACGCATAAACATTTTTTGTTAGAAAATAACTCGAATCTGGAACACGAGAATGCTACTGGTGCGCACTTTGAAGTCCAAACAGATTGAACTTTGAGCTGATATATTCAAACTCCAACTGCACAAAATAATCACAGAACGAAAATCATATGTAACGCGCAACTCCAAATAACAAACCGTCAACTCAAGGATTCAATTGTCAGCTCAAAAGAATATCCAGTGGCGGAGAAAGGGGGGACTAGCAGGGGCCCTGGCCCCCCCTAAGATTGTTGTATTAAGCCTAATATGCATGCTAATAGATGTACAATGGTTGCAAAAATGATGTATTCTTATGAGCTGGCCCTCCCTAGCAGGGATTTACTACACTTGGCCCTCCTCATACTATATTCCTGGCTCCGCCACTGAGAATATCTAACTTCAACCTCTTGAATTTAATAGTGTCGTATTCTGATTCTTGGTGATATGCAACTTTCTTGAGGACTTAGGCCATCTCAAACGCAGGAGCACTTAAGATCCCGAGCACGACTGCATGCTTTCGTCTGGTTGCTAGAGGCAGTATTTTTTTTTCAACAAAGAGAATATATTAATATCAAGATGATACCAAAATGATGCTTAAAAGAAATTAATCATTTCAATAGCCGGAATCCCTATGAAAAATGGATAATGAAAGAATACAGGTTGGGTCTTTGCCATACACAATAATATAGAAAATAAGAGTAGCAAACATGTTCAACAAAAGTTCGCAAGATTCAAAAAGGTTCAGTCATTCAAAAAAAAAGTTCCAAGATTAAAAAAAATCACGGGGTTCAAAAAAATTTCACTGAATTGAAAAGTTCAAAAACACGAAAAATTTCATGAGTTTAAAAAATAGTTTGCGGGATTTTTTTACGAATTTCAAATAACTTTAAAAAAATTAAAATTTCGCAAAATTTGGAAAAGAAAACTCACAAATTTAAGAAATGTTCACAAATTTGAAAAATAATCACTGGAAGAGTTCACGCAAAAAATTAACGCATTTGAGAAAAAGTTCATGGATTTGAAATGAAAGGTTCACAATAAATGAAAATGTTTTAAAATTTGGTAAAAATGCGGAAAGTTTCACGAATTTGATAAAAATAAAATAAAAAAGCCGGTGAAAAAACCCTACATGGGCCGTCCCATTTAGATACTGGTGCTGTGGAGCAGGTGTGCGACGGTTAGCAAAATGCACTCTAACTAACGCTTTTTGCTCAAAAAAAAAAACTCTAACTGGCGCTTAAGAGCATCTCCGACGGCCGCGCAACGCGCCGCGCGCTAAAAACTCATTTACCGCGCGCCCTTCGCCTGGTTTGGCGTGGCCAGCGGCCGCGCTAAAATTGAGCGCGCGCGTAGCTCCAGCGGCCGCGCTAAAATGCAACGCGCGCTAAACATTGCGTACATTTTTTTTAATAAAAACGATAAATAAAATTCATAGATAAAAAGCGATACATAGTTCTATAGCATAGATAGATTAAAAAACTACGGTGCAACGACATAAAAAAATACTAGATAGTGCAACTACAGCCTACTCCCAGTCGTGGTCATCATCATCATCATCATCGCCATTCTCGCTGGTCTGGTCCGAGGTATCGAGCCACATGTCCTCCCAACGGTCATCATCAGACGAAAAGATTGTCTGCCCACCATTTTGAGCGATTTCGCACTGCGATATCGCCAGGGCCTTCCGCCGACACCTATCCAACCGCTCCGCGCGGCGCTTTGCCGTCTGCTCCTCGCGGCGTCTTGCCCAGAAGGCTTCCTCGTTGGCGACGTCCTCCGGGTGGCGCCGGCGCCACTCCGCCATGGCCCGCTCGTCCTCCTCGGCGACGAGGAGGCGGCGCTGCCGTCGAGCGTGCTCCGTACGGTCCTGGTCCGTGATAAGGCGAGGCGGAGGGGCGACGTCCTGCGCCTGCTGGCGCGTGTGGACATCCTGGAAGTTCATCTGCTGGCGCGGCCTGTCCAGGCGCCACGCCGCCGCGTCGTAGGCGCGTGCGGCCTCGTACGAGGTCTCGAACGTACCGAGGCCGAGCCGGACGTCGCCGGACCGAATCTCGACGGAGTACCAGCCGTTGGGGCGCTGGTGGACGCCGCGGTAGCCCGACGCTCCTCGGCGGCGCGACGGCATGGTTGCGCGTCGGTGGCGGGGCGCTGGAGCGGCGAGGAGAGGAAGCGGTGGAGGCGCTGGAGCGGCGAAGAAGATACGAGGCGCGCGTGGCAGTGTAGATAGGCGCGTGGCGAGCGCCGTATTTTATAGGCGCGCCGGAAGCGGCGCACCAAAAGCTGCGCGCGAGCTGCCGCCCTTTCCCGCAGACGCGCAATTATTTTTCACGTGCGCTTATTTTCAGCCGCCGCTGGAGCGCGTGAAACCAGGCTAAAAACCAAGTTACCGCGCGCGCCTTTTGGCACCCGCCCCGAATCCCGATTTCCTCCAAACATTTCGCGAAATTTTTGAAGATTTGCTTGGCTCTTGGAGCCTTCCTGCCAAAAATGGCAGGAAACACAGATCCGTCAGTTCCCTCCCACTCCTCTCCCCGAAACTCAAATCTTTTCATCCTCCTCCTTCTTCCCTCCTACCTTCGTTACAAATACCCATGGATGGAAGATCCTTCCAGTCCCATCCCAAGCTCCAACCGAGCCACCTCGCCGCCTAGTACAGCGCCGAGCCCGGACTCAGAGAGCGGCAGATCTTCTTCGAGATGGCAGTTGACCGCGCCGACAAGGAGAATCTGCTGCCAGCGACCACCCCGACGGCCGCCGTCGCCCGTCCTCATGGGAGTCATGGCGTAGCTGTCAGGAGCTGCAATCTGAAGCGGCTCGGGAGGGCGCGGAGGCGGGTGCCGCTCAGGGACATCACCAACCTCTTCGTCGTGGAGTCCGCGGTTGCCCAGTGGCAGCAGGCCCTGCTCCAGCAGCCGAGCGAGGGGTCGGCGACGGCAGAGCTGGAGAAGGCAGAGCCGGCCGTGAAGAAAGGGCTGTCCGGTGGTGTTGCACTGAAGGCCGGCAGATACTCGCTCCGGAAGGAGTTTAGATAGCTACCGATTATATATGGATTATACTTTTCATTTCATTGTCCAATGATTCATTGGACTAGATTGGTTTGTTTGTTGGTTTTTTCAGTTCCGTATTCCTGACGATAGGAAATGAGCTGCTGAAAGAAAAGAAAGAGAAAACTCAAAATGGATGCTTACATCGATTAAAGGTGTGGCATACTGAATTGGAATCTGGAACTTTGCAGTAACCTATTTTAAGAAATTATACTATTTGGAGCTGGGATCTGCCTCTACAGTTCTCCAGGACTGTGGTGTTCTGCATTACAGAACAGCTTTCAAGCCACTCCCTTTGCAGTATTGTAGCATCTGTGCAATTGCTAGGCGATCTGCTGATTGATCGTCAATCCAGACGGGAATGGAAGGATGTTGAAACTGCTTCGGTGCAACAATTACTGTGGATGCGGTAGAGGGAGGCAGGAGGGAATGATTTGCATGGCATTCAGCACAATATACCAGTATACTTTCGTTGTGGTCTCAGTGATTTCAGGTGTACTTGAGTCTAGCAAAATTTTCTTCTGCTGTTTGGGTAGCATATTTATTCAGTCAACTTAAGCGGTTTTATTTTTACTGAAAATTTAAAGGGCATTAGGAAGATAACAGAGTTGATCGGATACATCTGACTATCCCAGCACTGAGATAGCTTAGTTCCGTTAACAGTATCTGATTTGTTTCTGAAACAGTGCCATAAACTAAAAACATGTTTTAACAGGAACCAGTCTTGACTATGCTCCTTAACAGGCGTATAGTGCCAACTTGTAGGTAGATAACTAGTATTCTCTCTATCCCCATCCAAATTTCCTTCTATAAGATCCCACTATAATTGATTTTTTGAATGAATCTTTTTCTGCACAATGCTCAGTTTACATTTGTTTTCGCTTTTGTTATTTTTCTGGTGTTTGAACTTTGTTTCTTCTCGGTCGATTTCACGTGTGATTACTTCTACGATTTGTGCATTTTTTTTGCTGATGTGAAGCTTGTTCTTATAAGCCCGATAAAAGTTTGGAAGGCTGAGATGTTCATGTCTCGCCTTCAACGCGCTTCAGCGTAGGCCAGGTGTAGTAGCGTTGCCGTAGAGGCGGTTTTCATTGGGTTTTTTTTGCAGGACGGTCTTTTTGTGTTCTTTGCATTGTTTTTAGAGCTCTTTTTTCTTCTGATTTTCTATATTTTCTCTTTGGTTCTTTTTCTTCATTTCTTTTCCTTTTCCATTTTTGCTTTTCTATCTTTGTTTTTATTTACATTTTGTTTTTCCTCCTTTTGGGGCTCACTTTTGCTATGTGTGGTTGTAGATGTTGTTATGCTTAAAAAAGAGAGCTGTGGAAGCATAGGAACGGCATCGTGTTTGACGGTGATTCTCCATCCCTTACCTGAATTGGGACTAGGATCCTGGACGAGGGGAGAACGTGGGCTAAGGCCGGTCTACTCAAAGGCCATGGACAGTTTCTTTATTGGGTTGTCGCGGTGGATTTATCGGTAGTAGTCGTTATATGTGTACCTAGGGTGGACTCGGGTGTTTCAATCCACACTCTTGTAGAGGGGCTCTTTACCCCCTTTTCTATCTTTAATATATGATACACATGCTTGTGCGTATTCGAGAGGAAAAAAGGCCCACATACTAAAAAACACTATTGTAATCAAAATGGTGTTCATACATTTAGTAAAATATTCATGTGCTTATTTTTAAATGGAATTTTATTTTCATAAGTATTAAGTCATTATAAAAATATTTATGAAATAAAAAAAGTGTGCACTTATTCTGAAAAAATGCTAGTAATTTTAAAAATCTTTCACATATTTTGTAAATGTTCATGTAATCAGAAGAAGTGTTAACAGATTATAATTTGTAACTGATAATGTTCGTACGATTTTAGAAAAATGTTCACGTTTATTTAAAAGTATCTGCATGTTTTAAGAATATGCTCTCTTACTTTAATGAAATATTTACAATAATTATATATAAAGCACGAAAATATGGGAAAACTAAAAGATAAAAACATTCAAAAGGAGAAAGAAACAAAAAATAAGATCAAAATGACTGAAAACAAAAAGAAATAAACCGGATCCCCCAAAAAATAAAAAGTAAAACATGTATACACCGTTATAAGCGGGCAAGAAATAGCACTTCAGGTACACGAGTGAGGTTCTTGGTGTGATGGGCTTGGTCTCTGATTAGGCCCATGCACGTTTTATATTTAATTTTGCTTTACTGCATGCCTTTTATTTCAATCTGATCATGTCTCATCAATGTTTGGCATACGAGATACACAAGCCATTTTTTTCAAGTAACTTGGACTCTACCCACATTTTGCGAAGCATGATTTGAAAATAAACAATTATTTCCGGAATGTTACACTACTTTATACTTTGTTCTTGCAAATTCATGGTATGGTTCAAGTTTTGTGAAAAGTGTGTGCAAGTTTTGTGAAAAGTGTGTGCAACTTTTATTTAGTAAAATTTCACATTCCATCTTTTCATATGGGTTCTGCTATGTAGTTTTTTATTTTTCCTTTCCAATCAGCGTTAAATTGTTTGCCATGTTCTTCAATTATAGTTAAAATTTGTTGATTTACTCCTGGAGAAGACTCCTAGGTGATTTCGGTTTACCCCTCCAGTTAGCGCTGCTGCCGGTCCGCCCTTCCTCTGATGACCTTTGGGCCGTGGAGACGCGGAGGACCCCGACACCTCACCAGTGGGAGGGACCCCACTCTTGTTTTTTGTTTGGTTTAGCGTCTTTGGTTGGGGATGTATGGCGCGATGATGTTTCCTAGTAGCAATAGTCTCTCCCACGTTCGATCCCAGTCTCGATGGTGTGTCTAGCGACGCCAGAAGGCGTGGGGTTGTTTGTCTCCGTCGGATCTCGCGAGATTCGCCCGGTGGTTGTCTTTTGGTGGATCTATTTGGATCCAATCTTCATTTCTCTCCCATCCACATTTCACTTCATTGGCGGCGGTTGCTATTTTGACGCGTTGGTCCTATGGGGCCTTAGCACGATGACTTTTCGGCTGTCTACTACAAAAAGGTTTGCCCAGTTCTGGCGAGGGAGCGACGATGATAGTGGCGTGCCTTCGGCTCACTCCAGTACTTGTAGTCATCTCTAGGTTGTCTATGAATCTGGTTGTAAATTTTGTTATTTCTAGTATTCCGTACCATGACAGATGATTAACAGATTGAACGTTTCCTTCTTGTTTGTTGATTTATTTATTTCCCTATTCGCTGTAAAATGTTTCTTCTATTTTTATTTCTACTAAAGTATTATGGGCCAAAGAAGTTATCACAGAAAGGCTCATGTTGGACGTTCCATTACCGATCCACATGTAAGAGAAAGCAAAGAAATTTATAAAAGAAAAGCCACAGCGTCTGAATACAAATGCGAAGTAGAAAACCTGAGATTCTTAAATTTCAATCATCTAAGGGATATACACTCCCTTTCTTTTTGTCACCTAAATCAGATTCAAGCACAGTTCTTTTGACAGCTTATTTTGACATCCACCAAAAGAACTAGGCCTATTCTACATAGGCGACTGATTTGCCTCAAGAACATAGTAGGATGCATATGCATGATGAAAATTCTACTGAATATGACTAATACCATTTCAGCAAATTTTTACGAAGTTTTGAAATACTAGACACCCGAGCCCCTCTCTCAAAACTCTCCTCTTACCAGAAACCTTATCCACCGGTACCAATCTTCCATCACGTCCCTCTTCATCTCCTAGAGTGTGGTCAACTTTTCCCATCTACCTCGCCGATGTTGCCTCTGGCCTTGTTGTGGCAGAGGCATACCCCACACCTAAAGGGTTGCAAGCGTATTAACCCCTGTGCAACAGCGTGTCGTCTACTCGCAATCTTCTGGGAAGTGGTGGCGAAGCTCTGTCCATTTTGATGGCGGGGCTTCGTTTGATTGGTGTGTCCTGCCGACAGGTTGTAACCAAGTGTGTGGTTGTGGCGCTTCGGTCTTGTGTGAGTACACCATGATAGGGAAGGACAAGGTATGATCTTAGATTGCTCATGAAGGTCATTAGCGCGGTTAGATATGGCGTTCTTTAGGCGCTACGCACACTATTGTCGCTGGTAGAGGCGGAACTTTCCTCCTTTGGAGGTGGTACGAGTGGTGGCGCACTCTCCGTTGCTTGTGGTTGTTGGATGGCGATGCTGCAGTGAGACACATCATTCTCGCAAGCATGCAGACAGTGTGCCATGACTGAGGCCGGATATGCGAATCTAGTGGTCGCTCACTGCGCCGCCCTCTCCCCTTGGCTGATAAGTGGAGGCATGTCGATGATGATCTTGGTCGAGTCGCAACCAAGGAGATTTCCTATGGTAGCCTTGGCGGCATTCTACAAATGAAATCACCAAGACGGATTTGTTGAAAGACCTACCATCAAGACATTGACCAGCTAGAACACCACTCCAGATTCAGTGTTAAAACCTCTTGCCTCTATTGATTGGACCTGACCACGATAATCTTGCGTCTCCGAGGCGTTGTCTTTGTATTGATGCTTTGCCTTGATTGTTTTGACCTCGCACACAGGATGCAAATCAGTGTAAAATAGTTTATTTTTTATTAAAATTATTATTTAAATTTATATATCTTCTTTCAGCCTTTCAGAAGCACAACCACCCACAATTATTGTATATCTTCATTGTATTTCTAAAATACAAAATTACTTAAAAATCACAATGTTGTATTTTGAAAATTGCCCAATGTCATTAAAAACTATTTTTTTATAATAATAAGTACTAGAAATGTATCAAAACATGTTTGTAGAAATGTAAGAATAAATTTACACAAAAAGTTTGAATGCACATTGAATATTTTATAAAAACATGTTAAACATTTTTTAAATACATGATTTTAATTTTTTGAATGCATGCCAAAAAATCTAATACATGTTTATAATTTTTTGATCTACGTGAATCATTTTCCAAAAAATGTTGAACATATTTTGCAAATGCACCAACATTTTCTTAAGTTTTATGGAAATTACATTTTTTTCTTACATTTCTTTATTTCAAATGGGAAAAATAATACCAAAAAATAAAAATAAAAATGAATATTAAAAAAAGTTGAAAATAAAACTTTTGCGGGCCCACAAGAGCGATATATATTAAAATTCAAAAATTCGTTCGAAGAAGTTCATGGGAGGGAGGATAGTGGCAACTTGGCTAATAAGAGGCGTCATGGGAGGGAGGATGGTGGCAGCTTGGTGAATACGGAGGCGTCGTTCCACCTGATGGATGGGGCGACCGAGGACTGCGCCGTGAGGGGATGTGAGCCGGAGAGAGTCGCGTGCGAGGAAGAACATGTTTTTTTTTTGACCAGGAGATAGTGGAGAGAGAACGGAGTTGAACAAGAGAGAGACCATAAGTCGGGCTGTCGGGGTGTGATGACGTTGCCCTTGTGTAAATCAACGAGAGGGCTCCATTTTTGTTTCAGGAATATCTGCCCCCAAGACATCATGCACAGGAGCGGCCCACGAGGGTGAGGCAGGCGGCCAGGATTGATCAATCTACAAAGTCAAACGGCCATGAAAGTGGATGTGTGAGAAAGCTCAGTTTAGGTGCAGTTTGCTGTCCTAAAATTCTAGCTCTTGAATATCATCAAGTAAGATTTGGGCGTGGTGGATAACCTGTGCGGGTTAAGCAACACGCGTCGGGGGGTCTCGTGATCGACCTTCTATGGTGTGATATATTTTGTTGTTCGAATTTGATGGCTCTTTATTACAAGATTAAATTAAAGTTTATGGTTATTTTGTAAAAAAAGTCCATCGCACGGCTCACCCAGCGCCTTCTCGCTCTCAGCCATCAACATGTGGGCCACCGTCATGCTGACACGTCATACGGGCAGGCATACACTAGAATACGGAATGAGGCACCGTATCTACATGGTCGGACAAGTTGCATCATTGGTTTGGGATATTCCCTTTTGCTCCTACGTGCATATGCACCCATTGTCGAAATACACATTTCGAAAAGTTGAAAAATTCGGAACAAAAATCCCGCTTGTATATCCGGACATTTTATGTCCGTTCACAAGGTTTCGGTGAAAAACGACATTTTTTGTGGCTTGTGTAAAAAAGACAATTTCTGATGCTCCATTCTAACTATTCACGAGGCATTTCTTTATCTTTTTTTACACAAGCCACAAAAAACGTCGCTTTTCACCGGAACCTTGTGAACGGACATAAAATGTCCGGATATACACACGGGATTTTTGTTTCGAATTTTTTAACTTTTCAAAATGTGTGTTTTCGATAATGGGTGCATATGCACCTAGGAGAAAAAAGCCGCGTCCCATTGGTTTCGTGTATTTTGCAAGTTTAGATATCAAAGTGACCATGACAAACAAGTTAAGGCATTCCAGTGTATTTAACTCTTTTTACACTATGACAACTATTTTGTCATCAAAGACAAGGTTTGATAAAATTTCAATCCGATTGGTGATGGGTCACGAATATTTATCACGGACCTATACCAAGTTGGGCAATCAGCTAGAAAAGCCTCTTTCACCTCAAACAAAACAAAAAAAGCTAGAAAAGCCATCATGGTCGTCACTAGTTTCTATTTTTCTTTGAATCAAATGCGGAGCTAGCTGGAACTCAACAGTCATCAACCGTCATGGGATGCTTTGTCTGATTCCATTTTCATCAGTCCATCATTATGTGCCTGCCCTTCGGTTCTTATGCAGAGCCAGGAATCTTGGGAATGACCTTTGGAGTCGCTCCAACACACTATTTCTAGCCCGTTTGAGGAAAACAGGTCCTTCCAGGTGCAGCTGCGTACTTGCGCATGACTCCGCCGCCAATGCATGAGGAACCACGAATGTGGGCAATTATCAGAAAACAGACTATAAAAATAAATGTAAGTGCACATTGGGAAGTTAACGCACTGTAAGCGGAAATCCCCTCTTTTTCCTCTAGTTTCTTCTCCACTCTCTCCAACTCATCGCAAATATGACGTGACAACTCTTATAATCCACTCATATCATCGGATTACTATCTTGCTAAGGGCACTCACAATTCATCGTGCATTTGCCCTGAGTGGCCTAAGGCACTCGTAATGCATTGGCTTTTGACGCGTCATCCTAGGTGGTTAAAAAACTAGAGATAACCATCCAGAACATTAACCATTAACTTATTCAATATGTGAAAAAACGTAGGCCTTAAACAATGGAATAGTCTTACGAACTTGCTCACAAATATTGTAGAGGGGGTCTTAAGCTAAATTTTTAAAGAGACCACGGCACTAAGACCAAGCCATAAGGAATATAATCTCTCTCTCTCTCTCTCTCTCTCTCTCTATATATATATATATATATATATATATATATATATATATATATATATATATATATATATATATATATATATACCACCATGTTACTATAAAATAATAGGGTGAGAGTATAGTAAAATGATGCATATGGGAATGGGGTCCACTTAAGACCCGAAACCAACCTTATACATTGTGGGATTTTAAGCCAGCTATAGAAATGTGGTGGACCCCATCTTAACACCAATTTCAGAATTATACATTGGTGACGCCCTCTTGTGTCTAAGTGATGTTGTTTATTTCACTTAGGGTTCATGTATGTATCTCAACATTGTGTCCTAGTTGTGGAGCAAAGGGAAGGAGAGAATGACCACAACATTAATTTCACTGTGTAGAAAAACATGCTAAGAGTTGTCACTCCACTAACATAACATACATTATTTATGAAACTGTGCTAAGACCTGTCTCACCACTAACATACCGGCACGGTTTCATAGGCAAAATGTTGAGGTGTCATAGTTAGAGAGAGACAAGTAATTGTATAGTGGAGATACGGCTCTTAGCCTGCTTTCCTATACAATGTAATTAATACTCTGCTCCCTTATGGCATCTTTGAGTATTTTTCTCTCCTTCTGTATTCTCCATGGTTATGCCACAATGTTAGATGCAAACATGATCTCTAAAGCAATTAAGTGCAGCATCACTTAGATATATCACCTAGAGCACACCTAATACAACTTTGTTGTATCTAAGTATGTTGTATATATAAAAGAATTAAAGTGGCTAAGCAAGAGCCCCTACCATGCATTCCCGGTTCTACAACTCATTCCTTCACGAGCTGACACGTGTCATTAGTTTTTTTGGTTCACTCCTGGTTTTGCTGAGGTTTTTTACGTTCCTCTCTCCACGTCCACGACCACCGGTCGCGATCCCGTTAGAAAGCCCAGCCACGACCATGACCCCTCTAGAAGCCCATCAACCACAACCACGAGTCGTCTTTCTTCCCCAATCCCCAATCGCACTCTACATATCAGATACAGACCATCGCCGCCACCCACCTGTGCTCGCGCACTAGCCAGCTACTGTTAGAACGCTGCGGTGCCCTAGCCCCTCTTATTCCCTATGCTCCTCCTCCTGCCACCTCTCTCTTCCTCGAGCTCCTCCTCTTGAGTCTTACAGTGTCCACGCGCCTGGTGCCACGGTGCGGCCAGAGCCGGCGACCGCAGCGGAGGTAGTGGTCGTGTGGTCTGGTGGGAGGTCATGTATTCTGCCCACCATCGAGGCGCCGGCGCGCCGGCGCAGCCCAACAACAGGGAGTAGGGCGCAAGAGCACGGCAAGCAGCTCCTTGCATTCCGTCTCAGTTACTTTTTATCTATCTTCATGCCTAATTCCTTAGATTAAAATTCCAGACCTAATGTGTGCTCAACTGTTGTTTCATCCTATTTTCCAACTTTAATAAACTTTAGGAATCTTCTAGACAAGTACCACCCTCTGTCAAGACGAGGAAGATCAACTCTTCTATCTTGAAGAAAAATAATTAATGCCAACTGACCCCACAAAAATAATTATGCTCTCATCCGAAGAAGACAACGACGACAAAGAATGCAGATCAAAAGCAAGTCATCCAAAATACTTACAAACTACAACCAAGTCCACAAAGCTCTTCTCCTTATATAGGTCTATGAAGCTAGAATTTTGCCAACAATGAGCATAAATAGACCTCTTTGCAGCTAGCTCGACCTCAATGCCACCACCACTCATTCTCTCACTCCAGATTCAAAAAGAACCCACGCATATGCACAGGCTCAACGACGGGCGCTACGTGCCGCCGCGCCTTCTGCCAACTAGTTTATTTCATTCCAGACGTGTTTGCTTCTTAAGATTGTGTCCTAGCTATGGAGAGAAGGGAAGAAGAAAAACTAGGGAGAGAAGCCAAACCGGACCAAAGACTTAAATTCCATTGCATAGGTAAATGCGCTAAGAGCCATCGCTCCACCAACATACAACTACCATCTCTCTTTACTTGTTGTGCCGCCTCATTATTTTGCCTATAAATTTGTGAAGAGCAAGCATTGCAGGTTAAGAGAGAATGCGTTGGACTGATTATCTCTAAAAAAAAACTCTACCATATAAGATAACATGTTAAGACTAAAAAGTGCATTACGTCATTTCACATTAAGAGTGCATTAGGTCATTTTTCATTGGAAGACTAAAAAGTGTATACATGTGTCCTTTGGATCAAATAATGGAAAATTCTCATGAGTTTCTCTACTCCCTCCCTTTTTGTACACAAGGTCACTATCTCATTTTCCAGATATTTAGAAAACAAAGCCAATTCATAAAAATAGGATGATTAGTTGTGTGGAAAACCTCTCGTATTCATGGCTAACTAAACATATCGCATGTGGCGCCTCTTTTCTATGGATGCATGCAATATTTGCATTAATAAGCACCATCACATGAGGCAAAAATCTAATCACTTCTTCTTAGGAAGAGATAGTGGTTTTCAAAAGATGCAAATTGTATTTTTGACAGTGGACTTGTATTTAAAACAGAAATGGGTATTTTTGTTTGGGCAAAAAGTTATGAATTAAAGTGGTACTAAATAATATGCAACCGGTGGTTCGTTTAGGCAGGGTCTATACTTGTACACATCATAGTAAACCCCTCCTGTTCTTTGCAAAAAATAGTTAATTTTATTTTTACAAGAACTGCTATTTAAGGTTTTTTAATCCATTTTCCCCATTTCACTAAACTTATGCCACATTTTACCCATTTGAGGTAGCTTCAGAATTTTGACCCCCCTTCTTTCTTATATGCAACATTTAACTGATCTTTCACTACCAGAATAACTGCTTGCGCCGACGGCCTCATCTATGCCGACGGCCCCCGTCGGCATAGATGGACCTATGCCGACGGCCAAGGACAGGCCGTAGGCGTAGAAAAGCCGTCGGCATACATCCATCTATGCCAACGGGGCCGTCGGCGTAGACGAGGCCGCCGGGACCGCTCGAGATACGCCTACGGGGACCGTCGGCATAGGCGCGGCAGTCGGCATAGCCCGGGCCCACCTACCCGGTCAGCGCTGACCGTTTGACGGCGTTGAAACTATGCCGACGGGAGGTAACGGCGGCCGTCGGCATATCTATGGCAGAGGTATGCCTACGACATAGTCATCGGCATAGACCTGGCCCATGCCCCTCTGCCACGTCATCGATCCGTGTGCACAGCTATGCCGACGGCCCGTCGGCATATGTTTATTTAGTTTTATTTTTAATTTTGCTTTATACTATCTATGGCAAAGGTATGCCTACGGCATAGCCGTTGGCATAGGCCCCTCTGCCACGTCATCGATCCGTGGGACTGCACCTCCGTGTGTGCACAGATATGCCGACGGCCTTGCCGTCGGCATACATTTATTTTACTTCATTTTTTTATTTTTACTTTATTTTGTTATTTTTACTTTATTTTATTTTTTATTTTTGCATAAGATAATTATGCCTTATCTAAAAAAACATACCCCGATGGTATATCGATTGCCCCCCGTTACAAACGTCGCTATCGCCGTGTCACGGAGGGGGGAAACGGTCGACACGGAGGGAATTCTGGTTGGTGGGGGGATTCGGGGTGTAGCTATGTCACCGAAACATCGCACGGGTCCAGATGCATATGTGAAAGTGTTCAGGCATGCGTAGACGCCCGTCTTGGGGCTCCGCGGTGTGCCCCCCTGCACGCAAGGCAGTGCCGCCGTCGCTTGGAGGGGGCCAAACCCCGGAGACGCGTGCCGCCTCTTCGGACATGCCACCACACCGTACGGCATGTATGAGGTCCCGGTGCGACGCTCGGGTGGCATTGCTACCCCCGTAGGCCCCCCGTCCCGCCTAACCCTGTAGCGTTTGACCACGGGATCTAGCCCTTTGACTTTGCACGGACGGGCTTTGAGCAGTGGACCTATCCACCCGGTTGTGTTAGGTCAGCCCATAGGAACACTTTGGAGCAACATCCTGGCCAGACCCACAACAAGATCCCCTCCGTGTAGACCCGACGCGTCCGTTTCCCCCCTCCAGGTGCCGGCGGCGGCGCCGTCCGTGAGGGGGGGCACACCCCGGAGACGCGTGCCGCCTCTTCGGACATGCCACCACACCACCCCGCATGTATGAGGGCCCGGTGCGATGCTCGGGTGGCATTGCTACCCCCCAGGGCCCCCGTCCCGCCTAACCCTGTAGCGTTTGACCACGGGATCTAGCCCTTTGACTTTGCACGGACGGGCTTTGAGCAGTGGACCTATCCACCCGGTTGTGTTAGGTCAGCCCATAGGAATACTTTGGAGCAACATCCGGGCCAGACCCACAGCAAGATCCCCTCCGTGTAGACCCGACACGTCTGTTTCCCCCCTCCAGGTGCCGGCGGCGGCGCCGTCCGTGAGGGGGGGACACCTCGGAGACGCGTGCCAGGCGTTTGCACCCGCCACAACACTTCCAGACTTGTGAGAGGCCGCCTACGCAAGATTTGGCGGCATGCTAGCCCCCGGAGGCCGCCGGCCACAGTCGTAGACACGCGAAGAGCAATCCGCGTAGAGGGAATTGTTCAGATACTACTCCATTACTAACAATTATGAAAAATTACCATCAGTCCTACAACACATGTGCCCACGTCGTGTAAAAAACTCATGATTTTATCGCGCTCCGAGTATTTAATAATATTCACGCCGCATCGTTACCGCAGAACGTCTGCTACCGTGTCATCGCCGTTCTTGAGGGGGGGCACACCCCGGAGACGCGTGCCGCCTCTTCGGACATGCCACCACACCACCCCGCATGTATGAGGGCCCGGTGCGATGCTCGGGTGGCATTGCTACCCCCCAGGGCCCCCGTCCCGCCTAACCCTGTAGCGTTTGACCACGGGATCTAGCCCTTTGACTTTGCACGGACGGGCTTTGAGCAATGGACCTATCCACCCGGTTGTGGTAGGTCAGCCCATAGGAACACTTTGGAGCAACATCTGGGCCAGACCCACAGCAAGATCCCCTCCGTGTAGACCCGACGCGTCCGTTTCCCCCCTCCAGGTGCCGGCGGCGGCACCGTCCGTGAGGGGGGGGGGGGGCACACCCCGGAGACGCGTGCCAGGCGTTTGCACCCGCCACAACACTTCCAGACTTGTGAGAGGCCGCCTACGCAAGATTTGGCGGCATGCTAGCCCCCGGAGGCCGCCGGCCACAGTCGTAGACACGCGAAGAGCAATCCGCGTAGAGGGAATTGTTCAGATACTACTCCATCACGAACAATTATGAAAAATTACCATCAGTCCTACATCACATGTGCCCATGTCGTGTAAAAAACTCATGATTTTATCGCGCTCCGAGTATTTAATAATATTCACGCCGCATCATTATCGCAGAACGTCTACTACAGTGTCATCGCCGTTCGTGAGGGGGGGGCACACCCCGGAGACGCGTGCCGCCTCTTCGGACATGCCACCACACCTCCCCACATGTATGAGGGCCCGGTGCGATGCTCGGGTGGCATTGCTACCCCCCAGGGCCCCCGTCCCGCCTAACCATGTAGCGCTTGACCACGGGATCTAGCCTTTGACTTTGCACGGACGGGCTTTGAGCAGTGGACCTATCCACCCGGTTGTGGTAGGTCAGCCCATAGGAACACTTTGGAGCAACATCCGGGCCAGACCCACAGCAAGATCCCCTCCGTGTAGACCCGACGCGTCCGTTTCCCCCCTCCAGTGCTGGCGGCGGCGCCGTCCGTGAGGGGGGGGGGGGCACACCCCGGAGACGCGTGCCGGGCGTTTGCACCCACCACAACACTTCGAGACTTGTGAGAGGCCGCCTACGCAAGATTTGGCGGCATGCTAGCCCCCGGAGGCCGCCGGCCACAGTCGTAGACACGCGAAGAGCAATCCACGTAGAGGGAATTGTTCAGATACTACTCCATCACGAACAATTATGAAATATTACCATCAGTCCTACAGCACATGTGCCCATGTCGTGTAAAAAACTCATGATTTTATCGCGCTCCGAGTATTCAATAATATTCATGCCGCATCGTTACCACAGAACGTCTACTACCATGTCATCACCGTTCGTGAGGGGGGGCACACCCCGGAGACGCATGCCGCCTCTTCGGACATGCCACCACACCACCCCGCATGTATGAGGGCCCGGTGCGGCGCTCGGGTGGCATTGCTACCCCCCAGGGCCCCCGTCCCGCCTAACCCTGTAGCGTTTGACCACGGGATCTAGCCCTTTGACTTTGCACGGACGGGCTTTGAGCAGTGGACCTATCCACCCGGTTGTGGTAGGTCAGCCCATAGGAACACTTTGGAGCAACATCCGGGCCAGACCCACAGCAAGATCCCCTCCGTGTAGACCCGACGCGTCCGTTTCCCCCTCCAGTGCCGGCGGCGGCGCCGTCCGTGGGGGGGGCACACCCCAGAGACGTGTGCCGGGCGTTTGCAACCGCCACAACACTTCCAGACTTGTGAGAGGCCGCCTACGCATGATTTGGTGGCATTGCTACCCCCTGGGCCCCCGTCCCGCCGTGTAGACCTCACGGGCGTCGCTGCCGCCATGTCTCGGAGGGGGGAAACGACCACCACAGCTTACACACGACAAACTGACAAAAAGTAATAATTGAATTTATAAAAAACACCGGCATCCATCATGGAAAATGGACTATCACGGTGAAACCTTCAGACCCGGGCACCGGGCTGGTAACTGAACGTTTCACCGTAATTGTCCATTTTCTTAACAGAAGTCTAATGAATACCGGAGCTCACGTCGTATGGATTAGCCAACTATTTAAACAGGTCATGTTGCTTGTCTTTGGGCCAGGTGGGACTAGTTTTTACATTGTGCTGAGAGTCACACATATGCCGCAAAAAAAGGAAAGTATCTATGTCGACGGCTTAGCCGTCGGCATAGCAGCGCACACGGCCACGGATCGATGACGTGGCAAAGGGCCAGGCCTATGCCGGCGGCCAGGCCATCGGCATAGGTTGACCTTATCCGCTGCAGTTCGCCCCCGACCACCCATTCCCCATCTCCCCTTTCCCCCGACCCACACCCGCGCCGCCGCCCACCATCTCCGCCGCCCTCCCTGAGCACGCCACCGGCGGCTCCGAGCCCGCCGCCGCCCGCGCCGCACCAACCCCGCGCCGTGCCGCCCCGAGCCTGCCGCCGCCCGCGCCTCCCCGAGCCTGCCGCCGCCCGCGCCTCCCCACCCCGACCCCGCGCCGCCCCACCCCGAGCCCTCCGCCGCCCGCGCCGCGCCGCCCCGAACCCGCGCCGCCCCTCCCCGACCCCGCGCCGACCGCTCGCACCGACCCTGCGCCGCCCCGCCCCGACCCCGCGCCGCCCCGCCCCGACCCCGCGCCGCCCCGCCCCGACCCCGCGCCGCCCCTCCCCGACCTCGCGGCTCCCCGCCCCGACCTCGCGCCGGCGGCCCCGCCCCACCCCGCGCCTCCCCGCCCCAACTCCGGCCGGCCCTCTCGAAGGTGAAAATTTTATGTATTTTTTAGTGTTTTTTAGTAATTTTGTAGCTAGTTAGATAGATAGTTAGATAGGTATTTAGGTAGGTATTTAGATAGTTAGATACATAGTTAGATAGATAGTTATATAGATAGTTAGGTAGGTAGATAGTTAGATAGTTAGATAGATAGTGAGATAGGTAGTAAAAAAATTTGGTTAGATGAGATGCTATATGTTGCATATCTTGAAAAAAAATTGGTTCGATGAGATGAATCAATGATTATGACGAATAGGTGATAATGATGATGATGAATATGTGATGACGATGATGAATATATTGTTAATGTTGTTAGTTTTTTTGCCTACATGTTGCAAAAATAAATGAATGCATGTTTAAATGTTTTAAATATGCTCTATGAGTTGTGATCTTTTTTTTGTCGCGATGGAATTTGCAGGCTTTGTGGTTTCGCATTTCATCGGAGTGACCGTTGTCCGATGCGTTGGTCCCCCTGAGCATCCCTCTGCTGTTCGACTACTTCCTCTACAGCCGAGGGTGAGCTACAAGTCCATCTCCTCCATTTTTCATGCCACTAGATTTCATTCTCAAGTCAACTGGCGTAACCTAGGCGTCTCCCGTCCGAAAGGGTTGCATCGATAAATATGCATTCAATTGCATATTTATCACCGCAACTCTTTCGGATTGTCCAGCGTTTTCCATGGACAGCCCGAGGATGTGTAGATTGGTATGTTGTCCATGTTCTACCCCGTTCCGAGACAGGATTTTGGTGGCGCCTCCCCATTGTTCTCCGGAGCACATTCTCTCGGCTATTTGCCGAGACGTGTATCTGGAGAACAGCGGGGAGGTGCTGCCGAAATTTTGTCTCGGAACGGGGTAGAATGGAGAACGTACTCAATCTACACATCCTCGGGTGGGATTAGGACCCATCTTTACCTATTAGAGATGTAGGTGGATTCAACGCGGTAGAAACTGAAAATTTGATGTGATTAATTTAAGTGAATCCTTAATTATGTTGCATGGCTTGCAAAAAAGCAGAGGATGGCAGATAATCAGTGGATGTACAGTGATTTTATCCGTCGGAATCGAGTAACATCAGAGTGGATCGCGAAAACCGATGTGTATTTGAAGGAGATATTCCGTCGTCCAATGAGAATTATCCCACCATGCCCCTGTGCGAGATGTGCCAGACATCACCGTAGAAATCAGACGGACATGAGTGAGCACCTTCGCACGCACGGATATATGCCAAACTTTGACATGCCGCCGATAAACGTAGCCGAGCAGGACCGTGGTAGAGAGGAGGTGATGCGACAACGCATCGATGGATATGAGGACGACGGGGTCAGGGACATGCTAGATGATGTCATTGTTGCAGAAACGGCAAATGCGACACCTTCAGAGAATGAACCGGAGGAGCCGGAGGCAACCGCAAAGGCCTTCTTGGAGGTCTTGGCCTCATCGAAGAAACCTCTTTATGCGGGTGCGAAAATATCTCAGCTGGATGCCATCTCGCAACTGATTGCCGTCAAGGCTGAGTACGGCTGTAGCCAGAAATGCTTCGAAGCATTCCTGGGAGTATGGGCTAACAGCCTCCCTGAGGGTCATGAACTGACGAAAAGCATGTACGATACAAAGAAAATCATGAAGGCACTCTCTATGGATTATGAGAAAATAGATGTTTGCCCAAAGAATTGCCTTTTGTTTAGGCACGAGTATGCAGATGACAAGTACTGTAGGAAGTGCGGTTCGTCTCGGTACATTGAGGTGGTCGGTGAGGATGGTGAGAAAAAGCAGCTAACCATCCCCGTTAAGGTTCTTCGGTATCTTGATTTTATAAAAAGACTGCAACGTCTTTTCATCACGAAGGAGTCTGCCAAAATGATGAAGTGGCACAAGGAAGGTATAAGGTACAATCCAAAAAAATCGTACATCCATCGGAAGGGGAAGCATGGAAGTCGTTCGATGAAGAATACCCTGAGGAAGCAGCCGAGGCTGGGAATGTCAGAATAGCCATATCAGGTGATGGGTTGAATCCATATGGTATGTCGTCCAATCCATACAGCCGCTGGCCCGTGTTTGTAATTCCGCTCAATCTTCCTCCCGGTGCCCTAATGCAATGGAAGACCATGTTCTTGTCGCTCATCATTCCGGGGCCTGAATACCCGGGGAAGCAATTGGGTGTATTTGTGCAGCCGCTGGTGGATGCTTTGCACCATTCTTGGTACTTTCCGAGGTTGACATACGACCGGGATCTGCAGAGAAATTTCTTGATGAAAGTTTGGTTGCACTATTGCATGCATGACTTTCCCAGCTATGCTCTATTCTACGGATGGTGTACAAGTGGGAAGATGCCATGCCCAGTGTGCATGCAGGCTCTGCGAATGATTTGGCTGAGTAAGGGTGGCAAGTATGTAGCCTTTGACCTGCATCGACAGTTCCTCCCTCCAGACCATCCAGAGAGGGAAGACAAGAAGAACTTCACGAAAGGCCGGGTTGTTCATGAAGTAACCGAGATTCCAACATTTTCGGGGGCAGATGTTCTTGCTCAGCTAAAAGCTCTCAAGCCTAAAGTCAAAGCCAAAGGCAAAGCCAAAGGCTTCGAGGGATATGGTGAGACGCACAACTGGACTCACATTACCCCCTTCTCGCAGCTTCCCTATTTCAAGGACCTCAAACTTCCTTACAATATTGATGTGATGCACACCGAAAAGAATGTGGCAGTCCCTTTTCCACACGATCCTCAACATTCCTGATAAGACAAAGGATAACGTTAAAGCTAGAGCCGATCAACAGAGAATTTGTGATAGACCACGCCTGAACATGAAGCCTCCCACAGGCGGTCGAAAAAACTGGTTCAAGCCAGATGCTAACTTTGTCCTTAAACCGCCAGAAAAAGGAAGTACTTATCTGGCTGAAACAAATTTTGAAGTTCACCGATGGTTATGCATCGAATATAAGTAAGGGAGTCAATCTTTCAACGGGCAAAGTGACCGGCCTGAAGAGTCATGACTACCATGTATGGATTGAGCGGATAATGCCGGTGATGGTTCGAGGCTATGTCCCCGAGCATGTCTGGCGAGTGCTTGCCGAGCTTAGCCATTTCTTCCGCACGCTCTGTGCTAAACAAGTAAGTAAAGAGGTGATTGAAAAATTGCATAAGAAGGCACCGGAGTTGATAGTCAAGCTAGAGAAGATCTCCCCGCCAGGCTTCTTTACTCCGATGACACATCTCATTCTGCACCTCGCGAACGAGGTATTGTTGGAGGGGCCTGTGCAGAATCGCTGGCAGTACGGCCCTGAGAGACAGAACAAGCATCTCCGATGGAAATGTGGAAACAAAGCTAAGATTGAAGCTTCCATAGCTGAGGCAGTTATCCTAGAGGAGGTGTCAGACCTGAGGACATCATACTATCCAGACCACGTTCCCCATCTGCATAACAAGGTGCCTCGATACAATATAGAAGAGCCCAAGTATCAACCCAGGCTCCATCTATTCAACGCGCAAGGTGGGAGGGCTGGGGCCTCGAAATCTTATAACATGCCACGACAAGAGTGGGAGGACCTCATGTTCTATATCTTGCACAACATCAAGGAAGTTGAGGAAGTGTGGATGAGGTAATACCACTACACCATTCCTTTATGTCTTCCACATCATCATGTTCCATGTTCACTTAGTCTCGGTCTAACACCACTTTTCTTTTTTTAGTGATTTCGTTCAAGAGGAATGGACGAGAATGAATCCTCCTACTGAGGCGGAGGCACTTACTCTTCTCCGTCATGGAAACCCTGGACGTAAATTTTTTGTTGCTTGGTTCATGGAGAAAGTAATTTTCCACACTCCCCTATTAAATACCTAGTTCAACATTTATTAGTTAACCGAACTAATGCATGCAGCAATTTCAGTTATACTTGTAGGGAAAAGATCCGAACATATCTATGGATGATGAATTGAGATGGGTTTCCATGGGTTTTGACCCTGCCGTCATGACATGTAAAAAGTATGATGTGAATGGGTATCGCTTCCATACAGAGGAGCACCAAAACAGCCGGCCCGATCCCAAAACTATAAATACCGGAGTGTACACCCCCGGTCAAAATTCAGTAGACTACTACGGAAGGGTACAAAATATATACGAGGTTAAATTCTGCCAGGGGCGTGAGACCCTAAGTCTGCCTGTGTTCAAATGCCGATGGTTCGATCCGCGAGAGGGGGTAAAACATACGCCTTCCATTGGTTTGGTCGAAGTTAAACCATCAACCGTCTATGCCGGAGCCGATCTCTTCATTGCGGCTACCCAAGCTACACAAGTATATTATCTGCCTTACCCATGCCAGAAAGAGTATCTAAAGGGTTGGGAAGTTGTGTTCAAGGTGTCGCCACATGGTAAGCTACCGGACCCGAATGAAGACGATTACTACAACATTAACCCCTTGACATACGAGGGAGTGTTCTATCAAGAGCAACCTGATGATGATGATGATGTGGTTAGAAACGATGACGCTAGACCATTGGGTGATGATGACGTGGATCCAAACTTCGACGATGCACGGAATGATGGTGAGACCATTGTCAATGAAAATGACATACTTATGCTATAAAAGTTAAACGAAGACGCTGACGACGAGGAAGAGCCTCCACCTCCGTCAGACAACGAAGATGATATGATTGATAGTGATGATGAGACGGACCGAGAAAGAGGTTACAACAGTGATGATTCATATGGGTTCTAGCAAATGTACGTTTCAAGTCTTTTTTTCTATAGTTTAGGAATATGCCTTTTTATGCATTTTTATTAATGTGTTTATTATCATGCCTTTTCCTTCATTTCATTAATTTACTAATTGCTTATTCTCTTTTCAATGTAGGTTCGTGGAACATGGACAAGGGGAAGGCCGACGGCGTGGGTTTCCTACGCAAGGTCGTCGGCCTGCCTAGTCGAAGTGGTCGAGCACGTAATCCTCCCCCTCGGCTACTTGATGATGACTCCTCACAGGGAGGTCGAGGGCGAGGTGCCCCTAGAGGAGGAGGGGGCGGGGGGAGAGCCTCTAGAGGGCGAGGTGGTGGGGGGAGAGCCACTACAGGGGGTCGCGGCCAGAAAGAGCGCACCCTCACCAACTTAGGGTTGTTGTCTTCAAGGCCCTCCTCTAGTGAGGTACCCTCTGGCGAGGAGGAGGAGGAGGAGGTTCGGGATGGGGCCGAGGAGGAGGTGGAGGAGGAGGCAGGCGAGGAGGAGGAGGAGGAGGAGGTTGGGAATGGGCAGGCAGGCGAGGAGGAGGGTGGTGGCGGGGATGATGGTGGTGACGGGAAGGGGGTTGACAACAAGGGGTGGCTGCGTGGTAATGCAAAGCTACCAAAGCAGGTTCCTGCTACTGAGGAGCAGAAGTGGCTCATTGAGCCCACGGGGAAAGAGTAAGTGCCACTTTATAATAATTTCATTATTTTGCTTGTCACATGCTTATTCCGGTTGTTATTTATTTTGCTTGTCACATGCTAATAGTTCATTCTTTTGCAGCAACTGGATATATTCTAAAGGGGTCCATATTCCCAACGGCCTCATCACCGTCTTGCTGAAGTTATACTGGCTGGGGTTGTACTGTCCGGATCTAGTCAGGCACCCGGACCGTCGGGTTTTGGCCACGAGCTGGGACCACTGGGAAGCGGCCCTCCACGCGGACCATGAGACCCATGCCAAGGCCGTGATCACTACTTTTTGGGTGAGTTCTCTTCAGAAGCACAAGTCCATTCTAGTTTCATGAATGGTTTAACTCATGGCTTCTTCCATTCTTGTTTCATGCATGATTGTAGAAATTCTATCGAGTTCTTCCGGAGCACAGGGCCAGAGCGGACAAGATCATGTTGCGCCAATGCAAGAAGAAGACCCGCCAGATGCAGTACGAGGTGCGCTATGTGGCCATCTCGACATACTACCACGACTATCTTGGTGTGAAGATGACCAAGGAAGAAGCGCGGAGGATGGGCATTACCTTGGAGAGGGACGAGTTCTTGGCGGTAAGTATAAAAGATTTTTCATTATGCTTTCATTACCTTGTGGTACATTTCACCATTTCGTGTTGACATGCCATTATGCTTTTATTATGTAGGTGTGTCCAAATTGGTGTTATGGAAAAGACGAGTCCTGGGCGGCATTGGTGGATCTTTGGTGTGATGAGGCTAGAGCCTGGGCGGCTATGAGAATCAAAACAAGGCTAACCGAGGGAAAGAGGGAGTACATGCTCAGGGAAACCGAAACCACTATCTCCACAAGGCAGTTAATGTATGACTAACCCCATTAAACATTCTTCTTCTTCTATTTACCATCACTTTCTTATGTATGACTAACCTCTGTTTGGTGGTGCAAGAGGAGAAACTGAAGCGGCCGCTCTCAGACATGCAGGCATGGGAGATCGCCCATACGCGGAAGGACCCCAAGCCTGGTGAGCCCAAGTACTACGACAAGAAGACCCCGGGGAGGAAGAAGGCCTACTCTGAAGGGTATTTGAAGTTACATCCTGACACACCTAACCCCGTTGCGACGGATCTGGACGAGAGGGTGGTGGTGGGCATGGGGCCCAAGGAGCATGGTCGGGAGGCGGTTCTCGATGCTGTGATCACTCCTACTATCTCCTACACACAGCTCCGTCGGATCGACCCGAGCCTGAGCCAGCGCACGAGCCAGCCAGTGACCAGTGCACAGTCATAGTACGTCTTTCAGGAGCAACAATCTGTAAGTATTTTCCCTCTTATCTTCATTGCTCACTTTATTTTCCGCATTTAGTAGTTTTATGAGTTCCATCATGTCATACCGTAGGCCTACCTAGAGTACACACGCCAGGAGACCATGGCGTGGCATGAGAGGCTTTATGAACACCAGGTGCGGAGGGATCGCCAGATGCAGCAGGCTTTTCAGGAAATGGCGGTCGGCAGGTGACCTCAGTTGCAGCCAGCACAATGTCCTCCAGCACAACCAGTGCTGCTGACCTTTGAGGAGTTTGTGGCACAGAACGCTGGCCCCTCGCCGGTTAGTTCTCCCAAATCTATTCACCCAAAGCATGCCATGCCTTTCAACATAGCATATATCCCGTCAATATGTCTTTTCAACATCCAGGGAATAGGTGGATCTACCGTTGGCGGTGGTCTTCGCAGCACTCCCGATACACGGAGCCCGACCACTCCGATCCACGGAGGCGGAGGCGGAGGTGGAGGCGGTCTTGGCGGTAGCGCTGCCGCTAGCAGTGACGACCTGGGCTTTGGCGGTCTTGGCGGTGACAACCTCTGCGGTGATCGACGTCCTGGCGCTTAAGCCTTTGGGTCACATTGTGGCGGTCTTGGTGGTGATGATACTTATATGCTAGTGATGTTTCTTATTGTTGTTTGTGAGATTCTTATATGCTTTGGTGGTGATGATACTTATATGTTTATGCTTTGCGATGCTTCTTATGATGTGTGATGATGAATTTGTTGTGTGATGCTGCTCCTTATTGTTATGTGATGCATATATTGCTGTATGATCCTTATATATGCTGTATATATTCAAATGAATTGAGCTGAAACAAAACAGAAAAAAGAAAAAAAAGCAGACAGAAACACTATCGGAATAGGACTGGTGTGAGCTGGCGTGAGCTCCCAGTGGCTGACACATGGCAGGTCTATGCCGACGGCCTAGCCGTCGGCACAATTTCAAACTAAGCCGATGGCCAGGCCGTCGGCATAGCCCTGCCCCAGGAGAGCCCAGTTCTGCCACTTGGCAGGCCTATGCCGACGGCCTGGCCGTCGGCTTAGTTTGAAACTGTGCCGACGGCTAGGCCGTCGGCATAGACCTGCCCCAGGGGTGACGCCTGCTCGCCATGTGGCAGGCCTATGCCAACGGCCTCGAGCAGGCGTTGGTCAGCACTTGACGGCGGCCGCCGTTAGGAGGTAACGTTGCCGACGGCCAGGGCCGTCGGCATAGATGTACGGACACCGTCGGGATAGGTCCTATGCCGACGGCCTTTATATGCCGATGGCCACCCGGGCTACGCCGACGGATATGTTGCCGACGGCCCTATGCCGACGGGGGCCGTCGGCATAGGCCCGTCCCGACGGCCAGTCAGGGCTATGCCGACGGCCCTGGCCGTCGGCATAGGGTGCGATTCCGGTAGTGTTTAGTGGTGCAAGCCATGCATCGATGTTATTAGCTTCACTATGCCGAGGCATCTATACATAATTCATTGATTGTTCAGCCCCAGTGTCGTACATATTTGTGAGTAGAGCAACTATAATGCCACCGTCTAATGGGTAAATGAGACACATGGCGACGTTCATGTTTGTGAGTAGAGCAAGCTATACATAAATGTCATTAGCTTCTTTACATGTGCTGGTTAATTAGGGTTTTTCTTTCCCTTTCGCATCTTCAATGACTAAGGCCCTCATCCCCTCCATGCTTCGCCGGTGAGCCCATGGATCCACCTCCCCTCTACGCACCTACCACTCAAGCGGCTGGTAGTGGGGAGGGTGATCCTGGTGCTTCGACTCCATCCAGTAACTTATCTTAGGATTTTTTTCCTCATAGGGGTTGCTTTCTGGCAAACGACGACGCTTCATCTTCGATCTAGTCTTTCGGGCTCTGATCCTCCTTGAGTTCGGCCATTGAGATGGAGTCGATAGATCCGTCGTAAATTCATGCTGTCTTTCTGGGTTGCAAGATTAGGGTTCTCGTTGTGCATGCATGCTGGCGAAATTTGGTGTAAGATGCTTCAGATCGATTCAAGGGTTCTATGGTCAAGACTATGGTTCTTGGGCGCCGGTCCTTAAGAGCATGTGCACAATGACTTCCCGGATGTCATCGAATAGGTCAGGTTGGCTCCAGTAGGGGAGCGGCGACAGGGGTGCATCATCGGCTCATTCTGGCAACGTTAGTTGCTCGATGTTGTAGGATCCTCGATGTAATTTTTATTATATTTAGAGTGCTTTGTACTTCTAACTTTTATAATAGATCTAGCTTCATATTTGCAAAAAAGAAGACAAATTGCATAAGCAAAAGCATTTACCAGCGACATGTACAAATCACATATTGTCGGAGTGTGCAATGTCCCTTTCTCCAGTGTGCACCGTCTCTAGTTCGGCGCGTGCATTGTCCCCTCCTTCGATGTTCGTGGAATCTATTTCCACCATTCACGTCTTCTCACAAAATTATCGCACCACTTGATCCATTTGGTTCAGATCCAACATGATGAACCGACTTTCCTCATATATACGTTCTATTGTCGCCTGATGATGGACTGCAAGCACACAAGGTTTAGTTGTAGCCTTTTCGAAGTAAGAGTATCGGTCCCAAAGAGAGCATAGGAATTGGACTTTAACCCTTATAGAGACTTATGAAGATGTGCCCACAAGTTAGTTGTAGGCGCAAAGCAAAATGAAGGCAGAAAGTTGGGATGATTTTGAGTAGAGTGAGAATAGAAGTAAATAACATAAAGTAATTAAAAGAGCACAGCGGAGCGAATAAGTGTTAAAACCGACAGATGATTAAAGCGTTCTCAGGGAGTTCAGAATTCCCATTGGTATGTGTCTACCGTAACATATGCTACCGCATAGTTCTAAGCTGGATACTTGACTCATTCTTGATATTTGTGATTGGGAGGATCTGGGTACAATATACGTTCTACTCTAGGTAGACTTCATACCATGCACGCCACTACCATAGTTTTCCCACTCTGCTTCTCACCGGGTAATTAAGGGTTTCTCCATGTATATGAGGCCTCGCCAAGGATTCTCTGTTACTTCCATGTCAATTGCAAAGGTGAGGAAGAGAGGCGTTTACAATCACCTCAAATTACCTTAACATCCTAGCCTTTACAAATATAGTAATATGCTTCGTGGCCTTACAGCGGAAATATTGATTGAGGCCCCTTCAGAACATTCATGAAGGCTATTAAACCGAATTTCAACAGAGAGTCTCATATCCTTATAAACGTTTTAGCTCCTACATACTAAGGTTCATTCATATCCCAGACAACTAAGGGAACTACTCATGCATGGAGACGACAAGACATCATACGAATAGTAGTGGTAAAAATGAATGACATAATCGCGTAATACACATAGGGATCCACAAGGGTTTGGTATTACAATGAGATGGAGATGGATGGTGGTCAAGATGATGGTAAAGATGATTGATGCCGACGTCGATGACAGATTCCTCGTTGCTGATTCCCCCTGCAGATGTCTTCCGGAGGCTAGGGTTCTCTATTCTGGATGAGTTTCTATGGTCTCTATGCCTCAGATCCATGATACAATCACACAGGGATGAAATAATTGACCATGCGGTGGCGATGGCACGTGGTACGAGCGCGTTCACTCATACAGTGCACCGTCGAGCGGCCTGGTCGCCTCCTGGTGACTTCTTCCTCCTCCCAGGTGCTTTATTCTTTTATGGTAATGCATAATCACATAAATTGACATGATTTTATCACCACTTCTTGTTGTTCTTTCCTTAGAATCCCAAACGCATTCGAAAAGGAAATCCTGGTGAAAACAGGCAAAAAGAGGTGTGCGAACGTGGTAAAATACGACAAAGCCTACCATATAGGCACAAAACAAAGGGTGAAAACTCACAAAAATTGGATTCGTCACGCGAAACTCTTGACTTTTGAGCTTACGCACATCAGTTTCTTCCCGACGTCATCTACTCTCTTGCATAGCATCCCATCTCACACTCTTCTCTTATTTAGTCTTCACCTCCATCTCTAGATGTTCTTGCTTCCTCTTTTCGGTGCACTCATTTCTTGTCCTCATGAACTCACTCGGTGTACTCATTTATTGATTGCCAAATTGCTTTCTTCCACGACGAGGCAGAGGGTTAGAGTTGATCAAATTTTGTATCTCGGTCGGACAAATCCATTTTCTCAAAATGGGACAATGATGCGCCCTCGATCAAAATCATTTGTCTGCCAGAATAACCAACTAGTACAACGAAGTGCTATACAAACGGTTTTTAACCCCTTTCCGCGACGGCATTTGGAATCGTCGCCTAGTGAGTGTGGTTGATGGGGGGGGCCTTCCCACACTACCCAGAAACCGTCGGGGATATGCCCTCCTAGCACACACACTCGGCAAAATGAGGTCGTGTGCGACCGGCGAGCGACCAAATACGGTTATACGTATAGTAGTGCTAAAAAATACAACTATACATGCAAAATCATTTCCGGATCAGTCCCCGCTAAACGTTTCCGTTATATACATCCCACACAGTCGCTCCAAAGAAAACGTTTCTGTTCGCAAGTACATCACACACAATTTTCTCCGTTAAATCGTTTGTGATAGCGTTTCCGTTGCACACGGTATTAACAATTTTATCGTTTGCGTTATTGAATGCATCACACATGGTGCGTAGGAGAAACTGTGTGGCAAAGGCTGTCCATCACACACAGTTTTTATGTGGTAAACGTTTGCGCCAGGTGGCCTAACGCAAACAGTCTTCAAGAGGATGTCGTGTGTGATTGTTCATTAATCTAACACGGTTAATTCGTAGAAACTATGTGCGTTATTGCATGCATCACACACGGTGTTTTCTCAATAACCGTTTGCAATAGAAAAACCCAATTAGCAGGCTAATTATCCTATTATTAATAATCTATTTATTAATCTAATTGATATTTCATATTAAGCACACAATATATTTCATTTTCATAATTGAAATACATCAGAGTACAACATCATATAGCTTCAGCACTCAGCTACCCCATTACACAACTACACCAGCACCAAGTTTCACATGCAACATCTATAACCTTTCGAAATTAGCATCATAGACGGTACATAGACAAATGTATCCCATCTGGAAAACTGCTGAAGCAGAAGGCGAATATTGAGCCTTCATTGATGTTGAAGGTTTTTGCAACTTTAGGCTAGTGCCTGTGGATAATTGACCGTCCATCATTCGTCCTCTTCAAGAACACTTCAATATTGAACCGTGGGTGTTGTATGAATACCTTCCTCGCCTCCTGACCATACAGGTGGTTTAAGAGGTAATCATCATTGAACTGCTTTGGAAAGGCCTGAAAACAAGGATGTGCATAAATATCTTCTCTATATTGGAAATGGGGCAAAAATAAAATAAAAAGGCAAGGTATAATAGTTAGTACCATCCTGTAGTGAACTGATGTCTTCTTCATTGTGTAGACAAAGATCTTGTTGTTTTTTGTCGCTAATTTCTTTATCCTAACAATCTTTCCGAGTTTCTTGACTTGACTGATATTCATGGACAACTCATTTCCCCATATGCAAAAAGGGTCGAACAGTGGGTCAAAACATCTAACAGCAGGACCTACATGTGCAAGACCAAATTGTTAAAAACCTAAATATTAGAATGATTCTTGCAATTGCACAATAATGTGCTATTAGACAAAGGACCATGCATATGCAAACCTCGATTGTAAACCTCAGTGCTTCCCATTGTTTCCCTGCAACACATATAAGGTAGTTAGTCATCAGGTTAAGTGAGGGTTCACATGCTATCAGTAAAATATGTTGATGAAAAATAAGCACATTGTAGATTCATTAGATTAATTCAAGCCACATGGAAAACCCATTTATCCAAACCAAGCATGATTAAGAACTAGGAAATATAGCACTTGTATATGTTTCTCATGTATTAAGTGCAGCCAAATTCAATTTATTCCTCACATGCACAACAATACAAAATTCTACCCACGACAATTGGACATCGCATTGCAGAATTGAACCAAGCAGTTAACTAAACACCACAACAAATGAACTAAACGTTAACTGAGCACCACATTGCACAATATAACATACTCCTAATAGAAGATCAGACAGTTAACAAAACCAAGCATGCTTAACAACTTGGAAATATAGCAATTGTATTTGTTTCTCATGTATTTAGTATAGCCAAATTTGATTTATTTCTCACATGGTATACAATAACAGAATGCACCCACAACAATTGAACATCGCATTGCAGAATTGAACCAAACAGTTAACTAAACACCACAACAAATGAACCAAACGTTAACTGAGCACCACATTGCACAATATAACATACTCCTAATAGAAGATCAGACAGTTAACAAAACCAAGCATGCTTAACAACTTGGAAATATAGCAATTGTATTTGTTTCTCATGTATTTAGTATAGCCAAATTTGATTTATTTCTCACATGGTATACAATAACAGAATGCACCCACAACAATTGAACATCGCATTGCAGAATTGAACCAAACAGTTAACTAAACACCACAACAAATGAACCAAACGTTAACTGAGCACCACATTGCACAATATAACATACTCCTAATAGAAGATCAGACAGTTAACAAAACCAAGCATGCTTAACAACTTGGAAATATAGCAATTGTATTTGTTTCTCATGTATTTAGTATAGCCAAATTTGATTTATTTCTCACATGGTATACAATAACAGAATGCACCCACAACAATTGAACATCGCATTGCAGAATTGAACCAAACAGTTAACTAAACACCACAACAAATGAACCAAACGTTAACTGAGCACCACATTGCACAATATAACATACTCCTAATAGAAGATTAGATAGTTAACCAAACCAAGTATGCTTGACAACTTGGAAAATTGCACCCTAAAGAATTGAACATCACATTTGCAGAATTGAACCAAACAGTTAACTGAACACCACATTGCACGACATATAGAATATATACACTAGAGCAGAAGATTGCATGGTAAAAGTAGATAGCACAATTCACTAGAATTTTTAAGGAAATGCAGTAGCTAGCAAACTGAACATGGGTCCTTATAGTGAGCTAATAAGACAAGCTACTCCTCATTGTCGGAGATATCGATGACGATTGGCTCCTTGGACATGGAAGAGGGCGAGGCCTCCGCATCGTGGGTGCCCTCGTCGTAGTGGTTAGTTGCCTGAGCTGCTCCGGGCACCAAACCTGCTGGCTCTCGAGATGAGGTAAGCACGTGCACGCTGACAAAACACCTCGTAGTCTTTGTCGAAGGCACCGACGATGGCCTCGAGAAAACGCCACAAACTGTCGTTTAAAGCAGCAAACCACGTCGCGGCGTCGGCGCGCGAGGCGTCGACGGTGTCCTCGACGACGAGGTGCTCCTCCAAGATCTGGGGGTCGACACGAATGGCAGCCATCGCAACCTCATCCGCGTGTGCGGCCGCGATTTGCTTCTCCGCTGCCAAATGCTCCTTGAGATCCTGGCTATACTGCATGCACCATGGCTTAGGGCGGCGCTTATTTGGTGGAGGGGTCGGTGATCTGGGTGGAAGGTGTCGCGCCGGCGGTCGGGACATGTGGGATGTGGAAGGAGGAGGAGGATAGGGGTCGGGTGTGGATTACCTGCCTGGATAAGCAAGGCCGAGCAATGTGAACGAGGGTCGCAGGCGAGGAGGCGGCGCTGCAAGCAAGGAGTGCAGGTTTCAACTTGGAAAGGAAGGTAGAAACAGGGGAAATGTGGCTTTTGGTAAGGGGGAGGGGGCAGGGAGGTAGATATTTCCACGGAAGCCGAAAATTTGGAATTGCTTCAGCGAAAAAACTGGCGCGCGAAGTGTCATGAGACACGGTCCCTTATTCAGAACCGTGTACGATATGTGAACATCACAAACGATTCAGATAGCTTAACCCGTGTGTGATGAGTTTGAACGCCAAAATTTTTGGTTCGAATTTCCCTGGTTACAGTGGTCATCCACGTCATTGCATAATTTGGGTACACAAAGGAGACTACATCACACCCACACTTCTTAATCGAGCAAGTTCAGCAATTAAGCAAAGCTAGCTGACCTAAACATTACGCTAACAAATTAAAGACCGACGCTCTTAATTAAACAAAACAAAGAGTACTACTATGGCTGGTGCTCGTCGATCTCCGCCGCCTCCTCCATGTCCAGCTCACGCCCGACGGTCTTCTGGGGAAGGGGCTCCATGGCATTAGTCACACCATACTTGGCAAGCATCTCGCCATCCGCGTCCTCCATATCTTTGGAATAGGCCACCACGAGCTAGGCGTGGACGACCGTGATCTGGGCTTTGGCGGGCTCCGTCGTGGCAAGGTATGCCGCGCATTTTTCTTTATTTTTTCCTTTTCTTCTAGGTTGTTTTAGTTTTTTTCCTAGTTTCTTTCCTCTTTCTTTTCTTTTTCTTTGGGCTTAGCTCAAGCCCTTCAGACTTCTGCTTTGCTTATGCCTTATTATTTTAATAAAAGTTGCAGTGGGGTGTTACCCTACTGTTTATAGTCAAAAAAGGTATGCTGCGCAGGAACGAACGGCTGCTCTAACGCTCTCGGAGATTGCCAACTCTTCGGCCATGGGTTAGCTTCGTTCGATTTATGCGGTGACCGCCACGAGCTGGGCATGGACGGCCTCGACATGGTCGTGGGCGGCCTCCATCAGGGCTAAGTCCGCCGTTGCGGAACGGACAGCTGCTGTGCCGCTCTCGCCAGATGCTATCCCCGAGGCAGATGCTGCTGCCGCCGCCTGAGAAGCAACAACGGCTGTTTGGGCTGCCTTGGCCGCCCGGACGCAGATTGCGGTCGCCCTCACGAAGCTTGTTAGCACGCGCCTGGCGGCTGCGGCCGCGCTCTCACTGGAGTGGGCCGCCGAAGTTGCCCTCACAACGCGGGTCCACGTCTCCATCTTTCACCGGCGACGATTGAACAGTGAAATGATATTTGAGGAGCGGGCTAGTGTGCTTGACACTCCGACGGTGCTCCAAGATATTTTGTGCTGCATCTCATACGGTTGGTGATAATAAACTGTGTGCGATCTACTTGATTTTTTGTCTTGATTTGAATTACATAATGGGGTCACAGATGCCAAGGATGGTGTTTGAATTGCTAGAAATTTTATCTGCAGTCAATATGCAACTATAGGTGTGTCGTCAAAAAAACTGGAATTATTCAGGGTTCGTTTGGACGTTTTTATACATTAACTTGGTTTTGTAGGCATTTCCGGTGCATAATTCAAATTTGAACTACATGCACATGCTCCATTGCATGTAAACGGTTTGAAAAATCAAATCTGTGACCTTGGTTGCATGCTTAGGTCTAATGCAAGAAATGGGAATGAATGTCAAACACCCTGCCACCATCACTCGGCCGCAAACAATGAGATACCTGGTTTTTAAATTCTAGTAAATCCAAAACTCGTCTGAAATTTATGAAACTCTGCATGCTATCATGGAGGGGCATCAACATGCCATGGTAGTTTTTTTGTCCCATTTGGGGCAGTTTGGGTATAAGCTTCTCACAAACCAGAGCTTCTCACAACAAGCGTGATGGTTTCGGTAGGGAACGTGCCATCTTTGGGGACGAAACGATATCCGTTGCCTCTTATTGCTTTCAAAATGTTTCTAGTGTCAACATAGAACAACATGAGTGTTGTGTTTAATTTTGGAATTTTTCGTGGTTCGTTTGGACATTTTTATACATTAACTGGGTTTTCTAGGCATTTTATGTGCATGATTCAAATTTGAACTACATGCACATGCTCCAGTGCATATAAATTAGTTGAAGAATCAAATCTGTGTCATTGGTTGCATGCTTAGGTCCCATGCAAGAAATGGGAATGAATGTCAAACACCCTGCCATCGTCACTCGGCTGCAAACATTGAGATACCTGGTTTTAAATTCTAGTAAATCCAGAACTCGTCTGAAATTCATTAAACTTGGCATGCAATCATGGAGCGGCATCAATATGTCGTGGTAAAATTTTTGTCCCATTTGGGCAGATTTGGGTATAAGCTTCTCACAAACCAGAGCTTCTCACAAGAAGTGTGATGGTTTCAATAGGGAGCGTGCCACCTTTAGGGACGAAACAATATCCGTTGCCTCTTATTGCTTTCAAAAAATTTCTAGTGTCAACATAGAACAACAGGAGTGTTGTGTTTAATTTTGGAAATTTTCAGGGTTTATTTGGACATTTCTATACATTAACTGAGTTTTCTACAGGCATTTTCTATGCATAATTCAAATTTGAACTACATGCATATTCCAGTGCATATAAATTGGTTAAAAAATCAAATATGTGTCCTTCGGTGCATGCTTAGGTCTCATGCAAGAAATGAGAATGAATTTCAAACACCAAGGCACTGTTGATTGCCGGCAAAACGTTGAGATACTTTGTTTTTAAATTTTAGTAAATCCAAAACTTGTCTGAAATTCATGAAACTTGGCATGCTATAATGGAATGGCACCCGGCATGCTGTGGTATTTTTTGTGTCCATTTTGAGAGAAGGCGCACTCGAATAACAGCCAACAAAGGCATTTTGAAACAAATAGCTGCCACAATAACATCTCAAACGTTTTGTATAATTTAAATTGTGTGTGTTCTGTTAACCACTCACGTGACGCCACACCTCACTCTTTTAATGGCTAGGAGGTGCCGTGCGGACAGGCGCTTGAGTGCTTGACTAAACGGGAGGCGTGCGAGCTGTACTCCAATGCGGAGGCTCATCGAGAAGCGTGTGAGCTGTACGCCGCGCAGGCTCACCGAGAAGCAAGCCCTTTGACTTCCATGGCCGCCCGCCTTGCTCGCATCCTCTCCATTAATGGCACCCAAGCCGCAGTTTAATACGGTTTTTAAATATAAAACACTCATCGCAAACATTTTAGTTAGAACACCCGCATGCAAATTGATAACTTCCCCAGGAAGCCAAGGGAAAATGTGCCGAACAGGATTTGTGTAGCTCTTGATCGCAAATGTTTTAGTTAGAACAGTCGTATGCAAACCGATAGCTTCATCAAGAAGCCAAGAGAAAATGTGCCGAGCAGGATTTCTGCAGTTCTTGATCGCAAACGTTTTAGATAGAGCACCCGTATGCAAAGTGAGAGCTATGGTCTTCCCCCTTAAGTCGAGGGAAAATTCGTAGCGCAGGATTTGTGCAGCCCTTCAACGCAAATGGTTGTTTTGGATGACCTGTGTGCAACCACGTACAAACAATTTGGTAAGATTTGCGTCTGTCATATTGGGTATGTTGCCATTTGTCAAACTGGAAAGATTGACATTTGTTGATCTAGTAACATTGCCATTTGTCAATCCTTGTAACACTGCGATTTGTCAAAATATGCAGCTAAAAATCACTAGCACTATCTAATTTTTGCAACTAAAATTCAGTAATTAAGCATAGATTTTATTCATAGATTAAGTAGTCATTCTTAATTTATACAAGTAGTTCAACTCGAAAGCTGAACCGACCAAACTTTTCCTCAATTGTTGCCAACCACGTACTGAAATAGCTAGTTCAACTATATATACTAGCTAATTTTAAGTACGTTGTACAGTTCCACCACATCTATAGTCAGATGAACTGAACAAAATAGCCCCTAAATACTATTTCCAGCAGCCTCTTCTCTGCCGAGCGCGCTCAGTAAGAGGCAGAGGAGGAGGAGGAGGAGCCTACCGACGAGCTGGACAAATGCAATACGGTGCCTGCCACTGTTGCACGTTCAGCGACGCTCGCCAGCTCGAACGCCCACTGCTGCTCCAGACGACCCCTCTCGAAGCAGCGGGACTGCTCGTAGATCTCCTGATTCCTTGCCTCTGTGTCGGCGTGTGCTGCGGCCACGGCTGCGATAGGGCTCTTTGCGTGCTCGACGAGGCGCTCCTCCTCCTGCAGGAACTCGATGTAGCGCACAAGGTCACTGGCGCACGTGCGGGCCTCCACCTCCTCCTCCCTCCTTCGGGCGGCGGTGGCGGAGCGGGTGATGATCCCGGCGGTCGACGGTGGGCTGGCGGCCACGGCGATCGACGATGGGGTGGCGGCCACGACGGCCACCTCCCGCCTTCGGGTTGCGGTGGCGGAGCGGGTGATGGCCACGGTGGCCGGCAGTGGGGTGGCGGCCACGACGGCCACCTCCCACCTTCGGGCCGCGATGGTGAAGCAGGTGATGGCCGGCAGTGGGGTGGCGGCCACGACGACCACCTCCCGCCATCGGGCAGCGGTCGCGGAGCGGGCGATGGCCCTGGCTTTCTACGGTTGTGTGGCGGCAACGGCGGCCGGCAACAGCTACCGACGGGCACCGGCGGCGGAGCGTGTGGTGGATGTTCCACGCACACCCAACAGAGACGCCACGCGCACTACACTATGCGGGGGACTGAGCCGCCGCCGATGTGTAGCCTCCCAGCTGGAGCCGTCCTCTAATGACGGCAGAGTGGCTGAGCGACGACGGACCGGTGCCATTGGCGATTGTGGGAGAAGTAGACGAGATAAGCTACAGGGAGGGAGGGGAAAATGTGACGCAGGACTCACCGGCCGTGAGGGTTTATATAGCAAGCCGGTAAGTATTGGGATTTTGGGGATTTCACCGAGTCGGGCGGGAAGCTTGCGCAGGAACCTGCGAGGTTGCGCGGGAACGGGCTCACTGACGATTCATTGGCGCCACTTCGAGCCACGTTTGGCCAAAAAATGCCCCCGCGTGCTGTGCAAGCTTGCGTTGTAAGCCGTCTGTGGCAGCGGGGTGACAGGACGTGCGAGAGAAGGACGAAAGGACACGTACACATACAGTTAATACAAAAAAAGTTTGCGATGTAATTACCTACTATACCCCCGTCCTGGTTTATAAGTAGGATTTAACTAATAGAATACGAATGCATGTCGCCAAAGATTATATCGTTGGATTTGTGTTTGAACATAGTTTCCAGTTATACAATTATTGTAACATGCATTAACACTTTTTTGGTTAAATTTAATGTTATATACCAGCAAGCGTTTGCCCGCAACACACACGGCTCATTCCATCACAAACAACTCGGATGGATCAACTGTATACCACGTATCGCACACGCAACTCTAATCTGATTCGTGCTTGATGTCTCCGACATCGCTCGCACAATTCGTCTTATTTGTTATGTATCACTGTGCCGGCCTCTGCTCGCGTCCCTCGACAAGCTCTGCTCGCCGTTAGGCACCACAGTGCGCTATGCTCGCCGTTAGGCGCCGCGACGCGCTCTGCTCGCATCCGTTGGCGCGCTCTACTCGCGTCCGTCGGCGCGCTCGACTTGTGGACAACTTTTCCTTGCGTGTTCAACTGCTATATGCATATATATATATGGTTTCTCACTGTTGAGGCGACCGTGGAGCACTCTGCTCGCGTCCCTCCATGCGCGCTCTGCCAGCGGTTGGGCGTGCGCACGATCACGTCGGGGGCCCCATATGCATGCGGTTGCGCCGCGCGCGTTGCCACGCGATGCAGGTACGTGCGGCACGATGGAGTTACGCGCTGCAAATTAGAACTGTCATCATGGCCTGCCGATATTCCTGGCCGTCCGGCTTCCCCTTTAATTCCCGTGGCCATTATAACCTTAGTCTCTTCAACCTTTCGATCGCGCCCCACAACACAACAAGCACACCCACGACGACACATAGAGAGGGGATGTCTAGCGGCACTCCAATGGAGTTCGGCGAGCATAGAGTGGAGACCCACGCGAGGGAGACGGATCTATCGATGGTGTACACCATCGACCCGGCCGTGGTGGACGACTACATCAACATCGTTGAGCAGTTGCTTGCTCGAGGCAAGTATAAGGTGGTCGGTATCGACCTCCAGTACACCGCTGGTCGTCCCGACATAGATCAGAAGGTTGCCGTCGCCCAGTTGTGCGTGCGCCATCATGTCCTCATCTACCACTACTGCATGGCCGCAGAGCCTTGCGACCGTTTCAACAGGTTTGTCAACAGCACCAACTACAAGTTCGCCACGGTGGAAACCATCGACGATGTAAAAGCGCTCAGGGTTACGGGCTTGGCCTGCAAGAACCTTGTCGAAATCCGTGAGCACTACAGGGTCTGGGGCAGCACGAAGAAGGACTCCCTGGTTGAACTCGCCTCGGCCATCATCGACCCCTACTACGAAAAGATGAAGCTGGATGCCTAGAGAACAAGTCCCGTATCCTGGCACAGGGCTTGGATGCGGCAAATGGATGAACCTCACCTTAGGTTCGTGGCCAAGAGCGTGTACACATGCTACGAGATGCACAGGCGGATCGTTGACATGAGGAAGTGCCTCGTTACCCAAATGGACGAGCCCGGATCGAGCCACAAGCAGAGCAAGCGTCACAAGAAGTAGATGATGATTAGATGATCGTTTATGCTAGTTAATCATGCATGTAATATATAGTTTACTTTATTGGTGTGTGGAAATGTCATGTGTGTAGTAGCCACCTGTGTAATTATGCATGTAATAGTTTACTTTGGTGTGTGCAAATACCATGGTTGTAGTAGCCAACTATGTAAGTGGATGTTTAATTTGGTTATGCAACCATGTCCTTATAAGTGTGTATATATATGTTGTTGTTCTGTATGAAATCCCATCGCACAACACACACGTCTTATTAGCAACAATTGTCTATGTTATTATCGGTCTTCGCACACATTTCTGATTACAGACCTGTTTGCCGCGTATCACACACATCTTGTTATATTGAACCGTTTCTTTTCTCTTGTCTCAACACAAACAGTTCATCCGAGTGAACCGCATGCCGTATATCGCACACACCTTGATCTAGCTGACCGTTTCTTTTGTGTTGCCTAATCACAAACAGTTCATCCGAGTGAACCATATGCTGTATATCGCACACACCTTCATCCGTCTGCCCGTTTCTTTTGTTCCTCCTCATCGCAAACAGTTAACTGAACTGAACCGTATGCCCTGCATTGCACACGCAACTAAAATCTGAACCGTATTTGATGCATCCATCATCGCAAACGTTTTGCACCTTTTTTGACAGTTTTTTTACACCACCGTTTGCGATTATTGCATCGCACACAGTTTCGTCGAAGGGTCTCTGATCGTAGTGTCGCGTTAGTAGCATCCTGCAGTAGTGACCCTTCATACTCTTGACAAATGATTCATTGTTGACCGTCACCCCCCTTGTCAGTGGTAAAACCGACAGATCTCGGGTATGGGGTCCCGAGCTGGTGGTCTTGACTAAATGGTAATAGGAAGTAGAGAAAGACACGATGTCTTTCCCAGATTCTGGCCCTCTCGAAGAGGTAAAACCCTATGTCCTGCTCTTATTATATTGATTATGATGGGGTACAAAGTACATGATGATCTACCTCGAGATCGTATGAATGAGTTTGAACTTAAACCCCTCGGATTATATTGGCATCGGGGGTATCAAGGTTATAAGTATGTCGGCTACATCTAGGGATAAACATGCCAATCATTTGAATATGCCTTGAATTATACACCAAGTCTTCGGAGGATTTCATCTTGAGTACATCGTGGGCCACGGCTTGTGTGGCCCATTCTTCGGTTGTTCGTGGGTCCTCGGCCCAGCCCATGAATGATAGGCCAATGTGATGAGCACCCCCTAATCCATGAGACCGTCACCCCTTCCCCCAAATCACATAATCATGGCTAAATCACAAACACTGTGCATTTTCCAGCAATTTTCTATGGTCACCTCACATTCAAATTGAGCAAAAACCAAATATAAGGCAAATGATGTTTTTTACCTCATCGCAGTTTCTGATCCGGCGCATGACTGGGAAGGCGCCCCAGTTCTGCCCATATCCGAGATGAAGGGTAGATGGGCAATGGTCCGGGGAGGCCTTCTCTTCAATTTCTTCGCTGAGGACCGCTACGGCACTTGCACGGGTGGGTGGGCGGGCGGGGGGGGCTAGGTAGTGACGACTGACCATCAGAGCCGTAGGAGGCGCAACAATAGTTGAATTCACGGGGTCTGACTCCAAGCCGATTGAATCGGACATGGGGGTCGAGGCAGCGCGCGTGACGCCATTAGTGGTGACTGGGACAACCAGAAGCATCAAAGACGATGGCGCTGCATGCATGGAGGGAGGGGAGACAGTGGTGCGGGGGAGGGGGGTAACACTTGTGTCAAACCGCTTTCAAGATGGTGTATGCTCCAAATATCCCCCACAACCGCCAAATACCGAGGCTCGCGGGCTAGGTTTGGAGCGTCTCTAAAAAATTATGTGATCGGGTGCGAGATGGCAACTCTACTACATCGATTGTTTGGGCTAAAAATTGCCATAATGACGTTATTATGGTGTTTAGGCCGATAAGACGACTCTTCTAGAGTTTCTCTTACTCTACTTGATAGCTTATTTGAAAATAAAAGGCTTTCTTCAGATCAATTAAAAATCACCGGCTTAACAATGTGCATTCAAATATGAAAAATGGTAAAATGTGGCATAGATTTTATTTAAATGGGGTAAAACCGATGAAAACCTCTCTAAATGAGGTGATCTTTATAAAAATGACAAAAGAGAAGGTAAAATATGAAATCAGCTCAAAATGGTATTTTTAACATATACATCTTAATAAAGAATTTGATATCAATATCAAGTTGATATCAAGCGTATACCAGAGCCAAAAACACATAGGTGATGTTATGTACGCTGATACCAAAGGCCACTTTGAAGTTCAAACACTTTTTTCTGTCAATACTATTCTACTTTAGAAAAAAAGTCCTAACTAAAGAATCACTTCAACAGTTAAGATTCCTTTTTGCCTCTTGATGAATAGGGGACCAGGCACTTACATGGTTTATGTTACACAAGTGCGCATGCAGGTAGCTAAAATATGATATTTGCATGTTGCTCCAATGGAACCGAAGTTCACATCTGGCTGACCCACTACCTTCCTCTAACATGTATGACTTTTGTACTTTCACAAACAATCATATGGGCCCTTTATATATTTAAGTGGAATGTGTTTATTGAGACAAAATACTAAAGTTGAGCCACTTTTAATACGGAAAATGCATGGGTGGCTCACCGGAAGTGAATCAATTTTTCCCCCGCAACTTGCTCAAGCTCAGAGATACTCCTCTTATGGAAGAAACATGCGCCCCTATGTCGATCCTTTCGGGTGCCTCAGGTGAAAACCTTAGTTGTTGTTGCCGCCCGCCTCCTCCTCCCTCCCCCCCTCGCTGCCGTCGTCGGGCAAAGCCTGCTGGTGGATGGGGTGCGATGGCCTACCTCGGATCATCGACTTCAGACGGTGCTCCAACGTGTGCAGTGGCTGCTGCTGCATATGGAAAAAATTCATCCGGGTGGCTAGGTGTTGTTGTGTGGTGCTCCAACACTGTGGTCGATCTAGGTGGATGTGGCCTCTTGCTTCGATGACCGGCCAGTGCTCAACCCAAATCTACCTCGTGTCTGACTAATTCATGGCGCGGGGCTTGTAGCTTGATCCGGGTGAAAATCATGGTCGGAGCCAGCGACAACGATGATATCGACCATTGGTCCCATCTTGATGGCATCATTGTGGTGATCCTCTTCGTCTTTTACGATTCCAGCTTCTTGGGAACCCTGGATCTGTATTATCAGACGATGGCAATGCTTTTGCTTTATCTACCTCCTTGGGGGCATTGATTTTGGAGCTTGGCATTGGCAAGAGAGACATACGGAAGACCACATTGTTGGTGTCGATTCCTCTGGTTAGAAGTTAGGTGCTGCAAATGCCGCTACCCTGTCTCTAAGTTGATGTTATAATGTTTTCTTAACCATGTTATGATGTTGGTTACATGGACCTGCCATCCAGGATGAATATTCTTGTCCTAGCCATCTCCAACAAGAGGTGACGAGAACAGTGCGAGTGCATTCTCTCTTCTTCAAGGCGTTGTTGCAGAAAAGACGAATTTGTTGTCGGTGATTTTTCATATCTTCTCATGGTTTTGTCATTGTCATTATGTTTGCATGACTATGGTCAACTAATAAAAACCTTGGAGCAATAACAATTGTACACAAATCTGCCTTGTGCTCCATATTTTCTACATTGTGTGTTGCGTCTTTCATTTTCAATGTAATTTCATTGAAATTTGAGAGGTTTCACTAATTTTTGTACATACTAAAATAATTTACTTTCGGTCAAATATTTCAATAATTACGATAGTACACTCAAATTCAAATAATTTTTATTTTATTTTTTTGAAATAACTGGTTGAATCTCATTCAAGTTCAAATAAATTTTTTGGACCTTTGTCGGAAGTGAAAACTGAAATAACTGAATATCAATGAAGTTCAGTGATTTCGGCTATGGCTGAAATATTTCTGGAACTGAAATTTAAAATCATGCACGGAACTCACACTTCTTATTGGTTATGTAGTTGCAAAATCCCTGGCGCAGTCTCTCGTGTACCCTTGGGCACACATAACACCTTCACATATAGCACAAATGAACACAATTTACTATTTGGATTTTTAAATAAAGTTTATATGTTAATATCAAGACAATATCAATGTAGCCCATCACTGAAAGGTACAACCAATGAAGATAGATATATGATTTTCAGCCCAGAACTTAATACACATTACTCAAAGAGCACCAACAAAAACAAAGCCTCATAATTGTGGCTCTTAACTTGAAGTCTTGTTGCAATGCTCCGACTAGTAGAAAGGATGGGCACATTCCGTGAACCTCGGACCTACAAATTCCGGATCTATACATAAGGTACGTGCACATGCACTCCCTATCCCCATGAGGACATCCAAGAGACCGAGCCGACATATTATGAGGATCTTCTAGATATGCACTTACTCACCTCTTGTGTGTGTCCCATTTGGCGGAGGATGAAAAAAAACTGAGGTAGGGCGAACTCTAATCTAAATCATAAAAAAGTTTGATGCAAAACATTGTGCTACACAGAAATGGTGAACACTAATACTAATATATTTATGTGATCTAAACATAAAAGTACAAGATGAATGATGAGAGCTAGATGATTTCTCAAATATTACAAGTATGAATGCACATCTTGAGAAAAAACTAAATATACGATCTACAATCCAAGTACTGTCTTGAAACAATATATATGCTTAGGAATACTTAACTGCCTCTGGCTCTTAACTGCCCTGCCTTGTCCTTCTCCGTACTACTATTAAGCAGGAGGATATATAAGAGGCATTAATGCCTAGTGTAAAGGTGCCGACACTTGAAGCACATGGATGATGACATACGCGAAACCCAATCGGTCAACATGTCGAAATGCCATGTGAGTCTGATAACACGCAGAAGTAGATTAAGGTTTGCAATGCGCGATGACTTGAAAAAGGATTATGCTGAGTGTGTATTATATCGGATGAATGAAAGGAACATGCATGTGGATTAGGCTGGATGCCTGGATGTGTATATCCTTGTCTCCTTGATCATGTGTTGAATTGACTTATGCCACATCAATTAATTTCTAAGTTCCAACTACGACAAACTCCATCGTGAAGTCAACATCTAAATCCAAAACATGATAAATGTGAATACATAATATCATATCATGCCAAATCAACCAGAAACACACTTCAAAGGAAAGATGGATACGTACGTAAGGTAAAGGATGAGATGGAGCCATGGATGGTGAGAGGACGTGTCGAAGCTCACGTACGTCGGCTAGATGCACATATTTTTGCAATGTCTCGAAACAAATAACTGGCCAAATCAGTGGCAGCTGATCCCACTACATGTATATACAATTCAGCGTGGGCAGAAAAACTTGCACGCTTGGCTTATAAATGGACGTACAAGCAGGCTGCAGCTCATCATCACTGCAGATTCCACAATATCAAGCAGCTCGACCGCTCCTCGCAGGGAAGCCAAGTGAGCAAAGCTAGACAGAGCTGTATTAGCCATGAAGCTAGTGATGTGCTTGTGCATCTTCATCGTTCTCGTCATCACCGCGTCGCCTATCGCGGTCTCCGGTGACCGTCCGCTGATGCTGGGCCGACGGTGCCTGCAGGACGCCGTGGTCATCGGCGGCAGCCCAACCCCAACAGGGGCGAGCACCACAGGGACGTTGCCGCGTGACGCGGAGCCGGACATATCGGTTGATAGGTCGAAGAGGCTCAGCCCCGGGGGATCTAACCCCCAGCATCACTGATCTCATCATCGAGATCAGCTGCATGCATGCCTATCTTATGGTGTCATTTGTCAACATTTCTCTACTCGACTTCCCAAACTAGATTCCTAACAACGGTGAATGCTGGTCCGGAGATTAATTCTCTCTTTCTCTCTCCCTATTTTTGTTTCCTAATAAATTGATGTTCTGCGTGTGTGCAGAGTGTCTTAACCACTATACACCTACGCGATGTGATCAATTTTTCTCCAATATGAAAGTGGATTTGAGTTTAAGTCCCTGGTCAATAATGCAAGTTTTTCGTCTGCAATTTTCTTATATGTATTGCCGCGCTCTTTATCTTGTAAACGACACACATACCATAATGAGTGAGTGTACTAAAAACAGGAGAGAAGAGTTCCCTTGAATTTATCTTCAATTCTACATGTCTTGATTTCCTAATCTAGACTTGGTTATTATTTATTTGCAATCTCCTTCAGGTATGATCTTAGCTAGACTTTCTTCGTTCTAAAATACATGGCATTTTATAGCATTCAACATGCAACGTAATTTGACAATTACATTTCATAAGATTACGTTACAAAAAAGACTACAAAGTTACATCATGAAGCACTTTTCATGAAAAATATACTAATAATATGTGTTAGTTTTGTTTAACCAGTATCAACTAACTTTTAGAAATTGTTTGTCAAGTTGGAGAAGCATGTCTGCACGCTTTCTGTGCCGTCATCTAACTTGACATTATATAACAAGAAAGTCGAAATAGATATTGGACCACTAAAGATGCATATCTTGATGAAGTCAAAGTATATTGTGTTAACGAAAAAGGACCGTTCCCTGCCCAAAAAAAAAACGAAAAAGGACCGTTGAATTAATTTAAGGCATGATATAGGAAAGGAGCTGAAGGCCAAAATGCAACTACACATACAATAATTAAGAAACATGTTGCCCTATTAACAAGGTATCGTTACAAAATGTCGGCTTAATTATTGCCCTGACTTGATTACACTTCCTTTTGTTTTGGGAAAAGGATCTGTACCGAGTCTATTCCATAACTCAACAGAGATCTTTGCAAAATGTCAAACTGCACTTGAGAGTGAGTTTCAATTTCTCGTATACCATTTTTTTTCTTGTTTTCAGAAAGAAGGTTAAACCTCCGACATCTGCATCATTGTGATGCACACAATCATTTTTTATTAATTATTAAGTGGAGTACAGAACAAAGTTAACCATAGATGAACCATTACAAGGTATTGAAAAACACCTACAATGAACCATTTCTCGTATAATATGAACCGGAAAATCAAGAGATCAAACATCTTATTCTTAGTCTTGTGGCTCCCTCATAGCTTGACTGCCTGAGGAAGAGGGAGGGATGAGGCGACAATTGTGGGCGGTTGGGAGGCTGACGTCAATGCCGACGAGGCGAGGAAATGGCAACGACAACTTCGATGAGGCAAGGGGTGAGTTATTTACCCAAAACCACCACACTTGAGGCTAGGGTAACAACTTAATATCACATTTCAGCCAGGGCACAAAAAACCATCAACTATGTGCCTAACCAATAACACAGAGCAGTAATGGTCGGCTGAGCTCGCATAAACAGCAGACCTGACAGGTTGGGTCCACCAGTCAGGCTGAGTTGGCATGCATACGTGGACAAATATGCCAAGCTAGACATGGGTCCAACCCGTCAGCCTTCCATCTTTTCTTCTTCTTCCTCCTAATCTCCCTCTTTCACCATACGCCGCCGCTGTGTGCTGGAGGCCGGAGGGCTAACTTCCCCTTGCTCTCCGCCCCGTCGCCTGATACAGCGAGGGAGCTGTCGCGCCGCGTCTCCACTACTGCCTCCGGTCATCAGATCCCGTCGGCCGTCTCCTTCCTCCCTTAATCGACCACCATATCCCCGCCTACCTTCGCCGGACCCGTTCCCGAGCAGCCGTCGGCAGCGCCGTTCTTCCTCGGCCCCGGCGTCCACGTGCAGTGGCTGGGGCCATCATGGGGAGCAGCACACTCATCCCCAGCGACCAGGTGCGACGCAAGAAGGACGGCTCCGATGTCCACGAAGGAGCGCGCGCTGGAATTGCTGTGCACGGCGGCCGGCGACGCCTCGGCGGTGCGTAGGGTGGCCCTGGCTGTGCCCGTGCGGGTGTGTACCATTGAGGGCATGTCCAGCTGCGGCCACGAGTGCGCCATCGGCGTCCTGGCGGCCATCTACGACGGGGAGGCCGTGGGCGTGGTGCAGGGGCGAGTACTGTGCGCGCGGTCAGCACAATTCACCTAGCTCCTCCGCGCGTCCTCCCCTGATCACCGCTTGCTGCCTTGTGCTCCGGCTGCCGCCGCCTCACTAGCGCGTGCATCCGTGGGCGGGAGGTGGACACGTTGGTTGTGCTCGGTCCATGAACAGGCAGGCTGGTGCATAGCTCGGGAGCGAGTGCTGCCAGCTCGTGGGCGGGCTCGCCGCGTCGGAGTGGTCCATCTGCTTCAAGCTCAAGGGCATGCCTGCAAGAATGAGTTCCCTGCGGGCCGCCCGGAAGATGTTTGATGAAATGCCCCATAGAAATACAGATGTGAAGAAGATGACCATTTTTCTCATTGATAGGCGGGGCCCGCATCTCATTTGCCACATCAGTAGGTCAAAGTTTTGGTGTTTGCCATGTCAGCCCGACATGTGGGCCCAAGAGGTCAGAACGACTGTTTTCGCGAGCTTATGAGACCATCAGTGCTCCGCATTACTAGTTAGCCACAGAGTTTGTGTTTTTGTGTGCCCTGAATCAAATGTGGTATCAAGTTGTTACCCTAGCCCCAACTGTGGTGGTTTTCAGTAAATAACTCCCAGGGGGCATAGCAGACATGTAATAAGCACCAGCAGCCCAATAATAGGGCATAACCGCTTTTTAGTGCTTTTGGACCCAAAAACGCAGCTCTAACAGCTGCCCTTGATGTAAAGTTTGCATCAAATATTTTTGTTGAGCCCAAAAAAGACGGCTACGGCTGCAAATATGCAACACGTGTGTTGATGTCCCAAAACCAAAACACAACCACTCGCAGCCCAACTGTCGAGCTAAAGTTTCATTTCCAATCGATCCCCTCTCGGCGGCCGCCGGCCAATTTGGTGAGCTCCGGGGCTTCCCTGCACTGCTGCTCACCGGGCTGGCTCCCTCTAGGCATCCCCTACCGATTCCCCTCCGCCACTGGCCATCCTGGCCGCCATGATGACCTCCTCCGCCTGCGTGTGTGGGACGCAATCCAGTCGGCTTCGCTCGCCCTGATCCACGGCGAGCACCTGCTCCAGGGAATTGGGTGGAGATGCCCTAGGTTAAGTGTCTCCATCTCATCTTCTCTGTTGTCGACCGAGCTCCACCTTGGTTGATTCATTGCCGTGGGTGCGCCCCCACTCCCCTCCTCGCTTCTCCAGCTCTCCCCGAGCTACATGCTACCTTCTCATCGATGACCGCTACCTCAATCCTATGTCCTCGTGCTCCCGAGCTCCGCCATGGCCGCTGCTGACGAAGACCACGCTCTAGTGTTGTCCCCAACCCTGCAGACCCCGCCATCAAGCTCCTGAAGCACATGTCCTATTTTTCCCCTCTCACTACATGCACAGTGCCGTGGAGATGCTCCTTGTCGTAAACTCTGACCATCCCTCGGCCTCTGATTTGCACCGCAGGGTGCGGGCAAGGTCAGGCTATGCCAGGAGGGGCTCGAGCGCAAGGGGTAATCGGTGAGTAGCTCCGGATTCAGTTGATGCAGTGCGACCTTGTTCACACCCCCAGCGGTGGCGCGTCGATGTAGGTTGGAAGGATCGATATGGTCGATTAGAAGGAGGTGAATAGGCGACACACAATTTTTAGTTGCTTTTAACAATTTAAGCTTAACAACAAAATAGGTTGTCCAGATATGCAATTAGGTAGACAATCGATATGATGATCTCAACAACAACAACACAAGCAATCACAAGATACAAACACAATATAAGTTTGCACAAAGTGAAGGTTAGAAGTAACCACAATCGATGAAGATGGGGAGGTGTTACCAAAGTTCCCTACCTTTAGGGGGAGGTACATCTCCGTTGGAGCGCTCTGGAGGCACATGATGTCTGCTAGGACTACGTCGGTATTTCCCCAAAGAGGAAGGGATGATGCAACACATCAGCGGTAGGTATTTCCCTCAGTGATGAAACCAAGGTTATCGAACCAGTAGGAGAACCAAGCAACACAACGTAAATAGCACTTGCACACAAATAACAAATACTCGCAACCCGACGTGTTAAAGGGGTTGTCAATCCCTTTTGGGTAATGGCGCCAGAAATTGGCATGTGGACGGGAGAAAGTTGTAAATATTGATAGATCAAACGCCAAATAAAATAAATTGCAGCAAGGTACTTTTTCTTTTTGGTTTAATAGATCTGAAACTAAAAGGCAAATAAAATAGATCGCAAAGGCAAATAATATGAGAAAGATACCCGGAGGCCGTAGGTTTCACTATTGGCTTCTCTCGAGAAAAATAGCAAACGGTGGGTGAACAAATTACTGTTGGGCAATTGATTGAACTTCAAATAATCATGATGATATCCAGGCAATGATCATTATATAGGCATCACGTCCAAGATTAGTAGACCGACTCGTGCCTGCATCTACTACTATTACTCCACACATCGACCGCTATCCATCATGCATCTAGTGTATTAAGTTCATGGAGAAAAGGAGAAATGCAATAAGAACGATGACATGATGTAGATGTAGACAAGATCTATTATTGTAGAAATAACGATACATACGTGTCAGTTCCCCTTCTGTCACTGGGATCAAGCATCGTAAGATCGAACCCACTACAAAGCACCTCTTCCCATTACAAGATAAATAGATCAAGTTGGCCAAACAAAACCCAAATATTCGAGAAGAAATATGAGGCTATAAGCAATCATGCATATAAGAGATCAAAGAAGACTCAAATAACTTTCATGGATAAAAAGATATAACTGATCATAAACTCAAAGTTCATCAGATCCCAACAAACACACCGCAAAAGAGAGTTACATCATATGGATCTCCAAGAGACCATTGTATTGATAATCAAACGAGAGAGAGGAAGCCATCTAGCTACTAACTACGGACCCAAAGGTCTACAAAGAACTACTCACACATCGGAGAGGCACCAATGGAAGTGGTGAACCCCTCTGTGATGGTGTACAGATTGGATCTGGTGGTTCTGGACTCTGCGGCGGCTGGAATTGATTTTCGTCGACTCCCCTAGGGTTTCTGGAATATTGGGGTATTCATAGAGCAAAGACTCGGTTCAGGGGGCACCCGAGGTGGGCACAACCCACCAGGGAGCGCCTAGGCCTCCTGGGGCGCCCTGGTGGGTTGTGCTCCCCTCGGAGCACCCCCGAGGCGCTTCTTCGACCCACTGGATGTCTTCTGGTCCAAAAAAAAATCTCCAAAAAGTTTCGCTGCGTTTGGACTCCGTTTGGTATTGATTTCCTGCGATGTAAAAAACATGCAGAAAACATCAACTGGCACTTGGCACTATGTCAATAGGTTAGTGCCAAAAAATGATATAAAATAACTATAAAATGATTATAAAACATCCAAGAATGTAATATAATAGCATGGAACAATAAAAAATTATTAATACGTTGGAGACGTATCAACATCCCCAAGCTTAACTCCTGCTCGTCCTCGAGTAGGTAAGTGATAAAAACAGAATTTTTGATGTGGAATGCTGCCTATCATGTCATATCATATTCTTTTCTTTATAGCATGGGCATTTGGACTTTTATATGATTCAAAGCAATAGTCTAGTTTTCACATGATGACTTAAATACTCAAGCATATCAACAAGCAACCATGTCTTTCAAAATATCAATGCTAAAATAAGTTATCCCTAGCCCATCATGGTCAACCATTGATCCATTCATGAAACACACTCGCATATTAGCTACACCCAATACTCAAGTACGATCATAGTGCCTCTTAGTTGGTGCTTTTATAAGAGAAGATGGAGACTCAAATTCAAAATAAAAATTGCATAAAGTAAAAGAAAGTCCCTTCGCAGAGGGAAGTAGGGATTTGTAGAGGTGCCAGAGCTCAAAGCGAAAAACTTAGAGATAAAAACATTTTGGGAGGTGTGCCTTTCCGACCAACGAAAATGACTTAGAGTTCCCAACACTTTCCCTGCTAAATATATCATAGGCGGTTCCCAAACAGAAAATAAAGTTTATTCCTTTTTCCACCATACTTTCACTTTCCATGGCTAGCCGAATCCACGGTTGCCTTCCATACCAACACTTTCCAAGGAATTTATTATTTGACAACATAAAGTAAGTTCATTTTTCATTTTGGGACTGGGCATCCCTAATACCTTTGACTTACTCTCGTGCATTGACAAGTGAATAAACACTCATCATGAGAATAACACATCTAGCATGGAAAATATTAGCCACCCCTCACCGCCTCGCGAGCGGTACAAACACACAAAAGAGAAGTTTATTTTGAAAATTAGAGATGGCACATACAAATTTGCTTAGAACGGCAAAAGAATACCGCATATAGGTAGGTATAGTGGACTCATGTGGCAAAACTGGTTTAAAGGTTTTTGGATGCACAAGTAGTGATTATACTTAGTGCAAAATGAAGGCTAGCAAAAGATTGAGAAGCGACCAACCAAGAAATGAATAATCTCATAAGCGAGCATTAAGCATAATTAACACCGAATAATGCACTACAAGTAGGATGTAATTTCATTGCATGACTATTGACTTTCGTGCTTGCATAGGGAATCACAAACCTTAATACCCATATTCTTACTAAAGCATAATTACTCATCAACATGACTCACATATCACATCATCATATCTCAAAACTATTACAAGGAATCAAGTTTATTTTTTCCAATGATCTTCATGATAGTTGTTATTATATCCTTCTTGGATATCTATCACTTTGGGATTAATTTTCATGTGTTGCTTTTGATAAGCTCAAACAAATATAAGTGAAGATCATGAGCATACATTTTTCTTTCTCTCAAAATAATTTAAGTGACGCAAGAGAGAATTTCTTGAAAATTTTACTAACTCTCAAATAAATCTAAGTGAAGCAAGAGAGCATTTCTTCAAAAATAATAAAGCACACCATGCTCGAAAAGATATAAGTGAAGCACTAGGGAAAGTCCATAGCTCATAAAATTTAAGTGAAGCATAGAGAGCTATTCTAACAAGTCATGGCATAATTTTGGCTCTCTCAAATAGGTGTGTCCAGCAAGGATTCAAGACTTAAAAAGCAAAACAAAACAAGCAAAGACTCATATCATACAAGACGCTCCAAGCAAGACTCATAGTATGTGATGAATAAAAATATAGCTTTGAGTAAAATACCGATGGTCGTTAGAAGAAAGAGGGGATGCCACTCGGGGGCATCCCCAAGCTTAGTTGCTTGCTTCTCTTTGGATAATAACTTGGGGTTCCATGGGCATCCCCAAGCTTAGGCTCTTCTTACTCCTTATTCCTTCATCCATCGTAAGATAACCCAAAACTTGAAAACTTCAATCACACAAAACTCAACAAAACCTTCATGAGATCCGTTAGTATAAGAAAGCAAATCACTACTATAAGTGCTATATCAAACCAATTATATTTTATTCTTGCATTATATCTACTGTATTCCAACTTTTCTATGGCAAAAAATCATCAAAGAAAACCATAGAATCATCAAAACAAGCAGACAACACAAAGAAAACAGAATCTGTCAAAAATAGAATAGTCTGTAGTAATCTGGATATTTCGAATACTTATGTAACTCCAAAAATTCCAAAAAATTAGGACGACCTGAGAAATTTGTATATTAATCTTCTTAAAAAAGAATTGGTATTTTAGCATGCTCTGGGTAAAAATGGGAATTGTTTTCGTGAGCGCAAAAGTTTCCGTTTTTCAGCAAGATCAAACAACTATCACCCAAGAAGATCCTAAAGGCTTTGCTTGGCACAAACACTAATTAAAACACAAAAAACACAATCATAACAGTAGCATAATTGTGCAAACACTCAAGAACAGAAAACAAAAAGCAAAATAATTTTTTATTCATTGGGTTGCCTCCCAACAAGCGCTATCGTTTTACGCCCCTAGCTAGGCATAAAGCAAGGATATAAGTTTTGTCATCCTTCTTCTTAATTTCTTTAGGGGTATTCTTGTCATGAGGTTTTTTAAAGACAACATAAAACATATTATCGATAGAAACCTTATCATTCCTAGGTTGGTTTTCATCATATCCCCTTTGATTTCCAGCAACAATCCAAGAGTAATGTTGATTAACATTATTGAAAACTTGTTGGATTATATCTAAAATGGGGACTTCCTTTTTAAGATTCTCATCAAAGATTTTATTATCCCCAAGCAAATGTCTTAATGCATAGTCACTATTGTAAAGAATTTCATCTATCAGAGGTTTTTCACGATTCATACCATAAAAATCAAAGATTTCCCTAGCTTCCCGTATTATGTAATCAAATTTATTCATATGGACAAGGGTTGCCAACTTTTTAGCCCTAGGATTCTTTATAACGGGAAGCTCAAAAAACAATCTTTGCAAAGTAGGATGAGTACGAATAAATTTACTTTCAAGTTTCAGAACTAGTGCTAAAATAGCATCCGCATAAGATCTAGTAGTTTTAAGTATAGGAGCATCATCAAGACTTAGATTTCCAACACAATTGAAAAATTCTTGGATACGTTCTTTTCCCATAACATTCCCTTGTCCCAAGATAAAAAATTTAGCATCTAGATTGCCCATACATCCAATCTTAGGAGTTAGGCCATCATCTGTTGGTGTCATACTGAAATCACTCATGATTGCAAGCAAAGGATAGATCTGACGTGAAAACGGCTAACGAAAAAGAGGGCGAATAAAATGACAAATTTTTGTGAAGTGGGGGAGAGGAAAACGAGAGGCAAATGGCAAATAATGTAAATTGCGAGGAGATGCGATTTGTGATTAGGAACGTGGTATATGTTGAAGATCCTCCCCGGCAACGGCGCCAGAAATTCCTTTTGATGTCTGCTACGACTACGTTGGTATTTCCCCAAAGAGGAAGGGATGATGCAGCACAGCAGCGGTACATATTTCCCTCAGTGATGAAACCAAGGTTATCGAACCAGTAGGAGAACCAAGCAACACAGCGTAAACAACACCTGCACACAAATAACAAATACTCGCAACCCGACGTGTAAAGGGGTTGTCAATCCCTTTCGGGTAACGGCGCAAGAAATTGGCACGTGGACGGGAGAAAGTTGTAAATATTGATAGATCAAACGCCAAATAAAATAAATTGCAGCAAGGTATTTTTGTTTTTTTGGTTTAATAGATCTAAAAATAAAAGGCAAATAAAATAGATCGCAAAGGCAAATAGTATGAGAAAGAGACCCGGGGGCCGTAGGTTTCACTAGTGGCTTCTCTCGAGAAAAATAGAAAACGGTGGGTGAACAAATTACTGTTGGGCAATTGATAGAACTTCAAATAATCATGACGATATCTAGGCAGTGATCATTATATAGACTTCACGTCCAAGATTAGTATACCGACTCCTGCCTGCATCTACTACTATTACTCCACACATCGACCGCTATCCAGCATGCATCGAGTGTATTAAGTTCATGGAGAAACGGAGTAATGCAATAAGAATGATGACATGATGTAGACAAGATCTATTTATGTAGAAATAGATCCCATGGTTTTATCCTTAGTAGCAACGATACATACGTGTCGGTTCCCCTTCTGTCACTGGGATCAAGCACCGTAAGATCGAACCCACTACAAAGCACTTCTTCCCATTGCAAGATAAATAGATCAACTTGGCCAAACAAAACCCAAATATCGAAGAAGAAATACGAGTCTATAAGCAATCATGCACATAAGAGATCAAAGAAGACTCAAATAACTTTCATGGATAAAAAGATATAACTGATCATAAACTCAAAGTTCATCAGATCCCAACAAACACACCGCAAAAGAGAGTTACATCATATGGATCTCCAAGAGACCATTGTATTGAGAATAAAACGAGAGAGAGGAAGCCATCTAGCTACTAACTACGGACCCGAAGGTCTACAAAGAACTACTCACGCATCATCGGAGAGGCACCAATGGAAGTGGTGAACGTGATGGTGTCTAGATTGAATCTGGTGGTTCTGGACTCTGCGGCGGTTGGAATTGATTTTCGTCGACTCCCCTAGGGTTTCTGGAATAGTGGGGTATTTATAGAGCAAAGACTCGGTTCAGGGGGCACCCGAGGTGGGCAGAACCCACCATGGTGCGCCTGGGCCTCCTGGCGCGCCCTGGTGGGTTATGCTCCCCTCGGAGCACCCCAGGCGCTTCTTCAGCCCACTGGATGTCTTCTGGTCAAAAAAAATCTCCCTAAAGTTTAGCTGCATTGACTTCGTTTGGTATTGATTTCCTGCGATGTAAAAAACATGCAAAAACATCAACTGGGTTAGTTCCAAAAAATTATATAAAATGACTATAAAATGATTATAAAACATCCAAGATTGATAATATAACAGCATGGAACGATCAAAAATTATAGATACGTTGGAGACGTATCAGCACAATGCTCCCCAAGAAGCCACTAGGGCCACCGTATTCTCCTCATGCCCTCACAAAATGTATGGTGCGATGGACGGTGACCGAACCTTTACAAACAAGGCTGGGGCTTTCTCCACAACTTAATTGGAGGCTCCCAACACCACCACTAGCATCGTCATCATCATCGGAGTCGTACTCTTCTTGCACCACCAAACCCTTTTGAGGCACCTTCTTACTTGTTCTTGCTAGGGAAATATTTGGACTTGTCCTTGTGGATAAGCTTGCCACCATTGTCTTCCCTCTTATCATAGGGACAATCCACGACAAAGTGACTCACACTGTCACAATTGTCGCAAGTCCTCACACGTTGGCACTTTCTCTTGGAGCCACTTGAGTTCTTCTTGCAGTAGTTGGACTTGGAGTTTCTCTTGTTGCCCCAAAATTGTCTTGACGCAAGAGTCTTGATAACCCACAAGTATAGGGGATCGCAACAGTTTTTGAGGGTAGAGTATTCAATCCAAAGTTATATAGATTCGACATAAGGGGAGCCAAATAATATTTGTAAGTATTAGCAGTTGAGTTGTCTATTCAACCACACATGGAGATTAAATATCTGTAGCAAAGTAATCGGTAGCACAGTAGTGTTGGGAAATGTTGCATGGAAAACAAAAAAATTCTACGCACACGCAAGATCTATCCATGAAGATGCATAGCAACGAGGGGGAGAGTGTGTCTACGTACCCTCGTAGACTGTAAGCAGAAGTGTTTAGTAACACGGTTGATGTAGTCGAAATTCTTCGTGATCCAACCGATCAAGTACCGAACGTACGACACCTCCGCGTTTAGCACAAGTTCAGCTCGGTGACGTCCTCGCCTTCTTGATCCAGCAAGACAGGTGAAGTAGTGGATGAGTTCCGGCAGCACGACGGCGTAGTGACAGTGGTGGTGATGCTATCTCCGTAGGGCTTCGCCTAAGCACTACGAAAATATGACCGAGGGACGGAACTGTGGAGAGGGTCGCCGCACACAGCTAAGAGATTGTCGTGGTCTTGTATGGCGCCCCTCCCTCATATATATATATATATATATATATATATGTGGGGGGGGGAGGGGAGGCAGCCAAGGGGTGCCCCAAGGGTGGCCGAATCCACCTTGGGCTCCTGCCCTTGGCCGCCCCCTTTCCTTGTTTGTGCGCGGGAGGAAGGCAGGAGGAGGTGGCGCCCCCCTTTCCTTTCTCTCATGAGGAGGGAAAGGCAGGAGGGGCCAACCCTCCTCCTTTCCTTCCCCTAGGGCTGGCGGCTAGGGAGAGGGGCGCACCATCCCCTTGTGGGCTGGTGTGTTCCCCCTTTGGCCCATTAAGCCCATATAGCCTCCCAGGGCTTCCCGGAACCCCTTCCGGTGATCCGATGACTACCCGGTACCTCCTGAAACTTTTCCGGTGTCCAAATATCATCATCCTATATATCGATCTTTACCTCCATACCATTCTAGAGCTCCTCTTCATGTCCATGATCTCATCTAGGACTCCAAACAACATTCAGTTAGCAAATCAAATAACTCATATAATACTATATCGTCAACAAACGTTAAGCGTGCGGAACCTATGGGTTGGAGAACTATGTAGGCATGATCGAGACACCTATCCGGTCAATAACCAAAAGCGGAACCTGGATGTCCATATTGGTTCCTACATATTCTACGAAGATCCTTATCGGTCGAATCTTGTGACAACATACGCAATTCCCTCTGTCTGTCGGTATGTTACTTGCCCGAGATTCGATCGTCGGTATCTTCACACCTAGTTCAATCTCGTTACCGGCAAGTCTCTTTACTCATTCCGTAATACATCATCTCGTAACTAACTCCTTAGTCATTTTTCTTGCAAGCTTCTTGTGATGTGTATTACCGAGAGGCCCCAGAAATACCTCTCTGATACACGGAGTGACAAATCCTAATCTTGATCCATGCCAACTCAACAGATACCTTCAGAGATACCTGTAGAGCATCTTTATGATCACCCGGTTATGTTGTGATGTTTGATATCACACAAGGTATTCCTTCGGTATTCGAGAGTTGCATGATCTCATAGTCAAAGGAATATGTATTTGACATTAAGAAAGCAATAGCAATAAACTGAACGATCATATGCTACGCTAATGGATGGGTCTTTTCCATCACATCATTCTGCTAATGATCTGATCCCATTATCAAGTGACAACACATGTCTATGGTTAGGAAACCTTAACCATCTTTGATCAACGTGCTAGTCTAGTAGAGGATTACTAGGGACACGGTATCTGTTTATGTATTCACACATGTATTTAAGTTTCTGATCAACACAATTCTAGCATGAATAATAAAGCTTTATCATGAATCAGGAAATATAAAATAACAACTTTATTATTGCATCTAGGGCATATTTCCCTCAGTCTCCAACTTGCACTAGAGTCCTTAATCTAGATTACGTTGTAATGAATCTAATACCCAGGGAGTCTTGGTGTTAATCATGTTTTGCTCATGGAAGAGGCTTAGTCAACGGGTCTGCTACATTCAGATCCGTATGTATTTTGCAAATCTCTATGTCTCCATCCTTTACCTTTCACGAATGGAGTTGAAGCATCTCTTGATGTGTTTGGCTCTCTTGTGAAACCTGGATTCCTTTGCCAAGGCAATTGCTCCAGTGTTGTCAAAAAAGATTTCATTGGACCCGATGCACTAGGTATTACACCTAGATCAGATATGAACTCCTTCATTATAGCGACCAGACCTCAAATGTCTGTGCTGCTGTGCACCAGTGTCATCCCTGGATCAGTAATGGTGACACGCATAGTACAAATGGAGGATTTATAACAGAGTAGCAATCACACACTTATTACATCGAAAATCTCCAAAGAGATTAAGTATGTTAAACATGGCTTAAGGCCACCTAATAACGATAACAGCGGAAGACTTGGAAGATAAGTGAGTCCATCAACTCCAGCGGCATCACTGAGTATAAGACCACGACCTAAGGCACCTTACTCGTCGTCTGAAAAGTCTGCAACATGAAACGTTGCAGCCCGAAAACGGGTTAGCACATAGAATATGCTGGCAATGTAACACATAGAGAATAATGAACAATAATAATGCTATACTACATGCATATATGGCTGGTGGAAAGCTCTATGGTTACAATTTTGCGAAAAGCCAATTTTATCCTACTTCAAAGGAATAAATTTTATTTAACTATCATGGTGGTTGTGAAACATTGAGATGGTTGACAGCATCTCAATCCCAATTAAGAAATCATCATTAACCCAACAAAATTTATTAGAAGTAACATAGTGATGAGATTCACATGATAATCCAAGTACTAGATACTCAAGTTGTCCATAACCGGGGACACGGCTAACCATGATTAGTTTATACACTCTGCAGAGGTTTGTGCACTTTTCCCCACAAGACTCGATCGCCTCCGTTGGATTACTCGCACTACATGGTGTTTGAGTAACGGGTGACCGAGACACAGTCTTTCAGAAGTGTTTGCACCTTACGTATGGGTAGACCGTTACACCTACTTTCCCCTACATCTGCTAGTCTACCACTGTAAGAGTTCACACAACTTAGTCAACTATGCTAGAGCCCATAATAGCTTGCGGCTGCACACGGAAGTTTCTAGCATGAATAATCTCATGATCCCTTTGAACCTGGGTGGCGGTCCAAAAGAAAAACAGGCAATCCTGGAATACCCAGGTACCTCAATCCACCCAGATGTGAGTTTTAGTTGCCACCTTAAGTAAACCATTAATTAACAATCTCACATCTGTCATGGAAATCTCTCAAACCCAATCCACGTCTACGAGCATAGCATGGCAATATAATAGAAAACGTAGAAGTAACTCCCAAGGGTTTGATAAGAAAACAGGTAATAGGTACTACCTCAGCTACTTCCCAATTCCCACAATTTAATTAGATCCTAATCATGCAATTGTTTGAGGAATAGATCTAATGCAATAAAACTGGGTATGGAAGGTATGATCAAAGTGTTACTTGCCTTGCTGATGATCCGCAAAACCTAGAGATTCGAAGTAACAAGCGGCACACTCCGGGTACTCTATCGCAAACAAACAAGCAAACAATAAGTACACAACTAATGCACAGGTAAAACTCAAATGAAAGATCCAACCAGAAAGTTCAACTTAAGAACTCCGGTTTGCAAAAAGAATCAACTCGAACGAAGCAACGAAAGTCAAACTGCGAAAGAAACAAGCTTCGTTTACTAATCTGGATCTAGGTCAAATTTTACAGTAGCAAAAACTTGTTTGAGTAGGTTAAACGGAAAGAGAATTTCGAGACGAAACTCTAGGCGCTTGAATCGCCTGATTCCGATAAACGAGTGAGAAGTTAAACAGAAACGAAGATTCGATCAGAAATCGAATCTGAGATAATCGCAGAAAAATCCAACGAAAAAGAAAAACGGACGAACGGTTAAAGAACGGACGTTCGTTAACAGAGAAAAACCGACGAACGCGTTTGTTAAAACGAACGGTTTGGTGAACGCTCGCAAAATAACAAAACCGAAAAAAAACCGATCTAGGTTTTTTTTTAAAACGAATGGTTTTTTTAAACAAAAACCATGCGACGAACGAGGCGAGGCTCCGGCGAGGGCGCGGGGGTGCGGCGGGGGTGCGGGGGCTCGGGGAAGGGCGAGGGGGCGGCTCTGGCGGCGGCAAACGGCGGCGGCGGCGGGCAAGTGCGGCAGCAGCGGCGGGCAAGGCGGGCGGTGGCGGGATGAGGGAAGAGGGGGGGGGGGTTGCGGGGTATCTAAAGGGGGGGGGGCAGCTTGGAGGAGGGGGCAAGCTCCGGCGGCGGCTCGGACTCCCGTGTCCGCCATGAACACGGCGGCGGCAGCGCGTCCCGTGCGCGAGGAGGAGAGGGGCGCGGGGTGGGCCGGCGGCCTGGCTCGGCCCGGCGGGCGCACGCGTTTTTTTTAAAACGTTCCGTGGAAAAATATTCGTAGAGAAATAACTAAAAGTACAAAAACTATAAAATAAATTTTCCCCGTCTAGTTAGAAAATCTAGAATAGGGTGAACATTTTTTTAACACAAAATAAATATTTTGAAAACATGCAATATTTTTAATGCAATAAAAATTGCAAATAAAATCCAAATAAATTCCAATAAATGATTTTAACATTTTACCTCCAGTATTTCAATTGTTTTGGAGAAGTCATATTTTCTCCTCTCATTTATTTTTAAAATGAAATATTTTTCCGGAGAGAAAATAATTAAAACCAAAATCCTCGTCTTATTATTTGATGTAAATCAAATATGAAAATTCGAGAAAATCCCCAACTCTCTCCGAGGGTCCTTGAGTTGCTTAGGATTTATCGAGGATTTGTCAAAATGCAAATAAAATATGATATGCAATGATGATCTATGTATAACATACCAAATTGAAAATTTGGGATGTTACAAACCTACCCCCCTTAAGATGAATCTCGCCCTCGAGATTCGGGTTGGCTAGAAAACAGGTGGGAGTGGTCCTTCCATAGATCTTCCTCTCGCTCCCAGGTGGCTTCATCCTCCGTGTGGTGACTCCACTGGACTTTGCAAAACTTGATAACCTTGCTGCGGGTAACTCGGCTGGCATACTCAAGAATCTTAACTGGTTTCTCCTCATAGGTCAAATCACTTTCCAGCTGAATCGCTTCCAGTGGCACAGTATCTCTCAGTGGTATCTCAGCCATCTCTGCGTGGCACTTCTTCAACTGGGAAACGTGAAATACATCATGAACTCTAGACAATCCTTCGGGCAATTCCAGCTTGTAGGCAACTTCTCCCATACGTTCCACAACTCTGTATGGTCCGATAAAACGGGGTGCTAACTTTCCCTTAACTCCAAAGCGCTTCACTCCTCGAAGTGGTGATACTCGAAGATAAACTCGGTCTCCGACTTCGTGAACTGTCTCCTTCCGTTTAGAATCGGCATAACTCTTCTGCCTGGACTGGGCTACCTTGAGCCTATCGCGAATCAACCTCACTTTCTGTTCAGACTCCTTAATCAAATCTGGTCCAAACAACTGACGGTCTCCAACTTCGTCCCATAACAACGGTGTTCTACACCTCCTTCCGTACAAAGCTTCGAAAGGGGCCATCTTCAAACTGGTTTGATAACTGTTGTTATACGAAAACTCTACATATGGCAAATTGTCGTCCCAACTAGATCCATAATCTAGTGCACAAGCTCTCAACATGTCCTCCAAAATCTGGTTGACTCTCTCGGTCTGTCCATCTGTCTGCGGGTGAAAAGCTGTACTAAATTCCAGCCTGGTTCCCAATGTTTCATGTAACTGCTTCCAAAACTTCGAGGTAAATTGGGTTCCTCTGTCTGATACAATGGTCCTCGGAACTCCATGCAAACATACGATCCTGGTCATGTATAACTTTGCCAGTTTAGCACTGGTATAAGTGGTCTTTACTGGAATGAAATGAGCCACTTTCGTCAAACGGTCGACTACAACCCATATTGAGTCATAGCCTGAGCGAGTCCTGGGTAATCCCGTGATAAAATCCATGCCTATTTTATCCCACTTCCATTCGGGTATCGGCAATGGTTGTAGCAATCCTGCTGGCTTCTGATGCTCTACCTTCACTCTTTGACACACATCACAAACTGCTACATTCTCTGCAATATCCTTCTTCATTCCGGTCCACCAGAAAGTATTCTTCAAATCCAAATACATCTTGGTATTCCCTGGGTGAATCGAGTACGGTGAATCATGGGCTTCTTGCAAAATCAACTTCCTGATCTCCGGATCATTTGGTACATATACGCGGTCCTCAAACCATAAGGTATCGTGCTCATCCTCACGAAATCCCTTGGCTTTTCCTTTGCTCATCTTCTCCTTTATCTCTTCAATCTCCTTGTCTGTCTTCTGAGCTTCTCTGATCCTTTCCATCAAGGTAGACTAAATCTCCAGTGTCGCTAAATAGCCTCTTGGGACTATCTCCAAACATAGCTCGCGAAGGTCCTCGGCTAACTCCTGAGGTAACTCTCCTGTCATGAGGGTGTTGACATGACTCTTGCGGCTCAACGCGTCTGCTACTACGTTAGCCTTTCCTGGGTGATAATGCAATCTCATATCATAGTCCTTAATGAGCTCCAACCATCTCCTCTGTCTGAGATTTAACTCCTTCTGCGTGAAAATATACTTCAAACTCTTGTGATCCGTGTACACCTCACAATGGTTTCCGATGAGAAAATGTCTCCACGTCTTCAATGCATGCACCACGGCTGCTAATTCCAAATCATGCGTAGCATAATTCTTCTCATGGGGTTTAAGTTGTCGTGAAGCATATGACACAACTCTTCCTTCTTGCATAAGCACTGCTCCAAGTCCTCGACGAGAAGCGTCGCAATAAACTTCATAATCCTTGCGTTGATCTGGCAGAATTAACACTGGTGAGGTAACCAATCGTCTCTTCAACTCTTGGAAACTAGCTTCACAATCCTCAGTCCAATTGAATTTGGTGTCCTTCTTCAATAGCTCAGTCATGGGCTTAGCAATCTTCGAGAAATTCTCGATGAATCTCCGGTAGTATCCTGCAAGTCCAAGAAAACTCCGGATTTCTCCAACTGTCGTGGGTGATTCCCAACTTGTCACTGTGTCAACCTTGGCAGGGTCCACTGCTATTCCTTTTCCAGAAATAACATGTCCAAGGAATCCAACTTCCTTCAGCCAAAATTCACATTTGCTGAACTTGGCATATAACTGATGTTCTCTGAGCTTCTCAAGTACCAATCGTAAATGCTCCTCATGCTCTTCCTCATCCTTGGAAAAGATTAAAATATCATCAATGAACACCATGACGAGCTTATCCAGAAATTCCATAAACACTTTGTTCATCAGGTTCATGAAATAGGCAGGTGCGTTAGTCAGACCAAAAGACATAACGGTATACTCATAAAATCCATATCTGGTGGTAAAAGCCGTCTTAGGTATATCCTGCTCTCGAATCTTTAACTGATGGTATCCTGATCATAGATCGATCTTGGAAAATACTTTAGCTCCTTGTAGGCGGTCAAACAAATCATTGATCATCGGCAGTGGGTACTTGTTTTTGATGGTCACTTCATTCAATCCTCGGTAATCAACAACCATCCTCTGTGATCCATCTTTCTTCTCCACTAGAAGTACTGGTGATCCCCAAGGTGACGAACTTGGGAGAATATAGCCTTTATCCAGTAACTCCTTGATCTGCTTCTTAATTTCCTCCAAATCTTTTGCGGGCATCCTGTACGGTCTCTTAGATATTGGCCCTGTGCCTGGCAAAAGTTCAATCAAGAACTCAATGTCTCTATCTGGTGGCATGCCTGGCAACTCTTCTGGAAATACATCCGGATAATCCTTCACCACTGGTACTTCCTCCTGTACAACTCCTGATAAGGAATTTACTTGAGTCCTCTTCGGCATATGCCGGGATACATACTTAATCCTTTTTCCTTCCGGGGTGGTAAGCAAAATCGTCTTGCTGGCACAATCGATGTTTCCTCCATACAACGATAGCCAATCCATTCGCAAAATCACATCCAAACCTTGCGACTCCAAAACTATGAGGTCTGAGGGGAAAACATGCCTACCAATGGCCAATGGTATCTGAAAACATCCTTGGGTTGCCATATACTCTGCTCCTGGCGAGGTTACTAACATAGGGGTTCTGAGAACTTTGGTGGACATCTTAAACTTATTCACAAATCCCCTTGATATGTATGAATGCGATGCACCAGTATCGAAAAGAACGGTTGCAGTAAATGACTTAACCAAAAACTTACCTATTACTGCATCAGGCTGAGCTTCAACCTCCTCCACGCTCACGTGGTTCACGTGTCCTTTGTTGAATGGGTTCGGCTTCTTCCCAGAGCTTCCATTGCCATTTCCATTTTGGGCTTCAGGACATTCATTGGCATAATGTCCATTCTTCTGGCACTTAAAGCAAGTGACTTGACTCAGGTCCTCTTGGCTGGGGTAGATGGGTTGGTGCGGTTCTGTCCGTTGCTTCCTCCATTCCCATTACCATTTTTAGAGCCATTATGGTTGTGCGAACTACCTCCTCCATGGGTATGCTGAAACTGTCCTCCCGGCTTCGGGGCAAAACGGGGCTTCTGTTGAGCTCCTGAGTTATACTTCCCTTGTCCATACTTCCTCTTACGGTTTTCAATCTGCTGTTGCTTTCCTTCAATCATGAGAGCTCTATCTACCAGTTCTTGGTAGTTGTTGAAGGTTGCTACCATCAACTCCATACTCAGCTCATCATTCAGTCCTTCCAAAAACTTCTCCTGCTTGGCTGCATCTGTAGCAACGTCATCTGGTGCATAACGTGCTAACTTACTGAAATCCTCCACATACTGGCCTACGATGCGTCCTCCTTGGCGTAGGTTGCGAAACTCACGCTTCTTCATAGCCATAGCTCCTGCTGAAACATGAGCTGTACGGAAAGCTTGCTGAAACTGGTCCCATGTGACTGTGTCAATAGGGTGCGTGGCTGTATAATTCTCCCACCATGATGCTGCGGGTCCATCAAGCTGATGTGCGGCAAAACGCACTCTTTCCGCATCTGTGCATCCTGCAGTGGTCAACCCCCTTCCAACTTTGCGGAGCCAATCATCTGCAACAATCGGCTCGGTGCTACTGGAAAACACCGGCGGGTTTAGCCTTAAGAAACGGGCTAAGTGATCAACAGGTGGTGGTGGCGGTGGGTTGTTGTCGTTGTTGTTGTTGTTGTTGCCTTGGTTCTGCACTAACACTTGCATCAGGGCATTCTGTTGCTGAATCAACTGGGTGATCTCTGGTGGGAAAACAAATCCGGTGTCGCGTCTCGGAGGCATCTGATAGGTTTAGAAAAGATGAGAGTTAAGAATAGAATGAGGTCTAGAGAGAAAACACTACCCATATGCTCATGAGACAAAATCAATCAATATCACTCAATCAATTCAAACAAGGCAAAACAATCGATCTAACTAGCGTTACAAAGTGCTTGAACTATACTATTAAATGGGGAAAACTACTACTGATATGGTGGTCTAATAAAATTCTAATCCGTTGAAGACTCCATGATGTCCGCTCCAGCTTCATCAACAAAGTCATCTTCACTTGGTTCCGAGTCGGTGTCGTCGACGATGATGTAGTTATCCGGACAAGTGCATTCGTCGACTTCTGCTTTTGGCACTGGATTTCCCATGAATACTCCAATCTTCTTCTCCAGGTCGTCATTCTTCCCTACTAGTGCGATGATTTCCTCCATATAATCCTCGCGTGTAGTCTTGAGTTCTTCTTGGAGCTCCTTGATCTTGGTTAATGCCTTCTTCAGTTCTTCCTTGTCCGTGCACATCTGGTTCTCCTGGCGACGAATATGTTGGTTCTGCTCCTGGATGAAAGCTGCAATTGATCCATCCTTCTTGGTTCTGATCATCTCCCATTGTGCGTCTCGGCGTCCACAAATTTGGTAAATTGTATCCTTAAGCTCCTGGTGATAGACTTCTCCAATGCGTCCCATGGCGATGTGTGCGGCCATGCTCTTCCCTAAACTCCAGGTTGGTGCTTCGAAAACCAATCTTATGGGTTCAGTAACTGGCACAAAGGTCCTTCCTGGAATGTGAACTTGAATCTTCCAGCTCTCCTCTTCGGGTAATGTGGCGTTGTAGGTTCCGGTGATGCTTGGTATTCCTATGTTCAAATACTTGGTGACTTCCTTCAAGTGACGACCAAAAGGCGTGTCTTCATCTGGTTGCATGAACTTGCTCCTTGCATCCGCCATTCCTAAAAGAGTAGAAAGTGGAGAGGGGTCAGAAATGAGAAGAGAGAAGCTTTCTAGGGCTTAAGCTTAGTGGTCGTGTCCTACAGTCAGCGTGTGCTCTGATACCAACTTTGTAACGACCAGACCTCAAATGGTCTGTGCTGCTGTGCACCAGTGTCATCCCTGGATCAGTAATGGTGACACGCATAGTACAAATGGAGGATTTATAACAGAGTAGCAATCACACACTTATTACATCGAAAATCTCCAAAGAGATTAAGTATGTTAAACATGGCTTAAGGCCACCTAATAACGATAACAGCGGAAGACTTGGAAGATAAGTGAGTCCATCAACTCCAGCGGCATCACTGAGTATAAGACCACGACCTAAGGCACCTTACTCGTCGTCTGAAAAGTCTGCAACATGAAACGTTGCAGCCCGAAAATGGGTTAGCACATAGAATATGCTGGCAATGTAACACATAGAGAATAATGAACAATAATAATGCTATTCTACATGCATATATGGCTGGTGGAAAGCTCTATGGTTACAATTTTGCGAAAAGCCAATTTTATCCTACTTCAAAGGAATAAATTTTATTTAACTATCATGGTGGTTGTGAAACATTGAGATGGTTGACAGCATCTCAATCCCAATTAAGAAATCATCATTAACCCAACAAAATTTATTAGAAGTAACATAGTGATGAGATTCACATGATAATCCAAGTACTAGATACTCAAGTTGTCCATAACCGGGGACACGGCTAACCATGATTAGTTTATACACTCTGCAGAGGTTTGTGCACTTTTCCCCACAAGACTCGATCGCCTCCGTTGGATTACTCGCACTACATGGTGTTTGAGTAACGGGTGACCGAGACACAGTCTTTCAGAAGTGTTTGCACCTTACGTATGGGTAGACCGTTACACCTACTTTCCCCTACATCTGCTAGTCTACCACTGTAAGAGTTCACACAACTTAGTCAACTATGCTAGAGCCCATAATAGCTTGCGGCTGCACACGGAAGTTTCTAGCATGAATAATCTCATGATCCCTTTGAACCTGGGTGGCGGTCCAAAAGAAAAATAGGCAATCCTGGAATACCCAGGTACCTCAATCCACCCAGATGTGAGTTTTAGTTGCCACCTTAAGTAAACCATTAATTAAAAATCTCACATCTGTCATGGAAATCTCTCAAACCCAATCCACGTCTACGAGCATAGCATGGCAATATAATAGCAAACGTAGAAGTAACTCCCAAGGGTTTGATAAGAAAACAGGTAATAGGTACTACCTCAGCTACTTCCCAGTTCCCACAATTTAATTAGATCCTAATCATGCAATTGTTTGAGGAATAGATCTAATGCAATAAAACTGGGTATGGAAGGTATGATCAAAGTGTTACTTGCCTTGCTGATGATCCGCAAAACCTAGAGATTCGAAGTAACAAGCGGCACACTCCGGGTACTCTATCGCAAACAAACAAGCAAACAATAAGTACACAACTAATGCACAGGTAAAACTCGAATGAAAGATCCAACCAGAAAGTTCAACTTAAGAACTCCGGTTTGCAAAAAGAATCAACTCGAACGAAGCAACGAAAGTCAAACTGCGAAAGAAACAAGCTTCGTTTACTAATCTGGATCTAGGTCAAATTTTACAGTAGCAAAAACTTGTTTGAGTAGGTTAAACGGAAAGAGAATTTCGAGACAAAAATCTAGGCGCTTGAATCGCCTGATTCCGATAAACGAGCGAGAAGTTAAACAGAAACGAAGATTCGATCAGAAATCGAATCTGAGATAATCGCAGAAAAATCCGACGAAAAAGAAAAACGGACGAACGGTTAAAGAACGGACGTTCGTTAACAGAGAAAAACCGACGAACGCGTTCGTTAAAACGAACGGTTCGGTGAACGCTCGCAAAATAACAAAACCGAAAAAAACCAATCTAGGTTTTTTTTTAAAACGAATGGTTTTTTTTAAACAAAAACCGGCGACGAACGAGGCGAGGCAGTACCTCGTCGGGGGCGGCTCCGGCGGGGCTCCGGCGAGGGTGCGGGGGTGCGGCGGGGGAGCGGGGGCTCGGGGATGGGCGAGGGGGCGGCTCCCGTGCGGGTGGCGGCGGCGGGCAAGTGCGGCGGCGGCGGCGGGCAAGGCGGGCGGTGGCGGGATGAGGGAAGAGGAGGGGGGGGTTGCGGGGTATATAAAGGGGGGGGCAGCTTGGAGGAGGGGGCAAGCTCCGGCGGCGGCTCGGACTCCCGTGTCCGCCATGGACACGGCGGCGGCGGCGCGTCCCGTGCGCGAGGAGGAGAGGGGCGCGGGGTGGGCCGGCGGCCTGGCTCGGCCCGGCGGGCGCGCGCGTTTTTTTTAAAACGTTCCGCGGAAAAATATTCGTAGAGAAATAACTAAAAGTCCAAAAAATATAAAATAAATTTTCCCCTTCTAGTTAGAACATCTAGAATAGGGTGAACATTTTTTTAACACAAAATAAATATTTTGAAAACATGCAATATTTTTAATGCAATAAAAATTGCAAATAAAATCCAAATAAATTCCAATAAATGATTTTAACATTTTACCTCCAGTATTTCAATTGTTTTGGAGAAGTCATATTTTCTCCTCTCATTTATTTTTAAAATGAAATATTTTTCCGGAGAGAAAATAATTAAAACCAAAATCCTCGTCTTATTATTTGATGTAAATCAAATATGAAAATTCGAGAAAATCCCCAACTCTCTCCGAGGGTCCTTGAGTTGCTTAGGATTTATCGAGGATTTGTCAAAATGCAAATAAAATATGATATGCAATGATGATCTATGTATAACATACCAAATTGAAAATTTGGGATGTTACATTCATCCAGACTCCTTCATGTGCTGCTTCCGAAGCAGCTATGTACTCCGCTTCACACGTAGATCCCGCCATGACACTTTGCTTGGAACAACACCAACTGACAGCTCCACCATTCAATATAAATACATATCCGGTTTGTGGCTTAGAGTCATCCAGATCAGTGTTGAAGCTAGCATCAACGTAACCATTTACGACGAGCTCTTCGTCACCTCCATAAACGAGAAACATATCCTTGGTCCTTTTTAGGTACTTCAGGATGTTCTTGACTGCTGTCCAGTGATCCACTCCTGGATTACTTTGGTACCTCCATGCCAAACTTATGGAAACACACACATAAGGTCTAGTACACAACATAGCATACATGATAGAACCTATGACTGAGGCATAGGGAATGCCTTTCATTTTCTCTTTATCTTCTGCAGTGGTCGGGCTTTGAGTCTGACTCAATTTCACACCTTGTAACACAGGCAAGAACCCTTTCTTTGACTGCTCCATTTTGAACTTCTTCAAAACTTTGTCAAGGTATGTGCTTTGTGAAAGTCCTATTAAGCCTCTCGACCTATCCCTATAGATCTTGATGCCCAATAAATAAGCAGCTTCATCGAGGTCTTTCATTGAAAAATTCTTATTCAAGTATCCTTTTATGCTATCCAGAAATTCTATATCATTTCCAATCAACAATATGTCATCCACATATAATATCAGAAATGCTATAGAGCTCCCACTCACTTTCTTGTAAATACAGGCTTCACCGTAAGTCTGTATAAAACCATATGCTTTGATCACCTCATCAAAGCGTATATTCCAACTCCGAGATGCTTGCACCAGTCCATAGATGGATCGCTGGAGCTTGCACCCTTTGTTATCACCTTTAGGATCGACAAAACCTTCGGGTTGCATTCACGGGAATGGTTTTATTCATCTTGCCCATGAGGCATGGTTCACAAGTATCAAATGATTCATAATCAAGTGATTCCAAAAGTCCATCCGCATGGAGTTTCTTCATGCGCTTTACACCAATATGACCTAAACGGCAGTGACACAAATACGTTGCACTATCATTATTAACTTTGCATCTTTTGGCATCAATATTATGAATATGTGTATCACTACGATCAAGATTCAACAAGAACATGCCATTCATCAAGGGTGCATGACCATAAAAGATATTATTCATATAAATAGAACAACCATTATTCTCTGACTTAAATGAATAGCCGTCTCGCAATAAACAAGATCCAGATATATTGTTCATGCTCAACACTGGCACCAAACAATTATTGAGGTCTAAAACTAATCCCAAAGGTAGATGTAGAGGTAGCCTGCCGATGACGATCACATCGACGTTGGAACCATTCCCGACGCGCATCGTCACCTCGTCCTTAGCCAATCTTTGTTCATTCCACATCTCTTGTTTCGAGTTACAAATATGAGCAACTGAACCAGTATCAAATACCTAGGCACTACTACGAGCAGTAGTAAGAAACACATCAATAACATGTATATCAAATATACCTTTGTTCACTTTGCCATCCTTCTTATCGGCCAAATACTTGGGGCAGTTCCGCTTCCAATGACCACGTCCTTTGCAGTAGAAGCACTCAGTTTCAGGATTATGTCCAACTTTGGGCTTCTTCACGGGAGCGGCAACTTGTTTGCCGTTCTTCTTGAAGTTCCCTTTCTTTCCTTTGCCCTTTTTCTTGAAACTAGTGGTCTTGTTAACCATCAACACTTGATTCTCCTTCTTGATTTCTACCTCCGCGGCCTTAAGCATTGCGAAGAGCTCAGGAATTTTTTTCATCATCCCTTGCATATTATAGTTCATCATGAAGCCTTTGTAGATTGGTGGCAATAATTGAAGAACTCTGTCAATAACACTATCAACTGGAAGATCAACTCCCAGCTGAGTCAAGTGGTTACGATACCCAGACATTTTGAGTATGTGTTCACTGACATAACGCTTCTCCTCCATCTTGCAGCTATAGAACTTGTTGGAGACTTCATATCTCTCAACCTGGGCATTTGCTTGAAATATTAACTTCAACTCTTGGAACATCTCATATGCTCCATGACGTTCAAAACATCTTTGAAGTCCCGGTTCTAAGCCGTAAAGCATGGCATGCTGAACTATAAAGTAGTCATCATTCCGCATTTGCCAGGCATTCATAGCATCCAGATTAGCGGGAGCGGGTGGGTCACCTAGCGGTGCATCAAGGACATAATTCTTCTGTGCAGCAATGATGATAATCCTCAAGTTACGGAGCTAGTCCGTGTAGTTGCTACCATCATCTTTCAACTTAGCTTTCTCTCGGAATGCATTAAAATAAAGGGGAACGGTGGCACGGGACATTGATCTACAACATAGATATGCAAAACTATTAAGACTAAGTTCATGATAAATTAAGTTCAATTAATCAAATTACTAATGAACTCCCACTTAAATAAACATCCCTCAAGTTATCTAAGTGATACATGATCCAAATCAACTAACCCATGTCTGATCATCACGTGAGATGGGTAGTCATCAATGGAGAACATCTCTATGTTGATCATATCTACTATATGAATCATGCTCGACCTTTGGTCTCTAGTGTTCCGAGACCATGCCTATACATGCTAGGCTCGTCAAGTTTAACCCAAGTATTCTGCTTGTGTAAAACTGTCGGCGTACTAAAGTAGGGGCTCTCCTTTGTACCCCTTTACTTGTGCACGGGCAGTCAGAGCCGCGCTCGCAGCCACACTAAGCAGGGTAGAGGAGGGAAGCCGGAGCACAAGACGACCAAAGCAACGCCAAGACCAGAGACACAAAGAGCAAGAGGGCGAGGCAGACTCCCCCGGCGAGACCCTTGCCGGGCGGCCTCCGCAGCCTCGGCAAGACCCTTACCGGGGCAACTTTCCCGACGCCAGCAGAGTGCGCCACCCTTGAGCCCAAGGGTTTCCAACACAATCAACCACATTGGAACCAAGGCTCAGGAGGCGCCTCCTTGGTGGCATGCAGATCTTTGTGAAGATCATGAAGCATACAGGATCAGATGAGGACCAGAAGACGATGATCCTCGACGGGATCCTAGCCGAGGAAATCCACGAGACCCCCGGCAAGACCCTTGCCGGGGACGACCATGGTGCCACGGCAAGACCCTTGCCGGGGCCCCGGCAAGGTCCTTGCCGAAGACACCTACAGGGCCGCAACCAGGCCCGCGTCTGCCAAGGCTCCACCGCCGTTCCCATAAGCTGCCAGCCCAACCAGCTGGGCAGGCACCTGCGTGGCGACGTGCGGCCTCTACACCGACCCAGCTAGCACCTGCGTGGTGGCATGCAGATCTTCGTGAAGACTCCACCACCGCGCCAGCCCAACAGCCAGCCAACGTGGCGCTGCAACGCCACATCAGCTCGGACACGCGTCGGAGCCAGGCGAGGCGGCGACAGCTAGGACGAGTTTCCTTGCCGTCCCTGATAAAGCAAGAGGGGCACGTCGGCAGCGCATTAAATGTGTTTGTCCGACAGAGCCAGAGGATAGACTCATCCACTGTACACCTGTCCACCTCCTGTGTGCCACCGTGGCGACCCCTTTTACCTATAAAAGGAGGTCCGCGGCGTCCAGGAGGAGCATTCGGATCTTTTGGGCTGGACACGCACCGTAGCTAGCTCAAGATCTCAAGAACACTCAAATAGATACACCAAAGCAGGACTAGGGTATTACGCATCCTCACGGCCTGAACCTGGGTAAACGATCCTTGTGCTGACTGCCAGACCCGCTCTTTGCACAACCTCGCGCCCGCCAACCGTTGAAGGGATTCAAGTGATCCCATAGGTGTCGTTTCCACCGACATCTTTGGCGCCCAGGTAGGGGGCGCAGTTGTGGAAATCTGGTCTGGTTGGAGCAGTGGCTTCATTGTGGTCGTCACTCCAAGGAAGAAGACAACCGAACGGGCTGCGTCGCCTGCGGATGCGGTGAACGTCCATGCTACGACAGAAAAGCTAAGTCATGTGAAATCTTGTTCATTTTCACTTATATAAGGCTGTTCTCCCCGAGAGATCTCGTTCTTTGTATGGGAAACCTGCACACGATGGGACCCTTCCGCTGTTGGCAACGCCTTTGTTTCTATCTCGAGCCCGCTCGACAGTTCATGCGGCCGCGCTGGCGGCGGCAAGGTGACCTACCCGTTCCCAGCTGCGCTCTTGTCCTGCTTCGAGTCCGCTCGACAGTTCAAGCGACCGCGCTGGCGGCGGCAAGGTGGCTCGCCCGACAGCAAGCGCCCTTCCGGCAGGGTGCTAAGGATCCGTCCTTAAAGCACCACGGCATGGGTTTACGCGCCGGCAACCTTATCTCAACAAGCGTAGGGTACGAACATACATGGAAAGATCTAACGGGAAGATAGCATGCATAATACTAAAAGTACTTCATAGTTATATTGCATCAGTTGTTGCTGCGGTTCTAACTAAAGATAAAAACTGTCTTGGTCATGAACCTGCAGCGGTGATAAGCAATGGGGCGCCTAATCCCGGCGCTGGCCCTCCACCCTCTGGATTCCGCCGACGCAGCTGATGATGGGCTTGATACGCTCCTCGAGCGTCGCGAGGTCCACAACCTCCGGCAAGCTCTCCAGCGCGGCGTCGAAGTTGAGGTCGGGGTTCTAGTATGCCACCCTGGTGAGGACCTTGGTCATGGCGCCCCGGCAAAGCTTCCGGGCCTCGTCGGCCAGAGAGGCCGCCCTGTTGGAGCGGAACAGCTCCAGGGCTCCAAGAACACCCTCGAAGAACAACGTCAGCTTGGCGTTGGGACTCACGTTCGGCTCCGGGACGTACCTCACGTGCGACATCCCCATGGTAGCCAGCTGCATGGTGATCCTGCCGGCGACGTCGGCGAGGCAGCTGACCCAGAGTTTCTCGCCCTTCACGAAATCCACGTGGTTGGCGGCTTCGTTCTTCCGCAAATGCCTCTCCTTCTCCAGATCCTTGGTCAGGGTCTCCTCCCGGGCCTTGACCTCGGACAGCGTCTCCTCAAGACCCTCCAGCTTCTGCTTCAGGTCTTTGATGGAGTCGTTGGCCTTGGAGAGTTGCTCAGCCTTGCCGAGGACCGCGCCGTGCGTCTCCACCAGAGCACAGTTGAGTGTGTCTTTCTCCTTTGCCAACTTCAGGGCCTGATCCTTCAGCCCGTCCCGCTCCACTTCCAGCTCTTTCACCTTGACGGCGTGAACCAGAGCCTGGGCATTGAGGGCCTCCTCGTGCCTCTGCTCCGGCTCTTGGGTCTGCTGCACGACGAGCTTCTCCACCTCCTCATCCTTGCCGCGGAGTGTTGCGGCAAGCTTCTCCTCGCGGGCGGCGAGATCCTCCTCCTGGGAGTTCAGTTCGGCTTGGTGCTAATGCCGGGCGGCCTCGTCCTTGGCGGCCTGCGCCCTCGCCTCGTCCTGGGCCTTCTCGATGTTGGCCTGCTTCATGACAAGCTCGAGCTTGCGCTCGGCCAGCAGGTCCTGGGCAACCTTCAGCTCCTCATGAGCTTGGCGAAACCAAGCCTGCGTCTCGGCGACGCGCCCCTCGAGGTCCGCCTCCGCCTTGTCCACCGCCGCCATCCTGGACTTGGCCTTGTCCAGGCGAGCCCGGTGGAGCGCCCGGAGCTTCTGGAAGTTGGCGTTCATGGCCCGAAGGAGCTCCTCCTCCTGGGAACCACCGCCACTGGCGTTTGGCTCGTCGACAACTTCAAGCTCGGCGGCGGCGAACACCTCGTCGTCGAACACATCCCCTTCGGTGGGCGCCCTGGTGCTCGCCGTCCCTGGGAGGTGGACAAACAGATCATCGCTCACCCTTAGATACCTGCCCGAGCCGGAGGCAGTAGAGGAGGAAGGCTGGTCGTCGACCATCCCCTCCTCGGCAGCCGCCTTGCCAGCCTCCCCGGCGGGCCCCTTGCCGGCCTCCTCGGCAGCGGCCTTGCCGGTCTCCCCGGCCGGCCCCTTGGCGGCTTCCTCGTCGGCGGTCTTGGCGGACTCCTCGGCGGCGACCTTGTTGGCCTCGGCCTCAGCATCCCTGGTGACCCCCTCGATGATGATGTCGATGTCCTCCTAGTCTGCCGAGGGAGCACCTAGATACCAATAAGGTGGATAAGGAAAATCCAAGACCAAGTTTCGAGAAGAAGAAACAAGAACAGGAACAAAAGGCAAGCAACTTAACCGTGACGGGCTGGGAAGAAGAGGTCCCCTCCCTGCCAACATTTGGCGCGGGGACGGAGCCACCAGCGCCCACGTTCGCCTCCTCCTCCTCTGTGAGCATGGGCTCGGTGCTCGGCGCCCTTGCCGGGGACGCCCCTCGGGGTGACATGGTCGATGGGGGCGGCGTGTTGGGGGTGGCCCTCAGTGGCTCCTCCGGCTGCCGTCCTCCTCCTGCAACCACGGCAAGGTCAGCACCAAGGGATCGTACCCCAGCACACGTTGAGGGGAGGGCGAGTGGTGAACTTACGCTGGGGGCTCCGCCGGGGGCCGCTCACCACCACCAGCGGCGCACTCGAAGTGCCCACCGGGGGCTGGCCGCCCGTCGAGGCCCTGGCCCTCTTCACCCTCTGGGCCAGCGTCTCCGCATCCCTGCGAAGGTGAAAACAAATCAAGAAAAGCGGCGCGGTTTGAGAGGACAGAGATGACAAGAAGGCGGGATACTTACTCATCCTCCACCTCCTCTTCCGCTGCCTTCCTCTTCCTCCTTGGGTTCAGAGACCCAAAATCGAAGGCGACCTCCGTGTCGTCATCTGCGGGAGGAGGGGAAGCAGATGGAGTCCAAGGATGCTTGGACGAAGAAGAGGCAGTCGCCTTCTTCTTCACCATCGCAGCCTTCACCACCTTCCTCGCCGCCGCGGCCCTCGTCTGGCGCACGGACGCCTCCTGGGCTTGCTGCGGTTGTGCAGCCCTGCCGGGCGGACCGGCTCGCCAGAGCTGGCCCGCCACAGGACTCGCCCTCTCCCCGTGGCCGGAGGGTCGACAGTCTCGACCTCCTCCGACGACGACTCGTCGGCCGCATCTTCAAGGAGAGGGGCCCCGGTGCCGGCGCTGCTGGCCTCCCCAGCGGATTCCGCCCACTGGGCGAGCTCCCTCTCCTCCACGGCCGCCGTGGCCTCGTCCTCCACGCCGCCAGTGCTGCCGACATCCTTGGCAAGCTCCACCTCCGCCGCCCTGGCGGCGATATAGTCCAATTCTGCCTGGGTGGTGTCCTGGACGAGCAGCGGCTCGGCATGGACGTACTTCTATGAAAGCTTGTCAAAGAACTCATGCACCTGATCCTCCCCCGGCTCGGCCCAATTTGGGTTAAGCCCGTGCGCGTTGAAGTCCGGCATCATGGCGATGATGTCGTTACGGCGCGAGTTATTGCTCAGCGGGACCACCCCCGCCGGGAACCCAAACAAGGTCCCCTTGGCGACCTTGCCGGCCTTCGCAGCCTTGCCGGACCTCTCGACCTTGCCGTCGCGACTCACGTCGAGGTGAAAGAGCCGCTGGCAGAAGTGGGCGTGCCCCATCACCGTGAAGTTGTGGTTCAAACCGGGGAGAAGCCTCATGATGTCGGCCGCATTCCTGAAAAGCCAGGCCGGCCTTCCCTTGTTGTGCAGAGGAGCGATTCGATGGCGGATGAAGTCCGCCCCAATCATCTCCAGGGTGAGCCCGGCAACGGTGAGGTGATGGATCCTGGTGGTGGCGACTGTGAGCTTCCCATCATCAGCATCGACGTTGCTCTAGTCATCTCTACGGACCGGCGGCGCCTGGCGAACCCGGCAAAATTCCTGCGGATCCTCCTCCTCAATCCAGCACCATCGGCCCTGCCACTCCTCCCACCTCTCCTTCTGGGCACCCTCCGGATATGTCCTTTTCCCCTGGGTCCTTGGGATCTGGGCGACACAGCCGGAGATGGCGCCTCCCTTTTGGATGCGAGGAAAGAAGTAGTGGCGGAAGAGCGTCGTGTTGGGAAGCACTCCGGCGAAGCCGTCGCAGAGATGGGCAAAAAGAGCCATGCACGCCATGGCATTCGGAGTGAAATCCAGAAGGTGGAAGCCGTATGTGTGCATAACGTCATTGAAGAAATCGGAGAAAGGGGGCAGAGGCCGCAGGAAAAGTAATCGACGAAGAATGGGTACCGATTCGGGCCGGCCTCGGCGAAATCAGCAGGGATGATATGCGTGGCCGGATGCCCTGTCGTCTCCCCCTGCCTTGCACCCCCACAGGGGCTTGAAGTAGTCCTGGAGGTGGACCGCATTGACCGTCGAGGGAAAGTAGGCGAACTACGTCCGCCCCGCCGCCAACTCACTCTCCGGCGGCTCCTTCCCCCCGGTGTCCTTGGCCACTCCCTTGCCTTTGCTGGTTTTGGGTGCCATGGCGGCTACGAGAGGCGGAGGATGAAGAACAACGAAGGCGAGGCGGCGGCGAGCGAAAGTGAGAGCTTGAGAAGGAAGAAGGAGGGGACGGCGGTTCCGAGATTGGAGAGGGCACAGGGGGTAAATGAGCAGCACGCCTGCAGTTATCCCTTTTTACGGGGAAACCGCCTCTTTTCCATTTACTGCGATGTGACGCATGAGGGCAGCGGCCGCCCCACGCATGCCCCCCACATCACGCACGACCCTCCACGACGCGCATTCAACACGGGTTGTGGGGAAGCGCAAGCGAGCGAAGAAGTTACTGCGGTAAAAATCTGTCCCGCCTGCCCGCGCACCATTCTGGGCCTAGCCCAACAACGCGCCGCGCTTATGCGTGGCCCAGGCCCGGGGGCTCCTGTCGGTGTACTAAAGTAGGGGCTCTCCTTTGTACCCCTTTACTTGTGCACAGGTAGTCAGAGCCGCGCTCGCGGCCACACTAAGCAGGGCAGAGGAGGGAAGCCGGAGCACAAGACGACCAAAGCAACGCCAAGACCAGAGACACAAAGAGCAAGAGGGCGAGGCAGACTCCCCCGGCGAGACCCTTGCCGCGGTGGCCTCCGCAGCCTCGGCAAGACCCTTACCGGGGCAACTTGCCCGACGCCAGCAGAGTGCGCCACCCTTGAGCCCAAGGGTTTCCAACGCCATCAACCACATTGGAACCAAGGCTCAGGAGGCGGCTCCGTGGTGGCATGCAGATCTTTGTGAAGATCATGAAGCATACAAGATCATTTGAGGACCAAAAGACGATGATCCTCGGCGATATCCTAGCCGAGGAAATCCACGAGACCCCCGGCAAGACCCTTGCCGGGGACGGCCACGGTGCCACGGCAAGCCCTTGCCGAAGACACCTACAGGGCCGCAACCAGGCCCGCGTCTGCCAAGGTTCCATCGCCGTTCCCATATAGCTACTAGCCCAACCAGCTGGGCAGCACCTGCGTGGTGACGTGCGGCCTCTACACCGACCCAGCTAGCACCTGCGTGGTGGCATGCATATCTTCTTGAAGACTCCACCACCGCGCCAGCCCAGCAGCCAGCCAATGTGGCGCTACAACGCCTCATCAGCTTGGACGTGCGTCGGAGCCAGGCGAGGCGGCGACAGCTGGGACGGTCTTCCTTGCCGTCCCTGATAAAGCAAGAGGGGCACGTCGGCAGCGCATTAAATGTGTTTGTCCGACGGAGCCAGAGGATAGACTCATCCACTGTACACCTTTCCACCTCATGTGTGCCACTGTGGCGACCCCTTTTGCCTATAAAAGGAGGCCCGCGGCGTCCAGGAGGAGGATTCGGATCTTTTGGGCTGGACACGCACCGTAGCTAGCTCAAGAACTTAAGAACACTCAAATAGATACACCAAAGCAGGACTAGGGTATTTCGCATCCTCGCGGCCCAAACCTGGGTAAACGATCCTTGTGCTGACCGCCAGACCCGCTCTTTGCACAACCCCGCGCCCGCCAACCATAGAAGGGATTCCAGTGATCCCATAGGTGTCGTTTCCACCGACAAAAACCGGCTTACACCCGTTGTATGTGAACGTAGAGTCTATCGCACCCGATCATCATGAGGTGCTTTGAAACGACAAACTTTAGCAATGGTGCATACTCGGGGAGAGCGCTTTTATCTTGAAATTTAGTGAAGGGATCATATTATAATGCTACTGTCGTTCTAAGCAAAATAAGATGCATAAAGGATAAACATCGCATGCAATCAAAAAATGTGAAATGATATGACCATCATCAGCTTGTGCTTTTGATCTCCATCTCCAAAGCATCATCATGATCTCCATCATCACCGACTCGACACCTTAATCTCCATAGTTGCGTCGGGGTCGTCTTGCCAACTATTGCTTCTACAACTATTACTAACACATAGCGATAAAGTAAAGCAATTACATGGCGCTTGCATTTCATTCAATAATTAAGAGACAACCCTAAGGCTCCTGCCGGTTGTCGATATTACAAAACATGATCATCTCATACAACAACGTATATCACATCACATCTTGACCATATCACATCACAACATGCCCTGCAAAAACAAGTTAGACGTCCTCTACTTTGTTGTTGCAACTTTTACGTGGCTGCTACGGGGTTATAGCAAGAACTGTTCTTACCTACAGCAAAATCCACATCGGTGATTTATCAAGTTTCGTGTTTTAACCTTCTTCAAGGACTGGCCGTAGTCAAATTCGACTCAAGTAAAGTAGGAGAAACAAACACCCACCATCCACCTTTATGCAAGACAAGTTGCATGTCTGTCGGTGGAACCGGTCTCATGTACGTGGACATGTAAGGTTGGTCCGAGCCGCTTCACCTTACAATACCGCCGAATCAAAATAAGATGTTGGTGGTAAGCAGTATGACCATCACCGCCCACAACTCTTTGTGTTCTACTCATGCATATCATCTACTCATAGACCTGGCTCATGATGCCACTGTTGGGAAATGTTGCATGGAAAACAAAAAAAATTCTACGCACACGCAAGATCTATCCATAGAGATGCATAGCAACAAGGGGGAGAGTGTGTCTATGTACCCTTGTAGACTGTAAGAGAAAGACTTTAGTAATGCGGTTGATGTAGTCGAACTTCTTTGCGATCCAACCGATCATGTACCGAACATATGGCACCTCCGCATTCAGCACACGTTCAGCTCAGTGACGTCCTCGCCTTCTTGATCCAGCAAGACAGGCGAAGTAGTGGATGAGTTCTGGCAGCACGACAGCATCGTGACGGTGGTGGTAATGCTACCTTCGTAGGGCTTCGCCTAAGCACTACGAAAATATGACCGAGGGACGAAACTTTCGAGAGGGGAGCCGCACATGGCTAAGAGATTGTCGTGGTCTTGTGTGGCGCCCCTCCCACATATATATAGGTGGGGGAGTGGGGAGGCAACCAAGGGGTGCCCAAAGGGTGGCCGAATCCACCTTGGGCTGCTGCCTGATACGTCTCCAACGTATCTATAATTTTTGATTGTTCCATGCTATTATATTATCTGTTTTGGATGTTTAATGGGCTTTACTAAGCACTTTTATATTATTTTTTGGACTAACCTATTAACCGAAGGCCTAGTGCAAATTGTTGTTTTTTGCCTATTTTAGTGTTTCGCAGGAAAGGAATATCAAACGGAGTCCAAACAGAATGAAACCTTCAGGAGAGTTATTTTTGGAACAAACGTGATCCAGAGGACTTGGAGTGGACGTCAAGACAGAAGCGAGGAGGCCACGAGGCAAGGAGGCACGCCTGCCCCCCTGGGCGCGCCCCCACCCCCGTGGGCCCCTCGCAGCTCCACCGACCTACTTCTTCCTCTTATATATATCCATATACCCCAAAAACATCCAGGGGCACCACGAAACCCTATTTCCACCGCTGCAACCTTCTGTACCCGTGAGATCCCATCTTGGGGCCTTTTCCGGTGCTCCGCCGGAGGGGGAATCGATCACGGAGGGCTTCTACATCAACACCATGCATAGCCTCTCCGATGATGTGTGAGTAGTTTACCACAGACCTTCGGGTCCATAGTTATTAGCTAGATGGCTTCTTCTCTCTCTTTGGATCTCAATACAAAGTTCTCCTCGATTCTCTTGGAGATCTATTTGATGTAACTCTTTTTGCGGTGTGTTTGTCGAGATCCGATGAATTGTGGGTTTATGATCAAGATTATCTATGAACAATATTTGAATCTCCTCTGAATTCGTTTATGTATGATTTAATATCTTTGCAAGTCTCTTTGAATTATCAGTTTGGTTTGGCCTACTAGATTGATCTTTCTTGCAATGGGAGAACTGCTTAGCTTTGGGTTCAATCTTGCGTTGCTCGATCCCATTGACAGAAAGGGAAACGACACGTATTGTATTGTTGCCATCGAGGATAAAAAGATGGGGTTTATATCATATTGCTTGATTTTATCCCTCTACATCATGTCATCTTGCCTAATGCGTTACTCTATTCTTATGAACTTAATACTCTAGATGCATGCTGGATAGCGGTCGATGTGTGGAGTAATAGTAGTAGATGCAGAATCGTTTCGGTCTACTTGTCGCGAACGTGATGCCTATATACATGATCATGCCTAGATATTCTCATAACTATGCACTTTTCTATCAATTGCTCGATAGTAATTTGTTCACCCACCGTAATACTTATGCTATCTTGAGACAAGCCACTAGTGAAACCTATGGCCCCCGGGTCTATTTTCCATCATATAAGTTTCCAATCTATTTTACTTTGCAATCTTTAATTTCAATCTTTATCATAAAAATACCAAAAATATTTATCTTATTATCTCTATCAGATCTCACTTTTGCAAGTGGCCGTGAAGGGATTGACAACCCCTTTATCGCGTTGGTTGCAAGGTTCTTATTTGTTTGTGTAGGTACGAGGCGACTTGTGTGTAGTCTCCTACTGGATTGATACCTTGGTTCTCAAAAACTGAGGGAAATACTTACGCTACTTTGCTGCATCACCCTTTCCTCTTCAAGGAAAAAACCAACGCAATCTCAAGACGTAGCAAGAAGGATTTCTGGCGCCGTTGCCGGGGAGATCTACGCCAAGTCAAATCAAGTCAAGACATACCAAGTACCCATCACAAACTCTTATCCCTCGCATTACATTATTTGCCATTTGCCTCTCGTTTTCCTCTCCCCCACTTCACCCTTGCCGTTTTATTCGCGCTCTTTTCCGTTTGCCTCTTTTTTGCCCGCTCCTTGTGTCGCCGTGTGTTAGATTGTTAGTCGTCATGGCTAGTCCTTCTATCATTGTTAGTACTCCCGATCATGAAGTTCTTAATTTTAAACAAAGGGAGGGAGAAAATCTAAAAGATGCTTGGTATAGAATTTGCAATGCTCAGAATAGATCTACTCGGAAGCAATCCACTTCCGTTCTACTTCACAATTTTTATGTAGGCATCACTCCTTGGAATAGATATATTCTTGATACCATTACCGGAGGGAACTTCTTAGGTATCCATACTTTTGATTCTTATAATGCTATGTTAGGTTTGTTTGGCTCACCACCTCTTTTGGTTAATGGAACTATTTTAACTTTGGAACATGTGATGCAAAGGCTTGAAATTATTGAAAATAAAGTTGCTACTGTAGAGTTGATTGAAAATTTGGATAAAAAGATCCACAACCAAATTACCCAATACAGATCTAAGGTAGGAGTTGCTCTTAAGAAAAGTAACCCATAGTTAACGAAAAGATAGATCAAGATTCCACAAGAATTGATAAAATTGAGGATATTATTACCAACTTAGGGTCTGCCTTTTCTTCCGTGAAAAATACGCCAAAACCTCCTAATGCTAAAATTGCCAAATTGATGTATGTTCCTAAAAATAAGGGTGAAACTTCTAGTAAGGGAAATGCGGATCTTAAATCCATAAGTGTTCACCCTGACTTTCTCGCTATCATTAAGGAACCTTTTGCTACAAATGATTTTCTCGATTTCTTGCCTAGGAGTTTGATCATTAATAAAAAGAAGGAAACTCCTAAGGGTTATAAGTGTTCGATTGAAGAATTGGATACAAAGATGATAATACCTAGATCTATTCTTGCCTTTCTCCCTAGCTAGGGGCGTTAAACGGTAGCGCTTGTTGGGAGGCAACCCAATTTTATTTTTGTTTCTTGCTTTTTGGTTCTGTTTAGTAATAAATAATTGATCTAGCCTCTGGTTAGATGTGGTTTTATGTTTTAGTTAGTGTTTGTGCCAAGTGAAACCTATAGGATCTTCTTGGATGATAGTTATTTGATCTTGCTGAAAAAGTCAGAAACTTTCTGCTCACGAAAACAATTGTTAAAAATCACCAGAACGTGATAAAATACTGATTCGAATTGCAGTAGATCAATAAACAAATTATATAGGCCGTCCTATTTTGGTAGATTTTTCTGAGTTACATAAGTTTGCGTTAGATCCAGATTACTAAAGACTGTTCTGTTTTTGATAGATTCTTTTTTCGTGTGTTGTTTGCTTATTTTGATGAATCTATGGCTAGTTTCGGAGGTTATGAACCATAGAGAAGTTGGAATACAGTAGGTTTAACACCAATATAAATAAAGAATGAGTACATTACAGTACCTTGAAGTGGTGGTTTGTTTTCTTTCGCTAACGGAGCTCATGAGATTTTCTGTTGAGTTTTGTGTTGTGAAGTTTTCAAGTTTCGGTTAAAGATTTAATGGATTATGGAATAAGGAGTGGCAGGAGCCTAAGCTTGGGGATGCCCAAGGCACCCCAAGGTAAAATTCTAGGACAACCAAAAGCCTAAGGTTGGGGATGCCCCGGAAGGCATCCCCTCTTTCGTCTTCGTCTATTGGTAACTTTACTTGATGCTATATTTTTGTTCACCACATGATATGTGTTTTGCTTGGAGCGTCTTGTATGATTTGAGTGTTTGCTTTTTAGTTTGCCACAATCATCCTTGATGTACACACATTTTGGGAGAGACACACATGAATCAGAATTTATTAGAATACTCTATGTGCTTCACTTATATCTTTTGAGCTAGACAATTTTGCTCTAGTGCTTCGCTAATATCCTTTTAGAGCACGTTGGTGGTTTTATTTTATAGAAATTGTTGATCTCTCATTCTTCACTTATATTATTTTGAGAGTCCTTTAGAACAGCATGGTAGTTTGCTTTGGCTATAAAATTATTCCTAATATAATAGGCATCCAACTTGGATATAATAAAAACTTTCATAAAAAGTGCATTGAATACTATGAGAAGTTTGATACTTGATGATTGTTTTGAGATATGAAGATGGTAATATTAGAGTTGTGCTAGTTGAGTAGTTGTATATTGAGAAATACTTGTGTTGAAGTTTGCAAGTCCCGTAGCATGCACGTATGGTAAACGTTGTGTAACAAATTTGAAGCATGAGGTGTTCTTTGATTGTCATCCTTACGAGTGGCGGTCGGGGACGAGCGATGGTCTTTTCCTACCAATCTATCCCCCTAGGAGCATGCGCGTAATGCTTGGTTTTTGATGTCTTGTAGATTTTTGCAATAAGTATGTGAGTTCTTTATGACTAATGTTGAGTCCATGGATTATACACACTCTCACCTTTCCATCACTACTAGCCTCTTCGGTACCGTGCATTGCCCTTTCTCACCTTGAGAGTTGGTGCAAACTTCGCCGGTGCATCCAACCCCCGTGATATGATACGCTCTATCACACATAAACCTCCTTATATGTTCCTCAAAACAGCCACCATACCTACATATTCTGGCATTTCCATAGCCATTCCGAGATATATTGCCATGCAACTTTCCACCGTTTCAATTATTATGACACGCTTCATAATTGTCATATTACCTTGCATGATCATGTAGTTGACATCGTATTTGTGGCAAAGCCACCATGCATAATTTATCATACATGTCACTCTTGATTCATTGCTCATCCCGGTATACCGCCGAGGGCATTCATATCGAGTCATATTTTGTTCTAGTATCGAGTTGTAATCATTGAGTTGTAAATAAATAGAAGTGTGATGATCATCATAAATAGAGCATTGTCCCAAATAAAAAAAGAGAGAAAGGCCAAATAAAAAAAAGAAGGCCAAAAAAAGAAGAGAAATAAAAAGGGACAATGCTACTATCCTTTTTTTCCACACTTGTGCTTCAAAGTAGCACCATGATCTTTATGATAGAGAGTCTCTTGTTTTATCACTTCCATATACTAGTGGGATTTTTTCGTTATAGAACTTGGCTTGTATATTCCAACAATGGGCTTCCTCAAATGCCCTAGGTCTTCGTGAGCAAGCAAGTTGGATGCACACCCACGTAGTTTCTTTTGTTGAGCTTTCATACATTTAGAGCTCTAGTGCATCCATTGCATGGCAATCCCTACTCCTTGCATTGACATCAATTGATGGGCATCTCCCTAGCCTGTTGATTAGCCGCGTCAATGTGAGACTTTCTCCTTTTTTGTCTTCTCCACATAACCCCCATCATTATATTCTATTCCACCTATAGTGCTATATCCATGGCTCACGCTCATGTATTGCGTGAAGGTTGAAAAAGTTTGAGATTACTAAAGTATGAAACAATTGCTTGGCTTGTCATCGGGGTTATGCATGATGAGAGCATTCTTGTGTGACAAAAATGGAGCATGACCAAACTATATGATTTTGTAGGGATGAACTTTCTTTGGCCATGTTATTTTGAGAAGGCATAATTGCTTAGTTAGTATTCTTGAAGTATTATTATTTCTATGTCAATATTAAACTTTTGTCTTGAATCTTTCGGATCTGAACATTCATGCCACAATAAACGAAATTACATTGAAAATTATGCTAGGTAGCATTCCACATCAAAAATTCTGTTTTTATCATTTACCTACTCGAGGACGAGCAGGAATTAAGCTTGGGGATGCTTGATACTTCTCCAACATATCTATAATTTTTGATTGTTCCATGCTATTATATTATCTGTTTTGGATGTTTAATGGGATTTACAAAGCACTTCTATATTATTTTTGGGACTAACCTATTAACCGAAGGCCCAGTGCAAATTGCTATTTTTTTGCCTATTTCAGTGTTTCGCAGAAAAGGAATATCAAACGGAGTCCAAACGGAATGAAACCTTCGGGAGAGTTATTTTTGGAACAAACGTGATCCAGAGGACTTGGAGTGGACGTCAAGAAAGAAGCAAGGAGGCCACGAGGCAGGGAGGCGCGCCTGCCCCTGGGCGCGCCCCCACCCCCGTGGGCCCCTCGCAGCTCCACCGACCTACTTCTTCCTCTTATATATATCCATATACCCCAAAAACATCCAGGGGCACCACGAAACCCTATTTCCACCGCTGCAACCTTCTGTACCCGTGAGATCCCATCTTGGGGCCTTTTCCGGTGCTCCGCCGGAGGGGGAATCAATCACGGAGGGCTTCTACATCAACACCATGCATAGCCTCTCCGATGATGTGTGAGTAGTTTACCACAGACCTTCGGGTCCATAGTTATTAGCTAGATGGCTTCTTCTCTCTCTTTGGATCTCAATACAAAGTTCTCCTCGATTCTCTTGGAGATCTATTTGATGTAACTCTTTTTGCGGTGTGTTTGTCGAGATCCGATGAATTGTGGGTTTATGATCAAGATTATCTATGAACAATATTTGAATCTCCTCTGAATTCGTTTATGTATGATTTAATATCTTTGCAAGTCTCTTTGAATTATCAGTTTGGTTTGGCCTACTAGATTGATCTTTCTTGCAATGGGAGAACTGCTTAGCTTTGGGTTCAATCTTGCGTTGCTCGATCCCATTGACAGAAAGGGAAACGACACGTATTGTATTGTTGCCATCGAGGATAAAAAGATGGGGTTTATATCATATTGCTTGATTTTATCCCTCTACATCATGTCATCTTGCGTAATGCGTTACTCTGTTCTTATGAACTTAATACTCTAGATGCATGCTGGATAGCGGTCGATGTGTGGAGTAATAGTAGTAGATGCAGAATCGTTTCGGTCTACTTGTCGCGGACGTGATGCCTATATACTTTATCATGCCTAGATATTCTCATAACTATGCACTTTTCTATCAATTGCTCGACAGTAATTTGTTCACCCACCGTAATACTTATGCTATCTTGAGAGAAGCCACTAGTGAAACCTATGGCCCCCGGGTCTATTTTCCATCATATAAGTTTCCAATCTATTTTTACTTTGCAATCTTTACTTTCAATCTTTATCATAAAAATACCAAAAATATTTATCTTATTATCTCTATCAGATCTCACTTTTGCAAGTGGCCGTGAAGGGATTGACAACCCCTTTATCGCGTTGGTTGCAAGGTTCTTATTTGTTTGTGTAGGTACGAGGCGACTTGTGTGTAGTCTCCTACTGGATTGATACATTGGTTCTCAAAAACTGAGGGAAATACTTACGCTACTTTGCTGCATCACCCTTTCCTCTTCAAGGGAAAAACCAACGCAAGCTCAAGAGGTAGCACTGCCCTTGGCCACCCCCTTTACTTGTTTGTGCGCGGGAGGAAGGCAGGAGGATCTACCCCCCTTTCCTTTATCTCATGAGGAGGGAAAGTCAGGAGGGGCCAGCGCTCCTCCTTTCCTTCCCCTAGGGTCGGCGTCCAGGGTGAGGGGTGGTGGGAAACGTTGCATGGAAAACAAAAACAAATCTACACACACGCAAGATTTGTCCATGGAGATGCATAGCAATGAGAGGGGAGAGTGTGTCTACGTACCCTCGTAGACCGTAAGCGGAAGCGTTTAGTAACGCGGTTGATGTAGTCGAACTTCTTCGCAATCCAACCAATCGAGTACCGAACGTACGACACCTCCACGTTCAGCTCGGTGACGTCCACGCCTTCTTGATCCAGCAAGACGGCAAGGTAGTGGATGAGTTCCGGCAGCGCGACGGCGAGGTGACGGTGATGGTGATGCTATCTCTGCAGGGCTTCGCCTAAGCACTGCGAAAATATGACCGAGGGTGTAAACGGTGGAGGGGGGCACCGCACACGGCTAAACAATTGTCGTGGTTATGTGTGGCGCCCCCTCCCACATATATATTGGTGGGGGGAAAGGGAAGAGGCCAAGGCGCTCCCCAAGTAGGGTCAAATTTTACTTGGGGTCTTTGTCGGTTCTATATCTGGCATATCTCGTAGTAGGGGTCCTAACCTAGGCGTCTTGGAGCGATGGTAACATGGACGCAGGATTTTACCCAGGTTCGGGCTCTCTCGAAGAGATAATACCCTACGTCCTGCTTTTGATTGTATTCATATGAGGGATGGTATAGAGTACATGTGTCTACCATGAGATTGTTCTAATGAATATTAGTTCCTCTATTGACTAGCCTGGCCTCAGCTTATATAATGTACCAGAGGCCTAGGGTTTTAGGAGAGTCCTCGTCTTGTGCGCCAAGTCTTGTGGAAACCTCCTTGTATGCGGCATGGGCTGTCCAAAGTGGCTCATGAATGAACCGCCATGGGGGTCCTCGGCCCGATCCAGCTGCTCGGGAGACGATGTCGTGAGTACCCCTAGTCCAGGACACCATCAGTAGCCCCCTGAACCGGTCTTCAAGTTGGGGACGCTCCTCGATTCTTCCGAACTGTTCTTCATCTTCGGTCGTCGGTCTTGAAAACTGGTTCAACAAATCTTCTCATCTTCAATCTTGAGGATCGCCGAAGTGAATCCGAAGAGTTAACACATCAGGTATCCGAGGAGCCCCTTTTTGCAGCCGAGCTCCAATGCCGGTCTGCATCCAAAGTGTTGTTTTGCAGCCGAGCTCCAATGCTGGACTGTATCCGAGCTCCAACGTCGGACTGTATCCAAGCTCCAACGCCGGACTGTACCCGAGCTACAAAGCTGGACTGTATCCAAGCTCCAACGCGGACTGTATCCAAGCTCCAACGCCGTACTATATCCGAGGTGTCATAGATCACCTTGGTTCAAAAAAGTTGAAGGAGTTCAGCCGAGCTTAATGTCGGAAATGCCCTCTATGGAGCCAGCCACTTGCATCCGAGCTATATGCCGGACTGCTTCCGAGGTAATGGACCACCTCGGTCGTGGGCTGATTGTTTTCGGATTTATTTCTGATTGGTGTAATTAATTTGCTGACGAGATGTATAGCCAGTAGCCCTCAAGCTGTGTGTCGGCCTAAAATCCGAGATGCACATTTAGAGGAGATAGTCATCGGCGGACGGGCCCTTGAGAGAGGGTTTTGAGAAGTCACCATAATATATTAGCTTGATGCCGGATAAGTCCGAGATGGTACCTATTGTTGTCCGAAGACACGTTTGCCCATAGCTCGGTCAAGCCAAATACTGAGCACTTCGAATTTTCTACATTGAATAGGCAATGCAGTAGCCCCCGAGCCACTGGTCGGGTGGCAACACCCGATCAGGGGATCGATGTGCCTGTTTAATATTTGTAAATGATAAGCGCGAAGCCTAGTAGCCCCCGAGCCTTAATGTGGGCATGGGTGGCCGAATTAAGGATCGACATCCATAGTAAAATCACAAATTATGTGTAATGATTCTATGTATCCAAGTACTCTACATCATTAATGCTCGGGTCCGCATTGTACAAAACTCTGTTGATCGGCCATCAGCTTCAACCTCTTCGGTCAGTAGCCGGGGAGTGTTTGTCCTACTTTATAAAGCCTTTATGAGGGCAAAGATTTACGACAAACAAGGCAATCCGGCGATACGGTTTTATAAACAAAGGTACATGGAAAGATATATTATATTAGTTTTTAACGTAAGAAACATTTTCCAAAGAAAATAGTCCCGCTATCGGTTCCTTTCTTTGGGTTGTCATGCCGACCATGATCATGAAACCTCACCTCCAATCAATGTGGGAGAAAAATATTGATGATTTAGTTTAGGGAAAGTTCCCAAACTATGTGGTCTTTAGCGAACCTAAATTTTCACTTCCATCATTGCTGACCAATTATATCCTTTAAGATGGCTAGCTTTCGGCTACACCCAGTCTGAGGTACTAACTCGAAGGACCTAGTAGTAACAATCACAGAGGTGCTCCCTTTACCGCCTAGCCGAACAATCGGGAACGTAGGGGTAAGCACAGGAGCCAGGCAACCTAGTTTGGCCAAAATCTTAAGTCAAATTGATGCAAATTTTATGGCTTTATAACAATAATTACGAAAGGCGGCGCTTGTATAAACGCTGATGATATATGTTTATTTTGACTCCGTTGCGACCGTTTATCATTTGAAAGTGGCCCATCGCCGGATTCTACCCCTTTGTAGATGCTACGCAGGGTGTTTCGGCAGTAACAAGACAACCCTTAGCCGACGTCTCGGTGCCCGGAGGTGGTTGTGTTAGCGGAAACAAGGCAATCAGATATGCGGGCTTTATAACTTTCACTTAGTCATAGGAGCTTAAACTTGGGAGGCCAGATACTAACCCCCAGTTAGTGTTCAGCGTCAGCCGAGGTCAAGCCATTAACACTTCGGCCAATGTTATGAACGGCCCGTCTGTTAACACGGGGTGACCTCCATCGATCTTATAGTTTAACATAGTCATCGGATCGCTGACCAGTTTACGCTTATTGTGACAGTCAGTTTTCGGCTTTCTCCACTGAGGCGCTTAACCATGCGAGCTGGAAGCACAATCGCAGTGGTTCTCCCTTTACCCTTAGCCAAACTATCGGGAACGTAAGGGTAAGCATGGCAGCCAGGCAACTCAACTATTGACAAAAGACACAATTCGAAACTGATGCATATAAAGCAATATCCGAGAACATTTTGCCGAGGACTCCATGGAGTACCTCGGCTTTTGATGGGTTCGGCTCTAGTCGAAGCTCCCTGATAATACCGTCGATGATTTAAAGGGGTCCAACATTGCACTGCTCGGGAACTAGTCCCGATATGGTGTGTGTTTTGACAACGCCGAGGTGGAGGGCGGTAGGAAAGATGCCAAGCTGCGGGTCGAAAAGGATTTCCCGAGCTAAATTATTACGCGGGCACCTCGGTCATGAGGATGTCACGCCTCCTAAAAGAAAAACACACAAATGGCTGGAAAGTGACATAAGCTTGAAAATCCAAAAGAAAAAAGCTTATGTAAAAGCGTGACATCAGGACTAAATCAAGATTTCTTTGTGCCAATCCAAAATTTGGTCTTAAAATAATTTTTACTTCCGTCGTGCTTTGACACAACACATCCAATCTCTAGACATCAAGTAGGTCAGCCTTCGGCTTCAACCCCCCTATCCCGAAGGCGGGGTACTTCTCAAAGGCCAGTCTGATGAACTAAACTCGAGCGGCTTTAGAGAGAAACTAGGCCATCTGGCTATTGACCGTATACTTGCGTCGAATAAGGAGTGGTAGAGAAAGACTTTGCAACGACTTAGAAAAAAACTTTATTATAGAATGACTCGTATAAATTTAAGAGCCCCAGTTAACTTAGGTAAGAGAAGTGTTTTTAACAAATAACGTTTTTAACAAACTAAGTTTTTTGTTTAACACAAATATAAAGTTTGGTCGAACCGAACAAAAATTGAACATTAAAAAAAAGTTGAGCATGAAAGCGACTTAGCTGGTTAATGTGCTCGCTGTTGATAATGCGACCGAGCTTGCGGCAGGACTAGGTCCAGGCCCCTGAGCTGGTCCTGAGGTGGCCGGGCGAAGAGCTCGGCACTCCGAAGTGGTGACATAGCTCGGCCGATGTGGCGAGGCGAAGCCCTAGGTCCAGCCGAGGTGACGAAACTGGTCGGTTGGTGACGCCGAAGTCCCCGGAGTAGGTTGATGAAGAGATGCGAAGCCCCCGATCTAGCTAAGGTGACGTTGTGGCCTATTAAAAACGATTACGTGAAGCAAAGAATTAAAGGAAAATGGCTTGAACGCCCAGGTTGGCCCGGCGGAGTGGCAGCAGAGATGCCAAAATAGGGATGCACTCCAAGGTGATCCCACAACTTGGTCATCGGAGGTGGGACGACGGCGTTGGTGCACCGTGGTGTCAGCACGCTCTGACCTAAATAGATTGCATGCACACATAAAGTAGAGCAAGCCAAATAATAATAATAATAAATTAAAAAAAATCTTTGCATAGTTAATTTACGCAAAGTAAATTATGGCCCGTGTGCCGAAGATCCGATGAGTTGGAGCTCTCTGGGAAATTCGATCGGGCGAGGCCGAAGCCATGGCAATTGGACCAACAAGGTGATGACGCAAACCGATAGACGCCGGATAGGACGACGAGGTCGGCTTGCTGAGGTGGCAGTCATAGCACGATCACTATTAATTTTCCTGCATACATAAAGTAGTGCAGGAGGAAAATAAAATTAACAATCCTTTATATAATTTATTTATGCAAGATAAATAATTTAAGAAATATGGCCTGGTGGAGACACGGTGCGGTTGACATTGGCTCGGCTGAGTGACGCGATGACAATGTCGATGCTGGCAGTAATATGAGTGGTGCAACCAGAAATCGACTAAGGATTGATGTACTGGCGGTGGCACGTCGGATCGCCTCAAAACTAGTGGATGAAAAACTCCATATGCAGCACCACCCCTGAAAAGTTTCTGCGAAAACAAAGCAAAACAAGCCAGCGGAGAACATCTTTTCAAGAGATAAATGTGCTCGTACAAAAAGTTCAGGGTTAAGAGCACCTTGAAAGCCGTGCGAGTGCTATCCATAACACTTTTACCTCCACGTGAGGCATACCTCAACCGAAGTAGTATTAGTATTGTATACTGCCGATCTATGCACACAAAATGTACGAGTGCCTGTGATTCTGCGAAGGGATGTCTGCCTGTCTCGACGTGTTGACGCGACCCCCGCCTGGGACTGTTGGCGGCTCGTATTGGCGCTGCCGGCCTCACACCTCGTCCTGTTCCTATTTTTCTTGGACATAGATTGAGGTTAGCAAAAAGTAAGAAAGAGAGACGAACACATCTGTAGCCTCCGCCAGTAGTCGTTTGTTCCGATATGCCGCGTCATCCATGCGTGCACGCACGAAATTTCTATGCTTCTCGTCTTCGGCGTGTGCCCTTGGTTAACTGCGCCGGCTGCCGCACACGACCGCCATGCAACATACATCGATATCGAATCAGACTGGCTAGGCGGCCTTGCACATAGTCCATATTGTCGATCCCAATTTCTGCGAACAAAATTGCACAAGCCGGCGGCACCAATTCGAAAAGAAGCAAATTCACACATCATGAGTTTAATAGAAAATATAACACCAAATGTTGAGGCGGTTGACAATCCCATCGCACCACGGTGACACCTAGCAGGATCTCAATGAAAGCACCAATGTCGGTTCTATATCCGGCATATCTCGTAGTAGGGGTCCTAACCTAGGCGTCTTGGAGCGATGGTAACATGGACAATTGATTTCACCCAGGTTCGGGCTCTCTCGAAGAGATAATACCCTACGTCCTGCTTTTGATTGTATTCAAATGAGGGATAGTACACGGTACATGTTTCTACCACGAGATTGTTCTAATGAATATTAGTTCCTCTATTGACTAGCCTGGCCTCAGCTTATATAATGTACCTGCGGCCTAGGGTTTTTGGAGAGTCCTCGTTTTGTGCGCCAAGTCTTGTGGAAACCTTCTTGTATGCGGCATGGGCTGCCCAAAGTGGCCCGTGAATGAACCGCCATGGGGGTCCTCGGCCCGATCTAGCTGGTCGAGAGACGACGTCGTGAGTACCCCCTAGTCCAGGACACCGTCAGTCTTCACCAAACCGTGCCCCCTTCCTTATTTGATTGCGGGAGGAAGGCAGTGGGAGGAGGCGCCCCCCTTCCTTTCTCTCGTGAGGAGGGAAATGCAGGAGGGGCCACCCCTCCCCTTTCCTTCCCCTAGGGCTGGACAACCAAGGAGAGGCGCGCCACAACCCCCTAGTGGGCTGGTCTATCCCCTCCTTTGGCCTATTAGGCCCATACACTTACTGAGGGTGTCCGGAACCCCTTCCGGTGACCCGACGACTACCCGGTGCACTCTGAAACTCTTCCGGTGTCCGAATACCATTGTCCTATATATCAATCTTTACCTCTTGACCATTTTGAGGCTCCTCATCATGTCCGTGATCTCATCCGGGACTCCGAACAACATTCAGTCACCAAATCATATAACTCATATAACACTATATCGTCAATGAACGTTATGCGTGCAGACCCTACGGGTTCGAGAACTATGTAGACATGACCGAGACACCTCTCTGGAGAATAGCCAATAGCGGAACCTAGATGCCTATATTGGTTCCTACATATTCTATGAAGATCTTTATCGGTCAAACCGTAATGACAACATACGTAATTCCCTTTGTCTGTCGGTATGCTACTTGCCCGAGATTCAATCGTCGGTATCACCATACCTAGTTCAATCTCATTACCGACAAGTCTCTTTACTTGTTTCGTAATACATCATCTCGTAACTAACTCCTTCGTAATTTTGCTTGAAGCTTATTATGATGTCTATTACCGAGAGAGCCCAGCGACAAATCCTCATCTCGATCCATGCCAACTCAACAGACACCTTCGGATATACCTATAGAGCATCTTGATGATCACCCAGTTACGTTGTGATGTTTGATATCACACAAGGTATTCCTCCGGTATCCGGGAGTTGCCTGATCTCATAGTCGAAGGAATATGTATTTTACATTAAGAAAGCAATAGCAATAAACTAAACGATCATATGCTAAGCTAACAGATGGGTCTTGTCCATCACATCATTCTACTCATGATGTGATCTCGTTATCAAATTACAACACATTTCCATGGTTAGGAAACCTTAACCATCTTTGATTAACGAGCTAGTCTAATAGAGGCTTACTAGGGACACGGTATTTGTTTATGTATCCACACATGTATTTATGTTTCCAGTCAATACAATTCTAGCATGAATAATAAACCTTTATCATGATTAAGGAAATATGATAATAACCATTTTATTATTGCCTCTAGGGCATATTTCCATGAGTCTCCCACTTGCACTAGAGTCAATAATCTAGTTCACATCACCATGTGATTACCACCCATAGTTCACATCGCCATGTGACCAACACCCAAAGAGTTTACTAGAGTCAATAATCTAGTTCACATCGCCATGTGATTAACACCCAAAGAGTACTAAGGTGTGATCATGTTTTGCTTGTGAGAGAAGTTTAGTCGATGGGTCTGTCACATTCAGATCTGTATCTATTTTGCGAATTTCTATGTCTACAAAGCTCTGCATGGAGCTACTCTAGCTAATTGCTCCCACTTTCAATACGTATATCTAGATTGAGACCGAGAGTCATCCGAATCGGTGTTAAAGCTTGCATCGGTGTAACCCTTTACGATGAACTCTTTATCACCTCCATAACCATGATACATTTCCTTAGTCCTCTTAGGTAACTAAGGATAATTTTGACCGCTGTCCAGTGATCCACTCCTGGATCACTATTGTACCCTCTCGCCAAACTCATGGCAAGGCACACAATAGGTCTAGTACACAGCATGGCATAATTTATAAAAACCTATGGCTGAGGCATAGCGAATGACTTTCATTCTCTCTCTATCTTCTGTCATGGTCGGGTTTTAAGTCTTACTCAACTTCACACCTTGCAACATAGGCAAGAACCCTTTCTTTGTCTTATCTATTTTGAGCTTCTTCAAAACTTTGCCAAGGTATGTGCTACGTGAAAGTCCTATTAAGCTTCTTGATCTATCCCTATAGATCTTGATGCCCAATATATAAGCAGCTTCACTGAGGTCTTTCATTGAAAATTTTTATTTCTCAAGTATCCTTTTATGCTATCCAGAAATCCTATATCATTTCCAATCAACAATATGTCATCCACATATAATATTAGAAATGCTACAGAGCTCCCACTCACTTTCTTGTGAATACAGGCTTCATCGTAAGTCTGTGTAAAACCATTTCCTTTGATCACCTCATCAAAGCGTATATTCCAACTCCGAGATGCTTGCACAATCCATAGATGGATCATTGAAGCTTGCACACTTTGTTAGCACCTTTAGGATCGACAAAACCTTCTGGTTGTACAATATACAACTATTCTTTAATAAATTCATTAAGGAATCCAGTTTTGACATCCATTTGCCATATTTCATAATTATAAAAAATGCGGCAATTGCTAACATGATTCAGACAGACTTTAAGCATCGCTACGGGTGAGAAAGTCTCATTGTAGTCAACCCTTTGAACTTGTCGAAAACCTTTTGCGACTAGTCGAGCTTTGTAGACAGTAACATTACCATCAACGTTAGTCTTCTTCTTGAAGATTCATTTATTCTCTATGGCTTGCCGATCATCGGGCAAGTCCACCAAAGTCCACACTTTGTTCTCGTACATGGATCCTATCTCAGATTTCATGGCCTCAAGCCATCTGTCGGAATCTGGTCTCATCATAGCTTCTTCAAAGTTCCTAGGTTCACCTCGGTCTAGTAACATGACTTCCGGGACAGGATTACCGTACCACTCTGGTGCGGATCGTGCTCTGGTCGACCTACGAAGTTCAGTAGTAACTTGATCTGAAGTTTCATGATCATCATCATTAGCTTCCTCTCTAGTTGATGTAGGTATCACGGGAACATTTTTCTCTGATGTAGTACATTCCAATTCGAGAGAAGGTAAAGTTACCTCGTGAAGTTCTACTTTCCTCCCACTCACTTCTTTCGAGAGAAACTCTTTCTCTAGAAAGGACCCATTCTTAGTAACAAAAATCTTGCCTTCGGATCTGTGGTAGAAGGTGTACCCAATAGTTTCTTTAGGGTATCCTATGAAGACACACTTCTCCGATTTAGGTTCGAGCTTATCAGGCTGAAGCCTTTTGACATAAGCGTCGCATCCCCAAACTTTAAGAAATGATAGGTTAGGTTTCTTCCTAAACCATAGTTCATACAGTGTCATCTCAACGGATTTAGACAGTGCCATATTTAACGTGAATTCAACTGTCTCTAATGCATAACCCCAAAACGATAGTGGTAAATCGGTAAGAGACATCATAGAGCGCACCATATCTAATAAAGTACGGTTACGACGTTCGGACACACCATTACGCTGTGGTGTTCCAGGTGGCGTGAGTTGTGAAACAATTCCACATTGTTTAGAATGAAGGACAAACTCGTAACTCAAATATTCGCCTCCGCGATCAGATCATATAAACTTTATTTTCTTGTAACGATGATCCTCCACTTCACTCTGAAATTGTTTGAACTTCTCAAATGTTTCAGACTTTTGTTTCATCAAGTAGATATACCCATACCTACTCAAATCATCTGTGAAGGTCAAAAAATAATGATACCCGCCGCGTGCTTCAACACTCATCGGACCGCATACATCGGTATGTATTATTTCCAATAATTCATTAGCTCGCTCCATTGTTCCAGAGAACGGAGTTTTAGTCATCTTGCCCATGAGGCATGGTTCGCAAGTATCAAATGATTCATAATAAAGTGATTCTAAAAGTCCATCTACATGGAGTTTCTTCATGCGCTTTACACCAATATGACCTAAACGGCAGTGCCACAAATATGTTGCACTATCATTATCAACTTTGTATCTTTTGGCATCAATATTTTGAATATGTGTATCACTACGATCGAGATTCAATAAACCATTTTGGGTGTATGACCATAGAAGGTTTTATTCATGTAAACAGAACAACAATTATTCTCCGACTTAAATGCATAACCGTATTGCAATAAACACGATCTAATCATGTTCATGCTTAACGCAAACACCAAATAACATTTATTTAGGCTCAACACTAATCCCGAAGGTAGTGGGTGTGTGTGATGGTGATCATATCAATCTTGGAAACACTTCTAACACACATCGTCACCTCACCCTTAACTAGTCTCCGTTTATTCTCCAACTCCTGTTTCGAGTGACTAATCTTAGTAACTGAATCGGTATCAAATACGCAGGGGTTACTATGAGCACTTGTAAGGTACACATCAATAACGTGTATATCAAATATACCTTTGTTCACTTTGCCATCCTTCTTATCCGCCAAATACTTGGGGCAGTTCTGCTTCCAGTGAACATTTCCTTTGCAGTAGAAGCACTTAATTTCAGGCTTGGATCCAGCTTTGGGCTTCTTCACGGGACTGACAACTTTGCTTGCCATTCTTCTTGAAGTTCCCTTTCTTTCCCTTTGCCCTTTTTCGTGAAACTACTGGTCTTGTTAACCATCAATACTTGATGTTCTTTCTTGATTTCTACCTTCGTCGATTTCAGCATCGCGAAGAGCTCAGGAACCGTTTTTGTCATCCCTTGCATATTATAGTTCATCAAGAAGTTCTAGTAACTTGGTGACAGTGACTAGAGAACTCTGTCAATCACTATCTTATCTGGAAGATTAACTCCCACTTGATTCAAGAGATTGTAGTACCCCAGACATTCTGAGCACATGCTCACTGGCTGAGCTATTCTTATCCATCTTGTAGGCAAAGTACTTGTTAGAGGTCTCATACCTCTCGACAAGGCATGAGTCTGAAATACCAATTTTAGCTCTTGGAACATCTCATATCCTCCATGGCGTTCAAAATGTTTTTGAAGTCCGGTTCTATGCTGTAAAGCGTGGCACACTAAACTATTAAGTAGTCATCATACCGAGCTTCCCAAACGTTCATAATGTCTACATCTGCTCCTGCAATAGGTGTGTCACCTAGCGGTGCATCAAGGACATAATTCTTCTATGCAGCAATGAGGATAATCCTCAGATCACGGGCCCAGTCCACATCATTGCTACTATCATCTTTCAACTTATTTTTCTCTAGGAACATATCAAAAAATAGGGGAGCTACAACGTGAGCTATTGATCTACAACATAATTTGCAAATACTATCAGGACTAAGTTCATGATAAATTAAGTTAAATTAATCAAATTACTAATGGACTCCCACTAAAATAAACAACCCTCAAGTTATCTAAGTGATACATGATCAAAATCAACTAACCCATGTCCGATCATCATGTGAGATGGGGTAGTCATCAATGGTGAACATCTCTATGTTGATCATATCTACTATATGACTCACGACTTTTCGGTCTCCAGTGTTCCTGTAGCGATCCGACCTCAAATGGTCAAACCTCTGTGCATAAGTGTCATCCCTGGATCAGTAATGCTGACACACACAATACTCAAGGATTTATAACAAAGTGCAATCACACACGTATTACATCGAATAACTCAAAGAGAGTACTTAATACAATAATATGGTTGAAGGCCATCTAAAATAAGATAACTGCGGAAGCTTCGAGGGTAAATGAGTCCATCAACTCCAACGGCATAGCTGAGTGCATGACAACGACCTAGCGCACCTTACTCTACGTCTGAAAACTCTGCAACATAATACGTTGCAGCCCGAAACAGGTCAGCACATGGAATATGCTGGCAAAATAACACTATAGAGCAAATAAACAAGATAACAGCTATAACTACATGCATATATGGCTGGTGGAGGCTCTATGGTTATCATTTTGCATAAAGCTAGTTTTTCCCTACAACAAAGGAATATACTTTATTTTACTACAAAGTTGGTTGATAAACATTGAGAATGGTAACCCCATCTCAATCCCAAAATAGTAATTCATAACCCAACAAATTAATTAGATTAAAGTGATGAGATCAACAAAATGATTCAAGCACCAGATACTCAAGATATCCATAACCGGGGACACAACTAATCATGATTAGTTTGTACACTCTGCAGAGGTTTGCACACTTTTCCCCACAAGACTCGATCTCCTCCGTTGACTTTCTCGCACTGCATGATGTTTGAGAAACGGATGACCGAGACACAGTCTTTCCGAAGAGGTCCCCTTAACCGATAGATAGGCCGGTACACCTACAATCCCCTACATCTGCTAGCCCATCATGGAAAGGTTTCCCACAACTTACTCAACTATGCCAGAGCCCATAATGGCTTGTGGCTGCACACGGAAGTTTCTAGCATGAATAATCTTATGATCCCTTTGAGCTTGGGTGGCAAACCGTAGGAAAAATCACACAGATACCCCGGGATTGTCCTTTGGACAGCACTGGATTACCCCAGGTGCCCATAAACCAATCCACCCAGATGTGTGTTAAAGTAGCCACCTTAAATAAACCCTTAGTTCATAATAATACTCACAACTATAATGAATCACTCAAACCAAACCACGTCTACGATCATAGCATATCAAGGTATAATAAGCGTAATGTAGTAACTCCCGGGTTTTGAATGAAAGGGCAATAGGTACTACCTCAACAACTACTTCCCAATACCCACATGTTAAACAGATCCTACTCATGCAATGTTTGAGGATTAACTAATGCATAAAAACTGGGTGATAAGGGATATGATCAAAGTGTTACATGCCTTGCTGACGATCTGAAAACCCTAGTGACTCGTAGTAGCACGCTTCGCACTCTGGAAACTGTATCGTAAATAAACAATAACATACATAAGAAATCAAGCAATAGATGCAAGGGTAAAAATCAAGAGAAAAGATCCAAACTGAAAGTACAAGAGAAGAGCTTCGATTTCCAAAAAGAATCAATCGAATCGGAGCTACGAAACTCAAACTACGATCAAAAGAAGTTCGCATTCAAATCTGCTTGCAACCAAATGTTAATTTGTCAAAATCATGTTCAAGTTGATTATCTGGAAAGAGGGGAACAATACGAAGATTTCGGCGTTGGTTTCACTGGATTTGGACGAACGAGCAAAAAGTTGCGAGGGTTTTAAGATCAGGGACTAATCTGTGAATAAAGTAATCGCGGATAGGTCCCTGGCCGAAAAAAGAAGAAGAAGAAAAACCTATTGAACGAACGTTCGCTAACAGAAACAAACGAATGAACGTGTCGCTAAAACAAACAAAACAGAGAACCTTTGCTATTTAGAATAGATCGGAAACAAACCGAGAAAAACCCTAACCCTAAAAATAAACAGGAAGAAACCGAGAAAACTGAAAAAAACCGATCTAAGTTTTATACCTAGAAACCGGCGGATCGGCGACGGATTCCGGCGGACGGCGCGGCGGCGGCTCTGGCGTCGGCAGCGCTTGGTCGGGCAGTGGCGGCGGGCGGCGGCGGAGTGCGGCGGCTTGCGGCGGTGCAGCAGCAGCGGCGGACGGCGGCGCGAGCTGCGGCGGGTGCGGTGGGCTGGGGACATGGTGGGGAGGAGGAGGCGGCTGCGGGGCGGGCGGCTTTAAAGGGGTCGGGGGGCGCTGCCTTGGGCGAGGGGGCGCGGCGGCGGGAGACCTCCTCGCGGTCGAGGGCGACGCATGCGAGGAGCTGGGCTGCGGCCTGCTCGGCTGGGCCTTCGGCCCAGTCGGGCGGAAAGAAGTTTTTTAAAATAAAAATTTCGCCCAAAGAGAAATCCTAATAAAATATAAATTTTTTTCTAAAAATACCAGAAACAATAAAACAAAGTGAACATTTTTCTGGCCTAGAAATGCAATTTTCAAAAAATGCATATTTTTTTTTCTAATTCAAATAAAATAGCAAATAAAATTTAAATAAAAATATAGTTTGATTTTAAAATTTCTTCTCCAATATTCCTCTCTTTTGAAGAAGTCATATTATCTTCTCTCATTTATTTTTATTATTGGAAATAATTGGGGAGAAAAATATTAAAACCAAATTGATCCTCTTTTCAAATTTGAGAAAAATTCAAATATGAAAATTTGTGAAACCTCCAACTCTCTCCTTTTGTCCTTGAGTTGCTTAAGATTTCTAGGATCACAAACAAAATGCAAATAAAATATGATATGCATATGATGACCTATGTATAACATCCGAATTGAAATTATGGATGTTACAGTTCTGAGACCATGTCTGTATATGCTAGGCTCGTCAAGTTTAACCCAAATATTCTGCTTGTGCAAAACTGGCTTACCCCCGTTGTATGCGAACGTAGAGTCTATCACACCTGATCATCACGAGGTGATTCGAAACGATGAACTTTAGCAACGGTGCATACTCGGGGAGAACACTTTTATCTTGAAATTTAGTGAAGGGATCATCTTATAATGCTACCGTTCTTCTAAGGAAAAACATCACATGCAATCCAAATATGTGACATGATATGGCCATCATCATCTTGTGCTTTTGATCTCCATCTCCAAAGCATCGTCATGATCTCCACCGTGACCAGCTCGACACCTTGATCTCAATCGTTGCGTCGGGGTCGTCTCGCCAGCTATTGCTTCTACAACTATTGCTAACGCATAGCGATAAAGTAAAGCAATGACATGGCGTGTGCATTTCATACAATAAAGAGACAACCATAGGGCTCCTAACGGTTGCCGATAAATTACAAAACATGATCATCTCATACAATAACGTATTTCACAGCATGTCTTGACTATATCACATCACAACATGCCCTGCAAAAACAAGTTAGACGTCCTCTACTCTGTTGGTGCAACTTTTACGTGGCTGCTACAGGCTTCTATCAAGAATCGTTCTTACCTACAGCAAAAACCACAACGGTGATTTATCAAGTTTGCTGTTTTAACCTTCTTCAAGGACTAGCCACTGTCAAATTCGATTTAACTAAAGTAGGAGAAACAGACACCCGCCCACCACCGTTATGCAAAACTAGTTGCATGTCTGTCAGTGGAACCGGTCTCATGTACGTGGACAAGTAAGGTTGGTCCGGGCCGCTTCATCTTACAATACCTCCGAGTCAAAATAAGACGTTGGTGGTAAGCAGTATGACCATCACCGCCCACAACTCTTTGTGTTCTACTCGTGCATATCATCTACACATAGACCTGGCTCGGATGCCACTGTTGGGAAACTTTGCATGGAAAACAAAAAATTTCAACACACATGCAAGATCTATCCATGGAGATGCATAGCAATGGGAGGGAGAGTGTGTCCAGGTACCCTCGTAGACCGTAAGCAGAAACATTTGTAAACGGTTGATGTAGTCAAACTTCTTCGCGATCCGACCGATCGAGTATCAATCGTATGACACCTCCGCGTTCAGCACACGTTCAGCTCGGTGACGTCCACACCTTCTTGATCCAGCAAGACGACTGATGTCTACTACACAACTTTTTCTTGTAGACTCGTGTTGGGCCTGCAAGTGCAGAGTTTTGTAGGACAGTAGCAAATTTCCCTCAAGTGTATGACCTAAGGTTTATCAATCCGTGGGAGGCGTAGGACGAAGATTGTATCTCTCAAACAACCCTGCAACAAAATAACAAAAAGTCTCTTGTGTCCCCAACACACTAAATACAATGGTAATTTGTATAGGTGCACTAGTTTGGTGAGGAGATGGTGATAAAAGTGTAGTAATGATATTAGATATTGGTTTTTTTAATAGTAACAATAAAAAACAGCAAGGTAGCAATTGATAAAACGGAGCACAAACGGTATTGCAATGCTTGAAAATGAGGCCTAGGGTCCGTACTTTCGCTACTGCAATCTCTCAACAATGCTAATCTAATTGGATCACATAACAATTCCTCAACATGCGATGAAGAATCACTCAAAAGTTCTTATCTAGTGGAGAACATAAGAAGAAATTGTTTGTAGCTATTCTTTCTGATCAATCTATCCAAGAGTTTGTACTAAAATAACACCAAGTTATTCTTTCCTATCGATCCATCAAGAGTTCGTACTGAAACAACACCAATCTATTCTTTCCAATCGATCTATCAAGAGTTCGTACTAAAATAACACCAAAACAAATTCAGATTTATAATACTCAATCCAACACAAGAACCTCAAAGAGTGCCCCAAGATTTCTACTGGAGAAACAAAAGACGGGAACGTGCATAAAACCCTATGCATAGATTACCCCAATGTCACCTCGGGAATCCGCGAGTTGAGTGCCAAAACATATCTCAAGTGAATCAATATAATACCCCATTGTGACCACGGGTATTCATTTGCAAGACATATATCAAGTTTCCATAAAAGTATTCAATCCAATAATAACGAAATCTCAAAGGGAAAACTCAATTCATCACAAGATAGAGAGGAAGAAACACCATATGATCCAACTATATTAACAAAGCCCGCGATACATCAAGATCGTGCCATCTCAAGAACAAGAGAGAGAGAGAGCTTATACACATAGCTACTGGTACAAACCCTCAGCCCCGAGGGTGGACTACTCCCTCCTCATCATGGTGGCCGTTGGGATGATGAAGATGGCCACCGGTGATGATTTCCCCCTCCGGCAGTGTGCCGAAACAGGGTCTAGATTGGTTTTTGTGGCTACAGAGACTTGCGGTGGCGGAACTTCTGATCTAGGGTTATCTTCAGGGGTTTCGGAATATTTGGCAATTTATAGGGCGAGGAGGCGGTGCGGGAGGGCACCAAGGTGGGCACAACCCACCTGGGCGCGCCTGGGCCCCCAGGCGCGCCCTAGTGGGTTGTGTGTGCCCCCTTGGTGCTCCCCTCTAGCACTTCTTTGGCCCACTAGTTGTCTTCTGGTCCAAAACAAATGTCCAAAAAGTATCCCCACATTTGGACGCCATTTTGTATTGATTTTCTGCGATGTAAAAAACAAGCAAAAAACATCAACTGGCCCAAAAAATGATATAAAGATGCTATAAAATGATTGTAAAACATCCAAGAATGATAATATAACAGCATGAATACTTCATAAATTATAGATACGTTGGAGACGTATCAGCGGAGAGGTAGTGGATGAGTTTCGGCAGCACGACGGCGTGGTGATGGTGATGGTGATGCTATCTTCGCAGGGCTTCGCCTAAGCACTATGAAAATATGACCGAGGGTGTAAATGGTGGAGGGGGGGCGCCGCACACGGCTAAACAATTGTCGTGGTTATGTGTGGCGCCCCCTCCCACATATATATAGGTGGGGGAGAGGCGAGAGGCCTAGGGGCGCCCCAAGTTGGGCGTAATCCTACTTGGGGTCTTCCCCAAACCGCGCCCCTTCCTTATTGAGTGCGAGAGGAAGGCAGGGGGAGGAGGCGCACCCCCTTTCCTTTCTCTCTTGAGGAGGGAAAGGCAGGAGGGGTCACCCTCCCCTTTCCTTCCCCTAAGGCCGTCCAGCCAAGGAGAGGGGCGCGCCAGCCCCCTAGTGGCCTGGTATGGCCCCTCCTTTGGCCCATTAGGCCCATACACTTACCGGGGGTGTCCGAAATCCCTTCCAGCAACCTGATGACTACCCGGTGCACTCCGAAACTCTTCCGGTGTCCGAATACCATCGTCCTATATATCAATATTTACCTCTAGACCATTTCGAGACTCCTCATCATGTTTGTGACCTCATCCAGGACTCCGAACAAGATTCGGTCACCAAATCATATAACACTATATCGTCAATGAACGTTAAGCGTGCGGACCCCACGGGTTCGAGAACTATTTGACATGACCGAGACACCTCTCCGGTGAATAACCAATAGCGGAACCTGGTTGCCCATATAGGTTCCTACATAGTCTACGAAGTTCTTTATCGGTCGAACCGTAATGACAACATATGTAATTCCCTTTGTCTGTCGGTATGTTACTTGCCCGAGATTCGATCGTCGATATCTTCATACCTAGTTCAATCTCGTCACTGGTAAGTCTCTTTACTCGTTCCGTAATACATCATCTCGTAACTAATTCCTTATTCATTTTGCTTGCAAGCTTCTTGTGATGTGTATTACCGAGAGGGCCCCAAAATACCTCTCCAATACACGGAGCGACAAATCCTAATCTCGATCCATGCCAACTCAACTTACACCTTCGAAGATACCTGTGGAGCATCTTTATGATCACCCAATTACGTTGTGATGTTTGATAGGACACAAGGTATTCCTCCGGTATTCCGGAGTTGCATGATCTCATAGTCGAAGGAATATGTATTTGACATTAAGATAGCAATAGCAATAAACTGAATGATCATATGCTAAGCTAACAGATGGGTCTTGTCCATCACATCATTCTCCTAATGATGTGATCTCGTTATCAAATGACAACACATGTATGTGTTTAGGAAACCTTAACCATCTTTGATCAACGAGCCAGTCTAGTAGAGGCTCACTAGGAACACGGTATTTGTTTATGTATCCACACATGTATTTAAGTTTTCGGTCAATACAATTCTAGCGTGAATAATAAACATTTATCATGATTAAGGAAATATAATAATAACCATTTTATTATTGCCTCTAGGGCATATTTCCATCAAGGGGCGCACCAGCCCCTTATGGGCTGATCTGTTCCCCCCTTTGGCCCATTAAGCCCATATAGCCTCCTGGGGCTTCCCGGAACCCCTTCCGGTGATCCGATGACTACCCGGTACCTCCCGAAACTCTTCCTGTGTCCAAATATTATCGTCCTATATATCGATCTTTACCTCCGGACCATTTTGGAGCTCCTCGTCATGTCCGTGATCTCTTCCGGGACTCCGAACAACATTCGGTCACCAAATTATATAACTCATATAACACTATATCGTCAACGAACGTTAAGCGTGCGGACCCTACGAGTTCGAGAACTATGTAGACATGACCGAGACACCTCTTCGGTCAATAACCAATAGAGGAACCTGCATGTCCGTATTGGTTCCTACATATTCTATGAAGATCTTTTTCGGTCGGACCTTATGACAACATACGTAATTTCCTTTGTCTGTCGGTATGTTACTTGCCCGAGATTTGATCGTCGATAACTTCATACCTAGTTCAATCTCGTTACTGGTAAGTCTCTTTACTCGTTCCGTAATACATCATCTCGTAACTAATTCCTTATTCATTTTGCTTGCAATCTTCTTGTGATGTGTATTACCGAGAGGGCCCAAAAATACCTCTCCGATACACTGAGTGACAATCCTAATCTCGATCCATGCCAACTCAACAGATACCTACGGAGATACCTGTAGAGCATCTTTATGATCACCCAGTAATTTTGTGACATTTGATAGCACACAAGGTATTGCTTCGGTATTCGGGAGTTGCATGATCTCATAGTCGAAGGAATATGTATTTGACATTAAGAAAGCAATTGTAATAAACTGAACGATCATATGCTAAGCTAACGGATGGGTCTTGTCCATCACATCATTCTCCTAATGATGTGGTCCCGTTATCAAGTGAAAATACATGTCTATGATTAGGAAACCTTAAACATCTTTGATCAACGAGCTAGTCTAGTAGAGGCTTACTAGGGACACGGAATTTTTTTATGTATTCACACATGTATTTAAGTTTCCGATCAATACAATTCTAGCATGAGTAATAAACCTTTATCATGAATAAGGAAATATAAAATAACAACTTTATTATTGCCTCTAGGGCATATTTCCTTCAAGTAGTATGATAGTTTGATATCAATAGGAATGATAGTAACAGTAACGGTAACAGTAGTGGTGATAATTTTGTAGTAGTTGTAACAGTAGCAATAATAATAGTAATGCGGCAAGAACAATATGTGAAAAGCTCATAGGAATTAGATCGGTGATTTCGTTGGTTGATATTCATCATATAATAGTTATAACCTTGGATGATACAGAAGTAGCTCCAATTCGTCAATATAATGTAGGCATGTATTCCGTAAATAGTCATACATGCTTATGGAAAAGAACTTGCACGACATCTTTTGTCCTACCCTCGCATGGCAGCGGGGTCCATAAGGAAACTAAGGGATATTAAGGCCTCCTTTAATAGAGAACTGGAACAAAGATTAACACATAATGAATACATGAACTCCTCAAACTATGGTCAACACCGGAAATTATCCCAATTATTCTCACCTTGGGGTTTACGCATCATAACACGTAATAGGTGCATATGACTTGCAAGATTGGATCAAGAATATAAATATAATGGTGATAACATAAATGGTTCAGATCTGAAATCATGGCACTCAACCCCTAGTGACAAGCATTAAGCATGGCAAAGTCATAGCAACATCAATCTCAGAACATATTGGATATTAGGGATCAAGCCCTAACAAAACTAACTCAATTACGTGATGAATCTCATCCAACCCACCACCGTCCAGCAAGCCTATGAAGGAATTACTCACTCCCGACGGTAAGCATCATTAAACTGGTGATGATGATGGCGGCAAATCCCCCTCTCTGGAGCCCAAAACGGACTCTAAATCTGCCCTCCCGAGGAAGAACAGGAGGTGGCGGCGGCTCCATATTGTAAAACGCGATGAAACTTCCTCTCTATTTTTTTCTCCGCAAATGTGAATTTATAGTATCCAGAATAGGGTTGGAGGAGCCTCGTGGGCCCCACTACCCACCAAGGCGCACCAGAGGGGGGTGGCGTGCCCTGGTGCCTAGTGGGCAGCTGGGGGGGCCCTCTAGTGGGTCTTGGTTCCAGTATTTTTTATATATTCCAAAATAATTCTCCAAAAAGTTTTGTCCGATTCCGAGAACTTTTATTTCTGCACAAAAACAACACCATGGTAGTTCTGCTGAAAGCAACGTCTGTCCGGGTTAATTTCATTCAAATCATGCAAATTAGAATCCAAAACAAGAGCAAAAGCATTAGGAAAAGTAGATACGATGGAGAAGTATCTACTCCCCCAAGTTTAACCCATTGCTTGTCCTCAAGCAATTCAGTTGACAAACTGAAAGTGATAAAGAAAAACTTTTACGAACTCTTTCTTTCTTGTGTCCATATATATGCTTAAATAGCACCCATGTTTTCAGCAAAGATCATAACTAACCATGTAAATGATGATTCTTAGAAATTATATTCACTCATATCAATGGCATAATCAACTAGCGAGCAATAATAAATATTTCAAATGCCAACACTTTGTCAAAACAATCATGATATAATATGAAAATAGTGGTATCTCGCTAGCCCTTTCTGAGACTGCAAAACATAAATGCAGAGCACCTCCAAAGTTCAAGCAGCGACTAAACATTGTAATTCATGATAGAAGAGATCCTGTCATGATGCACACAACATTAACTATACACAATGCATGCGGATGTGAATAGTGCTATCAGGACTGGTGCTTGTTTGAGAAGCTGATCACAATAATAAAATAGAATAGCATAAAAGTAAATAGATAGAGCCTTCGCAAAGGGAAGCAGGGATTTGCAGAGGTGCCAGAGCTCAAAGCTTAAATCAAAGATAAATATAATTTTGGGAGGTGCACCTTTCCTGTCAATGTTACGACCAAGAGTTTTCAATATTTTCCATGCTAAACAAATCAGCGGCGGTTCCCAAGCGGTAAAAGTAAACTTTACTCCCCCTCCACCAACAAACACAAGCCACGGCTAGTCGAATCCTCGGGTGCCCTTCATACCAACAGCAGTCCAGGGAGTTTTGTTTAATTATTTTTGCAAGATCACGGGACTGGGCATCCTTATTACCATCCCCTCTCGTGCAAGGACGAGTGAATAAACACTCATCATGAGAACAACCCATTTAGCATGGAAGATATTGACCACCCCCTGTCACTCCATGAGCGTTATGGGCACACAAGACAGATGGTCATTTGGATATTCAGAGGTGGCACATGCAAATTTACTTGGAACGGCGGGGTAATAGCGCATCTAGGTAGGTATAGTGGACTCGTCTAGAATAACTTTTGGGTTAAGGATTTTGATGCACAAGCAGTATTACCGCTTAGTACAGGCGAAGGCAAGCAATTAGGTTGAGAAGCGACCAACTAGAGAGCAAACACGCTCATGATCATGCATTATGAATAATTAACATTGAGTACTAGCATGAGTAGGATATAAACGCCATGAACATAAATATCATAGAGGGTATGTTGGTTTTGATTCAACTACATGCGTGAACATGTGCCAAGTCAAGCCACTTGAAATATTTAGAGGAGGATACCATATCATCATACTACATCACAACCATTTTAATGCATGTTGACATCTAAAATAAATCATTATCCACTCCTAGCTACTTAAGCATGGCATGAGCAACTGTAATCTCTAAGTGTCATCATAAACATGTTCAATCATAATATGCTGAGTCATGGATACTTAATTAAACATATTTACAAAAGCAAAAACAAATTGAGTTCATACCCACTTTTCCTGCCACAGTCACTTCATCATATATCGTCATTATTGCCTTTCACTTGCACGACTGAATAATATGAAATAATAATAATGCAAGAGTGTTGTGGACTAAGCTGGAATCTGCAAACATTTTATTTAGAGGAGAGGACATAATAACATGGGCTCTTTGTTAGATCAATAGTAGTGCATATGAGAGCCACTCAACATTTTCATCGTGGTCTTCTACTTAGTACGACTCACAAAAGAAAAGAATTTCAAAGAAACACACTGAAATGTTTTTGGAGTTTTTTGTTTTTATTTAAAGGAAGCAAATTATAGAAAGAAAAATAAGAACGAGAAAAACTATTTACACGGGAAAGCTCCCAACAAACAAAAGAAGAAATGAGAAGTCTTTTGGGGTTTTCTTTTAATACTACAACTAAATTAAACTAGAAAGAAAAACCGAAAAGAATAGAGAAATATTTTTGGAGTTTTATAAAGTTTTTCAAATGCACAAGAAGAAAGCGAGAAAAATAAAACTAGCATGGATAATGCAATGAAAAAGTGTGGACACCGACAACTCAAATGAAATGTGTGAACATGAATGTAATGTCGGTGGAAATACGTACTCCCCCAAGCTTATGCTTTTGTTCTAGCTTGGTAATTACCATCCGTAGTAGCCGTTCGGTCCCATGAAAAAGTGCTGAGGTGGTGGAACCTAAGCGTCCTGATACGTCTCCAACGTATCTATAATTTTTGATTGTTCCATGCTATATTATATTCTGTTTTGGACATTATTGGGCTTTATTATACACTTTTATATTATTTTTGGGAGTAACCTATTAACCGGAGGCCCAGCCCAGAATTGCTGTTTTTTGCCTATTTCAGAGTTTCGCAGAAAAAGAATATCAAACGGAGTCCAAACGGAATGAAACCTTCGGGGACGTGATTTTCGGAACGAACGTGATCCCGAGGACTTGGACCCTACGTCAGGACATCAACCAGGAGGGCATGAGGTAGGGGCGCCCCTACCCCCCCAGGGCGCGCCCTCCACCCTCGTGGGCCCCCTGTTGCTCCACCGACGTACTCCGTCCTCCTATATATACCTACGTACCCCCAAACTACCATATACGGAGCCAAAAACCTAATTCCACCGCCGCAACCTTCTGTACCCATGAGATCCCATCTTGGGGCCTGTTCCGGAGCTCCGCCGGAGGGGGCATCGATCACGGAGGGCTTCTACATCAACACCATAGCCTCTCCGATAATGTGTGAGTAGTTTACCTCAGACCTTCGGGTCCATAGTTATTAGATAGATGGTTTCTTCTCTCTTTTTGGATCTCAATACAATGTTCTCCCCCTCTCTCGTGGAGATCTATTCAATGTAATCTTACTTTGCGATGTGTTTGTTGAGCCCGATGAATTGCTGGTTTATGATCAAGTTTATCTATGAACAATATTTGAATCTTCTCTGAATTCTTTTATGTATGATAGGTTATCTTTGCAAGTCACTTCGAATTATCAGTTTGGTTTGGCCTACTAGATTGATCTTTCTTGCAATGGGAGAAGTGCTTAGCTTTGGGTTCAATCTTGCGGTGTCCTTTCCCAGTGACAGTAGGGGCAGCAAGGCACGTATTGTATTGTTTCCATGGAGGATAAGAAGATGGGGTTTATATCATATTGCATGAGTTTATCCCTCTACATCATGTCATCTTGCTTAAGGCGTTACTCTATTCTTATGAACTTAATACTCTAGATGCATGCTGGATAGCGGTCGATGTGTGGAGTAATAGTAGTAGATGCAGGCAGGAGTCGGTCTACTTGTCTCGGACGTGATGCCTATATACATTATCATACCTAGATACTCTCATAACTATGCTCAATTTTGTCAATTGCTCAACAGTAATTTGTTCACCCACCGTAATATTTATGCTCATGAGAGAAGCCACTAGTGAAACCTATGGCCCCCGGGTCTATTTTCTATCATATTAATTTCCCGACAACAAGCTATTTCTAACTCCATTTTTATTTTACTTTCTTTACTTTGCATCTTTATCATAAAAATACCAAAAATATTATCTTATCATATCTATCAGATCTCACTCTCGTATGTGACCGTGTAGGGATTGACAACCCCTTATCGCGTTGGTTGCGAGGATTTATTTGTTTGTGTAGGTGCAAGGGACTCGTGCGTGGCCTCCTACTGGATTGATACCTTGGTTCTCAAAAACTGAGGGAAATACTTACGCTACTTTGCTGCATCACCCTTTCCTCTTCAAGGGAAAACCAACGCAGTGCTCAAGAGGTAGCAAGAAGGATTTCTGGCGCCGTTGCCGAGGAGTCTATGCAAAAGTCAACATACCAAGTACCCATCACAAACCCTTATCTCCCGCATTACATTATTTGCCATTTGCCTCTCGTTTTCCTCTCCCCCACTTCACCCTTGCCGTTTTATTCGCCCCCTCTCTTTCCCGTTCGCCTTCCTCTTTGATTTTGCCCCTTGCACTTTCTGCCGTTATGTCTGAAATTGGGGAAATTATTATCGATATGGACAATAATAATAATATCATGAAAAATTCTGACGCTCCTGCTGAAGAACCCCCTATCTTACATACAAAAAAATTCCGAATTGGTAGTGGTAATATTATTGGAAAAGGAGTTATCCAAGATTTCTTTACTTGTGCCGGTGCTTTGTCTTCTATGGGCAGTTCTATTCTTCATAGAACTAGTAGTCTTGCGGATGTTATCGCCATGCTTGTAGTTGAACTTGAAAGACAATTTATGCACATGCACCCTTGCATACAAAGGATTTTCCTAGAATTTTCTAATATTGAGCATTCTTCTGTTAAACGTGCCGCTACCATCTTTTTGGCTCATGAGTTTAGATTTCTAATAAAAGAGGCCAAAGAAATCTTTGCTCATTATAGGGTGGATGCTGGCCGTCCCCCCATAGAGACTATCTTATTTGATCAAGAGGAAATAATGTGTTTTCAATCTCTTGACTATGTTGCTTTTAATGAAAACCTTAGAAAAAAGGTTCCTACCAATGTTCTGGTTGATAGAATTTCTGAACTTAATAATGATTTTGCTATTCGAAATAATGAGCTAGGATATTCTCTCGAGTATAGGCTCACAAAGTTCTGTCAGAAGAATGCTTATAATGATGAATTAGTTGTGCAATACGAAGGGCCGAAGGAGGAACCTATACCTCCTAAAGTTGATCTTGGGGTCTTTTGTCCCATTAAATTTAGCCCTTTTGATTACTTTTGCTTGCCTCAAAGAAAACTTGCTGCTGAACGTAGAGAATATGAAATGAGTTTTCATGATCTATCCTATTATTATGGCGATACCTAGATCTATCCTTTGTTTTGATGCCTAGCTAGGGGCGTTAAACGATAGCGCTTGTTGGGAGGCAACCCAATTTTTTTTTAATTTTTTTTTTGCTTTTTGCTTCTGTTTAGGAATAAATCTTTGATCTAGCCTCTAGTTAGATGTCCTTTTATGTTTTAATTAGTGTTTGTGCCAAGTTAAACCTACAGGATCTTCTTGGATGATAGTTATTTGATCTTGCTAAAAATTCCGGAAACTTTCTGTTCACGAAAATAAAAATCACTAGAACGTGATAACATATTGATTCCAATTGCTTCTGATCAATAAACAAAATTTCTAGGTCGTCCTATTTTGGATGAATTTTTGGAGTTCCAGAAGTTTGCGTTAGTTACAGATTACTACAGACTGTTCTGTTTTTGATAGATTCTGTTTTTCGTGTGTTGTTTGCTTATTTTGATGAATCTATGGCTAGTAAAAGAGTTTATAAACCATAGAGAAGTTGGAATACAGTAGGTTTAACACCAATATAAATAAAGAATGAGTTCATTACAGTACCTTGAAGTGGTCTTTTGTTTTCTTTCGCTAACGGAGCTCACGAGATTTTCTGTTAAGTTTTGTGTTGTGAAGTTTTCAAGTTTTGGGTAAAAGATTTGATGGATTATGGAACAAGGAGTGGCAAGAGCCTAATATTGGGGATGCCCATGGCACCCCAAGATAATCTAAGGACACCTAAAAGCCAAAGCTTGGGGATGCCCCGGAAGGCATCCCCTCTTTCGTCTACTTCCATCGGTAACTTTACTTGGAGCTATATTTTTATTCACCACATGATATGTGTTTTGCTTGGAGCGTCTTGTATGATCTGAGTCTTTGCTTTTTATTTTACCACAATCATCTTTGCTGTACACACCTTTTGAGAGAGACACACTTGATTCGGAAATTGTTAGAATACTCTATGTGCTTCACTTATATCTTTTGAGTTATATAGTTTTTGCTCTAGTGCTTCACTTATATCTTTTAGAGCACAGTGGTGGATTTGTTTTATAGAAACTATTGTTGTCTCATGCTTCACTTAGATTATTTTGAGAGTCCTACAAAACAGCATGGTAGTTTTCTTTAACAATAATAGGCATTCAAGATTAGTAAAGAAAAAAGAAAAATTCTTATGAGTGTGTTGAATACTATGAGAAGTTTGATGCTTGATAATTGTTTTGAGATATGAAGATGGTGATATTAGAGTCATGCTAGTTGAGTAATTTTGAATTTGAGAAATACTTGTGTTAAAGTTTGTGTTTCCCGTATCATGCACGTATGGTGAACCGTTATGTGATGAAGTCGGAGCATGATTTATTTATTGATTGTCTTCCTTATGAGTGGCGGTCGGGGATGAGCGATGGTCTTTTCCTACCAATCTATCCCCCTAGGAGCATGCACGTAATACTTTGCTTTGATAACTTGTAGATTTTTGCAATAAGTATATAAGTTCTTTATGACTAATGTTGAGTCCATGGATTATACGCACTTTTTTTCCTTCCACCATTGCTAGCCTCTCTAATACTGCACACTTTTCGCCGGTATCATATACCCACCATATACCTTCCTCAAAACAGCCACCATACCTACCTATCATGGCATTTCCATAGCCATTCCGAGATATATTTCCATGCAACTTACCACCGTTCCGTTTACTATGACACGCTCCATCATTGTCATATTGCTTCGCATGATCATGTAGTTGAAATTGTATTTGTGGAAAAGCCACCGTTCATAATTCTTTCATACATGTCACTCTTGATTCATTGCATATCCCGGTACACCGCCGGAGGCATTCACATAGAGTCATATTTTGTTCTAAGTATTGAGTTGTAATTGTTGAGTTGTAAGTAAAAAAAAGTGTGATGATCATCATTTTTAGAGCATTGTCCAAAGTGAGGAAAGGATGATGGAGACTATGATTCCCCCACAAGTCGGGATGAGACTCCGGACGAAAAAAGAGGCCATAAAAAAGAAGAAGAAAAGGCCCAAATAAAAAATGTGAGAGAAAAGAGAGAAGGGACAATGTTACTATCCTTTTACCACACTTGTGCTTCAAAGTAGCACCATGATCTTCATGATAGAGAGTCTCCTATGATATCACTTTCATATACTAGTGGGAATTTTTCATTATAGAACTTGGCTTGTATATTCCAATGATGGGCTTCCTCAAAATGCCCTATGTCTTCATGAGAAAGCGAGTTGGATGCACACCCACTTAGTTTCTTTTGTTGAGCTTTCATATATTTATAGCTCTAGTGCATCCGTTGCATGGCAATCCCTACTCACTCACATTGATATCTATTGATGGGAATCTCCATAGCCCGTTGATACGCCTAGTTGATGTGAGACTATCTTCTCCTTTTTGTCCTCTCCACAACCACCATTCTATTCCACATATAGTGCTATGTCCATGGCTCATGCTCATGTATTGCGTGAAGATTGAAAAAGTTTGAGAACGTCAAAAGTATGAAACAATTTCTTGGCTTGTCATCGGGGTTGTGAATGATTTAAATATTTTGTGTGGTGAAGATAGAGCATAGCCAGACTATATGATTTTGTAGGGATAACTTTCTTTGGCCATGTTATTTTGAGAAGACATAAACATAATTGCTTAGTTAGTATGCTTGAAGTATTATTATTTTTATGTCAATATTAAACTTTTTGTCTTGAATCTTTCGGATCTGAATATTCATACCACAATTAAGAAGAATTACATTGAAATTATGCCAAGTAGCATTCCACATCAAAAATTCTGTTTTTATCATTTACCTACTCGAGGACGAGCAGGAATTAAGCTAGGGGATGCTTGATACGTCTCCAACGTATCTATAATTTTTGATTGTTCCATGCTATATTATATTCTGTTTTGGACATTATTGGGCTTTATTATACACTTTTATGTTATTTTTGGGACTAACCTATTAACCGGAGGCCCAGCCCAGAATTGCTGTTTTTTTGCCTATTTTAGAGTTTCGCAGAAAAAGAATATCAAACGGAGTCCAAACGGAACGAACCCTTCGGGAACGTGATTTTCGGAACGAACGTGATCCAGAGGACTTGGACCCTACGTCAAGACATCAACCAGGAGGGCACGAGGTAGGGGGCGCGCCTACCCCCCCAGGGCGCACCCTCTACCCTCGTGGGCCCCTTGTAGCTCCACTAACGTACTCCTTCCTCCTATATATACCTACGTACCCCCAAACTACTAGATACGGAGCCAAAAACCTAATTCCACCGCCGCAACCTTCTGTACCCGTGAGATCCCTTCTTGGGGCCTGTTCCGGAGCTCCGCCGGAGGGGGCATCGATCACGGAGGGCTTCTACATCAACACCATAGCCTCTCCGATGATGTGTGAGTAGTTTACCTCAGACCTTCGGGTCCATAGTTATTAGCTAGATGGCTTCTTCTCTCTTTTTGGATCTCAATGCAATGTTCCCCCCTCTCTCGTGGAGATCTATTCGATGTAATCTTCTTTTGCGGTGTGTTTGTTGAGACCGATGAATTGTGGGTTTATGATCAAGTTTATCTATGAACAATATTTGAATCTTCTCTGAATTCTTTTATGTATGATTGGTTATCTTTGCAAGTCTCTTCGAATTATCAGTTTGTTTTGGCCTACTAGATTGATCTTTCTTGCAATGGGAGAAGTGCTTAGCTTTGGGTTCAATCTTGCGGTGTCCTTTCCCAGTGACAGTAGGGGCAGCAAGGCACGTATTGTATTTTTGCCATCGAGGATAACAAGATGGGGTTTATATCATATTGCATGAGTTTATCCCTCTACATCATGTCATCTTGCTTAAGGCGTTACTCTGTTCTTATGAACTTAATACTCTAGATGCATGCTGGATAGCGGTCGATGTGTGGAGTAATAGTAGTAGATGCAGGCAGGAGTCGGTCTACTTGTCTTGGACGTGATGCCTATATACATGATCATACCTAGATATTCTCATAACTATGCTCAATTCTGTCAATTGCTCAACAGTAATTTGTTCACCCACCGTAATATTTATGCTCATGAGAGAAGCCACTAGTGAAATCTATGGCCCCCGGGTCTATTTTCCATCATATTAATTTCCCGACAACAAGCTATTTCTAACGCCATTTTTATTTTACTTTCTTTACTTTGCATCTTTATCATAAAAATACCAAAAATATTATCTTATCATATCTATCAGATCTCACTCTCGTAAGTGACCGTGTAGGGATTGACAACCCCTTATCGCGTTGGTTGCGAGGATTTATTTGTTTGTGTAGGTGCGATGGACTCGTGCGTGGCCTCCTACTGGATTGATACCTTGGTTCTCAAAAACTGAGGGAAATACTTACGCTACTTTGCTGCATCACCCTTTCCTCTTCAAGGGAAAACCAACGCAGTGCTCAAGAGGTAGCAAGAAGGATTTCTGGCGCCGTTGCCGGGGAGTCTACGCAAAAGTCAACATACCAAGTACCCATCTCAAACCCTTATCTCCTGCATTACATTATTTGCCATTTGCCTCTCGTTTTCCTCTCCCCCACTTAACCCTTGCCGTTTTATTCGCCCCCTCTCTTTCCCGTTCGCCTTCCTCTTTGATTTTGTCCCTTGCACTTTCTGCCGTTATGTTTGAAATTGGGGAAATTATTATCGATATGGACAATAATAATAATATCATGAAAAATTCTGACGCTCCTGCTGAAGAACCCCCTATCTTACATACAAAAAAATTCCGAATTGGTAGTGGTAATATTATTGGAAAAGGAGTTATCCAAGATTTCTTTACTTGTGCCAGTGCTTTGCCTTCTATGGGCAATTCTATTCTTCATAGAACTAGTAGTCTTGCGGACGCTATCGCCATGCTTGTAGTTGAACTTGAAAGACAATTTATGCACATGCACCCTTGCATACAAAGGATTTTCCTAGAATTTTCTAATATTGAGCATTCTTCTGTTAAACGTGTCGCTACCATCTTTTTGGCTCATGAGTTTAGATTTATAATAAAAGAGGCCAAAGAAATCTTTGCTCATTATAGGGAGGATCGTTCCTATTTAAGAAATGGAAATTTTGCACAAAGGAATTTTGTAAGGACGTGGTGTTGGTCACACTCATCAGCGAGGAAGTCAATAAGCCCAGCATTTGCAATGAATTGCACGAACTCTTCGTGGAATCCGACTTCATCCATGAAAGCAATATGCAGCCATTCACACGGCTGGACCACCATCCATGGCGGAGTGTTAATGTCACCATATGATGATTCACTGGTAACTCCCTTGGCATTTTTCTTGGATTAACTCCTTCGAAAGAAGTCCATTTCCTTATGAACAAATTTTTGAAAAAATTTGGGACACAAAATGATATCAACAAAACTTCACAAGATTGATAGCAACTACTCATATAGATGTCTAGAGGCTATATCAAGCATTCAAACTACTTGCAGCTCAAAAAATTCAACATGCAAGCTCATTTACAGCAGCACCAAGAGTAGTTAATTACTAAAAATATAAACCACTAGAACAAAAACTAATTGGAGCAATGTAGGAGTCACATACCAAGTAGCAATCCCCCAAAACAGTTTTGAAAACGGAGTTTCAAGCAAAAGAGATCGAAATTCGTGGGTTCGTTAGCAAGAAAACGAGAGAGAGGGCTACAGAGAGTATTTTTGGAGGTAGATGATGAAGTGAGTTAAAGGGATAAGTGAGGGGGGCCTCGTCGGGCCCACTACCCACCAGGGCGCGCGCTTGGGGTAGATGGCGCGCCCTGGTGCCTAGTTGGCACCAGGGGCATCCCCTGTGATGTTATTTGTATAAAAAATCTTAAATAATCAAAAATATCATGTCAAAATTTCAGGTCATTCTGAGCACTTTTAATTTTTGCCACTTTTCATTGCACGGAAAATTCAGAAAACAGGATAAACATGGCATTTTATTTTATTTAACTAAGCATAAAAAACAAAAGGTAGGGACAGAAGGTTGTGCTCACTAAATTCATCGACCACATGCCTCTCGAAAATAATCCATTAATAAGGTTGATCAAGTCTTATTAACAACCACTTTCGATTAGCATGAACTCGAAGGATCTTCGTAAAACGCTAAGTTACCTCAACGCTCATATGCATATCCCCAACGGTAAGTATTTCATATTTCTTTTTGGCAATAGGTAGAGGGAGTTGAAAACTTCCAATAGTAATTGTCGAAGGTTTTTCAATAACAGTAATACAATTAACTTGAAATTGTTTCTTCGGGAAGTGCACCATATGTTCATTGCCATTGATATGAAAAGTGACTTTGCTTTTATTGCAATCAATAACAGCCCCTGCAGTATTCAAAAAGGGTCTACCAAGGATAATCGACATATTGTTATCTTCGGGCATCTCAAGTATAACAAAATCTGTTAAGATAGTAACATTTGCAACAGCAATGGGCACATCCTCACAAATACCGATAGGTATGTCAGTTGATTTATCAGCCATTTACAATGATATTTCAGTAGGTGTGAGTTTATTCAAATCAAGTCTTCTATATAAAGAGAAATGCATAACACTAATACCAGCTCCTAGATCACATAAAGCAGTTTTAACATAGTTTCTTTTCATAGAGCATGGTATAGTTGGTATTCCTGGATCTCCAAGTTTTTTAGGTACTCCACCCCTAAAAGAGTAATTAGCAAGCATGGTGGAGATTTCAGCTTCATTTATTGTTCTTTTATTTGTGACATTGTCTTTCATGTATTTAGCATAAGGGGCCCTCTTAAAATATCAGTCAAACGAGTACAAAAAATGACTGGCCTAAGCATTTCAGCAAAGTGTTCAAATTCTTTATCATCCTTTTTCTTAGATGGTTTTGGTGGAAAGGGCATGGGTTTCTGAACCCATGGTTCTCTTTCTTTGCCATGTTTTCTAGCAGCAAAATCTCTCTTATCGTAATGTTTATTTTTAGGTTGTGGGTTATCAAGATCAATAGCAGGTTCTATTTCAACATCATTATATGGTTCTTTATCATTTTCTAGTTGAGCATCTACATGAACATCATTATCATTTCATTATCACTAGGTTGATGTTCATTACCAGGTTGAGTTTCAGTATCAGAAATAGAAACATCATTGTTATTTTCAAAAAAAAAATTCTACTTCAGGTTCTCTAGAACTATGCAAAGTCCTATCATTTTTCTTTTTCTTCTTACTTTTAGAAGGACTAGGTGCACCAGTTTTAATTCTTTGAGACTCTTGTTCAATTCTTTTAGGGTGACCTTTAGGATAAAGTGTCTCGTGAGTCATTTTACCTCCTCTAGTTGCTACGCTAACAACATAATCATTCATATTATTGTTCATTTCACTAAGTAATTCTCTTTGAGATTTAGCAACTTGTTCTAACTGGGTTTGAACCATAGAGGCATGCTTTCCTACACCTCTAACATCATTAGTGATTCTAAATAACAAGTCACTCAAACGAGCGATCATATCAGAATTTTGTTCTAGTTGTTTCATAACATAAGCATTGAAGTGATCTTGCTTCATGATATAGTTATCAAATTCATATAAGCATCGACTAGGCGGTTTATTATGTGGGATGTAACCTTCATCAAATTTCAAACGATAATTTACCTCCACCACCCGTGGTGGTGTGTCAAGACCATGTATTTCTTCAATAGGTGGTAAATTCATAACATCTTCAGCTTTAATACCTTTTTTCTTCATACATTTCTTTGTCTCTTTCGTATCTTCAGGACTAAGAAATAAAATACCCCTCTTCTTTGGAGTGGGTTTAGGCGGTGGTTCATGGAGTGTCCAATCATCGTAATTCTTCAATATATTATTCAATAATTCCTCAGCTTGTTCAACACTTCGTTCCCTGGAAACACAACCAACACAACTATCTAGGAAATCCCTAGATGTATCAGTTAGTCCATTATAGAATATATAAAGTATTTCATTTTTCTTAAGAGGATGGTCAAGCAAAGCATTAAGTAATTGGAGAAGCCTCCCCCAAGCTTATGGGAGACTCTCTTCTTCAATTTGCACAAAGTTAAATATTCCCTGCAAGGCAGCTTGTTTCTTATGAGCAGGAAAATATTTTTCAGAGAAATAATAAATCATATCCTGGGGATTACGCACACAACCAGGAGCAAGAGTATTGTACCATATCTTAGCATCACCCTTTAATGAGAAATGAAATAATTTAAGGATATAGTACTAGCAAATTTTTTCCTCATGAGCAAGCAGGGTGGCTATATCATTTAATTTAGTAAGATGTGTCACAACAGTTTCAGTTTCATAGCCATGGAAAGGATCTTATTCAACCAAATTAATTAACTCTGGGTCGACAGAGAATTCATAATCCTTATTAGTAACAAAGATAGGTGAAGTAGCAACCTTAGGATCACATTTCATTCTAGCATTCAAAGATTTTTTTCTTTCAACTTGCATAGTAATTTCTTAAGATCATCTCTATCATTACAAGCAAGAAAGTCTCTGGCTACCTCTCCATCCATAACATAACCCTCAGGTATCTCAGGCAGTTCATATCTAGGTGAGCTAGATCTAGAAGGTGTTTCATAATTCTCAGTTTCAAAGATTTCATCTGTTTCGGCAATTTCATCAGTTTCAGCATTCTCAATATTTTTAGCTCTAGCAAGTTGTTCATCAAGAAATTCACCTAGTGGCACAGTTTTATCAAGCAAAGTACTAGCATCATCAATAACTTGTGACATGTCAGGATTAATACACTATAAAAAAATACACTTCTGTGATGAGACGTGTTTGTCACAGTAGGTAACGTTTTCTGTCTTGCATGTACATCCATGACGATTTTATGACAAAATCAAGACAGTCATACATGTGTTGTCGTAGAAGTGTTCCATGACAATAACAAAATTATCATCACGGAAGTGTTCACACTAGTACGCGTCGGTGCTATACAACAGTTTTTAACCCCTTTCCGCGATGGCATTTGGAACCGTCGCCAACTGAGTGTGGGCGATAGGGGGGGTCCTTCCCACACGATCCAGAAACCGTCGGGGATAGGGAGCCTTGATGCATACAGTTGTCCCTATATGACCGTTTCCGATATCTCGAATATCCCAAATGCTTCATCCTTGCTACTCGTTTGTGCTCGCATTGCCATCGCAGTCGGAGTTTTGTGGTTTTACCTAAATCTAGGCAGATTCCAGGCACGGGAGTTTTACAATGCCTGGCACATCACAAATAGTTCATGATTATAAACCGTGTACGATAGGTAGACAATCACACATATTTAGTTTTCCCGCACCGTATGCGATAGTGTCTGACATCACACACGCTTTGCAAACGGCAACTGTCTGCATTGTTACACACGTTTCCTCTCCCTGAACCGTGTCGGATTATGATGTATATCGCACTCACTGTGCTTTATTAACCGTATGCGTCGTAATGACCTGCACACCCTAATTTCACCCTAATATAATTGCTGCTATTTAAAATTGTACCTAATTTAAACTTGAAAGTAGGCTTTAGCTTTATTCATATCCATCAGGTTCAAACAACCAATGCATTATTCGATTCACAGGTACATATGTTTAAGAATTACATAAGCACCAAATAAAGAATGATGAACCAGGGTTCTATACTTGTAGTATTACAGATGGTAAAGAAAGAGGCGACAGGCATTCCGGTTGTTGAACAAGGTGAAGCGGAATGGCCCTATTGTGCTCTCCTAGATGCAGAAGGCATGCAGGACTCTAGTCCAACCCCTTGTGATGGCTGGCCACTAATCATGTAGTTTGAGAGGTAATCTTGAGTAAACTGCTTCAGGATCCACTGCAAAGGAAAAAAGATACAGACATTGTCATCTGACACAACTCATTACGGGCAGTAAAAAGAAGGCTACAGGGTTCTTACTTACCATCCTGCAGTTCACTGTTGTCTTGCATAAAGTGTAAACAAATAGTTCGATTGACGTCTTTGGACCCATTTTAATAACAATCTTTACCAGTTTCCTCACTTGATGCTGGTTCATGAATATCTCATTGCCCCAGAAAGGGTCAAAGTGTGGAACTTTGGCAATGATATATGTACCTAAAAGCACCAAGTTAATATTAGAAGCTAAACAACAATTGAAAAATGATGTAGTACAACACTCCCTCCATCCCATTATATAAGATTATATTACATGTATATCTAGACATCATCAGAACATTAAGGTAACACTGTTCCTTGTTGCTATGTAGCCTGGGATTGCATATTTAGTCATTCAGTACAATGTATGTTGCTATGTAGCCTCATATATATTAAATATGGCCCTAATTAACCTACTGATGAATGGGTTACAGATATATTCAGTGAAATGTCCGATTCAACGATTAATCCCTTATCAGCCCCAGGCTATATGGTACCAGCTACTGATATCCTGAACAGTGAGTACATATAAGCAATGTGATGAAAATAACCTCGATGGAAAACAACACTGTTCTCAATATTGTCCTGCACGAGTACATATAAAGGCATGTTAAGCACAACAGGCTAAACATCAACCAAATATATCCATGCTAGACAACATAATCTACAAATGATAGCTTCAGTGTGCAGGCTTAAGCACACTAGCTAAGCAAAACAAGAAGTGGAAAGGTGTGTTAACTGCATCAGGCATAACATTTAAAAACAAGCAAATAGTCATTCAAACTGGTATTGTGCGGGTCTAAAGTACACTAGTTATTGTTAAAAAAATGAAAAGTCATGTTAACTGCAATATCCTTAACAGCAACCAAATATTGTGATTCATAATGGTATTGTTGAAACTGTTATTGATGAAATTGAACTGCACGACAAATATTTCCACATATGGAGTATCACATTGTGAAGAACTGAAATAAACAAGTCATAAGGCCATCTCTAGCCGATCCTTTAAAAGTTAAAGGACTAAAACCCTTAGTGGATATATATATACTCCAGCAATTTTTGGCCTTTTCTAGTCAATCCCCTAAACTTAACATTGTAAGCTTCAATTTAATCAAATTCAAAGGAGGTTCAACCGAAAGTAGCATGCATTCAAACATAAACATAGATAGTTTTGCATAACAGAACATAAAACATAAAATTTAAACTAAGGTAAACTACTTTCGGTCAAAGTAGAGGTTGAGCCAATCCTTCCTCATCATGTACGGTGTGCCGCGAGCCGGGTTCGGGCCGGTGCCGTCGTCGGGGTCATTGGGGAAGGCACTCCTCCACTCATCGACGTTGATCTCCTCGTCCTCGGGGCCCACCTCGACGCCCTCCGCGCCGCCGCCTTCGACCTCGTCATTGGAGGAGAGCGTGATAACCTCGCCGCCCTTCGCGCCGCCGTCCTCGCTGCCTTCGACGTCGTCATTGAAGGAGAGCGCGATAACCTCGCCGCCCTCCACGCTGGCAAAGATTGCTCGCTCCGCCTCCACGAGCTCCGGATGCTGCCGGCGGAGCTCTTGCATGTAGGCCTCGTCGGCGGACTCGGCCTCGAGGCGCTCCCACGCATCATGGTCCTCCCGCGCCATAGCCGAGCTCACCACCCCTGGCTCCGGCGGAACGAGGTGGACCGGACGTGTGCCGAAGGGGAAATTGAGCCTAGCCGCCGTGCCGTAGTAGAGGACCTACCAGCAGTCGTATTCCATGGCCGCGAGCTCGGCCGTGTGGAAGCTACCGAGCCACCGGCGGGTGTGGGTCTCCTGATCTGTAATCTCGGCGACCCACGCCCCCACCGCCGCTGCCGGACCCCGAGGTAGGACCTCGTCGGCTACCGGGTCTGAGGGAGGACGGGGAAGTCCTCGAACCGGCGTAGGGGCGCGGCAGTGGGCGGATCGGGGGACCGTCAACGGCGGATCGAGCCCGCGGAGGACGACGGGGAGACCTCAGCGGCCACCTTGCCGGCGTCGGGCGAAACGGCCGTGATAAATCTCTTTTTTGCCATTGGCTCCTCGAGTCCCCCAGCACACAGGCAGAGGTTCAGGATGGAGGCGCCGGCGATGGCGGCGACCTACCGATGGTTTCGAGGGTTGTGTGTGTCTGTGTGAGCGGAGGTTTTGGGGAGTGTGTGGTGTGTGTGGAGGGGGGCGCGGGGGGGGGGGGGAGAGGGGGCAAGGTGGTGTTTGAGGAAATACTGCGGCAACTGATAATTTTACTAGGCGGTAGTAACAAGGTGGGGCTATTGAAAATTTGGATCAAGGGCGAGCAGATATTTTTGAGATTGCGAGGGATGCAAAGGCGGGAGTAAAATGCCGGGGCTACTGAAAATTTGAATCAAGGGACTGTAGCAGAGCGGGAGTAACAGACATCGCACACGGTCCGCACGTACTAATCTTGTGCTATCAAACATTAAAACCTTCCAGGCGGTAGATATTTTCGAGATTGCGAGGCAGTAATACTTTTGAGATTGCGAGGGATGCAGAGGCAGGAGTATTTGGGGAGCGAGCTAGTGTGCTTGACACGCCGGCTGTGGACTGTAGCTGATGCACCTTCTCGCGTAAGCCATAGGCGTACTATACACCGACGGTGCTCCAGGATATTTTGTACTACATCTCACACAGTTGGTGATAATAAGTTGTGTGGGATCTACTTGATTTTTCATCTTGATTTGAATTACATAATGGGGTCAAAGCGGCAATGGACGGTGTTTGAATTGCTAGACCTTTTATCTATAGTGAACATGCAACTATATGTGTGTCGTAAAAGAATTGGAATTATTCAGGGTTCGTTTGGACATTTTATACATTAAACTGGTTTTCTAGCCATTTCAGGTGCACAATTAAAAATTAAACTACATGCACATGCTCCCGTGCATATAAATCCGTTGAAAAATCAAATATGTGTCCTTGGGTGCATGCTTAGGTCCCATGCAAGAAATGGGAACGAATTTCAAACACCCGGACACTGTTGATTGCCGGCAAAAAATTGAGATACCTGGTTTTTAAATTCTAGTAAATCCAAAACTCGTCTGAAATTCATTAAACTTGCCATGGTATCATGGAGCGGTATCAACATGCCGTGGTAATTTTTTTGTCCCATTTGGGGGCAGGTTTGGGTATAAGCTTCTCACATACCAGAGCTTCTCACAACAAGCGTGATGGTTTCGGTAGGGAACGTGCCACCTTTGGGGACGCAACGATATCCGTTGCCTCCTATTGCTTTCAAATATTTCTAGTGTCAACATAGAACAACAGGAGTGTTGTGTTTAATTTTGGAATTTTTGGGGTTCGTTTGGCCTTTTTTATACATTAATTGGGTTTCTGGGCATTTAATGTGCACAATTCAAATTTGAACTACAAGCACATGCTCCAGTGCACCAAAGTTGGTTGAAAAATCACATGTGTGTCCTTGGGTGAATTTCTAGGTCCCATGCAAGAAATGGGAATGAAATTCAAACACCAGGGCACTCTTGATTGCCGGCAAAAGGTTGAGATGCCTGGTTTTTAAATTCTAGGAAATCCAAAACTCGTCTGAAATTCAAGAAACTTGGCATGCTATCATGTAGCGGCATCAACAGGCCATGGTAAAATTTTTGTCCCATTTGGGACAGGTTTGGGTATAAGCTTCTCATAAACCAGAGCTTCTCACAATAAGTGTGATGGTTTCGGTAGGGAACGTGCCACCTTTGGGGACGGAACGATATCCGTTGCCTCTTATTGCTTTCAAAAAAAGTCTAGTGTCAACATAGAACAACAGGAGTGTTGTGTTTAATTTTGGAATTTTTCGAGGTTCGTTTGGCCTTTTTATACATTAATTGGGTTTCTGGGCATTTAATGTGCATAATTCAAATTTTAACTACAAGCACATGCACTAGTGCACCAAAGTTGGTTGAAAATCACATGTGTGTCCTTGGGTGTATTTATAGGTCCCATGCAAGAAATGGGAATGAAATTCAAACACCAGGGCACTGTTGATTGCCGGCAAAATGTTGAGATGCCTGGTTTTTAAATTCTAGTAAATCCAAAACTCGTCTGAAATTCATGAAACTTGGCATGCTATCATGAAGCAGCATCAACATGCCGTGGTAAATTTTTTGTCCCATTTGGGGCAGGTTTGGGTATAAGCTTCTCACAAACCAGAGCTTCTCACAACAAGCGTGATGGTTTCGGTAGCGAACGTCCAACCTTTGGGGACGGAACGATATCCATTGCCTCTTATTGCTTTCAAAAAATTTCCAGTGTCACCATAGAATAACAAGAGTGTTGTGTTTAATTTTGGAATTTTTCTGGGTTCGTTTGGCCTTTTTTATACATTAATTGAGTTTCTGGGCATTTAATGTGCATAATTCAAATTTGAACTACAAGCACATGCTCCAGTGCACAAAAGTTCATAGAAAAATCACATGTGTGTCCTAGGTGAATTTCTAGGTCCCATGCAAGAAATGGGAATGAAATTCAAACACTAGAGCACTCTTGATTGCCGGCAAAACGTTGAGATGCCTGGTTTTTAAATTCTAGTAAATCCGAAACTCGCCTGAAATTCATGAAACTTTACATGCTATCATGCAGCAGCATCAACATGTTGTGGTAAATTTTTTATCCCATTTGGCACAGGTTTGGGTATAAGCTTCTCAAAAACCAGAACTTCTCACAACAAGGGTGATGGTTTCGGTAGGGAACGTGCCACCTTTGGGGACGGAACGATATCCATTGCCTCTTATTGCTTTCAAAAAAATTCTAGTCTCAACATAGAACAACAAGAGTGTTGTGTTTAATTTTGGAAATTTTCGGGGTTCGTTTGGCCTTTTTTATACATTAATTGGGTTTCTGGGCATTTAATGTGCATAATTCAAATTTGAACTGTGAGCACATGCTCCAGTGCACCAAAGTTGGTTCAAAAATCAAATATGTGTCCTTGGGTGAACTTCTAGGTCCCATGCAAGAAATGGGAATGAATTTCAAACACCAGGGCACTGTTGATTGCCGGAAAAATGTTGAGATACCTGGTTTTTAAATTCTAGTAATTCCAAAACTGGTCTGAAATTCATGAAACTTGGCATGGTATCATGGAGCGGCATCAACATGTCGTGGAAATGTTTTGTCCCATTTGGGGCTGGTTTGGGTATAAGCTTCTCACATACAAGAGCTTCTCACAACAAGCGTGATGGTTTCGGTAGGGAACGTGCCACCTTTGGGGACGGAACGATATCCGTTGCCTCTTATTGCTTTCAAAATTTTTCTAGTCTCAACATAGAACAACAGGCGTGTTTTTATAATTTTGGAATTTTTCGGGGTTCATTTGGCCTTTTTTATACATTAATTGGGTTTCTGGGCATTTAATGTGCATAATTCAAATTTGAACTACAAGCACATGCTCCAGTGCACCAAAGTTGGTTGAAAAATCACCTCTGTGTCCTTGGGTGAATTTCTAGGTCCCATGCAAGAAATTGGTATGAAATTCAAACACCAGGGCACTCTTGATTGCCGGCAAAACGTTGAGATGCCTGGTTTTTAAATTCGAGGAAATCCAAAACTCGTCTGAAATTCAAGAAACTTGGCATGCTATCATGTAGTGGCATCAACATGCCATGTAAAAATTTGTCCCATTTGGGACAGGTTTGGGTATAAGCTTCTCACAAACCAGAGCTTCTCACAACAAGGGTGATGGTTTCGGTAGGGAACGTGCCACCTTTGGGGACGGAACGATATCCGTTGCCTCTTATTGCTTTCAAAAAAAGTCTAGTGTCAACATAGAACAACAGGAGTGTTGTGTTTAATTTTGGAATTTTTCGAGGTTTGTTTGGCCTTTTTATACATTAATTGGGTTTCTGGGCATTTAATGTGCATAATTCAAATTTTAACTACAAGCACATGCACTAGTGCACCAAAGTTGGTTGAAAATCACATGTTTGTCCTTGGGTGTATTTCTAGGTCCCATGCAAGAAATGGGAATGAAATTCAAACACCAGGGCACTGTTGATTGCCGGCAAAATGTTGAGATGCCTGGTTTTTAAATTCTAGTAAATCCAAAACTTGTATGAAATTCATGAAACTTGGCATGGTATCATGAAGCTGCATCAACATGCCGTGGTAAATTTTTTGTCCCATTTGGGGCAGGTTTGGGTATAAGCTTCTCACAAACCAGAGCTTCTCACAACAAGCGTGATGGTTTCGGTAGCGAACGTCCAACCTTTGGGGACGGAACGATATCCATTGCCTCTTATTGCTTTCAAAAAATTTCCAGTGTCACCATAGAATAACAAGAGTGTTGTGTTTAATTTTGGAATTTTTCTGGGTTCGTTTGGCCTTTTTTATACATTAATTGAGTTTCTGGGCATTTAATGTGCATAATTCAAATTTGAACTACAAGCACATGCTCCAGTGCACAAAAGTTCATAGAAAAATCACATGTGTGTCCTAGGTGAATTTCTAGGTCCCATGCAAGAAATGGGAATGAAATTCAAACACTAGAGCACTCTTGATTGCCGGCAAAACGTTGAGATGCCTGGTTTTTAAATTCTAGTAAATCCAAAACTCGCCTGAAATTCATGAAACTTTACATGCTATCATGCAGCAGCATCAACATGTTGTGGTAAATTTTTTATCCCATTTGGGACAGGTTTGGGTATAAGCTTCTCAGAAACCAGAACTTCTCACAACAAGGGTGATGGTTTCGGTAGGGAACGTGCCACCTTTGGGGACGAAACGATATCCATTGCCTCTTATTGCTTTCAAAAAAATTCTAGTCTCAACATAGAACAACAAGAGTGTTGTGTTTAATTTTGGAAATTTTCGGGGTTCGTTTGGCCTTTTTTATACATTAATTGGGTTTCTGGGCATTTAATGTGCATAATTCAAATTTGAACTGTGAGCACATGCTCCAGTGCACCAAAGTTGGTTCAAAAATCAAATATGTGTCCTTGGGTGAACTTCTAGGTCCCATGCAAGAAATGGGAATGAATTTCAAACACCAGGGCACTGTTGATTGCCGGAAAAATGTTGAGATACCTGGTTTTTAAATTCTAGTAATTCCAAAACTGGTCTGAAATTCATGAAACTTGGCATGGTATCATGGAGCGGCATCAACATGTCGTGGAAATTTTTTGTCCCATTTGGGGCTGGTTTGGGTATAAGCTTCTCACATACAAGAGCTTCTCACAACAAGCGTGATGGTTTCGGTAGGGAACGTGCCACCTTTGGGGACGGAACGATATCCGTTGCCTCTTATTGCTTTCAAAATTTTTCTAGTCTCAACATAGAACAACAGGCGTGTTTTTATAATTTTGGAATTTTTCGGGGTTCATTTGGCTTTTTTATACATTAATTGGGTTTCTGGGCATTTAATGTGCATAATTCAAATTTGAACTACAAGCACATGCTCCAGTGCACCAAAGTTGGTTGAAAAATCACCTCTGTGTCCTTGGGTGAATTTCTAGGTCCCATGCAAGAAATTGGTATGAAATTCAAACACCAGGGCACTCTTGATTGCCGGCAAAACGTTGAGATGCCTGGTTTTTAAATTCGAGGAAATCCAAAACTCGTCTGAAATTCAAGAAACTTGGCATGCTATCATGTAGTGGCATCAACATGCCATGTAAAAATTTGTCCCATTTGGGACAGGTTTGGGTATAAGCTTCTCACAAACCAGAGCTTCTCACAACAAGAGTGATGGTTTCGGTAGGGAACGTGCCACCTTTTTGGACAGAACGATATCTGTTGCCTCTTATTGCTTTCAAAAATATTCTAGTGTCAACATAGAACAACAGGAGTGTTGTGTTTAATTTTGGAATTTTTCGGTGTTCGTTTGGCCTTTTTATACATTAATTGGGTTTCTGGGCATTTAATGTGCATAATTCAAATTTTAACTACAAGCACATGCTCCAGTGCACCAAAGTTGGTTGAAAATCACATGTTTGTCCTTGGGTGAATTTCTAGGTCCCATGCAAGAAATGGGAATGAAATTCAAACACCAGGGCACTGTTGATTGCCGGCAAAATGTTGAGATGCCTGGTTTTTAAATTCTAGTAAATCCAAAACTTGTATGAAATTCATGAAACTTGGCATGCTATCATGAAGCGGCATCAACATGCCGTGGTAAATTTTTTGTCCCATTTGGGGCAGGTTTGGGTATAAGCTTCTCACAACAAGAGTGATGCTTTCGGTAGGGAACGTGCCACCTTTGGGGACGGAACGATATCCGTTGCCTCTTATTGCTTTCAAAAAAGTCTAGTGTCAACATAGAACAACAGGAGTGTTGTGTTTAGTTTTGGAATTTTTCGGGGTTCGTTTGGCCTTTTTTATACATTAATTGGGTTTCTGGGCATTTAATGTGCATAATTCAAATTTGAACTACAAACACATGCTCCAGTGCACCAAAGTTGGTTGAAAATCAAATGTGTGTCCTTGGGTGAATCTCTAGGTCCCATGCAAGAAATGGGAATGAAATTCAAACACCAGCGCACTGTTGATTGCCTACAAAACATTGAGATGCCTGGTTTTTAAATTCTAGTAAATCCAAAACTCATATGAAATTCATAAAACTTGGCATGCTATCATGAAGCGGCATCAACATGCCGTGGTACATTTTTTGTCCCATTTGGGGCAGGTTTGGGTATGAGCTTCTCACAAACCAGAGCTTCTCACAACAAGCGTGATGGTTTCGGTAGGGAACGTCCAACCTTTGGGGACGGAACGATATCCGTTGCCTCTTATTGCTTTCAAAAATTTCCAATTGTCAACATAGAATAACAAGAGTGTTGTGTTTAATTTTGGAATTTTTCTGGGTTCGTTTGGCCTTTTATATACATTAATTGAGTTTCTGGGCATTTAATATGCATAATTCAAATTTGAACTACAAGCACATGCTCTAGTGCACCAAAGTTCATAGAAAAATCACATGTGTGTCCTTGGGTGAATTTCTAGGTCCCATGCAAGAGATGTGAATGAAATTCAAAAAACAGGGCACTGTTGATTGCCGGCAAAACGTTGAGATACCTTGTTTTTAAATTGTAGTAAATCCAAAACTCGTCTGAAATTCATGAAACTTGGCATGCTATCATGGAGCGGCATCAACATGCCGTGGTAAATTTTTTGTCCCATTTGGGGCAGGTTTGGGTATAAGTTTCTCACATACAAGAGCTTCTCACAACAAGCGTGATGGTTTCGGCAGGGAACGTGCCACCTTTGGGGACGGAACGATATCCGTTGCCTCTTATTGCTTTAAAAAAATTTCTAGTGTCAACATAGAACAACAGGAGTGTTGTGTTTAATTTTGGAATTTTTTGGGGTTTGTTTGGCCTTTTTTATACATTAATTGGGTTTCGGGGATTTAATGTGCATAATTCAAATTTGAACAACAAGCACATGCTCCAGTGCACCAAAGTTGGTTGAAAAATCACATGTGTGTCCTTGGGTGAATTTCTAGGTCCCATGCAAGAAATGGGAATGAAATTCAAACACCAGGGCACTCTTGATTGCCGGTAAAATGTTGAGATGCCTGGTTTTTAAATTCTAGGAAATCCAAAACTCGTCTGAAATTCAAGAAACTTGGAATGCTATCATGTAGCGGCATCAACAGGTCATGGTAAAATTTTTGTCCCATTTGGGACAGGTTTGGGTATAAGCTTCTCACAAACCAGAGCTTCTCACAACAAGAGTGATGGTTTCGGTAGGGAACGTGCCACCTTTGGGGACGGAACGATATCCGTTGCCTCTTATTGCTTTCAAAAAAAATCTAGTGTCAACATAGAACAACAGGAGTGTCGTGTTTAGTTTTGGAATTTTTCGGGGTTCGTTTGGCCTTTTTTATACATTAATTGGGTTTCTGGGCATTTAATATGCATAATTCAAATTTGAACTACAAACACATGCTCGAGTGCACCAAAGTTGGTTGAAAATCACATGTGTGTCCTTGGGTGAATCTCTAGGTCCCATGCAAGAAATGGGAATGAATTTCAAACACCAGGGCACTGTTGATTGCCTACAAAACGTTGAGATGCCTGGTTTTTAAATTCTAGTAAATCCAAAACTCATATGAAATTCATGAAACTTGGCATGCTATAATGAAGCGGCATCAACATGCCGTGGTACATTTTTTGTCACATTTGGGGCAGGTTTGGGTATAAGCTTCTCACAAACCAGAGCTTCTCACAACAAGCGTGATGGTTTCGTTAGGGAACGTCCAACCTTTGGGGACGGAACGATATCCGTTGCCTCTTATTGCTTTCAAAAATTTCCTAGTGTCAACATAGAATAACAAGAGTGTTGTGTTTAATTTTGGAATTTTTCTGGGTTCGTTTGGCCTTTTTTATACATTAATTGATTTTCTGGGCATTTAGTGTGCATAATTCAAATTTGAACTACAAGCACATGCTCCAGTGCACCAAAGTTCATAGAAAAATCACATGTGTGTCCTTGGGTGAATTTCTAGGTCCCATGCAAGAGATGGGAATGAAATTCAAACACCAGGGCACTGTTGATTGCCGGCAAAACATTGAGATGCCATGTTTTTAAATTGTAGTAAATCCAAAACTTGTCTCAAATTCATGAAACTTGGCATGCTATCATGGAGCGTCATCAACGCGTGGTAAATTTTTTGTCCCACTTGGGGCAGGTTTGGGTATAAGCTTCTCACATACAAGAGCTTCTCACAACAAGCGTGATGGTTTCGGTAGGGAACGTGCCACCTTTGGGGACGGCACGATATCCGTTGCCTCTTATTTCTTTAAAAAAATTCTAGTGTCAACATAGAACAACCGGAGTATTGTGTTTAATTTTGGAATTTTTCGGGGTTTGTTTGGCCTTTTTTATACATTAATTGGATTTCTGGGCATTTAATGTGCATAATTCAAATTTGAACTACAAGCACATGCACTAGTGCACCAAAGTTGGTTGAAAAATCACATGTGTCTCCTTGGGTGAATTTCTAGGTCCCATGCAAGAAATGGGAATGAAATTCAAACACCAGGGCACTCTTGATTGCCGGCAAAATGTTGAGATGCCTGGTTTTTAAATTCTAGGAAATCCAAAACTCGTCTGAAATTCAAGAAACTTGGCATGCTATCATGTAGCGGCATCAACATGCCATGGTAAAATTTTTGTCCCATTTGGGACAGGTTTGGGTATAAGCTTCCAACAAACCAAAGCTTCTCACAACAAGAGTGATGGTTTCGGTAGGGAACGTGCCACCTTTGTGGACGGAACGATATCCATTGCCTCTTATTGCTTTCAAAAAATTCTAGTGTCAACATAGAATAAGAAGAGTGTTGTGTTTAATTTTGGAATTTTTTTGGGTTCGTTTGGCCTTTTTTATACATGAATTGAGTTTCTGGGCATTTAATGTGCATAATTCAAATTGAACTACAAGCACATGCTCCAGTGCACCAAAGTTCATAGAAAAATCACATGTGTGTCCTTGGGTGAATTTCTAGGTCCCATGCAAGAAGTGGGAATGAAATTCAAACACCAGGGCACTGTTGATTGCCGGCAAAACGTTGAGATGCCTGGTTTTTAAATTCTAGTAAATCCAAAACTCGTCTGATATTTATGAAAGTTGGCATGCTATCATGAAGCGGCATCAACATGCCGTGGTAAATTTTTTGTCCCATTTGGGGCAGGTTTGGGTATAAGCTTCTCACAACAAGCGTGATGGTTTCGGTAGGGAACGTCCAACCTTTGGGGACGGAACGATATCTGTTTCCTCTTTTTGCTTTCAAAAATTTTCTAGTGTCAACATAGAATAACAAGAGTGTTTTGTTTAATTTTGAAATTTTTCTGGGTTCGTTTGGCCTTTTTTATACATTAATTGAGTTTTTGGGCATTTAATGTGCATAATTCAAATTTGAACTACAAGCACATGGTCCAGTGAACCAATGTTCGTAGAAAAATCACATGTGTGTCCTTGGGTGAATTTCTAGGTCCCATGCAAGAAATGGGAATGAAATTCAAACACTAGGGCACTCTTGATTGCCGGCAAAACGTTGAGATGCTTGGTTTTTAAATTCTAGTAATCCAAAACTCGTCTGAAATTCATGAAACTTGGCATGCTATCATGTAGCGGCATCAACATGCCGTGGTAAATTTTTTATCCCATTTGGGACAGGTTTGGGTATAAACTTCTCAAAAACCAGAGCTTCTCACAACAAGGGTGATGGTTTCGGTGGGGAACGTGCCTCCTTTGGGGACGGAACGATATCTATTGCCTCTTATTGCTTTCAAAAAATTCCTAGTGTCAACATAGAACAACAAGAGTGTTGTGTTTAATTTTGGAATTTTTCGGAGTTCGTTTGACCTTTTTTATACATTAATTGGGTTTCTGGGCATTTAATGTGCATAATTCAAATTTGAACTATGAGCACATGCTCCAGTGCACCAAAGTTGGTTGAAAAATCACATGTGTGTCCTTGGGTGAATTTCTAGGTCGCATGCAAGAAATGGGAATGAAATTCAAACACCAGGGCACTGTTGAATGCCGGCAAAACATTGAGATGCTTGGTTTTTAAATTCTAGTAAATCCAAAAGTCGTCTGAAATTCAAGAAACTTGGCATGCTATCATCGAGCGGCATCAACATGCCGTGGTAAATTTTTTGTCCCATTTGGGGCAGGTTTGGGTATAAGCTTCTCACAAACCAGAGCTTCTCACAACAAGCGTGATGGTTTCGGTAGGGAACGTCCAACCTGGGGGGACGGAACGATATCCGTTGCCTCTTAGTGCTTTCAAAAAAATTCTAGTGTCAACATAGAACAACGGGAGTGTTGTGTTTAATTTTGGAATTTTTCTGGGTTCGTTTGGCCTTTTTTATACATTAATTGGGTTTCTGGGCATTTAATGTGCATAATTCAAATTCGAACTACAAGCACATGCTCCAGTGCACCAAAGTTGGTTAAAAAATCACATGTGTGTCCTTGGGTGAATTTCTAGGTCCCATGCAAGAGATGGGAATGAAATTCAAACTCCAGGGCACTGTTGATTGCCGGCAAAACGTTGAGATACCTTGTTTTTAAATTGTAGTAAATCCAAAACTCGTCTGAAATTCATGAAACTTGGCATGCTATCATGGAGCGGCATCAACATGCCGTGGTAAAGTTTTTGTCCCATTTGGGGCAGGGTTGGGTGTAAGCTTCTCACAAACCAGAGCTTCTCACAACAAGCGTGATGGTTTTGGTAGGGAACGTGCCACTTTTGGGGACGGAACGATATCCGTTGCCTCTTATTGCTTTCAAAAAATTTCTAGTGTCAACATAGAACAACAGGTGTGTTGTTTTTAATTTTGGAATTTTTCGGGATTCGTTTGGCCTTTTTATACATTAATTGAGTTTCTGGGCATTTAATGTGCATAATTCAAATTTGTACTACAAGCACATGCTCCATTGCACCAAAGTTGGTTGAAAAATCACATGTGTGTCCTTGGGTGAATTTCTAGGTCCCATTCAAGATATGGGAATGAAATTCAAACATCTAGGTGTCGTGGCTCGGCCAGAAAATTGAGAAACGTGGACTTTTAATTCCTATAAATCCAAAACACGCGTGAAAATCATGAAACTTGGCATGTTGTCAAGATATGGCACCAACATGCTGTGGTAATTTTTCTCTCCGATTTGCGAAGGCGCACACATTAACAATCAACAAAGTCATTTTGTAAGAAGTGTTGTCACGTTACAAATCGGAAACACAAGTATTATTGAAACCGTGGGGGTTCTACTTACCAATTACGTGCTGCCACGCGTCCCCTTTTTTATTGGCTAGGAGGTGTCATGCGGGGTAGCTATTTGAGTACGGGAGGCGTGCGATCAGACCCCCTGCGCGTGCTCATCGGGAGGAGAGCCCTTTGACCGCTACCCGCCGCGCACCTCCCTCCCAACGTCTCCATTAATGGCGCCCGAGCCCCTGTTCTACGGCGTGGCTATATGTTTCACTGGACTGAGATCTAAGAGAGAAAAATGAAAATCTGAAAAGTAAGTTTTGCACGGATCTTGATGTAAGATCCGACGGACCTATATAGCATCGACTGCGACTTATAGCAAGCATGATGAATATAAGGACGATGAAACTGGATAATAATTGCCTTACATGTTTAGGAAAATAATTAAAAAAAGCCACATGCGGCAACACCCAAAACACACAAGGGAAAAAGAAGAAGGAAGACAACGATCTGGCTCGTTGATCTGTACTTTCTTGATGCGTTGCTGCAGGCCGCGGGAACTAGTCTCCGCGGCGAGCGACGATGAGCTCTCTCTTGTCCTCAAGATGCTGCTTGAGAGCATCCACGGATTCCTCCACCAGCCTTCTGCGTTCGATGCGCAGCATGGCATTCTCGTCCATAAGTTTCTCGACGATGACGCTGGTCCTCTTCAACAAGGAAGTGGTCTCCTCCTGCTGCTTCGCACTTTCGACGATCTTCGCCCTCAGCAGGTCGCGCTCGTCCCGGAGCTTCGCATTGCTCTCATTTAGTTGTCGGATGATGCCGGTAGCCTGTTCAAACGAGGCTTTCATGTCATCCTGCAACCTTGCCCAGCTGAAGATCCGATACATCTGGCTAAAGACGATGGCATGCATGCGCCTGTAAGAGTCCCCGCCTGTTCGCGAGACATTTTCCAGGCTGCCGCGGCGCGGGAGGACATCTCTGCTGCATTCGCGGTGCGGCGGGACATCTCTTCTGCTTCCGCGGTGCGGCCGGACCAGTCTGCTGCATCGACAGTGCGGCAGGACCTCCATGCTGCTTCGGCGGCGCGGCGAGACCTCTCTGCTGCTACGGCCGCGCGGCAGGACATGTTGGGTGCTTTCGCGGTGAGGCGGGACATCTCTCGTGCTTCCACTTCCATGCTCACCTCTCGCTAGTGGCAGTCTCTCGACCCAGAACTCACGCTGGCCATGGCAGACGCAAGGGAACGATGATGAATGACTTGTTTGTTTTTGTGGATGAGTTGAGGAGGAATGTGCAGTCATCTTGGAGTAGTAGTATTTATAACTGAGTACTAATACACTCCTAAGTGGGAAACCATTTAGGTTTTGATCGGTGTGAACAGGTTTGCAATTTGGAATGTGATGGGACGCAGGCTCAAAATTTATTGACGGTTCTATAATTTCTAAGTGCGGCACTATTCCTGGACGACATAACGTGGGCATGCTTTCTCGGCCGCATACGTGGCATTTCTGTTCTGTTGCCTAATCGCAAACAGTTAATTCTTCTCAAGCGTATGCCCTCAATCGCACATTGTCAAAAAGTAATGTGGTAGACCTTCTTTAGCATGTGTTAAAAAATAAAATAAAAATAAAACAAGGACCTTGAGGTTAATTACACTGATGGGATGTGTCATAAATGTCCTTAATGGACATTTAAGATACATCCCATCAGTGGGATTAACATCAAGATAACTTCCCATCCGGTCACCCATCTCATGCCTACTCCAGCCTGAGCACAGCTAACTTGAGAGTTCTCTTAGATGAGCTATTGGTGGAACAGCTAGTCCTTGCTGATATAGGATACCCTCTTCGCATCCTTATGGCGTACTCGGACGACCACCCGTCGCCCAATGGCCAATAGATGTTGTGTAGACAGAGCATATCACATACATCTTATTAGAATCAATCATTTGTGCTATTATCAGTCTTCGCACACATTTCTGATTTCAGACTAGTTTGCCGCGTATCACACACATCTCGATATATTGAACCGTTTCTGTTCTCTTGTCTCAACGCAAATAGTTCATGCAAGTGAACCGCATGCCGTATATCGCACACACCTTGATCTGGCTGACCGTTTCTTTTGTGTTGCCTAATCACAAATAGTTCATCCGAGTGAACCGTAAGCCGTATATCGCGCACGCCTTCATCTGGCTGCCCATTTCTTTTGTGTTGCCTAATCACAAACAGTTCGTCCGAGAGAACCGTATGCTGTACATCGCACACACCTTCATCTGGTTGCCCGTTTCTTTTGTTGCTCCTCATCGCAAATGGTTAATTGAACTGAACCGTATGCCCTGCATCGCACATGCAACTAAAATCTGAACCGTGTTTGATGCATCCTCCATCGCAAACGTTTTGCACCTTTTTGACGGTTTTTACACCACCGTTTGCGATTAATGCATCGCACACAGTTTCGTCCAAGGGTCTCTGATTGTAGTGTCGCGTTAGTAGCAACCTGCAGTACTGTCACTTCCATGATGATAAATGGCGCGTGGCATCCACCGTAACAGGTCACCGTTAAGCTATCGGGTCCGGTTTTGGATCCAATAACCCGTTAACAGCAACGACCAATGACGATTTTCCATGTGTAAAATTCTCATTGCTCGAAAGAAACACGTGTCAACTCCTCATTGGGACAAATGTCATCCAGCGAGTGGACGGGACGAACATATGATACATTGACACGTGGATCAGCCCAACAGTGGCCCATTCAGGTCAAAAGGCTGGCCCATTTGACTTGGTCAAAAGATGGCGGGCCGGCCCATTGAAAGCCTGTTAATGGCATGTTCGCATATAGGCCATTTACAGCCCGCTAACTCACGGCCCGTTATGGCCTACCCGAATCTGGCCCAGTAGCATCATCTGGATCGTCCAATATGATTCCAGCCCGTTGTAACTTCCGGCCCATGTATGGCCCATGCCGTGTTTCGGCCCATATGAGGCCCTTTCTAACTCTTGGCCCATTAACGGCCCGTGGTGAAACTGACTCGTAATGAACAGTGTATCGCTTTATACCCATTAACGGCCCATTATTCCATTGGGCCGTTTCCAGCCCGTGTTATCTTTCGGCCTTCTCATGGCCCATTTATTCATTGGCTGATTTGCAGCATTCAATTACTTACGGTCCATTACTGGCATGTTCCGGTTATGGGCCAAATTCAGCCCGTGGTTAAAGTCGGCCCGTTTGTGGCCCGTTAATCTGTTTGGCCATTTTCTTAGCGTCATCTAATACAGTCGATTAACGACGGCCCATTATGGTCGGCCCATGAACGGACGCTTCCAACTCTAGCCCGTTTACGACCCATAATGTGGTCTGTTATTGGCCCATGTTTGGCCAATCGATCATACGGCCCATTGATTCTACGGCTCATAGAAGGCCCATTGTTTCTACGTCCCATAGAAGGCCAATGGTCACTACAGTAGATATGTAGCCAATGGTTATTATGGCTAGTTTTTAAAAATAGGTTATTGCAACCACTAGCAAACCGCAGAAAAAGAACTGCACTGACTATAAATAAACAAGACAACAAGCAAATAAATAAGCAAGCAACTAACGCTAGGCTATCACGGCTATTACACATATTACATCCACTGGCATCAAAGTTCACCACTAGTGCAAATATAGGGAACAAAGTAGCATATCACATACACTGGTTGTCAAAGTTGGCGACCAGTGCAAATAAGGGCCACAGCAAAACAAGTCCAGAATTGAAACCACTTCAGAAGAGCTCAAGAAACAATATCCTGGGTACCGAACCTGCTAGAAAGATGCTTAGCAAGCTTATTAACTTTCTCTTGTTTGGCGCTTAAATCCTCCAGCGCTTGCTGTTGCACCAAAAAGTATGCATCTGAATTCTGCAGGGACTTCCTCAGTCCTTCGGCTTCCTGTCGCAGCACATCTGATCGACATCTTTCAACTTGAAGTTGAGACTCAAGAAGCCGAACTGATTCAGGCAGAGAGTTCGAAGAGCTTGTGCCAGCAGTAGTGGTCAGTAACTCAAACACTACATCAAGACAGGACTTTGAGGTTGTCTCACTGTCTTCGAGATAGTTTCTATCAGCTTTCTTGGAGACCAACAGGGATGTCTCACTATCTTGAACCTTATCTGCATTACTTCCTTTACCACTGCAGAACGGGGTACTCTTCTACAATATTTTGTCTGCATTCTAAAAAGAGAAGAAACAAGCAGACACATCACAGGTTTACCATGTTGTATATGAAACTCATTTTGGTAAACCAGTTCAGCAGTAAGGTGGATAGGATACAGCATGAAACAAACATATATCTATGTAATATGGTCACTGTATGGTCTATATCATTCTATTGTATGTTGTCAAATCAAGATAGGGACAGTTCAAATCATATATGTTTAAGACAAAGCAACATAGATAGAATATAAGTGCGGGAAACTACAAAGCATGACATGAGAACATAACTGTTTATTCAATTGAAACTGAAATCAACATATATAGAAAGTTACAACAACAAACCAATTAAAGAAGCAGGTTTAAACCATACCTGTTGCGCCATTGGAGTTCCAGTTGCATCCTTCAAATTTGAAATTAGTTGGTATGAGTAAATACAGTGATGCAAGAGCGAAGGAGTATGAACCATAGCTACGGAACCTGGCCTGAGAACAATTCTTCTTCTGCTTTAAGCATTGAGTTGGGGTTCGGAGTGGTGGTCCTCGTGCTTTGGGCACTGCAATTGCCTTACTAACTGCTCGTGTTTGGGTGCGCTGTGGTGGAGAGGGTGTTGTGTCAACTGGAACTGGGTTACTATCTGCTGAGGTTGGGGTTAGAAGAGGTGTAGCTGGTTGTCTGTCGAAATTGGTAGGGGTACAATCTGCAAGAGTCTGGGTTATGTGTGGTGGGGCTGGTTCTTGGGCAAGTACAACCATGGTTCTATCTGCATCGACGGGTAGCACTATCTTTTTTGAAGACCGTGTTTTTACTCCCTTAGATACTGCCATCACCCCCTCCAATTCAAATGGCTAATAAACAAGAAAATTAATTAAATGTACAGACATTGTATGATAGACATGTGCAATGAATAGTGGGGGGCATGAAATAATTCACATTTATGTTGTCTAATCAAACAACATATCATGACACAATTTCAAATATATGATGACTAACTAAACAGGATAGCATGACACAATTTCACATATATGATGGCTAACTTAACATGATAGAATCACATAACTCAAAATATGATGACTATGTAAACATGATGACATGATATAACTATATGATGTGTCTATTAAAGTGGTTGGCATGCTATAATTCACATACATGCCATCTATGGAAACAAGATGGCATGATATAATTCATGAATAGAATGACAACATTCAAAATATGATGACTATGTAAACAGGATGACATGATTTAACTAATATGATGTCTTTATTAAATGGGATGGCATGGCGTAATTTAGATACATACTGTCTATGTAAACATGATGGCATGATATAATTCAAATACTGTATATGATTTATGTACTAAGCAAGTAAGCAGATGACAACCACATATATGATATCTAAACTAAGAAGATGGCATTCAATATTTTGTATATGATGTGAAAACTATGCAATGCAAGACAACATACGCATGATATGAGTAATATAACCCTGCCAAGTTTGAGCATACACCTCAGGGGGAAAATATGACTGATCATCTGTCTCTGAATCCTCCTATGAGGAGCTATCTGTAACCCGCAAGATATCTGCTTCAGCAGGTAGCATTGTATGCTCTAAAGACCTTGTTTTAACTCCAGATTTTTCCATCACCAATTCAAATGGCTGATATACACGAAGAGTAGTTGAATATAAGAACATTGTAGACAAATGGAATACATTATACAAAAAAGGATGGCATGATATAATTCACATATATGATGCTTGGCTAAACAACATGGCATTGCATAACTCGCATACATAATGCCTTGCAACAAGATATCATTGCATAATTCACATATATAATGCCTTGCAACAAGATGGCATTGCATAATTCACACACACACACACACATATATATATATATATATGGTAATTAGACACTAAACATGTGGCATTCACACAAAGAATGTCTAAACTAAGTAAATGACATAGCAAGGCAAGACACCGTATGCACGATATGAACAAGATAACCATGCCAAGTTAAGAGCATACACCTCGGGGGGGGGGGATAGGACTGGTCATCTATCTCCGAATCCTCCTCTGAGGAGTTATCCGTAACCAGCAAGATATGCGCTTTGTGAGATAGCATTGTCTGCTCTAAAGACCTTGTTTTTACTCCAGATTTTTCCATCACTGTGTCAAATGGCTGATGCACAGGGAGAGTAGTTGAATGTACTTACATTGTTGACAAATGTACTACGTAATTAAAAAAAGGATGGCATGATATAATTCACATATAAGATGACTAGCCAAGCAGCATGGCATTGCAAAATTCACATATATGATGTCGGGCTAAACAAGATGGTATTGCATAATTCACATATATGATATAGAAAGTAAACAGATGGCATTCACACAAAGCATGTCTAAACTAAGAAGATACCATTTTTAATGTATAAAGTAAGCAATGCAAGGCGCCATATGCATGATATGACCAACATCAGCATGGCAAGTTAGAGCAAAGACCTCAGGGGGTAAATAGGAGTGGTATGCTCCCTCTGAATCCCCCTCTGAACAGTTATCTTCCTCTTGATTATAATCTGGAATGGGGGAAGGAGGGCTGCCTTTGCGCCCACCATGGAGTGACGTATGCATGAAATTTTATTGCCACGCAAGGCTCGTCTCTTTTGCTCTACATGTTCAGTACCATTGTGTACAATAACTGACATGCACAGGAATAAAACATAGTGAGATTATCTAAGGAATGCATGGAGAAATCTAGAGTGATGGTAGCAACCTGTGGACAGACCCAAAACTAGTGATAGCAGGCAGATAATAGCTGGCATTAAAAAATACAGATAATGGCCTTTACTATTTGTTTCCCACCCAACATGAAAGTCATAGTAGACACCCGACATTAACCAGGTAGTAAACAGATAATATTCGTTGCTGCACCCATATCTACCCCACAACCATTTAAAAACTTAAGCTTGAGCATTAGTTTGGAGCTGACTCGAAGTCTAACAAGTGAAGAGGATGATAAAGTAGCAGGTAATATTAAGCGACGCATAACGTAAGCAGACACGAAAGGGTGCGACCTCTCTTGCGGACCCGTGTAGTCCTCAAGGTCATCTGCTCAGTTGATGATGGTAATGCAGTTGTGGGGTCTATCAGCGGCGTGGAAGAAGATATGAGGCGGTGAAAGACAGTCTGGAGGGCGGATCCCTGCTGTGCTGGACACTTTCGTCATTGGAGCAGCTGAGCTGGGGTGGACGATGGCACGGCCAGAGCGGAACAAACCACACAAGGTTTTCTGTAAGGGCTCATTTGAATTGGAGGATACTAATAATGCAGGGATAGGAAATACACAGGAATAGGATAGGAATGCATGAGCAAAACAGAGCATTTGCAAATATAGGATTTCTGTCAATCTGGGTGTTTGGTTCACAGGAATGCAAAGAAGCATGGTCAAATTATGTCAAACCACAAGAAAATGTAAAGTTATAATGCTATTATGCTACTATCACTTAGTCTTGTTCGTCATGAATAATAATTTAAAAAGGAGGGCCAAGAGGATATTAAAATTCCTACGGTTTTTCTTTGAATGAGACACTAAAGGGACAAATAATACTTTGGACCCATGCCACTGCCTTGCTAGCTAAACTCCCAGGCCCATCTACACATTCATAGCTCCAACGCGCAGAAATAAATAATGATGCCTTTCGAGAGAGTCCATCACGGATAGCTAACTTGCCTAGTACCCACTTCTTGTCATATAGGAGAAACTAATCATATTCCTCATTACTACGCGTGCTAAGTGGACAACAATGCAACAAGTGTACAACCTCTATGGCAAAGCCATGTCGATCCCAGCATCATTGCGTTGGTAGCTGAGGATGCTGGGGCTGATGTGGCTATCGAAGGAGGGGAAGAAGATCTTAGGCGTCTGGAGGTGGAGTCAAGGGTACTGCTCCGCTGTGATGGAGGGTTTCGTCGTTGGGGCAACTCCCGTGAGGTATACGACAGCGAGGCTGGAGCAGGACAAGAGAGACAACGTTAACCTGAAGTGGTATTCTAATAGCATCTGCAATAGATGATGTAAATAAAATACATCTCCAAAAAGTGCTAGATGTAAAATACATCAGCCGCTCATCTCTGAACTTAATTGCCGAAACTGAATTAACTGTCGAAACTGAATTTTGCTATCGAAACTCAACACACTAGTAGCAGAAAAGAAGTGCACTAATAGTTTTGGCCACTTGAGCACTAGTGGCAGAGGAGCACTGATCTAAACCGGTAGCCGCTCCAGCAGGGAACGTACAACCAGAGAGCAGCTGGTCCTGCAGCAGCAGCAGCGCCCGGAGCAGCAGCGCGTGCGAGAGCCGGGGCAGGTGGTCGTGTAACAGCATCTCGGGTGGCAGCAGTAGGGACTCAAGCGAGAGCCGGAGCTGATGCTCGTGCAGCAGCAGTGCGAGCAAGATCAAGAGCAAGAGCAGCAGCTGGAGCTAGAACAAGAGCAGCCAAGGTAGGGGACCAAGAGCAAGAGCAGAGCTGTAGCACGAGCGAGGGCCGAAGCAGCAGCAGCATGGCCAGCGAGAGCCAGAGCAGCAACATCTCCTACTGATGTGGATGTCGCCGCCGAGGGATTGACGGAGTGGAGAAAGTGGCCGGCGATGCCGCCATAGATGGAGCTGCGCCATGGTGGCTCCGGACCGAGCATCGGCAGCACCGTGAGATCGAATCAAGAAGAAAATGCAGCGATTACTCATTGGTGCGCGTCGGTCCTAAACAAACGGTTTTTAACCCCTTTCCGCGACGGCATCTGGAACCATCGCCAAGTGAATGTGGGTGATATGGGGGTCGTTCCCACACGACCCAGAAACCGTCGGGGATATGCCCTCCTGGCACACACGTTCGGCAAAATGAGGTCGTGTGCGACCGATGAGCGCTCAAATATGGAAATACGTACAGTAGAACTAAAAAATACAATTATACGGCGAAATTGTTTCTGGTCGCAAGTACATCCCACACAGTCAGTCCTCGCTAAACATTTCCGTTCGTATGTACATCCCACACAGTCGCTCCAAGGAAAACGTTTCTGTTCACAGGTACATCACACACTATTTTTCCTGTTAAATCGTTTGTGATAGCGTTGCCATTGCACACGATATTAATAATTTTATCGTTTGCGTCATTGAATGCATCACACACGGTGCGTAGAAAGAAACTGTGTGGCAAAGGCTATCCATCACACACACTTTTTATGTAATAAACGTTTGCGCAAGGTGGCCTAACGCAAACAGTTTTCAAGGAAAGTCGTGTGTGCAGTGGAGATTGATCGCACACGTAGTGGATCCTAGAAACGTTTTTGATCTCCACGTATATCGCAGACGTTTCGCTTTCGCAAACCGTGTGTAGTGTAACCCCTATTTAATCCATAATTAATCCAATTAATCCCTAATTTAAAAATCACATGTTATGAATTTGAAAGTAGGCAATCACTTATTTCATATCCAACCATGTTTATTACAAATATAGGTTCAACCACGAATCCATAATTCAATGCACAGGTACATACTGAAGAACTACAGAAGCACCAAGTAAAGAATGATGAACCACAGTTGTACTAAAGACTGTAAAGAGAGAGGCGAAAGACATTCTGGTTGCTGGAGAAGGTGAAGCGGAATGCCCATATTGTGCCCTCCTCCATGCGTAAGGCGCGCACGACTCTAGGCCAACCCCTTGTGATGGCTTCCCGTCCATCCTTCACTGTCTTCATTAGGACTTCTCGATGCTCATTGTAGTCTGGATGAAATACTTTAAACTTCATTGCGTGTCCACCAATCATGTACTTTACGAGGTAATCTTGAGTGAACTGCTTCAGGAACCACTTGGAACGAAAAAGATTCAGACATTGTTGTCTAAAAACTCATTATGGGCAGTAAAAAGAGAAGGCTGCAGAGTTTGTAGTTACCATCCTACAGCTCACTGTTGTGTTGGATAGAGCATAAACAAATAATTTTCTTGCCACCATTCGTATCTTTTTGCTAATAATCCTTATCAGTTTCCTCACTTGATGCTTGTTCATCAATATCTCATTGCCCCATACGCAAAAAGGGTCGATGCATGGATCCTTGCCAAGGGCATATGTACCTACAAGCAACAAGTCAATATTAGAAGCTAACTAGTGTCCAGGCCTGGATCTATATGCACTACATTATGGAACGACGGGGGGAGTACAAGCCGAGGGATGAAGCTAACCTCGGCAGAAAATGGTGGCCACTCCCGTTGTTGTCCTGCATAAGTAGTGGAAAGGCATGATAAGTACAGCAATCTTAACATCAAACAAATATAGCAAAGGTAAACAACATCATCTCCAAATGATAGCTTGAATGTGTTTGTTTCAGCATGCTGTTAAAGCAGATATAAAATGGAAGGCAATGTTACCGACAGCAGGCTTAACAGCCATCAAATATTGCAATTCAAACTGGTATTGTTGAAAATGAATAGAACGTAGGTAATGCTTAAACATCACACTGGATAAATGTGTAAAACTCAAATAAAGGGCATGTGTTAACTACAACAGGAATAACTGGAACAAAATATAGCCGTTCAAACTGGTATTGATGTAGTCGAGCGGCACAGTTCTGACTTGCACATAATGAACCCACTACAACAAAAAAAACTATTGCAACACATGCCTAGCAACGATGATAACACAATATGTTGTTTGGTGAACACACCTTCCCCACTTAGCGCTAACCCCCCGCCCACCTCCTTCTCTTTTGGCGCTGTACCTGCTCGCGCATCTGAAATCCCCCAATTAATGTTTTTTCTTTTCTTTTGACACACCTCTAAAAAACAAGATCCAGGGACACCCAGCGGCCAGGGTTCCCACCGCCGCCGCCGTCCCCTCGCCCTCGGCCGCCTCCCCTCAGTTCGTTAAAGAACCTCTTCCAAGCTTGCCTTCCTCGCCACTTTCTCTGGTCATTGGGGATGCACACTGCATCGCCGCCCATCTCCTGTGTCGGGAAAGGAGTTGCCACCAACGTTCCTCCGCGCGACCGGAGGTGCAGCCACCACTGTTGTTCGTTCGCACAACTAGAAACGACGCAAGTACCGACGCACCCGTCCTCCACAAATGCAGCAGTTCAGCAGGTCTTATTCTGTTGCTCGCGCATCTGCAATCCTTTATTGTATCCCTTATTAAGGCTTCATTCCATTTGATTTATCCCCAAAGGGAACCAATCAACAAAGGGATTGGGTGGTTTCCTGCATGTCACTTAGATCTCTTTAGGCATTGAATCCCTTGCATCAACTATTCCCCTTCATCTAAATAATGTTCGGTTATGTACATGGTTTGATAGGGATTGATTATTATATCATGATGGCAGATAACGAAACAGAGATTTGAAGCACAAGTACTCCTATCAATAACAAATTTCATGAATCAATGTACGTCTAGATCGCAATTAATGCATCATCACATTGTTTTTTCTAGACAAGCACATGTTTCTTTACCCCGATTATTTCTAGTATATATATTATCTAATTTAATAATAAAGAAGAAGCTTATTTGCTTGCTGCCTCCCTGTTGTACTTCACTGCAAAGGAATTACATAGTTACTAATAAGCAGAGTATTCTCTAATAAGTATGTGTGATAATCAACTCTTATTAATACTAAGTGGTTTTTACAACTGGAAAACAGAAAGACCAAATACATGCCCACATCAACTGATTAATTGGTGAGGAGAATTGGATAATTCAGGCTTAGCTAGGATGTACCAGGAAACAAGGATCAAGAACCCTCTCAATCTAACCCAAGCCTACAACTTAAGAAGGAGAAGAAAGAGAAGGGAGACGTACTTTAGAGAAGAAGCAGATGATTGCTGTGTCGCCGTCACTGCCGCTGGAGAGATGGCCGCCCCGTCCCTGTCACTTCTGCCTTGCAGTGCAACCTCGTAGCGCCTCGTTCCTGTCTAATTCACGTCTTCTTTCTATGCATGAATGTCAAGTCTAACACAAGGAGAAGACCCTCTAGCCTCTAAGAGCACTCGCCCAAGCTAGCGCCGCTGGCAGCAACTACGCCATCACACCCTTGCCCACAGCCCCTGAAACCTCTCACCACTGCAACGTGATCTTCCCCCATCTTATCCTCATGAAGGGTCAAAGTGCCAGTCAGCGATTCTGTTCCATCTTTTCCATAGTTGGTGAGCTAATCTTCTAATTTTTTGCCCCCAAGAATTGATTCCTCACAAAATTTACATCCCCGTTTTGCCTCCTACTCACCCTTGTTCATGTGGAGCTAGCAACTTAAATTGGGCATGGAGCAATCGTAAGTGCCATTAGTTACTGTTTGTGTGTACAGTTCTGCTTGTTCATTTTCCTATATGATTACTTTACCTCGGCTCATTGATTTCAGCCGCTCTTTCAAATTATAAGTGGATTAGAATGAGGTATCTGTGATGTTTCAGTTGTTGTTCTTTCAATTGTTTTTTCCTCTTACCTCTAATTAATTCATTTATTATGTAGCTCCTTTTGTTTCCTTACAGAACCACACGCAGACCGGTATACACTTGCCTCATTGCATTGCTATTTGTAAAGTGAGATATTGTGCCTTTTGCATTGTAACAAATGAATTCATGGCATGTATATTTGGCTCAGCTACCTTGGACTGCATACACGATTTTTTTAATGTGTTGTGCAATATACTAATGCTTAAGCATGGATTGTTTCCGCACCCAAGTGACCTCTTCTCAACTTCATTTTCTTTTCAGAATTTTTTGTTTAGTGGGTAACTACTCCATATTTGGTAACTTGATTGTCTGGTTATGACAACTGGATATGAGACCTCTGATTGTGCCCGTAGTCCCGATAATTCTATCAATCAGGTATGCCTAATATTTCTTTAAGTTGACCACATGTCTGTGTCCATGGAACCATATGTGCGACTCATGTGCGTGGTAATAAAATGCATCTCCGCAAGTGATGACTAACTGGTCCGCAATGATACACTTGATTTTACATGCTATTTGGGTGTTATGTGTGTCACATGGCTTGGTTTCAGTACTCACTATTACATAGGCACTTCCTTGGTTCTCCGAAATAGTTCAGATGTATCATCGTATACTTAAATTTGGCTAGCGTTAGAATGAAATCTCTTAGCTATAAGATAACATAGTATACAGAGTACTCTACCCTATATCAGATGGGGTGATGATCTTCTTTTTTCTTTCTTCATGCTTTCAGTTTGGTTGCCTCTCGACATGTCTTATTGAAGAGAACATGTAGCCATGAGTTGATAAATCCAACTGTCTAAAATCGAATGATGCTTTTTCATGTTGTTGCTTTTGTAGGTTCTGAGAATTTTATTGATGGATCAGGAAACTATAATTTGTGACTTTGTAGTTCTCAGGTAACTACGAAATTTTGTGTGATGTAACATTTTGAAGTTGCTGGCACTGAGATTTCTGCTAATACACCATAACAAGCATGACTAACGAATCATCCCAAGCATGATTTGTTGAATTCATTTCATTGTTAATATAATATAATGTTTAGTAATCCCTCTGTAAAGAAATATAAGAGTGTTTATATTACTAAAGTAGTGATCTAAATACAAGCTGATAGTTGTTCACAATGAACAACCATATCCGATTGGTCAAAGGTGCTTGGTGTTTTTCTATGTAGATTCTTATGTCGACGAGCCATTGATATTCAAAAATGTGCAGGGCAATAAAGAGAAACAGAACATCCTTACTTTACAAAGTCTGTTTGTACTAAATAGCATGGCGATGAACCTTTCGCTGGTGTCTAATGAAAGTATCTGCAGTTTCCGTTTCTGAATTTTGTTCCTTTTTAATAGAGAATACACTGGAACAAGAAAAGTATATAATGATAGTTCATGTAGTTCATCAAAGATGCAAAAAAATAGTACACGTATATAAGTCACATGATCTGCAATGTTGTTTAATAATTTCATGTTTTAAGAAGTTTTTCTGTTCAAGTTATTATTGAGCCCCACGCTTATATATAAATCCAAGTCCTGGTTAATCACATTTGTATGGTGCTCATTTAAATTTTACTTCTCTATTGGCCTGATTTTCTCTACTGCGAGTTACTCATCTCATATTGTTGTTGTTGTAGATCACCAAGATAAATTGATGATGCATCGCTCAGATGCTGATTGCACAGTTAAGAATGGAGCTTCTAGAAGATAATTAGGATGTCATTTTTGGGATCAATTTTTCAAACATTATAGTTGATTGCAAGGTCAAGAATTGGACCACTACTAGATATAGTTTCACCTCTTGTAATCTTTGGATCATGTTCTTTGTAATGCAACGCAGTCGATATAATATATGAGAACTTTCTGTTTGTTGTACTGTGGCCTGTATGCTCTATTGACATTGAACAAATATAATTACGGATCGCAATATATAATATCATTAATTCTAAATGCTATCTAGCGAAGCTTCTAGCCGTTGTTACGTGCAGGGTCGCCACCAACGCATCTGAAGTGCTGTTGCGCTCTAGCTTTATATGTTGCTATCTAACAACACTTCTACATGTCGTTTACCAACGCATGCGTATACGTTGTCGTAGATCCTTCCAACGCCACCAACGGCAACGCATACTAATCCGTTGGTGTAGACCTTACCAACGCATATATGGGCATACGACAACGCATTGATGCGTTGCTAAAAGGGGGTTTCTGTTGTAGTGACCACACATTGTGAATGACTGAAATAAACAAGGCATAAATGACCAGTATAACAACCAAATATAGCCATTGAAAACTGGGCATCTCACTGCAACCAACCTAACAAGCAAATACCGATAAACAGGGCATATGCTTGAAAACTGGACAAATGCTCACTGCAACCAACCTAACAAGCAGATAAAGATAAACCAGGCATCTGCTTGATAACTGGAGAAATGCAAAAAAAAAACCTAACAACAAATACAGATAAACAAGGCATCTTCTCGATAACTGGACAAATGCTAAAATAAACCTAACAACCAAATACAGATAAACAGGGCATCTGCTTGATAACTGGACAAATACTCACTGCAACCAAACTAAGAACCAAATACAGATAAACAAGGCATCTGCTCGATAACTGAAAAAATGCTCACTCCAACCAACCTAACAACCAAATACAGACAAACAAGGCATCCACTCACTATAAACAACCGAATATAGCCATTCATGAAACTAAAGTGGACAATTCATACTTAAACATCACATAGACCTATTGAACAATACATTTTTGTATAACTGAAATAATTAAACATGGCACAGTTAAAGCACCGCACGGAAAATGCTACTACAACAAAGGGTACGGGTTGGCATGCTAGAAAAGGTGATATTTGCTGATAGAATGTTGCCTCACATTTCATGGACGGGATCCTTCCAGTTGGAAGAGCACAGACCCATGGTGCACTCTCTGATGTCACAGATGGGTTGTTTCACCTTGGAAGAACCTTCATGGGTGGCCTCCTCGTGGTCGTGGTCCTGGTCGATGAGACCTGACTTGGCAATTGAGGATCCCAAGCCGCCGCCGTAGAACGTGTCCTTCAGAAGTGACAAAATGGGCTCGATGGCGTATAAAGCTCGCAAATCCTTGACCGCTTGGCGGAGGAGATCAGCGGCAGGGCCGTCGAAGAGATCGACGGTGGTTGAACCAGAGGGGTTGGGGATGGACCACTTAACCTGTGACATGGCCCGCGTGAAGCAGTCGGTGTGGACGAGCTTGATGTCGTAGCCAGCTTTCCCGAGATACAGTAATACGCTAGCCCGCTGACATGAAGCCTTCGGCATGGCAACATAGTCAACGTCTTCGCCGGCTTTCGCGGCGAAGTGTTGTTCCGGGATCGATAGGTCGGGGTGAACGGAGGCCACCTCGCCAACGTCCGCTGGAGAGGCCATGATAAACCTCTTCTTGGCCGAACGCTCGTCGGGCTCCCCGGGATACGTGGTCGAGCTTAGGCTGTGACATTCTGGAGCAGGGGATGTGGATCTGGCGGGGAGGTACACCGCATGCCTCATCTAAAAACTCAAGGGAGTGGGGCGACGATATGGGAATCGCTGGATAACCTGAACTTTATTATCTAAGCTAGGAGGAACGGGCAGACCCGCAGGGTTGGCGGTGGTGCCGGCGGCGGCCGCGAGCTAGGGTTCGAAGGGGGGAGTGGGCGGGTGGGAGACTGTGGGGGGTGGTGTTTGAGGATACGCCGCGGCTACTGAATTTTTTAGTAATGGTGGGTGGAGATGGTGGTGGACGAGGGACGGTGACAGTTCAAATGCCTCGGCTGCTAAAATTTTACTATAAGGTCGGTGCTGGAGGAGTGTGGGCGACGGTTGAAGTACGGCGGCTACTTAAATTTGGGTAAAGGAATTGATGCGGGGTGGGAGTGCCCAAGATCGTGCACGGTCCAATAACAATATGCGCATATGATAATAAGGAAAAGTGGCGCGGATCCGCCGATTTTTGCAACGCTCAAGGCGGGTAGTTTGTTTTTTATATTTCTAGCTAGCTGGTCTATCGTACACGGTTCGTCCTAATTTCCAAATAAACTTACCTGCCTTTAGCTTCCATAGGTGGTGGTTTTACAGCGCACTTGCATCACACACGGTTAAGCCAGTACCTCTACCCTTAGCTCGCGCTTGCGCGGTCGTGGTGATTTCAGCGCACTTGCATCGCACACGGTTGAGCCAGTACCTCCACCCTTTGCTCGCGCTTGCATGGTCGTGGTGATTTCAGCGCACTTGCATCACACACGATTGAGCCAGTACCTCCACCCTTTGCTCGCTCTTGCACGGTCGTGGTGATTTCAGCGCACTTGCATCGCACACGGTTGAGCCAGTACCTCCACCTTAATTTGCTCGCGCTTGTGTGGTCGTGGTGATTTCAGCGCACTTGCATCACACACGGTTGAGCCAGTACCTCCACCCTTTGCTCGCTCTTGTGCGGTCGTGGTGATTTCAGCGCACTTGCATCGCACACGGTTGAGCCAGTCCCTCCAGCTTAATTTGCTCGCGCTTGCACGGTCGTGGTGATTCACGTCGCACTTGTATCGCACACGGTTTAGATATTATACCCCGTGCCCGTTGAGGATCATCAGAGTCTTTGCAGCAAAAAATAACGTTAGGGGGGTCAAAAGACAGCCACACCAGCATGTGGCCCAAATATATATGAGTGAAAAGGGTGGTATGTGATGTTCAAAATTCCAATGCACAACTTTGACCCCGCGGGCCCACAGTTGGGCGCGTCATTGAAGATCGATGAGAGGGGCCAGAAGTCAAGAACCACCTGGAAGTGGCCAAATATATGTCAGAATATTGGGGATGTTTAAAACTTTAAATACACAATGCATAACTTTGGTGGCACCTGCCTCGCAAACCCGAAGGCACCCTAACAACCACCTATCTAGGATATATATGATGACATAATGTCGTACCTAGCTAGGATGCTTGGCCCACCACCTCCCACTTCGAGTATGCGGGGCGGATGCACGTAATGATCGATACTTTGGTCATACATGCATGTCGCCATGACCTACCATAAGACGAACCAATGAATCTTTTGTTTGGTCAAATGACAATTGTCGTTGTAGATAAACTGCTTGGACCAATAGATTGAACCATCATAAACATCGCACGAGAGGGACCACAAAACTAGCACCTCTTGCATGCGGCCCAAAATGATGTACGTTGGGAAGGGGTGATGTGTGTTTTCAATATAGAATAATGTAATTTAGATGTGGTGTCTACCTCTCGATATAGACAACAACCATGAAGGCAAGGTAGTTAAGGACGAGATACATACGCAGGGTTTGATGTAGGTCGAACCCAGCAATCCGAGCATCTGGGAGGGAATCCCGACAACGCATGAGCTCGAGCTTTGGTTGACCGACATTTGACGGTGACCGGCCCTAACATGAACTAGGAGGAATCCATTCATGGCCAACACATACCCCTCATTATCGGTCAAAGGGATGATATATATACACTCGGGAAGCCCACAGATATCTGTGTCGTCACGAAAAACCGCAAAAGGGAGACGTGGTCGATCAGAAGACCCCGTATATGCTGCATGCGGCCCGAAAATATGTATGGGTACGATGGTGTATGATGTGTTTAAATCCCAAATGCACAACTTCGATGGGCCACGCCAAGTACATTACAAACCGAACACCGTACCCGACTCCAAGCCTGCTTCAATACCTATGATGTTAGTTTCCCAACTTCGAGGCGGCGGCCGAGGGGGGGGGGGGGTCGTCCCACGCATGCACTCAAACTTTATTTTGTCTAGCATGGGACAAATCTATATATATTTATACATCTATACACATATATAGTGTGCGCATAACTATGAAAGTTGCTCGTTGGATGAAGCCAATCCGACGGTACAGAGATGGGAAATCCAAGCACTACTGGCCGTTGGATATCATCTACATTCCACCAGATTCTGCCACATGTACAATCTAGAAGACTCCATGGTTGAACTTAAGCATAATGCACAAACCTCAAAACACAAGCACTTCTCCTTTGTTCTCTAGAATCTTCCATATCTTAATTGCCCAAACCTTTTTTTCTAAATGAATTGTCACTTTTTGTTTTTACCTTTACAATGCACAATTCCATGAATCTTAAAATAGTTTTTTTACAAAACTAATTGATTTTGGATGAGATGAACTATAAGAATTAAACGAACATCTACATCATGCATATCTGGGAGAAGAGGCGGGAAACCGATGAGAGGAGTGGCGAGAAACGGTAGCCTGTTTTGAATGAAAACCAAGTAGAGAAGGAAGCGTGAGCTACACGACGCATGCGCACAGTGCTTACCCATGTACTGCATGTGTTATCGAAAGGGCTCAGGTTGCCGTTCGATCTGGGAGTATCCAACGGTGCACACGTACGATCCGTGGGGTTTGGGTTCTGGCTAGTCAGAACGCAGGACTCAGATCGCACGCGCAGCAGGGGGGATATCATACGGAAACCAACATTCGATGGAAACCGGTGAAAACCACGAGAAAAAGATGTTTTGAAGTTTCAAAAAAATGCGGGATGTTGAGGATGATGTTTTATGGGCACACAAAATTTCAAGTTGAAACAGATTAAGAGATGTGAGCTATGAAAAAGACAAAATCAGTGTTGAAAAGTGCCGAATAGTAATGTCACTATTCACGGCAGAATTTGTCTTTTTCATAGCTCACATCTCGTAATGTTTTTCAACTTGAAATTTTGCGTCACAATAAAACATCACCTTCTTAACATCCCACATTTTTTTCAGATTTTTATGAAACTTTAAAATATGGTTTCCACGAAGTTTTCATTGAATATCGGCTTTCGTGAGTGAACCATGTGCTATTTGAAAACATTTCGTGAGAAGAATCTTGGTTTTTAAATCCCCGTAAATCCAAAACTAAGCTGAAAATCGTGAAACCTGCCATGGTGTCACGACATCGCACTTATATGTCGAGGAATTTTTTTCGTCCATTGTGGCGCAAGTTTTATTACAAGCCTCTTACAAACCAGAGCTTCTCTCAAAGAAGCCTCGTGGTTTCGATAGGGAAACGTGTCCCCATTGTGGGCGAAACATAATCACTGCCTCTTTTCACCTTGTATTTTCTTCTACGGGCAACATGGAATGACAGGATATCTGTGCTGAAATTTAAACTTATTCAGGGTTCGTTTGGCCTTTTTATACACTAATTGAGTTTCCTAGGCATTTAATGTCCATAATTCAAATCTGAACTACAAATACATGCTCCAGTTCACCAAAATGGCTAGAAAAATTATACATGTGTCCTTGGGTGCATGTTTAGGTCCCATGCCAGGAATGGGAACGAATTACAACCATACTGCTGCCATGGCTCGTACTCAAACATTTCGAATCTTGGTTTTTAAGTCCCCATAAATCCAAAACTCACCAGAAAGTCATCAAAGGTGGCATGGTGTCACGTCATGGCACATATATGTCGTGGTAGAAACATTGTCCAATTTGGGCCAAGATTTATTACAAACCTCTTACAAAAGCTGGAGCTTCTCTCAAAGAAGCCTCATGGTTCTGATAGGTAAACGTGTTCCCCATGTGGGCGAAACGTAATCACTGCCTCTTTTCGCCTTGTATTTTCTTCCACGGGCAACATGGAACCACAGGATATCCGTGCTGAAATTTAAACTTATTCTGGGTTCGTTTGGCCTTTTTATACACTAATTGAGTTTCCTACACATTTAATGTCCATAATTCAAATCTGAACTACAAATACATGCTCCAGTTCACCAAAATGGCTAGAAAAATTATACATGTGTCCTTGGGTGCATGTTTAGGTCTCATGCCAGGAATGGGAACGAATTACAACCGTACCGGTGTCCTGGCTCTTCCTCAAACATTTCGAATCTCGGTTTTTATGTCCCCATAAATCCTAAACTCACCAGAAAGTCATCAAAGGTGGCAAGGTGTCATGTCATGGCACATATATGTCATGGTAAAAACATTGCCAATTTGGGCCAAGCTTTATTACAAACCTCTTACAAACCGGAGCCTGTCACAAGAACCCTCGTGGTTTCAATAGGGAAATGTGTCCCCTTGTGGGCCAAACGATAATCACTCCCTCATCTAGCCTCGTATTTTCTTCTACACGCGACACAGAACAACTAGAGATTCGCGCTGAACTTTGAAATTATTCAGTGTTCGTTTGACCTTTTTTTGTTCATTAATTGAGTTTTCTAGGCATTTAATGTCCATCATTCAAATTCGAACTACAAATACATGCTCCAGTGCACCAAAATGTCTAGAAAAAACGTACATGTTTCCTTGGGGTGCATGTTTAGGTCCCATGGAACGAATGGGAACGAATTCAACCGTCTCGCCGTCCTGGCCTGGCCACAAACATTGCGAATCTTGGTTTTTAAATGTCTGTAAATCCAAAACTCACCAGGAAATCATGAAACTTGGCATGGTGTCACTACATGGTATATATAATCGTCCAATTTGGGCGAAGCTATATTACAAGCCTTTTACAAACCGGAGCCTGTCGCAACCCTCGTGGTTCCGGTAGGGAAACCTGCCCCTCTTGTGGGTGAAACGATAATCGATGCCTCTTCTCACCTTGAACTTTGTTTTCTACAGGCAACATAGAATAACAGGAGTGTCGGGCTGAAATTTGAAACTGTTCAGGGTTCGTTTGGCCATTGTATATATATTACTAATTACTAAGTTTTCTATGCATTTAATGTAGTCCATAATTCAAATTTAAACGACAACCACAAGCTCCAGTGAAGCAAAATGGGTGGGAAATTGTACATGTGTCATTGGGTGCTTGTTTAGGTCTCGTTTAAGGAATGAGAATGAATTACAAACTTGTCGTCGTCCTGAAACAATGAGAATCTCAGTTTTTAAATCCTAGTAAATAAAAAAGTCACCCAAAAAACATGAAACTTGGCATGGTTTCATGACATGGCACATATATGCCATGGTAAAAAAAATCGTCCAGTTTGAGAAGAGGAGCACACATTAGTAGCCAACGAAGTCCTTTTTGAAACAAAAAGCTGACACGTTAATATCGCAAACGGTTGTATTATATTTACCATGTCAAAATTTAACCATACTCGATGGCGTGCGTGCAGCTGTTTGATTAGACGGGACGAGCGCGAGAAGTCCGCCGTGCAGGTTTGACAGGACGCGTGCGAGCAGTCCACTACGCAGGCTCGACGGGACGCGTGCATCCTGTCTACCTCACAGGCTCGACGGGACACGTGCGAGCAGTAAGGCCGCCCATGCTCACCAGCAAGTAAGCTCTTTGACCTCCATGCACCAGCCGCCGCCCGCCTCACTCACAACTTCTCCATTAATGGGTTAATTAAAGCACCTGGACGGAGGGTGTTTGCTTGTGATCCCATGGCAGCATTTGCTTTGTTCGTGTTTTCAACTAGTATTCCGCCCTAATTTAAATTGCCACATAGGGCAACGGATAATACGACCACAAATAAAATGGCAACGGATAATACGACGACAAATTTACAATGGCACACATAATAATTGTCTTACATATTCCGGATAATTTAAAATGCCACATGCGGCAAGGCCCGAAAGACACGGGGGCAAGCGAAGAAGGAAATTGCAGACAACGATCTGGGTCGCTACTGTCTCTACTCGTCGATGGATCGCCGGGCGGCGAAATCCTCCAGCTCCTTCTTCAATTCCTTATGACTTTGCTTGAAAGCAGCCACGGATTCCTCCACCTCCTGCTCGCGCTCGATCCGGAGCTTCCTCAAGCCACTCATCAGTTCCTCGACGACCGCTTTCAGCGTCATCTCCGAGGCACTGCTCTGCTCATGAAGCATCTTCCAGCCGGCGGCCTCCTCCTCCTTCTCGGCGACCAACTTGAGGAGCTTCGCATTGTCATCCATGAGTTGCTCTACAAGGCCGGTCGCCTTGTCAACCGAGGCATCGCTGATCTTGAGCAGCTTCATCAAGCCGTCGACCAGCTCCTGCTGCGTAGTGACGCCAGCGAGAATGTCGTCCTCGCAGGCGAAGGACTTCAGGAACGCCGGCTCGTCGCGATGGCCGACGCCGTGAATGTGCTTGTGATAGCCCTCGCGTGCCCGTGAGCGCTTGTTCGAGGGCTCCGCGGCGCACCGGGACATCTCTGCTGCGGCTGCGGCTTCGCGGCGGGACCTCTCTAGTGCTTCCGCAGCCTTGGTCTTTGCTTCCTGGTTATATGTCCACCCTAAACTCCTCCTACCGGTCATGGCGGAACGACTTGACAGAGAAAACCAGTTTTGTGGGTGATGAGGAGAGGAACTGTGAAGTAATTTTCGAGTGGGTAGTTTTTATAGCCTGGTGCTAAGTGTGAACACATATTAGTTTGATAGGTGTGAACAGATTTGCAATTACTTATTGTGTTGTAATCAACAATGTGACGAGAAACAAGGTCAAAATTTATTGATGGCAGAAGGTTGACCACGTGGTTGCTCGCCGTTGAGGCGGCCGCGGCGCGCTCCGCTCAGGCGTCCCTGCGCGCGCTCTGCAAGCCGTTGAGGCAAAGTTACAATGGCAACTGATAATAATTCTTAATAATTGTCTTACATATTCAGGATAATTTAAAATGCCAAATGCGGCAGGGCCCAGAACACTCACGACCTACATATGCATACAATTATAATAAAATATAAGCTAAAAGGCTGAGCTGGCGGCCTTTTGAGGATGGTCTTCTCGGACTCCATGATCAGCATAGCACCCTTGCGGCCATTCACTCCGAGTGTCCCGACCCGCCTCCGCCTATGGAGCTGCTGGCGCTGGGAGGCAATTGGGGCTGCTGGGCCTCTTCCAGAAGAGCTTGACAGCGTGCAATCGCGCGCATGACAACTCCACGGAACCGCTCCATTTCCATGTCTCTGGCCTGGTAGCAAATTCCGTCAATCACCTGCATCCTAAAGATATTACGTTGGCGATGTTCTACTTTGTCGGGGACGTCAACTCCGCCAAGGATGCGCTCAAGCCTGGCCACCACATCATCGGGATTGAGGTTGACACGGCCGCCGCGGGCAATGATGAAGCCGTAGGCTGCCTTTATCTTGACTGAGTCGCAGAGGTCCTCTACCCATTCCTTGTGGGGCATCAGGCTCTCGATGAGCACTGGTGACGGCGGCTCTTCGGGTGGGTCGTCGACCATGCCGCCGAGCAGCTCTGGATCTTTTGCACGGTGGATTGCAAACTGCTCATCACACCTCCTGTGCAATATGTCAATTGTGCTCCCAAGGACTGTGACGCCGATATCGCTACTGATGGGCCATGGTGCCTGCACCGGCCGATGAAGCACTTGCTCCCCGACCTGCTCCGGCTCGTTCTCCTCGCCGAAGATGTAATGCAGGTAGGCGTCAAAGTCGAAGCTTTGGTCGTTGCCTCGCATGCTTGGAATAACTAATGGTAGATGGGTGAGGACTAGATCTCCGCAGAGTGTCGCGGCGGTCGTTGCCGCCTGGGTTATATGCAGCAAGCCGTTAGCTGGTGGCCGGAAACCGGTGAGGGAATAGGCGTGGACTTTACAATTCATCCATGTGGAGCGCAGGAAGCATTCGCTGGAGTGCGGGAAGACTAAGTGGAGTACACACACAACCCGACTACCGTATCTGGTGCCACATGTTATTTATCACACAAGTGTTAACATAAGGAAACATATGTGTAACTTACTAATCATCACACACGAGTACTCGCAGACGCATCGTGTGCGATATTCCTAGCCACCGCAAGCAACTAGTTTGCATTTTTCTAAGTTTTTTGTACACACAGAATCGCACACGAACTAACTATATTAACCGTCTATGTTGTAATTTCTCATCGCAAACAGTTCATCCGAGTCGGCTGTTTGCCACGTATCACACACATCTTGATAAGTTGAACCGTTTCTGTTGCGTTCGCTAATCGAAAACAGTTCGTCCGAGTGAACAGTATGCCCTATATCACACACACCTTGATCTGGCTAACCGTTTAGGTTGCACTCCCTAATATAAAACGGTTCATCGGAGCAAACTGTTTGCCGTATATCGAACACACATTGATATGGCTGCCTGTTTCTGTTGTTCTGCCTCATCGCAAACAGTTCGAACGGGTTAACCGTGTGGCCTGAATCGCACACGCAACTAAAATCTGAACCGTGTTTGATGCATCCTCCATCGCAAACGTTTTGCACCTTTTTTGACGGGTTTTTTACACCACCGTTTGCGATTATGGCATCGCACCCAGTTTCGTCGAAGGGTCTTTGATCGTAGTGTCGCGTTAGCAGCATCCTGCAGTAGTGACTGTAGAACCTCTTTGGTGGCACCGATTAGGCCTGAGCTTCATCCCAGTAATCGGTGATGGTGCTGCTCTTTCGGTGGTGCAGGTGAAGACAGCGCTGTGGGAATGTAGGTGGCGCGATAGACGAGGCGAACGTCGGGGCAACTCCTTGGAGGTGGAGGACGGGGTGGCTGAACCGGCGGAACGACGAGATCGACGACGGATCCTCATCCGGTGCGGTGGATGAGGGACGTCGAGCTGTTGCGGTGGACGATGTCGTCGGGGAAGAGGCTTCGGCTGGGTGGCGGACGGAGGAGGGTGTGGGGCTGCACGGGTTTTTGTGGCCTCGGTGTACAAATGGGGGCGGAGGGGTGGGAGGGGGAACCATGGCTTAGGGACGCGCTTGTCCGAAATGTGGGGTGAGTTATGAAAATAGCCCCACCGATTTGAACTAGGTGGTTCTTTCGGTTCAGGGGTATCACGGGAATTTCGTGTCTCAAGAGTTCGCGGGAGGTGGGAGTTTTCGCGCGCGTTGTAATTTTGGGATAGCAAGGCGCGGGTTGAGATGGAGGGAATTTTAGGAGCACAACGAGACAAAGAGATATCTTAAAATTTCAGGATAACAAGGCATGGGTTGAAATTTCCGGACAAGCCTAACGTGTATACTATAGCAAATCAATTCGCACTTCCCTCGACGAAAAACCCAAAAAGAAATAAATTCGCACCACACAATAGAGTCTAGTCCCGTGTATTGTACCAAATCAATTCGCACTACAAATGCCATTCAAAACTTTGAATCCATGTTATGTTCAATTAAAATATTTCGCTACGTGTATAATGCATGCAACCTGCTACTCAAATGAACATCTTAGTGCATTTCAAACGTATATACTACACTTCAATATGAACTAAATTTGAATTCGTTTCTCTATTTGAATAAGATCTACAATCATGATTGTTGTCAAGTTAAAACATTTGAATTCGTTTCTCTATTTTAATAAGATCTACAATCATCATCATTGTCAAGTTAAACCATCATTTGTATATTATCTTCACAGTACACGACATGATTACTGTCGAGTTAGATATGAACTATGTGTACTATATGAACTCGAACTCGATTTTTTGAATCCACTTTATGTTGATTTCAAATCACAGTACATTTCAAGCTCTAGCTAGACCTTCATAATCTAAACCATGTCTCATATGTATAATGTGTTTATCACATAATGTATGGTGCACCGCCCCCTACGCCTACAAGTATTTAGTTGTGAGTTGCAAATGCCACACATTATCAACAAATTCAAATAAAATGTGAGATGGTCCATATATAGTATGGTTTAGATTGTTTGATATTTAATTGTGAGCTGCAAATGCCACATACTATCACAAAATCAAATAAAATGTGAGATTGTTCGATATATGGTATGGTTTAGATTGTTCGATATTTAGCTGTGAGTTGCAAATGCCACGCATTATCACATTATAGTATAACATGTCCAAAACCACACCACGCGTATCACCGTTATACTCATGCATGCATAGGTTTATAACACTACGATCTCTTATTCAAATGTATGAATCCACTTTCATATCGAATTATGATCTTTGTTAGTATCTTACACCCACACAATCCTCTAACCTTTGTAGTTAACCCTAACTTTCTCTCGTGCATGCACACGCCCTCTGTCGGTGTCAAAACCGGCGGATCTCGGGTAGGGGGTCCCGAACTGTGCGTCTAAGGTCGATGGTAACAGGAGACAGGGGACACAATGTTTACCCAGGTTCGGGCCCTGTCTATGGAGGTGATACCCTACTTCCTGCTTGATTGATCTTGATGAATATGAGTATTACAAGAGTTGATCTACCATGAGATCGTAATGGCTAAAACCCTAGAAGTCTAGCCTATCTGACTATATCTGTCCTTCGTACTAAGCCCTCCGGTTTATATAGACACCAGAGGGGATTAGGGTTGTACAAAGTCGGTTACAGAGAAAGGAATCTTCATATTTGGACGCCAAGCTTGCCTTCCACGCCAAGGAGAGTCCCATCCCGGACACGGGAGAGAGTCTTCAGTCTTGTATCTTCACAGCCCATTAGTCCGTCCCATGTCCAACAGGCCAGACGCCCGAGGACCACTTAGTCCAGGACTTCCTTAGTAGCCCCTGAACCAGGCTTCAATGACGAGGTGTCTGGCGCGCAGATTGTCTTCGACATTGCAAGGCGGGTTCCCCTTTCCGAATACCCCAAAAATAGTCTTCGGACGCAAAGAACGTGTCTGGATCTGCAACACAAGTACCACACACAACCGCAGAGAGTATAATATTTCACGAATCCAATCCGCTGACAACTTTTTGTAACGTGACATCACGTCTGCCCGTTCATTATTTCGAACCGTTTTCATCTGTTGTTCCATGTTTCAATACGCGGTTTTCATTGGCACGTCTTGTCAAAGCAGAGATCGTGTCCCCATATTGCGGGATTCTCATCAATACGGGTGTGGGTAATCCAACCGTGCCATTTGCACAGCCCTTGGGAATAGGCGAGTTTTGAGGTGAGTGGGGAGGCGCTTGACATTCACTGCCTTTATAAGGAGATAATGATTCCCTTCCTTCACCCACGCCTTCTCTCTCTGTCCTCCCAATCTCGAGCTCCAGCGCCCAAGTCCTCATCCTTTCCGCCTCAAAGAAGCACTCGACCATGTCCGGATCTGGAGCGCAAAGCAAGTGGATGGCCTCCTCCGTTAAGGAGAAGGACATCACCAAGCTTCGGGAGGCCGGGTATCTGGCGAAAGAAATCGCCCACCGGCTTCCGGCCAAGGGGCAAATCGTCCCCACCCCGAAGCCCAATGAGAGGGTGGTGTTCATCCCCCATTTCGTCCACGGGTTAGGGTTTCCTCTCCACCCTTTCATCCGCGGACTCATGTTCTATTACGGGCTAGATTTCCATGACCTAGCCCCAAACTCCTTCCTCAACATCTCGGCATTCATTGTCGTGTGTGAGGCCTTCCTCCGCATTCACCCCACTTTGGACTGTGGCTTAAGATCTTCAACGTGAAGCCAAAGGTGGTGGATGGCCAACACGCGGAGTGCGGAGGTGCCATGGTGAGCAAGCTGCCAACGGTACATGGCCCAAGGGTACTTTTGTGGACACCGTCAAAGAGTGGCAGAAACTGTGGTTCTATATCACAGAGCCCCGCGACACCACCTGGGCCGCGGCTCCCGAATTCAAATCCGGAGCTCCAATGCAGCTCACCTCCTGGATAGAGAAGGGCCCAAATTGGTCCTCGTCGGACGAGTTGATAGCGCTGCAAACGCGCATCCAAAGCATGGTGGACAAAAACATCAAGCTCGTCAACATGATCTAGGTGATGCTAGTTCGCCGGATCCTTCCATGCCAGAGCCGGACTTGCCCTTTATGGGAATTCGATCCGGAGAAGCACCAGACCTTGGACAGGCTCTTCGGAACCACTCACGAAGACATCTGGATGGTGCTCTTCACGGGCAAGGAGACATCACCGGCGACGACCGAGGACCGCGGGCATGCCCTAGCCCATCCCGCCAGTCCGGTAATTTTTCCCCGTTTCAAGATGCATCCTTTACTTGCTTGTTTAGTGAAGATACTTAAGCTTCACCATTCACTTTTCAGGGCTGGACAAAGAAGGCGGAGCGGATTCAGTGTTCGGTTCCGCTGCCCGAGGAACCAGTCATCCCGCTCTTGGCGAAGATGCTGGTTCCGGCACCCTACAAGGCGCCGGAGAAGAAGGCCGGGAAGAAGGCCAAGGGGCCAAAATGGCCCTCGCCGCAAGGGTCACGTCCGAAGAAGACGAGACTCACTCCTCCGTCGCCGAGGACGACGACGAGGAGGAGGAGGAGAACAATTCTCCCCCTGAGGGAGGAAGGAAAAAGAGGGCGGCCTCCACAAATCTGGAGGCGGGGGCGTCCAGGAGGGGGAAAGGCTCCTTTGCGGATAACTCCGCGTGGGACATCGACAGCAGCCCAGAGCGACGCCCCCGAAACAAGCCCCTGGCCGACTTGTGAGTACTAAAAACCCGCATACGTCCATGCATCCGGCCTCTCCACTTCATGGTATTAACATGTTAAATTATACTACTGTAATCCGGCCCACGACAGCTCCCTGTGATCCTCATCAGGAGGTTCGCTGGATTCAAAGGCGATGGCCAGCGAGTCACCGCCGGCCCCTCACTCTCCCAAGCCCGAGGGCGACACCGAGGTGCTGTCTCAAAGGACCTTCCCAAGCCAGGGGGAGGTTCAGGAGGCCGCAGGGAGGCGCCGGAGGGCGAAACCTCGGTCACCGGACACATGGGGGAGCAGATCCCCATGGAGACTGGCGATGGGGGCCATGTTCAGTTCGGCCCCCAGCCAGATACGGTTCCGGAGACCTACATGGCTCCGGAATCCGGCAAGCAGCCTCTTTCGAGAGAAGGAGGTGTGCCTATCCTGCCGGTGACCTCTGTCCAACCAGAGGCACTGTATAATCTGCTGGAAGCGCTATGAGGCGCTTCCATTATGGAGGAACACCGTATCCTTATGGGTACGGTGATTGAGAGGGTTCATTCCGTTAAGAGCGGACTGACCGAAGCCTGCAGCAGCCAGGTTGACAGGCTTTGAGGTAAGCGACGCAAAAGAGAAAGTCCTAGTATAGACAGTAGCCCCTGAGACACTGTTCGGTGTTCGAAAAGAAAAGCCGGACAGAGGATCAAGTAATTTTCGTAGGAAACTAACTAAATATGTCTTATGTGAATAAGTAGGCGTCGTTGCTAGCCGCGACCTCTCATGCTGCTGAGGTCTCCGGACTAAAGCAGAGTCTGGAGCGGGCCGAAGAAGAGCTCGGCCTTGTAAAAAGGTAGCTGGAGGACAAGCAAGGTATGTGGTGACTTGCTGTATATTCGGAAAGAATGAATGATGTCTATTGACTGTAATGCCATGATATTTGTAGGAGCGGCGACCGAGGTCGGGGTCCTTAAAAAGGCCCTGGCCGAGGCCGAGGAGAAAGCTGCCAAGGAACGAGCCGCCCGTGAGAAGCACGAGGCCAGGCTTGATGAAGTCCAGCAAGAGCTCCAGGATGCCGTGAAGAAATGCGAGACCTTGGAGCACAATGTTTCAGCTCAAGAGAGCGAACTCGCCAAGGCTCTCAAAGCGCGGAAGAGGCCCGGGTTGAAGCCCATGGCGCCCTCTAGGAGATCCAGGAGGCCAAGAAAATCGCGGCGGGTAAGGCGTTTAGAATGCAAAGCAAGTATGTGAAGAAGAGGTATCTCTTACTAACCCGGATTTGGAGTTCTCCAGGGGCGTTTGTGGATCCGCGCAGTGTTTCTGATGCTACGGAGTTCTTCCGAGCCAAAGAAGGGAGCTCAACGGAGAAGTTGTTCTGGTCGCAATATCTTGCGCCAGAACATCCTGTGCCCTTTAGCGATCAGCTAAAACAGCTGGTCGAGCTGCATAGGGTGGCCGAACTGGCCATGAAGGATGTAATAATCCGGCTGTGGCCTACCAAAGCTATACCCAGCAGCTACTTCGGGCTCGTGAAGCGGCTGGTGAATGCCTGTCCTCGGCTGGACGTCATCAAGATGTCGGTCTACATCGAGGGCGCGTGCATGGCCTTCGCCCGCGTCAAGGTGAAGTGGGCGAAGATGAATGCCGTCAAGCTTGCAACTGAGGGACCGCCTGAGGGCAAGGAGCACCGCACGCCCGAGCGGTATTTTGAGGACGTCCTGGAGGGGTCTCGTATTGTGGCGACGCAATGTGCGCAAGACATTATCTTTGAATGAATACATTCCTGTTGTCTCTGCCTTGTATGATGAAACAAAGTCGTTATGTAATATAATGTTTGTTTTTTTTAAATTACCTCCTATGCGGCCGTGTTTTGTAAACTCTGAGAGTTGGCCAGTCGTCGGCTTCTGCCCCCACGTAGGTAGTACGGGGGTGTTCGGGATGTAATCTAAACACTCTTGATCCAATTGTTTGTGTTGGGGATCGTTGCAGAAATTAAAAAAATTCTACGCATCACCAAGATCAATCTATGGAGAGACTAGCAACGAGAGAGAGGGGAGTGCATCTTCATACCCTTGAAGATCGCGATGCGGAAGCGTTACAAGAACGCGGATGAAGGAGTCGTACTCGTAGCGATTCACATCGCGGTTGATTCCGATCTAAGCGCCGAACGACGGCGCCTCCGCGTTCAACACACGTACAGCCCGGGGACGTCTCCTTCTTGATCCAGCAAGGGGGGAGGAGAAGTTGAGGGAGAGCTCCGGCAGCACGACGGCGTGGTGGCGGTGGAGATCGTGGTTCTACGGCAGAGCTTCGCTAAGCGCTACGGAGGAGGAGAAGGTGTAGGAAGGGGGGAGGGCTGCGCCAGGAGAAGGGGTGCGGTTGCCCTCCCACCCCCCACTATTTATAGGGGGAAGGGGAGAGGGGGCCGGCCCCCTAGATCCATCTAGAGGGGGGGCGGCGGCCCCTCGGGGGGGGGGGCAGCGGCCCCTTTAGGGTTTCATACTAGGGGGCGCCCGCCCGGGGGGGGCAGCGGCCCCCTAGGGTTTCCAACCCTAGGCGCCTTGGGCCCTTGGGGGGCGCACCAGCCCACTAAGGGCTGGTTCCCACCCAACTACAGCCCATTAGGTCCTTCGGGGCAGGTGGACCCTCCCGGTGGACCCCCGGAACCCCTTCGGTGGTCCCGGTACAATACCGATAAACCCCGAAACCTTTCCGGTGACTGAAGCTGGACTTCCCATATATAAATCTTCACCTCCGGACCATTCCGGAACTCCTCGTGACATCTGGGATCTCATCCGAGACTCCGAACAACTTTCGGTAACCACATACAATTCCCCTTACAACTCTAGCGTCACCGAACCTTAAGTGTGTAGACCCTACGGGTTCGGGAACTATGCAGACATGACCGAGACATCTCTCCGGCCAATAACCAACAGCGGGATCTGGATACCCATGTTGGCTCCCACATGTTCCACGATGATCTCATCGGATGAACCACGATGTCAAGGATTCAATCAATCCTGTATACGATTCCCTTTGTCTACCGGTATAGCACTTGCCCGAGATTCGATCGTCGGTATACCGATACCTTGTTCAATCTCGTTACGGCAAGTCTCTTTACTCGTTCCGTAACACATCATCCCGTGACCAACCCCTTAGTAACATTGAGCTCATTACGACGATGTCTTATCGAGTGGGCCCAGAGATACCTCTCCATCATACGGAGTGACAAATCCCAGTCTCGATTCGTACCAACCCAACAGATACTTTCGGGGATACCCGTAGTGTACCTTTATAGCCACCCAGTTACGTTGTGACGTTTGGCACACCCAAGGTACCCTTACAGTATTCGGGAGTTGCACAATCTCATGGTCTAAGGAAAAGATACTTGACATTAGAAAAGCTTTAGCAGACGAACTACACGATCTTGTGCTATGCTTAGGATTGGGTCTTGTCCATCACATCATTATCCTAATGATGTGATCCCGTTATCAATGACATCCTATGTCCATGGTTAGGAAACCATAACCATCTATTGATCAACGAGCTAGTCAACTAGAGGCTCACTAGGGACATGTTGTGGTCTATGTATTCACACATGTATTACAATTTCCGGATAACACAATTATAGCGTGAACAATGGACAATTATCATGAACAAGGAAATATAATAATAACCATTTTATTATTGCCTCTAGGGCATATTTCCAACAGTCCCCCACTTGCACTTGAGTCAATAACCTAGTTACATTGTGATGAATTGAACACCCATAGAGTTCTGGTGTTGATCATGCTTTGCACGTGGAAGAGGTTTAGTCAACGGATCTGCAACATTCAGGTCCGTATGCACTTTACAAATCTCTATGTCTCCATCTTGAACATTTTAATGAATGGAGTTGAAGCGACGCTTGATATGCCTGGTCTTCTTGTGAAACCTGGGCTCCTTGGCAAGGGCAATAGCTCCAGTGTTGTCACAGAAGAGAGTCATTGGGCCCGATGCATTGGGAATAACTCCTAGGTCGGTAATGAACTCCTTCATCCAGATTGCTTCATGTGCTGCCTCCGAGGCTGCCATGTACTCCGCTTCACATGTAGATCCCGCCATGACGCTTTGCTTGCAACTGCACCAGCTGACTGCCCCACCATTCAAAATATACACGTATCCGGTTTGTGACTTGGAGTCATCCAAATCTGTGTCGAAACTAGCATCGACGTAACCCTTTACGACGAGCTCTTCGTCACCTCCATAAATGAGAAACATATCCTTAGTCCTTTTCAGGTACTTCAGGATATTCTTGACTGTTGTCCAGTGTTCCATGCCGAGATTACTTTGGTACCTTCCTACCAAACTTACGTCAAGGTTTACATCAGGTCTGGTACACAGCATGGCATACATAATAGACCCTATGGCCGAGGCATAGGGGATGACACTCATCTTTTCTCTATATTCTGTCGTGGTCGGGCATTGAGCCGTGCTCAATCTCACACCTTGAAATATAGGCAAGAACCCCTTCTTGGACTGATCCATATTGAACTTCTTTAATATCTTGTCAAGGTACGTGCTTTGTGAAAGACCAATGAGGCGTCTCGATCTATCTCTATAGATCTTGATGCCTAATATGTAAGCAGCTTCTCCAAGGTCCTTCATTGAAAAACACTTATTCAAGTTGGCCTTTATGCTTTCCAAGAGTTCTATATCATTTCCCATCAATAGTATGTCATCCACATATAATATGAGAAATGCTACAGAGCTCCCACTCACTTTCTTGTAAACACAAGCTTCTCCATAAATCTGCGTAAACCCAAACGCTTTGATCATCTCATCAAAACAAATATTCCAACTCCGAGATGCTTGCACCAACCCATAGATCGAGCGTTGGAGCTTGCATACCTTGTCAGCATTCTTAGGATCGACAAAACCTTCCGGCTGCATCATATGCAATTCTTCCTTAAGGAAACCATTAAGGAATGCCGTTTTGACGTCCATTTGCCATATCTCATAATTATAGAATGCGGCAATTGCTAACATGATTCGGACAGACTTCAGCTTCGCTATGGGTGAGAAGGTCTCATCGTAGTCAACCCCTTGAACTTGTCAATAACCCTTAGCGACAAGCCGAGCCTTATAGATGGTTACATTACCATCCGCGCCTGTCTTCTTCTTAAAGATCCATTTATTTTCTATGGCTCGCCGATCATCGGGCAAGTCAGTCAAGTTCCATACTTCGTTTTCATACATGGATCCTATCTCGGATTTCATGGCTTCAAGCCATTTGTCGGAATCCAGGGCCGCCATCGCTTCTTCATATTTCGAAGGTTCACCATTGTCTAACAACATGATTTCCAGGACAGGGTTGCCGTACCACTCTGGTGCGGAACGTGTCCTTGTGGACCTACGAAGTTCAGTAGCAACTTGATCTGAAGTTTCATGATCATCATCATTAACTTCCTCTCTAGTCGGTGCAGGCACCACAGAAACATTCTCTTGAGCAGCGTACTCTCCGGTTCAAGAGACAATACTTCATCAAGTTCTACTTTCCTCCCACTTACTTCTTTCGAGAGAAACTCTTTCTCTAGAAAGGATCCATTCTTAGCAACAAAGATCTTGCCTTCGGATCTGAGGTAGAAGGTATACCCAATAGTTTCCTTAGGGTATCCTATGAAGACGCATTTTTCCGATTTGGGTTCGAGCTTTTCAGATTGAAGTTTCTTGACATAAGCATCGCATCCCCAAACTTTCAGAAATGACAGCTTAGGTTTCTTCCTAAACCAGAATTCATGCGGTGTCATCTCAGCGGATTTCGACGGAGCCCTATTTAAAGTGAAGGCGGCAGTCTCTATAGCATAACCCCAAAATGATAGCGGTAGATCGGTAAGAGACATCATAGATCGCACCATATCAAATAGAGTGCGATTACGACGTTCGGACACACCATTATGCTGAGGTGTTCCAGGCGGCGTGAGTTGTGAAACAATTCCACATTTCCTTAAGTGCGTGCCAAATTCGTGACTCAAATATTCTCCCCCACGATCTGATCGTAAGAACTTGATTTTCCTGTCACGTTGATTCTCAACCTCACTCTGAAATTCCTTGAACTTTTCAAAGGTCTCAGACTTGTGTTTCATTAAGTAGACTTACCCATATCTACTTAAGTCATCCGCGAGGGTGAGAACATAGCGATAACCACCGCGAGCCTCAACGCTCATTGGACCGCACACATCAGTATGTATGATTTCCAATAAGTTGGTTGCTCGCTCCATTGTTCCGGAGAATAGAGTCTTGGTCATTTTGGCCATGAGGCATGGTTCGCACGTGTCAAATGATTCATAATCAAGAGACTCCAAAAGTCCATATGCATGGAGTTTCTTCATGCGTTTGACACCAATGTGACCAAGGCGGCAGTGCCACAAGTATGTGGGACTATCATTATCAACCTTACATCTTTTGGCATTCACACTACGAATATGTGTAACATCACGTTCGAGATTAAATAAGAATAAACCATTGACCAGCGGGGCATGGCCATAAACCATGTCTCTCATATAAATAGAACAACCATTATTGTCAGATTTAAATGAGTAGCCATCTCGCATTAAACGAGATCCAGATACAATGTTCATGCTCAAAGCTGGTACTAAATAACAATTATTGAGGTTTAAAACTAATCCCGTAGGTAAATGTAGAGGTAGCGTGCCGACGGCGATCACATCGACCTTGGAACCATTCCCGACGTGCATCGTCACCTCGTCCTTCGCCAGTCTCCGCTTATTCCGCAGCTCCTGTTTTGAGTTACAAATATGAGCAACCGCACCGGTATCAAATACCCAGGAGCTACGACGAGCGCTGGTTAGGTACACATCAATAACACATATATCACATATACCTTTGGTATTGCCGGCCTTCTTATCCGCTAAGTACTTGGGGCAGTTCCGCTTCCAGTGACCGTTTCCCTTGCAATAAAAGCACTCAGTATCAGGCTTGGGTCCATGCTTTGGCTTCTTCCTGGCAACTGGCTTACGTGGCACGACAACTCCCTTGCCGTCCTTCTTGAAGTTCTTCTTACCCTTGCCTTTCTTAAACTTAGTGGTTTTATTCACCATCAACACTTGATGTTCCTTTTTGATCTCCACCTCCGCTGATTTCAGCATTGAATATACCTCAGGAATGGTCTTTTCCATCCCCTGCATATTGAAGTTCATCACAAAGCTCTTGTAGCTAGGTGGGAGCGACTGAAGGATTCTATCAATGACCGCATCATCCGGGAGATTAACTCCCAGCTGAGATAAGCGGTTGTGCAACCCAGACATTTTGAGTATGTGCTCGCTGACAGAACTATTCTCCTCCATCCTACAACTATAGAACTTGTTGGAGACTTCATATCTCTCGACCTGGGCATGAGCTTGGAAAACCATTTTCAGCTCTTGGAACATCTCATATGCTCCGTGCTGCTCAAAACGCTTTTGGAGCCCCGGTTCTAAGCTGTAAAGCATGCAGCACTGAGCCAGGGAGTAATCATCACTACGCGACTGCCAGGCGTTCATAATGTCTTGAGTTGCTGGGAAAACAGGTGCATCACCTAGCGGTGCTTCAAGGACATATGCTTTCTTGGCAGCTATGAGGATAATTCCCAGGTTACGGACCCAGTCCGTGTAGTTGCTACCATCGTCTTTCAGCTTGGTTTTCTCTAGGAACGCGTTGAAGTTGAGGGCAACATTAGCGTGGGCCATTTGATCTACAAGACATATTGCAAAGTTTTAGACTATGTTCATGATAATTAATTTCATCTAATCAAACTATTTAATGAACTCCCACTCAGATAGACATCCCTCTAGTCATCTAAGTGATACATGATCCAAGTCAACTAGGCCGTGTCCGATCATCACATGAGACGACTAGTCATCATCGGTGAACATCTTCATGTTGATCGTATCTTCTATACGACTCATGTTCGACCTTTCGGTCTTCCGTGTTCCGAGGCCATGTCTGTACATGCTAGGCTCGTCAAGTCAACCTAAGTGTATTGCGTGTGTAAATCTGGCTTACACCCGTTGTATGCGAACGTTAGAACCTATCACACCCGATCATCACGTGGTGCTTCGGAACAACGGACCATAGCAACGGTGCACAGTTAGGGGGAACACAATTCTTGATATTTTAATGAGGGATCATCTTATTTATGCTACCATCGTTCTAAGCAAATAAGATGTAAAAACATGATAAACATCACACGCAATCAAATAGTGACATGATATGGCCAATATCATTTTGCTCCTTTTGATCTCCATCTTCGGGGCGCCATGATCATCATCGTCACCGGCATGACACCATGATCTCCATCATCGTGTCTTCATGAAGTTGTCTCGTCAACTATTACTTCTACTACTATGGCTAACGGTTTAGCAATAAAGTAAAGTAATTACATGACGTTTATGTTGACACGCAGGTCATAAATAAATTAAGACAACTCCTATGGCTCCTGCCGGTTGTCATACTCATCGACATGCAAGTTGTGATTCCTATTACAAGAACATGATCAATCTCATACATCACATATATCATTCATCACATCCTTTTGGCCATATCACATCACACGGCATATGCTGCAAAAACAAGTTAGACGTCCTCTAATTGTTGTTGCAAATTTTTACGTGGCTGCTATAGATTTCTTAGCAAGAACGTTTCTTACCTATGCCAAAACCACAACGTGATATGCCAATTCTATTTACCCCTCATAAGGACCCTTTTCATCGAATCCGATCCGACTAAAGTGGGAGAGACAGACACCCGCTAGCCACCTTATGCAACTAGTGCATGTCAGTCGGTGGAACCTGTCTCACGTAAGTGTACGTGTAAGGTCGGTCCGGGCCGCTTCATCCCACGATGCCGCAGAATCAAGATAAGACTAGTAACGGCAAGTAAATTGACAAAATCGATGCCCACAACAACTTGTGTTCTACTCGTGCATAGAAACTACGCATAGACCTAGCTCATGATGCCACTGTTGGGGATCGTTGCAGAAATTAAAAAAATTCTACGCATCACCAAGATCATTCTATGGAGAGACTAGCAACGAGAGGGAGGGGAGTGCATCTTCATACCCTTGAAGATTGTGATGCGGAAGCGTTACAAGAACGCGGATGAAGGAGTCGTACTCGTAGCGATTCAGATCGCGGTTGATTCCGATCTAAGCGCCGAACGACGGCGCCTCCGCGTTCAACACACGTACAGCCCGGGGACGTCTCCTCCTTCTTGATCCAGCAAGGGGGAGGAGAAGTTGAGGGAGTGCTCCGGCAGCACGATGGCGTGGTGGCGGTGGAGCTCGTGGTTCTCCGGCAGAGCTTCGCTAAGCGCTACGGAGGAGGAGAAGGTGTAGGAAGGGGGAGGGCTGCGCCAGGAGAAGGGGTGTGGTTGCCCTCCCACCCCCCACTATTTATAGGGGGAAGGGGAGAGGGGGGGCCCTAGATCCATCTAGAGGGGGGCGGTGGACCCTGGGGCGGCGGCCCCTCGGGGGGGCAGCGGCCCCCTTAGGGTTTCCAACTAGGGGGCGCCTGACCCGGGGGGGGAGCCGCCCACTAGGGTTTCCAACCCTAGGCGCCTTGGGCCCTTGGGGGGCGCACCAGCCCACTAAGGGGCTGGTTCCCACCCAACTACAGCCCATTAGGTCCTTCGGGGCAGGTGGACCCTCCCGGTGGACCCCCGGAACCCCTTCGGTGGTCCCGGTACAATACCGATAAACCCCGAAACCTTTCCGGTGACTGAAACTGGACTTCCCATATATAAATCTTCACCTCCGGACCATTCCGGAACTCCTCGTGACGTCCGGGATCTCATCCTGGACTCCGAACAACTTTCGGTAACCACATACAATTCCCATTACAACTCTAGCGTCACCGAACCTTAAGTGTGTAGACCCTACGGGTTCGGGAACTATGCAGACATGACCGAGACATCTCTCCGGCCAATAACCAACAGAAGGATCTGGATACCCATGTTGGCTCCCACATGTTCCACGATGATCTCATCGGATGAACCACGATGTCAAGGATTCAATCAATCCCGTATACAATTCCCTTTGTTTACCGGTATAGCACTTGCCTGAGATTCGATCGTCGGTATACCGATACCTTGTTCAATCTTGTTACGGCAAGTCTCTTTACTCGTTCCGTAACACATCATCCCGTGACCAACCCCTTAGTCACATTGAGCTCATTACGATGATGTCTTGCCGAGTGGGCCCAGAGATACCTCTCCATCATACGGAGTGAGAAATCCCAGTCTCGATTCGTGCCAACCCAACAGATACTTTCGGGGATACCCGTAGTGTACCTTTATAGCCACCAAGTTACGTTGTGACATTTGGCACACCCAAAGTACCCTTACGGTATCCAGGAGTTGCACAATCTCATGGTCTAAGGAAAAGATACTTGACATTAGAAAAGCTTTAGCAGACGAACTACACGATCTTGTGCTATGCTTAGGATTGGGTCTTGTCCATCACATCATTATCCTAATGACGTGATCCCGTTATCAATGACATCCTATGTCCATGGTTAGGAAACCGTAATCATCTATTGATCAACGAGCTAGTCAACTAGAGGCTCACTAGGGACATGTTGTGGTCTATGTATTCACACATGTATTATGATTTCCGGATAACACAATTATAGCATGAACAATAGACAATTATCATGAACAAGGAAATATAATAATAACCATTTTATTATTGCCTCTAGGGCATATTTCCAACAGTTTGGTCCTTGAAGGAGGTGTTTAGCGCAACAAACCAGGCAATCGGACTATGCGGCTTTAGCACCCTCAGTTAGCCATAGGAGTTTGACAATAAAAATTTAGGCGCAACCCCTAGTATCCGAACTAGGATGCTATAAACACCTGATCGGGCAAGTACCAATCCCTCACGTAATGCGGAAAAAATCGCTAAAGATTTGAAACCTCCAAAGAGCTGACCGGCTCTCGCCGCATCATGACAGTCAGTTTTCGGCTTTCTCTACTGAGGTGCTCATCCGGGTAAACCAATGCACAATCGCAGTAGTTCTCCCTTTACTACCCTAGCCGATATAACGGAACGTAAGGTAGCAAGCACCGGAGCCGGGTAACCCAACTATTGACCAAAGACATGATTCGGAGCCAATGCATATAGTGCTAAATTCGGGGGGCCGAACTATATTTTAAAAAGTGTTCGGACTTTGTTGCCGTATTGCGGGGCGCTATGAAGCCCCTGGCGAATGGAAACGTACCAAAGTGTGCGGGTGCTATTTGATAAGGTTATCAAAAGAAAAAGGGAAAAGAAGAAAGAATGATAAGCTAGAGCTGCAGAATTTGGGCCGCAAACTCTTTCCACTATAATTTGATTAATACGTCAAAGCGCATTCGTACAAGTAGTGCAATAAGCAACAGGCTATTTAATGTGCCACAACCAAGGGAGAGCTGTGTGTGGATCCTGAAAACAGGTAGAGTGATCGTTAAAGAGATCACCTAGAAGTTCCCCTATATGTCTGTGCTTCTTGCCGTCTTGGTGTATTTATCCTTTGAAAGGACCGGTGATCAGGCCGTCAGAGAAGGCCTGTGAAAAAGAAACCTGAAAAGGAGAAAAAGGAAACAGTGAAAGTATGTGTGTCCGGGGGCGGTCGAGCTGTATTGTCGATCACAAGCTAGTTATGCCTCCGTCTATGCCCATGGTATTTTGAGTGTGTAGTTATGTACGCACGGTACGAATGTCGCCACTTGGTCAGGACTGGACGAAGGCCAAATTGCTAGTCGAGCTCTTGACGAGCTGGGCTGTCCTGCTGCAGAATAGTCCGGACTCTCTTGACAGTGTCCGGGAGCTCGGCCGCCGAATTAAGGTTCTGCTTGAAAAGGCCGCTCTGTACTTCTGCTGCTAAGGCAGCGGTGTGCTCCTCGGTGTGGAGGGAGCGTTCCATGTTTCCATTAACTGTTATGACGCCGCATGGTCCTGGCATCTTGAGCAAATGCGGTTCATCCAAGCAGTCTGTGATAGCCGCTGCGAAAGGGGACGATATCGAAGATTAACTCTTCGCTTCGGAAGTTGTCCGGAGATCCGAAGACAACCTCTAGTGTGATTGAGCCCGTACAGCGGGCCTCTACACCTAGTATGACTCCTTTAAAGGTAGTCTTTGTGGGCTTGATCCGTGACGGATTAATGCCCATTTTACGCACCGTATCCTGATAGAGTAGGTTCACACTGCTGCCCCCATCCATGAGGACTCGCGTCAGGTGGAATCCATCAATTATTGGGTCAAGGACCAGTGCGGCCGAACCGCCATGACGGATACTGGTCGCATGATCCCGACGATCGAAGGTGATCGGGCATGATGACCATGGATTAAATTTTGGGGCGACTGGCTCTATCGCATAGACGTCCCTGAGCGCGCGCTTGCGCTCGCTCTTGGGATGTGGGTAGCGTATATCATGTTCACCATTTTGACCTGAGGGGGATACTTCTTCTTCCCCCCTGTGTTCGGTGGCCGGGGCTCCTCGTCATCGTCCTTGCTTTGCGGCCCCTTCTCCTTGTTCTCGGCATTTAACTTGCCGACTTGTTTAAAAACCCAACAATCTCTGTTGGTATGATTGGCTGGTTTGTCTGGGGTGCCATGGATCTGGCACGGACGATCGAGTATGCGGTCCAAGCTGGATGGTCCCAGGTTGTTTCTTTTATATGGCTTCTTCCGCTGACCGGACTTGGAGCCACTGAATCCGGCGTTGACTGTAGTGTCATCGGTGTTATCACCATTGCTTCGACGTTTGTGCCTATTGCGTCGGAGCTTGCCGTTGCTGCTTTTGACCTCAGAGGTGCCCGCTTCGCTTGCCGTGTTTTCGCTACGGGCAAGCCAACTATCCTCACCCGCACAAAAGCGGGTCATGAGTGCCGTGAGGGCTGCCATGGACTTCGGCTTGTCTTGGCCGAGGTGGCGTGTGAGCCATTCGTCGCGGATGCTATGTTTAAAGGCCGCTAGGGCTTCGGCATCCGGACAGTCGACAATCTGGTTCTTTTTCGTTAGGAACCTAGTCCAGAATTTCCTGGCAGACTCTCCGGGCTGTTGGACTATGTGACTTAAGTCATCAGCATCTGGAGGTCATACATATGTGCCTTGGAAGTTGTCGCGGAAGGCCTCTTCCAAGTCCTCCCAGCTGCCAACAGAGTTTTCAGGCAGATTGTTTAACCAGTGCCGAGCTGGCCCTTTGAGTTTTAGCGGGAGGTGTTTGGTGGTGTGGAGGTCATCTCCGCGGGCCATATGGATATGGAGAAGAAAATCCTCGATCCATACTGTGGGATTGGTTGTTCCATCATATGATTCAATATTCACGGGTTTAAACCCTTCTGGGAATTCATGTTCCATTACTTCGTCAGTAAAGCAAAGAGGGTGTGCGGCGCCTCTATATCGGGCCACATCGAGACGTAGCTCAGATGGAGTCCGTATGCGGTTTTCAGCCCGGGCGTGACTAGGCTTGTTATGTCCGAATAGGTAGCCGTTGTCGCGTGTCGGGGCGCGTCCTCACGATCCGTAGATCGATCTGGTATGTCATGTTCTACTGTCCAGGTCCTGCCGAAGGTCATATGTATAACCCCGAGCTGTTTTATCTCTGCCTTTACGGTGAGGTGGGGCGGGCAGGTGTTCGGCTTGAGTTGCCGCTTTGTCCCGACCACGTGGTGGTCGGTCAGCCGCATTGCACGATGATGGTACGGGCTCGGGCGCCTCATCATCGAATTAGGTAGCAATTTGTGCTTCGGGTAACTTTTGGCTGGGCGCTTGCGGCAGTATTCTTCGGCTGCCAGGACATCTGTCCATCTATCATTGAGCAGATCTTGGTCAGCTTGAAGCTGCTGCTGCTTCTTTTTCAGTCTCCTTGCAGTGGCTATTAGCCGACGCTTAAAGCGCTCCTGCTCGAGAGGTTCCTTAGGTACGATAAAATCCTCGTTGCCGAGGCTCACCTCATCCTCGAAGAGCGGAAGATAATTACTGTCCTCCGAGTCGTCGTGTATGGCCTGTTCATAAGGGCTAACTTGCTCGTTTTCCCGTTCCTCCTGTTCGGAAGCTACCTCAACAGGGTCTTCATTATCTTCGGCATCGTCTGGAGTATTGTTTTCTCCCGTGCCGGTATTGCTGTCTTTTCCACGACGTGACTTAGAGCGGCGCCGCAGACGCCGGCGTTTTGGCTGTATCTTAGGAGGTTCATCCTCAACTGGATCTTCCTTGTCATCGTCGTTAGTTCTTTTAGGTGTATCCACCATGTACACGTCGTAAGAAGAGGTGGTCGTCCAGCGTCCGGTAAACAGCGGGTTTTGGCCTTGCTCCTCATCGGCATCGTCGTCCATACCGTCGATGTCTTCGGAGCCGTAATCGAGCATGTCGGTTAACTATTCGACAGTGGTTATGAAGTGGGAGGTGGGTGGGAAGCGAAATTCTCCGTCATCAGCCTCCAGTTCGAACCGGATATAATTCGGCTGTGAGCCCCCCGCTAAGGATAGTGCTTTTAACGAGTTTAACACGTCACCCAAAGGCGAGTGCGAAAAAATGTCTGCGGAGCTGAATTCGACGATCGATGACTAATCGAGCTCGACGCTAGTGGACGTACAAGGTTCGGAACCTGTAGCCGGAAACGAGTCTGAGGCTCCGGTGACACAGATTCCACTCGAGGTTAGGTCTGTGTGCGGCTCTGAGGCCGCTGGTACTGCGGCATCCGTGGCGGGGTCAAGCTTCCCGTCCTCGGATGGCGCAATCCGCTCCGGATCTAAGGCCAGAGCAGTTACAGGTGCTATCTCCTGGGTATGGCCCGATGACAGATTTAGGTCATGTTCATCATGGTGGCAGGGAGCGACTGCCGTAGTCTCGACTCTGTCACAGATCAATTCTCCACCGATATCTGCGATGTAGTTCAAGCTTCCGAATCTGACCTAATGGCCAGGGGCGTAGCTATCGATCTGCTCCAGATGGCCAAACGAGTTGGCCCGCAGTGCGAAGCCGCCGAATACGAAGATCTGTCCGGGGAGGAAAACTTCCCCTTGGACAGCATTGTTGTAGATGATTGAAGGAGCCATCAAACCTTTTGAGGACGGCAGAGTGGAACTCTCAATGAAAGCACCAATGTCGGTGTCAAAACCAGCGGATCCCGGGTAGGGGGCCCCGAACTGTGCGTCTAAGGTCGATGGTAACAGGAGACAGGGGACACAATGTTTACCCAGGTTCGGGCCCTCTCTATGGAGGTAATACCCTACTTCCTGCTTGATTGATCTTGATGAATATGAGTATTACAAGAGTTAATCTACCACGAGATCGTAATGGCTAAAACCCTAGAAGTCTAGCCTATCTGACTATATCTGTCCTTCGGACTAAGCCCTCCGGTTTATATAGACACCGGGGGGATTAGGGTTGTACAAAGTTGGTTACAAAGGAAGGAATCTTCATATTTGGAAGCCAAGCTTGCCTTCCACGCCAAGGAGAGTCCCATCTGGACACGGAAGAGAGTCTTCGGTCTTGTATCTTCACAGCCCATTAGTCCGGCCCATGTCCAACAAGCCGGACGCCCGGGGACCCCTTAGTCCAGGACTCCCTCACCCTCCTCGCCCCCTCGGCATTCTATCCATCGCACACATTTTTTTTCTTTAGTTCGTTCTCCCACGGTCTCCACAACTCCTTTTCGACACACACCGATCGATAAACCTCTCTACGATGTCTGCCTACCACATGCACACACACTTTCCATATCCTCCTTTCTCTGTCCATGCCTCGTGTCTCTCATACGGTCCCACACACGTGTAAATTCTCGCCCCTCTTTTTCATCGATCTCACAAATCGCACACTCCTCCCCCTATCTAGCTAGTAGGCCTCTCGCACCACCTCCTAGCTCCATCTCTTTCTCTCTATCCGTCTCTCTGGGCCTTATTTGCCTCTAACAAATTGATGTACACCGACCGATCTCCCACTATACATATAGCTAGCTAGGTCGTTTATAACTCGTTTTTCGCATGTGTCGATAGATCTACCTCATTAATTATGTCTCTCCATCCTCCGACACACAACAATTGATCTACCGATCTAGTTAGGTCTGATTACCAAACACATGGTCCCACTTCATCATCCATGCATGCCTCCTGACACATCTATCACGCACATGCACACACAAAAACACATCCCCACTCTTCTTGATATTGCAGTTGTACCCTTAGTTTGTCTAGTAGGCCTCTCCCACAATATCCGAGAAGCAACTCCACCATCCCTCCGGCTCTCTCTCTCTCTCTCTCTGTGTGTCCCAACCTATTTCCCGTCCTTCACTTATGTATGGATCTCGATCGATCTCCCTCAAGACATGGATAGGTCTCTCCTTCTCAACACATATTGGAGTCGATATACCTCTCTAGTTAGGTCTCTGCCTCCCCCCCCCCACACACACACCAATACATTAAGCACTCTAGTTATGTCTCCCCACCACACACAAACTTGCCCTCTCCCCTCTGACGTTCTGGTAGGTTAGTCGCCCTATATCTTTGACATGCACACACACAATTTCGATGGCTCTCTTCATCGATCTCGCACCCACGCACTTGGTCCTCTCTTCAACTCTATCGATATGTATGACCCCTCCCTCTCTTCTCGTGGATCGCCCCCTCTATAAATGATATAAATAGGCCTCTGTTTCACACACATTACATGTGTCACATTTTTGTTTGAGACATCATCGACACATATTCCCACAAATACATTCACGACCCCCCCCCCCAATAACAAAAAACACTCATGAATGTACACGACATCTCTCTAGGTTTGTATCTCTCTCACACACACCCACGGAGGTGGGGGCGTGCACGAAGAGAAGAGGTGCACGCACGGCGCATGTACTCCCGTCTCTTTCCCAACCACACCCGCGTGGGTACACGGTGGAGCTCATTTCTGTATGAAAAGGCAGCCCACATGGTAATTTAACAAGTGTACTGGTTGTCCACTTGATGGAGGATCGTGTACTGCGGGTGAACAAACAAATTGCGACTTGACGCGTTATTTAAAAAAGAGGCAAACCATGTGGGGCCTACCTTAGAGGCAAGGCTCTATAGACTGGAGATGCTCTGTACTACTTTTGATGTGTCCCTTCAACTCGCAGAATGAGGAGAAGCTTGCTTAGTACGCCCTCTCCCCCGCCCACGGGTGCGGTGGCTCGTAGAGTCGCAGGACGAGGAGAATCTTGCTTACTATGCCTACGCCCGCTCCCTCGCCCACGCGTGCGGTGGCTCGCAGGACGAGGAGAAAATTTTAGTACTCCCTCCGTTAGACATTGCCACCCCTCAGGCTTCCGTCTGATTTGGCTTTGAGATCCGTGTAGCATCATGTAGGTCTGCCATTGATTAGTCTTCCATTTTTCTAATTGCACTAAGACGAGTTCATATCACTAAGTATTAATAAGGTTAAATGTTGATACATGTGTATACGCATGAATCTTTTTTCGGTAATCTTTTTTGAGTTCATGGGGAACTTCTTTTAGGAATATAAGTCTTAATCAGTAGCCGACTTTTCGCAGTATTATAGAAAGTTAGTAAGTTATACTACTTTTTATACTATTATAAGGAATCTTTTTGGTGAAGTATTCATGACCTGATATTTTGATACCCCTAGTCTAACACATACTCTACCCAAACCATATTACTATGACCATTAGCATGCTTCATTAATTGAATCCCGTTGAAAGAATGACGATAGCATAGTGTTTGCGCGGATCACGAGGCATGTATTGAACGGGGATAACAGGGTGTGGCACTGCCACCCAGAGGGGTGACATAGTCCCCGGGTGTTAAAAAAATCCACACTAATATATATATATATACACACACACACTCCTCGTCCCTACCTTGGTTAGAGAGATTATCATATTGTTTGAAATATATGTCTTTTAATAGATTTCAATATGAACTACTAATACATACTCCAAACACTAATTTATATAGATGTATTTTAGAGTGTAGATTCGCTCATTTTTCTCTAATGTAGTCCATATTGAAACAGACGTAGTAGTACGCACTCTCCCTCACCCCTCGCCCCTCGACCCTCGCCCATGTGGTGGACGTGCAGCAATTCATTCGGTCTTAGATAGCTAGAACCATATACTATAGTACAATCATTGCTCGACTTCCCGAAGAGGCAAAGAGCCAAGCGCAAGGTTATAATATTTTTGATATGCCAAGCGCAAGGTTTATAGGAGAACGAGTACTAGTAGTACGTGGTGTATGAGGAAGAAGCAACAGTAATGTATGTTTTGCGTGACAGTCTCTTCTTACAGAACGTGCTAGACCTAGTGGACCTCATTGTTGCAATGGGAGTAGTATCATAGATGGCATGATTCAGAGTGGTGGGCAGCAGGAATAATATTCGGAGATGCTTAGTCTTAGACCCCATGAAGAAGTCCCATCGAAAGGAATAGCCATCCTCTACACGTGCTCCTATGTAAATGAGTAAATGAGACAAAGAGAAAGAGACAAAGTAAAAATATCACCAGCCTTAGAGCCAGCCCTATTGTATCAGTGAATGATATTTCTACGTCGTGATTGACATGGCCGTCTTATTAACCATGCTGTGGAGGTAGCAGCGGATTTTTATTTATTTGCGGGAGGTAGCAGCGGATATGAAAGTGCGTTATATCGACTAGAGGGGGGTGAATAGGTTATTTCTATGAATTTTTCACTGAGGAATTTGTGGGTGAGGAAATTCCTTAGCGAAGAACTACTTGCAGCGGAATAAGTACTCAAAAGTATGCATAGCAAAGCACAAGCATAGTCATCATGATGAAATGAAAACAAGCACAGAGTACAGAAGGCGTAAACACAGGATAACACAGGATGAAGACAAACAGACTGAGGAAATTGAACTGAGGAAATTGAGAAAGTCTTCTGTCAAAGTCTTCAAACACAGATATGAACAAGCATACAACACAGTAATGAGGAAATGAAAGAGTTGAGGAAATAGAACCAGTAGGCTTGGTGAAGACAATGATTTGGTAGACCAGTTCCAACTGCTGTCTCAGTTGTACGTCTGGTTGGAGCGGCTAGGTATTTAAACCTGAGGACACCCAGTCCCAGACACACAGTCCTCACCGTATTCTCCTTGAGCTAAGGTCACACAGACCTCGCCCAATCACTAATGGTAAGTCTTCAGGTGACTTCCAAACCTTCACAAACTCGGTCACTCGGCGATCCACAATTTCCTATTGGATGCTCTAGACCATGATGCCTGACCGTCTGGAAGAAGCACAATCTTCAAAGGTAACAAGCGTCGGATCCATGCAGGATCAATCTCTTCAGTGATGCTCAATCACTTTGGGTTTGTAGGTGTTTGGGTTTGGGGTTTTCCTCACTTGATGATTTTCGCTCAAAGTCCTCGGAGGATGGGATGCTCTCAAATGACAAGTGTCAGTTTCTCTCGGAGCAGCCAACCAGCTAGTGGTTGTAGGGGGCGGCTATTTATAGCCTAGGGAGTAGCCCGTCATGATAAGACATAAATGCCCTTCAATGATATGACCGTTAGGTGGGTAGATATTTTGGGACAGCTGGCGCATAGCACAGCAACGGTCGGAAATTTGAGTATCAAATTCCTCAGGGCTATCATGTTCCTCACTGTGTAGGCAATCCGCACTGGCGAATTCCTAACTCCTCAGTCAGAACAAATTGCTCAGAGACCAGAAGAACTTCATCTCTGTCACTAAAGAATATGACTGAACTGTATGAGATTTCCAATGGCTTCACTCGAAGGGATTGGTAGGTGTAGGATCTTGAGTTGAGCATCACATGGAAATTTTTCCTTAGTATTTCCTCGACCCCCTTTAACAGTACGGTGTTTCCTATGACTCAAGAAAGAGAAAATGAAACTACAAAAACAAAAGTCTCACGCTTCATGTTCCTCAAATGAATACCAATTCTTCAAGGTGACACCAATTTCTTCACTTTCAAAGTCTTCAGAAATACCAAAGTCTTCAGTCGAAGAACTTCATTTTTAGGGGTCGACTTTCTCTGTAAATATCAAACTCCTCATAGACTTATAGACCTGTGTACACTCATAAACACATTAGTCCCTTAACCTATAAGTCTTCAATACACCAAAATCACTAAGGGGCACTAGATGCACTTACAATCTCCCCCTTTTTGGTGATTGATGACAATATAGGTTAAGTTTTCAACGGGGATAAACATATGAAGTGTAAATACAGATATTGAGGAATTTGATTGCAAGATATAGAAGAACTCCCCCTGAAGATGTGTATAGTGTGGAATTTGCTTTTGAAGCAATGCACACTTGAAGAATTGAATCATGGAGATCTCCCCCTATATCTTGTAATTCATACACACATTTGACATAAGATATGAAGAATTTGAAATGCATGATGAAATATGGTGACTGATGTAATTCAGCATGCGTGCAATAACATTAACTAGGAATAAGCATGCAGAAGAAACAGCAAAAGTATCAGGCCACCATAGAGTTTAAGTTTACAACTCAATCCAACAAAGTCATCAGAAGAACGAGAGTTGTAACTTTAGAAAAAAATGCCCATAAGATAGACCCGCTTGAAGACTAACTCAAATTTCTCCCCCTTTGTCATCGATTGACCAAAAGGGTCGAAAATGAGGACTAATGCCCCTGAAGAATATCAAGGTGATGAAGGAGCGTCAGCGTTGTTGGGGTCGTTTGTTGGAGTAGGGCCTGCCGCAGTGTAGTCCAAATCTTCATGTTCATCAGTGTCACGTGATGAAGAATAGGAGCTGGCCACCAAGGACGGAACCTTGACCTTCTTGTACTTCTTCGGAGGAGGTGCAGCCCAGTCAAGATCTTCCTTGAGACCCATTTTCTTCAGATCTTCTTCACTATAGACTTGGGACAGAACAGCCCAGGTGCGGTTGAGGGTTTCATGAAGGTAGTAGTGGTTTTTCTTCACTGCATTGTGGGTAGCAGCCATTTTGTGAAGAATTGAACCAAACTGACGCTTGACCCATTTATGATTGCGATCAACCTTCTGGTGAAGACTGAGAGAAGCTCACGGTCAGTCATCACCCTGGGTGCTGTGCCTTGAGGATTTTGCTTGGGTGCGTTGGCAGCAGAGTCATGGGTAGCAGAGTCATCATTGGTGGAGTAGGATGCAGCCTTGCGAAATTGTCCATCCAATGGACGAATGCATTCATCAATTACAGCAGTAGCCTTGCCCTTTTCATCAGCTGAGGAAAATGTCCGTTTGAGGACTTCAATTGGGGGCAAGTAGCTGCAATGGTTTAGTGTATCAGCTTTATAGTTGAGTGAAGACCTTGTCCTGATGAATCTCATAATCCAAGGTGCATAAGGCTTCAACTCAAATGGTGACATGGCGACATTGGCCAGAGTCCTCATGAAGAAATCATGGAAGTTGACAGGAATGCCATGAATGATATTGAAAAGCAGATTCTTCATGATGCCAACGACTTCTTCTTCATTCGAGTCGTGGCCCTTGATTGGACTCAATGTCTTCGTCAAAATGCGATAGACAGTCCAAGGCACATACAGTAATTCCTTCACGAGGAATTTTGTTCGTGGGGCCTGCCCTGGCTTCAAAGGCTTCATCAGCACTTGCATGTAGTGATCGGTAAGCTCAGGTTCATTGTAGACGCAACAAGCACCTTCAAGGGGCAGACTGAGAGGCAAAGCACGAAGCAATTCAGTAGCTGGTGCTTTGTAGTGAGTGTTTTCAGAAATCCAGTCCAACACCCATGAATTCACATCTTCAGAGTTGCCGGTGATGTGCAGTGTTGCATAAAATTGAAGAATTAGCTCTTCATTCCAATCACATATGTCAGTGCAGAAATTTAACAATCCAGCGTCGTGAAGAACACTAAGGACTGGCTCGAAGCACGGCAGAGATTCCATATCCACATGAGGAATGTGCTCATGATCGAAGACTTTGTCTTTGTTGAACAACACTGAGGAATAGAAATTTGCCTGGCTGGCAGTCCAGAAACGCCTCTTCCTTATGCGAGCAGAGTCATAAGGGTTGTAATCAGTGAAGAATACATGCTCGCCAAAGAAGGCATCAGTCTTGAATGTTTTCTTCCTTGAGAATGGATCCTTTGGCTTGGGCAGTGGAGTGTCAGTCAGTTGCATGATGATCTCAGGAATCGCAATCTCAGGGTCTTCAGGCTGAGGAATTTCTTGTTCCTCTTCAGTGGCAGCCTGGTTCTTCAATTCTTCATTCTCATTTTTTTCAGCACTAGCGGCTGGAATGTCTTCATGAGCTTCATCAGATCCCATTTGAACTGTAGTGACTGGGGACTGAGGAATTTGCTGCAGTGGAGTGAAGAGTGGAGAATTGGGGTGCTGACTTTCCCAAAAGTCATCATTCATCACAGGTGTGGTACAGCCAATGTCCACATCTTCATCTTCCATTTCTTCAACACCAGCCTCTTCAGCTGTGAACAGAGGCATAGGCGAGGAAACAACTGGTGTTGAAGGGATTTGATCCGCTTCAATTTCTTCATCCATCTGCTCTGACGAAGCAGCAGAAGGATTTTCTTCATCAGATCGATCTCATATTCTTCATCAAAAGGGATGATTTCCTTTGATGGCATGGAGGAAACTGGAACAACATCAATTGGATTAGCAAATGAACTTGTCAATTTCTTCATCTTCTTCGGTGCTGAAGAATCTGAAGGAGCTGATGCTTTCCTTTTCTTCACAGCTGCACGCTCTGCAGCCTTGGTCTTCTTCACATCTGATGCAGATGGAAGGATTGGAGTTGGAGTAGGCGCAGGAGGAGCAGAGGAATTTGGTTCAGTTTCTTCAGGCACAACTGATGTAGTTGCCCTGACCTCTTCATTTTCTTCAGGCGCACCACTAGTGGGTGCCCTGGCAATTTCTTCAGTGGCTGGAATGCAGTCCTCAGCCTTGGAACTCACATTGTCTTCAAAAGCCTGATTGTCATCAGCGGTGCTGGCATGTTCTTCAGTTAGCTGAGCAGATGCTTTAGCCGGAGTGACTTCAATATGCACATGGGCAGCGGCACTTGAAGTGAATGTCTTCGTCAAATTGACGAACCTGACCTTGGCTCCTTTCCAATCAGCATAGTAAGCGTTGAAATCATCGCTGAGGACTTTGATTTCAGACTGGATCTTTACAAGTTAATCAGTTGTCATAGAGACAACGTTCTTCTTCAGGAACTTCTCCTTCCTGTACTGTGCTTTCTTGAGCTGTCTGGCCTTCTCATATTTCCATTTTTCTTCACTGATGAAATGGGTCAGCATGTGACTTTGGCCAGATGTCAACTTGAAATCAGGCATAGGAGTGTTTGGGTCCTTGTGCCAGAGATTAATATAGTCGAGGATCAACTTTGGATCCAAAAGCAGTGGCACATTTGTGCCCTTGGCTCTAGCGGCCCTGACTTGCCTGTCTGATGATTTCAGCAAGTTCTTCATCATCAGCTTCATCTTCTTCAGACGGTACTTGGAAGGCGACCTGCTTCTTCTGAGGACTTGGGCGAGAGCCTCGTCCAGCAGTTGTCTTTGTCTTCAGCAGAGAGGGTCCTGTTGAAGAATTTGGTGCAGCTGAGGAACTAGCTGAAGCTCCTGAGGCAATAAAGATGCCTGTAGTCCTTTGGCACGTGGCGAGATGCACAGGTGCTGAGGATTTTGTCGGAGCAGCTGAGGACTTGGGAGGAGCAGGAGCGGCTTGAGGAATTGGCCGTGAGGGCTGAGCTGAGGAAATTGGTCGTGAGGGCATTGAAGAAGAGGCACTTGGCTTGTGCGCAGGCTTCTTTGCCATGGATTTCTTCGGCCTTACAGAGGCCTCAGCAGCAGCAGCAGTGGAATCTTCGTTGAATTTCTTCACTGCATCTTTTGCCTGTTTGGCCAACTTGGCTTGGCGCTTGGCCCATTCTTCAGGAAAATCCTCACCGCACTTGATGCTAGTGGGATCTGCCTCTTGACCAGGTGCCAATGGAGGTCTTGAGCATGGAGGAGTAACAGCGAATTTCTTCATGTATTTTGGAGTCACATACCTGTACTCCCTCGACTCTTTTGCCCATCTCCTTTCTATCCTCTGAATGCGCACCTTGCACTGATTCTTATCTTCCTCAGGGGGTGTGCAGTACTCAGCATAAATGTCCTCAGGGATTTCAAAGGCAGTATTGACCTCAGGCCTCTTTCCTCCTTTCTGTGGCTTCTTTCCATCAGCCATTTTCTTCAGTTGAGGAATTTGAACAATTGAACTCTCTGAAGAAGTATGCAAATTTTCTTCGAGGAACGCTGCAAATGAGTTAAGTTGATGAGAACCTAGTGATTCAGCAGCGGACATGAGTACCTATGAACAGAGTATAGTTGCGAGGAAATTTGGAGAGGTCATATGCGTTCTCAGAAGGTTTTTCAAAAAGAACAAGTTTGAGGAATTTGACCAGATGAGTCTTGAAGAATTTCACTTAGCGTTCTTTGTCTTAGGTTCCAGAGTTGTATAGATCGAAGATCCACAGAATTGAGGAATCTTGAAGAAAAATGATGCTTAGAGAAATGAATCAAGAACAGATGACAAGTGAGGTGTTCAGTATGTGAAAAATTTGAGGAATAAACACCTTTGAAGATTTTGTAGAAGTCATTTGAATCAAAGAGGGCAGTAAAATTAACTTTTAATTACCCTGAACGAAGAACACGACGAACTGGGATGTGGAGAAGTGAAGCTCGTCTGTGCAGATCTTCCACGCCCTAACTTGGTGGAGGAAGACGGCTACGGTGGCGGCGGAGTGAAGATTTCCGCGGCTGGCGTGAGTACGGCGGCGACGAGGTCGAGGCAGTGAAGCTCTTCCTCACCGGCGATGATGATGTAGCGGCGGCGCTAGGGTTTGAGAAGCTCGAGCTGGAGAGAGGTCGAGCGGAGTAAAAGAAGTGAGGAAGGGGAGAGGGGGTATTTATAGCCACGGTGAAAAATGGTTCGCCCGAAGAAATTGGACGAACGTGCCCTTGACCCTTCTCATTCGAATGACATGTGTCACCCACGTACTGAGAAGTGGAGATCGTGTTAGATCGCGGGTGAATAGATAAGTATATCGTGGGATGCGGAACGGTTTGAGCGGCAAAGCCGAAAATTTCGATAAGATAAGTTTTAACGTTCCGTTCGCAAATTCTTCAGCTGACACGGACACAGTGAAAATTTTGAACGAGTTTCAAATAGAACGCACATGAAGAATTTGTGAATAGATTGGGTTGAGTATAGCATAGAGGGGGAAGGGTCCGATCACATTCACTTAGCAGAAAAACCAACTTGAAGAATTAGCCATAAGTGAATGTTGTAGAGGACATAAACTTATATATATATAGCCAATGAAGAAAAACGACGGAAACAGTGAAGATTTTGCAAAGTTGAAGAATATGAACAACTGAGGAATTTCAAAAACTGAGGAAAAACTCATATTGAAGATTTTCAACTTTTGTGGTGGCGTGACCCACCGTATAAGAATGATGATTTCAGACACCGCGTACAATTGTCGTAGGGTTCTAAGAATCAAATTCTTCATTAATTTCTTCACACTTAGAGTGTTACTCTTCATTGATTGAAGAAAAACGTTTCTTCATGTGTTGCACATCTAAGTCATCAATTTTGCATAAGTGTTAGGATGAGTGTCCTTTTCAAAGAACATTCGAAGATTCTAAGATATTTAGCTCACACCGCAACTTGCCAAATCTCCTCTCATCCAAGGGCTTTGTGAAGATATTGGCTAGCTGTTCTTCAGTCTTCACATGCTCAATAGAAATGTCATCCTTCAACACATGATCGTGAAGAAAATGATGACGAATCTGAATGTGCTTTGTCTTCGAGTGCTGAACTGGGTTGTGAGCAATCTTGATGGCACTCTCATTGTCACAGAAGAGAGGCACATTCTTCACGTTGACGTCGTAGTCCTTGAGAGTTTGCTTCATCCACAGCAATTGAGCACAGCAAGAACCAGCAGCAATGTACTCAGCTTCAGCAGTAGACAGTGATACGCAGTTCTGCTTCTTCGAGGACCAACAGACCAAAGATCGTCCGAGGAAATGACATGTACCAGATGTTGACTTGCGATCCACATGATCACCAGCATAGTCAGAGTCAGAATATCCAACGAGATCAAAAGCCGAGCCCTTGGGGTACCATAATCCTAGTGTTGGTGTGTGATCTAGATATCGAAGAATATGTTTCACAGCCTTATGGTGTGATTCCTTCGGTGTAGCTTGAAATCGGGCACACATGCAAACACTAAGCATAATATCTGGCCTAGATGCACATAAGTACAATAAACAACCAATCATGGAGCGGTATACCTTTTGATCGAAGTCAATACCATTTTCATCAGTGCACAGATGGCCATTTGTGGGCATAGGAATTTTGACGCCTTTGCAATCTTGCATGCCGAATTTCCTCAGTACAACCTTGAGGTAATTCTCCTGAGATATGAATATGCCATTGCGCTGTTGACGAATTTGAAGACCTAAGAAGAATTTCAACTCTCCCATCATAGACATTTGATATTCTTCACTCATCATATAAGCAAATTCATCACTATAACGTTGGTCAGTACAGCCAAAGATGATATCATCAACATATATTTGGCATACAAACAATTCATCATCATATGATTTAGTGAAAAGAGTAGGGTCAAGTGAACTGGGTTTGAAGCCTTTCTTCATGAGGAATTCCTTCCAGGTATCATACCACGCCCGAGGGGCCTGCTTGAGGCCATAGAGGGCCTTATTTAGTCTGGAGACTTTGTCAGGATGCTTAGGATCTTCAAAACCTGGGGGTTGAGCAACATATACTTCTTCCTCAAGCTTACCATTGAGGAATGCACTTTTCACATCCATTTGATATAAAGTGATATCATGATGGTTAGCATAAGCAAGTAATATGTGAATAGCTTCAAGTCTAGCAACAGGTGCAAAAGTTTCATCGAAATCAATTCCTTCAACCCGTGTGTAGCCTTGAGCTACTAACCGTGCCTTATTCCTCACCACAAGGCCATTTTCATCTTGCTTGTTGCGGTAGATCCACTTTGTGCCAATGATATTGTGTTTGCGAGGATCTGGATGATTGACCAGTTCCCAAACTTTATTGAGCTCGAACTGATGTAATTCTTCTTGCATGGCCTGAATCCACTCAGGCTCCAGAAATGCTTCATCTACCTTAGTGGGCTCTGTGATAGAGACAAAAGCATAGTGCCCACAAAAGTTACATAAATGTGAAGCTTTTGAGCGTGTGAGAGGACCTGGTGCTTCAATGTCATCGATGATCTTCTCAACTTGCAGTTCTTTTGCAATGCGAGGATGAGTAGGTTGTCGTCGAGGAATTTGATCAGCATTTTCTTCAGCACCATTTTCTTCAGCTATTTCATCAGGTGCATTAGCTCAATGTTCTTCACGTTCTGGAATGAATTCTTCAGCAGATTCTTCGGTAGGAATGACATCCTCAGTAGCCTTGAACTTGATAGTTTGCTCAGGTGCTGGTTCATCTATCACAGAGGGTAGGTGCTCTCTTTGCGAGCCATTAGTTTCATCGAACCGCACATCTACAGTTTCAACAACCTTGTGAAGAACGTTGTTGAAGACTCTTTAGGTGTGCGAGTCCTTTCCGTAAACAAGCATAAAACCTTCATGTGTTTTCGGTGCAAATTTAGCATTGTGACGAGGATCTCTAATCCAACATTTAGCACCGAAGACTTTGAAATAACTCACATTGGGTTTCTTGTCAGTGAGGAGTTCATAGGCAGTCTTCTTGAAGATTTTGTGAAGATATACCCTGTTGATGATGTGGCACGCAGTATAAATTGCCTCAATCCAAAAGTTACGAGGCGTCTTGTACTCATCAAGCATAGTGCGAGCCATCTCAACAAGAGTCCTGTTCTTGCGCTCCACGACGCCATTCTGCTGAGGAGTGTAAGGAGCAGATAACTCATGAGTAATACCAAGTTCATCAAGATAGTCATCAAGACCAGAATTCTTGAACTCAGTTCCATTGTCACTTCTGATGTGCTTGATCTTCACACCAAAGTTGGTTGAATCCCTCGAGGAAAATCGTTTGAAGACTTCCTGCACTTCATGTTTGTAAGTAACAATGTGTACTCATGTGTAACGAGAGTAATCATCAACAATAACAAGCCCATAGAGAGATGCGTCATTTGTGACAGCTGAGTAATGGTTAGGACCAAAGAGGTCCATGTGAAGCAATTCGAATGGTCGAGTGGTGGTCATGATAGTCTTCGCTGGATGCTTAGCCTTGGTCATCTTTCCAGCTTCACAAGCTCCACACAAGTGATCCTTGAGGAATTTGACATTCTCAATGCCAATGACATGCTTCTTCTTTGCAAGCGTGTGCAAATTCCTCATGCCTGCATGACCAAGTCGTCGATGCCATAGCCAACCTTCTGAAGCTTTTGCGAGTAGGCACACGGCCGGTTGCGGTCCTGTAGAGAAATCAACAATATACAAGTCTCCTCTCCTAAAGCCTTCGAAGACTTTGGAACTGTCAGCTTCCATAACCACAACACAACGATACTTGCCAAAGACAACTACCATATCAAGATCACAAAGCATTGAGACAGACATGAGGTTGTATCCTAAGGACTCGACAAGCATGACTTTGTCCATGTGTCGATCCTTTGTGATCGCAACCTTACCTAGACCCAATACCTGACTTTTGCCTTTGTCAGCGAAGATGATATGCTTCAGATGCGATGGTGATAAGGGAGCATCAATAGATTCTTGTCACCAGTCATCTGATTTGTACATCCACTATCGAGGACCCACTCAGTGGCTTTGGGTTGATCATCCTACAGATGAATTAGTGCAGCTTACGAACTTCATATACTTCATCCGTGAAGAATATCACATCAATTTATCAGATCTATTTCATCAAGCAATAGAACAGATAAAGCAGTAGGAGGACATGAGAAATGAAAGTTCATTTCTTCATGATTAGCCTGCGTCCTTTCAGGCACTCTTCAGGTCTCCAGCAAATTCTTCAGACGTTCAAGCACGTCTGGAGACCTGACCCTGCAGAAGAGATTAGTTCTTTTTCTTCACCACCCACATCTGAAGGGGTGGCAAAGAGTTCATCACTCTATGAGCTCCATATGAGAAAGGTGGCATAGAAGCCAATCCGTTTCGTTTCACATAAGAGAAGGTAGGGTAAGCATATGAATAAGCAGAGAAATTCTTTGAGGACTTATGAACATAATGATTAGAAGAATAATGCTCATATTCATAGCCCTTGGCTCTTCCCTGCGAAACAGAGATGTTAGCACGATGATGTTCATATGAGGACTTTGATCCTTTTGAGGAATATGATCCATGTGAGGAATTTTGTCCGTATGAGGACTTGGATCCATATGAAGAATTTGGTCCATATGAAGAATTTGATCTGGGGTTCCTAATCTTCATAGGTGGTGTCATGAGGACATTCACCTGAAAACTTTCAAGGCACCTTTTGGGAACCCAGATTTTCTTCATGGGGGAACCGTTCCTGCAGTTAGTGCCAACATATCTAGCAAATACTTCACCATTCTGAGTTTTAAACAGTTTGTAGTTGGAGTCAAATGACTCATCAGAAGAATGAGAAGATTCACATGTAAAGCCAGATAAATTAGATGGATCAACTGGAGGTCCCTTTGCAGCAACCCATGAGGTTTTGGGGTACTGCTCAGGCTTCCAATATGTACCATCAGCATTGAGTTTCCTCTCAAAGGCAATACCCTCTTTCCTAGGGTTCCTGTTGAGGATCTGCTTTTTAAGCACATCACAAAGAGTCTGATGCCCTTTGAGGCTTTTGTACATGCCTGTCATGTACAATTCCTTCAGCCATGCATCGTTAGTGATACTAGCAATGTCCTCAGCTGAGCAATTAGTGATAGCAGAGACAGTTGAGGAATTTGTAGCATTAGAAGCATTTGAACATTCAGGTGAAGAATTAGCAGATTCACGTTCAATGCATTTGAAACATGGAGGAACAAATTCTTCTTGAGCAGCGCTGATTTGTTGAGCAAGTAATGAATCACGCTCCTTCTGAAGATCTTCATAACTCACTTTTAGCTTCTCAAGATCTTGCTTTCTTTGAAGAAATTCATAAGAAAGCTTCTCATGATCAAACAAGAGAGTGTTATGATGACCTTGAAGGTTGTCAAACCTAGTCTGATGTCTCTGAAGATTTTCAGTCAAGGTTTTAGTGCGATCCATTTCTTCACCCAACATATCATCACTTTTGTCTAGCATGTTTTGAACCTTTTCAAGGGCCCTTTGTTGTTTCACAGCAATCTTAGCAAGTTTAGAATAGCTGGGCTTAAGGTTTTCATCAGATTCATTCTCACTTGATTCAGAGGAGGTATAATTGAGTACCTTGGCACCCTTTGCCATGAAGCAATAGGTGGGAGCGTAGTCATCATTGCCTTCATCAGCCTTGTTGGTGAGGTCATTTTCTTCAGTGTTGAAGATAGACTTGCTGACGGATGCAGTAGCGAGGGCTAGGCTCGCCACACCGGATTCAGAATCCTCAGATGCCTCATCTTCCTCATTTTCTTCAGATTCAGCCTTAGAGTCTATTTCCTTGCCAATGAATGCACGAGCCTTCTTGGAGCTGCTCTTCTTGTGAGATGAAGACTTTGAGGATTTTGATGATGAAGATTTTGAGGATTTCTTCTTTTTCTTCGCATCATCAGAACTGTAATCCTTGTATTTCTTCTTCTTTGATTCCTTTTCCCACTGAGGACAATCTTGGATGTAGTGTCCTTGTTTCTTGCATTTGTGAGAAAGCCTCTTCTTGTAGTCACTGGATGAGGAATCATTGCTCCTTGAGGGTCTTCCAAAGCGACCACGTCTTGAGAACTTCTGGAATTTCTTCACGAGCTGTGCTAGATCATGGCTCAGTTCTTCAGGATCACCAAGGCTGCTATCAGAGTCTTCATCTTCAGACTCAGAAATTGCCTTGGCCTTCAGTGCACGTGATCTGCCATAGCTCGAACCATAGAGATCTCTCTTTTCAGCAAGCTGGAACTCATGAGTATTTAGCCTCTCGAGGATATCAGCGGGATCAAGTGACTTGTAATCAGCACGCTCTTGTATCATCAATGCCAGAGTATCGAATGAGGAGTCAAGCAATCTCAGCAGTTTCTTCACCACCTCGTGGTCGGTGATGTCAGTGGCACCAAGTGCTTGAAGCTCATTTGAGATGTCAGTGAGGTGATCGAAGGTTTGTTGAACATTTTCATTGTCGAGTCTTTTGAAGCGGTTGAAGAGATTGCGAAGAACATCAACTCGAGAGTCACGCTGTGTTGAGACTCCTTCATTTACTTTGGACAGCCTATCCCAGATAAGCTTAGCAATTTCCAAAGCACTCACTCTTCCATACTGTCCTTTGCTCAGATGGCCACATATGATATTCTTCGCTTGAGAATCGAGTTGCTTGAATCTCTTCACATCGACAGCGTTTAGTGAGGGTGAGACAGAGGGAACACCCTTTTCCACCACATACCAGAGATCGTTATCAATTGCCTCAAGATGCATTCGCATCTTATTCTTCCAGTAGGGGTAGTCCGTCCCATCGAAGGTAGGACACCCAGCAGAGACCTTGATCATACCTGTGGTCGACATAACTAAAACTCCAGGCGGTTAAACCAAAATCACACAGAACAAGGGAGTACCTTGCTCTGATACCAATTGAAAGTGCGTTATATCGACTAGAGGGGGTGAATAGGCGATTTTTATGAATTTTTCACTAAGGAATTTGTGGGTGAGGAAATTCCTTAGCGAAGAACTACTTGCAGCGGAATAAGTACTCAAAAGTATGCATAGCAGAGCACAAGCATAGTCATCATGATGAAATGAAAACAAGCACAGAGTACAGAAGGCGTAAACATAGGATAACATAGGATGAAGACAAACAGACTGAGGAAATTGAACTGAGGAAATTGAGAAAGTCTTCAGTCAAAGTCTTCAAACACAGATATGAACAAGCATACAACACGGTAATGAGGAAATGAAAGAGTTGAGGAAATAGAACCAGTAGGCTTGGTGAAGACAATGATTTGGTAGACCAGTTCCAACTGCTGTCTCAGTTGTACGTCTGGTTGGAGCAGCTAGGTATTTAAACCTGAGGACACCCAGTCCCGAACACACAGTCCTCACCGTATTCTCCTTGAGCTAAGGTCACACAGGCCTCGCCCAATCACTCGTGGTAAGTCTTCAGGTGACTTCCAAACCTTCACAAACTCGGTCACTCGGTGATCCACAATTTTCTCTTGGATGCTCTAGACCATGACGCCTAACCATCTGGAAGAAGCACAGTCTTCAAAGGTAACAAGCGTCGGATCCACGCAGGATCAATCTCTTCAGTGATGCTCAATCACTTTGGGTTTGTAGGTGTTTGGGTTTGGGGTTTTCCTCACTTGATGATTTTCGCTCAAAGTCCTGGGAGGATGGGGTGCTCTCAAATGACAAGTGTGAGTTTCTCTCGGAGCAGCCAACCAGCTAGTGGTTGTAGGGGGCGGCTATTTATAGCCTAGGGAGCAGCCCGTCATGATAAGACATAAATGCCCTTCAATGATATGACCGTTAGGTGGGTAGATATTTTGGGACGGCTGGCGCATAGCACAGCAACGGTCGGAAATTTGAGTGTCAAATTCCTCAGGGCTATCATGTTCCTCACTGTGTAGGCAATCCGCACTGGCAAATTCCTAACTCCTCAGTCAGAACAAATTCCTCAGAGACCAGAAGAACTTCGTCTCTGTCACTGAAGAATATGACTGAACTGTATGAGATTTCCAATGGCTTCACTCGAAGGGATTGGTAGGTGTAGGATCTTGAGTTGAGCATCACATGGAAATTTTTCCTTAGTATTTCCTCGACCCCCTTAACAGTACGATGTTTCCTATGACTCAAGAAAGAGAAAATGAAACTACGAAAGCAAAAGTCTTCACGCTTCATGTTCCTCAAATGAATACCAAGTCTTCAAGGTCACACCAATTTCTTCACTTTCAAAGTCTTCAGAAATACCAAAGTCTTCAGTCGAAGAACTTCATTTTTAGGGGACGACTTTCTCTGTAAATATCAAACTCCTCATAGACTTATAGACCTGTGTACACTCATAAACGCATTAGTCCCTTAACCTATAAGTCTTCAATACACCAAAATCACTAAGGGGCACTAGATGCACTTACAGGATTGATATTCAATGAGGAGTGAAATGATGGCTGCTTCCTCGGTTAAACATAGAGAAAGGCGGGCCTCGTGATTTGATGGCTCATTAGTCATTATTACTGCCTATACTCTTTGCCCATAATAACCGTGTGGTAGAGTAGTTGGCTATACTTTTAATAACCATGCTTGAAGAGAAGAGGTGCACGCACCCACGCACATACTACTAGTAGCACTCTTTCGTCTTCCCCGACCACACACGTGAGACGGTGGAGCTCATTTCTGTACGATGATGCAGCACACGTGATAATTTGACGCGTCTAGTAGCACTTAATGGAGGGTCGGGAACCACGCATGAATGATGCCGCGTTATCTAGAAATACAGTTTCTTTTCATGAGTGGCACGTACGCAGTATAATTAGGTTCATATGGAGAGAAAAAGAAACCACTCCATTATATGTACATAGCCAGGAGCCTACACGGTTGCTTGCACAAAACGATTGTGGCCACATCTCTAATATCCGGGCGGATCACGTCCGCCGAGGGAAGGGGTGGATGCTTTGTGTAGATGCGGTCGCCATCACCGACGGCAAAAACCCACTATCGGCGCGTCCCGATCAGGGGTCCCCGCCGTTTTCTCTCACAAAGCCGGTGCGGTTGCCTTCGCCCCTTGCTCACTACCGCGCGGTGGGAAGTTGCCGCCCTCCTCTAAGCTAGCTACATCCCGACATCCCTCAGGTACAACTTCCTTTACAGCCGGCTTGCACCACTGCCCCAGCTGCACACATCGCTCCATGTGGATATTTCTCTACTTCTTTGCCCCGCACGTACCTCTACTGGCTTCTGCTGTATTGTGATGAGTTTATGTCTCATAAAAACTAGTCCCACTAGGTCTTATTCTAATCACACTTCAATTTCTTTGCCACAGGGATGCTCAACTCGACTTTAGTGAAACTGTACAAAATGATCTGATGGTCAAAGGGTTGGAAACTTCATTCCTTCGAAAGGTTCAACCTCACCAGCAAATTAAAGCCTGGTTAGGGTTTAGGGTTCAAGGCCTAGGGACTGCATGGATCATTTTTTTCCTTTAGCTGTCTCTGTTCTAAAATAAGTGTCAACTTTAGTACAACTTTGTACTAAAGTTGGCATGAAGTTGAGAAACTTATTTTGGAATGGAGGGCATATTGGCTATGATCTGTGAATCATTGACATGCAATAGCATGCATGCTAGTCTCCTTTGTATTTGATGGAATGTTGCAACGGGGCAACCTTGGATGGAAGATACATGAAACAGAAGCTGAAAGCTACATAGCATTGTACATTTTTCGCTGCTTTCATGTTTTCGCCGAGCTGTCGTGTTTTCGCTGATTTCGCACTCCTCCACTGCAAGAGTGGAGAAAATTGTAAAGAGTGGACACACTCTACCTCCTTTCACCGAAACGTGGGGCATCCAGCATCCGGTGCACGTGTCATGCACCAAAGTAAAGTGTACAGTACAAGTGAGACTCAGCACCGTCATACCACCTCAGTAATAATGACCAATGGGCCGTCAAATCACATAGACCCGGCAGTAAATTGGACGGACAAAGCAACCATCACTCTTTGTTGAATCCGCTTCTCCCTTCAACGCATGCGCCAGTGAGAGGTCGCGTCTGCTCTTCCCGGGCATGAATGAGGCACCAATTCTCTGGAGCGGCGCTGACCATTTCGGGCAGGAAGCGCGCGTGGGCGATGAAGGGAGGCGTGCAACATTAATTGCGAGTTGATTCCTTCGAGCGATAAAATTTCTTCACGTATTAGCATTGCCCTCGTATTTTTCTTCACTGTATTAAATAAATAGTTCCATTTCGTGCACAATTTATAACAATTTTTATTATGGAGAGAAAAAGAAAACCACTCCAACTATATATGTTGCAGCCTCGGCACTTGTTTTCTAAGTTTGCTCTCTTCACACTCTCTCTCCACTATATACATACACGCTAGAACCTCGGTGCTTGTAGTTGCTCTCTTCACACTCTCTCACCCTCTCCAGATCTAAACGAGACTGTGTCAGCCTCTCTCTCTCTCTCACTTCCCTAACTGTTGGTCATAGAGCCGGCAGGATCCCGTCTGCCAGGGAAGGGAAGGAGGCTTAACGCTGTCGACGTCGGCGAGGGAGGGAATCCACTACCGGCGTAGCTGTTCTCTTTCACCTAGCAGCGGCGTGGGAGGGCCTCCGACCCCTTCTTCCTTGTTCTCGTACATAGTGTGGGCAGATCAGCCTCCGGCCGCCCACTGAGCCACACCCCAAGAACCTTAAGGTATAATTTATGTAATTTACATGCATTGCTCTAGCTGCATGTGGATTTTTTCCGCTTCTGCACTCGAATCTAGGTGTTGGATCAAACAGGAAAGTAGTGGGGAAAGTTGTATATCATGAATCTAGGATGTGGTTCAAAGAGGAAAGGAAGGGGGGGAAGTAGTACAGACTGGCTATCCAGCACCTACGCTGGTAGAAAAGGGAAAACAATGAAAAATGCAGTACGCACGTCTATAATGAACTGATCTTTTTGTGGGTGGGGGACAAGGCTGTAGAGTTTGAGCAGGACTAGATTTGCTGCCCTCACATAGGGAAAGGTTTCTAAAGATAACAAAACTGGGACCAACACAAATATGCTCCTTGGTTGTTGTTCTTTGTTGCAACAGACTGTGCATCACCCCTTTATACATCGGTAGATGCACATGGGTGCAACTCTTTAGCTGTCCCATACAACTCTTCAGCTGTTGTTAATCTAATAATGCCGCTGGAAAACTGAAGCAATGCCACAGTTAAAAGAAAATTATATGCTTAACGAATTTTATTGATAATATAATCTCTCTGTTAATATGAATCAATGCTACAGTCCTGCTTTCTTTCCCATTTAGATAAGTAAGATGCTTCTTTTTGTGGGCTTCTGTGTCATCCACGGTTATTGACCCGTAATTGTTTCCTTTGCACCTCTGTGTAAACCGGGTTATCTACTTCACCTCGTTGCTATTGCAACCTTTTGTTCCACTGCACAAAACACGTTTGCTTTAAGAGTGTTTTGTGCAGTTCAACCAAAATGTCACACCGACAACGTTGCTTTATTGCTTGATCTTAGTGGAACTGCACAAGAGGAGATCTGACTTCCTATCTGTGTTGAGAATTTTTTTCACATCTTCTTCTTGTGAGTTGTTTGAATTCCGCGTCATGAGAGGTCAGTAATGGCCTTCTTCCACATGATTGTGCAGTGTGCTTTCATCTGTTCTGCTACTTATACGGTAATGTTGCTTGATTTTAGTGAACTCCACAAAAGGAGACTAGACTTCCAATTTGTATGTGCAGCGTAATATCCCATTGAGGTAAGATAATGATATTTCACAACTGTTGGCCTATATTTTGCTACTGTCATCAGAAAAGTAATGTTATTGTTTAGTGCTATACTTGTGCTCCCTAATTGACATGCCAAATCTTACATTGAAGGCGAAGCTTGTCTGTTATTGAACCAAGTGATGAAGGGGGAGAACAAGCGGAAGAAGTGTCAGGACCCCGATTCTAAGTCACACCGATCTAGCATGTAACACCTCATATCACTTTGCGGCCTCACGCACGGTATTCCCACGGGTGTCGCCTTACCATGGCCCGGGACTGTTTGGGCCTTTTGGCTCACGTATATGATAGTGTCGCTAGCATCCATATGACAGAGAATCCGGGCCGACATGGCTAGTCGTGAACCCAAAGCGGCGCTAACTTACGGGGACAGGCATACATGAATCAACATCGAGCATGTCGGTCAGCAGTGTGTGAATCCGGGCTGTAGCATTGGGCTAACAGGACTCCGGGAACTCGGGCTGTAGCAGGCTAGGTAGGACTCTGGATGTCACCCATGACATTTCCTCGAAGGGACAGACACAAGGACGAAGTGAAACACATGCCGGCCAGTCTAAGTGTTCCGGAGCAGTAGTGCTGGGCTAGCAGGACTCCGGTAAACCGGGCTGTAGCAGACTACCATGGCTCAGTGGAAGCACCAGACTACATTTCCCCATAAGAGAGGCTGCCAAGGATAAAAAACTAGATTGTTGGATCCCACACATACTAAGCATTTCAATCATACACACAATATGCTCGATATGTGTAAATACAACATGGCATCACAACAAAACTCTACAACTCAAAGTACTTTATTTAAAGGCTCCAGAGAGCCATACATAACATGTTCATACAGATAGGGGTCACACGACCCGACACTCAAGTCATACAAACATACAAGCACATGCGGAAGCAAACTTGTCTGAGTACAGACAACTAGAAAGAAAGAAGGCTTGACGAAGCCTGTCTATCTACAAAGGCCCTTCACAAGCTCAGGTCACCACTTGGGCGGCAAGTCACTCGTCAACGTCGAGATCTACATAGAACCCATCGGAGGGGGCGGTGTTCTCTTCTGCAACAATTATTAAAGCAACATGAGTACAAATGTACTCAACAAGTCTTACAACAGATCCTACTATACATGCACATTCTCAAGAAGGGTAGTGGAGTTATTGCAGCAAGCCAGCTTTGACTCTTGGCTAAGCTATCCTACAAGACACCACTTGTAAAATAGTTTTCGCACACGAGTCCACTATTCATCATCACAATACTCCACCGTGGATCCTCCCTCGTCATCCTACGAGAGGGCCATCCGCGGTACTCACACTTATCTTGAGTCTTTTAGTAGTAACCATTAACTTGTCTATGAACTACATAAGCGACCAAGTAGTCCTTTACCGTGGACGCGACTATTCGAATAGTTTTATACCCTGCAGGGGTGTACTTCGTCACACATGTTTCCACCACTTAGCGTCTGCACACATGTGCTCGGCAGACTTCAAGCCAAAGCCGACATGGGTGTAGACCACGACCTAACTAACCACACAAGTCTCTAGTCCAGGTTTATCGCCTATTCGGGTTCCATCCACAAGGAAATCCGGCCGGGGTGTCCTCAACGGCCCCAAACGATGTGTGCAAGGTTCCCGAGACACCAAACGGGCGACTCGGTACACCGTGCCACGTGCCTACCGCATTACAGCCCACCCCTAAGGTCAGCGCTGTGCATGGCCTCCAGCAACTACAAACACCAGAAACTACTTGCAACTCCTGGACAAAGGACGAGAGGGGTCAGTAAGTCGAGCGGGGTCATATTTCAGGGCCCAATGTGTGGTAGTAGTTGAATCTTAAATCACGCATACAGATCTCAGTTCTTAAGGACGGCCTCAATGAAACAACCCACCAAGTACTCCTACATGGCCTCTCATCGACACCATTACCAAATCATATTCAACACTTCACTCTAATTACCGACACAACCATTCACTCTAGTTCATCACCCCGATGAGCTAGACCTGACACGACTAAATGCATAGCAAGCATAGCATGGTAGGAAACACAAACATGGCTCAATCAACTCCTACACATGCTAGTGGGTTTCATCTAGTTACTGTGGCAATGACAGGTCATGCAGAGGATATGCGTTCAACTACCGTAACACACAACAGTTTGAAATGTTGTTGTCTTAATGCAGTAAACGAGAGCAGAAGTGAGAAGATGGGTTTGTATCGAAATGATCAATGGGTTGCTTGCATGACAGAGTGGTAGTGGGATACTGCCCTTCGCTTGGATACTCGTGAATATCCTCGGAGGCAGAACCTACCACGAAGAACACATCGAAACACAATCATCACATGGCAATATGCAACAATATGATGCATGCAATGACATGGCAAAATGAGTGTGTTTTGGCTAATGCAACTTAGAACAGATTAGTTTGAGTTCATTTGAATCAAGGATTCAAATGCTAACCCAAAATAAGAGGTGATATTAGTGCATTAACTTGTTTCATCTAAACAGCAGTTAAATTGTTCTGACATGCATGAAACCAGTACAGATGGAAACATTGAATTTTTCTGATCAAATTTCATATATAAATCTTTGCATTTGGAGTTACAGATTAATTTCTATGAATTTTTGAAGTTTGTAGCATTTTCTGGAATTTCCTGTAAAAGAATAATCCAGTAAAAGAGTTATTGCATCACCATTGCGTCAGGGTGACGTCAGTAGTCAACGGAGACGGTCCAGCTCAACCCTGACCTGTGGGTCCCGTCTGTCAGTGATTAGTTAAACTAACTAAATTTAGTTAGCGTTAAACTAACACAAACCTAGTTTAGTTAATGGCTTGGGACCCACACGTCAGTGACCCAGGGGGGTCAAACTGGTCAACTCGCCGGCGTTTAGCCGCCGGCGAGGCCAGACGCGGCGGGGCAGTGCGGGTTTCCTCCTCCGGTGACCAAATGGACGGCGGAGGGCACCTCGTGACGTAGGGAGTGAGCCGCGTTGAGTGGTGGTGGCGGTTGGGCTCGGGGTCGCTGGAAATGACGCCGGCGATGACCTTGGTGGACGTCGGAGATCGGGTGAGCTCGGGCTCATCGCTAGGGGCATGGCGAGGTGCGTGGAGTGGTTCTACGGGCTCCGGGGGATGCGGTGAGTGCGGTGGACATGGTGGTGTGGCCGTTAGGTGGCCGGAGCATCGTCGGCGACGAGCTCGGCGACGGCGCATGCGGTGAAGCTTCATGCGGTCGCTACGGTGTTCGAGAGCGAGAACGGGAAGGGGGAGGAGGTAGCTGGGCTCACGGCGGTTGCAGCGGGATAGACGGCGAGGTCGGGGATGAGCTGCTGCTGCGGTGGCGGCGAAGGGGATCTCCGGCGGTGGCGGAGTCGGGCGTGGTCGTTGCGGTGGCTTCGGGGCAAGCGAGCGCTCGGGGCTCGGCCTGCTCGATGAAGCGGATGATGGCGAAGCTCGTGGACACGGCGGGCGACGAGGAGGCGACGGTGGCTGCGGCTTCACGACGGCGCGGGCGCGGCTGCATCAGCCATGGCGATCAGAGGGCGAGAGCGAGGTGCAGGGGGGCGAATGGGGTGTCGGTGAGGTCGGGGCGGCACCGAGGAGGCGTTTCGAGGCGTCGCGCTGGCGCGGGCGAGGGCAGGTAGGCAGGGAGGTGGCGTGGCGAGCTCGGCGGCGTCGCGGTGTCCCTCCTCTGCCTACTGGCAGAGGTAGGTGATGACTGGCACGGGCCAGATGGGCCGGGCCAGCCAGGTAAGTGGCATGTGGCCTTTCTCTCCCTCTCTTTATTCTGTTTTGTTTTTCTATTTTTCTGTAGCTTCTAGGCTTTATTTAAAATACTAAAGCATTTTCATAAATCCTGAAATTAATTGGGGGCTTTGTTTAGATTATTTCCAACAGCCCACACTTAGCTTCAGAATTATTTGGGCATTTGAATTTTTTATAGCATTTAAATGCCCAAATGCAAATAGGTACTGATTTAATCCAGTGACCTTATGTGTCCTAGAAAAATGTGAACCAATTTTGGTAGAGGTTCTGGACCAAGACAAAAATGATGGAAATTTTAGAAGGGCATTTCAGGTTCATTGAAAATGATTTTAGTAAACCCTAGTTGTTTTAGGGGGGGTGCTGGGGGTTCTGTCATCCCCATTTCAAAGTTCTGGAAAAGTAAACATGATGCAACACTCTAATGCATGAACTAGCTAGGGTGTGACAACTCACCCCCACTCAAAAGAATCTCGTCCCGAGATTTAGGATCCTCCGGGAAGAAGGTGGGGTACTCAAGTCGAAGACGATCCTCCCTTTCCCAAGTGGCTTCTTTCTCGGAATGGTGTGACCATTGAACCTTGAGAAACTTGATATTTTGGCGTCGAGTGGTATGCTCGGCTTGATCAATGATGCGAACGGGATATTCCCGATATGTGAGATTATCTTGGAGATCAAGCATTTCGTGGTCCACTCCACGGATAGGATCCGAGAAGCAACGCCCGAATTGAGAAACGTGGAAGACATCACGAACTCTGGACAGATGCGGAGGTAGTTCCAATTGGTAGGCAACTTCTTCTCGTTTGGCAAGAATGCGAAAGGGTCCAATGTAACGAGGAGCCAATTTGCCTTTGATACCGAATCGATGGGTTCCCTTCAGAGGAGTAACCCGAAGGTAAGCCTTCTCGCCGACTTCATAAGTCATGAATTTATGTTTACGGTCATATTGGCTCTTTTGACGAGATTGGGCTATTTTCAACTTCTCACGAATAATGCGAACCTGCTCTTCTGCTTCCTGAATCATATCCGGGCCAAAGAGTTGTCTTCCCCCGGTTTTTGACCAGTTAAGAGGCGTTCGGCATTTTCGTCCATAGAGAACTTCGAAAGGGGCTTTTCCCAAGCTAGCTTGATAACTATTGTTATAAGCGAATTCGGCGAATGGAAGGCATTTCTCCCAATCCATACCGAAAGAGATGACAGAAGCTCGGAGCATATCTTCCAGAATTTGATTGACTCGTTCTACTTGACCACTTGATTGAGGGTGGAAGGCGGTGCTAAAGGAGAGACGAGTTCCCATAGCATTTTGGAAACTTTCCCAAAATCGAGAGGTGAAGAGACTTCCTAGGATATAGTTAAGTGTTAAACGGTAGTCCTAAAACAACATTGAGATTATGACGTTGGAGGAATGATCAAATTAAATCGGCACAAATTTTTTTGTTATGAATTGAGTAATATCGTCTATAATCAATTGTAATAACACGAAGAGTTAACATGTGATTTTGCTCCTTAGACCATGATAGTATCATAGTCACTTCTTACCGTACAGTCGGCTTTGTGGTTGATCAAACGTCATCTGTAACACGGTGATCATAATGACAACTTGCGGGTTCATCGGAAAGTTTGACAAGGTACTAGATAGATAGGAGTGGGATTTGCTCCTCCGACGATGGAAAGATATTCTTAGGGCCCTCTCGGTGTGAGGGCATTCATCATCATCTGGCCAGACATAGGTGACTACGTCACGGGGATGCTGGAACATGACAACGAGAAAAAGGAACAAAACCAATAACGAGGATTTTGGTATAGTGAGAAGGCATCCTGGGTTCCGTAAAGCATCACGAAGCAAAGGGAACATCGCATAAAAACCAAAGGTTCACTCGAATATCATTCGTGTGCTCATAGATATCAATATGGACGTCCATGGTTCCGCTATCGATCATTGAACGAACGATTTCGTTCATGTCTATGAGTTACCAAACCTAAGGGATCACAAGCTTAAGGCAATCATGATCTGCTGAGTGTTAGTAGGATGGGAGTGATGAGAATATATTTGTGGAATTGTTTTATTAATATTCAAAATAGTTTTGAGAGGATCCGGAAGAACTTCGGGGGTCACCGGAAGGGTTTTATTCATCGGGTAATACCGGGTATTACCGATAAATAATATATTGGTGGAAAATATTTATGGGGATGTTGAAATATATATGAAATGGTCTGAAAGTATTTAGATTAATTTTATATTTATTTTAATATCAACGGACCTTAAAAGGCCAAGAGGTGTAAGGCAACTTGGGCCACAAGGGCCCGAGTGGGGGAGGCGCCCCTTCCACAAAAGTGTTGAGTATTATGATTATTAGGAAAGATAGGATAATGTAGGATCTTAGCCTACCTTGTATAGTACTCCAAGTTGGTCATTGTACTCCTATATATGCCCACGAGGCTCAAGCAATAAACATCAATTCCACAAATCCCTCCTCTCTATTCCATTAACATGGTATCAACCTAACCGATCCAAACCCTAGTCGCTGCTTCTGCCCCTCGGGCGGTCGGCCTTCTTACCGCTGCCAGGGGTCGCACCGCCCGTACCTAGGGTTCGTCCGTCGTTCGTATTGACTGGCTACCCTCGAGAGTCTCTTCCCGATCCCTTGATCTGTTTTTTCTCTCTCTCTCACCGGTCGTCTTGACCCGTGTTTCTTTTTTTGTTTTTATACCGATCTATGATCGCTTTGCATCGCCCGTCGCCGCCATTGACCCCCATGCCTCTACTACGACATCGGTGTTGACTCTACACCGGCCACTTCATCATCAACCGCGCAACAAGGCTGGACACGCCGTCCAAGGGAGGCCTTTGTGTGTCACTGCCGGTGCTTGTCTGTGTGGTCTCCATTGCCGCTATGTCTTCGTTTTCATCGCTTGGGACATCACAGACAACACCCCCATCAACTCCGATCTACGCGTTGTCCACGCCATGGCGTGTACAGTGCCGCCATCAGTCTAATCAACCAATCATGCACCTGTCTTCACCAAGCCCGTCCCCGAGCACGCGCCTACCACCGATCAAGCCATAGGATCTTGTCGCGTCGCCTCCCCGAGGTCCTCCCACTGGCAGCCCCGACCAGCGCACCACTCTCGCCGATGCCCCTTCGAGCCATCGTGCTGCGACATGCGGTCCACGCCGCCGCCCTGAGATCCTTCGGACGGCTACCCCCGTAGACGCCGCCACCATTGCGTCGCCCCTTTGGGCTATCACGCCGTCGCCACCGGCCAGTGGTTCTTCCCATGGCTACCCAGACCCAGGAGCCACCGCTACACCGCCCCTTCGAGCTGTAGCGCCGTGGCACGCGGTCCCCGCCGCCAGTCTAGGTCGCCGCCCCGAGTTCTTCCCGTCATTTCCCCTAACCGCCTGCTATTGTTGCATCGTCCCTTCAGGCCATAGCGCATCGGCCCGCGGTCCACTATGTCGTCCCCATGCGTCCACTTCCCTGTGTATGCGCCGCGCTGCCTCCATCAGCGCGGGAACGCCACCATCTGTGCCGGTCTTCGTCACGCTGTCAGGTTCTTCCTCGCCTACTTCGAGCATTGCCGTGGCGCTCCTAACCAAGCTGCCGTGCCCACCGCTCTTCTTCGGCGCCGCTCCCGCTCGCTCACCCTAGTTGCACCGCACGTCCACCCCCTTCATCTCCATCCAGCACCAGCTCATCGCTAGCGTCATCGTCATCTTCCCCGACCACTTTGTCTACTCCGACCATCATTGCCGACATCAGCCCCACGCCGATTGGCATCATAACCGTCATCGAGTCCTCCTCTGTTGGCCCCTCGGACTCCTCCGACATGGCGTACAGCTTGCGCAGGTCCACGTCTGCGCATGCCCTGTGCTGGCAAAATCTATGCGTGCCTTCATCCCCGATGTGTTCCCCGGCCTGGCAAGCCTGGAGCGGCACATAGTAAACAGCGACTTTGTCCGTCTATGCATGCCCAATGCCGGCAACACCGATGTGTGCCTTAGTCCATGATGTGTCTCGGGCTTGGAAAACCCGGTGCGACGCTGATATATCTCCAACGTATCTGTAATTTTGTATTGTTCCATGCTATTATATTATCTGTTTTGGATGTTTTATTGCATTAATATGCTATTTTATATGATTTTTGGGACTAACCTATTAACCTAGAGCCTAGTGCCAGTTCCTGCTTTTTCCTTGTTTTTGAGTTTCGCAGAAAAGGAATACCAAACAAATTCCAAACTGAATAGAACTTTCGCAATGATTTTTCTTGGACCAGACGACTCCCAGAAGACTTGTAGTGCAAGTCAGCAGAGCCACGAGGCGGTCACAAGGGTGGAGGGCGCGCCCCCGAACTGGTGGGGCCCTCGGTGACCCCCTGACCTAGATCTTCCTCCTATATATACTCAAATACCCCAAAAACTTCCAGGGGAGCCACAAAACCACTTTTCCACCGCCGCAACCTTCTGTACCCGTGAGATCCCATCGTGGGGCCTTTTCCGGCGTCCTGCCGGAGGGGGATTCTATCATGGAGGGCTTCTACATCAACACCATTGCCTCTCCGATGAAGCATGAGTAGTTTACCACAGACCTACGGGTCCATAGCAGTAGCTAGATGGCTTCTTCTCACTCTCTTTGATTCTCAATACAAAGTTATCCTCGATGTTCTTGGAGATCTATTCGATGTAATACTCTTTTGTGGTGTGTTTGCCAAGATCCGATGAATTGTGGATTTATGATCAACTTATCCATGAATATTATTTGAATCTTCTTTGAATTCTTATATTCATGATTTGATATCTTTGCAAGTCTCTTCGAACTATCAATTTGGTTTGGCCAACTAGATTGGTTTTCCTTGCAATGCGAGAAGTGCTTAGCTTTGGGTTCAATTTTGCGGTGTCCTTTCCCAGTGACAGTAGGGGCAGCAAGGCACATATTGTATTGTTGCCATCAAGGATAAAAAGATGGGTTTTTCATCATATTGCTTGAGTTAATTCCTGTATATCATGTCATCTTGCTTAAGGCGTTACTCTGTTCTTTATGAACTTAATACTCTAGATGCATGATGGATAGCGGTCGATGTGTGGAGTAATAGTAGTAGATGCAGAATTGTTTCGGCCTACTTGACACGGACGTGATGCCTATATTCATGATCATTGCCTTAGATATCGTCATAACTTTGCGCTTTTCTACCAATTGCTCGGCAGTAATTTGTTCACCCACCATAATAATTTCTATCTTGAGAGAAGCCTCTAGTGAAACCTATGGCCCCCGGGTCTATTTTCCATCATATAAGTTTCCGATCTACAACTTTAGTTTTCTATTTACTTTCTTTGCAATATTTTAGTTTCCGTTCCATAAACCAAAAATACCAAAAAATATTACTTTGCCGTTTATCCATCTCTATCAGATCTCACGTTGCAAATAACCGTTAAGGGATTGACAACCCATTTATCGCGTTGGGTGCAAGTTGGTGTTTGTTTGTGCAGGTATTCGGTGGCTTGCGCGTTGTCTCCTACTGGATTGATACCTTGGTTCTCAAAAGCTAAGGGAAATACTTACTCTACTTTGCTGCATCACCCTTTCCTCTTCAAGGGAAAAACCAACGCAAGCTCAAGAGGTAGCAGGAAGAATTTCTGGCGCCATTGCCGGCGAGATCTACGCTAAGCGAGACATACCAAGTACCCATCGTAAACTCTCATCCCTCGCATTACATTATTCGCCTTTGCCACTCGCTTTCCTCTCCCCTACTTCTAAAACGATTTTCAAAAAGATTCGCCTTTTCTTCGCCCCTCTTCCGTTCGTCTTCTTCGCTTGCTTTTTGTGTGCTCGTGTGTTGGATTGCTTGGTTTGTCGCGATGACTCAAGATAATACCAAATTGTGTGACTTTTCCAACACCAATAATAATGATTTTATTAGTACTCCGATTGCTCCCGATGCTAATGCGGAATATTGTGAAATTAATACCGCTTTGCTGAATCTTGTTATGAAAGATCAATTTTTTGGCCTTCCCAATGAAGATGCCGCATCCCATCTTAATAGTTTCGTTGATTTGTGTGATATGCAAAAGAAAAAATATGTGGATAATGATATTGTTAAATTGAAGCTATTTCTGTTCTCACTTCGAGATCGTGCTAAAACTTGGTTTTCATCTTTGCCTAAAAATAGTATTGATTCATGGAATAAGTGTAAAGATGCTTTTATTTCCAAGTATTTTCCTCCCCTAAGATCATCTCCCTTAGGAACGATATTATGAATTTTAAGCAACTTGATCATGAACATGTTGCACAATCTTGGGAGAGGATGAAATTAATGAAACGAAATTGCCCTACTCATGGATTGAATTTGTGGATGATTATACAAAAAATTATGTCGGATTGAATTTCGCTTTTAGAAATCTTCTAGATTCGGCCGTGGGAGGCACTTTTATGGAAATTACTTTAGGAGAAGCTACTAAACTCCTAGATAATATTATGGTTAATTATTCTCAATGGCATACCGAAAGATCTTCCACTAGTAAAAAAGTGCATGCAATTGAAGAGATTAATGTTTTGAGTGGAAAGATGGATGAACTTATGAAACTGTTTGCTAATAAGAGTTCTCCTATTGATACTAAAGATATGCCTTTGTCTACTTTGATTAAAAACAATAATGAATCTATGGATGTCAATTTTGTTGGTAGGAACAATTTTGGTAATAACACGTATAAAGGTAATTTTAATCCTAGGTCGTTTCATAGTAATTCCTCTAATAATTATGGTAATTCCTACAACAATGCTTATGGAGATTATAATAAGATGCCCTCTGATTTTGAGAATAGTGTTAAAGAATTTATAAGTTCACAAAAGAATTAATGCTTTGATTGAAGAAAAATTGCTTAAGCTCGATGATTTGGCTAGAAACGTGGATAGAATTTCTCTTGATGTTGATTCTTTGAAACTTAGATCTATTCCACCTAAGCATGTTATCAATGAGTCTCTCAAATCCATGAGAATTTCCATTGATGAGTGCAAAGAAAGAACCGCTAAGATGCGCGCTAAAGAAGATTGGTTCATAAAAGCATGTTCTTCTAGTTTCCGTGAAAATAATGATGAAGATCTTAAAGTGATTGATGTGACTCCTATTGAGTCTTTGTTTTCCAATGTAAATCTTGATAAAGATGGGACTGGAGGTGAGTCAACTTTAGTTAGAAGGCGTCCCAATGATTCGGAGTTTTTAGATCTTGATGCAAAAATCGATAAAAGGGGGATTTGAGAGGTCAAAACTTTAGATAGTAATGCACCCACTCTTTTGGACTTCAAGGAATTTAATTATGATAATTGTTCTTTAATAGATTGTATTTCCTTGTTGCAATCCATGTTGAATTCTCCTCATTCTTATAATCAAAACAAAGCTTTTACGAAACATATCGTTGATGCTATGATGCAATCTTATGAAGAAAAGCTTGAATTGGAAGTTTCTATCCCTAGAAAACTTTATGATGAGTGGGAACCTACTATTAAGATTAAGATAAATATTATGAATGCTATGCTTTTTCTGATCTGGGTGCTAGTGTTTCCACGATTCCGAAAACTTTACGTGATGTGCTAGGTTTCCGTGAATTTGATGATTGTTCCTTATATTTGCATCTTGCAGATTCCACTATTAAGAAACCTATGGGAAGAATTAAAGATGTTCTTATTGTTGCAAATAGGAATTATGTGCCCGTAGATTTCATTGTTCTTGATATAGATTGCAATCCTACATGTCCTATTATTCTTGGTAGACCTTTCCTTAGAACAATTGGTGCAATTCTTGATATGAAAGAAAGAAACATTAGATTTGAATTTTCATTAAGGAAAGGCATGGAACACTTTCCAAGAAAGAAAAATAAATTTCCTTATGAATCTATTATGAGAGCCACTTATGGATTGCATGTGAAAGATGATAACACTTAGATCTATTTGTGTTTTATGCCTAGCTAAGGGCGTTAAACAATAGCGTTTGTTGGGAGGCAACCCAATTTTATTTTATGTTTTTGCTTTTTAGGTCCTGTTTTGCTTTGAATAATTGATCTAGCATCTGGTTAGATGTGGTTTTGTGTTTTAATTAGTGTTTGTGCCAAGTAAGACCTTTGGGATAGCTTATGGTGATAGTTGATTTGATCTTGCTGAAAAACAGAAACTTTTGCGCTCAGTCCCAGAATTGTTAAAAATCACAGGAGCGTGATAAAATATTGATTATTTTTTCAGAAGATTAATAAACAAATTGCTCAGCTCATCCTAATTTTTTCAGAATTTTTGGAGTTACAGAAGTATTCGAAATATCCAGATTACTACAAACTGTTCTGTTTTTGACAAATTCTGTTTTTCGCGTGTTGTTTGCTTATTTTGATGCATCTATGGCTAGTATCGGGGGGTATGAACCATGGAAAAGTTGGAATACAGTATATATTACACCAATATAAATAAAGAATGAGTTCACAACAGTACCAAAAGTGGTGATTTGTTTTCTGATACTAACGGAGCTTACAAGATTTTCAATTGAGTTTTGTGTTGTGAAGTTTTCAAGTTTTGGGTAAGGATTTGATGGAATGTGGAATAAGGAGTGGAAAGAGCCTAATCTTGGGGATTCCCAAGGCACCCCAAGGTAATATTTAAGGAGGCCAAAGAGCCTAAGCTTGGGGGTGCCCCGGGAAGGCATCCCCTCTTTCGTCTTCGTCTATCGGTAACTTTACTTGATGCTATATTTTTATTCACCACATGATATGTGTTTTGCTTGGAGAATCTTGTATGATTTGAGTCTTTGCTTTTTAGTTTGCCACAATCATCCTTGATGTACACACCTTTTGGGAGATACACGCATGAAACGTGATTTATTAGAATACTCTATGTGCTTCACTTATATGTTTTGAGCTAGGCAAATTTTACTCTAGTGCTTCCTTATATATTTTTAGAGCACGGCGGTGATGTTATGTTATAGAAATTGATGAACTCTCGCACTTCACTTATATTATTTTGAGAGTCTCTAAACAGCATGGTAATTTGCTTTGGTTATAAATTTATTCCTAATATGATAGGCATCCAAGAAGGATGTAATAAAAACTTTCACATAAAGTGCATTGAATACTATGAGAAGTTTGATTCCTTATGATTTTTTTGAGATATAAAGATGGTGATGTTAGAGTCATGCTAGTAAGTAGTTGTGAATTTGATAAATACTTGTGTTAAGGTTTGTGAGTCCCGTAGCATGCACGTATGGTGAACCGTTATGTAACGAAGTTGGAGCACGAGATGTTTTTTGATTGTCTTCCTTATGAGTGGCGGTCGGGGACGAGCGATGGTCTTTTCCTACCAATATATCCCCCTAGGAGCATGCGCATAGTACTTTGTTTCGATGACTAATAGATTTTTGCAATAAGTATGTGATTTCTTTATGACTAATGTTGAGTCCATGGATTATACGCACTCTCACCTTTCCGCCATTACTAGCCTCTCTTGTACCGCGCAACTTTCGCCGGTACCATAAACCCACCACATATCCTTCCTCAAAACAGCCACCATACCTACCTATTATGGCATTTACATAGCCATTCCGAGATATATTGCCATGCAAATTTTCCACCGTTCCGTTTATTATGACACGCATCATCATTGCCATATTGCTTTGCATGATCATGTAGGTGACACCGCATTTGTGGCAAAGCCACCGTTCATCAATTTTTATACATGTCGCTCTTGATTCATTGCACATCCCGGTACACCATCAGAGGCATTCATATAGAGTCATATTTTTGTTCTAGTATCGATTTGTAATTTTTGAGTTGTAAGTAAATAGAAGTGTGATGATCTTCATTATTAGAGCATTGTCCCATGTGAGGAAAAAAAGAGAAAGGCCAAATAAAAAAAGAGAAGGCCCAAAAAAGAGAAAAATGAGAGAAAAAGAGAGAAGGGACAATGTTACTATCCTCTTTGCCACACTTGTGCTTCAAAGTAGCACCATGAGCTTCATGATAGAGAGTCTCCTATGATATCATTTTCATATACTAGTGGGAATTTTCATTATAGAACTTGGCTTGTATATTCCAACGATGGGCTTCCTCAAAACGCCCTAGGTCTTCATGAGCAAGCAAGTTGGATGCACACCCACTTAGTTTTCTTTTTGAGCTTTCATAAACTTATAGCTCTAGTGCATCCGTTGCATGGCAATCCCTACTCACTCACATTGATATCTATTGATGGGCATCTCTATGGCCCGTTGATACGCCTATTTGATGTGAGGCTATCTCCTTCTTTTTTTCTTCTCCACAACCACCGTCTATTCCACCTATAGTCCTATGTCCATGGCTCACGCTCATGTATTGCGTGAAAGTTGAAAAAGTTTGAGAACATCAAAAGTATTAAACAATTGCTTGGCTTGTCATCGGGGTTGTGCATGATTTAAATGTTCTGTGTGATGAAGATGGAGCATAGCCAGACTATATGATTTTGTAGGGATAAGCTTTCTTTTGCCATGTTATTTTGAAAAGACATAATTATTTTGCTAATATGCTTGAAGTATTATTGTTTTTATGTCAATATTAAACTTTTGTTTTGAATCTTACGGATCTGAACATTCATGCCACAATAAAGAGAATTACATGGATAAATATGTTAGGTAGCATTCCACATCAAAAATTCTGTTTTTATCATTTACCTACTCGAGGACGAGCATGAATTAAGCTTGGGGATGCTTCATACGTCTCCAACGTATCTATAATTTTTTATTGTTCCATGCTATTATATTATCTATTTTGGATGTTTTATATGCATTAATATGCTATTTTATATGATTTTTCAGACTAACCTATTAACCTAGAGCCCAGTGCATGTTCCTGTTTGTTCCTTGTTTTTGAGTTTCGCAGAAAAGGAATACCAAACGGAGTCCAAACGGAATTAAATTTTCGCGATGATTTTCTTGGACCAGAAGACACCCAGGAGACTTGGAGTGCATGTCAGAAGAGCCACGAGGCGGCCACAAGGGTGGAGGGCGCGCCCACTGACCTTGTGGGCCCCTCGGTGACCCCCTGACCTAGATCTTCCTCCTATATATACTCAAATACCCCAAGAACTTCCAGGGGAGCCACAAAACCACTATTCCACCGCCGCAACCTTCTGTACCCGTGAGATCCCATCTTGGGGCCTTTTCCACCGTTCCGTTTATTATGACACGCATCATCATTGTCATATTGCTTTGCATGATCATGTAGTTGACATCGTATTTGTGGCAAAGCCACCGTTCATCAATTTTTATACATGTCGCTCTTGATTCATTGCACATCCCACTACACCGTCGGAGGCATTCATATAGAGTCATACTTTTGTTCTAGTATCGAGTTGTAATTTTTGAGTTGTAAGTAAATAGAAGTGTGATGATCTTCATTATTAGAGCATTGTCCCATGTGAGGAAAAAAAGAGAAAGGCCAAATAAAAAAAGAGAAGGCCCAAAAAAAGAGAAAAAATGAGAGAAAAAGAGAGAAGGGACAATGTTACTATCCTTTTTGCCACACTTGTGCTTCAAAGTAGCACCATGATCTTCATGAGAGAGTCTCCTATGATATCATTTTCATATACTAGTAGGAATTTTCATTATAGAGCTTGGCTTGTATATTCCAACGATGGGCTTCCTCAAAACGCCCTAGGTCTTCATGAGCAAGCAAGTTGGATGCACACCCACTTAGTTTTCTTTTTGAGCTTTCATAAACTTATAGCTCTAGTGCATCCGTTGCATGGCAATCCCTACTCACTCACATTGATATCTATTGATGGGCATCTCTATGGCCCGTTGATACGCCTATTTGATGTGAGGCTATCTCCTTCTTTTTTTCTTCTCCACAACCACCGTCTATTCCACCTATAGTCCTATGTCCATGGCTCACGCTCATGTATTGCGTGAAAGTTGAAAAAGTTTGAGAACATCAAAAGTATTAAACAATTGCTTGGCTTGTCATCGGGGTTGTGCATGATTTAAATGTTCTGTGTGATGAAGATGGAGCATAGCCAGACTATATGATTTTGTAGGGATAAGCTTTCTTTTGCCATGTTATTTTGAAAAGACATAATTATTTTGCTAATATGCTTGAAGTATTATTGTTTTTATGTCAATATTAAACTTTTGTTTTGAATCTTACGGATCTGAACATTCATGCCACAATAAATAGAATTACATGGATAAATATGTTAGGTAGCATTCCACATCAAAAATTCTGTTTTTATCATTTACCTACTCGAGGACGAGCATGAATTAAGCTTGGGGATGCTTCATACGTCTCCAACGTATCTATAATTTTTTATTGTTCCATGCTATTATATTATCTATTTTGGATGTTTTATATGCATTAATATGCTATTTTATATGATTTTTCAGACTAACCTATTAACCTAGAGCCCAGTGCATGTTCCTGTTTGTTCCTTGTTTTTGAGTTTCGCAGAAAAGGAATACCAAACGGAGTCCAAACGGAATTAAATTTTCGCGATGATTTTCTTGGACCAGAAGACACCCAGGAGACTTGGAGTGCATGTCAGAAGAGCCACGAGGCGGCCACAAGGGTGGAGGGCGCGCCCCCCGACCTTGTGGGCCCCTCGGTGACCCCCTGACCTAGATCTTCCTCCTATATATACTTAAATACCCCAAAAACTTCCAAGGGAGCCACAAAACCACTTTTCCACCGCCGCAACCTTCTGTACCCGTGAGATCCCATCTTGGGGCCTTTTCCAGCGTCCTGCCGGAGGGGGATTCGATCACGGAGGGCTTCTACATCAACACCATTGCCTCTCCGATGAAGCGTGAGTAGTTTACCACAAACTACGGGTCCATAGCTAGTAGCTAGATGGCTTCTTCTCTCTCTTTGATTCTCAATACAAAGTTCTCCTCGATGTTCTTGGAGATCTATTCGATGTAATACTCTTTTGGGTGTGTTTGCCGAGATCCCTTGAATTGTGGATTTATGATCAGCTTATCAATGAATATTATTTGAATTTTCTCTGAATTCTTATATGCATGATTTGATATCTTTGCAAGTCTCTTCGAACTATCGATTTGGTTTGGCCAACTAGATTGGTTTTTCTTGCAATGGGAGAAGTGCTTAGCTTTGGGTTCAATCTTGCGGTGTCATTTCCCAGTGATAGTAGGGGCGGCAAGGCACGTATTGTGTTGTTGCCATCGAGGATAAAAAGATGGGGTTTTCATCATATTGCTTGAGTTAATTGCTCTACATCATGTCATCTTGCTTAAGGCATTACTCCATCCTTTATGAACTTAATACTCTAGATGCATGCTGGATAGGGGTCAATGTGTGGAGTAATAGTAGTAGATGCAGAATCGTTTTGGTCTACTTGAAATGGACGTGATGCCTATATTCATGATCAATGCCTTAGATATCGTCATAACTTTGCGCTTTTCTATCAATTGCTCGGCAGTAATTTGTTCACCCACCGTAATAATTTCTATCTTGAGAGAAGCCTCTAGTGAAACCTATGGCCCCCTGGTCTATTTTCCATCATGTAAGTTTCCGATCTACAACTTTAGTTTCCTCTATACTTTCTTTGCAATCTTTTACTTTCCATTCCATAAATCAAAAATACCAAAAATATTACTTTGTCGTTTATCCATCTCTATCAGATCTCACGTTGCAAATAAACATGAAGGGATTGACAACCCCTTTATCGCGTTGGGTGCAAGTTGGTGTTTGTGCAGGTATTCGGTGGCTTGCGTGTTGTCTCCTACTGGATTGATACCTTGATTCTCAAAAGTTGAGGGAAATACTTACTCTACTTTGCTGCATCACCCTTTCCTCTTCAAGGGAAAAACCAACGCAAGCTCAAGAGGTAGCAGACGCCTCACAACATCATCTTCTTCCTTGCGCACCACTACTACAACACCACTGCGCCCATGACTAACTCGATGCCTCCTTGCGCCCGCGGCTCCACGATGACTTCCTCGACACTGGTCACCCCGACTCGACATCAACCACGACATTCTTTGCACGGCTACCTCGACCATGGCTCCACCACCCTACGCTCTCGGCTACCTCAACAATGGCACAAAGGGCTACCGCCTTGCTTGAGCAACCTCGTCAGTTTCCAGTCCATCCACGACTTTCGTGATGCATCGACCATTATGACTGTGGGAGGGTGATTGCTTGTATCTGCATTGGTATTTTCCCAAAGAGGAGAGGATGATGCAGCACAACAACGGTAAGTACTTCCCTTAGTTATGAAACCAAGGTGTCAATCTAGTTGGAGAACCAAGCAACACTGTGTAAACGGGAACTGCACACAAATAACAAGTACTTGCAACCCAACGCGTAAGAGGGGTTGTCAATCCCTCCTTGGTATTGAGATAGATTGAATTGTATGAGATTTGATAAATAGATCTTGCTAAAACACAGTGGGGGTGTCTGTCGTCTTACCTTCAGATTCTTCTCCAATCTCACCGTCTGCGTTGCTACCTTTGTGACTGCAGGGGGATGTTGAGTATTATGATTATTAGGAAAGATAGGATAATGTAGGATCTTACCCTGCCTTGTCTTGTACTCCAAGTTGGTCAGTGTACTCCTATATATATATTTTTTGAAACAGGTGCCACGTCAATGAAACAGTTGCCACCACAACAACATTTTTTGAAACAGGTGCCACGTCAATGAAATATTGTCCGTCACGATGCTTCAACAAAAAGATTGAGGATGATCATGGAGGACTTCCGGTGCGAAGGGCTATACCATATCATGCTTTTATAAATTTCCTGAGATGTTTATCACTCTGTTGCTTGCACCCTTTGACTGCACAGTAGTCAATTATGAGGGTGATCACTCACAGTTAATATCAAGTTAAACGGTGCTCTTCCAGGTGTTGCAACCGTCTACAACATACTAGCATCACGGAGCACGTCATATCCACATGAGTTCAAACGAGGTGAGAGGTGTAAGACGGATATGGTCAGACCATACAAGTAGATAGCACTCGGTTGTCTTGAAGTTCTGGCAGAATCGTTCTGAACTCAAAGCACGAAGCATCGAAAGATGAACAAGAGTCATATGGTGATATGATCGGCAATTGTTTTCCCACCGATCAAAATTCTCGTCACCAGTGATGTCCACATAAATGACTGAGAACTAGATTTGGATCTTGAATCACTCACTATCAATTATGAGAGATATCGATTTGACTGGGAGCACACTTATATGAAATTTGTTTAAACACTAGTGCAACATTAATTATGAATAAATGTCTAAATGAATTTTGCTTCTATTGTTGTAGATCAATGGCTCGCAATATGTTCAACTTAGCCCCTATGTTACAGAAAGAAAAGTTGGCTACTAATGGTGGAAACTACGAGGATTGGATCCGGAACCTGAGATTTGTTCTCAGGAGTGCTTAGAAGGAGTACGTGCTGGATCAGCCCTTGGGTGATGCTCCTGTGATAACACACAAGTATAGGGGATCGCAACAGTTTTCGACGATAGAGTATTCAACCCAAATTTATTGATTCGACACAGGAAGCCAAAGAATATTTGCAAGTATTAACAGTTGAGTTGTCAATTCAACCACATCTGGAGAACTAATATTTGTGGCAGAGTGATCAGTAGCACAGTAGTATGATAATTTGATAGGGTAGCAACAGTAGTAGTAATGGTAATAGTAACAGTAGTAGTTTTATAGTGATTGTGGCAACAACACCAATAGTAATAGTAAATTAGCAAGATTAATATGCAAAAGTCATAGGAATTGGATCGGTGATGGATAATTATGTTGGATGACATTCATCATGTAACCGTTATAACCTAGGGCGACACAGAACTAGCTCCAATTCATCAATGTAATGTAGGCATGTATTCCGTATATAGTCATATGTACTTATGATAAGAACTTGCATGCCATCTTTTGTCCTACCCTCCAGTGGCAGCGGAGTCCATATGGAAACTAAGGGATATTAAGGCCTCCTTTTAATAGAGAACCGGAACAAATCATTAACACATAGTGAATACATGAACTCCTCAAGTTATGGTAATCACCAGAAAGAATCCTAATTAAATCCCAATTATTGTCACATTGGGGTATGCGGATCATAAGACGTAATAGGTGTTTATAACTTGCAAGATAGGATCCAGAACACAAATATATTCATGAAAACTTAAAGGGTTCAGATCTGAAATCATGGCACTCGGGCCCTAGTGACAACCATTAAGCATAGAAAAGTCATAGCAACATTAGTCTCAGAACATAGTGGATACTAGGGATCATGCCCTAAAAAACTAACTCGATTACATGATAAATCTCATCCAACCCATCATCGTCCAGCAAGCCTATGAAGGAATTACTCACTCCCAGTGGTGAGCATCATGAAATTGGTGATGTAGAAGGGTTGGTGATGATGATGATGATGACGATGAATCACCCTCTCCGAAGCCCCAAACGGACTCTAGATCTGGCCTCCCGGTGAAGAACTGGAGGTGGCGGTGGCTCCGTATCGTGAAACGCGGTGAAACTTCTTCTCTTATTTTTTTTCTCAAGAATTATTAATTTATAGTGTTGATATTAGGGTCAGCGAAACCACGTGGGCCCCACAAACCACCAGGGCGCGCCTAGGGGGTGGGCGCGCCCTGGTGCCTTATGGGCAACAGGTGGCCCCCTCTGGTGGGTCTTGGCTCCAATATTTTTTACATATTCCATAAAAAAGCTCCAAAAAGTTTCGTCCAATTCCAAGAACTTTTATTTTTGCAGAAAAACAACACCATGGTAGTTCTGCTGAAAACAACGTCAGTCCGTGTTAGTTTCATTCAAATCATGCAGTTAGAGTCCAAAACAAGAGCGAAAGTGTTTTGAAAAGTAGATACGATGGAGACGTATCATCCTGCAAAGTAGTTGTTGCTTATGCTGCTCGTAGTGATGACAAAGACTCAAGCCAGTGCCTCATGTTAACTTGCATGGATCCTCAACTACAAATGCATTTTGTACGATCTGATACTCAATTTATAATTGGGTCATTGGAAGTTATGTACAAGAAGCAGGCAATGACCGAACTTTTTGAATAAAAAAAGGCCTTGATTGAATGCAAGAGGAAATACGGTTCCTCAATGAGTGAGCATATAGTGAAGCTTATTTGCTATGTTGATAGACTAGCTTCTCTGGAATTTGGAATTCTTCTGACGCTCAGTAAAAATATTGTGCTTGCTTTACTCCCCCCATTTTACAATGGTTTTATCATGGATTACAACATGAATGGAATGGAGAAAAGTGCAAACGAGTTGTTTGCTATGTTAAAAACTGTGGAAGCTAGAATGCAGAAAAACAAAACAGTGTTGATGGTCAATATATAAGGCCACCAGTTTCAAAAAGAAGGGCAAGTACAAGAACAAGAAATTTACTAAAGTTGGTAACACCAAGTCTTGGAAAAAGAACAAAGGCGGTGCCTCTAAAGAGACTGAATGTTTCTACTGCAAACAGAAGGGACACTGGAAGTGTAACTGCAAGAAGTATTTGGTGGATAAGAACGGTTTCGGGTAAAGGTATAATCGTTATACAAAGTTAGTGTTATTCTACTTGTAAATTTCTTTATGTCATGAGTATGTGATACTGGTTGGTTGGTCTCATTTTGCAAACTGATGCAGGGACTATAGAGAGCTCTCAAGGAGAGAATAAATGAAGTCATGATACAAGACAGGAAAGGTGATGGGATCACTGCTCGGAGACCTCAGAGTCATGTCTTTAGTTTATCTTCAAAATTTATCTTAGAAATGAAATAATAGGTATTTTGCTTCAGAGTTATGTAATGCATTATCCTAAGGGTTATGCGATGGATATTCTTTTAAGTTTTTAACAATGGTTGTTTGGAATATTATGGGAATGTGGTTTTTGATTAAACCTCTATTTTGTGATCTTCATGATGAATATTTAAGTTTATGATCTATAGCATTAAAAAGCTAAATGTCTTAAGAAGATTGATAAAACCACTTGTGTGTGGAACTGCTTGGTTATATCGGATAATTAATCTTCATAGAGATGAAGTATAAAATTATCTTATTTGAATTGCCTAAATACATTGTGATCCAATGGATATAACAAGGTGTGATGAATATTTATACTTCATCAAATATCCAATGAGTAAATATGATTTATTTAAGGACTAAAAACATTTGAAAGAATTCAAAGATATTCATGATGAAGATATGATATCATTATGACAAATGATAAAGAATGATTCTTCTTTCATGAAGAAATATGTTGAAGTCATAAGTTTAATTACAAGAAATTTAATAATTGTGGAATTATTATTACTGATCTTATCTTATTAATTTTTGGGGGGATTTAGAGATGAAACAACATCATATTCACTAAACACATGCACCATCTAAAAGTCTGAAAAACTATAAAGAGTTATAGAATATTTCAGAACAATGCTTGATTGTAGGTCCCGTGTTCCTCTCACAAAATCAAAAGACAAAATGTTTGGCAGAAAATAAATATTTTTGAGACTCGTTAAAGGAGTAAGTGGGAGGATGACACACCTTATTGAGATTATTGAATCTCCGGCTTAAGTTATAACAAGATTAAACTAGAAATGTTCTGGAGTATTTTGTTATAAAACTAGGCAAAGAAATTACTACATTAAATGTAGGAATTTCAATTAATGTTGTAACAAAATACAAAGGTCGGGTAAGATGATCAAATCTACTGAATATTTCATCTTAGAACAATATGAAACATGTGCACTACAAGGAAGCAGTGATGGCGCCCAACTAGAATGGCATTACTTAAACCATTGAAATCCAAAGTGAAGTCCATACACATGGAACAAGTTTTGAACTTGATGAAATTAACCTCAGAATGTGTATAAATGGATCTTCGAATGTTCATGGATAGTGATCCTGAAAGAAAAGCTTTACAAAAGAGATTTTGTAGAAAGGAAGGATTAATCTTGTCAAACCTTCATGTTAGCAACAATACTAAAAGTATAATTGGATTACAATGACAAGTGTTATGTAATAGATAAGTAACAAAGCTATTTTGAAAGGATTTCAACAGGAAGTATATAAGTACAACCAAAAGATTTTGTTAAAAATATTGGAATGATATAATTGTTTCAAGCCATGAGTATGATCTGAAATAAATATCAAATGGCCGGAATTTGATGAAGTAATTGGATAATTCAAACTTTATCAAAGAAAGTTGTAGATACAAGAAGTTTAGTGGGAGCTCTATGGAAATTCTGATCTTACATACGTATGACATCTCACTTGATCAGAAATAATATAAAGTATATTAGCACAAAAGATTAAAATCATGTTTCTAAAAGGGACTTGGAATAATTGGATGAAAGTCTATATAGATAAATTGAAACATGTGACTATACTAAGACATGTACTGTGACAAAGTTTTCCAGAAGTTTAAAAGGAGAATATGTTTTCTCAAAATGTCACATAGCATAACACTATCCAGAAATCAATAGTTGATGAGCATGTGTGGGTGAATAGAATTTAATTTTGATTCAGAGATTGAATTCATCATAAATGCCATCAAATGTACAAAGCCATATGTTTTGTATGGACTAATCGTTCGTAGTAAGTACCATAGTAATCCTAGAGAGGTTTGCTAGGGTGATTAATTAATATTAAGTACCTCAATTGGACAAAGTTTTTTTTCTTATTCATAGAGGAGATTAAGAGATTAATGTAAAAGGTTACACAAATTGTTTGTGATAAAGGTTACACAAGATAGCTTCATATATTGGGCTGTAATTTTGAAATAGTTTTAGGAAACAAACATGATTGTCGATTTTATATATGATAGAGATCGAGGCTTGAGAAGTCTTCAATAAAATATAATCTGGATCAATAAAAGATGATTGATGAACTATCTTGTAGTTCCAAATGATATTAACTATATGAAGATAAAGTAAATGTGCTATATGGAGATATAGTGCTACTATAAAATGGACTATATAGATATATAGTGTCATCATTAAAGTGACATAAGAATTACACAGACTAAGACCAGATATTATCAACACAAATAACATGAATTCTTGAAGAGTATCAAATCCAGTGATGAAGGCTCTACCACTAGCAAAGCATGAGCAACACAGGATAACCATGGGTGTTAGAAAAGCATGCAACTAGATTATTGACTCTAGTGCAAGTGGGAGACTGTTGGAAATATGCCCTAGAGGCAATAACATTTATATTATTATATTTCCATATTCATAATTAAAGATTTATGTTCTATGTTATAACTGTTATGATCCTGGAATACGCGATTCAGTGGAAAACACATATGCACGTGTGGAATGATAAATGGTTAAATAAAAGGTTCCTAGTCTTACCTCTAGGACTAGCTCAAGTGTTGTTGGTGATCATGTTTTCCAGATATAAGGATATCGTTAAGTGTTAAACAATAGTCCTAATAAGACAACATTGAGATTCTGACGTTGGAGGAACGATCATATTGAATTTTCTCAAATTTGTCTATTAAGAAATGAGTAATATCGTCTATAATCAATTGTAATAACACAGAGTGTTAATATGTGATTGTTGTCCTTAGAACATGAGAGTATCATATTCACTTCTTACCGTATGGTGGGTGTTGGGGTTGCTCAAATGTCACATATAACACAATCATCATAACGACAACTTACGGGTTCATCAGAAAATTTGACAAGGGACCAGATAGCTCGAGAGTGGGATTTTATCCTCCGACTATGGAGAGATATTCTTAGGGCCCTCTCAATGTGAACTCATCCATCATTGTTTGGCTAGACAAAGGTGACTATGACACAGGGATGCTGGAATGCGAGAACGAGAAAAAGGAACAAAACCAGTAACGAGGATTTCAGTATAGTGAGCATGTGTTGACTCAGGAGGATACCGATGCATCCCGGGTTTTGTAAAGTATCACGAAGCAAAGGGAACATCACATAATAACCAAAGGTTCACTCGAATATCATTTGTGTGCTCATAGGGATCGATATGGACGTCCACGGTTCCGCTATCGATCAAAACAAACGATTTCGTTCATGCCTATGAGTTACCGAACCGACGGGGGTCACAAGCTTAAGGAAATCATGATCTGTTGGGTGTTAATAGGACAGGAGTGTTGAGAATATAGTTGTGGAATTGTTTCATTAATATTCGGAATAGTTCTGAGAGGATCTGGAAGCATTTCGGGTCACATGAAGGGTGTCGGTGAATATCGGGTAATACCAGGTATTACCAATAACTAATATATTGGTGGAAATGTTATCGGGGATGTGAAAATATATATGAAATGGTCTAAAAGTATTTATAATAATTTAATTTAATATCAACGGGCCTTATAAGGCCAAAAGGTACAAAGCAACTTGGGCCGCAAGGGCTTAAGTGGGGGAGGCGGCCCTTCCCTAAGGAAGGAGACCGAATTGGGGTGGACGAGGACTCGGACTCCTCCCCCCGTTTGTCTGGCACACCAAAGGGGGCTATTTCCCCCTTGGTGGAAGCCCTCCCTCTCCCCTCTAACCTATATATACTTGAGGATTTCTACCCCTTGATAATACAAGTTTTGGAGCCTCCTCTAGTTCTTCTAGTTCTAGTTGGTCTTAGTTGACTAATTAGAGCTAGACTAATCCTATAATCCTCATAATTAGAAGCCCCGTGTGGTTCTAATCCCCTCTCTGTAATTCTTCGGCGAAGATTAGCTCTGGACGGCGAAGCATTGCTGGATCATGAAGGTTGCACACTTGCAACCAAGTACAGAGGCCGTGCTCTCGATCTTAGGGTCGAGGGACTGTTCATGGGCAGATCACAGGATCGTTCATCGACGGTTTGAGGGACTCCTAGTGCGATCGACACTGACACGTCCTTCTTCCACTGCAACTCGGTGATGGTAACGTTCATGATTCCAACCCGTTATGCATCTTCATATTGTTCCTAGGTGTGTGTAGGTGTGATTTTTTGTTTTTTAGTACATTTCCCAACAAAAAACCAATTAAGAAAGTTAGTCAAATCAAGCTTAGGAGGAGGCCTATGAGAATTTATATGATGTCAAGGAACCAGCCCTCCATAGACTGGAGGAGGGGCAACCGCGGCATGGGTGCCCAATCCATTCTTTCCTTGAGATTAGGTAGGCTTTAAGCTATTAGCTGTCTCCTTGGCGGAGTCAGCATCGGTTTCCAAGGAATTGGGATTAACCAACTGCTTGGGATTTGTGGGTGGCTTGATGCCCTCAAGGAATTTGCTTAGCATGTCCTTGACCTCGTCCACCACAGATGATTTAAGTGAGGCCATAGCCTCATTCAAATCACCCCGGGTGACCACGGTCTTAGATGTGTCTACGGAGTTCTCTCCGTCCCTATCCCCATCGTCAACCATACTCTTTAGGCAGTTATGCCCTTAAAAGAGACAAGGCTCTGGTACCAATTGAAGGGATCGATATGGCTGACTAGAGGGGGTGAATAGGCGACTAAATTTTTTTAGTTTCTTTTAACAATTTAAGCTTCACAACAAAATAGGTAGTCTAAATATGCAACTAGGTGGACAAGCTATATGACGAGCTCAACAACAACAACACAAGCAAGCACAAGATAAAAATACAATATAAGCTTGCACAAAGTAAAGGTTAGAAGTAACCACAAGTGGAGTCGATGGAGACAGGGATGTGTTAACGAAATTCCCTCCCTTTACGGGGAGGTACATCTCTGTTGGAGCGGTGTGGAGGAACAATGCTCCATAAGAAGACACTAGGGCAACCATATTCTCCTCATGCCATCACACAATATAAGATGTCGTGTTCCACGAGTGGTTCCCTTGAAGGCAGTGACCGAACCTTTACAAATAAGGTTGAGGCTCACTCCACAACTTAATTCGAGACCACCAAGAAGCTTCACCACAATGGAATGTGGCTCCAAGGTGACCTCTTCCATCTAGGGTGCCCAAACACCCAAGAGTAACAAGATCCGCAAGGGACTAGTGGGGGGAATCAAATTTCTCTTGGTGGAAGTGTAGATCAAGGCCCTCTCCTCCAAACCGTAGAGAATCAACAAGTTTTGATGGCTAGGGAGAGAGATCGGGAAAAAAAGAGCTTTGGGGCAACAATGGAGCAAAGGGGATAAGAGGTGGGTCTTCTTGGGGAAGAAGACCCCCTTATATAGTGTTCATTAAATCCAACCATTATGCACACAACACGCACTCTACCGGTACTACCGCTCAGGGGAGCGGTACTACCGCTAAGAGCGTAAATTCTAGCTGTGGCCAATGAGTAATGCAAGTACTAGGAATGTAGTGCCGCCGAAGCGGTACTACCATCTACAAGGAGCGGTACTACCGCTAATTATCATAGGGTACACACGTACCAGCGGTATTGAGCGGTACCAGAGTGATAGTACCGCACAGAGCACGGTACTACCGTGTAACAACCGCCCTACTACAGCAAGGGAAATTTGGGGAACAGAAACTTGCACATCTCGAATCACAAGCAGAAGCAGGTAGTACCGCCCAAGCAGTACTACCGTACTACTACCGTTCTAATGCCGCTAGCAACATGAGGGCAACCGAGACTTGCACAGAACCTCAATCACAAGCAGAAGTAGCCGCGTAGTGATAAGAAGAAGTACCGCACAGGCGGTACTACCATGCTACTAACGTTACTGACATGAGGGTAACAGAGACATGCACACAGCCTCAACGCAGGCGGTAGTGGCCGCGGTAGCTCACAACGGAAGTACCGCTTAAGTAGTACTACCGTGGAGCCGAGCGGTACTACCGCCTATCTACAACAGAAGTACCCTGGGCACAACAGATGGACTCTCCAAGTTGTGGAAAGGGTATATGGTTGCCTATGGGTTTGTCTACGTGTTGATTCCACCCAAACCTTTCCAAAGCAAACCCCCTCTTAATAGTACGGATTTCCTACGACTCAAGTCAACCGAAATTATACACCAGAAAACCGCCTTTGCTCGTTCTTCCAACGAGGGGAATAAAACCGTCATATGCCATATGTGAGAATATCTGAAATGCTCAATGGACACGGTTAGTCCGCAAATAGCATTGTCATTAATCACCAAAATCATTAGAGAGATATGCCCTAACATAGGTGCAGCAGCTCTGCCCCGTGGCGTTCGTGGTGCCATGCTGGACGAGTGAGCTAGGAAGTGGGAGAAGGAGGAGCACGACCTCGTCATGCTTTAGTTTCACGCATATCCTAGTTTTGATAGTTAAATTCAGTATTGAAAGTAGGTTTAGTTTTGGATGTTTCAAGTGCCCTATTCTAGGATAGCTATTGGACATGGGCATTTTTTGCCCAAAAAGTCACTTTCTCATGCCCAAGTTTTACTCCAACCACTTTTTTATGCCCTATTATAGGGCTTCTGTTCGAGATGCTCTTAGGCACTGCCCTAGTTTGACTATGAAGATGGAAGAATGAAGCAAGAAAGAAGAGGATGGGCCACACGGAATAGCGACCGACCACTCTCCAAGGCTCTTTGTTGGTGCAATATCTGCCTACCTTGTGTTTTGGAGATTGTTGACAGAAACAAGTATGGACTGATTTGTTTGCTAGTGCATACAGAGAGAAAAAGTCCATACACAACCGAAGAGAATGTTGTCTCCGGTGCTAAGTTGGAGGAACTTCACCGAAGCATATCTGCGCTAAAGAGAGGAATGAGCTATGTGTGTTGAAGTCATTTTGTCGAGAAGATTGATGTGAAGAAATTGACCCCTCAAAAATTTACTACAGAAGCAAGGCTTTTGTTTTGGTACTATCGTCCGAAGAAATTGACTGCAGCAATGGAAGACGAAGACAAAGTGAAGATGTAGTATTCATTTCGTTGTTCTTCTTCATTCTTTTGAGTCATAGGACCTCCGTACTATTAAGAAGGGTATAGGTTCTTGATGCTTAGATCTGTTGTGATGCTTAGCCAAAACATATGACAGTTGCAAGAGAAATCTCTTTGTGCTCCGAGCAAATACTTGCCAAGCAAGAGACCGTGATCTTCTTCGCTGCGAGAGATTTGTCTCGAACCGAGGAGTTAACATTTATTGCTTTGCAAGAAATGTTACCGTTGTGCTCAAATCCGACTGTTTGAATCGTGTCGTTCGGCCATTTGCTAAACTCGATGTCTAATTTGGTCATTTCCCATCTGGGAAGGCTATGGCTATAAATAGCCACCCCGCTCCAACTTTATCCGTTGGCTGCTCTGCTTGAGATTTCTGAGAAGATTGTTTTGAGCAACCCCTCTCTGAGTGATTTGAGTTTAAGATCCACTGAGAGAAAACCAAGAGCCCAAACTTAGACAGTGGTTTCGCATCGCAGTAGTTCTGAGTAGGGATGAAAATGAAGCGAAAATGGACGGAACTAAGTGCTACTATATTTGTTTTCATATTTTTTGCAGAAGCGGAAACAAATACAGGAACTCCGGAAATGAATACAGAAACAGATACTACCGGAGACGGACACGGAGCGAATACAAAGCGGATATGGAAACAGAAGTGGGCGTTTATCGGAACTTTAAAACCCCATGAATCATAGAGAAATGCACACAAAAACAAACTAATTTAATGAGTTGCTAACATGGCTATAAAATAATATCATCATGTTAGCAACTTAGTGTAGAATTGTAGTAGTATTGGACAATTGCTTATAGGGTGATACGTCTCCAACGTATCTATAATTTTTTATTGTTCAATGCTATTATATTATCTGTTTTGGATGTTTATGGGCTTTATTATGCACTTTTATATTATTTTGGGACTAACCTATTTTTGGAACTGTTTGCCATGACCACTCTTGACTCAATTTAAAACTGGTTGTTGCAAACATCCAATCAGATGTAAACAGCAGTGGAGGAAATGATGCCTATCCCAATCTATACTAGAACAAAGTTTGAAGGCTTGAGAAGGATGAACTTACATTACATGTTAACACGGGCTGGACAAAGCCCTTCTCCATGTTGATGGAAAGATAATTCAATAAATTCCCCAAAGAAATTCTTTATAAGCGTTGCCATTATTCTGCATTTTGCAAAGAGTAAATATAGATCAAATAATATTGGAAGAAATAGAGGATAATGAAGCTCAGGTGCAGACTGATGATACATAATCAAATAGCAATTAATTAAGTACAGCATTACAAGGCAAAAGGTACTGACAAGAGGAATGCAGACATCAACGTGTGCAGTGGCATTGGCTTTATTCAACATTTTGGTAAGAGTAAATGTAGATATGATAATTTGGAGAAAGTGGAGGGCAGGGCAGATAAGATGCAGAGTAATGCTAGACAATCAACTATCTCGCGATGCATGTACTGTAATACCACCACCGTCCATTATTAGTTGTCGCTCAAATGGATGTATCTAGCACTATTAAGTTCTAAATACATCCAATTGATCAACAATTAATTCGATACAGAGGGAGTACATGACAACAGGTACTTACATGAGCAATCCAAAAATTCATAACCATTGTGTTAATTCTACATTTATCTAAGAGTAAATATAGATCTTATATTTCAAGCAAAGGGAGGATAAAGAAGCGAACATTTACAGTGGTGCTACATAATCAAACAGCAATGAGTGTAAGTATGCTGACAAAGGGCAAGAGGTACTGACAAGAGCAATGCAGAGCCCAGTATTGTCGGGAGATCCTATGATCCTTTGAGTAAGGAGATTCGTTTGAAATTAGTTTTCATACAAGAGAGAAGGTAAGGCACATGCAGAAATTTAGGAGTTCAAATTTTGAATTGATATCATAGAAAGTACCTGACGCTGGGCTGTCAGCAGTTCTAATAGGGGTTTGGCCACTGGAGTAGGGGTAAAGTCTGTTACAGTTGGGCCAGTGTTTTCTGTGGCTGCTGATCTATCTAATTTAATAGGTATCACTACCTTTTCCAAATACCTAGTTTGTACTCCTTGAGGATCTGCAATCACCCTCTTCCTTTTGGACATCTATTACGAAAGAACAACATTTCACTGGAAAAACATAGTATGACAACACATGGAATAGGTACAGAAAATGGATAGGTATGGCATATACTCATATATGATGCTTAAACTAAGCAGATGGTGTAACAAAGTAGAAGTAATGCAAGAGGTCAGATGCAAAATATGTGCGACCAATACAACCTTGCCAAGTTAGAGCATGCACCTTGATGGGTGAATAAGATAGGCCATCCTCCACCATGCCAAGTTTGTTAGCCAGTGGATTGTTCCGCAATATTCCTCTCGTGCGCCCATTCTCATATTCATTTTGATAATGTTCAAATCCTGACATGCATGAAAACATAAAAACAAGTGAGATTATCTTTGTAATGCATAAGTGATTCTAATCCAATACTTCCTCCCTGTAAACCCCTTTGTGCTATCTCTGCAATTCTTCTAAGAGGTGTCATGCATGCTGTAATTTGGTGTGTGCATTAATATAAGGTGGCCTCCTACTCAAAATATGAGAGCTCTAGAAGTGATGATACTTTGCAGATGACAGCTTCAACATATAGTAAAGAAGGACAAGTCGACCTGACATGACAGATTCAAAATATACCAAGGGAGAATAAGTCGACCTGACCAGTTGACCGCAAGAGAAGAGGATCATCTTAAAGCAGAGTAGAAGAGCAAGCAGATTGAAGATATTACAAGTCTTTCTATACAATGTTGGTTCGCCACCCATGATGAACCAGAGCGCACAGAGAAATACTATTCCTTCCGGTTTCTCCATATGTGGCTCACATGCATTTCGAAACTAAAGTAGGAACATTTAGCTGACCAATTAAACATCTCTCAATTTTACTAATATCAGCATAATATCATATTTGAATTTGTACAACTAAGCTTGTTTAGCTCAATGGGTGGAGCAGTGCTATTACGGCACGAACCACATAGGCTGATTGTGGTCATCATAAAATGGGGAAACCATGAGCATGATGAGTATAGTGTTGACCGTGGCAGTGGGATGGCAGATCTGAAGCTGCAAACCGCGCAAAGGGTAGTTCGCAACCGATATTTGCTTTGAAATAACAACTAAGATTTGGTATGGACAAGAAAGTACAGTCAACAAGTGACAAAGAAATGCAATTCTGCTGTCTCTCTATATGTCGCGACATGCATTTGGAAACTCAAGTGGGACCTTTAGCTAACCAATTAAATGTGTCTGTTAACTAATATCAGTATCATATCACAATCATATTTGAACAACTAAGCTTTGGAGTTTTGAGTGTTGTGTTGTTTAGCTTGAAGGGTGGAGTAATGCTAGTATGACAGAAAGCACCTACGCAGATCATAGTAGAGTAGATAAAAGGGGAAAACCCTAAGCATCAAGAGTAAAATCAGGAAAGTGGAACTAGCTGGACCAGTGGGTGGCGCACATGCTTTTCGAAACGAATATAGGAACATTAGGTGACCAATTAAACGTTCTCTGTTTTAGTAATATGAGCATCATATCAGATTCGTATTTCAACACGTAAGCTTTGGAATTATGAGTGGCATGTTGTTTCGCTTGATGGGTTGAGGTCTTGAGGAGTAGTGCTAGCACGACATGAAGCAGTGAAGCACCTACGATGATGGTAGTCAATATAAAGGGGGAAACCATAAGATTTACGAGTATAGTGACCGTGACATGGCGGATCTGAAGGTGCAAACTGGACAAAGCTACTTCGCAACCAATGTTTGCATTCAACTAGCCACTACGATTTGGTACGGACAAGAAAAGTATAGTAAACAATTTAAGATCTATTTTCCGGGTGAGATCAATAACTTAAGCACATATGGAAGAGTACCACCTCTCTTGCGACGCCGTGTAGGCCCCTGCTGATACGTTGAGGGTGCTGCGGGTGCGATGGCTGTCGGCGGCGGGGAAGAAGACTTTAGATGGCAGACGGCCGGGTCGGGGGATAAATCCTGTTGCCGTGGACGAAGCCATCGTAGGAGCGGCAACGGCAAAGTGGACGACGGCGCCGATGAAGCGAGATGACGCGGTGAAAGGATCCTCGTCCGGCGCCATGGATGAGAGACGTCCATCTCTTGCAGTGGACGGCGGGGTAGGGGTAGCGGCTCCGGTAAGGTGGAGGATGGGGTGGCAGACGGAGGAGGCTGGCCGCAGTGGTGAGGTTGTCGTGGCGCCGACGGTGTATGAATGGGAAAATGGAAGGGGAGGGGGATCTCAAACTTTGGGATGTGCTTGTCTGAAATGTGGGAAAGTTACGAACTTATCCCCCGTTTAAAATTTCGGACATCACGTCGGTTGGGGATAGGACGGTAATCTCGCATCTCCCAAATATTTGCCGGTAACGATTTTGGGCGAGGAGAGGGTGTTTTGCCGCCCACGGTTGGCGCCCATGGTGTATGAACGGGGCTGACAGGTAGGGCGGTTGTGTCACATCTGAGGGAAGTTACACATCTGCCCCTATTTAAAATATTAGCCTACATCGATTTCGTACGAGGAGATTTTGTTTTGCCGCCCACCGTGGATGAATGAGGAAATGGAGGGAGAGACACATGTCTTTCGGACGAGCTTGAATCAAATGTGTTTTGCCGCCCACGTTTGGCGCCCACCATGTCTGAATGGGCTCAGAGGCCGTCGTGTCACGTCTGATTGAAGTTACTAGTCTACCCCTATCGACGGCAGTGTAAATCCGATCGATAAGGATGTCAAGTGTCAGGGGTAGATAGTAATTTCCATCTCGCAAACACTTGCTTCGGGCAGCCCACAAATGATAGTGGGTGTTTAGCCGCTTCGTTCAAAACTTGGGAGAATTAGCATTCACGTTTGCCCTGGGCCCTGGCAACTAAATCCAAATCCAATTTTTATTCGATTACGAATATCCACAGATAATTCTACGTTTTGTTATTTATTTCTTCAAAACCACAACAAAGATTTATTCCACCTTTATATATGATTATGATTTAGAAATGTCTTGATCTTCGAATTCAGTAGGTTGGATACACTTTGAGTCAAACAGTTATTTCATCCAATACAATATGCTCACACGAAAAACAGTTCACCTTATGTCAATCATACAAGTACTGAGGATTACCTCGCCTAAAAAATTCGAATCATTACAACACATGGACAACATAGGGGGTCTTACAACATAATCCATTCAGAGACATGACACAACATGCAAGTACAATAATCTAATGACAATTTCAACTGCTATCTAAAGAAGAACTCGGATTACCCTGGGCTTCAGATAGCAGAAGCAGCAGGACCTCCTCCGTCTTCAAATGCAACATTCTTACTTCCTCCAATTCATGGGTTGCTTGCATAATGCGTGTAGCTAATTGCATAATTTCCAGCTTCAAGATCGAGATTACCTCATTCATGGCAGCCACACCATCTCTTTCTGCCTCTAGTAGAGCCTCAAGAACTGTAATATCTGTGCTTAGACTGCTCTCCGGCGGTGTTGCCTCTGAACTGCTACCATCTGGTAACATGGATGGCGCACTGCTTCCACAAATAGATTCTGGGGTTGTACATTGTGTCCTAGTGTGAACGGCATCCTGAAAGGTTTCCGCTGGACATAAGTAAGAGATAGTTATCACATGATCCAGGCAGTAAGCTTACATGGTAAACGACATACGAATTATTGCCGAGCATGGCAAGCTATATTTAAATGGTTCGAAGCAGCATCAGCTGAAAAGAAATTAAAATGGTAAGATGAAACTAGGGATGTAAGTGGCAAATAAACGACATCCGCCAGTCCCATCTAGTTAGTTTTTGCTAGCTCCCTGGTTCATTTTCCTCAAAAAACAAAAACTCTTTTGAACTATTGCTACCTCTTGAGCACTACGTTGGTTTTCCCTTGAAGAGGAAAGGGTGATGCAGTAAAGTAGCGTAAGTATTTCCCTCAGTTTTTGAGAACCAAGGTATCAATCCAGTAGGAGGCCACGCACGAGTCCCTCGCACCTACACAAACAAATAAAATCCTCGCAACCAACGCAATAAAGGGGTTGTCAATCCCTTCACGGTCACTTACGAAAGTGAAATCTGATAGATATGATAAGATAATATTTTTGGTATTTTTATGATAAAGATGCAAAGTAAAGAAAGTAAAATAAAAACGGCGCCAGAAATAGCTAAGTGATGGAAGATTAATATGATGGAAAATAGACCCGGGGGCCATAGGTTTCACTAGTGGCTTCTCTCGAGAGCATAAGTATTACGGTGGGTAAACAAATTACTGTTGAGCAATTGACAGAATTGAGCATAGTTATGAGAATATCTAGGTATGATCATGTATATAGGCATCACATCCGCGACAAGTAGACCGACTCCTGCCTACATCTACTATTATTACTCCACACATCGACCGCTATCCAGCATGCATCTAGAGTATTAAGTTCAAAAGAACAGAGTAACGCTTTAAGTACGATGACATGATGTAGAGGGATAAACTCATGCAATATGATATAAACCCCGTCTTGTTATCCTCGGGCAACAATACAATACGTGCCTTGCTGCCCCTATTGTCACTGGGAAAGGACACCGCAAGATTGAACCCAAAGCTAAGCGCTTCTCCCATTGCAAGAAAGATCAATCTAGTATGCCAAACCAAACTGATAATTCGAAGAGACTTGCAAAGATAACCAATCATACATAAAAGAATTCAGAGAAGATTCAAATATTGTTCATAGATAAACTTGATCATAAACCCACAATTCATCGGTCTCAACAAACACACCTCAAAAGAAGATTACATCGAATTGATCTCCATGAGAGAGGGGAGAACTTTGTATTGAGATCCAAAGAGAGAGAAGAAGCCATCTAGCTAATAACTATGGACCCGAAGGTCTGAGGTAAACTACTCACACATCATCGAGAGGCTATGGTGTTGATGTGGAAGCCCTCCGTGATCAATGCCCCCTCTGGCGGAGCGCCGGAAAAGGCCCCAAGATGGGATCTCACAAGTACAGAAGGTTGCGGCGGTGGAATTAGGTTTTTGACTCCGTATCTGGTAGTTTGGGGGTACGTAGGTATATATAGGAGGAAGAAGTACGTCGGTGGAGCAACGTGGGGCCCACGAGGGTGGAGGGCACGCCTGGGGGGTAGGCACGCCCCCCTACCTCATGCCTTCCTGGTTGCTTTCTTGACGTAGGGTCCAAGTCCTCTGGATCACGTTCGTTCCGAAAATCACGTTCCCGAAGGTTTCATTCCGTTTGGACTCCGTTTGATATTCTTTTTCTGCGAAACTCTGAAATAGGCAAAAAAACAGCAGTTCTAGGCTGGGCCTCCGGTTAATAAGTTAGTCCCAAAAATAATATAAAAGTGTATAATAAAGCCCATTAATGTCCAAAACAGAATATAATATAGCATGGAACAATCAAAAATTATAGATACGTTGGAGACGTATCAACTATCATACCACTAGTGGACTTTAATCGGGATTAAACGGGACCCAGTTGACATCCCTAGTTGAAGGGAGTGTACTACCGCTATATTTAAGTTGCCAAGGCATCTATGCAGTTGAAATAATCTGAGAAAGCACTTAACAGTGTGGCCTCATATAAACTACGAAGACAGTCTTGTGATGAAGTTCAGAGGAAAAGTTAAGGACTCAAATGAACTAGGTGTGCATTTCTTTACGATAGTACAGCAGGCACTGCTGACATATTGGCCAACTCAGGTATAGCGTAACAAGTAACAAACAAGCATTCGAATCAAGCAATACAGCAAAGCAGACAACTGAACTATTTGTTATTCTGTAGGATTACAGGTTGAGGGCACAAGCCAAGAAAGCATCCCACACGCATTACATTTCACATGTACTAAAACACACTGGCTTACCATATGTTGCTGTGAAGCCTCGCTGCTGTTGCAATGTTCTTTGAAGATATCGTCAGCATCCCGTGGTTGCAAATCTACTTGTTGTAGTTTATTCTGCACCCTCTATTTAGGTAAAATTAATTTTAATCGCATGCACTGGTTTGAATTGATCATCAATGGTTCATCTAAACTAATGAAAGAAGGGTGTGTGCATACACGGCAATATATCTGCTTCCCTCTATTTTTATGCTTGTTTGAGGTGCCAGCCCCAAAAGAACAAATATTTTGCTTGATGGGGTTGGCGGCTCCATAATTAATAGAAGCATCAAATTAGTCATGCAACTTGGGAAGATCAAGAACACACAAAAAAGTAATGAACAGAGGCTCATAGCAGTGATGTAATAGCTAGCATCAGAAAATGTAGGGTAAAACGAACAAAAACCAGAGGAACCACATGCTAGTTTGCTAATGTGTAATTAAGCATAGAGAACATGAAGCAGTCTGATGGAACCAACAGGTGGCATCAGAACAACACCATTATCATAAATATAGCATGCAAGATGTAAAATAGTAGGCAGTGATATCTAGGAAGTACAGTAATACTTAGGACAAAACTAAAGCATATTAACTATATGTGCACTGGTATGTAATTTAGCACATTTAACATGTTCACTGCCAGAAGTATGTCCCTACAGGTGCAAGCAGAATAACGCGTCTCATGAAAAACTGAATGATGCCCTGAAAAAACTCAAAGGTGCGGTGCTTATGCTAAGAAAGTGAACGTAGGCGCCGGCCGTTGGATAATAGTACCTGATTCTCGGCGGTGTATGGGTATCGTTGGCATACTTGATAGCTAAGGATCGTCGATGGTGCTCGTGTTGCGGTTGAGTTTGGGCCGGCTGTCGCCGTCGCTGAAGCGGCACTGGTGCTACGGTTGCGGCGCCTGTCGACATACAAGAAAGCTCATCTGTGGTAAGTGAACAGTTGCACGATAAAGAGAAAAACCGAAGGAGTATAGATCGAAATAACCTGATGAGCCTGCGGTGTCGGTAAAGCAGGGCCGGTGGATTTGAATATGGCGTCCGTGGAGCGGGTCCGGTGCAGTGGATGAAGGCTTCGGCGGGCGCGTTGTACAGTGCTTTCGGTGAGGCGGATCTGTTGCGGCGGACGAGGGCTTGTGTGAAGGGCCAGCGAAGGGACGGACGAGGGAGTCAGTGAAGGGCCTACATTGTGGTGGACGAGGGCGCCGGTTAAGCAGATCCGGTGCGGTGGACCATGATGGCGGTCAAGGAGATCTGGAGCGGTGTACAAGCCAGTCGCTGAAGTGGCTCCGGTGAAGTGGTGAGTTGGCAGTTGAGGATTCCAAGGTGCGGAAGGTAGATCCGTCGGGGTGTGAGGTCCACCGCTGTGGCGGAGGACTAGATTCGGCGGCTTGCCGTGGTTGGGGGGTCGGGGAGGGGAAGGGGAGGGGCTCTGGGGAAGAATGTTGGGGGCAAAGAGGGGAAAACAATGGAGTTACCAAAGCAGCCCTTTTCCGTTCATGTGGCAGGGGTAAAACAGGAATATCCAAGGGCTAAACTTTCGGGCGCGAGACATTTCGATGTGAGCGGGAAGTTTGAAAGCTTTTGGCGCCTGAAATTATATTCTGCTCTTGTACGGCCGACTATGATATCATGGCCGAGAATTTGTTTGTTTTCCATGCAAAAAAAAGTGCAAGGTTTGAAAATCAATGTCTCCAACTCGAAACTTAGATTGTCCATTCAATTCAAATATGGATCATTGAGCTACTACAAGAAAATACCATCATATGGTCCAATTCAAATGAAATTCCAAATGTGTTTATCCTAAATATGATGACAAAAGCAAAAAATGTGTATGTGTATGAATAAAGTGGATGATTATAAAGTTTGAACATGCCCGTATGTGTATATCTATAGGTTTGATATATGAATTTGAAATCACGAAATCCCGGCTTAAAAATGTACCTCCATTTAAATGAATTACAAAAGCTAATGATGGAGTCGAATTCCAAAATTCCAATCTTAGGTTTGTAATTCTGGTACATCAAAGTATATCACGCATGTTCAAAAGTATCGTTATCTCATAGTCCAAACTGTGAAACAAATTGATCAACCTTGAGTGCACACACTATTGACCATGTATATCTCAATTACGCTAAAGTCCCTCAAATATAGACACCTCACTCTTTATCTGAAGCCAACCCCCCCCCCCCCCTCGTCACCCACCCCCCCCCACACACACACACACAGAGAAGTTGTTCTCTCCCCCAAACACCAACACACGAGCACATTAACACCCCTCTCTCTTCTAAAGTCCGAACCCCAATATAGGTCTCTATCACTTTGTCTCTTGGGCATGCACACATCTCTTCCCCCACTCTCTAGCTAGGTCTCCCGGCATATCTCTTTCCCAAGCACACGCACTATGTAGAGTGTATCTTTCCCATACACACAAAACGTCGCCCCCAAACGTCTATCTCCCTAGTTATGTGGTTCTCGCACACTCACCTCACACACCACCCCCACTGCAAAACAAGCACACTTTGTCTCCTTGTGCACCACTCTCCTCTTTCTATCTCTCCCACATGCGGACCCGCCCCAGCTCCTCCCTGTATACATATATGTCGTGACTCTTTCCATAGCTCCCTAATGTATCATCGTTCTCGATCTCGCACATTGTTCTCTACACCATCTATTCTAGATCTCTCATGAAGTCCCTATCACACACACGATGACTCGCTTCCCTTGCGTCTCCGTACATAGGCCCATTTCAAACAACATCAACATTGTCTCCCTATCTATATGCCATTTATGGACACAAACGCCCCCTCTCTCGCCCCCTCTCATCCTCTCTCTCTCTCCGTCGCTAGATCTCTCTCTCTCTTGCTCTCACACCCCTCTCCCACACACAATCGATGTCTCTTCCAAATAGTCTGCTCCCCCTGCCCGCACCCATGCTATCCCGCTACTACACATGTCACACCATTCCCCCTTCCCTTATACTAGGTTTACATCATTAGTGGTCTCTCTACTCCACATACACACACTCCCTCTCACACAAAAACGTGCGCACAAACACACACAGACACGCACAAACACCCATTAATCTGGATCCTCATCTCTCCCCATGTCCGCATGTGTATCTCGCACACTCACTCTATAATTATGTATATGTGTCTCCACGTTACACAACACAAATCCCCATGTACATGTCTCTCTCTATCCTCCACACACATAGACACAAAGAATCTGTTATCATTGCCTCAGTCTCTAGACATATCACACACGCACACTGTCTCTCTCTCTCTCTCTCTCTCGCAAACACGCTCAACAAGGGTTTCCCCGTGAATAACTTATGTCTATTCATCAACAGTCGTGGCAGTACGGCGAACACAAGACATGAAAAAGAATAAATCTACACGTGCTTAGACCACCTAGTATGACTACTAGGACTAGAGCAAGCCAAAAAGCGCGCCGCCGTCACCCCCTCCTTATCGGCGACGGGAAAACCTTTGTTTTACACAGTCGAGAAGTCATTGTGCTAAGGCCTCACATGCTGAGGCGTTGAATAGAATGTAGATGCTAGTTTACGGAAACAAGTATCGATAATACGTTTGTATCTCCATATTTATATTTCTTCTCTTATAAAAAACCGAGTTGGTGATGATGGTACGCGTGCCATCTTGCAATATAGACCGTCCGATCTATATCTGACTGATGGAAATTAAACTAAAATATACTCGCACCCCTCTCCACATTTGCAGACAAGGCCTTCCCTCATTCATCCTTATCTCCAACAACCTCATTGTTGAGCAATTAAGAAAGGAAGCCTCTGGAACAAACTGGCCTGGTGGCCGCTGCCGGCGTCGTCAATCTCCACGCCTCCGCTCAGTCCGACCACCAATCACCACCACGCCCCACTCCTCTTCACCTTATCTCCTATTTCTCGAGATATCATTAGTTTTTACACATGGGATTACTCCCGCATGGGTCAATCACAACGAGTGTTTTTATATAAAAAATGCATCTTGATGTTCCGTGCAATGCACGGATCTTGCTAGTACTCCTACAGAAGACTAAGTTGGTGATGATGGTGTGTCTGCCATCCGTCGTTTGTGACCATTAGATCTACATCTAACGTCTGTGAGGTAAGTTGTTGCCTTTTCTCACAAACATCCCACTTGTCTACCAATTTGCAGAAAAACCCATAATTAGTATCTTAAAACCAATCACATCCCTCCCTGACCTCACCAAAACAGCCCAAGGAATATATTCTAATTGAAACATAATATATCTCTAGTGATATATGTATATCAAAATTAGAGTGTTTTGTATCAAGTTTGTGAATAAGTATTATTCTAATTATGATTTGTTGCAACGCACATGAACATTGCTAGTATTTCCAACCATGCAATTTTTCCCTAGTATTCCATAGTTTCGAGTTCTCCATCAAGATATTAGTCACTCATGGTTGATATTTACTTTCAATCATGTACACATATGCACTATGTAACTAGCCTTGCTTATTGGGTTCCAAAGCTTAACTTTCACTCCTACTTACAATATGTAGAGTATTTAACAAAAAACTACCACTTTCAACCAGCCCTAGGAAGAATCTATCGTACAAAAAATAGCAAAAACATACCCAAAATTTCTTAATCCACGCCAAAAACTACTACCTACCGATTAGGTTAGTTTAAACCCATTTATGACAGGGTTGGCCCACACGTCCGTGCTGACGAGGCAGCTTAAACCAACACATTTTGTTTGACCGTTGACATGAGGGACCCACATCTGACCTTCTATCCTGTTATTCCCCCTCGAATCATTATTTTTCCTGAACATTACTTCAAACAGTACTGATGCGTGTTCGTCGGTGGCGCTGGTGATGAGCGAGTTGACCGCCGCTCCACCGGACAGGCCGGACACCGCGCTGGCCTCCGCACGGGTTGGCAGGCTGGCCCGAGCGCGACTCAGGAGCGAGCAAGCCGCCGTGCTGGCCTTCGCTCGAGCCAGATGGCTGGCCTTAGCACGGCGCGGGTGAGCAAGCCGCCGCGCCGCCGTGTCAATCTAGCTAGCAAACCTTGCAGACAAGAAGCTGGACGGAGCTATCTTGGCTAGCTAGCGACCGCGAGCGCCGGATGGAGCTGGCATCCGGGCTGCCGCAAGATGGGCTCCGCACCGTCGGCGGTTTTGACCTCGCTTTCTGCCGGCGGCGGTAGCTACGTCCCATGGCCGAGGATGACTAGGTGGACGGGCCGGAGGTAGGAGGTCACTCAGGGATTTTTGTGCAGACTGACATGTAGGTCCCACAAGTCATAACGCCCGGTCGAATAGAAGGCGTTGACTTAATGGGCGACATGGGCCCTGTTTGGATACTCTAACTCAGAGGTTAGATTCTAACCCTGAACTAACTCTAACCAAAGTGGTGTTTGGATGGCAGGGTTAGATTGACAACAAATGTATCCAAACAGGGCCATGGGTTGAAACGTGCCTATAACGACACTTTGTAGAGTAGTCGTTTCTTGGTAGGGCTGGTTGGTAAGAGCATGTACAATGGTTGATAAGGTAGTCTTATCTTAAGTCTGCCACGTATGCAAGTGGTAGTAGTTTCTTGGCATTATTAGTGGTTTCTTGCATTATTAGGGGTTTCTTGTAAGGAACAATGTACTACTAGCGACAAAAGGCGATTCTAGGTTGCGTTGTACTCCAACGAGTACTACTAGTGGTCGCGGGAGTGTATACCTCATTTTGTGGGTTCGATCCCGGCCGAACGCACGGAGGCCTTTTTTTAAATAGTAACTTTGCTGCGAGCCAATATTTTACACGGGTAGTTTGAGTTTTGAAGTCAAACGGATGTGTGGCACCACAATCTGGGTGCACTGGATAGCCTAGCCACGTGAACGGGTTTTCCTTCCCAGCATCTCATGGCTCGCGTGCTCGCCCTAGCGGCACCTCGCTTGCAGCTTCCTCATCAGCTAGTAGCATATTTAAACGCGCCTCCCAATTAAGCCCGAGGAGACGGAAAAGCCTGGCGGGCATTGGGAACTGTGCAATATGGCTCTGTACGTAAAGTGCTCTACTACTACTCTGTAGCTTGTGGCGTTGCACGCATGGACTTCACTCCATTATTGGCTCTACTATAAAAGAAATTCCTCTTGACGTGTTTTTTTTGAAACGGAGGCAAAAGCTTTGCTTCATCTCATTCATAAAGAAGGAACTACTAACAAAGTTCGACGAGATCCATTACACCTCCACAAATGGAAGCGAAAAGCCTAGTCTCGCTGTATCAAATAACTCAAATGTCCTGCCCCCGCAGTAACCGTCGCTGATAAACAGGCTGCTAGTGTATGCGTGAGAGGAGGCTGAGTAGGCCAGCTACGTCAGAGGAGCGGCTGAATAGAGCACCGAGAGTACCCACTAGGCCACTGCGCAGGTGTACTTTCCCTGCATTGATAGTACAGCGATGGTTCTAGAGAACAATAGTACCCTCCACTTCCAACTGTAGCTCCTTGGCCCTGAGATTCAAGAGTTCAAAACTGGTGCACTATACTAGAAGTACAGTACATCGCACTACTAGTTGAGAAAGTAGTACTAGTACTGCTACAGTACGAGTACGTACTCCTTCGTCACATGATGTAAGACGTTTTTTGACACTAGTTGGCGTGTACAAAAAATAGCAAAAACATACCCAAAATTTCTTAATCCATGCCAAAAACTACAAGCTAGTGCCAAAAATTTCTTACTAGTGCTATTATTTACAGTATAATGCAATCCCATAACGTCCCATACTGCTAGTACTAGTAGTAAATAATAGCCTCACCCCTTTGCTAAGGAACGATCTACAGTTGGAAGGGACGAGGCCCTGCGTTTACTACGCTCTTATCTCCTCCTCGCCAGTTCCCCTCCCCCCGAAGAGAAGGCAGTTCATTGCTGCTCCCATGGATTCGCCAGGCGGTTCTCCTCCTCGTCGGGGCTGGGAGACCTTGGACGATGATCCTCTGGGAGAAATCGCACGCTGCTCCGACGTCCTCACCGCCGCAAGACTCGGTGCTTCCTGCACCAACTTTTTCAAGACGGTGCTTAAAATGGCTTGGGAAAAGGCCATGCTTGTTGGTCTTCCATGCGTCCTCGAGGAGAAGGTTCTTCTATGGGACAATCCTTCGAACAGTCCACCGCTCCCTAGCCATGGTTGCACGTTGACTCCGCTAGAGTTGCCGACGTTGAGAGGTAGTCGGATTTTGTCTGATGAGCAGGTCAGTAATGGAGTTTGATCATGTAGTACTTAGTTATTCCATTTCCATCCCGTAATTTCTCTGCTGCCTACCATCTTATATATAGGTCTGGGTCGGTGCCAACGAAGATTGGCTTGCATACCTCCGGCCGGATACCACCATCATTTTGCACAACATCCACAGCAGTGCGGCCGTTCCGGTAGACCCCTTCTCCACCATTGGGATCGGCCTTCCGGACTGGCTGGGCTTGAATACGTATGATGATGCCTACATGAGATTGAAGAAGATAGCAATTGCGGACCCGCCGACAAAGCGACGCAGCTACGACGATTACTATCTCATCGCGGTGTTCGACATAAGGATTGCCATCAATACAAGAGGCAGTAACGGCAAAGGCTGGCGCATGTTGGCGGCGGCAGATTTGTACCCCTACACGTTCGAAGACGCTGTGCGCCATCTAGGCCGCATCTTCGCGGTGACAAGCCAGGGGACTTGTTTCATCTGGTTGCCATCCTACGGTACGGGAGATTATAAACGGAATGCACAAACCATCATTTGCATCCCTAACGGTACTCCATTATTTTGCAGGGACCAGTCATCCCGTGATCAAAATAAGATCGCCGATCCTGGATGTGCATTTGCATCCGCAATTCGGTCTAACCTGGAACCTTGTAGCTGACTTTGGCATATTGGGATCAACTATCTTAGCAGCCGTTACCATGGTACCACTGATGTGCAACATGGTCACACAATCTACTACGATCGGACCGTCACCATCTACCCAGGTATTCCATTTTTAACCCTCTCGCCTTCTCTTTCATTTTTGTACTAGTACTCTACTTACGTACTAGTAGGAGTACTTTTTACCTTGGAGGACGCATATAGCTAGCTAGGCCCTTGAAGACTTGAACCCACTAGCTGCCACCATTTTTTTTCATGTCTTACTATCCCATCCATGTAGCCAAGAGTGGCTATATATAATAAGCCGGTTATTTTACTACCTCTATACTGGAGTAGTACTATTTGCTGCACAGTATTACTGACCGCCATATTTAGCACAACATTATTATGCATGGACCTTGACTATGTACGTCACCATGTGTCCAGATCTGAGATGTCGCGTGTACTAGATGAACGGCGCCGACTTCGACCCCCGTGATGCTACGTGGGTGCCGAGGAACACTCTTGGAGAGTACTCGCTTTTCATTAGGGACAGCTACCCCATTGTGAAGCGGATGCCACCTTCCGTGCACGACATGGAAGGCCTGCCGTTCATGAAGCATGGTTGTGTCTTCAGTGCGCACCGCCGGATGAACGACATGCTGGGACACACTATCCCTGATTTATGCCGCTTCAGCTTGGATGAGTCTCCATCGTGTGGAACCGGACTAGAATGCTGCGACAATGATTCCCGTTGCCCAGCGCTATGGATCGTGCCATCCATGAAGAACACCTGGGACTGGAACCTGTAGGAGGACATGTAGCCCATCTATAACGTGTAAGTGGAGTACGGTAAATTGTGAACGGTAGCGCTGTGAATATATGTAGACTAGTCGTGCACAAATTTATCACATGAATTGGAGATGAACTTGTGTGGCATACTGGCATTTGTCCTTTAGAATTTATTACTAGTAAATGTGTTATGTGTACGTGCAACTTGTGTGGTTGTTGCACGGGCTCCAACATGCTCTTTGAGAAGAAAAAGGAGGCACAACTTTGGATATACGTGACGTGGCGGCATCATACAGTAGAATCGTTCGCTATAGTTGTAGTACGCTCCTGCTAGGACGACAACTCCTATAAAACCTTGCGCTTGGCTCTTTGCCTCTTCGGGAGGTCCAACAGTTCGTACTCGTGTGAACCTTGCACTTGGCTCTTCGCCTCTTCGGAAGGTCCAACAATGATGATACTACAGTACACATTATGCTTCTGGCAATCTGACACCGATTGAACTGCTGCACGTCCACCATGAGGACGAGGGCGAGGGAGAGGGAGAGGGCACTGTAGTCAAAACCCTCTCCTCGTCATGCAAACCACCGCGCGCGTGGGCGAGGGAGAGACGTAGTAAGCAAGCTTCTCCTCATTCGGCGAGTTGGCGGGACACATCAAAGCAGTACTAGTAATAGTCCATACTGCGTCCTTTCCGGTTAATATGGCTTAATTTGAAACGAGAAAAATACACTGGCGGTCAACGTATGTAACAATACGCTCTTTACGGTCACTATATATAGTTTTGCGGTGATTATACGATCACTAGCTCATCGTAGAGCACCGTATTGCACCCTACTGACCGGCCACATAGTTGACGTGGCACTTTGTTGACTGGTTAAATTGTCACCTGGTTTCTGGGTCCCACCTGTCAGTTGGCAGAGCAAAGAAATCAGCTAAAAAACAAAGAATGTAGTACATCTACACTTCCAATGCATTTAGCCTTTAATCTAAATCGATATTGATTGACTAATGCACCAACTTGTGCTCTAGGTATAGGCTACATGTCTATCCTTAATTACAGCATGCAACGACCTTCATTTAATCTTCTTCTCTCAATGGTCGCATGCACACATAAGTCTGCTACTTTTGGGTGTTAATTATGCCCTGGTCAATGTGTAAATCTCTAAATGTATAGTCTTTCACGGACGTAGGGAGTAGGTTGAGCACTTGAGCGTGAGCGTGTGTGTTGCGCCGTGTGCTGTGTGCCGCATGGGTGCGTGAGTGTTGCGTGTGTCCATGTGTACGGGTGAGTGTTGCATGTTGCATGCATGGGGCTTACTCCCTCCCATTGACATGTTCATATTTCAAGCTTCCTCTGTTCCCTCCATATGGTGATACTCCCTCTGTTCCCAAATACGGAGTAAAATCCTCCCTCTGTTCTCAAATACGGAGTAAAGTCCTCCCTCTGTTCCCAAATACGGAGTATTTGTCTTTCTAGAGATTTCAACAAGTGACTACATATGGAGCAAAATGAGTGAAGTGAGCGTAGAGGCATAGGGATAATGTAGAAAGGAAGTCTCCGCGATCCATTATTCCCCATCTCGGTCAGAGAGAACTATTCAACTAGTCTTCGCAGTGAAGTGACAATACACGCTGCAGCAGATGGGACACTTAATTCATAAGTTGAACCAGCGTGTTGGTGTTACTAAATCAGCCTTACCCAGTACTGCCATCACGTTTGCCAATAGAGCACGCTTCTGTCCTCCATTAACTGACATATGGGCCCTCTTGTGGTAGACCCACATGTCATCGGTGTAACTATTTACACTCCGAAGGACGGTATATCCTGGTAGTAGTAGTAGAATTGAGATTTAATGCACTTTCTTCCCCGTCTTCCACTCTTCTTCCTCCTCTCTTCTTCTTCCTCCTCTCTTCCCCATCGTCGGCCGCACACCATTTCCCCCCGCTCACTGCTCGCCCGCCCGCGCTATCTTCCTTGGTAGCTCGCGCGTACCATATCCCCCCGCTCACTGCTCGGCCACACGAGGAGAAGCTTCTTCGCTCGCCCGCCCGAATCCACTTTCCCGCTGGCTCGCAGGCACCAAAAACCCCAATGGCAGAACCGACTGACACGCAGAGCCGCGATTGGAATTCCCTCCCCGATGTTCTCTTGGAGCAGATCTGTAATCGTATGGACCTACTCAGCACCGTCCGTCTGGCCGCATGCTCGGTGTCTTTGTACCGTCTACTCGTCTGCAACCGGCCGGCTCTTTTCAAGACACCCTACTTGCTGATGCCCGATCCTCGCAGGTGGCCCAGACACCGACTTGACGATCCTACGGAGGTTGCCGTGGTGCCCCTCGACATGCTACCACTACCCGTCCACCTGTCCTTCATGCGCGGCCACTACTGGGCGGGCATGAAGGCCAACAGGATCGTCCTCATCCACCAATCCAGTAGTCCGTGGCATCTCGTGGATATCTACACCCAGCAAGAGATCACCCTTCCATCTTTGGATACCGCCGCCATCGAGCCTCGCGGCCCGCCGGACACTCCTGCCTACTACGCACGAGATGCATCGAGCTTTTGGCTCGACCTCTGTTTGCTGAAGGTTGTAATCTACGAAGTGCCCACACCATCACAAGACTACATGGATTACAAGCTCATTGCCATATTCAACATGGGATTAGTCTATCTGGAATCCGGTCGCCATACATGGTTATGGTCATCGTCGATCCTCTTTACCCAACACTCCTGTCTGATGCTATAGTGCACGATGGCATCGTTTATGCAGTCGACGCACAGATTGGCTGCCTATACTGGTGGAATCTATCTTCGTGTAATTGTTCTATCTCATCTCATCTTTACCTTAAGAATACGACTGCCTGTTCATTGTTACAAATTTAGAATATATAGTATGTCTATAACCACATCATTGCTATATGTTCCTCTCATTTCCTAGATTTTTATGACCACACATGTTATTGTTAGAGTTGATATGAGAACAATTGGTATCTAATGATTGTTAGAATAGATATTATGAGTATAACCTCATGATTGCTATATGTTACTCTCATTTCCAGGATTTTTATAACAACACATGTTATTGTTTAGAGTTGATATGATAACTGTAGTAAGTGCTATGGTAGAATATGAGTAGGCCCTGTCATATCTATTTTCCTCTCATTGTTACATGATGTTTGAACCATGATATATTGCTAGAATATGAAAGTCATTGGCTTATTTTTTTAACTTGGGGTATGATTATGACCACGGCATTGCAATTCTCTGTCTATGATATGTGTCACTGTTATAATAATCTTAATTCCACACATACTCTGAACATGATTGTTTATTTTTGTCCTTTTGGTCTCCAATTTGAATTGTTGCAGCAGACGCAAATGCGCCGGCCTTCATGATTCCTGGACCTGGAATCATACCAGCCGATGGGTGGTGGTTTATCGCTCGTTCAGCTGACGGTGGTCATTTGATGCTCATTTGCACGTACCAAATTGACCAAACCATTTCATCAAACCACATGCAGTACAATGCCTGGGGCATTCATGACATTGATGGCTATGGCTGCTTCGTGTTCGAGAAAGATCCCAGCTTCGTTGGGCCAGGCATATTCAACTGGAGGCGGGATGTTCCTCGGGCTCAATTATCCGATCATCCAACCAATCATCGATCATATCACCGGCGATGATTACCATGCTATGCAACTTCCATTCGCCAGGGGGGACTGTGTTTACACATCATACCATGGGTTTCATGAATCACCATATCCAGAGATTCGTCGACACAGCTTGTTGCCAGATAATCTTCAGTGTGTGAAAGGCATCAAGCTTCCATGCGATGAATGGCTTTTGCAAACCCGACATGCGGCGATGTGGTTCATGCCAACAGCAAATATGCACAACTTGGTTCGTACTGATATGTAGACTGAGCCATGTATTCTGCTGCTGTAGCACGACCCTCTTTTGTTGGATATTATGTACTGTTGTTAGTTTGAAGGACTCCTCTGATTTGAAGGATAGATACCTTTCTGGGATCAAGTGCATCATAACTCACCTGCGCAGGATGTACTGATAATGATGATGGAGATGTTGTGCAGTATATATATATATATCACTTAGGCTTCAAGTGTGTACTTGTTAGTTAAACCTATGGTTAAAATGTGACACTAAATACGACTAGTAAGTAGTACAGTAGCAGTACTAGTATACGTCGGTCAAATTATTCATCATGTCCACACATTGAATTGACGTGACAACACGCTGCGCGTGAGGTGACACAAGAATCCCGGCGGCGTGTTCGGGTATTCTGGACTTCAGATTTGGAGTACCACTTATCTGTCGAAATCTTTCATCATTCACTTAAAACAGTCGATTGATCATACATTGAGTACCATATAACTGGAATTAACCCATGCAAGTCGAAGAAGGATTGGCCGGTGCTGCCGGCTGGCGTCAAGTTCGATCCCACGGATTAGGAGCTGATCGAGCACCTTGAGGCCAAAGTGAGTGCTGACAACGCGAGATCTCACCCTCTCATCGATTTGTTCATACCAACCATCGACAGCGAGCACGGCATATGCTACACCCATCCTGAGAAACTTCCAGGTAAGACACCGGTCGGCCGTCTCCTTGCACAAACATATTCCTTTGTTTATAATTACAATTTGACAGTTAATAAAAAGTGAAACAAGTGACTGCAACATGCCAAAGATGTTATGAAAATGCCAACTACGTACACTAAAACCTGTATTCGACAATACTGCAGGTATCACACTGAGTGGCCTAAGCAAGCATTTCTTCCAGCGCAATTCCAGGGCATTCAAAAGGGGCATGTGGACGCGTCGCAAGATATAGTCGGAGTGTGGCATGCACACGATGTGGCACAACACCGGCAATACCTTGCCGGTGATGGTCAACGGCCGGCAGCCGGGCAGCAAAAAGGTTCTAGTGCTGCACACCAACAAGAACTTCGACCAGCAGAGGACCAACTGGGTGATGCACCAGTACCACCTCGGGGACCTGGAGCAAGAGAAGGAGCGGGAGCTGGTCCTCTGCAAGATTTTCTACCAGACGAACACTAGGGCCAGGAGTAAAAAGATTATAAGTTAGTTTGGTATTGGTACTTGTACTACCTTGTCGTCCGCAAGTTGGTATTGTTGTTAACGATCTTTTGGTATGAACTTGGCATTTGCTTCCAACCATCATGCCGAGGGTCGATGTGGATATAAAGCTGAATCATTTGTTTCAAAACGAATTTTCAGGCACCTGATTTTTATTTGATGGGTAGCATAAGCACCTGCCGTTCGAATTCCCAGTTCTCCAAATTTTTCGAAACAAGTGCGTGCTCTTATTATCACGATGAAAAAACAATATCCCTGCTGCATCCCAATTATCAGTCTGTACTTGCAGAATTCTCTCATTTATTGAGCACGTATATTGTTTTTTCAGGTCGAGCAAGTTTCAACTGGGCTGTAGATTGCCCAGGCTTGGTTTTGTTTTTAACAGGCCCAGCCCATGACGACAACGGGGCACAAAGATCCAGCAGGTATCTACTGGCCTCTGGCCCGCCAGTGTTAGTTATATTTTGTCTTACAACATCCACAGGCAGTTTTTTTTACTGAATCAAACACACTGCCCAGTTCTATTTTCCTCTTGAAACGCATGTCCTACATTCGTTTTCTAATCTCTACCTATAGTTTTACTAGTTCATATACACGTATAATTATATTGAAAATACATAAAATTCCCTTTTCATACATCCGTTTTTGTTGTTGTTTTCCCTCCCAGCGCTGATTTTTTTTACCACTGGTTTTCCCTTAAACCAACTCAATTGTCCCATGTCTTATTTGCTTACAAAAACAAAACGATTTTTTTGGCAAATCAATAAGTTCTTAAAAAATGTTTATCATTTCGGGATTACAAAAGTTCGGACTCCACCGAAATATGCAAAATAAGGTTGAACTTTTTGACCGTGGTCCTGGGCAGAAAATGGGTTGTAATAAATTACTTAAGAATTAGCAAATGGCCTGCAAATTATTAAAAAATAGCAAATGGGCTCTATGTTGTCTGCCACAGATATGGAGGTTGACTTGTGGGCCTACTAAGTTCATGCGTACACAAGGTTTATCAAAAAAGAAACTTAGTCAACAATCGACTCTACCAGCGTTAGACCGTTAGATGTCAATCTAACGGCAATCGTGCTTCTTCAGTCTCTGATCTTCCTGCCCCAGCCGCCCAAACCAGCGTCGTCGGAACCGCCTGCTCCCGCCTCCCGTGGCCGGCTGTGCTGTCGGGCAAGCCTCACGGCCCCATCATATACTCGCATCCCTGGCCTGTCTATCCCTCTACTCACCCACACCTCCTGTTATTTTCCGGCGACGGCAGCCGAACCAGTCAACCCTTGTACTCTCCACCGCGTGGGCAGCCACTACCATGTCTTCCCCGGCTCTGTGTCGTTCCCTTCGTAGGCCTCGCCGTCGTCCACCGCCCTGGTGCTCTCGGCGCGGCGTGGTCAATGTGGTCAATGAATGACATCCGTCAGAAGTGGACTGTACGTGGAGAGGCTGACAGCTGGGTCCATGGCCGCACACAAGGAAATGCCTCCTTATTACGCGCAAAATAATGATTCCTCCACCTGACATCTGGGACTCGCCGGAAGGGCCTCTGTATTTCACGAAAAAATGTTCCCTTCGCTGACAGGTCGGACCCACCAACTATATCTTCGCACACAAGGAAGTGCCTCCTTATTGCGCACAAAAAAATGAATACCCCCTGCCAGCTGGGACCCACCACAGTGGGAGGCTGACTTGTGGGCCTACTAAGTTGACGGGGATGGAGGGCTTTGTAAACTTAGTCAATATGAACGATTCTAGCTCCAGTGACCGTACGATGTCCATCCAACGGCCTTAGTGCTTCTTCAACCTCTGGTCTTCTTGCTCCAGCCGCCCAAAGCAGCGCCGGTCGTGCCGCCTGCTCCTGCCTCCCGTGGCCGGCTGTGCTACCGTGGAGGCCTCACCGCCCCCATACTACTCCCACCGCTGGCCAGGCCATCCCTCCACTCACCCACACCCCCTGTTATTCTGCGGCGACGGCAGCCTCACACCACAGCCGAACCAGTGAACCCTCGTACTCCTCTCCGCGTGGGCATCCACTGCCACGTCTTCCCCGGCTCCGCGTCGTCCCCTTCCTAGGCCTCGCCGTCGTCCACCGCCTTGGTGCTCTCGGCGCGGCGTTGTCAATGTGGTCAACGACCGACTTTCATTGGAAGAGTACTGTACGTGGAGAGGCTGACAGCTGGGTCCTCGGCCACCGCCCAGTTTTTTTGTGATTTGCCAAGTAAGTCGCTTTGTCAGGCCTGTTGGGCTGCAAATCTTTCAAGACGAGGAGAGCTTCATTCGGCTGGCCGAGAAAATGGCCTATCAGTAATGAGAAATGGGTTGTACATTTTTAAAATACATCAAACCGGCAATTAGTTTCAAATTTCTTTTTTTCATTTCGAGATTTTAAATTGCATTGATTTTTATGCGTGGACAATTTGTTGGATTTTATATTGATATACATTTAATTTTTTAAAATCAGTTTGAATGTGACTTGAAATTTCGGGATTAAAAACAGTTCGGACCGCACCGAAATATGCAAAATTTCGTATAATTTTTTAACCGTGGCCACAATATGGGCTGTAATGCTAACAAAAAGAATATGGGCTCCAAAAAAAACCTTAAGAATTAGCAAATGGGCTGTAAATTATTAGAAAGAATGGAAGATGGGTTGTATGATGTTTTCCACATATTTGAGGCTTTCCTAAAAAAAGGTTGACGCACAAGCAGCGACTGTTGGATGTCCATCCAACGGCCGTCGTGCTTCTTCAATCTCTGCTCTTCCTGCTCCAGCCGCTCAAACAAGCGCCGGCAGGACTGCCTGCTCTCTTCTCCCCGCGGCCGGCTGTGCTGCCGCGCAGGCCTCACCGCCCCACCGTACTCCCATCGCTGGCCCAGCCATCCCTCTACTCACCCACACCTGATGTTATTCTCCGGCAACGGCAGACGAACCAGTAAACCCTCGTACAGTCGTCCTCCCCTCCGCGAGGGAAACAACTGTCGAGTCTTCCCTGCCTCCGTGTCGTTCCCTTCCTAGGCCTCGCCGTCGTCCACCGCCCTGGTGCTCTTGGCGCGGCCTGGTCAACGTGGTCAACGACCGACATGCATCTGAAGTGGACTGTACGTGGAGAGGCTGACAGCTGGGTCCACGGCCGCACGCAAGGAAATGCCTCCTTATTACACGCAAAATAATGATTCCTCCACCTGACATCTGGGACCCACTGAAAGGGCCTCTGTATTTCGTGAAAAAATGTTACCGCTGCTGACAGCTTGGACCCACCAGCTATATCTTCGCACGCAAGGAAGTGCCTCCTTATTACGCACAAAAAATGAATACTCCCCCTGCTAGCTGGGACCCAGTATATGTTGGGGAACGTAGCAGAAATTCAAAATTTTCTATGCATCACCAAGATCAATCTATGGAGTAATCTAGCAACGAGGGGAAGGGGAGTGCATCTACATACCATTGTAGATCGCGATGCGGAAGCGTTGCAAGAATGCGGATGAGGCAGTCGTACTCGTAGCGATTCAGATCGCGGTTGATTCCGATCTAAGCACCGAAGAACGGTGCCTCCGCGTTCAACACACGTGCAGCCCGGTGACGTCTCCCACGCCTTGATCCAGCAAGGAGAGAGGGAGAGGTTGGGGAAGACTCCATCCAGCAGCAGCACGACGGCGTGGTGGTGATGGAGGAGCGTGGCAATCCCGCAGGGCTTTGCCAAGCACCGCGGGAGAGGAGGAGGAGGGAGAGGGGTAGGGCTGCACCGAAAGCGAGACATTCTCATGTGTATGGCAGCCCCAAACCTCAACTATATATAGGGGGGGAGGGGGCTGCGCCCCCTCTAGGGTTTCCACCCCAAGGGCTGGCGGCCAGCCCTAGATCCCATCTAGGGGGGCGGCCAAGGGGAGGAGAGGGGGGGGCTTCACTAGGGTGGGCCTTAAGGCCCATCTGGACCTAGGGTTTGCCCCCTCCCACCCTCCCATGCGCCTTGGGCCTTGGTGGGGGGCGCACCAGCCCACCTGGGGCTGGTCCCCTCCCACACTTGGCCCACGCAGCCTTCTGGGGCTGGTGGCCCCACTTGGTGGACCCCCGGGACCCTCCCGGTGGTCCCGGTACATTACCGATATCACCCGAAACTTTTCCGGTGACCAAAACAGGACTTCCCATATATAAATCTTTACCTCCAGACCATGCCGGAACTCCTCGTGACGTCCAGGATCTCATCCGGGACTCCGAACAACATTCGGTAACCACGTACATACTTTCCCTATAACCCTAGCGTCATCGAACCTTAAGTGTGTAGACCCTACGGGTTCGGGAACCATGCAGACATGACCGAGACGTTCTTCGGTCAATAACCAACAGCGGGATCTGGATACCCATGTTGGCTCCCACATGTTCCACGATGATCTCATCGGATGAACCACGATGTCGGGGATTCAATCAATCCCGTATTCAATTCCCTTTGTCTATCGGTATGTTACTTGCCCGAGATTCGATCGTCGGTATCCCGATACCTTGTTCAATCTCGTTACCGGCAAGTCTCTTTACTCGTTCCGTAACTCACATCATCCCGTGATCAACTCCTTGGTCACATTGTGCACATTATGATGATGTCCTACCGAGTGGGCCCAGAGATACCTCTCCGTTTACACGGAGTGACAAATCCCAGTCTCGATTCGTGCCAACCCAACAGACACTTTCGGAGATACCTGTAGTGCACCTTTATAGCCACCCAGTTACGTTGTGACGTTTGGTACACCCAAAGCATTCCTACGGTATCCGGGAGTTGCACAATCTCATGGTCTAAGGAAATGATACTTGACATTAGAAAAGCTCTGAGAAAACGAACTACACGATCTTGTGCTAGGCTTAGGATTGGGTCTTGTCCATCACATCATTCTCCTAATGATGTGATCCCGTTATCAACGACATCCAATGTCCATGGTTAGGAAACCGTAACCATCTATTGATCAACGAGCTAGTCAACTAGAGGCTTACTAGGGACATGGTGTTGTCTATGTATCCACACATGTATCTGAGTTTCCTATCAATACAATTCTAGCATGGATAATAAACGATTATCATGAACAAGGAAATATAATAATAACCAATTTATTATTGCCTCTAGGGCATATTTCCAACAGTCTCCCACTTGCACTAGAGTCAATAATCTAGTCCACATCACCATGTGATTAACACTCATAGGTCACATCACCATGTGACCAACACCCAAGAGTTTACTAGAGTCAACAATCTAGTTCACATCACCATGTGATTAACACTGAATGAGTTCTGGTTTGATCATGTTATGCTTGTGAGAGAGGTTATTAGTCAACGGGTCTTGAACCTTTCAGATCCGTGTGTGCTTTACGAATATCTATGTCATCTTGTGGATGCTACCACGCGCTATTTGGAGCCATTTCAAATAATTGCTCTACTCTACGAATCCGGTTTACTACTCAGAGTCATCCGGATTAGTGTCAAAGTTCGCATCGACGTAACCCTTTACGACGAACTCCCTTTCACCTCCATAATCGAGAAAATTCCTTTGGCTACTAGGTACTAAGGATAAGTTCTACCGCTGTCATGAGATCCTTTCCCGGATCACTATTGTACCCTCTTGACCAACTCATGGCAAGGCACACTACATGTGCGGTACACAGCATAGCATACTATAGAGCCTACGTCTAAAGCATAGGGACGACCTTCGTCCTTTCTCTATCTACTGCTGTGGTCAGGTCTTGAGTCTTACTCAATACTCACACCTTGTAACACAGCCAAGAACTCCTTCTTTGCTGATCTATTTTGTACTCTTTCAAAATCATGTCAAGGTGTGCGTTCTTTGAAAGTATCATCAGGCATCTTGATCTATCTCTATAGATCTTGATGCCCAATATGAAAGCAGCTTTATCCAGGTCTTCCTTTGAAAAACTCCTTTCAAACAACCCTTTATGCTTTCCAGAAATTTTACGTCATTTCGGATCAACAATATGTCATTCACATATACTTATCAGAAATGTTGTAGCGCTCCCACTCACTTTATTGTAAATACAAGTTTCTAACAAACTTTGTATAAACCCAAAAAAATTTGATCGCTCCATCAAAGCTTATATTCTGACTTCGAGATGCTTGCTCTAGTCCATGGAAGGATCGCTGGAGCTAGCATACCTTTTAGCATCCTTAGGATCGACAAAACCTTTCTGATTGTATCACATACAACCTTTCCTAACGAAAACTGGTAAGGAAACTTGTTTTGACATCCATCTGCCAGATTTCATAAATGCAGCTAATGCTAACATGATTCCGACGGACTTAAGCATCGCTACGGATGAGAAAATCTCATCGTAGTCAACTCCTTGAACTTGTGAAAATACTCTTTGCCACAAGTCGAGCTTCATAGACGGCAACCTTACCGTCCACGTTCGCCTTCTTCTTAAAGATCCATTTATCTCAGATTTCATGGCTTCTAGCCATTTGTCGGAATATGGGCCCACCATCGCTTCTCCATAGCTCATAGGTTCATCGTTGTCCAACAACATGACTTCCAAGACAGGATCACGTACTACTCTGAAGTATTACGCATCCTCGTCGTCCTACGAGGTTTGGTAGTGACTTGATCCGAAGTTTCATGATCACCATCATAAGCTTCCACTTCAATTGGTGTAGGTGCCACAGGAACAACTTCCTGTGCCCTGCTACACACTAGTTGAAGTGACGGTTCAATAACCTTATCAAGTCTCCACCATCCTCTCAATTCTTTCGAGAGAAACTTTTCCTCGAGAAAGGACCCGTTTCTAGAAGCAATTACTTTTGCTTCTAGATCTGAAATAGGAGGTATACCCAACTGTTTTGGGTTTTCTATGAAGATGCATTTATCCGCTTTGGGTTCGAGCTTATCAGCCTGAAACTTTTTCACATAAGCATCGCAGCCCCAAACTTTTAAGAAACAACAACTTAGGTTTCTCTAAACGGTGTCGTCTCAACGGAATTGCGTGGTGCCCCTTTTAAAGTGAATGCGGTTGTCTCTAATGCCTAACCCATAAACGATAGTGGTAATTCGATAAGAGACATCATGGTATGCACCATATCCAATAGGGTGTAGCTATGATGTCCGGACACACCATCACACTATGGTGTTCCAGGCAGTATTAATTGTGAAACACTTTCCACAATGTCTTAATTGTGTGCCAAACTCGTAACTCAGATACTCATCTCTATGACCATATCACAGACATTTTATCCTCTTGTCACGACGATCTTCAACTTCACTCTGAAATTACTTGAACCTTTCAATAATTCAGACTTGTGTTTCATCAAGTAAATACACTCAGCATCTACTCAAATCATCTGTGAAGTAAGAACATAACGATATCCACTGCATGCCTCAGCACTCATTGGACTGCATACATCAAAATGTATTACTTCAAATAAGTTGCTCTCTTGTTCCATCTTACTGAAAACGAGGACTTTCAGTCGTCTTGCCCATGTGGTATGATTTGCATGTCTCAAGTGATTCAAAATCAAGTGAGTCCAAACGATCCATCTGCATGGAGTTTCTTCATGCATATATACCAACAGACATGGTTCGCATGTCTCAATCTTTTCAAAAACGAGTGAGTCCAAAGATCCATTTACATGGGGCTTCTTCATGCGTTCTATACCAACATGACTCAAATGGCAGTGCCACAAGTATGTGGAACTATCATTACTATTTTATATCTTTTGGCACGAACATGTGTATCACTACGATCGAGATTCATTTTAGGTGCAAGACCATTGAAGGTATAAACAGAGTAACCATTATTCTCCTTAAATGAATAACCGTATTGCGATAAACATAATCCAATCATGCTCAACGCAAACACCAAATCTCGATGGTAGAGGGAGCATGCGATGCTTGATCACATCAACCTTGGAAACACTTCCAACACATATCGTCATCTCACCTTTAGCTAGTCTCCGTTTATTCCGCAGCTTTTATTTCGAGTTACTAACACTTAGCAACCGAACCGGTATCTAATACCCTAGTGCTGCTAGGAGTACTAGTAAAGTACACATTCATAAAACGTATATCCAATATACTTCTGTCGACCTTGCCCGCCTTCTCATCTACCAAGTATCTAGGGTAGTAATGCTTCAGTGACCGTTCCCCTCATTACAGAAGCACTTAGTCTCGGGTTTGGGTTCAACCTTGGGATTCTTCACTAGAGCAGCAAATGATTTGTTGTTTCATGAAGTATCCTTTTTGCCCTTGCCCTTCTAGAAACTAGTGGTTTTACTAACCATCAACAGTTGATGCTCCTTCTTGATTTCTACTTTCGCGGTGTCAAACATCGCGAATAGCTCAAGGATCATCATAACTATCCCTGATATGTTATAGTTCATCACGAAGCTCTACTAGCTTGGTGGCAGTGACTATGGAGAACTATCACTATCTCATCTGGGAGATTAACTCCCACTCGATTCAAGCGATTGTGGTACTCAGACAATCTGAGCACATGCTCAACGATTGAGCTTTTCTCCCTTAGTCTGCAGGCTTAAGAAACTTGTCAGAGGTCTCATACCTCTTGACGTGGGCACTAGTCTGAAATCCCGATTTCAGTCTTCGGAACATCTCATATGTTCTGCGACGTTTCAAAAACGTCTTTGGTGCCACAATTCTAAACCGTTAGCATTACGCACTGAACTATCACGTAGTTACCAAAACGTGTATGTCAGATGTTCCGCAACATCTACAGACGACGCTGAGGTTCAGCACACCGAGCGGTGCATTAAGGACATAAGCCTTCTGTGCAGCAATGAGGACAATCCTCAGTTTACGGACCCAGTCCGCATAATTGCTACTACCAACTTTCAACTAAATTTTTTTCTAGGAACATATCTTAAACAGTAGAACTAAAGCGTATGACATAATTTGCAAAGACCTTTTGACTATGTTCATGATAATGAAGTTCATCTGATTATTGAACTCCCACTCAGATAGACATCCCCCTAGTCATCTAAGTGATACATGATCCGAGTCAAACTAGGCCGTGTCCGATCATCACGTGAGACGGACTAGTCATCATCGGTGAACATCTCCATGTTGATCGTATCTACTATACGACTCATGTTCGACCTTTCGGTCTCTTGTGTTCCGAGGCCATGTTTGTACATGCTAGGCTCGTCAAGTCAACCTAAGTGTTTCGCATGTGTTCCGAGGCCATGTCTGTACATGCTAGGCTCGTCAACACCCGTTGTATTCGAACGTTAGAATCTATCACACCCGATCATCACGTGGTGCTTCGAAACAACGAACCTTCGCAACGGTGCACAGTTAGGGGGAACACGTCTCTTGAAATTTTTAGTGAGGGATCATCTTATTTATGCTACCGTCGTTCTAAGCAAATAAGATGCATAACATGATAAACATCACATGCAATCAAATAGTGACATGATATGGCCAATATCATTTTGCTCCTTTGATCTCCATCTTCGGGGCACCATGATCATCTTTGTCACCGGCATGACACCATGATCTCCATCATCATGATCTCCATCATTGTGTCTTCATGAAGTTGTCACGCCAATGATTACTTCTACTTCTATGGCTAACGCGCTTAGCAATAAAGTAAAGTAATTTACATGGCGTTATTCAATGACACGCAGGTCATACAAAAAATAAATACAACTCCTATGGCTCCTGCCGGTTGTCATACTCATCGACATGCAAGTCGTGATTCCTATTACAAGAATATGATCAATCTCATACATCACATATATCATTCATCACATCTTCTGGCCATATCACATCACATAGCACATGCTGCAAAAACAAGTTAGACGTCCTCTAATTGTTGTTGCAAGTTTTACGTGGCTGCTATGGGATTCTAGCAAGAACGTTTCTTACCTACGCAAAAGCCACAACGTGATATGCCAATTTCTATTTACCCTTCATAAGGACCCTTTTCATCGAATCCGATCCGACTAAAGTGGGAGAGACAGACACCCGCTAGCCACCTTATGCAACTAGTGCATGTCAGTCGGTGGAACCTGTCTCACGTAAGAGTACGTGTAAGGTCGGTCCACGCCGCTTCATCCCACGATGCCGCCGAATCAAGATAAGACTAGTAACGGCAAGAAGAATTGGCAACATCTACGCCCACAACTGCTTTGTGTTCTACTCGTGCATAGAAACTACGCATAGACCTAGCTCATGATGCCACTGTTGGGGAACGTAGCAGAAATTCAAAATTTTCTACGCATCACCAAGATCAATCTATGGAGTAATCTAGCAACGAGGGGAAGGGGAGTGCATCTACATACCATTGTAGATCGCGATGCGGAAGCGTTGCAAGAACGCGGATGAGGGAGTCATACTTGTAGCGATTCAGATCGCGGTTGATTCCGATCTAAGCACCGAAGAACGGTGCCTCCGCGTTCAACACACGTGCAGCCCGGTGACGTCTCCCACGCCTTGATCCAGCAAGGAGAGAGGGAGAGGTTGGGGAAGACTCCATCCAGCAGCAGCACGACGGCGTGGTGGTGATGGAGGAGCGTGGCAATCCCGCAGGGCTTCGCCAAGCACCGCGGGAGAGGAAGAGGAGGGAGAGGGGTAGGGCTGCACCGAAAGAGAGACATTCTCATGTGTATGGCAGCCCCAAACCTCAACTATATATAGGGGGGGAGGGGGCTGCGCCCCCTCTAGGGTTTCCACCTCAAGGGCTGGCGGCCAGCCCTAGATCCCATCTAGGGGGGCGGCCAAGGGGAGGAGAGGGGGGCGCCACTAGGGTGGGCCTTAAGGCCCATCTGGACCTAGGGTTTGCCCCCTCCCACTCTCCCATGCGCCTTGGACCTTGGTGGGGGGGCGCACCAGCCCACCTGGGGCTGGTCCCCTCCCACACTTGGCCCACGCAGCCTTCTGGGGCTGGTGGCCCCACTTGGTGGACCCCCGGGACCCTCCCGGTGGTCCCGGTACATTACCGATATCACCCGAAACTTTTCCGGTGACCAAAACAGGACTTCCCATATATAAATCTTTACCTCCGGACCATTCCGGAACTCCTCGTGACGTCCGGGATCTCATCCGGGACTCCGAACAACATTCGGTAACCACGTACATACTTTCCCTATAACCCTAGCGTCATCGAACCTTAAGTGTGTAGACCCTACGGGTTTGGGAACCATGCAGACATGACCGAGACGTTCTCCGGTCAATAACCAATAGCGGGATCTGGATACCCATGTTGGCTCCCACATGTTCCACGATGATCTCATCGGATGAAACACGATGTCGGGGATTCAATCAATCCCGTATTCAATTCCCTTTGTCTATCGGTATGTTACTTGCCCGAGATTCGATCGTCGGTATCCCGATACCTTGTTCAATCTCGTTACCGGCAAGTCTCTTTACTTGTTCCGTAACTCACATCATCCCGTGATCAACTCCTTGGTCACATTGTGCACATTATGATGATGTCCTACCGAGTGGGCCCAGAGATACCTCTCCGTTTACACGGAGTGACAAATCCCAGTCTCGATTCGTGCCAATCCAACAGACACTTCCGGAGATACCTGTAGTGCACCTTTATAGCCACCCAGTTACGTTGTGACGTTTGGTACACCCAAAGCATTCCTACGGTGTCCGGGAGTTGCACAATCTCATGGTCTAAGGAAATGATACTTGACATTAGAAAAGCTCTGAGCAAATGAACTACACGATCTTGTGCTAGGCTTAGGATTGGGTCTTGTCCATCACATCATTCTCCTAATGATGTGATCCCATTATCAACGACATCCAATGTCCATGGTTAGGAAACCGTAACCATCTATTGATCAACGAGCTAGTCAACTAGAGGCTTACTAGGGACATGGTGTTGTCTATGTATCCACACATGTATCTGAGTTTCCTATCAATACAATTCTAGCATGGATAATAAACGATTATCATGAACAAGGAAATATAATAATAACCAATTTATTATTGCCTCTAGGGCATATTTCCAACAGTATAGTGGCAGGATGACTTGTGGGCCTACTAAGTTGACGGGGACGGAGGGCTTTGTCAACTTAGTCAATATGCACAATTCTAGCTCCAGTGACCGTACGATGTCCACCCAACGGCCGTAGTGCTTCTTCAACCTCTGGTCTTCTTGCTCCAGCCGCCCAAACCAGCGCCGGACGTGCCTCGTGCTACTGCCTCCCGTGGCCGGCTGCGATGCGGCGGAGGCCTCACCGCCCCCTACTACTCCCACCGCTAGCCAAGCCATCCCTCTACTCACCCACACCCCCTGTTATTCTGCGGCGACGGCAGCCTCACACCGCAGTGAACCGTCATACTCCTCTACGCGTGGGCATCCACTGTCGCGTCTTCCCCGGCTCCGCGTCGTCCCCTTCCTAGGACTCGCCGTCGTCCACCGTCCTGGTGCTCTCAGCGCGGCGTGGTCAACATGGTCAAGGAACGGCTTCCATCGGATGTGGACTGTACGTGGAGAGGCTGACAGCTGGGTCCACGGCCGCAGCAAGGAAGTGCCTCCTTATTACGCGCAAAATAATTATTCCTCCACCTGACAGCGGGGACCCACCGGACGGGCCACCGTATTTCGTGAAGAAAACATTTCCTCCTGACTGCTGGGACCCACCAGCTACATCTTCGCATGCAAGGAAGTGCGTCCGGGCAAAAAAAAGATTCACCCCTGGCTGTTGGGACCCACCAGCTACATCTTCGCAGACAAGGAGTGCCTGACAGTCGGGACCCACCTGGTCGAAGCGTACGTAGCGTTGTCATTCTGGTCGCGAACGTGTACGTACATACTGGTCGATGTAGAGGCGCGCACGTGTCGTAGTAGAGGCGTGCATGTAGCATGTACACGTACGTACAGCGACCAGTGTGCAAGAAAGAAAATATGGCCACGTACGTACATACGGGCAGGGTCTCGAACATCTACTCGCGCATACGTACGGCCAGGGCTCGTGTACATGGCTGGGTCGGAACGGAGAAACTGTGTCGTCGTCGTGTTCATGGGGAGCCAACTGGCTGGGTCTAAACGGAATGCGTCGTCGTGTTCATCAGGAGGGCTTGGACGGAACAGCCGATGGAAACGAGGCCTAGCGTACCGCAGAATGGAGGAAACGGCCTTGTGTTCGACCGGCCACGTTCGAAATGGGATCCTGTTCATCGGGAGGGGTCTGGCGTACCGCAAAACGGAGGAAACGGACCTCCTACGGTCGAAACGGGGGTCATGTTGATCGGGAGGGGTGTGGCGTACCGCAAAATGGAGGAAACGGACTTCTGTTGGAGCGCTACGGTCGAACCGGGGGTCCTGTTCATCGGGAGGGGTGTGGCGTACCGCAAAACGGGGCTCCACGGGATACTGTTCATCTCCACCGTCGACCCCCTCCAGCCTCCACGGGCTACTGTTCATCCACCATCGACCTCCTCTAGCCTCCACCTGCGACTGTTCATCCACGGGCTCCTGTTCATCCAGCCTCCACCGCGCGCTACTCCACCGGCGACTGTTCAACCAGCCCTCTCCACGGGCTACTGTTCAACCACCCCTCCACGGGCTACTGTTCATCCAGCCCTCCACCGTCTACTGTTCATCCAGCCCTCCACGGGGTAGTCCTCTTCATCCAGCCCTCCACGGGGTCCTGTTCATCCAGGCCCAACCGGCTCAATCGATCGGGGTCCTGTTCATCTAGAGGCAACACCACGGGGTCCTATTCATCCACCCCCACCGGGAACTGTTCATCCAACCCCCCCCCCCAGCAACGCTCACTGTTCATCCAGAGGTAGCATCGATCGGCTTCAGTTAGCAGCAGTAGCGAAGGAATCACTCGATCGGGTTCAGTTAACAGCCATCGATCGATCGCTCGGGTTCAGTAACGCGTAGCCTGCAGTGCAATCGCTCGGGTTCAGTTAGAGCCCAATGCCTCGCTCGGGTTCAGTTAGAGCCCAACGCCTCGCACCCACGTGCGTGCGTGTACGAGAGAAACGTGCATCGCTCGGCCCCGACCACACCCACCGTAACTGGGATCACCCCGATATTTTCCTCGCCCTCGCTTCTACCACGGTTTTTTCCGTCATGGACGGCCCAAAGAATGTCATGCAGCTGCGTCTCCGTCCCGCCCAGGACGAAAAGCCCATTTTCTGTCATGATTTTTTGTCATAGAAGTAGGACCCCACCACATCTATGATGATACCGGGTTTTGTACAATTATCATCATAGAAGTGTCATAAGTATGACAGAAAAAAATTCTTTCGGCCCAAAATGTCACGGATGTGTCTTTTTTTGTAGTGAGAGTTCTTGTACCTATTACTTTTGAGAGTTGTGCACTCTCTAGATGGATAGGTTTCGGCTTCGAGTGTTGAAGAGTTGTTGTCTTCACCAAGCCAGATCTTCGGCAACCAAGAGTGATTGTGGTTCGCGAAGGTCGACCGAAGGTTTGGAGATCGCCGACAAGGATCTACCACAAGTGAAATCAACCTGAGTCTGATCAGCTCTGCGTTGAAGGAGAATAGGGTGAAGAGAGTTTATCTTCCGTGTTAAGTCACAGCCCCTCCAACCAGACGTAGCCCTTTGGCAGAAGGGTGAACTGGTCTACCAAATCATTTGTCGCCATTGAGCACCACTAGTTCTATTCTTTCTCACTGCTAGACCTTCTGTAGTCCTTGTGTATGCTCCTTGATGATAAATATCTGATATGTTAGTCTGCTCTGCTTTTCTTTCAACTTCTTTCTCTCAACAGTTATTGACATTCATCAGATGTATCATTGATCTTCGCAATTATCCTTCATTACTCGGTATCTATTCCTCGCAATGATCTTTGTTCTGTTGGCATGTTGTATAACTATTGTCATCATTAAGCATGTCGTAGTCTATGCTTGAGTTATTATTGCATCGTACCTTGACGATTTTGTTCCTCAGTAGCAAGCTTGTGTGCACCCTATTCTACTGTTCTTTAACTCTGTTGCTGTGTTTGGGTTCAGTTCAAAACATTCGCAAGAAATTTTGAATCTCCCATTCACCCCCCCCCCTCTGGTCGATATACTCTCGGTCCTAACACCCTTCCTACTTAGAATGAAGCCATATAAATTTGAATTAGCATATGCTAGGATTTTGTCCACACTCGAATTTCTTTTTAGTAACCCTGTAAGCGCAACTCAAATCATCTTTGTCATCTCTCACTTTCAAGCCATCTCTCCCATGTCCTGTATCCCAACACACTTTTTCCTCGGCCACTCCTTACAGTCTACTCTGTTGTGCTACGGTAGCTCTACTACTTCCGAAGCAGAACTTATCATGTGTCATGTTGCACATCGGCTGCTGACCAATGTGTTTTGTCGCTTATCGGAACACCCTCTCGCCACTATAAAAGCATGTTCCACTTTTTTCTGAACCATAAACGAGAGTTGCACGTATTTCATGACCTATAAGAGAATACAATGCCGGAGACAGCACAACCGATACAACACCTAAGATGGTATGACCTAAACAATTCCATCACCTTAGATCACCGAAGATGGCCCGAACAAAACATCACCAAAAACATAGAACAAACTAAGGCACTAAAGATAATTGCCTATGACCAAGAACTTGAAAAACACCCTAGTTGCCCAAACTGAACATGAAAGGTAAACCAATGCATGTGGTCTCAACATTCCGCAGCAGGGCTAGAAACAATCAGGATGACCAAACATAATGGGTGCGAGCACCGCTGCGACAACATCAACCACCAAAACCATGTGCACTAGAACATGTATGAGCAAGGTGTCGGGGCCAAGTGACGATGACCATAGACGACGCCACGCATCAATCAAATCGCACAGCCAAGCAGTCCACATCACAACCTGCCAGAGGGGGAATATTCAAAAGAAAGGGATCAACCCAGGGACATGGAGGCAGGCAACATGCACCAAGGAGAGCAACATGTCCCGAACAACTTAGACGACTATCATCCACGATAGAGAACATAATGTAAGATCTGATGGTGGCACGTGCAGATCTGGCGGAGAAACAACCATGAGTGGAGCGGGATGCTAGATCCCATGATGGGTCACCTAGATTTGGCCAGAGACGACCAAGGGGGGAGGATTGGTGGAGCATTTGGATGTACAACGACGGGGCCTAGCAGCAGACGGAGGACAACCACGGGGATGCCAGATCACTAGATTCATCACAGGGATCCCAGAACCATCAAATGATGACCAAGAGGATGAGGAGGATTGGGACAAGGTGACGACTGGCCCAAACTAGCACACCACTGACAAGAGGAGAGCATCATCATGGAGGTTACGGCCGACGACCGAAGGAATGTCCGAGGCCGACATCCAACCAAATTCTGCCAAGAATGGAGCCGAGAGGGTTGCCTCGGCACCGCCATCCTTGGTGGGGCTAATTTTCGTGTTTTGACCATTTTGCAAAAGTTTAGCCGGATCTGACCCTGGTTTGTAAAAAATTCGGGATCTGACCCTTTTTCTACCGCCATTGATTTTGGCGGTAGGGTTACACAACCTACCGCTAGGGGCTCTGGCGGTAGGAGTTACCGGCACCGTCACGTCCGTTTGATGTGAAGAAGACCCTACCGCCATGGTCTCTTGCAGTAGGTAGTTATGCCCTACCGCCATAGTACTCGGCGGTAGGGTCTGCATGCCCAGAAGTGCGCTAGTCTAAACATATTACTCGGCTGCATGCAATCTGCTGTTGCCAGTAGCTAGCTAGCTCGGCTGCATGTTGATGCGTAGGTAGCTAGCTCGTCTGCATGCTACTAGCTAGGCTGCATGTTGATTCATAGGTAGCTAGCTCTAGGACTACATGTTGATGCGTAGCTAGCTAGCTCTAGAGCTCGTCTGCATGCTATGCTATGGAGAGGCAAGACACACATGTGCAGCAGCGTAGTGCAGCAGCGCATGCGGGTATACAGAGCGGTACTGTGATGCGGTGCAGAGACCCTACCGCCAAAGACCACGGCGGTAGGTTATAATAGGCTACCGCTAAAATCCTTGGCGGTAGGGTATTTTCCATATCAAACGGCTGTGACGGTGCAGTTAAATCCTACCGCCAAGGCTCCTGGCGGTAGGCAGTTATACCCTGCCGCCGAGGACTATCGCGGTAGCAAAAAGGGTCAGATTCTGAATTTTTTTGTAACCGAGGTAAGATCCGGCTAAACTTTCACAAAAGGGTCAAAACACGAAAATTGTCCCCTTGGTGGCCATGCAAGCTTGGCTGGAGGCAACCTCGGGTGATGGGAGGGCTGGAGGTGGGGGAGGTTGTGGCGGTCGGGTATAGGCTGGAGGTGGGGAGGTTGTGGTGGCTTGTCCACTTTACCACAACAATTGTTGTGCACACCACACTCCAAGGTTAACCATGTATATCTCTTGCCAAGTTCAGTAGAAAGAAAATATATTCCCAGTGAAGGACTAGAGTACACGTATCTCTTGCCCGAGTGAAGCACCGATTTGACATCGGTGTTCCCTCAAATCTAGTGAAATGTCGATTTGATCGTCGTCGACGATTTGCAGAGGCCGACCAACATAGGCATGGAAGTCATCACCATCGTTATTCCAGTTAATGTTTTTGAACATTTCATCGTTTCGGTTTTCAGTCCGCCATGGAGCAAGAATCCTCCTATTTGCATTGCTCTACATGTGATTTAAGCCTAGGCCCAATAAATGTCTTTTATTGTTCATTCTAACCAACAACAAAGTATGATTCCCTAAAGTACAAAGTAAGAACAATGAACACGCACCCCAAATGTTATATACAGCTTGTTGGATATAGTCTGAGGAATCACCTACACACATGTGTCTTCGCATGAATCGGGCTCGGTAGCAGGTGGCTGGGGTTGTATTTTTTTGTTCCCTATTTTGGTGGGATTTTATCGGGAGCAACTAACTTAGGGATACCCCTTGCAGGAGCCCTTCAAGGGTCATTTTTCGTCGGTTGAGAGCACGCCACTTCGCGCGCTCTCAGCCGCCGTCACATGTCGCATGCTAGCTGCTTCATCGGGATTTTTTTCTATTTCCTTGTATGCATTTTTGGGTCTAAGATGATTTATCCCTGGGTTTTTTTTGTCTTGTCGATTTTTCCCCGGTGTTCCCTAGGTTTTGGATTAAAAAATTACGCGAAAAACGATTTTCTTGCTTTCGCGATAGGCACAGATTTGCTTGTCATGGAGGCACAAGTTTGCTTCCATGAGAGGCAAAGATATGCCTCTTGGGAAGGAAAAAATGTGTTTTGTTCGCGAGGGCACAAATTTGCTTGTCGTGGAGGCACAGGCTTGCTTCTGCAAGAGGCACATAGTTACTTCTCGTGGCGGCACAAGTTTCTTCCGCGAGAAAACATGTTTTTTCTTCCGCAAGAGAGATAATTGTGCCTCACGGAAAAACAACACGGCCTTTTTTTCCACGAGAGGCATAGATTTCCTTTTCATGGAGACACAGTTTGCTTCCGCGACAGATACAACTGTGTCTATCGGAAAGGGAAAAGTGCGGAAAAAATCATGCTTTTGGCTCGTTTTTTTCTTCTAGTTTTTTTTTTGGAAAAAAGTTCATCGAGACCTATTAACATGGGATCTAGTTTTGAAGATCTCGACGCGCTAAATTCAACACCGACGACAGTTCATGATTTGGACTCGCGGTTTAAGAGATAAAAGGTTTTGAATAACTAATCCACATGCAGTGCCTCTTAATTAGTAATTTTGGATTTTTTTTTTCTCGTCTAAGCATTTCATGTGATATGGTGTAGGGCCTTGTCAGGAAGGAAGAAGGCATTTTGCAAGTTTTCAGTGTTTTATTTTGGTTTTTTTGTTTGTTATTTCACGGTTACTTCTTATTTTTTATTTCATCTTCCTATTCTCTTTCCCTTTTCTCCTTTTATTTTCCGTGTTACCATTTTTTTTAATATTTTACTAGCACAAATGCCCGTGCGTTGCAACGGGGGAGATCGATTTGAAAAAAAGCTAGTTTCGCCATTCACCAAAACGCCCATCAGGGCGGTATATGCGTCCTGCATGTATGCTTTTATCATGTCATCATTTCCTTTAGTTAGAGCCATGCATGTCCTTCCTCTCATTTAATTTAATTAGATCCAATCAGGCCATGCCAAGCCCACAAATCCTTCTAATTAGAGCCAATACAGCATGCTTGCGCCGTGCATGTCCCCTCCTTTATGGAGTTTTCTCTTCTTTTGGCATGCTGTTTCCTCTCTTTCTTTGTTTTGGAGGTGACTTGCTGATATTTAAGACAACATGCAAATCCATATAATTTGGTGGGATTTGATATTAAAAAATCAAGATGGGACTATTAGATGGGGAACCCTTTAGTATAGCAGAAAAGTATGCTAGGTCGGTTGGCATTGGCCTTCTGTGTGGCCGGTGAGATCCTGAGTTCGAACCTTCAAGTGGACATATTTTATTTTCTCCTCCCAAAACGCCAAAAAACTGCAGATTAGTCTCAGGTCGGCCCGTGCGATGGATGGACGAAAAATATGGTAATCTAGGCGGCGGCCCAAGTAGAGGAACGCAGGCCTGCCCAATACGAACCTTTTTGACTCTACGAATTAGTACCACCTCGTGTATTTCACGTAACGTAGAATCATATGCGGGACGAAACTAAAAATATCACCTTGCTTTATTAGTAGGTATAGATATAGATAAATATAGGATTAGGTTGCATGTTTAGATAAATAAGATAGTGGGGGTGAGTCTCTTAGGTATATAGGATACGTGAACACTATTTAAACTGGAGGAAGATTTTTTGAAAGGTGTAATTTTTAGAAATTATAATTATTTTTAATCAATAGGCTATACTTTTTAACTGAATACTCTAAAAATAATATGAACACCTAAAAAACATGCACATTTTAGAAAGGTCTGAAGAATTTATAAAATCTACATGTATGTTTTTATATTAGGGGGACACTTTTAAAAATTATAAGAACATTTTGAAATACAAGAACATTTCTAAATAAAATTACTCTCTCCATTCATAAATATAAAATGTTTTGGATAACTCAAGTGGACATATTTTATTTTCTCCTCCCAAAACGCCAAAAAACTGCAGATTAGTCTCAGGTCGGCCCATGCGATGGATGGACGAAAAATATGGTAATCTAGGCGGCGGCCCAAGTAGAGGAACGCAGGCCTGCCCAATACGAACCTTTTTGACTCTACGAATTAGTACCACCTCGTGTATTTCACGTAACGTAGAATCATATGCGGGACGAAACTAAAAATATCACCTTGCTTTATTAGTAGGTATAGATATAGATAAATATAGGATTAGGTTGCATGTTTAGATAAATAAGATAGTGGGGGTGAGTCTCTTAGGTATATAGGATACGTGAACACTATTTAAACTGGAGGAAGATTTTTTGAAAGGTGTAATTTTTAGAAATTATAATTATTTTTAATCAATAGGCTATACTTTTTAACTGAATACTCTAAAAATAATATGAACACCTAAAAAACATGCACATTTTAGAAAGGTCTGAAGAATTTATAAAATCTACATGTATGTTTTTATATTAGGGGGACACTTTTAAAAATTATAAGAACATTTTGAAATACAAGAACATTTCTAAATAAAATTACTCTCTCCATTCATAAATATAAAATGTTTTGGATAACTCAAGTGGACATATTTTATTTTCTCCTCCCAAAACGCCAAAAAACTGCAGATTAGTCTCAGGTCGGCCCGTGCGATGGATGGACGAAAAATATGGTAATCTAGGCGGCGGCCCAAGTAGAGGAACGCAGGCCTGCCCAATACGAACCTTTTTGACTCTACGAATTAGTACCACCTCGTGTATTTCACGTAACGTAGAATCATATGCGGGACGAAACTAAAAATATCACCTTGCTTTATTAGTAGGTATAGATATAGATAAATATAGGATTAGGTTGCATGTTTAGATAAATAAGATAGTGGGGGTGAGTCTCTTAGGTATATAGGATACGTGAACACTATTTAAACTGGAGGAAGATTTTTTGAAAGGTGTAATTTTTAGAAATTATAATTATTTTTAATCAATAGGCTATACTTTTTAACTGAATACTCTAAAAATAATATGAACACCTAAAAAACATGCACATTTTAGAAAGGTCTGAAGAATTTATAAAATCTACATGTATGTTTTTATATTAGGGGGACACTTTTAAAAATTATAAGAACATTTTGAAATACAAGAACATTTCTAAATAAAATTACTCTCTCCATTCATAAATATAAAATGTTTTGGATAACTCAATATGGACTATGTACAGACGGAAATGAGTGAGCAGACACACTAAAACGTGTCTATATATATCTGAGCTGTAAAAGTTAGAACATCTTATATTTGTGAATGAATGGAGTACATGAACATTTCATAATTATTTTAATATTTATATAAATAAGTGAATAAATTGAGAAAAATATCAACATTTTTCTTATCATTAAACACATTATATAAATAAGGGAATATTTTTTTTGAGACAAAGGGGAATAAAAACCTACTCCTAGAAAAAATGAAAAAATCTTTGTGATCAACATGTGTATCTCGTGCACATTCCCCCAAACAAAACTTTTGAACATCGGCATTCATAGATAGGCTGGCCCAACTTCCGTACTGGTGGGTGGCACCAATTTATTTCACTCCTTCTAAAAAAAACTTTGCTTCCACAAGAAGCATCGATTTCTGGCGGAAGCAAATCTTTGCCACCATGAAAAGCAAAGGTGTGCTTCTAATAGAAACACAAACAAATTTCCTTTTCAAGAAGCACAATTGTGTTTCTGGCGAAAGCAAATATGTGTGTCTTGTATAAGTACCAAAAAAGATCGCGCGAAAAAAACCATGATTTTTCCTCCAAAACTTAAGGAAAACCCGGTGAAAATCAAAAGGCCACCCCCTTAAAAAATAATCTAAAACCCAAACTCGTAAAAAAAATTAAATTAAATTTAGAGGGAGGATCTTTTTTTAGAGACAATTAGAGGGAGGATCTAGCACGCAACATGTGGCGCCTGCTGGAGGCACCTTTCGGCATGCTCTAAGGGAAACAAAGGTGACCCCCGAAGGTCAACAGCAAAGGGTAACCTCCAGTTAGTTGCTCTCCAAAAAGCGTAGTGTAGTTGTGCACCAGATCCTATTACGGACGGAGCATGCGCTCACGTCAGGCCATTGCTATAAACGGGCTAGCCTAGGTAACTTCCATGTTAGTTCATTCTTTCCCCTGTTTTTCCTCGGTTCTTTACCTCAAATTTTTTAAATGCACGTATTCTAGATTTAATAAATATTTCGAAAAAAATCATTAAGTAGAATAATATTATCATAAATTAAAAAATTGTTAGCTTAACTCATACAAAATGTTTATATCGTACAAAAACAATGTTTGTGACAATTTAAAATGTCCATGCTTTTCAATATAATTTATGTGACATTATAAAAAATATTAAACATGTACTTAAAATGTTAAAATTGTAAAAAATCTGTTGATTTATAAAAAATCTAATTTTTTTATCATAATGTAGGCTTCAAAAACATGTGACAGAAATGTTAATCATGTATTTAAAAATGTTAAAAATGTATAAAAGATTTCCCTATGTATAAAAAAAATCTTCACACATTTAAATAAAAAATGTATGTGAGATAAAAAAAAGTTAACCAAGTATTTGGAAAATGTTAAACGTGCTTTTAAAAATGTTCTGGATTTGTACCAAAAAATGTAAAAATGTGTATGAAAAACTAAACTTCAAAAACGTATATGAAAAAGATTAATGTTAATCATGTCTTTAATAAATGTTAACTTGTATGTTTTTTCCTTGTGTGTATTAAAATGTACATGAGAAAAGTAGATATTAAAACATATATTTTACTAAATGTTAATCATGTACTTGAAAAATGTAAATATGTATAAAAAAAGTTTCTGATATGTGAAAAAATATACAATGTCTATAAAAGCATGTGTGAAAACAAAGGAAAAACAGAATAAAAAACTAAAAAAATGAAACAAAGAAAACCAATGACAGTCAGAGAAAACCATAAAGGGAAGCAAAAAAAATAAAACCAAAAACAGAAAAGAAATAGAAACTGGCAAATAAGAAAAACCAAATAAAAAAGAAACCTAAAAAACCAAAAAAAAGGCAACACAAAAAGTGAAAACCGGACCCAAATAGTGAAAAGCTGAACAAGAAAACCCACAGATAAAAAAACACTGGTTCTAAAAAAAAGATAAAAAAACACTGCACAAAGTAGCTACAGTGCTGGGCTGGCCCGGTCGCGCCGCAGTTGAGGCGCGGCAACATCCCACCTCCTTCATGATCCAAAATGGCATACCGGAAGGCTCGGCCATGCACATCCGAATTGAGTCCGCCCAGTAACGCTTTGTTGATGTGTTTACTTAGTTTTTTTATTCTAGTGGTTAAAATACATGAATATTTCTTTAGAGACAACCGAATACCTTTCTTTTAACATGTGAGCATTCATTTTCAAAGAATAAACATATATTCCATGTATATGAATATTCATTTTCATATACAATATATTGAACAAATATTGCAAATACACTAATTTAAAATGTCACAAGATTACAATATGTTAAATATTCGGATTATTATTGTTAATGTATGAGATTCATTAAAAATATTAATAAATTCGAAATATTAACTTCAAATTATTTTAATATCAATTTTTTTGGTAAGATCTTTAGGGTTGGCGAGGCCAACAGGATCTCAAGGTGTGCATAGTGGTATTGTATTCCTACTCAATCCTCACCGTATTCATAGTGAAGTAATTAAGTTTGTTTCCCTAGATGTCTTTAGTCAAACTAGTAAAGTGGCCCGCTCGATGTGCGGGCTAGAATAGTATAAAGTTTAATAATGAGAACATATTATTTGATTTTCCTATACAAAAATTGAAACCGAATGTGATGGCATTTACAAATATAATATTTCATGAATACCGTCTTCCAATGTTGGACCAAGATTAATCTTTTTTCTAATCAACACTGATAAAGTATCTTTTGGTACGTCTTTTGACTATTGACTTTCTTATAAAGATATGAGAGATTTTAATTTGTGGAAATGACTTTCCTTTAGTAGCCCAAAATGTTGAAATAATATGTACATGGCATTTTGTGTGCCCCTTGAAAATAAAATAAAACTATAGAAAGATGACCATAATAGTTTGAAACATTTAGGCCCCCCTTGAAAATAAAAGAAGTACTCCTTTTGGTCTTCAAAAAGATGACCATTTTTTTTGTGAAGTCATGGGAGCACGAACATTGGTGCAGTACTTGATGTTAGCTTATTGGGCCATCTAGTTATTAATATGAATAGTTTCTTTGGTATTTACTTTGGATTGTCGGCAATTTAGTTATGTGTTTCTTATTAACTTTCTAAAAAAATTAAGTAAGTGCTTGAATTTTATAAGTTTTATCGGGATAATACATTTTTTGTTTTATCGAAAGAAAATTGGAATCAAATGTGATCACATTCACAAGTATGAGTCTTTTACAATCATAACTTTCATACTGTGCAATTTATGTTTTTATCATTTCCTCTATGTTTATTTGCTAATGCTTTGTAAGATTTGCTATATTAACCTATTATAGTTGTAGATGTGTGTGCCTATAATATTTGTCAGTTATGTTTGAACATCTTAGTGAACTTTTTTTCTTCTGAATTTGGTATATATGAAGTAAAAGGGAATATATATACAATATATTCATAAAAATGGTTTGTGGTAGTTTTTTCTTTCTTTCATGGACACTGAATGAGTTAAGTTATAACACGTACTACTACTATTTGTCAAAAAAAGTTATAACACGTACTACTATACCGGAATCAGGACCGGCGTTAGACTCATCTGTTCAACTACTCCATGCCCATTATCTTACAAAGTTTGCTCTAATCATGCCCATTATCCACACTATTAGTATCACGTATTGTGGCTTCAGGGGTCCCACCAACATGGACCTTCACTTTCTCCTTTCTCGAGTCTTCTTTGTCTTCTCGGAGCTACCAGCCATGGAAAAGGCTGAGTCAGCTTGGATCCACCAGACCTCTGACCACCACATCTGAGGATCACCCCCAAGCTCCCCCTCGGTTTCCAACTTCCTGGTCTTTACCTGTGGGCACCTCGTGGCTGGGACGACGCTTGGTTTGGATCCCCGTGTGCCTCGTCGATCTCCCGGGCCGGTCAATGGGAGCAGGGCCCTAATAGCAGCTGCGTGATGGAGGATGCGAGCTCGTCGAACTCGCGGTACCTTTCCAGTTTGCGTCCATGGGGGCGATGAAGTAGTGGATCTCGTTCCCCTTAGCTCCTGCGCGATTTTGTGAATCTTGGGGGTGTTGTCCGTCCCCAAGCGCCGAGCCAGAGGCGTCAATGCTGTCCCCAAGCGAGGCACCCGACGCATCGTCTTCATCCTCAACAGCCGCAGCCCGGCTTCGGCATTGCATTCTTCCACCTGCAGGTCCCCCCGCCCCCATCTCTCTTCTCCCTTTTTTTGGTCTTTGTACGATTGAACCAATATACTTTAAGGTACTGCTTGCTAGTTGCTAGTGACAAATGTATACTGGTTGTTATTGATTTTCATCCAGATTGACTTCTTGTCCATCTACAAAATGGCGATAGTAAGTTCGGGACGCCTAACATAGTTTAAGGCAAAATGTTATTTAGTTTATGTCCTTTCCACTTTTTTCCGGGCTTGTGACTGAAATTGGCAATGTTCTGCCCCCCTACGCCCATTAATATTCACAAAATTAAGGAAGTAATTCGTGTATTTGTGATTTTAATAACTGAATAGTAAAATTAGGTCTGATTGCAATATAATATATAACCATTGGATGTACTATAGAACAGGCTTGAAATATCAGATTATATAGTGTCGATGTTTGGTATTATTGAACTATTTTTCATCAAATGTTGATGCATGTTTCCAATGCTTATGCGGAGTAGTACACCATATCCATGTACTTATGGTTATATAAAAGGCTTTTAAAATCCATCTAGTTCACGGCGAAGAAGATGGCCTCTGCCCGGCGAATGTTCAAGTCCACACGCATCTAGTTCATATGTATGGAAGTAGTGGCGCATGCTCTTTTCAATAAATCTTTTTTAATGCCTGACCAAATCATTTGTTTTGTATTGATCAGTGTATACATGCATTTGGCCTGAGTGCATAGACAACTCTTATGTAGTAAATTCCCAAAGAGATAATGGATGATGGTACCTTAGACTACAAAACTGATAATTTATAATTAGTTGAGTGAAATCAGTTTTGGCTCTCCATGTTTGATGTGTTGAAGCACAATATGTGTAAAGCACTGCCAAGATTTGCTATGTCGACCATTTAGTCCTGCGGTACAATGGAGATTCCAATAATCCCATAGTCCGTGGATGCTGCTAGTCAGTAGGTTAATAATGTGAACCCCTATTTAAAAAATTAGTTTTATCTGTCCTCATATTTGTAATCATTCATTGAATATGAATGGCAAAAGGTGAAAATGTGTGTTAGAGAGGCGCACATCTATCAAAAGGATCTGGTGAATTTCTGGAATGATTATGCGGGCCAGGCATGTTACGGATCTACATAACCAACTGAGTACACCTCCTTTTTTATTCTATTGTCGTTATAAACAAAAGCCTCCTTTATCAATTCCTTGTGATACTAAAGAAAATCTAAGTACATATTAGAACAGAAGATGTAATATCAATTGAATCTGCATAATTTTATATTAAGATGAGCACGACTAAACATTCATAGTCTTCAAAGTGGATTTGTCTGCATGCACACATAATTAGTTAAATCCATGTTCTCATGGACTCTAAAGTAAACACAATTGTATGCCAATGCAAATTACTACTCCCTCCATTCACAAATATAAGATATTTTGGATATTTCAATATGGACTACATACAGACAGAAATGAGTGAACAAACATACTAAAATGTGTCTATATACATCCAATTCACAAAAAAATTGGAACATCTTATATTTGTGAACGAAGGGAGTACGAAGTATATAGAGTATCTAGAATATATTTGTATAAGTACAACCAAGGGGATTAAGTTTGTAGTTTAGCACTTGCTACTACCTTGTTCTAGTTTGTGTTCCTTCCAGGTGCTTTCCTAATCCTCTTGTCTTCTATTGATTCTTTTCTCCTAGTTTTACATGCCGTCTTTTTTCTTTTTTTCCTGTAGATTTTGAATCCTACTCGTTCACTAAAATTTGAATGTCAGTAACATAATTTGCGTGCTAGGCTAGCTTTAATAGAATTTAATTGTGTTCAGAGATGCATATGGGGCATTGTAGCACCAAGACGCTAGTGCATGTCCGTCCGAACATTTAAAAATATGAACTTTCTTTCTTAGATGAGAGTACCTCGTCATTGATAACATCAATGCTAAAATGGTCATGATTTTCGTCCTGTCCTGCCTGTAAAGTAAGATACTATGCCTTATACTTCCTCTGTTCGAAATTTCTTGTCACGGAAATGAATGAAAAATGGGTGTATCTAAAACTAAAATACGTCTAGATACATCCATTTCTTCGACAAATAATTTTGCACGGAGGGAGTAGTTTGGAATATAAAATAGGACATTTGTTTTTCTTAAATTAGAAATGTAAAGTTTTGACATGTGTAAAGTGCTCTTTCAGGTACTGTTTTAAATTTGTTGTCGGTAAGAATTTTAACATGTGTGAAGTTTCTTCATAGTCTTTATTTGAATCATCTTCTAATGTACATAGTGGTATTTCTTTACCGAGGGAGTAATTACATATGGACATACTTTCTTTTCGAATAGATTTGCCTGCAGTTTTGGAAATTCATAAAATAACGACAATTATTTAACACATGTAGAAGATGAGAAGTGAAATACCTGATCATTGAGAAGTTTGTTCTCTGTAACCTTTTTTGCTTCATTTGTGACTTCTGTTCCTTGGATTTCCAGTTTGCTTTGTAAAGAAAATACTTGCATTATACTTTTGGTAAACTATTTGAACTTGTTTTCCAATATGGATCCTGCTGGAGGTAGCTTGATTTCGTGTAGAAGATGGTACCTGCTAGAGGTGGTGTTGTCGCTAGACGGAACTAATGATGTAGGTTGTGTCATTGCTGGCTGGAGTTGATCAGACAATCCTCAATATTATGTACAATGTCCTACAAGCTCAATAGTGGTAAGTGGAAATAAAACTAAGTGGCTTGCCGAATTGAGCTTAAACTTGTTGGTTGGGCATATTTTGGCAACGCAAATATAAACTTATATATGTGCTATTAATTAGAACTATGGGATTTATGAAAAGGACGGGTGCATATGAACTTTTAGGTGTGCTACAGAGTATTATTATTAATTAAAGAACAGAACAGTTCTTGGAAAAAAAAGAGGCGTGCATGCAAAGAGCGGTAGTATAGGTTTTATCGATCTAATACCTGCCTTGGCTTGGGTTGTCGCTAACGCTGCATAGTGCAACAACAGTTCCAATGGAGATGGTGGATGTGCTAGAGCATCCCACTTCTTTTTTACTGATCCGTCAGGTCTAACACATGTGGCTGCTTGTCAGGTCCAACATCTGCATCGAGCAGCAGTGTGTCGGTTTGATGGGAGAAGTCGGTTTTCAGTCCCTCCTGGAGGCCATGCAGTTTATGGCGTATGTCTGCGTCCAGGCCGGTGCTTTGTGGACAGACCTTCAAAATTCAGGACATCTTAGAGGAGAAAGGTAGGGTTCTCTGGAGGAAGTTTGGGTGCCTCGGAGTAGCAGGAATTCCTGAGTATATCTTGAAGGAGGTCTTTCTTTCTGGTAAAGTATCTTTTGTTTATGTAGATGTCCATCTGTACTCTAATCTAGTAGTAATGAAATAATAGTTTCTTCTCGGATGCATGTTCTGCTTTCATGTAAGATGTAACATCAGATTGAATTGTAAAGGAAAGAAAACATGGCGCTTCATCAACTTCTATACGTTCTACTTGTATACGTTCTATATATAGGACTAATTAAAGTATTACCTCTGTTCCGAAATATATTTAGGAAAGGAGTAGTACAAAATAGCTATGGAGAAAAAAATAAGGACATGCATGCAAAGAGCAGTATAGCCTTGCGTTGGATAGCTTGGGAGAATCGATCGACCTGCCTCTACTTCAGTCGTCGCTAACGCATGCCCGCGGGATCCACCTGGGATGGTTTGGCTGATTCCTTCTGCATGGATGTGACGCCGTAGCGGGACAACGACGATCCCTACGGAGAACGCAGCTGGCGGCCGCCGACAGCGCTAGGTTATGACATTTTTTAATCTGATCTAAGATTTTTTGGCGATCTAATTGGAGCTCAGGCGTGATATTTACGCGGGTCTAGGTACAGGCCGTACATGACAGGGGCAGCCGTGGAAAGCATTAATGAAATTTATTGGCTGAGATTTAATTAACGTTAATGATAAATTAGATTGAACGGCTAGATCTTTCTAATTATTATGGTAATTTTTAGCATATTTATCTAATTTCTGGTTAGCCCATATTTTACTTTTTATATATAAATAGATTTATATGTGATATTTTCTTATCATCTTCTAAAGTAGTTCTAGCTAAAGGAAACACTTTTCTACGTCTACAAGGTTCTAAAACAAACCTTTCAGTTGTATGTGCCTCATGATTCTCGTGATACTGTTGAAGATCGAGTTATATGAAGACAAGTTATGGTGTATTAAACATTTACGTGGAATCATTGCTTTTGGATTGATGGACGCGAGTCACATCATTTATAGCTTTAGCGAAGAGAGGGCCGAGATGATGTGCCTTTGGTCATGCTTGTTAGTAACAAATATTATATGATGATACCCCACCACATGGAAAACCAAAGTGCGGCTCTTTCTAGTGGTGCGATATCTTCTCTCTGATGAACATATACAAAGGAATCACCACATGCGTTCCCAGAGATGGGGACACCATTCTTATTTGGAAAGATATGTGGGACACTGACGGTTTGTGACAAGAAAATTATCGTCATCTCTTCTCGATTACAAAGGAAGAAGATCTATCTCTGGCCAAGTTTGTAAGCGGTTCGGACGCTGGACAAAATTTCCATCTGCCTCTGTTAATACAAGCCTGAGAGGAACTAGACCTAGTGACACAAAAGTTGAATCAAACTACTCTTGATCCTTTTGCAACTGTCGACTGGATATTGTGTTGGGGTGATGCAAAATTCACACCAAAGAAATTCTAAACCCCCGAAAACACATAACTGATATTTGGAACACACAATGCATGACGAAGCATAAGGTGTTTGCTTGGTTGATGTTCATGGACCGTGTGAATGCAAGTTATATCCTTTGTCGAAGACACTTTGATATAGGAGATGACCATTCATGTCTGTTATGCGCACATGGGACTCTCGAAACTTATACTCACTTGTTCTTCGGTTGTGGATTCAGCACTATTTGTTGGGGGCTTTAAACATACAATGGGACACTTCCCTAGACATTCAACAGATGATGCCAGAGTCAAGGAGATCTTAGCATCAACCACTGTTCAAAGAAGTTGTTATATTGGCTGCCTGGAATTTATCGAAGCAAAAAACACAGATGTTATGCTGGTTTGACAAAGAGGTGCCCATTGTGTACAGGTGGAAAAAGGGTTGGTTGCCGACCTAGAGATCATCAAGTCTCTATTATTAAAGGGGGATCGAACGTCGTGATGGTTCGACCACCTCGTTCGATCCCCCGCACCGGAAAAATCTCTATGAAAATCCCAGGCCTTCTCCCTCCCGCACGATTGAAAAAATCACGCAAAAAAAACAGAAAGAACAAGCAAATAGAAATCAGGAAACTACCATCCACGCATGCAGTCAGCCCCCACCCACGACTCCCACCGCATCTTGCGACCCGCCGCCGTCTTCCTGGTCGAACTAGGGTTGGGCGCCACTTCCGTCTTCCTGGTCGACGGCGTCCTTGTCTTCACCGGTGCGCCCATCCCCACCTTCCTATCTCTCCAAGGGAGCTCGAGTTCTTCCCTATCTCTCTTGGCGATCGCCGTCCTGGTTCGGTGGTGCCCCAGCGGCGCGTGTAGGACATGGGAGATGAGCAGGGCGTTCTCAAGTGGCAATGCCAGGCCAGCTTCAGGTCTTTGGCAGCGCCATGGTCAACAAGGTGGTCTTCTCATACTCATATGTCTATATGATTTTGCAGTTTATGCCATCAGCACCAACTTTCTTTCCTGCAGCGCCCACCACCACATGTTGCTTATGTGTGAGGAGTTGCAACGGCCATTTAAGAGTGTATACGAATACATTGATACATTGATCCAGTGCGAATGACCTATTCTTCAATAGCACATGTTTCTGTTGAGAGCATTTGTATAGCCTTCTTCAATCTAGCATCAAAGTAATGAGGTAACTTTTTGGTCATCTCGGTTCATGGGGCTTGGTTGAAAAGCTCACAGCAACATGTTGTGATTAAAGTCCTAAAGCCAAGAATTGAATATACTTTGGTCACCGGTCTGAATTTTATCTATCTTGCTTCACATGTTTTTGGCTTCGTTACCTCTACGATCCTGGCAATTGACCATTCTGCTAGCTGTTGCGATCTGACCGTCAGTTCAGTTGCTGACGCTAAGCTCAACGCACCACGCTGATTGGCTGCATATAGATGTGATTGAACCTGGGAGGAGTTCGGACCGTGGGAGACGGCGTCACCCCCAGCACATCGGTGTTCCAGTAAGCGATGGCTGCACTGGAGGAGAAGGGTAGCAGCGCCGCAGCGACTCACGGGAGCTTCAATCTAACAGTCCACTGGCAAAATTAAAAAGCTTTGTTACCTAAAATTAAAATGCACTTCTGAGTGAATAATAGAACAGTACACTTGTAAAATTAAAATGCTTTGTTTGGATACCAATTAGTAACAATACACCGGCAAAATGAAAATGAAAATGCTTTTCCGCATGTTTGCAAGCAGGAAAATAGTTCACACAGAGAGATTATTTCTGGCAATCCGCACTTAGTCAATCATTTTTCCTATGATGCATTGTATCTTTTTGGTTGCTGAATATGATACTCGCACCCCATCAAAAAATTATGGTTGTCAGTCGACTCGTCATAAAAAGTGTAGTGGATGTTGGAAACTTTACCTGGTCTTCCATTTCTAAATTTCCAGAAGACAATCCTAGAGATGTTAGTTTTATTTGAATTGTTGTTCATTTAGACATTCCTCTTGCTGCTGACCATAATACGATTAATTATATCACTCAATGAGAAGTGACTCATTTTCCATGGTTATTAGAAGGTAGAAATATGGGAGACGACATACACCTTCATTCTTTGAGTACTCAACGTATTTAGCTTGAGATCTGCAATTTATCCAAAAACCAAAAAGCAACTAGGAATATTGGTTAATGTAATATTGCTCTAATCAGGCTTGTTTATCATTAACCTCCACGCAAAAATGGATAGACATTTGGGCTAAAGTTTGTTGGAATTTGTTATGGGGATAGCGAACAATCTTGGTGTGTGCTTAATTGTCAGGTTGGAGAAAATGGCTGCTGGTGTTGGGAGTTGTTGAGCTGATTAGGAGCATTCTTGATGTGTCTCATTTGGTCATTTCGAACTACTGCATAAGACTGTCCCATCAGTTTTTGATGTATGTAGGGTTGTTGTACTTCTAAAATTTCTTAAAGAATTTTGCATTGTAGAGAACAACTACTTCTGAGTTTTGGGGTGGCAGCAGCAAGACCGAGGTGCATGATCATGAAGATGGGCGACTGCGGGGAATGCATGCACATGGAAGGGTGGACATCGCCGTTACCCCCGCAGGGACGACTATGTCGACAACTGTTTGCACATTAACTAATTTATAGCATAGGCGAGAATGATATAATTTTTCTTTATCAGTAGTCATATTTTGTCAGATTAAGATCTACATGTAAACATTCCTGCACCTTGTATCATATAGAACTAGCCTAAAGGGATTATGCTTGATCTTCTAAGCTAGCTGGTATTAAAAAGACATTTCTCACCAAGCAAGGTAATTATAATAAGCATCAAGGTCAGCACGAGATATTTTTTTAGATGACCCAAATATGCTGAAATATAGTCAGAAGATCCTGATCTTACTAAACACAGTGTTCCTGGCTTATATATCATTTTTAATGTTCTACTCAAGTAGCAGGCAGTAGGTGACTTCGGTTTTCATCATGTTATTGACAAATCTTGGTTTATCTAATGTAAGAAGAGGGTCATAGTTTGTTCAACTATATATACAGCAAAAGTTGCCTGCCACCAGGATTGCCTCCCGTTGCTTGATGTATGTTGAGCATTTGTTTGTAACATAATCCAAGGTAGATATCTGATGAAGGGGAAATCGTGTGTACACTTTTGATGTACCAGTATATATGTGTTGTCTCAAACTGTAAAACATGATCAGTGATTATTTTGTTATTAAACAGTGCTGGAGATGACAAACCAAAGAGCACATGCCCCATTGATAGAGGTGAGTGGAGTTGAGGTATGTGGTGCACTTAGAGGGCGAAGTATAGAGGCTGAAAGTTCATTCAGGCATGAGCTGCTTTATAGCAAACTTATAGACCATGTTGTTTTACACTGAGGGGAGATACGTACTCTTTGATGCTCTGCTTTGTGGCGCCAGAGGGAGATATCGTGTTACTTGTGTCCTATTCTTGTATATCTAAGCTTAATAACAATTTATTACACTCTTTGTTAATTTTCTGTGACGTAACTTCTTGATGACACGTTTCTTGTGTGAAGGCCCATATGTTTTATCAAACAATTGGTTCTAATAAAAATAAAGCATTCATGTGCTATCTGTATTGACTTGACTGTGTACCACTCTATTTTGTGCATTGAATCTGGTAAGGCTCTCCTTGTTTTCTTCTTCTTTTGTTCTGGAAATGACATAATGGGTCCAAGCTATTGTCCGGAGAAGCTAAGACTAGGATAGGAAGTGAAAGTACAAATTTAAAGTTGTCACAAATAAACGAAAAAAGACATTCATATGGTACATTTTTTTCCTGAAAATTATCATTATTATGTGTCCTTGCGGTTACTGTGCTGTAGCCAAAGTTTGTTCATTCAGGTCTTACTTCTATGTTGCATAGATGGCTGGAGACACACATTTGTGCAATCTTTCCCATTCATCATATAGAAATGCATACACCTTTTATCTCTATTTCAGAAGCAACATTTTCTGATAAAATGTAGCCAAAATGCTTTCGCAAACAAATGTAAGTGCAATATTCAAATCCACTTGTGCTTTATCGCTTCAGGAATGATGCCTCCTTTAGTTTTTTGAATTTTATTCTTTTAGGAATATTACATGCCTATGTTTTCGACACTTGTGATTTTCAACATCCATTATGTCTATACTATATGAGATGATGAAAAACTTGAAGGGACCGTGGCAACGCACGGGCAGTCAACTAGTATAGGATAAAACCTGAATACATAAACACACTTGAAGTTCTGATAAGCTCTCTAGACACCCATGAAAGCGGACCAACACCAGCAGGTATATCGCATTTCATTTACGAAATTATTATAGATATATACCGATGGCTACACAAGCATATTTCCAAATCTTGGTGTAGATCGGCAGCCCATGATCCGTGAACTTTCGCCCCTGCATGCCACAAAAAGCCTTCCGGGTTGGCATATGCATCTGTTGTCGTCTGGGCCACCATATATGTGGGTATATGCCCAAGATAACTGCTAGCAGATGTTTAAGAAAAAACGGTAATGTTACCTAGCTGACGTTCGCTAGGAGATGGGTGGCAAACGAACACTATTTAATGGCAGTTTTAGTTGTGAAGAAAAATCAAACGACAGCAGTTTTTAAACGAAAAATGTTTCTTTGAAGAAACTGCCATGTTACTCTAAAGAAGTTGCCACCCGCTCAAAACTTGAAATGTCATCCAAAACATTCGTGTCATCGTGTGTGCCACCATTCATGGCGAACGTTCGCCGGTTATGAGCATCAAAAAGAAAAGAGAAAACTGCAAGCTGGCTTGTTTAATCACCACCTGGCCATGTTAAGCATTCGTTGCTAGTGGAGCCTTGCACGGATTTGACCTTTGGGAGTCTAGTCCGACGGATTTGGCCTTTGGAAGGTCCGGCCATACATGTCTATCCACTCATTCATGCAGCTGGATCAAGCGATAGGCTCAAATCCTCTTTGCCGCATATATATCTGACCACGCTGACGCGACAAGAGAGCTCTTTTCTTGTCGTCTTATCAACACATCCCACGTAGACGTCGCATCATCATGCATGAAAAGTGCCTAACGGCCGGATTATGCCTACTAAATCGAATCGAAGAAATCAATATCAGAAGCCCACCACCATGCATCCGTACGACGGAGATCGTGCGTTAGTTAAGACAGCTGAACCAACAGGGGTTTCCCCATGCCCATGTTGTCAGCTGGTTATTCGACCGAAAATCTCCGCTCCGAACTATAAGGCCTAGTTTTAATTTATTCTTGCGAAGCTACAAGGCTTTATTGAGTATTTAACGAAAAACTGCCATATTTCATGAAAACGTGCCCACAAACTACCACTTTACGATTTTATTTCAAAAACTATCATTTTTTTTGCTAATCCGTTGCTAAAACCTATCAAGTGTAAAAAGTGCCCGATTTACCTTTTCTAAACGCCTTTCTGACATGCTGGGCCCACAAGTCAGGTTGACCGTTAACTTTGACCGTTATTACAGATAGGGCCCACACGTCAACCCTCTTTTTCCACCTCTCTCCACCTTCATGTGCATTACATCGAACAGGTTATGTGCGTCTCGTGGCAGGTGACGTGGCCTGCGAGCCAATCCCCGATGCAGTCCGAGTGGAAGGCGTGGCCGCACTTAGGGAGGAGCCGGAGTTGGTCCCCGTCGTCGAACTTGCTGCGGCAGACGGCGCACTCGAGCACGGCTGTGTCATCGTCGCCCTTGCCTCCCGCTTCCTTCTCCCGGAGCGCCCTCGCCTCGGCGTAGGTCATGGCGGGGAACGAGGCGACCACCTCCGGGTCGAGCCCGCGCAGCCGGCTCTCCGCTGCTGCTCCTGCCGCGACAGCACGAGGAACGCGGCGGCCGGTGAAGGAAATATGCCCTAGAGGCAATAATAAAGTTATTGTCTATTTCCTTATATCATGATAAATGTTTATTATTCATGCTAGAATTGTATTAACCGGAAACATGATACATGTGTGAATACATAGACAAACAGAGTGTCACTAGTATGCCTCTACTTGACTAGCTCGTTGATCAAAGATGGTTATGTTTCCTAGCCATAGACAAAGAGTTGTCATTTGATTAACGCGATCACATCATTAGAAGAATGATGTGATTGACTTGACCCATTCCGTTAGCTTAGCACTTGATCGTTTTGTATGTTGCTATTGCTTTCTTCATGACTTATACATGTTCCTATGACTATGAGATTATGCAACTCCCGTTTACCGGAGGAACACTTTGTGTGCTACCAAACGTCACAACGTAACTGGGTGATTATAAAGGTGCTCTACAGGTGTCTCCGAAGGTACTTGTTGGGTTGACGTATTTCGAGATTAGGATTTGTCACTCCGATTGTCAGAGAGGTATCTCTGGGCCCACTCGGTAATGCACATCACTTAAGCCTTGCAAGCATTGCAACTAATGAGTTAGTTGCGGGATGATGTATTACGGAACGAGTAAAGAGACTTGCCGGTAACGAGATTGAACTAGGTATTGTGATACCGACGATCGTATCTCGAGCAAGTAACATACCGATGACAAAGGGAACAACGTATGTTGTTATGCGGTTTGACCGATAAAGATCTTCGTAGAATATGTGGGAGCCAATATGAGCATCCAGGTTCCACTATTGGTTATTGACCGGAGACGTGTCTCGGTCATGTCTACATAGTTCTCGAACCCGTAGGGTCCGCACGCTTAAAGTTCGATGACGGTTATATTATGAGTTTATGTGTTTTGATGTACCGAAGGTTGTTCGGAGTCCCGGATGTGATCACGGACATGACGAGGAGTCTCGAAATGATTGAGACGTAAAGATCGATATATTGGACGACTATATTTGGATACCGGAATGGTTCCGGGTGAGATCGGGATAATACCGGAGCTCCGGGAGGTTATCGGAACCCCCCGGGAGGTATATGGGCCTTAATGGGCTTTAGTGGAAAGGAGGGGAAAGGAGCAAGGGAGGCCCCCCCAAGCCCAATCCGAATTGGGAGGGGGGCCGGCCCCCCCTTTCCTTCCTCCCTCCTTCCTCTTCCTTCCCTCTCCCTCTCCAAATAGGAAAAGGAGGAGTCCTACTCCCGGTGGGAGTAGGACTCCCCCTTGGGCGCGCCTCCTCCCCTTGGCCGGCCCTCTCCTCCCCCTTTATATACGGAGGAGAGGGGCACCCCATAGACACAACAATTGATCCCTTGGATCTCTTAGCCGTGTGCGGTGCCCCCCTCCACCATAATCCACCTCGGTCATATCGTAGCGGTGCTTAGGCGAAGCCCTGTGTCGGTAGAACATCATCATCGTCACCATGCCCTCGTGATGACGAAACTCTCCCTCAAAGCTCGGCTGGATCGGAGTTCGAGGGACGTCATCGAGTTGAACGTGTGCTGAACTCGGAGGTGTCGTGCGTTCGGTACTTGATCAGTCGGATCGTGAAGACATACGACTACATCAACCGCGTTGTGCTAACGCTTCCGCTTTCGGTCTATGAGGGTACGTGGACACACTCTCCCCTCTCGTTGCTATGCATCACCATGGTCTAACAGTGGCATCCGAGCCTGGTTTTATGCGTTGATGTTATATGCACGAGTAGAACACAAGTGAGGTGTGGGCGATACAAGTCATACTGCTTACCAGCATGTCACACTTTGGTTCGGCGGTATTGTTGGATGAAGCGGCCCAGACCGACATTACGCGTACGCTTACGCAAGACTGGTTCTACCGACGTGCTTTGCACACAGGTGGCTGGCGGGTGTCAGTTTCTCCAACTTTAGTTGAACCGAGTGTGGCTACGCCCGGTCCTTGAGAAGGTTAAAACATCACTAACTTGGCGAACTATCGCTGTGGTTTTGATGCGTAGGTAAGAACGGTTCTTTCTCAGCCCGTAGCAGCCACGTAAAACTTGCAACAACAAAGTAGAGGACGTCCAACTTGTTTTTGCAGGGCATGTTGTGATGTGATATGGTCAAGGCATGATGCTATATTTTATTGTATGAGATGATCATGTTTTGTAACCAAGTTATCGGCAACTGGCAGGAGCCATATGGTTGTTGCTTTATTGTATGCAATGCAATCGCCCTGTAATTGCTTTACTTTATCACTAAGCGGTAGCGATAGCCGTAGAAGCAATAGTTGGCGAGATGACAACGATGCTATGATGGAGATCAAGGTGTCGCGCCGGTGACGATGGTGATCATGACAGTGCTTCGGAGATGGAGATCACAAGCACAAGAAGGTGATGGCCATATCATATCACTTATATTGATTGCATGTGATGTTTATCTTTTAGGCATCTTATCTTGCTTTGATTGACGGTAGCATTATAAGATGATCTCTCACTAAATTTCAAGATAAAAGTGTTCTCCCTGAGTATGCACCGTTGCCAAAGTTGTCGTGCCCAGACACCATGTGATGATCGGGTGTGATAAGCTCTACGTCCATCTACAACGGGTGCAAGCCAGTTTTGCACACACAGAATACTCAGGTTAAACTTGACGAGCCTAGCATATGCAGATATGGCCTCGGAACACTGAGACCGAAAGGTCGAGCGTGAATCATATAGTAGATATGATCAACATAGTGATGTTCACCATTGAAAACTACATTTCACGTGATGATCGGTTATGGTTTAGTTGATTTGGATCACGTGATCACTTAGATGATTAGAGGGATGTCTATCTAAGTGGGAGTTCTTAAGTAATGTGATTAATTGAACTTAAATTTATCATGAACTTAGTACCTGATAATATTTTGCATGTCTATGTTTGTTGTAGATAGATGGCTCGTGATGTTGTTCCGTTGAATTTTAATGCGTTCCTTGATAAAGCAAAGTTGAAAGATGATGGTAGCAATTACACGGACTGGGTCCGTAACTTGAGGATTATCCTCATTGCTGCACAGAAGAATTACGTCCTGGAAGCACCGCTAGGTGCCAAACCTGCTGCAGGAGCGACACCAGATGTTATGAACGTCTGGCAGAGCAAAGCTGATGACTACTCGATAGTTCAGTGTGCCATGCTTTACGGCTTAGAACCGGGACTTCAACGACGTTTTGAACGTCATGGAGTTGAAGCTAATATTTCAAGCAAATGCCCGGATTGAGAGATGTGAAGTCTCTAATAAGTTCTACAGCTGCAAGATGGAGGAGAATAGTTCTGTCAGTGAGCATAAACTCAGAATGTCTGGGTATAACAATCACTTGATTCAACTGGGAGTTAATCTTCCGGATGTAGCGTCATTGACAGAATTCTTCAATCACTGCCACCAAGCTACAAGAGCTTCGTGATGAACTATAACATGCAAGGGATGGATAAGATGATTCCCGAGCTCTTCGCAATGCTAAAGGCCGCGGAGGTAGAAATCAAGAAGGAGCATCAAGTGTTGATGGTCAATAAGACCACCAGTTTCAATAAAAAGGGCAAAGGGAAGAAGAAGGGGAACTTCAAGAAGAACAGCAAACAAGTTGCTGCTCAAGAGAAGAAACCCAAGTCTGGACCTAAGCCTGAGACTGGGTGCTTCTACTGCAAGCAGACTGGTCACTGGAAGCGGAACTGCCCCAAGTATTTGGCGGATAAGAAGGATGGCAAGGTGAACAAAGGTATATGTGTTATAAATGTTATTGATGTGTACCTAACAGAGCTCGCAGTAGCACCTGGGTATTTGATACTGGTTCTGTTGCTAATATTTGCAACTCGAAACAGGGACTACGGATTAAGCAGACACTAGCTAAGGACGAGGTGACGATGCGCGTGGGAAACGGTTCCAAAGTCGATGTGATCGCCGTCGGCACGCTACCTCTACATCTACCTTCGGGATTAGTATTAGACCTAAATAATTGTTATTTGGTGTCAGCGTTGAGCATGAACATTATATCTGGATCTTGTTTGATGCGAGACGGTTATTCATTTAAATCAGTGAATAATGGTTGTTCTATTTATAAGAGTAATATATTTTATGGTCATGCACCCTTGAAGAGTGGTCTATTTTTGATGAATCTCGATAGTACTGATACACATATTCATAATGTTGAAGCCAAAAGATGCAGAGTTGATAATGATAGTGCCACTTATTTATGGCACTGCCGCTTGGGTCATATTGGTGTAAAGCGCATGAAGAAACTCCATACTGATGGACTTTTGGAATCACTTGATTATGAATCACTTGGTACTTGCGAACCATGCCTCATGGGTAAGATGACTAAAACGTCGTTCTCCGGAACTATGGAGCGAGCAACTGATTTGTTGGAGATCATACATACTGATGTATGTGGTCCAATGAATGTTGAGGCTCGCGGCGGGTATCGCTATTTTCTCACCTTCACAGATGATTTAAGCAGATATGGGTATATCTACTTAATGAAACATAAGTCTGAAACATTTGAAAAGTTCAAAGAATTTCGAAGTTGAAAATCATCGTAACAAGAAAATAAAGTTTCTGCGATCTGATCGTGGAGGAGAATATTTGAGTTACGAGTTTGGTCTACATTTGAAACAATGCGGAATAGTTTCGCAACTCATGCCACCCGAAACACCACAGCGTAATGGTGTGTCCGAACGTCGTAATCGTACTTTACTAGATATGGTGCGATCTATGATGTCTCTTACTGATTTACCGCTATCATTTTGGGGTTATGCTTTAGAGACAGCCGCATTCACGTTAAATAGGGCACCATCAAAATCCGTTGAGACGACGCCTTATGAACTGTGGTTTGGCAAGAAACCAAAGTTGTCGTTTCTTAAAGTTTGGGGCTGTGATGCTTATGTGAAAAAGCTTCAACCTGATAAGCTCGAACCCAAATCGGAGAAATGTGTCTAATAGGATACCCAAAGGAAATTGTTGGGTACACCTTCTATCACAGATCCAAAGGCAAGACATTCGTTGCTAAGAATGGATCCTTTCTAGAGAAGGAGTTTCTCTCGAAAGAAGTGAGTGGGAGGAAAGTAGAACTTGATGAGGTAACAGTACATGCTCCCTTATTGGAAAGTAGTTCATCACAGAAACCGGTTCCTGTGACGTCTACATCAAGTAGTGAGGAAGTTAATGATGATGATCATGAAACTTCAAATCAAGTTGTTACTGAACCTCGTAGGTCAACCAGAGTAAGATCTGCACCAGAGTGGTACGGTAATCCTGTTCTGCAGGTTATGTTACTAGACCATGACGAGCCGACGAGCAGGCAGACCGCGCCGCCGGGCGAGCAGGCAGGCCGTGCCGCCGCGCCGTGCGCTGGCCACCGCGCCGGCGAGCAGGCAGGCCGCGCCGCCGGGTGAGCAGGCAGGCCGCGCCGCCGGGGAGGCAGGCCGCCGTTCCGTGCGCTGGCCTCCGCTCGAGCTGGCTGGCTAGCCCCGCCGTTGGCCTCCTGTTAGCGATCAACCTGTCTTGTGGGCCTAACATGTAAGAAAAGCGTTTGGAAGAGGTAAATCGGGCACTTTTCATACTTGGTAGTTTTTAGCGACGGGTTAGCAAAAAAGTGGTAGTTTTTGAAACAAAATCGTAAAGTGGTAGTTTGTGGACACGTTTTCATAAAAAGTGGTAGTTTTTGGTTAAATACTCGGCTTTATTTGGATGTCCAAGTTTACTACTGTATTTGATCATAAAACTCTCCTAAAGTATTTAATTAATGGTTACACAGTTATAATCATATGGAAGTGCTTTCAAAAGAATATTTATTGATATAGAGCATTTTTATTAACTTAAAATGTAGGATCAAGAGCGCTTTTCAATAGAATATAATGGATACATTCTGTGTTATACAAACTACATGGTATTGTCAAAGTATGAATTTTGACTGTCAAACTAAACGGCCGTGGTAGTATATGGTCAGGTAACGGTGCATGGTACTCGGCCGATTTAACAAGAGTGCGTACATTTTTCGTACTCCTCATTCATCCGAGACTGATCAATGGACTGAAGACATCAAATCAAGTTCCCTATGTCTAAGTAATCTTCTTGTCTCAAGGTGTGTTATCTGATTTGATTTGTACAATCAACTACCAGTATAAATAAAAAGCATGAGTAAGAATTTGCATACTTACCATCCAAGAATCCAAAATCATCGAACCGATTTCATAATTCTTCACACATATCTTGATCATTCATCCACTGACTGTCTCATGGTTATAATTATTTCCTGCTAATAACTCGCCTATTTTTTACATACATAATTGTGTATTCTTAAGTTGAGCACCTATTCTTACAAATTTCCCAAAATTACAAATTTCCCAAAATTGTTTAGCAATTATGATGAAATTATACATATTTATGTGCACTTCTGAAATTATGTGTCCATTAGTAAATACTTTTTTCCTTTCTAAACTATGACTCTAAGAGCATGCATGATTAACTATTTTCTACGGCCGTCTTCCAATTATCAAGGTAAGAAAACATATACAAATAAGTTGTACTCCCTCCGTCTGTAAATACATCTTATTTCTGGCGGTGCCCAATATATACACATCGTGCATTGCCTTTCATGTGTATATGTTACTAAAAGAACGTAAAAATAATATATAAGTAAATTTTATGAAAAAACTAAAAGAATTATTTTACCTTGCTTATAGGAACTTCAAAATATTTTTACAATCGAAGTTGCATAAGTTTGACGATACATGCTTTGACGACATGTATTTATGAAATTACAAACATATGCAGTAAATGTTAAGAAAACTATTTTTGGTTTAATCTTTGTTAATTGGACTTGCTTTGCATGTACATGGTTAATAAATACAAAGTTGTACTCCCTCCATCCTACAATATAAGACTTTTTTGCAAGCTATGTACATAGCATTGTGAATGAAGACACTCCTTATCCCACTACAACCAAGGTTAAATAATTTTAAAACTAGAGAAAGTTACAACAGTTGTTACCGTACATATTAGCACCACACAAATAGGCCCTACTGGATTTATGGATTTATTACAGGCGAGCTGTGTAGTTGTGCTTTCTATGACAGGGAGTGTTAATATGCTGGTGCTCCTAATTAACTGATTGCACTCTGTTCAACCAGAACCATGCAATTCTCCGGCTCAATCTATCAGAGGTGCTCATAAGGGTAGAGTGTACATATGTATGTGTATATAGAGGTGCGTGTAAGTGTGTATGTATGAGCGACTGCGTGTCTACCGTGTTTAAAAAGCACTACTCCAAGATCCACCGGCTAGTCAAAGGTGGTGTAAAGCCGTAGTACACAGTCAGACTATCCGAATCAGAGTCATTCTATACCTGTATTGCTGGCTCACATTATGCTTTGGTGACATCACACATGACACATCTCACTCACTGTCACATCTCGCTAGCTAGCAAAGCCTGGCCTTGGCCTCCATAAGCAAACAAGGGTTCGACAGAGTATCAGGTTGCGCTGCACTAGCAGGGTACTAAACTAATGCTTTCAGGGTGCACGCCCACGATTAACCGTCAGCTCTGGATTTATCTGAATGCACGATCGAGGTCGTTGCGATGCCGAAGCGACCCCCACTACCTTTATAGTATGCCCTCTGCCTCTCTCTAAAAGATCGTCGCATTTTCGATCCGCCTACGGATGGATGCTTGATCTGTTTTGCTTTGGATGTTTTGCTGAGTATTTAAGCCACGATTAGTTAACGTCGCCATCGGTCCAACCGACTGGTGTTTCCTCACCTGGACCGGCCCGCGTGTATATAAGGGTTTCCAGGTGCATGCTTGACCCATCACTCGCTTCCTTCCTTCATAGGATAAGACAACTATCTCGGGGATTGATAGCAATCGAGTGGCAGGCTCGCGGCTTAATTTTTCAAGTAAGGTTCTCTGTTTGTTCATGGCTTCGTCGAGGATGGCCGTGCTGCTGTTCTTGGTTTGCACTCTGGGTGTCGCTAGGAAGATGGAAGCGGCAAGGATGATGCAGAAAGGTGATGTTGTGGTGGGTAATGGAGGAGGCGGTGGCGGTGGCGGTAATGCGCTGCAGCACGGGCTCGTCGACGACGGCCACCGGCCAAGGCCCGTTGCGTCGTTCACGATGGGGGACGACGTCGTCGAGACGCCGTCGAGCCAGGCCGCTGGTGGAGACGACGCCGATAGGGAGGTGCCAGGCGGGCCGGACCCGATACACCACCATGGCAGCGTGCCGCCAACTTCGGTCGCTCCATAGAGCCATGCAGTCAGAGAGACTCTGCGTGAGGGAGAAAATAGTCAATGCATGCATGTTATCCGGCGACGACTTACGTACGTGCCCGCGTACGTACGTCGAGAAGGTCACAACACCACTAGTAGTAGTACGTCGAATAAATTAGTTGTGGTAAAATGCATGCGTGGTTACTAGTTAATTTGAATCTATCTGTGTGAGCGGACGTGGCCGTCTTCAGGTGTGCTGTCATCGGTGTGATGACCAGAGTTCGCAATGAAAAAACCAACCACAAGCTAGTTGGGTTGAGATTTTAATATATGATGAAGTATTCAAATATCATGATATTTTGTACTCTCCAAGTATTTAATTTCCAGCGATACATACCGTGGCTGCAAGGGATGCGTGGCTAACAATAAAAAAAAGGACCGTCTATACATCAGATGACTGAAAAAAAATCCATCAAACAATTCTCTAGGCCGTTGGATCACCATCCAACGACCACTATCCTCCCACACATGTTCATCTTCAAGGCTTCAATCACTCTAGTCTTCTTCCTCCCGAAAACCCTCGGCCTACCCCGCTCCATCCACCTACTACGCGCCGCGTAGCTGGCAGGCACTGCCACTCATCGCCTCGCCCTCCCCTCAACATCAACCTCCTTCATTGTCATTGCTTGCCACGGCCGCGACCATCCCTCTAAGCGGCCTGCACCCGTCAACCTGCTTCCTCGCATCTTCCTGGGACGCGCAGCATCGTTTCCATCTTGGATTAGGTCTTGGTTTGCCCTCGAGCAAAGCAAAATTTTAGCGACGCTCGAAAAAAAACAGGCATACGATGATTAGCAAACACGAAGAAACTGGCAGGCACAAAAGATTTTCATGAAAGATCGAATCACCAGAAATCATCTTGAGTGTGTACGCTTGCTAAAATTTGTTGGGCCATCTGAGGGCTAGCTTTTGCTTTGTCTAGGTGAAACGCCAGAATTTGCTGCTCAAAATTAAAACAATGTATCTTCGAAGAAAAATATTCATATTTCTTTGAAGAGATGTTCATGTTTTGAAAAATCAATGTTCAGGTCTACCAAAAAACTTTGTGAATAAAGTTCATTTGTTTTCTAAATATTCTTTTATTCTGAATCTTCAGGTATCGTAAAGAAGAAAATAAAATTCTAAAAATATGATCATGTTTCTCAAATTATATTCATGTAATTTTTAAAATTAAATATTCATCAATGGCAAAACAATAATAGGGACAACAGAAAATCTAAAATAAACATTAATCACAAAAAATAAACAGAGAAAAAGTAAACAGAAAATAATAAAAAAAACAAATAGGAGAAAGTAAATAAAGAAAAATGAAAAAAACTAAAAGGGAAAATAACAAAAAAACAGTTTTCCTAGGTTGCGGCCCATGTTGGAGCGCGTGTAGCCCAACCCAATCCCAATTTGCCGTTTACCTACTAGCCGGGCGCCCCTATGTCTTACTTTTTTTTTGAGACAACTCTATGTGTCCTACTTAAAGCGAGATGTATGGGCACATTCGAGTGTCAGGTCGGCTGTCCCAGGCGCACAAGAGGCCACAGCCTCGTTTTATTCTTTTTTTTCATGCTTATTAGTTTTGTGTTTTGCTTTATTTTAATTTTACTTTTATTAAGACTTCCAAATATTCTGAATACTCCTATATATATAACAAAAAACACTCTACATAAAAAATAAAATGGTAGACAAGCATTTGGAAAATGTTAAATGTATACAGAGAAAATGTTTCTCGGTAATACGAACAATGTACTAAAAAAGTACAGTGTTCATCAAAAAAAATTATCATGTATTTAAAAAATGCTAATGAAGCATTTGAAAATTTGTTGAAAAACATTTGAAAAACTATTTTCTAACCATTTAGAAAATCCTAAATGTATATGGGTTGACCACGTATTAAATTGTTAAATCTTGTATATGAAAAAGATTAATCAAGCATTTGATAAAAGGTTTAAAATGTATAAAACAATGTTGAATATTTCTTAAAGAAATGTCAATCTTGTATTCCAAAAAAATTATCCAAGCATTTGAAAACTATTTAAATGTGAATAGAAAAAATATCGACCATGTATAAAAAATGTTTAAATTTTATTTTAAAAACATTATATGTATATTAGAATAATGTATTAAATATATACCAAAAATGTACAATGCCTATTGAAAAAAGTAGACATAAACAAACATAGGATTTCAAAAATGTTAATCATGTATTTTAAAAATGTTAAAGATGTATATAAAAAATGTGATTTAGACAAAAATATGTTGAATGTATTGGAAACCGAGTAAACTTAAAAAATAAAGGAAACAAAGAAACTAGAGAAAATGAAGAAAACTAATAAAGAAATAAATACTGAAGAAAAGAACTAAATGAAAACAAGGAAATAAGAAAACAAAAATAAAACAGAAGAAAACCAATGCAAAAGAATGAAAAATAGTGAATCCGAGAAAGAAGTAAAGCAAAACGAGGAAAACTGATGAAAACCAAGAGAGAAACAAAGAAACCCAAAGAAATAATGAAGAAACTAAGAAAGTAAAGTAACCAGTGAAAATCAAGAAAGAAACACAAAAAGAAGAAAACAAAGGAAAAAGAAGAAAAAAACCATTTGAAACCGATAGAGAAACAAAGAAAATCGGTTGAAAACGAAGAAATTCAAAGAAGACTAGGAAGGAAAAAATAAAACTAAAGCAAACATAGAAACAAAAGAAAAACAAAAAAAACAAAGTGAACTAAACCAGTGATGCGAGCGAGCAAACTAGCGATATTAGCTGTCTGAGAAAAGCTTCAGACAAGGAGAGCTTATCTCTACTATTAAAGGGGGATCGAACGTCGTGATGGTTCAACCTCGTTCAATCCTCCACCCCCCACGCACGAACCCACCCTATAAACCAGCGGAAAAAAAGAGAAAATCATGCACGTCTCCACACAACCACAATCTCCTCGAACCCAAAACCACCCCATCAGCCTCACTCTCCCGTAGCAGCGATCTCACGAAACCAGAAGTTCTCGTCTCCAAACCTGCTCACGAAGGAGAACCATCCGGCCTGGAGCAGCGGCGCCCCCTCCCGCGACCACCCGCGTGCCTTCGTCCCCTCACCAGCAATTCAGGCGACAAACATCCCTACGCAAGTACGCAACCCTGTCGCCCTACCCCATGCCATGGGTCCGCCGTGCCTTCATCTTAGATGAGCCGCCGGGAGATGGGAAGCCGGCCAGTCCTTTGATAAGGAGGTGTCACCGAAGGTCCTATCCCCTCACCAGCAATTCAGGTTTATGTGCCCCTGCTAACTGTCATGTTTTTCAGGATAGAGAAAAGGTATGAGCATGGACCTCTAATATTTCTCTATACATTTGACAATTTGATTCTTTCCCAAAAAAAGAAAGTAAATCCATCATTGCTAATATGTAGATGTAGGAGAAATTATATTTTTTCCAGTTTTGTAACTACTGACAGAGTTTGCGTTCTTTGTAGTAGAAATTTGATAGCCTTGTTTATTTTGTTACGCCATTCTCTACATATAGTATTCTTGTTGTGATGGATAGGCCGCGATGACAGCAATCGGAGGAGAGTTTGGCGGATGGGGTGGATAACCGACGAGGTTACACGGACGGCTATAGCAGTACATCAGACTTAGCTTCATATTTCGGGCTGACAATAATTTCTTCTTTATGTTTTGGTTTTTCTCAGTATCCCATGTGTTAGTTCTGCATGTATTTTATTTGTTTACTGAAACTAGGAGCAGTAGTACATCAGAGTAGTTACTGAAAATACTCCTACTACAGGAGGTATTGCATATGGTTTTGGCGGAGAATGCAACTTGTTTTCTGATTTTTATTTGATATCCGTATTTGTGTGTGCTGTAACAATGATTCAATACCAAGGTCAGGATAAGGTGGAAGACTGTGTAAGCTCCACAATGGCGAAACTTTCGGTAACCATCTGTTTACTTCTTCGACTATTCAATGACCAATATGTCGTGAAAATTAGCTACTATATATGTTGTACTAAAATGCTGCTCAATCAAGAGCTTTCTGTACACACACCTACCTGATATCTGTGTGTTGCTACTTAAGATGATGCTGGATGTAGTACATGCTTTTTTGTTAATTCCAGCCTTAAGATGTTGCTCTCGAATTTATATAAAAAGTTAGTTCTATAATTGTTTTATAAAGTGTACTTTACATGATAATAACAATTTCTACAGAGTATTTTAATGTTTTTCAAATAAAAAGTATGTGTTGAAAGTAATAACATTAAGTATCTTTAGATTTTGTTCAGTAAATCACTGCATATAGATGTATGTCTATTTGTAGCATTTTATAGTGAGGTAGTGACACAGGCAAGTATGAGATGTACCTTGTGTTCACATAAGCTTTTCACAAGAAGGAAAATACTACAAAGGTCTTAGTGCTACATCATAGTAATTTTATTTATATTCATTATATATATACTCCCTCTGTCCCAAATTAAGTGTCTCAACTTAAGTTAGTACAAAAGTTGAGACACTTATTTTGGGATGGAGGGAATGGAATACATCTCACCTTGCAATCTTGGCTCTTTCACTATCAATTGAGTACATCCGATTGTTCCACTGTAACTATATTGGAGATAAACATAATGTTGATATACCCGTGATTGATAAATTTAAGAAAATATGAGAGACCTGCTGTTATGGCGCTGCTAGAAGGAGGGCGCGAGAGGGCCGGCCGGGGGCCTTTTGCCCACGGCCGGGCAAGATGGAAGGGATTTTCTTCTTAATTCTTGCTTGATTAGATTGATACATCTCCTCTCTTTATGTAGAGAGGTTTACTTGACTCCCAAGAAAGCGACCCTTATCTCTAATTAACCCTAAGACTAATGGGCTATACCGCCATCCCAGGCCCATTAGGCCCATTACGTACTCTAACACCTGCACCTGCAATAATCAAGTTGAATTGGCTTTTGAGAAAATCTCTGGAAAGTGGAAACCATGATGCTGACATACCTCTGATTGTAGTGGCTGCATATTAGTACATCTATATGCTCTTATATTTCTTTACGGAGGGAGTACTACTTTAGTATACAGTCTTCACTAAAGAGGACAAAAATCTACATTCTTCCAACTTAGGTTTATCTTCACTATTTATTTTCTGGTTCTATTTTTCAGATTATAAACCACTTCTTTGGTTCGAAGGAAGAAACTCCATTGCTGCTTAGGACTTGGTGGTGAGTAAGTTAAAGAAAAAACTCCATTTTACTACCCTGAAAAAAGTTGGTGGTTCACATAACCCCCTGATCTTTTTTTCGGTTCCCTTACCCCCCTAAACAATCCCAAACCGGGCAAAAACCGTCCCTGGCTGGTTTTGCCCATACCGGATGCTGACGTGGACACAGTCAAAGGCGGTATTTGGCCTGCGGGTGGGTCCCTCTCAGCTAGACACTCTCATTGACTATTGGGCCCGGTCAAATATGACACATGGGGCCCACATCTCGGTTGCACGGAGATTAACAAGGGACTAATTTAGCCCTAATTGCATCATTAACAGAAGGGGACCCACATGTCAATGTCTCAGACTAACCCTAGTGATGAAGGGGACCCACATGTCAATGTCCCAGATTAACAGAAGGGGACCTAAACTAATGATGCCACATCAGCGCGGTCCTGCTCCGAGGTCGCCGGCGTGGAGGGCTTCAGCGGTGGCGCATCAGTGCGGTCATGCTCAGGCGCAGCCATGCACAGAGGAGGCTGGGGCGACGGTCAAGGCGGCTGCGGAGGTCGTGGCCTCTCGTTGACCAGAGGCGGCCGGCCAGGGGTGTGGATGCGGTAGCATGGGCCGGCCATGGACGTGGACGTGGCGGCGCTACAGCGATGCAGGCGGCGCGGGGAGGCGAGGGATGACCAGATCTAAGGGTGGCGCCCCAATCTGATCTGGTTCCGGCCGGATCCGGACTCCGGCGGCGGTGTGAAGATGGTACGGCGGCGAGCTTGTGGCGGCGGAGTGACCTGTACCTGAGAGAGAGATACGAGGGAAGAGAGAGGGACTGAGGGAGAGGAAAGAGAAGGGAGGAAGGAGAAGCAGGGCGCTCGGGGTGGCGCCTTGGAACTCCGGCAGTCACCGGCATCGGTCGGAGGCAGGGCAGGGTTCGAGTGCGAGGGGGCGATGCTCGGGGAGGTAGGCGACGACAAAACGCGGTCCACCTGATGGAGGCCCACCCACAGGTCAAAACCACCATTTGACTGTCGCCACGTCAGCGCCAAGATGAGTCAAAACCATCCAGGGATTGATTTTGCCCGGTATAGGATTGTTTAGGGGGTGAAGGGAACAGAAATAAAGATCAGGGGGTTATGTGAACCACCAACTTTTTTCAGGGTAGTAAAATGGACTTTTTTCTAAGTTAAAAGGGCATGGTAACTATGACTATACATAACTATGCATGGCTTTGTTTTGAAACTACATCTACATGTTAGATCTCGTATGGAAATACATGCACCAAGTATTTCATGTGTCGATTTTTAAAATAGGAAAACATAAAAAATGATGTTATGTTTTGAATGAACACACAAACTCAACTAAGTACATTTGTGAAATCCTATGCAGAAGAGAATATATTTTCATTTAAGCTAGGTATGCTGATGAACACCTTGAAGAGGATTGCTCTCACATTTGAAGAAGTTTTAGCAGTCCACTGTTGATGGGATTCTGAAGGAAGGTTTGTTCCTACATCTATCTCTGTCATTGGGCTGAACCGGCAGACCTAAGGGAACATTATATTTATATCCTTGGTTGGAAGCTTGGGAAGGGCGAGGTTGGGATGGCATACTTCTGCACTGAGACAAGTACATCTGAGCTGAACGTTGTAGAGCTTGTAGGAATTGTTGTCAGCGCTTTGCCTATGTGCCATTCACAAGAATATTTTATAAGTAAAAATATTCTAGAGAAATGATGTGATTCAATAAATTTCAAATTTTTAAATACCTATTTTTATTATTTGTTTTAATTCTACATATTTTCTGAAATATACTTGATTTTTCTAAATTTTGGGCTTTTTCTAATTTCTCATTTGATTTTATCATGCATGTCGAGCTCTAGATATGAGGAGGCTAGCCAAGACAAGCATGTGGTTAGAGGGCAGTAGTTTGCCCAGAGCAAGGAGTAAATGAAGACGGATGCGTGAGGCTGAGGCACGATACCGTTAGAAAGTACATATGTATTATTCGATGTATGTGTTCAAGTGACTGTTATTCCATTTCCAAATCATGTACTTTCGTCAAAACAAGTGTTGGGAGGTTAAGAAGTTCATTGTCATTATGTCAGTAAGGTGATGAAGAGGGTGGATATCAGTCTACAGACATAGAAGAGTGAAGATATCTGAAGAAAAAAAAGTATTCATATTCTTTATTCCATGGCAACGCACACACAATCATGGTCATTTTGACATATGGTGTCAGAAAATGCAGAGCAATATGAGCTTGTCATAGTAGCTATTTAGTTGGAAGAAAACATAGATTGAAGATGGACATATCTGATGTGCCTGCTTGATAGGATGCTTATTTAGTTATGTGGATGCAGTGATGCTTCCTTTGTTGTGGATATGTGCTCTTTTTTTAATATTTTCTTGCTTCTTACTTGTCTATCAAGCTACTTTGGTACATTTTAGAGAGAAATTTGTAACGGAGGGAGTACATTGTATATGGAAGACGGTGTCATACTATTCTGTGGGGTGAGCGGGGCTACAAGAGGGCTTATCGTGGGAGCCACTAGCAAAGTTGGATCAGTGTTGACGGCGAATAATAACGGTGAGTGACGTTCAAATTTATATTCCGTGGCAACGCACGGGCACTCAGCTAGTATCTTGCTAGAAGCGAGATATAAGTCCCGTGCTACTAGCCCCAATGTGTCGAGACCAAATGAAATGTGAGTTGCCTAAATTGACTAGCCCAACTACGCATCATTGTATCTTTCTCTTCAAAAATCATTGTTGGTCACTAATACTTAATGCGTGGGCCGCTGCATGGCGAGCAAATGTGCAATCCCTATTTTGCACTACAGTGATACTTATAGCGTTATTTTGTACATGGGATTCACCTCCCCAGTGCAAATCAGTAGTAATGGGCATGCCCATCTAAAGTAGTCGCACTTTGCTTTTACATACGCTCCCACCAACCCGTTTTTTAAGCTTTTGGTCAGTTTTTTCTCAGGTTTCGTTTAATTTTTTGTTCATTTTTATCCGTAGCTTTTTTATTTTGTTTTTTTGGGTTTTCTCGTGAACTTTTTTATATTTGCATTGTTTTCAAATTTATGAACTTTTGAAAATCCGAAAAACCTTTTAAAAATTCATGATATTATTTGAATTTACGATTTTTTTAATTCATGACCATTTTCCAATGAATGAACTTTTTTGAAATTTTGTGAACCTTCTTCGAATACCATATTTTTTTAATTCATGAATTTCAAATGCGCAAACTTTTCTCGAATTCACGAAAATTTTGTGAACTTTTCAAAAATCGACTTCTGTAGTTTATAAAAAATTGTAAGCTTTTTTTAAGTCAATAATCAACAGCCCAGTAAAGGGTCAATTATCGAAGTCAATGGTCATGGTCAACCAGCAGGTTTTCCCCGCAACAATATGTCTCCCTTGTGGAAGAGAGATACCAAACCTAGCAAGTCTATGAGCTTCCACATTGGAAATTCGAGATTCAAAAGAGAAATTACATGATGAAAAAAGTCTAAGGCTTTCTACAATCTCTTTGATGATCCCTCCATACTCTCCTCTCCTCCATTTTAATAAAGTCTATGAACTGGGAACCTGGGATTGAGCGACCCGACCAACCAGCGGCTCGGGCGACCAACGAGTGAATCGCTATTGGGCCACAACACATTTGATGCCCGTGCGAGCGCTAGTTGACGAAGCAGCACTCTAAGCGTCGTATTGGAGCTCCCAGCATACACATATACCCCAATTAATCGCTAAGCGAAGACATTTGACCAGGTCATGTATACATTCTCCTTAGACTTTCTATTCATGTTTATCCTTTTATTCTATGTTTTTGTTTAAATTTAATCTAGGATTTTTTATTTTTTTATTAAGGGGTCAATTTTTTTTATTCTAGAATATTTTTTGATTTCATGAACTTTTTTTGCATTCACGGATATCATGAAAACCATGAATATTTTTTGATTTCATAGACATTTTAAAACGTCATGAATATTTTTATTCATGAACAATTTTTCAAGTTCACGAATATATTTTCATGTTTGAAGATATTTCTTTAATTTTTTTTGAAAATAAGAAAGGAAAAAAGCGAGGGGGGGGGGGGGGGGGGGGGAGGGGGACATAAACAATAAAATTAAGGGAAAAGGGGATGCATCCTGTGCTGGGCCGGCCCACAGTGCACGGGTTGGGCATGTGTTTCCTCCCTTTATTACACTCCATTGGTTGGGGAATAGGAGCTCCCATCATTGTTTAACAAAGTGCGGCGAAGTTTTCTCTAAAAAGCAATTATGCATTGTAAATTCTAGAAAAACAGATCTGAAAAAAATCTAGAAAAAACACTACGCGTCGCAAAGACGAGGTAGGCATTGACAGCAGCCCGACGACACACACAATCATATACTTCCTCCGTCCGAAAATACTTGTCATCAAAATAGATTAAAAAAATATGTATCTAGAACTAAAATACGTCTAGATATATCTCCTTTTATCCATTTTGATGACAAGTATTTCCGGATGGAGGGAGTATTATCTATCCTTTCGCCTCTCATGGTACTCAGACAAACATTGTGAACTTTTTTAATTTGTCCGACTTATTATTTTAGTCTCCAACGCATACAAACCAGCTCCTTCAACTTGGATTGGAACCAACTAAGGGCAAAAAATGGAAATGTCCCTATTAGTTATATTAGACATTTTGTGAACCTACGTCCATGGGATTTTTTTTTCACCACGATCTCCGCCGATGAACTCATGGATTCAACCCCTCTGCTTGCCGCTTAGGCGACCTATGGCTGGGAGGGAAATCCTAGTGTCTCGGTTCCTACTAGTAGATACATTAGGGTTTTAGTCCTCGCGGGGATGCGCTTGGATGAATGCCAATGCTTCTTTTTCGAATCTACCGGGCTCTAGTCCTCCTTAAGTTCCTTCGTCGGGATGGATTAGACGGAGTTCCCGCGTAGATTACTGCCAGCTTCTCAAGGCGGCAAGGGTAGGATTTCTTGTAGTGCATACGCGACATGGTGTCGGTTCTTCAAATCGATTCAAGGGTTCAACCGCGACGACTGTGGCTACAACACCCCGGTCCTTAGAGGTACGTGCACGAAGAGTCCTTCGTTGTTATCGACAAGATCAGGTCAGTTCCCGGTATAAGAGCGGCAACAACAACATGTCGACGACTCGTTTGGATGGTGGAAGTAGCAGTTCGATGGTTTAGGTACCTCGGTGTAACTTTTATTATGTTGTTTAGGTATATTTTACTTCTAGTGAACTTTTAAAACCGGCCTTTAGAAAAAATCTACCGTTAAATGCCTTTGCGAACCACTGGTCTAGACTACACCTTCTGTTTAATCTCACTTCTTCGTCTCAAAATAAATGTCTTAACTTTATACTACTTTAATACAAAATTATATTAAGATCAAGACACTTAGTTTGAGACAGAGGGAGTACATTTTAGAACCGAGGTAGTAGCTCTTAACATCATGTTATCATTGTGCGGCTAGGTATCAAGTTAACAGCAATATACTGTATATACTACTCCCTTCGTTTCATATTACTTATCGCTGATTTGGTATAAAGTTGTACTAAATCAGCGACAAGTAATATGGAAGGGATTCGCAAAAGAAAAGTAATATGGAACGGAAGGAGTACCTCCTTGATTCCGTAATGCAAAACGTTTTTTTACACTAGAGTAATATATCGTCCGTGACAGGAGAAATGATGCACGTGTACAGTCCTGTGGACCGGCACCGCATGCAGCGGCGGAATTTCACCCGGCGACTTTCTTTCCCGGGAGGTGTACAGGGGCCGCCGCGCCTCACGTGAGTTTCAGTCATTTGTCGACACAAAATAACATTCAAACCACAAGGCGGTCAGCACAGCAGTGGGGCAGTAGTAGTATATTCACGGGCGTGCCAGGAAAACCAGCATGGCCCGGCCCGCCGCGAGGTCCATGGTCCCGTGCAGCTCCGCGTTCCCACCGTCCCGTCCGGACCCAACCGATTAATTGAGGTTGGTTCGATGCCCAGATGCAGGTGGATGGATGCTTCCTGAAGAGCTTTATCGCGCTCGCTGGTAGTGCTAGTGCACGGATGGCCCCAGCAACAGAACCACCGGACCGGAGAGTGAGAGATACATGGTAGATCTTCGTTTTGGGCTCCTCCCATGCTGTTGCATCTGCTCGTCGCGCTGGGGCATCACCGCTTTCAGGGGCCGATTTTCACGTTCCCTTTCGATCTCGCGACGCTCGGGTTCGGCCAGGGACCGTACGTGGGCCATGGTTGCCTTGGCTGGAAGCTGAGTTACCGGTTTCCACGCAGGTGAGTGCGTGCCTGTGTGCGCAAGTGCTGGCATAGTGGCCTTGTCTGCTGCGTTTGGACGTACGCGTTGAGGCTTGAGCAGGCTGGTCGGAGTTCTAGAAGAGCTAGCCGTACTCACTTGGCATAAGTGCCGACTTAATTAGCTACTACTAGTAGTCTGATTGTACTAGTAACGAGTAGCAGGGGGTCATTACACAAGTTGCATTCTGCAACGACCAAGAGCGGTTGTTTATCACACGGTATATACTCATTCACGTTTTTTCCTGATGTCGCAAGGATATTCTGAGAGCAAAATGTTCCTACAAGAGCTTGAAAGCACAAGACACATGCAAAGCAAAGACATTGGCAACATGCATGCTCCATTGAGAGCATCTACAGCAGGGCGTCTCAAACGTTCGGACGGACGGACCGGACAAAAAAAAAGACCCACCCGGACGCCTCAAACCGGCCTAAAAGGTTAGTCTATCCGGCACTCCTCATATTCAGCCCAAACGTAAGGTGGATATGGGGCGGGTCGGACGCGCCCGGGCGCATCCGTCGCGTCAGCCCGGCCCACCGCCAACCCCATTCCATCTCCACAAAATACTCCAAACCGGAAATCATACGCTCGCTACGCTCCGCTCAACTCCGTCTCTTCTCCTCCCCTTCTTCGATTCGATCCAATATATTCTCCAACGAGCATGTCGAGCTCCAGCAGCCGCTCCGACGACGATGCCATTGATGTCGACGAGGAGCTAGCCCTCCGCATTGCGCCGGAGCGGTCGCGGGTGGATGGGGGGGGGGGGGCAGTTCTGGATATGCTCCGTTGCCGCTCACCTACCGATGCAGCGCACCGGAGCTAGCCCCTCCCGGCTAGCGGGCAGCTCCGCAAGGGCTGCTCAATCTGCGCCGCCCTTCCGTTGTCCACCTCCCCTGCTGGCCGCTGCTCCACAAGGGCAGCGGTGTGTTCTAGTGCCTGCTCCGCCGGCCCCGCAGATGCGCACGCCGAAATCGTAGGAGCACGCCTCCTGCTTCGAGAGGCAGCGGGCATGGGAGAGGGAGGCGGTGGAGCATCCTTCCGCCACCGCTGCGGGTTGTCGGCGGAGCCCGATGAGGAGGAGCGGCTCCTCGCTTGGGTCTATCGCCGGTCACGTAGGGCGCTTGCTGACTCCGGAGAAAGAATGCCAAGGCTCTCCGGCTAGCCATTGAGCAGACCGAGCGCAAGGCGGCGGAGGCAGCAGCGAGGGTGCCCAAGCTCGAGCGGTGGTAGTGAAGGAAATATGCCCTATATGCAATAATAAAGTTGTTATTTTATATTTCCTTATATCATGATAAATGTGTATTATTCATGCTAGAATTGTATTAACCGGAAACTTGATACATGTGTGGATACATAGACAAAACACGGTGTCCCTAGTAAGCCTCTACTAGACTAACTCGTTAATCAAAGATGGTTAAGTTTCCTAACCATAGACATGTGTTGTCATTTGATGAATGGGATCACATCATTAGGAGAATGATGTGATGGACAAGACCCATCCGTTAGCATAGCATATTCATCGTTTAGTTTTATTGCTATTGCTTTCTTCATGTCAAATACATATTCCTTCGACTATGAGATTATGCAACTCCCGGATACCGGAGGAATACCTTGTGTGCTATCAAACGTCACAACGTAACTGGGTGATTATAAAGATGCTCTACAGGTATCTCCAAAGGTGTTTGTTGGGTTGGCATAGATCGAGATTAGGATTTGTCACTCCGAGTATCGGAGAGGTATCTCTGGGCCCTCTCAGTAATGCACATCATAAAAAGCCTTGCAAGCAAAATGACTAATGAGTTAGTTACATGACGATGTATTACGGAACAAGTAAAGAGACTTGCCGGTAACGAGATTGAACTAGGTATAAAGATACCACGATCAAATCTCAGGCAAGTAACCACTAGTACAGCAAGGTGCTATACAAACGGTTTTTAACCCCTTTCCGCGACGGTATTTGGAACCGTCTCCAAGTGAGTGTGGGCGATAGGGGGGGTCCTTCCCACATGACCCAGAAACCGTCGGGGATATGCCCTCCTGGCACACACGCTCGGCAAAATAAGGTCGTGTGCAACCGGCGAGCACTCAAATACGGAAATGCGTACAGTAGAGCTCAAAAAAATACAATTATACAGACGAAATTGTTTCCGATCGCAAGTACATCCCACACAGTCAGTACCCGCTAAACGTTTCCGTTCGTATATACATCCCACACAGTCACTCCAAGGAAAACGTTTCTATTCGCAAGTACATCACACGCAATTTTCCCCGTTAAATCGTTTGAGATAGCGTTTCCATTGCACACAGTATTAACAATTTTATCTTTTACGTTATTGAATGCATCACACACGGTGCGTAGAAGAAACTGTGTGTTAAGGGCTGTTCATCACACACAGCTTTTATGTGGTAAACGTTTGCGCCAGGTGGCCTAACGCAAACAGTTTTTAAGAGGATGTCGTGTGTGATTGTTCATTAATCTAACACGGTTTATTCCTAGAAACTGTGTACGTTATTGAATGCATCGCACATGGTGTTTTCTCAATAACCGTTTGCAATAGAAAACCCCAATTAGCAGGCTAATTATCTGATTATTAATAATCCATTTATTAATCTAATTGACATTTCGTATTAAGCACACAATATATTTCATTTTCATAATTGAAATACATCAGAGTACAACATCATATAGCTTCAGCACTCAGCTACCCCATTACACAACTACACCAGCACCAAGTTTCACATGCAACATCTATAACCTTTTAAAATTAGCATCATAGACGGTACATAGACAGATGTATCTCATCTGGAAAACTGCTGAAGCAGAAGGCGAATATTGAGCCTTCATTGATATTTAAGGTCTTTGTAACTTTAGGCCAGTGCCTGTGGATGATTGACCGTCCATCCTTCGTCCTCTTCAGGAACACTTCAATATTGAGCCGTGGGTGTTGTATGAATACCTTCCTCGCCTCCTGACCATACAGGTGGTTTGAGAGGTAATCATCAATGAACTGCTTTGGAAAGGCCTGGAAACAAGGATGTGCATAAATATCTTCTCTATATTGGAAATGGGGTAAAGGAATAAAAAATGCAAGGTATAATAGTTAGTACCATCCTGTAGTGAACTGATGTCTTCTTCATTGTGCAGACAAAGATCTTATTATTTTTTGTCGCTAATTTCTTTATCCTAACAATCTTTCTGAGTTTCTTGACTTGACTGATATTCATGGACAACCTATTTCCCCAAATGCAAAAAGGATCGAACAATGGCTCAAAACCTCTGACAGCCGGACCTACATGTGCAAGACCAAATTGTTAAAAACCTAAATATTAGAATGATTCCTGTAATTGTATAATAATGTGCTATTAGACAACGGACCATGCACGTGAAACCTCAGTACTTCCCATTCTTTCCCTGCAACACATATAAGGTAGTTAGTCATCAGGTTAAGTAAGGGTTCGCATGCTATTAGTAAAATATGTTGATGAGAAATAAGCACATTGCAGATTCATCAGATTAATTCAAGCCACATGGAAAATCCATTTATCCAAACCAAGCATGATTAAGAACTAGGAAATATAGCACTTGTATATGTTTCTCATGTATTAAGTGCAGCCAAATTTGATTTATTTCTCACATGGTATACAATAACAGAATGCAGCCATAACAATTGGACATCGCATTGCAGAATTGAACCATGCAGTTAATTAAACACCACAACAAATGAACCAAATATTAACTGAGCACCACATTGCCCATTATAACATACTCCTAATAGAAGATCAGATAGTTAACCAAACCAAGCATGCTTAACAACTTGAAAATATAGCAATTGTCTTTGTTTCTCATGTATTACTACAACCAAATTCAATTTATTCCTCACATGGTATACAATAACAGAATGCACCCACAACTATTGAACATCGCATTGCAGAATTGAACCAAACAGTTAACTAAACACCACAACACAAATGAACCAAACATTAACTGAGCACCACATTGCACAATGTATAACCAAACCAAGCATGCTTGACAACTTGGAAATATAGCAATTGTATTCGTTTCTCATGTATTTTGTAAAGATAAAATTGATTTATTTCTCACATGGAAGACAATACAACATTGCAGCTGAAGAATTGAACGTCACATGCAGAATTGAACCAAACAGTTAACTGAAGACGACAACTAATTAACAAAACAATTAATAAGTGAGCACCACACAGCATAACATATAGAACATATACACTAGAGCAACAGATTGCACGGTAAAATTAGATAGCACAATTCACTAGAATTTATGAAGGAAAGGCAGGAGCAACACACGCAACGGGTAAACCGAGCGTACTTAACCGGCATAGCTAGCAAATGGCAAGGTGCTCCTCCAAGATTTTGGGGTCGGCATGAATGGCAGCCATCGCGACCTCATCCGCGCGTGCGGCCGCGATTTGCTTCTCCACTGCCAAATGCTCCTTGAGATCCTGGCTATACTGCGTGCACCATGGCTTAGGGTGGCGCTTATTTGGTGGAGGGGTTGGTTATTTGGGTGGAAGGTGTCACGCTCGCGCCGGCTTTCGGGGCATGTGGGGTGTGGAAGGAGGAGGAGGATGGGGGTCGGGTATGGATTACCTGCCTGGATAGGCGAGGCCGAGCAGCGTGATGGAGGGTCACCGACGAGGAGGCGGCGCTGCAAGCAATGAGTGAAGGTTTCAACTTGGAAAGGAAGGCGGAAATAGGGGAAATGTGGCTTTTGGTAAGGGAGAGGGGGCGGGAGGTAGGTATTTTCACGGAAGCCGAAAACTTGGAATCACTTGAGCCAAAAAACTGGTGCGCAAAGTGTCATCAGAGACGGTCCCTTATTCAGAATTGTGTACGATATGTGAACATCACAAACGATTCAGATAGCTTGACCCGTGTGTGATGAGTTTGAACGTAAAAAATTTTGGTTCGAATTTCCATGGTTACAATGGTCATCCACGTCAGTGCATAATTTGGGTACACAAAGGAGACTACAACACACCCACACTTCTTAATCGAGCAAGTTCAACAATTAAACAGAGCTAGCTGACCTAAACATTACTCTAACAATTTAAAGACCGACGCTCTTAATTAAACAAAACAAAGAGTACTAGTACTACGGCTGGTGCTCGTCGATCTCCTCCGCCGCCTCCATGTCCAGCTCGCGCCCGACGGTCTCCTGGGGAAGGGGCTCCATGGCATCAATCGCACCATACTCGGCAAGCATCTCGCCATCCGCGTCCGCCATATCTTTGGAATAGGCCGCCACGAGGTGGGCGTGGGCGGCCATGATCTGGGATTTGGCGGGCTCCGTCGTGGCAAGGTATGCCGCGCAGGAACAGATGGCTGCTCGAACTCTCTCGGCGATTGCCAACTCTTCGACCGTGTGTTGCCGACCGTTGTCGGGGAAGCTTCCTTCGATTTGTGCGATGACCGCCACGAGCTGGGCGTGGACGGCCTCGACATGGTCGTGGGCGGCCTCCATCAGGGCTAAGGCCGCCGTTGCGGAACGGACAGCTGTTGTGCCGCTCTCGCCAGTTGCTATCCACGAGGCAGATGTTGTTGCCGCCGCCTGAGAAGCAACAGCGGCCGTTTGGGCTGCCTTGGCCGCCTGGACGCAGATTGTGGTCGCCCTCACGAAGCTTGTTAGCACACGCCTGGCGGCTGCGGCCGCGCTCTCGCCAGAGTGGGCCGCCGAAGTTGCCCTCACGACGCGGGTCCACGTCCCCATCTTTCACCGGCGATGATTGAATGGTGAAATGATTTTTGGGGAGTGAGCTAGTGTGCTTGACACGCCGGCTGTGGACTATAGCCGATGCACCTTCTCGCGTAAGCCATAGGCGTACTATACACCGACGGTGCTCCAAGATATTTTGTGCTACATCTCACACGGTTGGTGATAATAAACTGTGTGCGATCTACTTTTTTTGTCTTGATTTGAATTACGTAATGCGGTCATAATTGCAAAGGATGGTGTTTGAATTGCTAGAACTTTTATCTGCAGTGAACATGCAACTATAGGTGTGTCGTCAAAAAAATTGGAATTATTCAGGATTTGTTTGGACGTTTTTATACATTAACTTGGTTTTGTAGGCATTTCAGGTGCATAATTCAAATTTGAACTACATGCACATGCTCTAGTGCATATAAACTGGTTGAAAAATCAAATCTGTGTCCTCGGTTGCATGCTTAGGTCCCATGCAAGAAATGAGAGTGAATGTCAAACACCCAGCCACCGTCACTCGGCTGCAAATATTGAGATACTTGGTTTTTAAATTCTAGTAAATCCAAAACTCGTCTGAAATTCATGAAACTTGGCATGCTATCATGGAGCGGCATCAACATGCCGTGGTAAAAAATTTGTCCCATTTGGGGCAGGTTTGGGTATAAGCTTCTCACAAACCAGAGCTTCTCACAACAAGCGTGATGGTTTCGGTAGGGAACGTGCCACCTTTGGGGATGGAACGATATCCGTGGCCTCTTATTGCTTTCAAAAAATTTCTAGTGTCAACATAGAACAACAGGAGTGTTGTGTTTAATTTTGGAATTTTTCGGGGTTCTTTGTCCTTTTTTATACATTAATTGGGTTTCTGTGCATTTAATGTGCATAATTCAAATTTGAACTACAAGCACATGCTCCAGTGCATCAAAGTTGGTTGAAAAATCACATGTGTGTCCTTGGGTGAATTTCTAGGACCCATGCAAGAAATGGGAATGAAATTCAAACACGAGGGCACTATTGATTGCCGGCAAAACGTTGAGATGCATGGTTTTTAAATTCTAGTAAATCCAAAACACGTCTGAAATTCATGAAACTTGGCATGCTATCATGGAGCGGCATCAACATGCCATGGTAAAAAAATTGTCTCATTTGGGGTAGGTTTGGGTATAAGCTTCTCACGAACCAGAGCTTCTCACAACAAGCGTGATGGTTTCGGTAGGGAACGTGCCACCTTTGGGGATGGAACAATATCCGTTGCCTCTTATTGCTTTCAAAAAATTTCTAGTGTCAACATAGAACAATAGGAGTGTTGTGTTTAATTTTGGAATTTTTCGCGGTTCGTTTGGCCTTTTTTATACATTAATTGGGTTTCTGGGCATTTAATGTGCATATTTCAAATTTAAACTACAAGCACATGCTCCAGTGCACCAAAGTTGGTTGAAAAATCACATGTGTGTCCTTGGGTGAATTTCTAGGTCCCATGCAAGAAATGGGAATGAAATTCAAACACCAGGGCACTGTTGATTGCCGGGAAAACATTGAGATGCCTAGTTTTCAAATTCTAGTAAATCCAAAACTCGTCTGAAATTCATGAAACTTGGCATGATATCATGGAGCGGCATCAACATGAAGTGCTAAATTTTTTGTCCCATTTGGGGCAGGTTTGGGTATAAGCTTCTCACAAACCAGAGCTTCTCACAACAAGCGTGATGGTTTCGGTAGGGAATGTGCCACCTTTGGGGACGGAACAATATCCGTTGCCTCTTGTTGCTTTCAAAAAAATTCTTGTGTCAACATAGAACAACAGGAGTGTTGTGTTTAATTTTGGAATTTTTCAGGGTTTGTTTGGCCTTTTTTAAACATTAATTGGGTTTCTGGGCATTTAATGTGCATAATTCAAATTTGAACTACAAGCACATGCTCCAGTGCACCAAAGTTGGTTGAAAAATCACATGTGTATCCTTGGATGAATTTCTAGGTCCCATGCAAGAAATGGGAATGAAATTCAAACACCAGGGCACTATTGATTGCCGGCAAAACGTTGAGATGCCTGGTTTTTAAATTCTAGTAAATCCAAAACTCGTCTGAAATTCATGAAACTTGGCATGCTATCATGGAGCGGCATCAACATGCCATGGTAATATTTTGTCCCATTTAGGGCAGGTTTGGGTATAAGCTTCTCACAGACCAGAGCTTCTCACAACAAGCATGATGGTTTCGGTAGGGAACATGCCACCTTTGGGGATGGAAAGATATCCGTTGCCTCTTATTGCTTTCAAAAAATTTCTAGTGGCAACATAAAACAACATGAGTATTGTGTTTAATTTTGGAATTTTTCGTGGTTCGTTTGGCCTTTTTATACATTAATTGGGTTTCTGAGCATTTAATGTGCATAATTCAAATTTGAACTACAAGCAGATGCTCCAGTGGACCAAAGTTGGTTGAAAAATCACATGTGTGTCCTTGGGTGAATTTCTAGGTCCCATGCAAGAAATGGGAATGAAATTCAAACACCAGGGCACTGTTGATTGCCGGCAAAACGTTGAGATGCCTGGATTTTAAATTCTAGTAAATCCAAAACTCGTCTAAAATTCATGAAAATTGGCATGCTATCATGGAGCGGCATCAACATGTCGTGGTAATTTTTTTGTCCCATTTGGGGCAGGTTTGGCTATAAGCTTCTCACAAACCAGAGCTTCTCACAACAAGCATGATGGTTTCAGTAGGGAACGTGCCACCTTTGGGGACGGAACGATATCCGTTGCCTCTTATTGCTTTCAAAAAAATTCTAGTGTCAACATAGAACAACAGGAGTGTTGTGTTTAATTTTGGAATTTTTCAGGGTTCGTTTGGCCTTTTTATACATTAATTGGGTTTCTGGGCATTTAATGTGCATAATTCAAATTTGAACTACATGCACATGCTCCAGTGCACCAAAGTTGGTTGAAAAATCACATGTGTGTCCTTGGGTGAATTTGTAGGTCCCATGCAAGAAATAGGAATGAAATTCAAACACCAGGGCAGTGTTGATTGCCGGCAAAACGTTGAGATGCCTGGTTTTTAAATTCTAGTAAATCCAAAACTCGTCTGAAATTAATGAAACTTGGCATGCTATCATTGAGCGGCATCAACATGCCGTGGTAAAAAGTTTGTCCCATTTGGGTGCCCAAGCCGCAGTTTAATTCCGTTTTTAACTATAAAACACTCATCGCAAATGTTTTAGTTAGAACACCCGTATGCAAAACCGACAAATTCCCCAGGAAGCCAAGGGAAAATGTGCCTAGCAGGATTTGTACAGCTCTTGATCGCAAATGTTTTAGTTAGAACACCTGTATGCAAACCCACAGCTTCCCCAGGAAGCCAAGAGAAAATGTGCCGAGCAGGATTTCTGCAGCTCTTGATCGCAAACGTTTAAGATAGCACACCCGTATGCAAAGTGAGAGCTATGGTCTTCCTCCCTTAAGTCGAGGGAAAATTCGCAGCGCAGGATTTGTGCATCCCTTTAACACAAACTGTTGTTTTGGATGACCCATGTGCAACCACGTACAAACAATTTGGTAAAATTTGCATCTGTCATATTGGGTATGTTGCCATTTGTCAAAATAGAAAGACTGACATTTGTTGATCTATTAACATTGTCATTTTCAATCCTTTAACACTGCGATTTGTCAAAATATGCAGCAAAAAATCACTACCAGTATCTAGTTTTTGCAACTAAAATTCAGTAGTTAAGCATAGATTTCATTCATAGATTAAGCAGTCGTTCTTAATTTATACAAACAGTTTAACTCAATAGCTGAACCGACCAAACTTTTCCCCAATTGTTGCCAACCACGTACTGAAATAGCTAGTTCAACTATATATACTAGATAATTTTAAGTACGTTGTACAGTTCCACCACATATCTATAGTCAGATGAACTGAACAAAATAGCCCCTAAATACTACTACTACTACTACAGAGGGGTTTTGTGCTACTTCCGGCAACCTCTCCTCTCTGCCGAGCGCGCTCAGTAAGAGGCAAAGGAGGAGGAGGAGGAGCCTACCGACGAGCTGGATAAATGCAATACGGTGCCTGCCACTGCTGCACGTTCAGCGACGCTCGCCAGCTCGAACGCCCACTGCCACTCCAGACGATCCCTCTCGAAGCGGCCGTACTGCTCGTAGATCTCCTGATTCCTCGCCTCTGCGTCGGCGTGTGCTGCGGCCATGGCTGCGGTAAGGCTCTTTGCGTGCTCGACGAGGCGCTTCTCCTCCTCCCCCAGGAACTCGATGTAGCGCGCAAGGTCGCTAACGCACGTGCGGGCCTCCACCTCTGCCTCCCTCCTTCGGGCGGCGGTGGCGGAGCGGGTGATGATCCCGACGGTTGACAATGGGCTGGCGACCACGGCGGCCGACGATGGGCTAGCGGCCAGGACCACCACCTCCTGCCTTCGGGTCGCGGTGGCGGAGCGGGTGATGGCCACGGTGGTTGTCAGTGGGGTGGCGGCCACAGTGGCCAGCAGTGGGGTGGCGGCCACGACGGCCACCTCCCGCCTTCGTGCCGCAGCGACGGAGCGGGAGATGGCCCTGGCTTTCGACGGTGGTGTGGCGGTAATGGCCGCCGGCAACAGTTGCCGACGGGCAGCGGTAGCGGAGCGTGTGGTGGGTGTTCCGCGCACACCCAACAGGGACGCCATGCGCACTATGCTACGCCCGGGACTGCGCCGCCGCCGCGGTGTAGCCTCCAAGTTGGACCTGTCCTCTGATGACGGCGGAGTGGCTGAGCGACGACGACGGACCGGTGCCATTGGCGATAGTGGGAGAAGCAGACGAGATAAGCTACAGGGTGGGAGGGGAAAATGCGACGCAGGACTCGCCGGCCGTGAGGGTTTATATAGCAGGCCGGTAAGCATTGGGATTTTGGGGGATTTCACCGAGTCGGGCGGGAAGCTTGCGCGGGAACCTGCAAGGTTGCGCGAGAACGGGCTCACCGACGATTCATTGGCGCCACTTCGAGCCCCCGTTTGGCCAAAAGAACGCCCACGCGCGCTGCGCAAGCTTGCGCTGTAAGCCGTCTGCGGCAGCGGGGTGACAAGACGTGCGAGAGGAGGACGAAAGGACATGTACACATACGGTTAATACAAAAAAAACGTTTGCGATTTAATTACATACTATACCCCCGTCCTGGTTTATAAGTAGGATTAAACTAATAAAATACGAATGCATGTCGCCAAAGATTATATCGTTGGAGTCGTATTTGAACATAGTTTCCAGCTATACAATTTTTGTAACATGCATTAACACTTTTTTCGTTAAATTTAAGGTTATATACCAGCAAGCGTTTGCCCGCAACACACACGGCTTATTCCATCACGAACAGCTCGGATGGATCAACTGCATGCCACGTATCGCACACGCAACTCTAATCTGATTCGTGTAGGGATGAAAACGGAGCAGAAACGGACGGAACTGAGTGCTATCATATTTTTTTTCATATTTTTTTGCAGAAGCGGAATCGAATACAGAAACCTCGGAAATGAATACGGAAATAGATACTACCGGAAACGGACACGGAGCGAATACAAAGCGGATACGGAAACAGAAATAGGCATTGATCGGAACTGAAAAACCCCTTGAATCATAGAGAATTACACACAAAAACAAACAAATTTAATGAGTTGCTAACATGGCTACAAAATAATATCATTATGTTAGCAACTTAGCGTAGTATTGTAGTAGTACCGGACAATTGCGTATAGGGTCAAGCTGAGTACATGTGTGGTAGTAGAAGTTGGGCCTCAAATCCATTCTACTAATTGTGTCATTGTGTACTCTTTGGTGGTTGGGCTACAAAGCAGCTATAGGTCTATAGTAAAAACAGAAATTCCATATTCACGGAAACGGAAAGTCCCATTTCCATGCATGTTCCACCGGAAAACACCGTTCCGTTTTTGTTTCCGTTTCCGCATAAAAAATTCCATTTCCACTTTCGTTTTGCAAATTTCCGTTTCCGTTTTCATATTTCCTCTCCGTTTCCATTTTTCATCCGAAAAAACGGAAAGTTTCCACTCCATTTTCATCCCTAGATTCGTGCTTGATGTCTCCGATATCGCTCACACAGTTTGTCTTATTTGCCACCTATCACTGTGCCGGCTTCTGCTCGCGTCCCTCGGCAAGCTCTGCTCGCCGTTAGACGCTGCTACCTCTTGAGCACTGCATTGGTTTTCCCTTGAAGAGGAAAGGGTGATGCAGTAAAGTAGCGTAAGTATTTCCCTCAGTTTTTGAGAACCAAGGTATCAATCCAGTAGGAGGCCACGCTCAAATCCCACGCACCTACACAAACAAGTAAGAACCTTGCAACCAACGCGATAAAGGGGTTGTCAATCCCTTCACGGCCACTTGCAAAAGTGAGATCTGATAGAGATGATAAGATAATATTTTTGGTATTTTTATGATAAAGAGTAAAAGTAAAGACTGCAAAATAAACAGCGACAGAAATAACTAGTTGACGGGAGATTAATATGATGGAGAATAGACCCGGGAGCCATAGGTTTCACTAGTGGCTTCTCTCAAGAGCATAAGTATTACGGTGGGTAAACGAATTACTGTCGAGCAATTGATAGAATTGAGCATAGTTATGAGAATATCTAGGTATGATCATGTATATAGGCATCACGTCCGTGGCAAGTAGACCAACTCCTGCCTGCATCTACTACTATTACTCCACACATCGACCGCTATCCAGCATGCATCTAGAGTATTAAGTTCATAAGAACAGAGTAACGCTTTAAGCAAGATGACATGATGTAGAGGGATAAACTCAAGCAATATGATATAAACCCCATCCTTTTATCCTCAATGGCAACAATAAAATACGTGTCGTTTCCCCTACTGTCACTGGGATCGAGCACCGCAAGATTGAACCCAAAGCTAAGCACATCTCCCATTGCAAGAAAGATCAATCTAGTAGGCCAAACCAAACAGATAATTCGAAGAGACTTGCAAAGATAACCAATCATACATAAAAGAATTCAGAGGAGATTCAAATATTGTTTATAGATAATCTTGATCATAAACCCACAATTCATCGGATCTCGACAAACACACCGCAAAAGAAGATTACATCGAACAGATCTCCAAGAGAATCGAGGAGAACTTTGTATTGAGATCCAAAGAGAGAGAAGAAGCCATCTAGCTAATAACTATGGACCCGAAGGTCTGAGGTCAACTACTCACACTTCATCGGAGAGGCTATGGTGTTGATGTAGAAGCCCTCCGTGATCAATGCCCCCTTCGGCGGAGCGCCGGAAAAGGCCCCAAGATGGGATCTCACGGGTACAGAGGGTTGCGGCGGTGGAAATAGGGTTTTGGCTCCGTATATAATGTTTCAGGGTATATGAGTATATATAGGCGAAAGAGGTCGGTGAGGAGAGCTACGAGGGGCCCACGAGGGTGGGGGGCGCGCCCAGGGGGGCAGGCGCGCCTCCCTGCCTCGTGGCCTCCTCGTTGATTGCTTGACGTCCACTCTAGGTCCTCTGGATCACGTTTGTTCCAAAAATCACGTCCCGAAGGTTTCATTTCGTTTGGACTCCGTTTGATATCCTTTTCCTTCGAAACACAGAAATAGGCAAAAAAACAGCAATTTGGGCTGGGACTCCGGTTAATAGGTTAGTCCCAAAAATAATATAAAAGTATATAATAAAGCCCATTGAACATCCAAAACAGATAATATAATAGCATGGAATAATAAAAAATTATAGATACGTTGGAGACGTATCAGACGCCGCGGCGCTGAGGGAGTCCTAGATTAAGGGGTCCTCGGGCGTTCGGCCTGTTGGACGTGGGCCGGACTGATGGGCCGCGAAGATACAAGACAGAAGACTCTCCCCCGTGTCCGGATGGGACTCTCATTGGCATGGATGGCAAGCTTGGCGTTCGGATATGAAGATTCCTTTCTCTGTAACCGACTTTGTACAAACCCTAGTCCCCTCTGGTGTCTATATAAACCGGAGGGTTTAGTCCGTAGAGGCAATCACAATCATACAGGCTAGACTTCTAGGGTTTTGGCCATTACGATCTCGTGGTAGATCAACTCTTGTAATACTCATATTCATCAAGATCAATCAAGCAGGAGGTAGGGTATTACCTCCATAGAGAGGGCCCGAACCTGGGTAAACATCGTGCCCCTGTCTCCTATTACCATCGACTTTAGACGCACAGTTCGGGACACCCTACCAGAGATCCCCCGGTTTTGACACCAACAGGCGCGCTCTGCTCACGTCCGCCGGCGCGCTGGGCTTGTGGACATCTTTTCTTTGCGTGTTCAACTTCTATATGCATATATATATATATATATATATATATATATATATATATATATATATATATATATATATGGTTGCTCGCCGTTGAGGCGACCGTAGAGCGCTCTGCTCGCGTCCCTCCGTGCACGCTCTGCCAGCGGTTGGGCGTGCGCACGATCACGTCGGGGGGCCCATATGCATGCGGTTGCGCCGTGCGTGTTGCCACGCGATGCAGTTACTGAAGGAAATATGCCCTAGAGGCAATAATAAAGTTATTATTTATTTCCTTATTTCATGATAAATGTTTATCATTCATGCTAGAATTGTATTAACTGGAAACATAATACTTGTGTGAATACATAGACAAACAGAGAGTCACTAGTATGCCTCTACTTGACTAGCTCGTTAATCAAAGATGGTTATGTTTCCTAGCCATAGACATGAGTTGTCATTTGATTAACGGGATCACATCAGTAGGAGAATGATGTGATCGACTTGACCCATTCCGTTAGCTTAGCACTTGATCGTTTAGTATTCTGCTATTGCTTTCTTCATGACTTATACATGTTCCTATGACTATGAGATTATGCAACTCCTGTTTACCGGAGGAACACTTTGTGTGCTACCAAACGTCACAACGTAACTGGGTGATTATAAAGGTGCTCTGCAGGTGTCTCCGAAGGTACTTGTTGGGTTGGCGTATTTCAAGATTAGGATTTGTCACTCCGATTGTCGGAGAGGTATCTCTGGGCCCACTCGGTAATGCACATCACTATAAGCCTTGCAAGCATTGCAACTAATGAGTTAGTTGCGGGATGATGTATTACAGAACGAGTAAAGAGACTTGCCGAGATTGAACTAGGTATTGAGATACCGACGATCGAATCTCGGGCAAGTAACATACCGATGACAAAGGGAACAACATATGTTGTTATGCGGTCTGACCGATAAAGATCTTCGTAGAATATGTAGGAGCCAATATGGGCATCCAGGTCCCGCTATTGGTTATTGACCAGAGAGGTGTCTCGGTCATGTCTACATAGTTCTCGAACCCGTAGGGTCCGCACGCTTAACGTTCGTTGACGATATAGCACTATGAGTTATGTATGTTGGTGACCGAATGTTGTTCGGAGTTTTGGATGAGATCACGGATATGACGAGGAACTCCGGAATGGTCCGGAAGTAAAGATTGATATGTGGATAGTAGTGTTTGATCTTCGGAAAGGTTCCGGAATCAATCAGAAGGGGTTCCGGATGTTTCCCGAAATTTTTGGGCACAAGAACACTTTATCTGGGCCAAAGGGGAAAGCCCACGAGGTTTTTGGAAAGCGCAAAAGGAAGTTTTGCGGAGTCCAGGGGCTAGACACCAGGGTCCCTGGCGTCTGGGTCCAGACGCCGGGAACCCTGGAGTCTGGCCCTGGAGTCCGAGAAGGACTCTTGCCTTTCGGGTGAAACCGACTTTGTGGAGGCTTTTACTCCAAGTTTCGACCCCAAGGCTCAACATATAAATAGAGGGGTAGGGCTAGCACCCAAGATACATCAAGAAACACCAAGCCGTGTGCCGGCAACCCCGTCCCCTCTAGTTTATCCTCCGTCATAGTTTTCATAGTACTTAGGCGAAGCCCTGCGGAGATTGTTCTTCACCAACACCGTCACCACGCCGTCGTGCTGCCGAAACTCATCTACTACTTCACCCCTCTTGCTGGATCGAGAAGGCGGGAACGTCATCGAGCTGAACGTGTGTAGAACTCGGAGGTGCCGTGCTTTCGGTACTTGGATCGGTCGGATCGTGAAGACGTGCGACTACATCAACCGCGTTGATATAACGCTTCCGCTTACGGTCTACGATGGTACGTAGACAACACTCTCCCCTCTCGTTGCTATGCATCACCATGATCTTGCGTGTGCGTAGGAATTTTTTTGAAATTACTATGTTCCCCAATAGTGGCATTCGAGCCTGGTTTTATGCGTAGATGTCATATGCACGAGTAGAACACAAGTGAGTTGTGGGCGATATAAGTCATAATGCTTACCAGCATGTCATATTTTGGTTCGGCGGTATTGTTGGATGAATCGGCCTGGACCGACATTACGCGTACGCTTACGCGAGACTGGTTCTACCGACGTGCTTTGCACACAGGTGGCTGGCGGGTGTCAGTTTCTCCAACTTTAGTTGAACCGAGTGTGGCTACGCCCGGTCCTTGCGAAGGTTAAAACAGCACCAACTTGACAAACTATCGTTCTGGTTTTGATGCGTAGGTAAGAACGGTTCTTGCTCAGCCCGTAGCAGCCACGTAAAACTTGCAACAACAAAGTAGAGGACGTCTAACTTGTTTTTGCAGGGCATGTTGTGATGTGATATGGTCAAGACATGATGCTAAATTTTATTGTATGAGATGATCATGTTTTGTAACCGAGTTATCGGCAACTGGCAGGAGCCATATGGTTGTCGCTTTATTGTATGCAATGCAATCGCCCTGTAATGCTTTACTTTATCACTAAGCGGTAGCGATAGTCGTAGAAGCATAAGATTGGCGAGACGACAACGATGCTACGATGGAGATCAAGGTGTCGCGCCGGTGACGATGGTGATCATGGCGGTGCTTCGGAGATGGAGATCACAAGCACAAGATGATGATGGCCATATCATATCACTTATATTGATTGCATGTGATGTTTATCTTTTATGCATCTTATCTTGCTTTGATTGACGGTAGCATTATAAGATGATCCCTCACTAAATTATCAAAGTATAAGTGTTCTCCCTGAGTATGCACCGTTGCGAAAGTTCTTCGTGCTGAGACACCACGTGATGATCGGGTGTGATAGGCTCTACGTTCAAATACAACTGGTGCAAAACAGTTGCACACGCGGAATACTCAGGTTAAGCTTGATGAGCCTAGCATATAACAGATATGGCCTTGGAACACGGAGACCGAAAGGTCGAGCGTGAATCATATAGTGGATATGATCAACATAGTGATGTTCACCGTTCAAACTACTCCATCTCACGTGATGATCGGACATGGTTTAGTTGATATGGATCACGTGATCACTTAGAGGATTAGAGGGATGTCTATCTAAGTGGGAGTTCTTAAGTAATATGATTAATTGAAGTTTAATTTATCATGAACTTAGTCTTGGTAGTATTAGCATATCTATGTTGTAGATCAATAGCTCGCATTGTTGCTTCCCTATGTTTTATATATGTTCCTAGAGAAAACTAAGTTGAAAGATGTTAGTAGCAATGATGTGGATTGGATCCATGATCTGAGGTTTATCCTCATTGCTGCATAGAAGAATTATGTCCTTGATGCACCGCTAGGTGACAGACCTATTGCAGGAGCAGATGCAGACGTTATGAACGTTTGGCTAGCTCAATATGATGACTACTTGATAATTTAGTGCACCATGCTTAACGGCTTAGAATCGGGACTTCAAAGACGTTTTGAACGTCATGGACCATATGAGATGTTCCAGGAATTGAAGTTAATATTTCAAGCAAATACCTGAGTTGAGAGATATGAAGTCTCCAACAAGTTCTATAGCTAAAAGTTGGAGGAGAATAGCTCAAGCAGTGAGCATGTGCTCAGATTGTCTGGGTACTACAATCGCTTGAATCGAGTGGGAGTTAATCTTCCAGATAAAATAGTGATTGACAGAATTCTCTAGTCACCATCACCAAGTTAGTAGAACTTCGTGATGAACTATAATATGCAAGGGATGACGAAAGTAATTCCCAAGCTCTTCGTGATGCTGAAATCGACAAAGGTAGAAATCAAGAAAAACATCAAGTGTTGATGGTTAACAAGACCACTAGTTTCAAGAAAAGGGCAAAGGGAAGTAGGGGAACTTTAAGAAGAACGGCAAGCAAGTTGCTGCTCAAGTGAAGAAGCCCAAGTCTGGACCTAAGCCTGAGACTAAGTGCTTCTACTGCAAAGGGACTGGTCACTGGAAGCGGAACTACCCCAAGTAATTGGCGGATAAGAAGGATGGAAAAGTGAACATAGGTATATTTGATATACATGTTATTAATGTGTACTTTACTAGTGTTTATAGCAACCCCTCAGTATTTGATACTAGTTCAGTTGCTAAAAGTAGTAACTCAAAACGGGAGTTGCAGAATGAACAGAAACTAGTTAAGGGCGAGGTGACGATGTGTGTTGGAAGTAGTTCCAAGATTGATATGATCATCATCGCACACTCCCTATACTTTCGGGATTAGTGTTGAACCTAAATAAGTGTTATTTGGTGTTTGCGTTGAGCATTAATATGATTTGATCATGTTTATTGCAATACGGTTATTCATTTAAGTTAGAGAATAATTGTTGTTCTGTTTACATGAATAAAACCTTCTATGGTCATACACCCAATGAAAATGGTTTGTTGGATCTCGATCGTAGTAATACACATATTCATAATATTGAAGCCAAAATATGCAAAGTTAATAATGATAGTGCAACTTATTTGTGGCACTGCCGTTTAGGTCATATTGGTGTAAAGCGCATGGAGAAACTCCATGCTGATGGAATTTTGGAATCACTTGATGCTTGCGAACCATGCCTTATCGGCAAGATGACTAAAACTCCGTTCTCCGGAACAATGGAGCAAGCAACTGACTTATTGGAAATAATACATACTGATGTATACAATCCGATGAGTGTTGAGGCTCGCGGCGGGTATCTTTATTTTCTGACCTTCACAGATGATTTGAGTAGATATGGGTATATCTACTTGATGAAACACAAGTCTGAAACATTTGAAAAGTTCAAAGAATTTCAGAGTGAAGTGGAGAATCATCGTAACAAAAATAAAAGTTTCTACGATATGATCGTAGAGGTAAAATATTTGAGTTACGAGTTTGGCCTTCAATTAAAACAATGTGGAATAGTTTCACAAAATTCGTGCCACCTGGAACACCACAGCATAATGGTGTGTCCAAATGTCATAACCGTACTTTATTGGATGTAGTGCAATCTATGATGTTTCTTACCAATTTACCACTATAGTTTTGGGGTTATGCATTAGAGACAGCTGCATTCACATTAAAAAGGGCACCATCTAAATCTGTTGAGACGACACCGTATGAACTGTGGTTTGGCAAGAATCCAAAGTTGTCGTTTCTTAAAATTTGGGGTTGCGATGCTTATAAGAAAAAGTTTCATCCTCATAAGCTCAAACCCAAATCGAAGAAATGTGTCCTCATAGGATACCCAAAGGAGACAGTTGGGTACACCTTCTATCACAGATCCGAAGGCAAGATATTCGTTGCTAAGAATGGATCCTTTCTAGAAAAGGAGTTTCTCTCGAAAGAAGTGAGTGGGAGGAAAGTGGAACTCAATGAGGTAACTGTACCTGCTCCCCTATTGGAAAGTAGTTCATCGCAGAAATCTGTTCCTGTGACTACTACACCAATTAGTGAGGAAGCTAATGATGATGATCATGTAACTTCAGATCAAGTTACTACCGAACCTCGTAGGTCAACCAGAGTGAGATCCGCACCAGAGTGGTACGGTAATCCTGTTCTGGAGGTCATGTTACTTGACCATGACGAACCTACGAACTATGAGGAAGCGATGATGAGCCCAGATTCCGCGAAATGGTTTGAGGCCATGAAATCTGAGATAGGATCCATGTATGAGAACAAAGTATGGACTTTGGTTGTCTTGCCCGATGATTGGCAAGCCATAGAAAATAAATGGATCTTCAAGAGGAAGACGGATGCTAATAGTAGTGTTACTATCTACAAAGCTAGACTTGTCGAAAAAGGTTTTGACAAAGTTCAAGGTGTTGACTACGATGCGATTTTCTCACTCGTATCGATGCTTAAAGTCTGTCCAAATCATGTTAGCAATTGCCGCATTTTATGAAATCTGGAAAATGGATAACAAAACTGCAATCCTTAATGGATTTCTTAAAGAAGAGTTGTATATGATGCAACCAGAAGGTTTTGTCAATCCTAAAGGTGCTAACAAAATGTGCAAGCTCCAGCGATCCATCTATGGACTGGTGCAAGCATCTCGGAGTTGGAATATACGCTTTGATGAGTTGATCAAAGCATATAGTTTTATACAGACTTGCGGTGAAGCCTGTATTTACAAGAAAGTGAGTGGGAGCGCTACAACATTTCTGGTAAGTATATGTGAATAACATATTGTTGATCGGAAATAATGTAGAATTATTCTGCAAAGCATAAAGGAGTGTTTGGAAGGAGTTTTTCAAAGAAAGACCTCGGTGAAGCTGCTTACATATTGAGCATCAAGATCTATAGAGATAGATCAAAACGCTTGATAAGTTTTTTCAATGAGTACATACCTTGACAAGATTTTGAAGTAGTTCAAAATGGAACAGTCAAAGAAAGAGTTCTTGCCTGTGTTACAAGGTGTGAAATTGAGTAAGACTCAAAGCCCGACCACGGCAGAAGATAGAAAGAGAATGAAAGTCATTCCCTATGCCTCAGCCATAGGTTCTATAAAGTATGCCATGCTATGTACCAGATCTATTGTATACCCTACACTGATTTTGGCAAGGGAGTACAATAGTGATCTAGGAGTAGATCACTGGACAGCGGTCAAAATTATCCTTAGTGGAATAAGGATATGTTTCTCGATTATGGAGGTGACTAAAAGGTTCGTCGTAAAGGGTTACGTCGATGCAAGTTTTGACACTGATCCAGATGACTCTAAGTCTTCATCTGGATACATATTGAAAGTGGGAGCAATTAGCTAAAGTAGCTCCGTGCAGAGCATTGTAGACATGGAAATTTGCAAAATACATACGGATCTGAATATGGTAGACCCGTTGACTAAACTTCTCTCACAAGCAAAACATGATCACACCTTGGTACTCTTTGGGTGTTAATCACATAGTGATGTGAACTAGATTGTTGACTCTAGTAAACCCTTTGGGTGTTGGTCACATGACGATGTGAACTATGGGTGTTAATCACATGGTGATGTGAACTATTGATGTTAAATCACATGGCGATGTGATCTAGATTATTGACTCTAGTGCAAGTGGGAGACTGAAGGAAATATGCCCTAGAGGCAATAATAAAGTTATTATTTATTTCCTTATTTCATGATAAATGTTTATCATTCATGCTAGAATTGTATTAACCGGAAAAATAATACTTGTGTGAATACATAGACAAACAGAGTGTCACTAGTATGCCTCTACTTGACTAGCTCGTTAATCAAAGATGGTTATGTTTCCTAGCCATAGACATTAGTTTTCATTTGATTAACGGGATCACATCATTAGGAGAATGATGTGATTGACTTGACCCATTCCGTTAGCTTAGCACTTGATCGTTTAGTATTCTGCTATTGCTTTCTTCATGACTTATACATGTTCCTATGACTATGAGATTATGCAACTCCCGTTTACCGGAGGAACACTTTGTGTGCTACCAAACGTCACAACGTAACTGGGTGATTATAAAGGTGCTCTATAGGTGTCTCCGAAGGTACTTGTTGGGTTGGCGTATTTCGAGATTAGGATTTGTCACTCCGATTGTCGGAGAGGTATCTCTGGGCCCACTCGGTAATGCACATCACTATAAGCCTTGCAAGCATTGCAACTAATGAGTTAGTTGCGGGATGATGTATTACAAAACGAGTAAAGAGACTTGCCGGTAACGAGATTGAACTAGGTATTGAGATACCGACGATCGAATCTCGGGCAAGTAACATACCGATGACAAAGGGAACAACGTATGTTGTTATGCGGTCTGACCGACAAAGATCTTCGTAAAATATGTAGGAGCCAATATGGGCATCCAGGTCCCGCTATTGGTTATTGACCAGAGAGGTGTCTCGGTCATGTCTACATAGTTCTCGAACCCGTAGGGTCCGCACGCTTAACGTTCGTTGACGATATAGTACTATGAGTTATGTATGTTGGTGACCGAATGTTGTTTGGAGTTTTGGATGAGATCACGGATATGACGAGGAACTCCGGAATGGTCCGGAAGTAAAGATTGATATGTGGATAGTAGTGTTTGATCTCCGGAAAGGTTCCGGAATCCATTGGAAGGGGTTCCGGATGTTTCCTGAAATGTTTGGGCACAAGAACACTTTATCTGGGCCAAAGGGGAAAGCCCACGAGGTTTTGGAAAGCGCAAAAGGAAGTTTTGTGGAGTCCAGGGGCCAGACGCCAGGGTCCCAGGCGTCTGGGTCCAGACGCCGGGAACCCTGGCGTCTGGCCCTGGAGTCCGAGAAGGACTCTTGCCTTTCGGGTGAAACCGACTTTGTGGAGGCTTTTACTCCAAGTTTCGACCCCAAGGCTCAACATATAAATAGAGGGGTAGGGCTAGCACCTAAGATACATCAAGAAACACCAAGCCGTGTGCCGTCAACCCCGTCCCCTCTAGTTTATCCTCCGTCATAGTTTTCGTAGTACTTAGGCGAAGCCCTGCGGAGATTGTTCTTCACCAACACCGTCACCACGCCGTCGTGCTGCCGGAACTCATCTACTACTTCGCCCCTCTTGCTGGATCGAGAAGGCGGGGACGTCATCGAGCTGAACGTGTGCAGAACTCGGAGGTGCCGTGCTTTCGGTACTTGGATCGGTCGAATCGTGAAGACGTACGACTACATCAACCGCGTTGATATAACGCTTCCGCTTACGGTCTACGAGGGTACGTAGACAACACTCTCCCCTCTCGTTGCTATGCATCACCATGATCTTGCGTGTGCGTTGGAATTTTTTTGAAATTACTACGTTCCCCAACAGTTACGTGCGGCACGATGGAGTTATGCGCTGCAAATTAGAACTGCCATCAGGGCCTGCCGATATTCCTGGCCGTCCGGCTTCCCCTTTAATTCCCGCGGCTATTATGACCTTAGTCTCTTCAACCTTTCGATCACGCCCCCCAACACAACAAGCACAACCATGATGACACATAGGGAGGGGATGTCTAGCGGCGCTCCAATGGAGTTCGGGAAGCATAGAGTGGAGACCCACGCGAGGGAGACAGATCTCTCGGAGGTGTACACCATCGACCCGGCCGCGGTGGACGACTACATCAACAACGTTGAGCAGTTGCTTGCTAGAGACAAGTACAAGGTAGTCGGCATCGACCTCCAGTACACCACCGGCCGTCCCGACATAGATCAGAAGGTTGCCGTCGCCTAGTTGTGCGTGCGTCATCATGTCCTCATCTACCACTACTGCATGGCCACAGAGCCTTGCGACCGTTTCAACAGGTTTGTCAACAACACCAACTACAAGTTCGCCACGGTGGAAACCAAAGACGATGTAAATGCGCTCAGTGTTATGAGCTTGGCCTGCAAGAACCTTGTCGAAGTCCGTGACCACTACACGGTTTGGGGCAGCACGAAAAAGGACTCCCTGGTCGAACTCGCCTCGGCCATCATCAACCCCTACTACGAAAAGATGAAGCAGGATGCCCAGAGAACAAGTCCCCTATCCTGGCACAGGGCCTGGATGCGGCAACTGGATGAACCTCACCTCAGGTTCGCGGCCAAGAGCGTGTACACATGCTACGAGATGCATAGGCGGATCATTGACATGAGGAAGTGCCTCGTTACCCAAATCGACGAGCCTAGATCGAGCAATAAGCAGAGCAAGCGTCACAAGAAGTGGATGACGATCAGATGACCGTTTATGCTAGTTAATCATGCATGTAATATATAGTTTACTTTATTGGTGTGTGGAAATGCCATGTGTGTAGTAGCCACCTATGTAATTATGCATGTAATAGTTTACTTTGGTGTGTGCAAATGCCATGGTTGTAGTAGCCACCTATGTAAGTGGATGTTTAATTTGGTTATGCAACCATGTCCTTATAAGTGTGTATATAATGTTGTTGTTCTATATGCAATCCCATCGCACAACACACACGTCTTATTAGCAGCAACCGTCTGTGTTATTATTGGTCTTCGCACACATTTCTGATTACACACCTGTTTGCCGCGTATCACACACATCTTGATATATTGAACCGTTTCTATTCTCTTGTCTCAACGCAAATAGTTCATCCGAGTGAACCGCATGCCGTATATCGCACACACCTTGATCCGGCTGACCGTTTCTCTTGTGTTGCCTAATCACAAATAGTTCATCTGAGTGAATCGTAAGCCGTATGTCGCACACGCCTTCATCTGGCTGCTCGTTTCTTTTGTATTGCCATATCGCAAACAGTTAATTGAACTGAATCGTATGTCAAGCATCGCACACGGAACTATAATCTGAATCGTGTTTGATGCATTCTCCATCACAAACGTTTTGCACCTTTTTTGACGAGTTTTTACACCACCGTTTGCGATTATGGCATCGCACACAGTTTTGTCGAAGGGTCTCTGATTGTAGTGTCGCGTTAGCAGCATCCTGCAGTAGTGAACATACCGATGGACAAAGGGAATAACGTATGTTGTCATAACGGTTCGACCGATAAAGATCTTTGTAGAATATGTAGGAGCCAATATGAGCATCCAGGTTCCGCTATTGGTTATCGACCGGAGAGGTGTCTCGGTCATGTCTACATAGTTCTCAAACCCGTAGGATCTGCACGCTTAACGTTCGATGACAATTTAGTATTATATGAGTTATGTGATTTGGTGACCGAATGTTGTTTGGAGTCCCAAATAAGATCACGGACAGGACGAGGAGTCTATAAATGGTCGAGAGGTAAAGATTGATATATAGGATGATAGTATTCGGACACCGGAAGTGTTTCGAAGTGTATCAGGTATTTATCGGAGTACCGGGGGGGGGGGTTACCGGAAACCCCGGGGGAAGATATGGGCCATATGGGCCATAAGAGGGGAGCACACCAGCCCACAAGGGGTGGCGCCCCCCCTATGCAGGAAAAAGGGGGGTTCGCCCCCTTCCTTTCTCTCTTCCCCCTTCCCTTTCTTCTCGGGTGGAAAAAGGAAATGGGGGGCGCCACTTGGGAAAACCCCAAGTAGGATTCGGATCCTACTTGGGGCACCCCCTGGCTGCCTTTCCTCCCCTCCCACCTATATATATGTGCGGAGGGGGCGCCTACAACACACAACAACAACTGTTAGCCGTGTGCGGCGCCCCCCTCCATAGTTTACACCCCCGGTCATATTCTCGCGGTGCTTAGGCGAAGCCTTGCGCGGCTGAAGGAACTCATCTACTTCCTCGACACCTTTGCTAGATCAAAAGGACGAGGAACGTCATCGAGCTGAACGTGTGCAGAACTCGGAGGTGTCGTACGTTCGGTACTTGATTGGTCAGAGCTAGAAGAAGTTCGACTACACCAACCGCGTTAACTGTCAAACGCTTCCGCTTTCGGTCTACAAGGATAGGTAGAGATACTCTCCCCTCTCGTTGCTATGCATCTCCTAGATAGATCTTGCGTAAGCATAGGAAATTTTTGAAATTGCATGCTACGTTTCCCAACAGGGGCATCCGAGCCAGGTCTATGCATAGATGATATGCACGGGTAGAACACAAAGAGTTGTGGGCAGTGATCATCATACTGCTTACCGCCAATGTCTTATTTTGATTCGGCGGTATTCTTGGATGAAGCGGCCCGGACCAACCTTACATGACCACGTTCATGAGACCGGTTCCACCAACAGACATGCTACTAGTTTTGCATAAAGGTGGCTCGCGGGTGTCTGTTTCTCCTACTTTAGATGAATCAAATTTGACTGTGGCCGGTCCTTGTTGAAGGTTAAAACAACAAACTTGATAAATCACCGTTGTAGTTTTTGTGCTGTAGGTAAGAACGGTTCTTGCTAGAAGCCCATAGCAGCCACGTAAAACTTGCAACAACAAAGTAGAGGACGTCTAACTTGTTTTTGCAGGGCATGTTGTGATGTGATATGCTCAAGACATGATGTGATATACATTATTGTATGAGATGATCATGTTTTTGTAAAAGTTATCGGCAACCGGCAGGAGCCTTATGGTTGTCTCTTTATTGTATGAAATGCAAACGCCATGTAATTGCTTTACTTTATCACTATGCGGTAGCGATAGTTGTAGAAGCAATAGTTGGCGAGACGACCACGACGCAATGATGGAGATCAAGGTGACGAGCCGGTGACGATGGAGATCATGACGATGCTTTGGAGATGGAGATCAAAAGCACTAGATGATGAAGGCCATATCATGTCATATATTTTGATTGCATGTGATGTTTATCTTTTATGCATCTTATTTTGCTTAGTTCGACGGTAGCATTATAAGATGATCCCTTAACTAAATTTTCAAGGTATTCTCCCTGAGTATATGCACCGTTGCGACAGTTCTTCGTGCTAAGACACCACATGATGATCGGGTGTGATAGGATCTACGTTCACATACAACGGGTGCAAGACAGTTTTGCACATGCGGAATACTCGGGTTAAACTTGACGAGCCTAGCATGTACAGACATGGCCTCGAAACACTGGAGACCGAAAGGTCGAACGTGAATCATATAGTAGATATGATCAACATAAGAGATGTTCACCATTGATGACTACTCCATCTCATGTGATGATAGGACATGGTTTAGTTGATTTGGGTCACATTACACTCAGATGATTTGAGGGATGTCAATTTAAGTGGGAGTTCTTAAGTAATTTGATTAATTGAACTTTAATTTATCATGAACTTAGTCCTGACAGTGTTTGCAAATTATGTTGTAGATCAATAGCTCGCGTTGTAGCTCCCCTATGTTTTTCGATATGTTCCTGGAGAAAACTAAGTTGAAAGATGGTAGTAGCAATGATGCGGACTGGGTCCATGATCTGAGGATTATCCTCATTGCTGCACAGAAGAATTATGTCCTTAATGCACCGCTAGGTGACAGACCTATTGCAGGAGCAGATGCAGATGTTATGAACGTTTGGCAAGCTCGATATGATGACTACTTGATAGTTTAGTGCACCATGATTTACGGCTTAGAACCGGGACTTCAAAGACGTTTTGAACGCCACGGAGCATATGAGATGTTCCAAGAGCTGAAATTGGTATTTCAGACTCATGCCCATGTCGAGAGTATGAGACCTCTGACAAGTACTTTGCCTACAAGATGGAGGAGAATAGCTCAGCTAGTGAGCATGTGCTCAGAATGTCTGGGCACTACAATCGCTTGAATCAAGTGGGAGTTAATCATTCAGATAAGATAGTGATTGGCAGATTCTCTAGTCACTATCACCAAGCTACTAGAACTTCGTGATGAACTATAATATGCAAGGGATAACGGAAAAGATTCCCGAGCTCTTCGCGATGCTGAAATCATCGAAGGTAGAAATCAAGAAAGAGCATCAAGTGTTGATGGTTAACAAAGACCACTAGTTTCAGGAAAAAAAAGGCAAAGGAAAAGAAAGGGAACTTCAAGAAGAATGACAAGCAAGTTGCCACTCTAGTAAAGAAGCCCAAAGCTAGACCTAAGCCTGAAACTGAGTGCTTCTATTGCAAAGGGAATGATCACTGGAAGCGGAACTACCCCAAATACTTGGTGGATAAGAAGGATGGCAAAGTGAACAAAGGTATATTTGGTATACATGTTATTGATGTGTACTTTACTAGTGTTCATAGTAACCCCAGGGTATTTGATACCGGTTCAGTTGCTAAGATTAGTAACTCGAAACAGGAGTTGCAAAATGAACAAAGACTATTTAAGGGCAAGGTAACGATGTGTGTTGGAAGTGATTCCAAGGTTGATAAGATCACCATCGCACACTCCCTCTACCTTCGGGATTAGTGTTGGACCTAAATAAATGTTATTTGGTGTTTGTGTTGAGCATGAATATGATTGGATCAAGTTTATTGCGATACCTCTATTCATTTAAGTCAGAGAATAATTGTTGTTCTGTTTACATGAATAAAACTTCTATGGTCATACACCCAATGCAAATGGTTTATTGAATCTCGATCGTAGTGATAAACATATTCATAATATTGATGCCAAAAGATGCAAAATTGATAATGATAGTGCAACATATTTGTGGCACTGTCGTTTAGGTCATATTGGTGTAAAGCGCATGAAGAAACTCCATACGGATGGATTTTTGGAATCACTTGATTATGAATCATTTGATACTTTCGAACCATGCCTCATGGCCAAGATGACTAAAACTCCATTCTCCGGAACAATGGAGCGAGCCAATGACTTATTGGAAATAATACATACCGATGTATGCGGTCTGATGAGTGTTGAGGCATGTGGCGGGTATCGTTATTTTCTCACCTTCACAGATGATTTGAGTAGGTATGGTATATCTACTTGATGAAACACAAGTCTGGAACATTTGAAAATTCGAAGAATTTCATAGTGAAGTGGAGAATAATTGTAACAAGAAAATAAAGTGTCTACGATCTGATCTTGGAGGAGAATATTTGAGTTACGATTTTGGCCTTCATTTAAAATAATGTGGAATAGTTTCACAACTCACGCCACCTGGAACACCACAGCGTAATGGTGTGTCCGAACATCATAACCGCACTTTATTAGATATGGTGCGATCTATGATGTCTCTTACCGATTTACCACTATCGTTTTGGGGTTATGCATTAGAGACAACTGCATTCACGTTAAATAGGGCACCATCTAAATCCGTTGAGACGACACCGTATGAACTATGGTTTGGCAAGAAACCTAAGCTGTCATTTCTTAAAGTTTGGGGTTACGACACTTATGTCAAAAGGCTTCAGCCTGATAAGCTCGAACCCAAATCGAAGAAATGCTTCTTCATAGGATACCCTAAGGAAACAATTGGGTACACCTTCTACCACAGATCCGAAGGCAAGATCTTTGTTGCCAAGAATGGAAGATTTCTAGAGAAGGAGTTTCTCTCGAAAGAAGTGAGTGGGAGGAAAGTAGAACTTGATGAGGTAATTATACCTTCTCTCGAATTGGAAGGTATCACATCAGAGAAAACTATTCCCGTCATGCGTACACCAACTAGAGAGGAAGATAATGATGATGATCATGAAACTTCGGATCAAGTTACTACTGGACCTCGTAGGTCGAACATAGCACGTTCCGCACTAGAGTGGTACGATAATCCTGTCCTGTAAGTCATGTTATTAGACCATGGCGAACCTACGAACTATGAAGAAGCTATGATGAGCCCAGATTCCGACAGGTGGCTTGAGGCCATGAAATCTGAGATAGGATCCATGTTTGAGAACAAAGTGTGGACTTTGGTGGACTTGCCCGATGATCGGCAAGCCATTGAGAATAAATGGATCTTCAAGAGGAAGACGGACGCTGATGGTAGTGTTACTATCTACAAAGCTCGACTTGTCGCAAAAGGTTTTCGACAAGTTCAAGGTGTTGACTACAATGAGATTTTCTCACTCGTAGCGACGCTTAAGTCTATCCGAATCATGTTAGCAATTGCCGCATTTTATGAAATCTGGCAAATGGATGTCAAAACTGCATTCCTTAATGGATTTCTTGAAGAAGAGTTGTATATGATGCAACCAAAAGGTTTTGTCGATCCTAAAGGTGCTAACAAAGTGTGCAAACTCCAGCGATCCATCTATGGACTGGTGCAAGCATCTCGGAGTTGGCATATACGCTTTGATAAGGTATCAAAGCATATGGTTTTATACAGACTTATGGTGAAGCCTGTATTTACAAGAAAGTGAGTGGGAGCTCTGTAGCATTTCTGATATTACATGTGGATGACATATTGTTGATTGGAAATGTTGTAGAATTTCTAGATAGCATAAAAGGATATTTGAATAAGAATTTTTCAATGAAAGACCTCGGTGAAGCTGCTTACATATTGAGCATCAAGATCTATAGAGATAGATCAAGACGCTTGATAAGACTTTCAATGGGTACATACCTTGACAAGATTTTGAAGGAGCTCAAAATGGATCAGTCTAAGAAGGAGTTCTTGTCTGTATTGTAAGGTATGAAGTTGAGTAAAGACTCAAAACCCGACCACGGCAGAAGATAAAGAGAGAATTCCCTATGCCTCGGCCATAGGTTCTATAAAGTATGCCATGTTGTGTGCCAAACCTGTTGTGTACCTTGCCTTGAGTTTGGCAAGGGGGTACAATAGTGATCCAGGAATAGATCACTGGACAGCGGTCAAAATTATCCTTAGTTACTTTAAGGAGGACTAAGGAAATGTTTCATGGTTATGGAGGTGATAAAAAGTTCATCGTAAAGAGTTACGTCGATGCAAGCTTTGACACTGATCTAGATGACTCTAAGTCTCAATCTAGATATGTATTGAATGTGGGAGCAATTAGCTAGAGTAGCTTCATGCAGAGCATTGTAGACATAGAAATTTGCAAAATACATACGAATCTGAATGTGTCAGACCCGTTGACTAAACTTCTCTCACAAGCAAAACATGATCACACCATAGTACTCTTTGGGTGTTAATCACGTAGCAATGTGAACTAGATTATTGACTCTAGTAAACCCTTTGGGTGTTGCTCACATGGTGATGTGAACTATGGGTGTTAATCACATAAAGATGTGAACTATTGGTGTTAAATCACATGGCGATGTGAACTAGATTATTGACTCTAGTGCAAGTGGAGACTGAAGGAAATATGCCCTAGACGCAATAATAAAGTTGTTATTTTATATTTCATTATATCATGATAAATGTGTATTATTCATGCTAGAATTGTATTAACCAGAAACTTGATACATGTGTGGATACATAGACAAAACACCGTGTCCCTAGTAAGCCTCTACTAGACTAGCTCGTTAATCAAAGATGGTTAAGTTTCCTAATCATAAACATGTCTTGTCATCTGATGAACGGGGTCACATCATTAGGAGAATGATGTGATGGACAAGACCCATCCGTTAGCATAGCATATTAATCGTTTAGTTTTATTGCTATTGCTTTCTTCATGTCAAATACATATTCCTTCGACTATGAGATTATGCAACTCCCAGATACCAGAGGAATGCCTTGTGTGCTATAAAACGTCACAACGTAACTGGGTGATTATAAAGATGCTCTACAGGTATCTCCAAAGGTGTTTGTTGGGTTGGCATAGATCGAGATTAGGATTTGTCACTCCAAGTATCGGAGAGGTATCTCTGGGCCCTCTCAGTAATGCACATCATAAGAAGCCTTGCAAGCAAAGTGACTAATGAGTTAGTTACAAGATGATGTATTACGGAACGAGTAAAGAGACTTGCCGGTAACAAGATTGAACTAGGTATAATGATACCGACGATCGAATGTCGGACAAGTAACATACCGATGGACAAAGGGAATAACGTATGTTGTCATAACAGTTCGACCGAGAAAGATCTTCGTAGAAGATGTAGGAGCCAATATGAGCATCCAGGTTCCGCTATTGGTTATTGACCGGAGAGGTGTCTCGGTCATGTCTACATAGTTCTCGAACCCGTAGGGTCCGCACGCTTAACGTTCGATGACAATTTAGTATTATATGAGCTATGTGATTTGGTGACCGAATGTTGTTCGGAATCCAAGATGAGATCACATACATGACTAGGAGTCTCGAAATGGTCGAGAGGTAAAGATTTATATATAGGACGATAGTATTCGGACACCGGAAGTGTTTCGGAGTGTATCGGGTATTTATCAGAGTACCGGGGGGGCGGTTACTGGAACCCCCGGGGGAAGATATGGGCCATAAGAGGGGAGCACACCAGCCCACAAGGGGTGGTGCCCCCCCTTAGGCAGGAGGCCGAATTGGACAAGGAAACAGGGGGTTCGCTCCCCTTCCTTTCTCTCTTCCCCCTTCCCTTTCTTCTCCGGTGGAAAAAGGAAAGGGGGCGCCACTTGGGGAAACCCCAAGTAGGATTCGGATCCTACTTGGGGCGCCCCTTGGCTGCCTCTCCTCCCCTCCCACCTATATATATGTGGGGAGGGGGCGCCCAGGACACACAACAACAACTGTTAGCCGTGTGCGGTGAAGGAAATGTGCCCTAAAGGCAATAATAAAGTTATTATTTATTTCCTTATTTCATGATAAATGTTTATTATTCATGCTAGATTTGTATTAACCGAAAACTTAGTACATGTGTGAATACATAGACAAAACATAAGTGTCCCTAGTATGCCTCTACTTGACTAGCTCGTTTATCAAAGATGGTTATGTTTCCTAACCATAGACATGTGTTGTCATTTGATGAATGGGATCACATCATTAGGAGAATGATGTGATGGACAAGACCCATTCGTTAGCTTAGCATTATGATCGTTACAGTTTCATTGCTACTGCTTTCTTCATGACTTATACATGTTCCTCAGACTATGAGATTATGCAACTCCCGAATATCGGAGGAACACCTTGTGTGCTATCAAACGTTACAACGTAACTGGGTGATTATAAAGATGCTCTACAGGTGTCTCCAAAGGTGATTCTTGAGTTGGCATAGATCAAGATTAGGATTTGTCACTCCGTGTATCGGAGAGGTATCTCTGGGCCCTCTCGGTAATGCACATCACTATAAGGCTTGCAAGCAATGTGACTAATGAGTTAGTTGCGGGATGATGCATTACGGAACGAGTAAAGAGACTTGCCGGTAACGAGATTGAACTAGGTATGCTGATACCGACGATCGAATCTCGGGCAAGTAACATACCGATGACAAAGGGAACAACGTATGTTGTTATGCGGTTTGACCGATAAAGATCTTCGTAGAATATGTAGGAGCCAATATGAGCATCCAGGTTCCTCTATTGGTTATTGACCGGAGATGTGTCTCGGTCAGGTCTACATAGTTCTCGAACCCGTAGGGTCCGCACGCTTAACGTTCGATGACGATTTGTATTATGAGTTATGTGATTTGATGACCGAGGTTTGTTCGGAGTCCCGGATGAGATCATGGACATGACAAGGAGTCTCGAAATGGTCGAGAGGTAAAGATTCATATATTGGAAGGCTATATTCGGACACCAGAAGTGTTCCGGGTGATACCGTGTCACCGGAAGGGGTTCCGGGCAACCCCCGGCAACGATATAGGCTTAATGGGCCAAGTAAGGGAACACACCAGCCCACAAGGGGCTGGTGCGCCCCCTATAGGGCCAGCCACGTGGGGAGAAAGGGAAAGGAGAGGATGAAAAGGAAAGTATGAAGTAGGACTCCTACTTCCTTCCCCTCCCCCCTCCTTCCTTCCCCCCTTGTCCAAATATGGTAAGCGGGGGGGGGGGGGGGGGGCGAATTGGACTAGGGGCCGAAGTAGGATTCCTCCTACTTGGGCGCGCCCTAGGCTGCCTCCCTCCCTCTCCCTCCTTTATATACGTGGGGAGGGCACCCCTAGAACAGACATCAATTGATCTCTTAGCCGTGTGCGGTGCCCCCCTCCACCATAATCCACCTCGGTCATATCGTCGCAGTGTTTAGGCGAAGCCCTGCGCCGGCAACTTCATCATCACCGTCATCACGCCGTCGTGCTGGCGAAGCTCTTACCCGACACTTTGCTGGATCGTGAGTTCGTGGGACGTCACCGAGCCGAACGTGTGCAGATCACGGAGGTGTCGTACCTTCGGTGCTAGGATCGGTCGATCGTGAAGACGTACGACTACATCAACCGCATTGTCATAACGCTTCCGCTTACGGTCTACGAGGGTACGTAGACAACACTCTCCCCTCTTGTTGCTATGCATCACCATGATCTTGCGTGTGCGTAGGAAATTTTTGAAATTACTACGTTCCCCAATTTTGGTATCAGAGCCAGGTTTATGTGTAGATGTTATATGCACGAGTAGAACACAAAGAGTTGTGGGCGATAATAGTCATACTGCTTACCAGCATGTCATACTTTGATTCGGCGGTATTGTTGGATGAAGCGGCCCTAGCCGACATTACATGACCGCGTTCATGAGACTGGTTCTACCGACGTGCTTCGCACACAGGTGGCTAGTGAGTGTCTGTTTCTCCAGCTTTAGTTGAATCGAGTGTGGCTATGCCCGGTCCTTGTTGAAGGTGAAAACATCACACTTGATGAAAAATCGTTGTGGTTTTGATGCGTAGGAGCCCATAGCAGCCACGTAAAACTTGCAACAACAAAGTAGAGGATGTCTAACTTGTTTTTGCAGGGCATGTTGTGATGTGATATGGTCAAGATGTGATGTGATATAAATTGTTGTATGAGATGATCTTGTTTTGTAACCGTTATCGGCAACTGGCAGGAGCCTTATGGTTGTCGCTTTATTGTACGAAATGCAATCTCCATGTAATTGATTTACTTTATCACTAAGCGGTAGCGATAGTCGTAGAAGCAATAGTTGGCGAGATGACAACGATGCTTCGATGGAGATCAAGGTGTCAAGCCGGTGACGATGGTGATCATGACGGTGCTTTGGAGATGGAGATCAAAGGCACAAGATGATGATGGCCATATCATATCACTTATATTGATTGCATGTGATGTTTATCCTTTATGCATCTTATTTTGCTTAGTACGGCGGTAGCATTATAAGATGATCCCTCACTAAATTTCAAGGTATAAGTGTTCTCCCTGAGTATGCACCATTGCGACAGTTCGTCGTGCCGAGACACCACGTGATGATCGGGTGTGATAAGCTCTACGTTCACATACAACGGGTGCAAGCCAGTTTTGCACACGCAGAATACTCGGGTTAAACTTGACGAGCCTAGCATATGCAGATATGGCCTCGGAACACTGAGACCAAAAGGTCGAACGTGAATCATATAGTAGATATGATCAACATAGTGATGTTCACCATTGAAAACTACTCCATCTCACGTGATGATCAGACATGGTTTAGTTGATATGGATCACGTGATCATTTAGATGACTAGAGGGATGTCTATCTAAGTGGGAGTTCTTAAGTAATATGATTAATTGAACTTTAATTTATCATGAACTTAGTCTTGATAGTATTTGCAAATTATGTTTTAGATCAATAGCTTGTGATGTAGCTCCCTGATTTATTTTTGATATGTTCCTAGAGAAAAATAAGTTGAAAGATGATAGTAGCAATGTTGCGGACTGGGTCCATAATCTGAGGACTATCCTCATTGCTGCACAGAAGAATTATGTCCTTGATGCACTGCTAGGTGACAGACCTATTGCAGGAGCAGATGCAGATGTTATGAACGTTTGGCAAAGCTCGGTATGATGACTACTTGATAGTTTAGTGCACCATGCTTTACGGCTTAAAACCGGGACTTCAAAAATGTTTTGAACACCATGGAGCATATGAGATGTTCCAAGAGTTGAAATTGGTATTTCAGACTCATGCCCGTGTTAAGAGGTATGAGACCTTTGACAAAGTACTTTGCCTACAAGATGGAGGAGAATAGATCAGCTAGTGAGCATGTGTTCAGAATGTCTGAGTACTACAATCGCTTGAATCAAGTGGGAGTTAATCTTCCAGATAAGATAGTGATTGACAGAGTTCTCTAGTCACTATTACCAAGTAACTAGAACTTCGTGATGAACTATAATATGCGAGGGATGACGAAAACGATTCCTGAGCTCTTCGCGATGCTGGAATCGGCGAAGGTAGAAATCAAGAAAAAGCATCAATTGTTGATGGTTAACAAGATCACTAGTTTCAAGAAAAGGGCAAAGGAAAAGAAAGGGAACTTCAAGAAGAATGGCAAGCAAGTTGTCACTCCCATGAAGAAGCCCAAAGCTAGACCTAAGCCTAAAACTGAGTGCTTCTACTGGAAAGGGAATGGTCACTAGAAGAGGAACTACCCCAAATATTTGGCGGATAAGAAGGATGGCAAAGTGAACAAAGGTATATTTGATATACAGATTATTGATATGTACTTTATTAGTGTTCGTAGAAACCCCTGGGTATTTGATACCGGTTCAGTTGCTAAAACTAGTAACTCAAAACGAGAGTTGCAAAATAAACAGAGACTAGTTAAGGGCGAGGTGACGATGTGTGTTGGAAGTGATTCCAAGGTTGATAAGATCACCATCGCACACTCCCTTTACCTTCGGGATTAGTGTTGAACCTAAAATAAATGTTATTTGGTGTTTGCGTTGAGCATGAATATGATTGGATCATGTTTATTGCAATACGGTTATTCATTTAAGTCAAAGAATAATTGTTGTTCTATTTACATGAATAAAACCTTCTATGGTCATACACTCAATATAAATGGTTTATTGAATCTCGATCGTAGTGATACACATATTCATAAATATTGAGCCAAAAGATGCAAAGTTAATAATGATAGTGCAACTTATTTGTGGCACTGCCGTTCAGGTCATATTGGTGTAAAGCGCATGAAGAAACTCCATGCTGATGGGCTTTTGGAATCACTTGATTATGAATGACTTGATGCTTGCGAACCATGCCTCATGGGCAAGATGACTAAAACTCCGTTCTCTGGAACAATGGAGCAAGCAACTGACTTATTGGAAATAATACATACTGATGTATGCGGTCCGATGAGTGTTGAGGCTCGCGGCGGGTATCGTTATTTTCTGACCTTTACAGATGATTTGAGCAGATATGGGTATATCTACTTAATGAAACATAAGTCTGAAACATTTGAAAAGTTCAAAGAATTTCAGAGTGAAGTAGAAAATCATCGTAACAAGAAAATAAAGTTTCTACGATCTGATCGTGGAGGAGAATATTTGAGTTACGAGTTTGGTCTTCATTTGAAACAATGCGGAATAGTTTCGCAACTCACGCCACCCGGAACACCACTGCGTAATGATGTGCCCGAACGTCGTAACCACACTTTATTAGATATGGTGCGATCTATGATGTCTCTTACTGATTTACCGCTATCGTTTTGGGGTTATGCATTAGAGACAACTGCATTCACGTTAAATAGGGCACCATCTAAATCCGTTGAGACGACACCATATGAACTGTGGTTTGGCAAGAAACCTAAGCCGTCGTTTCTTAAAGTTTGGGGTGGCGATGCTTATGTGAAAAAATTTCAACCTCATAAGCTCGAACCCAAATCGGAGAAATGTGTCTTCATAGGATACCTAAAGGAAACTGTTGGGTACACCTTCTATCACAGATCCGAAGGCAAGATATTCGTTGCTAAAAATGGATACTTTCTAGAGAAGGAGTTTCTCTCGAAAGAAGTGAGTGGGAGGAAAGTAGAACTTGATGAGGTAATTGTACCTTCTCCCGAATTGGAAAGTAGTTCATCACAGAAATCAGTTCCAATGATGCCTACACCAATTAGTGAGGAAGTTAATGATGATGATCATGAAACTTCAGATCAAGTTACTACCGAACCTCGTAGGTCAACCAGAGTACGATCCGCACCAGAGTGGTACGGTAATCCTGTTCTGGAAGTCATTTTAATAGACCATGATGAACCTACGAACTATGAGGAAGCGATGATGAGCCCAGATTCCGCAAAATGGCTTGAGGCCATGAAATCTGAGATGGGATCCATGTATGAGAACAAAGTATGGACTTTGGTTGACTTGCTCGATGATCAGCAAGCCATTGAGAACAAATGGATCTTCAAGAGGAAGACGGACGCTGATAGTAGTGTTACTATCTACAAAGCTCGAATTGTCGCAAAAAGTTTTCGACAAGTTCAAGGTGTTGACTACGATGAGATTTTCTCACTCGTATCGATGCTTAAGTCTGTCCGAATCATGTTAGCAATTGCCACGTTTTATGAAATCTGGCAAATGGAAGTCAAAAACTGCATTCCTTAATGGATTTCTTAAAGAAGAGTTGTATATGATGCAACCAAAAGGTTTTGTCAATCCTAAAGGTGCTAACAAAATATGCAAGCTCCAGCGATCCATCTATGGACTGGTGCAAGCATCTCGGAGTTGGAATATACGCTTTGATAAGTTGATCAAAGCATATAGTTTTATACAGACTTACGGTGAAGCCTGTATTTACAAGAAAGTGAGTGGGAGCACTGCAGCCTTTGTGATAAGTATATGTGAATGACATATTGTTGATCGGAAATGATGTAGAATTTTCTGGAAAGCATAAAGGAGTGTTTGAAAGGAGTTTTTCAAAGAAAGACCTCGGTGAAGCTGCTTACATATTAAGCATCAAGATTTATAGAGATAGATCAAGATGCTTGATAAGTTTTTTTCAATGAGTACATACCTTGACAAGATTTTGAAGTAGTTCAAAATGGAACAGTCAAAGAAGGAGTTCTTGTCTGTATTGCAAGGTGTGAAGTTGAGTAAAGACTCAAAACCCGACCACGACAGAAAATAGAAAGAGGATGAAAAGTCATTCGATATGCCTCAGTCATAGGTTCTATGAAGTATGCTATGCTATGTTCCATACCTATTGTGTACCTCACCATGAGTTTGGCAAGAGGGTACAATAGTGATCCAGGAGTGGATCACTAGACAGCGGTCAAAATTATCCTTAGTAGAATAAGGATATGTTTCTCGATTATGGAGGTGACAAAAAGTTCGTCGTAAAGGGTTACGTCGATGCAAGTTTTGACACTAATCCGGATGACTCTAAGTCTCAATCTGGATACATATTAAAAGTGGGAGCAATTAGCTAGAGTAGCTCCGTGCAGAGCATTGCAGACATAGAAATTCGCAAAATACATATGGATCTGAATGTGGCAGACCCGTTGACTAAACTTCTCTCACAAGCAAAACATGATCACACCTTAGTACTCTTTGGGTGTTAATCACATGGCGATGTGAACTAGATTATTGACTCTAGTAAACCCTTTGGGTGTTGGTCACATGGCGATGTGAACTATGGGTGTTAATCACATGGTGATGTGAACTATTGGTGTTAATCACATGGTGATGTGATCTAGATTATTGACTCTAGTGCAAGTGGGAGACTGAAGGAAATATGACCTAGAGGCAATAATAAAGTTATTATTTATTTCCTTATTTCATGATAAATGTTTATTATTCATGCTAGAATTGTATTAACCGGAAACTTAGTACATGTGTGAATACATAGACAAAACATAAGTGTCCCTAGTATGCCTCTACTTGACTAGCTCGTTTATCAAAGATGGTTATGTTTCCTAACCATAGACATGTGTTGTCATTTGATGAACGGGATCACATCATTAGGAGAATGATGTGATGGACAAGACCCATTCGTTAGCTTAGCATTATGATCGTTACAGTTTCATTGCTACTGCTTTCTTCATGACTTATACATGTTCCTCAGACTATGAGATTATGCAACTCCCGAATACCGGAGGAACACCTTGTGTGCTATCAAAGGTCACAACGTAACTGGGTGATTATAAAGATGCTCTACAGGTGTCTCCAAAGGTGTTTCTTGAGTTGGCATAGATCAAGATTAGGATTTGTCACTCCATGTATCGGAGAGGTATCTCTAGGCCCTCTCGGTAATGCACATCACTATAAGCCTTGCAAGCAATGTGACTAATGAGTTAGTTGCGGGGTGATGCCTTATGAAACGAGTAAAGAGACTTGCCGGTAACGAGATTGAACTAGGTATGATGATACCGACGATCGAATCTCGGGCAAGTAACATACCGATGACAAAGGGAACAACGTATGTTGTTATGCGGTTTGACCGATAAAGATCTTCGTAGAATATGTAGGAGCCAATATGAGCATCCAGGTTCCGCTATTGGTTATTGACCGGAGATGTATCTCGGTCATGTCTACATAGTTCTCGAACCCGTAGGGTCCGCACGCTTAACGTTCGATGACGATTTGTATTATGAGTTATGTGATTTGATGACCGAAGTTTGTTCGGAGTCCCGGATGAGATCATGGACATGACGAGGAGTCTCGAAATGGTCGAGAGGTAAATATTCATATATTGGAAGGCTATATTCGGACACCGGAAGTGTTCCGGGTGATACCGGGTCATCGGAAGGGGTTCCGGGCAACCCCCGGCAAAGATATGGGCTTAATGGGCCAAGTAAGGGAACACACCAGCCCACAAGGGGCTGGTGCACCCCCTATAGGGCCAGCCACGTGGGGAGAAAGGGAAAGGAGAGGATGAAAAGGAAAGTATGAAGTAGGACTCCTACTTCCTTCCCCTCCCCCCTCCTTCCTTTCCCCCTTGTCCAAATATGGTAAGGGGGTGGAATTGGACTAGGGGCCCAAGTAGGAGTCCTCCTACTTGGGCACGCCCTAGGCTACCTCCCTCCCTCTCCCTTCTTTCTATACGTGGGGAGGGCACCCCTAGAACACACATCAGTTGATCTCTTAGCCGTGTGCGGTGCCCCCCTCCACCATAATCCACCTCGGTCATATCATCGCAGTGTATAGGTGAAGCCCTGCGCCGGTAGCTTCATCATCACCGTCATCACGCCGTCGTGCTGGCGAAGCTCTTCCCCGACACTCTGCTGGATCGTGAGTTCGTGGGACGTCACCGAGCCGAACGTGTGCAGATCGCGGAGGTGTCGTACCTTCGGTGCTAGGATCGGTCGATCGTGAAGACGTACGACTACATCAACCGCGTTGTCATAACTCTTCCGCTTATGGTCAACGAGGGTACGTAGACAACACTCTCCCCTCTCGTTGCTATGCATCACCATGATCTTGCGTGTGCGTAGGAAATTTTTGGAATTACTACGTTCCCCAACATGCGGCACCCGCTCCACAGTTTACACCCCTGGTCATATTCTCGCGGTGCTTTGGCGAAGCCCTGCACGGATCACACCACCATCACCGTCACCACACCGTCGTGCGGACGGAACTCATCTACTTCCTCGACACCTTTGCTGGATCAAGAGGACGAGGAACGTCATCGAGCTGAGCGTGTGCAGAACTCGGAGGTGCCGTACGTTCGGTACTTGATCGGTCGGAGCTAGAAGAAGTTCGACTACATCAACCGTGTTGTCAAACGCTTCCGCTTTCGGTCTACGAGGGTACGTAGACACACTCTCCCCCTCTCGTTGCTATGCATCTCCTAGATAGATCTTGCGTGAGCGTAGGAAATTTTTGAAATTGCATGCTACCTTTCCCAACAAGCAGGACTGGGTCGTCCGGCGGATGAAGGGTTTGATCGTAATCCCCGATGACGACGACCACGGCTCCGACTTTGATGACTCTGATGATCCACCACCTGCCGCGGACGCCTACAGCCACGCCGGCGAATGGAAGCGCAAAGGGTCGGCGAGGAAGTGGTGAAGCTCCATCGTCTCCTTCTCTAATTTCAAGGTTTTAGTAATCTAGTTAAAAGGTGTCTGTCGTTTATGTGGATATGTGAACTTTGGCCACCTTTTGGAGATCCGTTGGTGATCGGAATATGCATTGTATGTTCGATTCATATCTCCATCTGAAATCTATGTTGTTTAGTTCTATGTTGCATGTATTAGTATGGATATAGGGTACCAGACACACGCATGTGAACGGCAAAAATTGAGGAGTGCTCTGTTAGTGCCTGCGGACGCGCCGGTGTACACGAGCGTTTGATGGGCTGGACTTGGTGACCGCGCCTGTAGATGCTCTGACGTGCACTTGGTATCATCATAGCCAGGGCCTTCAGAACTGGGACATTTTTGTTTGTCAAAATATACTTAAGATAGCATGCTTTCATCCTGCTTTATGGATAAACTTACATAGTTGAGTGATATCAGTTATTGAGAAAACCCTCTTACACAATAGTATATTAAAGAAAAAACAGACAAACAACAACAACAACAACAATAACAACAACAACAACAACAACAACAATGCAAAACAGTGCACAAGGAATGCATTATTGTATGCTGCCAACTCATCATCGCACATGAGCATATGAGTGGTCGAACCGGGACAAGAAGTTGAAATGACGTGCTTGGTTACCTGCACCATTTTTTGCCTCTTTGCATGTGTGTCTAAGATGGTCCTACCTGGGGTAAAACAGGCCAAAAATCATCATCCACACATAGTCACTATAAAAAAAACACTTCCGTGATGATACGGGTTTGTCACAGTAGGTCACCTTTATTGTCACGTATGTACATCTGTGACGATCTTATGACAGAATCATGATAGTCATACTTGTGTTGTTGTAGAAGTGTTCCATGACAATACTCAATTTATTGTCACGAATGTGTTCACTTCGGTGATGATAAATGATGCGTCATGGAAGTGATTTCGTCAAGAGTAACCGATACATGGTAGCCAGCGTAACGGGGCGTCGTTAAGCTATCGGGGCCGGTTTTGAATCTGATACCCGTTAACAGCCCCGACTAATGACGATTTTCTATATGTCATTTTCTCATTTGCCAGCGGAACCACGTGTCAGCGTTACGTTGTGACAGATGTCATCCATCCAATGGACAAGACGTGCCTATGAAACGTCGACATGTGACATGGTCCAACAGTGACCCATTTACATAAAAAGCCCGACTCGGTCAAAATTAGCGGGCCGGTCCATTTAGGGCATCTACAATGGTAGACGCTTGCAAAGACGCTAACAGTGAAAAGAATAAATATTACCGAATTAAAAAAAGTGCCTAAGCGCCCTACGTTACAACGGCAGGCGCTAACTACATGCGTTAAATTGAACTACCCGGGCGCTTCGCGTGGGAAGAAAAACAAGGAAGCGCCCGGCGCATGGCCTTGCGTCGATGCTACACAGAACGCTGGGATTCCAGTGATAACTGCCCAATCAACCAGGAATCTGATCCTGGCGCCCATGCTAAGCATCGGGCGTTGTACATGCCCTTAGGGCCTACTTATGTCTGGCCTATTTACAACCACGACCCATATGATTCTGCATCGGTCCGTCAACGGCCCGTGAGCCCAGTGTGTCAAATACCTTTTTTAAATATTTGTGCACAATATTACATCCAAAATACATTTTATGATATCAAAACAACCTTTTCCCCCCTTTTGAGCTATTGTTTAGATTGCATCGCTGTCAAGAAACAAGCGTAAAGAATGTTAGAATGTACCAACATATAACATCCTTAATTCCTGATTATGACACTTAACTAGAAGAACAAACCCCGTAAGCACCGACCAAACAACCAATCCAACCAAAAGTACCACACAACACTGCCCCAGAAATAAAGAAATAGAAACCCGCTATTTGGGATCTAACCTTCTCATACCACAACTATTTTCTCTTTTCCAACATTTTGGAAGTTTCCAATGGTCCAAGAAAAAGACTGCACGTTGATAGATCGGGCTCACCCACTGGTACCGCTGAATGTAGTATTGTGCAGTATGCACTGAGCATTATTCACATCTTTTTTGCGGGCGATCGATCGATCAAGGTCGGCCCACACGAATGCACATGGGAAAAGGACTCCCATTTGTTATCGCTGCTGTACGTAGTAGGAATCGATTCCGTTCCAGGCTGGTGGCTGCATGCATAGCTCTTCGGGTAAACCCCAATCAAAGTGCTGGGCATCTCCAACTACTAAATCCTGCTAATTTTAGCCTAGTGTTAGCCACTACTGCTGAGTGCGCCGCAGTGAAATTCTCCTGTAAAGACGCGCACTAGCCGTTGAGTTCCTGACAGCAGTGTCCTCCGTTCAGTAATCAGCTGGCTAATCCAAACTCTATCTTCCACTGGCCACTGCACATACAGTACTAAATAAAATTGACGCCGTGCTATCGAGTCTTGTGATGGTGTCAGTACGTTTGCAGCCAAACCATGCGTGCATGTTCGACCCCCCTCGCATTGATCAGCATGCGAGTTTGGTTGACCTCAGATGCATGACTAGTTAGAGCATGCTGCCCGTGTGCAGAAGTAGATAACCCCTCTGGTTTCCGAGCCCCTTTTTATTCCAGCACTAGAACGTGGCAGTGAGTGTAGGCAAGAGATGTGCATCGCCTTCAACTCTTTGGCTGCGTGTCCCATCAGAGCATGAATTCTCCTTCACTGGATTTCATTAACTCTGCGTAGGTTGGGACATCATTAGCCTCAACAAACAAGAGGTCACGAGAATGATTTGGGAACCATGTATAAAAAAACACACCCTAGTACCGTCGCCAAGGAGACAGAGGTGCCGTACGGTGGCCCGTAGTACCAGCCATGAGCTTGATGTGTATGTATTGTTAAAGCTTAGTACTTTCTGTTCTTTTGGTTAACCTCCTGTGTAACTCTACTCGAGCAAGGCGCAATTTATCCTCGCACACAATTTCGTCTAGTGCTTTCTTTACAGCACTGGCTCGTATATCATTCTTTTCTGAGGTTACAAGGAAGAGGAAAAGGTGTATTCGTGTGGCAGCCATGTGCGTGGGTCTTCAAAGCCGCCGTGTGATGGTTAGACAAGGATCCACCGCCACAATCAGCGTCACATGATCGCCGCGGATGGATCTTTATTTATGCTAGCTAGGGTCTGCAAGAAAATAGTGTATACATTAATGATTTGCATCTACTCGCAGGCAGTGCATGCGGCCTACTCCTTCAAGCATTGCCGCGACGTAAGAAAGGTGACAATGCATCCGAGTTAGTACCACATATACATTTTCCTTCTTGCGTGTAATAAAAAAAAAATCATACTTTGTGTCTGCCCTTCCGAGTGGCGCGCGTGCACACCTGCTACCAAGTGTTTGTTTGTTGCCTTCCATTCCCTCCCAGACGCAAAAGCCATGGTCGCATGTGTGGAGTGGAGTGGAGTGGAGTGTGGCCACTCGCCACTGCATGCATGGGGAAGATACACTTGCAGGGCAGCTTGGCGCTGCGATCAACTCTAACAGTTATGGCTCAACAACCGCAGCGCACCTTTTATCAGTGGCTGCCATTGTGCTCGTCCGGATGAGGTGAGATGAGCTGTGGCCCGTGCCCGTGGGTGCATCGGGGCAGGCAAAACATGGGGCCAAATGCTGGACGCATGGAGTTGGCGCAAGGCAACTGTTGTTGACTTCGATTCAGTGCCTTTTGCAAGGATTGTCCAGGGCTTACTTATTGCCAAAACAGAGCAGTGTAGTAATCACACTTCAAAGTAGAGTAAATACCACTCTACTCCAGATGATTACAGTGAGATTAGTTTCATTTTTCGGTGTCATGCACTTGGTTGTTGAGGCACCGGCACAATATTGTATCAACAATTATTCAATACAATTCAATACAATTCTACATGGTATCAGACTTACAATCCTAAGGCATGGCTAACTCGCCAGCCCCGCCGCCGCCGCCAGGCTCCTTCGAGCGGCGCGCTGCTTCTCCTCGCCCGCCTGCGTCAACGTCGCCACCGCCCCCTCCACCAACAGCACCTGCTCAACCATTCGGCTGGCGTCCAAGTCCCAACTACCGGGGCAAAAACTCTAGGCCGCCGCAGTTCCGCACGGCGCCCGCTCCTGCTCCGCCCCCGGCTCCACCAACTGCACCACCACTGCCCCCGGCTTCATCGCCATCCGGATGGCGCCCATCTCCCGATCCATGGACGGGGCTAGTCCAGGCGTGGCCTATGCCCTGGTCCGCCCCTACGCCATATGATGCCCCGCCTGCCTATACCGGTGGCTGGCAGCCCGGTGCTCGCCCTCACACAGGCGCGCCCGTCCTCGCGCCCCGACAGCCGACGGCTGCGTACCACGCTGCTCCCTCCTACGCGCCACCGATCTACAGCACCAGTCCTTATGCATCCTATGGCGCTCCATCGTCCCCCTACATGCAGCAGTACAATGATGGTGTCTCTCTCTTTACGCCGATGTCGGCCCTCCTGCCGACGTGACCACACCCGCAAGCTCCCATGACTACACCGGCCTCTCCTTCGACTCTGAACTGGGACCAAACTGCTTTTCCACAAGCCATGAACAACTTTGCTGCACAAGGGAACTCGGGTACGGATTGGATTTTCGATTCTGGTGCTTCTCGTCATATGTCTGCATCGAGTAATTTGCTTTCTTCTTGCACACCTTCGTCTTTTCCCTCTATTACTCTCGGTGATGGATCTTCTATTCCTATTTACTATGTTGGTCAGGCTCAAATCCAATCCCCAACTAAGCCTTTGCTTCTTCTTGATGTTCTTGTAGCTCCTGCTCTTATTAAAAATCTGATTTATGTTCGCCAAATCACCACTGATAATCATGTTTCTGTTGAGTTTGACCCATTTTGTTTGTCCGTGAAGGACTACCCGACCAAGGCCGGGATCGCTCGATTCAATAGCTCCGGCGATTTATATTCTCTCAATGGTGTTCCGGTCGCTGCTCCTCCAATATCTATGGTGGCCTCTGTTGATCTGTGGCACCAACGTCTCGGCCATCCCAATAAAAATGTGTTATCCACACTTCTTAGTGAATTTTCAATACCTTGCAATAGGGACACTCATAATTCTTCTATATGTCAGTCATGTCAATTAGGCAAACATGTTCGCCTTCCCTTTAGTTCCTCTCAATCCTCTAGTACTTTTCCTTTTGAATTACTTCATTGTGATCTCTGGACATCACCAATCGAAAGTGTATCTGATTTTAAGTATTATCTCGTGATTCTTGATGATTTTACTCATTATGTTTGGACTTTTCCTTTACGCAACAAATCCGACGTTCATAATATATTCCTTAACTTTCAGCGCTATGTCCCGGTCCTCTTTTTCCTCCCTATAAGATTCATACAATGTAATAATGGTCATGAATTTGACAACTTTAAAAATCGAATTTTCTTTCTACAATATGGAGTTCTCTTCGCGTTCTCTTCGTACTCTTAATGACATCATTCGCACTCTGCTTGTTCAATCTTCTATGCCTCCGAAGTTCTGGGCTAAGGCCCTCCACACGGCCACATATTTACTCAATATTCGTCCATCCAAAGTTAACCCACAAACTAGTCCTTACTTTTCTTTATTTCTCTCTCATCCAAATTACTCCGACGTTCGCGTCTTCGGTTGTCTTTGTTTCCCAAACTCCTACTCCACTACTCCTAACAAACTTCCCCCGCGCTCTACCCCGTGTGTTCATCTAGGTTTTTCTGACGAGCACAAGGGTTATCGTTGTCTAGATCTTGTTAGTGGTCGTGTTCATGTGTCTCGTCATGTAACATTCGCTGAAAACATTTTTCCTTTTCCGAGCGACAACAGTTAGATCCTAACTCACCCACGCCGTCAACTAGTCCCTCTCGTCGCAATCATCTTCCCTTCTTTCACCCGCCGACCTATCCAGCCGAATCCTCTGCCGTGGTAGCGGATCCTGCCACGACCACGTCTGTCATCACCTCTGTTCCGGCAGAGGCAAACCCATTACACTCTGTCGCGGCAGACCTCCTGCCGCCGCAGTCCTCACCGCCATCTCCCGCGTCCGCTTCCTCCGCTGCGCCGGACGCGTCCACCACATCTTCCCCCACCCCTCCTGCTCATGCTATTCCCGTTCCAGCTCCCACTAATGATCATACCATGCGCACACGTGCCAAGTCCGGGTTTTGTTTACCTGTAAAAGATCGTCTCAATCTTCATGCATCTCTATCTCCTTCCTCTCTACCCAAATCTTACAAATCAGCTCTCCTAGATCCTAATTGGGCCGCAGCTATGAAAGATGAATATGATGCCCTTCTGCAGAATAACACATGGCAGTTAGTTCCTCGTCCTTCCAATACAAATATCGTTTCGGGCAAATGGGTTTTTCGCCATAAATTTAATTCTGATGGGAGTCTTGCACGTTATAAGGCTCGATGGGTATGTCGTGGTTACTCTCAGCAACACGGCATCGATTATGATGAGACTTTCTCTCCAGTTATCAAGCCCAGCACTATTCGCACTGTCCTTAGCATCGCCGTCTCTTCTTCCTGGCCAATTCATCAACTAGATGTCAAAAATGCTTTTCTTCATGGCTCTCTTCAAGAAACAGTTTATTGTCAACAACCTCTTGGCTTCGAACATTCCTCCTATCCTAATCATGTTTGTCTTCTTCAAAAATCTCTTTATGGTCTTAAACAAGCACCACGTGCCTGGTTCCAACGCTTTTCTACTTATGCTCAAACCATCGGTTTTACCCCTTCCCGTTCGGACACTTCACTCTTCACCTTTCATTACAACAACAACACTGCTTACCTTGTTTTATATGTTGATGATATTATCCTCACAACTTCCTCACAACAAATTTTAGATCATATTATCTCTCTTCTTCGCCACGAATTCTCTATGACAGATTTAGGTCTTCTTCACCACTTCTTAGGTATTGCTGTTATCCGTGACTCCTCTGGTCTTTTCTTGTCTCAACGTCAGTACACTCTGGATCTTCTTTCTCGTGCTGGTATGCTTGATTGTCAAAATTCTCATATCCCTATTGGTACAGGTTCCAAACTCTCTGCCGACGATGATCCTTTCTCTGATCCTTCTCTTTATCGTAGTCTTACCGGTGCACTTCAGTATCTTACTCTCACTCGTCCTGAAATTTCTTTTGCTGTCCAACAAGCTTGTTTATACATGCATGATCCTCGTATTCCACACTACAATCATGTCAAACGTATTCTTCGGTATCTCAAAGGCACGCTAGACTTAGGTCTTCATATCAACAAATCCTCTCCCACCTCCTTGACAGCTTACTCTGATGCAGACTGGGCTGGTTGTCCAGATACTCGTCGGTCCACATCCGGATTTTGTGTTTTTCTTGGTAACAATTTGGTTTCTTGGTCTTCAAAAAGGCAGGTTACGGTCTCCCGCTCGTCTGCTGAAGCTGAGTACCGCGCTGTGGCTCATGCGGTTGCTGAGACGGTTTGGTTGCGCTAGTTGCTGTCGGAGCTGCACCGTCCTATTAAGCAAGCTACCATTGTTTATTGTGATAATATTTCAGCTGTCTACATGTCAGGGAATCCGGTTCAACACCGTCGCACCAAACATATTGAGATCGACATTCATTTTATTCGAGAGAAGGTGGCTCTCGGTCAAGTTCGCGTTCTCCACGTGCCTACTTCTGCTCAGTTTGCTGATATCTTTACTAAAGGCCTGGCGACTACTCCGTTTCAAGGCATTCGTTTCAGTCTTAACGCCGTCGAGCCTACCGTTGACATTGCGGGGGATGTTAGAATACAACTTGTATTAGGATTGAGACTCCTACTCGGTTTGTAATAAGGCTAGGTCAGGTGCGGTTTGGCTCTTATATATATACTTCTTGTACCGGCACATTATTGTATTAATAATTATTCAATACAATTCTACACAGAGTACTAGAAAACATTCGTTGCTGCTCGTAGTGACGTCAGGCTGACGCTGACAAATCCATCTCGCATGCATGTGCCGACTTGTGCTCTGATAGATCACTCACTCACTCACTCGGTGAGACTTGGGTGCAGAGGGATCGAGTGCTGACCTGGTTGGACCAAGGTGTCGTTGGCGTCACGGCGAGGATGGAGTGTCATAAGCCTATAAACGCCATTCAAAAACTAATGAGGCACGCATGTTAGTGCTGAAAGCTTATTTCCGGCGCTAAAAAGCTGGACGCATGTTCCGACCGAACGGCCTGGATCAGGTCCAAGCCGATCGGACGGCGGAGGCCGCGAGTCAGGAATCGCCAAAACGTATGTTACTGTGCGCAGACACTGGACAGCGGACACAGGGGCGAAGACAAAGGTTGCGCGATTCAGGGAAACCACGAGGGCGCCGAGTCGAAAGCCCGGGCGCCAATTTAATGGGCGGTTCAACAAGAAACGGGCGCGGAAGGGAACCTGGATGTTATCAAGACGACGACAGGGATCCGTGCTGTCGAAAAAAAAAAAAAAGGCGACATGGATGGGAGCTCCATTTTCCCCCGAACGTGAAGAGCCGTGCCCTTGTGAGCGAGCTTGGACGGCTGGACCTGGCTCCGCACAGATCCGGTTAATAATGGTGGAGGATCACCGGGAGAGAGGAGGAGGAGGAAAGGGTAGCAGCATCTCATTATGGCCTGTGAACCTATGATCAACACCAGGAATGAGAAACGCTCGCCAGTACCGGGTCCCGGGCTGCAGGGGGGAGAGTTATGGTGGAGTTACTTTGGTTGGTACGAGCACCCGTCTTTACGGTGGTGGTAGCCAAGTAAAGAAAGTCCACTTCTCAGCAGTCCACACTCCTACCTACAACCGTCTCTGTTCATCTCAGACTGGCAAGTAGAGTAGGATAGGAGTAATTCATGGCGCGTAACCTGATCCTGCACATTTGGCATGATGCATGAGAGATGAGGCCTGCACCTGCACGGATGTACATTGAACAGGATTTGCCGCGTTTTTTTGGTTGCGGTACTGTGTGGCGCGGTTGCTTATGGTTAAATCAGTTGGGCCGCGCGAGAGCGAGCGAGCGAGCGTCATCCGGTCATGCCGAACAGTGCCACCCGCGCATCCCGCCCGTCCGCGACAGGCCAACGCCAGCGGCAGCGGCAGCGGCACACACTTCACCTCACTCCCGCAGTGACGCTGCTCAGCAGTTATAAAGCAGGCGCCACACAAGTAAAGGATCCCATCTTTCTCTCTCTCCCTCTCTCCCACAGCACATGCGCGTCGCCCGCCGACACCCGCACCCACAGCAGCCAGAGCAGCAGCGGCAGCAATGGAGCATCGGGGCCTGCTTCTCGTCCTCGCCGCCGCGCTGTGCCTCGCGGGCGCCGCCGACGCCAGGCACGCCAAGAAGTCGTACCAGGCCGTCTTCAGCTTCGGGGACTCGCTCTCCGACGCCGGCAACCTCATCGTCGACGGCATCCCCAAGGCCCTCACCACCGCGCGCGCGCCCTACGGCATGACCTTCTTCGGCCGCCCCACCGGCCGCTGCTCCAACGGCCGCGTCGTCGTCGACTTCCTCGGTAACTACCAATCTCTCCTCTCCTCTCTCGCCACCTGCGAATCCCGCATTCCTGCGCCGGCCGCCGTCCCGGATGGATAGATGGATGGCCTCCTGGCTCGCCTTGCCGTCCTTTCCCTCTCCTATTCTTCTTTTGGTGCACTGCTTATTATTTTATGGGCTTTGCGTTGCGATATCCCACAGAAATGTCTCTGTTTCTAAAAGCGGTTGATTTCGAGCCACAGCTAGAGTGTTTGACCATGCTCTGACCTTGGTCATGATGAAACTGACTCTTGTTTAGTGTGCTGCTCCTACTCAGCCAGTGTCTCATCTTTAGTGTGCTGCTCCTACTCAACCAGCTAGAGTGTTCAAAAATTTTCTCTTGATGCAAAGCTAATCAGGTAGAAAAAAAGGCCCGAGCTCTCCTTTCAGAGAAGAAAAGAAGATAGAATCGAGTGGTAAAATAAGCTGGTAAAAAGAGCTGCTGCTTTGCAACAGTGAAAATTATTGCTGCCTCCATTCTGCCAGAGCAAAGTATTGATTCGAATTAAAGCTCCTTTTCTTTTCCCTCTGTAAATATATACTCCTAAAGCAGACCGGATTTTTTTAACTCAAAGTACTCGTGATTTACTGCTGCAACCGATTGACCACGCCATTGCAAATAAAGCTAACCATGAATTGCTATGTGCCTTTATTAGCGAACATCACGTTGTATGCTGTGTAAGTTTCACTTTTACTGATGGGATCTTTTATCAATTTGCAGCCGAGCATTTCGGGCTGCCGCTGCCGCCGGCGTCGCAGGCGCATGGCAAGGACTTCAAGAAGGGGGCCAACTTCGCCATCACCGGCGCCACGGCGCTGGAGTACTCCTTCTTCAAGGCGCATGGCATCGACCAGCGCATTTGGAACACCGGCTCCATCAACACCCAGATCGGCTGGCTCCAGAAGATGAAGCCGTCGCTTTGCAAGTCGGAGAAAGGTCCGGCGCCGAGCCTCTTAGCCCTTACTGAAATGTGATACAGGGGGTCTCAAGTTCAGAGTTTCATTTTGTTGTGCTGACTGCAGAGTGCAAGGACTACTTCAGCAAGTCCCTGTTTGTGGTGGGAGAGTTTGGGGGGAACGACTACAACGCTCCTCTCTTCTCCGGCGTCGCCTTCTCCGATGTGAAGACCTACGTGCCGCTGGTCGCCAAAGCCATCGCCAACGGCGTCGAGGTATGAAATCCATGGAGGATGACCTTGGCGTTAGAAATGTAGGATGACCTTGGCATTGCATCATTTTTACAGTCAACCGTAGAAAATCCAACGGGATGCAAACACACACATGGCAAAAGTAGAAAAGCAGCGCAAGTGTGCAATGTACTTGGAGATTCCAGGGGATCATGCAAGTGTGTCATGGGTGCAAATTTCGGGCAAACACACATCTGTCATACCTGGATGTTTGCTGGCAAGGTGGAATGCATGACAAACGCATGAGCGGCTGAAAAACCGGTGGGGAGATGATCAGGGGGCACGGATTCAGGCCGTGCTCTGGAATTGCCTTGAGAACCTATGGATTTCGGTTCTACTCCCTCGGTATCAAAATATATGACGTTTTCGTAGGCTTTTTTAGCCTAGAAAACGTCTTATATTTTTATTCCCGGGTAGTAGTTTAGTTAGTAGGTAGGCACAGTGTCGCTACCTAAGCTCATGGGGGTGGCTGCACTGTGGTGTGGTGGTAGGCGAGTGATAGACTGATAGGGCCAATACACATTTGATTGGATTGGATCTAGGGATCTCAGTATGATGTTTACAGGGTTACCAACATTTGCAGACATTAAAATAGGGGTGGTGCCATGTGACACTTTTGGTATCTTTCTCACCAGTAGAGAATCTTCTGACTAGGCGACTAACACGAAACTGCTATTGTTATACTGGTTTGGAAAAGGGTTCTTTTTTTCGCCGGCATAAATCGCACGAGATACATATTCGTGATGCCATGGGGTCTGTACTTTGGTCCCCGAATAGAGTTGCTCCACAGTACATCAGATTGTTGGTTAGTGTAGCGGCCCATGTGATGTCCCGATGGTGTCAATCTGACATGATTGCACAATGAAGAGAATGGGCATGGCTGGTAAAGAAGATGGGGAATCATCTTTTATGTGCATGGCAATCATGAAACGGCTGTCACATGACATGACACTAAAAAATTGGTTAGTTTAGTTTCCACACACTTCAGTGAGAGTGAACAGATCTTCAAAAATTATAGCACTGTCAGTGTTGCATTACTGTTACTTATTAGTAGTTCTCTGCTGAACTAGTTTGAAACATACAGTACTTTACTTGTCTAGGATTGAAAGTAGTTTTGCACACTCCGTGAATGCAAACCAAAACGTGCATGAACATATGCGAATTTTGATAGTCTTACCTCATTGTTTTTGGTTTTGTTTCAGAAATTGATCGAGCTTGGCGCGACAGACCTGTTGGTGCCTGGAATTCTTCCGATCGGGTGCTTCCCATTGTACCTGACTCTCTACAACAGCAGCAAGAAGTCGGACTACAACGCGCGCACCGGGTGCCTCCGGAGATACAACCGCCTGGCCTTCCACCACAACAGAGAGCTCAAGCAGCAGCTTGACCAGCTTCAGAAGAAGTACCCAAAGACGAAAATCATGTACGGCGATTACTTCAAAGCTGCAATGCAGTTTGTCGTCAGCCCCGGGAAATTCGGTATGTGAAGATGGATCCAAAGTTGCACGCATCATAATTTATTCATGACAAGATCGACATAATGTATTCGGTATGTGGCATGATCTAACTGAAGAACTTGACGGGCATGGCAGGTTTCAGCACGGCATTGCAGGCATGCTGCGGCGCCGGAGGGTCGGGCGCCTACAACTTCAACCTGAAGAAGAAGTGCGGCGAGGCGGGCGCGAGCGTGTGCTCCAACCCGTCGGCGTACGTGAGCTGGGACGGCATCCACATGACCGAGGCCGCCTACCGCATGGTCGCCAACGGCTGGCTGAATGGCCCCTATGCCTCTCCCCCGATCATGAAGTGAAAATCCAGATGGTTAGCCCTGTATGTACGTAACGTTGCTGCTGCTGCTGCTGCTGATGATGATGATGGAGGGGATCGACGGATATGCAGAGCGCTTCAGGCGCTGGAGATGTTAAGTTATGATGATGGGTAAAATCGCTCAGTCTGTTCGTTGAGAGTTTGTATAAACCGTGCCGGTATAGATATGTTTTTCCAGCTGAAAAGCTCTAGTAGTACACATGTACGTACCTTGTATGACATGCTACCTGATTCTTATTCATTTACCAAGACTTGCATAAGAATAAATTATTAAATATTATGGAAGCAAGAGGATCAGAATTGTGCGTTTGCGCTTCCTGAACCGCGCTTTGCCTGCACTGCTGTTTTCCATCGTGGCCTCCATTTGCACAGAACAATGCATGGCTGTAATGACTCTGCATGACGCGCATGCAGAATTAAGCGTCTAGCCTTCGTTTGAGGGGCCGCGTACGTATAATAAGAAAGATAAGACAGAGAGTTTTTTGATAAAGAACATTGAATTGAATTGATATATCGAGATGATACAACCGCGTCCAAAGAACATTGAATTGAATTGATATATTAAGGTAATACAACCGCATCTAAAAAATGCCCGGCCTATGCATAGCACGATGCACAAATCCAACAAGTCCAACACAGCCAAAAACAAACATCGTATTATTGAAATTATTGGGCCTAGCCCATATAATAATTCAGATTTTCTGCCAATAGATTATTGTAAATCCTAGAGACCCATGAGGCCCATTCATGCATGACAAGGTGGTGCGAAAAGTTTAGCCACACCCCGCTAGTGGATACTATGTGAGGCCAATTTATAAGGGGAGTTGTTCCACATACCACTAAGAGCTTGAGAAAAGAGCACATACATGCGCGCTCCTGCTTCGCCCGCCACGCCTCACACATGCATTGTGTTTCGTGATCGAGCCAAGCCGAGCAAGGACCTATGCCACGTGTATGTGCTGCTTTATTTTTGTCATGCAAGAAAGAAGTTGAAACAATTGACCCATAAATAGAGAACAAACTGAACACTTAGGGCCTGTTCGGTAACTTGCCAGCTCCCAGCTTCCGCAAATCAGCGAGCGAAGCTGGCCCGAACGGCTCGGCTCCGGGAAGCTGGCTTCCTGGATCGTAGCAGTATTCACGTACAAAAACCTGGAGCTGCTGTTTTGGCCATCCCAGAATCGGGAATCCTGGAGTTGGCCTTATTTACGGGCAGATGCCACCGCCAAGTGATCTGAGGGATGCGTACCGGTTCCCTGCTTTCTCTCTCCTTTCTCACGTCACGTTCTATTCTCCCGACGAGGCTACGTTTTTTTTGAGCAAGAAAAGTATCCTTTATTGAATGTTCAAACACATAGGGATACAGATGATATCGGGCAGAGTAGTAAGCCACACATGGCGCCCGGGAGGAAGAGAAGCAGCCGCCTTAGCTAAGGCATGAGCTTCCCCATTATGTTTTCTATTCTCGTGCACAAACTGTAAATCTTGGATCGAACGCATGCTGTGCTTGATCTCCTCCAAGATAGCAAAGTATCGACATGAGGCACCAGTATGGATATAAGTGATCACCTCGAGGCAGTCCGATGCAACACACACGGATTGAGCATGGAGGTCCGCGGCAAGAGCAAGGGCCTCGTTGCACGCCTGAGCTTCGAGTGTAGTTGGGTCAAGCAAACCCTCGAAAATAACCGCGGAAGCCCCAAGAAACATGCCATTCTTATCCCTGCAGATCACCGCCGAAGCCCCTCGGTCTCCAACCTTGGAAAGGCCACCGTCAACATTAATCTTCACGTCATGCTTCGCCGGCGGGAGCCAGGTCGTCCGAATTGGTCGGTCGCGCTGCACTGATTCCTCCCGGGGCGTTACATGCACGTCCCTGGGCGTTGCATGCAGGTCCTTGGATTTTGCATTTCGGTCCCTGGGTCGCTCTTTCCCGTCGAGGATCGCCTCCAGCTCAGAAAAAAACTTCTCAATGAACATATGCGTACTGAGCGGACTTTGGAACTGCTCATCGTGGATAGCTTGACGCCGTGCCCACCAAATTGCCCACATCGTCACGAGGACGCGCGCAAGCTCCATCGAGGGAAGAGTATCAACGAGCCACAGCATCCACAACTTTGCGTCGTCCGTCCGGTTCGAGAAAATGGTTTCCGTGAGGTCCTCATCAGCTAGTGCCCACACGCACCTAGCCATCTTGCAATCAAAAAGCGAGTGACGCCACGTGTCCACCGCCACCTTGCATAGGGTACATTCCGATGTTTCAGTCATGTTCCTTGTCTTGCGGGCTTCCCCCGTAGGGATGGAAGATTTAGCCAATCTCCATGCAAAAATTCTAACTTTGGAAGGGACCGAAGCTCCCCACAACTTTGTCCAAGATCGGCGATCAGACTCGAAACGCGAGTGGCCATCATTGTGCTCTAGCCAGTCCGTCCGCTGTTGCTTTGTGGCGGCCAAGAGTCTATATGCAGACCGTACTGTGAAAACACCCCTTCTCTCATAATGCCAAGACCAGAAATCATCACGGACTCTTGAGCTTAACGGGATGTTAAGGATTGCTTCAACATCCATGGGGTAGAGGTGCTGATCAAGAACATCTCGGTCCCATGTCATATTAACTGGATCAATAAGGTCCGACACCTTGTGGGGAGGAGTCAAAGACTTTGGGCACACCGGCCGAAGCTTAAAATCACATGGAATCCAATTGTCATTCCATATGTTTGTGTCCTCTCCTGAACCCATCCGTTTCACAAGTCCAAGCTTTAAAATGTCTCTGCCTTCAATTATGGAGCGCCAAACTTGTGAAGGATGTTTGCCCACTTCTGCGTCAAGAATGGTGGAAGAAGGGTAGTAAACAGCCTTTAGGATCCACACACTCAAAGAGGTGGGTTCCTGTAGGAGGCGCCAGACCTGCCTGGCCAGTAAAGCCAGGTTAAAGAGCTCGATATCGCGGAAACCCGTTCCTCCCATAAACTTTGGTTGTGACATGACTTCCCAAGAGACCCAGGCAGTCTTTCTTTCTCCCTTTTTTGAGCCCCACCAAAACTTGCGTAACAACCCATTAATGTGTTGGCATAATCCTCTAGGCAGTTTGAAACAGGCCATGGAGTAGGTAGGAATAGCTTGAGCAACGGATTTAATAAGCACCTCTTTTCCCCCAACGGACAAAGTTTTCTCCATCCAACCTTGAATTTTCTTCCAGATTCTGTCTTTCAAATACTTGAAAGCACCCTCTTTAGCCCAACCAACATCCGAGGGGAGGCCAAGATACTTCTCAGAGAGCTGCTCATTCGGAACATCCAAAACTTGCTTGATTTCCTGTCTCACAGATTCAGCACAGCCCTTGCTAAAGAAAACGGACGATTTATCTTTGTTTATACGTTGACCCGAAGCAGCACAATACCTTTGCAGAAGGTCATCCACCCGTTTTGCCATCTCCGGTGTAGCATTAAAGAAAAGAAGGCTATCATCTACGAAGAGAAGATGGTTTACCTCCGGTGCACCTGCTGCCACCGTAATGCCTTGTATCCTCTCCGTTGGGAGCATCGATTTCAACAAACATGACAGGCCCTCCGCCGCCAGTAGGAAGAGATATGGAGATATGGGATCCCCCTGTCTCAAACCGCGCGATGGCGTGAAGTCTTCTTGTTTCCCTCCATGGAATATAACCGAAAAGGATACAGAAGAGACACACCGCATCACAATCTCTGTGAACTTTGGGCTGATTCCCAATTTCAACATAACCTTCTCCAAGTAATTCCACTCTAAACGATCATAGGCTTTCATCGAGTTTCAGAGCACAGAACCTGTTTCCCTTGAGCTTCCTTGTTTTGATGTAGTGTAGGCACTCATAGGCTGAGATAAAATTGTCGGTGATTAGACGGCCAGGTACAAATGCCGACTGTTCTTCTGAGATGATATCGGGGAGAATGAGTTTGAGCCGATTGGCCAGGACCTTTGATGCAATCTTGAAGATCACGTTACAAAGGCTGATCGGTCGAAACTGTCCTTAAATTTTTTGGACTTGCAATCTTGGGTATTAAGACGATGAACGTTTTGTTTAACTCCTCCGGAGAATCCTCTCCACTCAGAACACATAGCACCATACCGGTTACCTCCTCACCACATAGGTCCCAATGACGTTGAAAAAAATGTGCAGGGAAGCCGTCAGGTCCTGGAGCCTTTGTAGGAAACATTTGAAAAAGAGCCTCCTTGACCTCTGCGTTGGTGTAACGAGCCGTCAGAATATTGTTCATGGCATCATCCACTTTCCTTGGTATATGAGACAGGACTTCCTCAATCCCAACCGTATTCTCGGAAGCATACAAGTTACTATAAAAGCTCGTGGACATACTAGCCATTTCCTGCTCATCTTTACGTACAGAACCATCCGCCCGCTGAAGTTCTGTGATCCGATTTCGGACCTTTCTTGCACTAGCTTTGCGATGGAAGAACTTGGTATTACTATCATCTTCTGTTAGCCATTGAATACGAGCTCGTTGTCGCCACATAATCTCCTCCCGCAGACATAACTCGGTCATCCGGGATTCAACCTTTTTTCTTCATCAGACGGGGCAACTCGGCTAGGCATAGCACGCAAGCCCTGCGGCTGCGTGCGTAGAGCCCGCAGTTCCACCCGGACAGCACCAAAAGTGGTGCGACCCCAGCGCTGTAGAGAGCCAGCGACTGAGGCCAGTTTGTGCGATAGATCAGCCACGGTCGACGCTCGGCCCGTAGCATTTCAAGCTTCGGTGACCACATCTCCAAATCTTGGGTCCCGCTCCCACATACACTCATAACAGAATTGTTTTTGTCGTGCTCTTACACTTGTAACCACCAGATCAGTTTCCAGCAGTATTGGACAGTGGTCGGACTTGGCTGCCGTGAGGTGTTCAACAGTGGCGAAAGGGAATAATCCTGACCAACAAGCTGTCGCTAAAGCTCGGTCTAGACGAACTCTACAGTAATCACCACCAGCCACTTTTTTCTCCCAAGTCCAATCTAGGCCCCGGTAACCAAGATCAGCAAGGCCACACACATCCACCGCTTCTCTAAATGCTTCAATCTGGGCACTATCCCGTTCATTAGGACCATGTTGTTCATCAGCTCTCAAGATCTCATTGAAATCATCGATGCACATCCATGGGAGGGTACTCTCCCCCCTAAGTCTCGTCATTGTGTTCCATGTTTTATACCTCAAACTTCTTGTTGCTTCTCCATAAAAACACGTCAACCTCCATTGTTCCCTGCCTGGTTCAGTAACCCAGGTGTCCACATGATACTCTGAATAGTTCTTTATTGCAACATCAAGAGAGTTTTTTTTCCAGAAGATACAAATGCCTCCACTGCGACCAGTACTACCAACACCAAAACTAAAATCAAAACCTAAAGAAGAACGAAGACCCTCAACACGAGCCTTTTGTAACTGAGTTTCTACTAAACAAAGGATAGATGGCGAGCTGATCTCAAGGAGATCACGGAGTTCGCGAACTGTCGCGGGATCGCCTATCCCACGGCAGTTCCAACTTAGTATTTTCATTGGGCCTGGTGGAACCCCTGGTCGGAGCCCGCCAATGTCGCCATCTTGTCATAGCTCTTCTTTGAGGGAGAGCAGCCCTTCCTTTGTTTCTTGATATCTCGTGGTGAGACATACGCCGGAGGTAGCGGCGGGGTTACACCCTGGACGGTGCCCGCCAGAGCCAAATTTTGAGCCTCAGGTGATATTGCCGTAGAGCCCGGCCGAACCATCAATGCGTTGGCATTCTCCGACATCGCTGCATCCAGGTTGCGTCGAGCCCCCACTTCATCTCTGACCTCATTCTCTGCTGCAGCCGTTTTGAGGGGGCTGGTCACATCGTCCTCCTCTGCCCCTGAATCCAGGCCTGCGTCCTGCGATGATCTCTTCCGAGGGGGGGCGAGTTTTGGCGACGCTCTAGACTTGCACGTCTTGCCCTGCCCCGCCCTCGTCCTGCCGCACGGCCACCCCGCGCCCCATGATCCCAGCTGGGCTGCTCCTGAGGTGCCTCCCTTCTTGTTGCTAGCATCCAGCTTCCCCACTGTTTGTTCTTCTCCTCCCAAACGCCATCACCGCATTCCTCATGATTGTGAACCATGAGACCGCACACCTTGCAGAAGAAAGGAATCTTCTCATACTTCACCGGAAGAAACTTCCTCCCCTCACCAGTAACATTGAGGGGCGTCACCCTCATCAGCGGTTTATTCACCTGTATCCTCGCACGAACCCTGACATAATCACCTTCATAAAAGAGGCGAGGCGAGAGTTGTGTCTCCTTCACGCGACCAATACGGCGAGCTAGTTGATCCACTACTTCTGCTTTCCGGTACAGCTCCGGGATGTTGTGTATCTGGGCCCAAACATACAGACCATCGAAGACGAAAGAAGACGGCTCCTGCTTGCCATCATAATCCTCGATAAGCATCCCCATCCCCCTAAACAGCCATGGACCTCCATGTACAACCTTCTTCCAATCACCTAGGCAAAACAACTGAAAGATGAAGAGATTTTCACCTGCCTCGCGATAAGTTGGCACATTAGCAAGCCTCCAAACTGACTTCAGCGTCTCGAACATCGCCGATGCGCTGAATTGCCTTGTCGTGTTTAACTTCCCAATCGCAAGCCACCTCGCATCTGCTGCGTACTTCTTAACCTCTTCTTCTCCCACCACAACATCATCAAGCTCATCATCCTGCAGATCCAGGTGTTTCAACATCTCCTCCAGGTTTTCCCCCCTAGGCCTGCCGAAGACGATGACCCCTCCTGGCCCGCCATCTAGGTTACGGCGGCGACTTCGAAAAAAACAGCACAAGAAAACCAGTGCAGAACCCTAGCCCCCTTGTTTCCCCGCTGATCAGGCGGGTTTCAACGAGGATCGGCAGGGTTTGCCGGCGATCGATCGGTAAAAGACTCTAGATGACGACTAGATCGCCGCCGCCAGAGGCGAAAAACCCTAAGCGAGAGGGTAGGTTTGGGCTCCGGACGAGGCTACGTGGAGACATGACTACCTTTCCTTCCGAATTGGGCCAAGCCCAGCCACTCTCCTCCAATGTCCGACCGGGCCTAAGGCCACCTTATCTATTGAGCCGGCTGGGCTCTAGCCCTTCCAGGCAGTTTGGCCTGCTGGCACATACAAGAAGCTGGAGCGAGGGTGCCGAACAGTTTCCATCGATCCAGTTTTCGTAGAAGAAGCTGGCATCCGGAAATTGAAGCGAGATTCGTGGATCTGGTGAAGCTGGAGGGCTACCGAACAGGCCCTTAGTGGTGTATATTGAGTCTGTTTCACTTCTACTAACGAGGGGTTGGTTTCAGCTCTCCTATATAAGAGGTTGCTCCTCTACAGGCAGAATACACAACTCCTCGTCTCGTTCCAGAATCTTGTGCCGCCTACTTCTTTTCCATCTCGCTCCTCGGCGTGCACCGGGGAATGAGACAACACACTCTGAAACCCCGCCTCTTGTGATCTGGTATCGGAGAGAGGCGATCGGATTTGTGGGGAGCGCCCTTGCACGACTGCTAAATTCTTCTTCAGCGTGGCTGCGAATGACGACGACGAGTTCCCTAGGGACGACTTATTCCCGACGTCAACAACCTTTTCGGCGACATGACGATCGGCACATCTGCATCTTCTGCTGATGTTCCATATGTCATCTTGTCCTCTCTGTTAGGATTAGGGTTTCGAGTACTACCAGTATCAATCCATACAGATATATTACTTGATCTCGATTGCATGACTAGTTTCAACAATCTTTTGCATGTCTCAATTATTCTCTCTACCATGTCGATCATCCTTTACCTATTGTTTTTCTGGATTAAACTAAACAAAAAATGCCTAATTATTTAACAATATAAAAACGTAATATGTGTAGGCAATTTTCTCCAATTGCATTGCTGCAACTTTCAAGTCTGCTACGTTTGAGGGTGTGAATTATAAGAGGTGGCGTGCGGGGGCAGTTCTTTGGCTTACCACCATGAATTGTTTTCACGCCTCTAAGGGCAAGCCAGAGGGAGAGCTTACTGCCGAACAGGAGCAAGCTTTCCAGTCTACAGACACCCTCTTTCGAGGTGCTGTTCTGAGTGTTTTTGGCGAGAAGATTGTCGATCCCTTCATGACCATCATGGTCAGTAAAGATATGCGGGGTGCACTTGAGGCCAAGTCTGGGGTCTCAGACGTAGGAATTGAATTGTATCTCATGGAATAATATCATGACTACAAGATGAGATGACCGCTCCGTGGTTGAGCAGGCTCATGAGATTCAGTCGCTCACTAAGGTACTTGATCATTTCAATTGTGTGTTACCGGACAAATTCATTGCGGAGGCATCATTGCCAAGCTTCCTCCCCTTCGATATATGCCCTAGAGACAATAATATTGTATTATTATATTTCCATGTTCATAATTAAGAGTTTATATTCTATGCTATAACTACTATGATCCCGGAATATGCAATTCAGTCGGAAACTCATATGCACGTGTGGAATAATAAACGGTAAAATTAGGTTCCTAATCTTTCATGTAAGACTAGCTCAAGTGTTGTTGGTGATCATTTTTTCGGATCTTAGGATATCGTTAAGTGTAACGATAGTCCTAAAACAACATTGAGAATATGACATTGGAAGAACGTGTAGGATAACGTAGTAATAATTCAAAAAAGTTCCTACGTGTCACCAAGATCAATCTAGAAGAAGCTAGCAACGAGAGAGAGGGAGTGCATCTTCATACCCTTGAAGATCGCTAAGCGAAAGCGTTACAAGAACGCGGTTGATGGAGTCGTACTCGTGGCGATTCAAATCACGGAAGATCTGATCCAAGCGCCGAACGGACGCGCCTCCGCATTCAACACACGTACAACCCAGAGACGTCTCCTCCTTCCTGATCTAGCAAGGGGAGAGGAGAAGTTAAGGGAGAACTCCGGCATCACGACGGCGTGGTGGTGGAGCTCGTGGTTCTCCGGCAAATCTTCGCTACACTCAACGGAGGAGGAGGAGGAGTTGGAGGGGGAGGGCTGCGCCAGGGGCAAGGGGTGCAACTCCCATGCACCTCCCCACTATATATGGGGGTGGGGGGCTGGTTTCTTGCCTCCCAGTCCATTGGGGCGTTGGCAAAGGTGGGAGGAAAGAAATTCCATCCTTTCCGTTCCCCAACGATTGTTATCCCTCCTTTTTAGGGATCTTGATCTTATCCCTTCGGGATATGATCTTATTCCTTCTAAGGGGGATCTTGGTGCGCCTTGAACAGGGGTGTGGGGCCTTGCCCCCACTACCTACGTTCATGTGGGTCCCCCATGCAGGTGGGTGATACGTCTCCAACGTATCTATAATTTTTTATTTTTCCATGCTATTATATATTCTGTTTTGGATGTTTAATGGGCTTATTTATACACTTTTATATTATTTTTGGGACTAACCTATTAACCAGAGGCCCAGCCCAAATTACTGTCTTTTTGCTTATTTCAGTGTTTCGTAGAAAAGGAATATCAAACGGAGTCCAAACGGAATGAAACCTTCGGGAGCGTGATTTTTGGAACAAACATGATCCAGAGGACTTGGAGTGGATGTCAAGCAACCGACGAGGAGGCCACGAGGTAGGGGGGCGCGCCTACCCCCCTGGGCGCGCCCTCCACCTCATGGGCCCCTTGTGGCTCCACCGACCTACTTCTTCCTCCTATATATACCTACGTACCCCCAAACCATCGAGGAGCACCACGAAAACCTAGTTCCACCGCCGCAACCTTCTGTACCCATGAGATCCCATCTTGGGGCCTTTTCCGGCGCTCCGCCGGAGGGGGCATTGATCACAGAGGGCTTCTACATCAACACCATAGCCTCTCCGATGATGTGTGAGTAGTTTATCTCAGACCTTCGGGTCCATAGTTATTAGCTAGATGGCTTCTTCTCTCTCTTTGGATCTCAATACAAAGTTCTCCTCGATTCTCTTGGAGATCTATTTGATGTAATCTTCTTTTGCGGTGTGTTTGTCGAGATCCGATGAATTGTGGGTTTATGATCAAGATTATCTATGAACAATATTTTAATCTTCTCTGAATTCTTTTATGTATGATTGGTTATCTTTGCAAGTCTCTTTCGAATTATCAGTTTGGTTTGGCCTACTAGATTGATCTTTCTTGCAATGGGAGAAGTGCTTAGCTTTGGTTTCAATCTTGTGGTGCTCGATCCCAGTGACAGTAGGGGAAACGACACGTATTGTATTGTTGCCATCGAGGATAAAAAGATGGGGTTTATATCATATTGCATGAGTTTATCCCTCCACATCATGTCATCTTGCTTAAAGCGTTACTCCGTTCTTATGAACTTAATACTCTAGATGCATGCTGGATAGCGGTCGATGTGTGGAGTAATAGTAGTAGATGCAGGCAGGAGTCGGTCTACTTGTCACGGACGTGATGCCTATATACATGATCATACCTAGATATTCTCATAACTATGCTCAATTCTATCAATTGCTCAAGGTAAAAAAAATCTATCAATTGCTCGACAGTAATTTCTTCACCCACCGCAATACTTATGCTCTTGAGACAAGCCACTAGTGAAACCTATGGCCCCCGGGTCTATTTTCCATCATATTAATCTCCCGTCAACAAGCTATTTCTGGTGCCGTTTATTTTGCTTTCTTTACTTTTAGTCTTTATCATAAAAATACCAAAAATATTATCTTATCATCTCTATCAGATCTCACTTTTGCAAGTGGCCGTGAAGGGATTGACAACCCCTTTATCGTGTTGGTTGCAAGGTTCTTATTTGTTTGTGTAGGTACGAGGGACTTGAGCGTGGCCTCCTACTAGATTGATACCTTGGTTCTAAAAAACCGAGGGAAATACTTATGCTACTTTGCTGCATCACCCTTTCCTCTTCAAGGGAAAACCAACACAGTGCTCAAGAGGTAGCAAGAAGGATTTATGGCGCCATTGCCGGGGAGTCTACGCACAAGTCAAGACATACCAAGTACCCATCACAAACTCTTATCCCTCGCATTACATTATTTGCCATTTCCCTCTCGTTTTCCTCTCCCCCACTTCTCCCTTGCCGTTTTATTCGCCCTCTTTTCCGTTCGCCTCTTTTTCGCTTGCTTATTTTTTTTGCTCGTGTGTTGGATTGCTTGCTTGTCACGATGGCTCAAGATAATACTAAATTATGTGACTTTGCCAAAATACCAACAACAATGATTTTATTAGCACTCCGATTGCTCCTCTTACCGATGCTGAATCTTGTGAAATTAATGCTGCTTTGTTGAATCTTGTCATGAAAGATCAATTCGCCGGCCTTCCTAGTGAAGATGCCGCTACCCATCTAAAAGTTTTGTTGATTTGTGTGATATGCAAAAGAAGAAAGATGTGGACAATGATATTGTTAAATTGAAGCTATTTCCGTTTTCTCTTAGAGATCGCGCTAAAACTTGGTTTTCATCTTTGCCTAAAAATAGTATTGATTCTTGGAATAAGTGCAAAGATGCTTTTATCTCTAAGTATTTTCCTCCCGCTAAGATCATCTCTCTTAGAAACGATATTATGAATTTTAAGCAACTTGATCATGAACATGTCGCACAAGCATGGGAGAGGATGAAATTAATGATACGTAATTGCCCTACTCATGTTTTGAATTTGTGGATGATTATACAAAAATTTTATGCCGGATTGAATTTTGCTTCTAGAAATCTTTTAGATTCGGCCGCGGGAGGCACTTTTATGGAAATCAATTTAGGAGAAGCTACTAAACTCCTAGATAATATTATGGTTAATTATTCTCAATGGCACACTGAAAGATCTACTAGTAAAAAAGTGCATGCGATAGAAGAAATTAATGTTTTGAGTGGAAAGATGGATGAAATTATGAAATTGTTTGCTAATAAGAGTGTGTCTTCTGATCCTAATGATATTCCTTTGTCTACTTTGATTGAGAATAATAATGAATCTATGGATGTGAATTTTGTTGGTAGGAATAATTTTGGTAACAACGCGTATAGAGGAAACTTTAATCCTAGGCCGTTCCCTAGTAATTCCTTTAATAATTATGGTAATTACTACAACAATTCTTATGGAAATTTTAATAAGATGCCCTCTGAATTTGAGACTAGTGTTAAAGAGTTTATGAATTCACAAAAGAATTTCAATGCTTTGCTTGAAGAAAAATTGCTTAAAGTTGATTAATTGGCTAGGAGCGTGGATGGAATTTCTCTTGATGTTGATTCTTTGAAACTTAGATCTATTCCACCTAAGCATGATATAAATGAGTCTCTCAAAGCCATGAGAATTTCCATTGATGAGTGCAAAGAAAGAACCGCTAGGATGCGTGAAAAGAAAGATTGCTTTGTGAAGGCGTGTTCTTCTTGTTTTTATGAGAATAAAGATGAAGATCTAAAGGTTATTGATGTGTCCCCTATTAGATCTTTGTTTTGCAATATGAATCTTGATAATGATGGGACTGGAGATGAGTCAACTTTAGTTAAAAGGCGTCCCAATAATTCGGAGTTTTTAGATCTTGATGCAAAAATTGTTAAAAGTGGGATTGAAGAGGTTAAAACTTTAGATAGCAACGAAACCACTATCTTGGATTTCAAGGAATTTAATTATGATAATTGCTCTTTGATAGATTGTATTTACTTGTTGCAATCCGTGCTAAATTCTCCTCATGCTTATAGTCAGAATAAAGCTTTTACTAAACATATCGTTGATGCTTTAATACAATCTTATGAAGAAAAGCTTGAGTTGGAAGTTTCTATCCCTAGAAAACTTTATGATGAATGGGAACCTACAATTTAAATTAAAATTAAAGATCATGAATGTTATTCTTTGTGTGATTTGGGTGCTAATGTTTCCATGATTCCAAAAACTTTATGTGATTTGTTAGGTTTCCGTGTTTGATGATTGTTCTTTAAACTTGCACCTTGCGGATTCCACCATTAAGAAATCTATGGGAAGAATTAATGATGTTCTTATTGTTGCAAATAGGAACTATGTGCCCGTAGATTTCATTGTTCTTGATATAGATTGCAATCCTTCATGCCCTATTATTCTTGGTAGACCTTTCCTTAGAACGATTGCTGCAATTATTGATATGAAGGAAGGGAATATTAGATTCCAATTTCCATTAAGGAAAGGCATGGAAAACTTCCCTAGAAAGAAAATTAAATTACCATATGAATCTATTCTGAGAGCCACCTATGGATTGCCTTCCAAAGATGGCAATACCTAGATCTATCCTCGCTTATATGCCTAGCTAGGGGCGTTAAACGATAGCGCTTGTTGGGAGGCAACCCAATTTTTATTTTAGTTTTTTGCTTTTTGGTTCTGTTTAGGAATAAATAATCCATCTAGCTTCTGTTTAGATGTGATTTTGTGTTTTAATTAGTGTTTGTGCCAAGTTAAACCTATAGGATCTTCTTGGATGATAGTTATTTGATCTTGCTGAAAATTCCAGAAACTTTCTGTTCACAAAAACAATTGTTTAAAATTACCAGAACGTGATAAAATACTGATTCCAATTGAAGTATATCAATAAACAAATTATCTAGGTCTTCCTATGTTGGTAGATTTTTCTGAGTTCCAGAAGTTTGTGTTAGTTACAGATTACTACAGACTGTTCTGTTTTTGACAGATTCTGTTTTTCGTGTGTTGTTTGCTTATTTTGATGAATCTATGGCTAGTAAAAGAGCTTATAAACCATAGAGAAGTTGGAATACAGTAGGTTTAACACCAATATAAATAAAGAATGAGTTCATTACAGTACCTTGAAGTGGTGTTTTCTTTTCTTTCGCTAACGGAGCTTATGAGATTTTCTGTTGAGTTTTGTGTTGTGAAGTTTCCAAGTTTTGGGTTAAGATTTGATGGATTATGGAACAAAGAGTGGCAAGAGCCTAATCTTGGGGATGACCAAGGCACCCCAAGGTAAAATTCAAGGACAACCAAAAGCCTAAGGTTGGGGATGCCCCGGAAGGCATCCCCTCTTTCGTCTTCGTCTATCGGTAACTTTACTTGAAGCTATATTTTTATTCACCACATGATATGTGTTTTGCTTGGAGCGTCTTGCATGATTTGAGTCTTTGCTTTTTAGTCTACCACAATTATCCTTTCTGTACACACCTTTTGAGAGACACACACATGATTCGGAATTTATTAGAATACTCTATTTGCTTCACTTATATCTTTTGATCTATATAGTTTTTGCTCTAGTGCTTCACTTATATCTTTTAGAGTACGGTGGTGGTTTTATTTTATAGAAATTATTGATCTCTCATGCTTCACTTATATTATTTTGATAGTCTTAAACAGCATGGTAATTTGCTTTAATTGTGAAATTAATCTTCCATATTGAGTTCATTGAACATCATGAGAAGTTTGATACTTGATAAGTGTTTTGAGATATAAAGGTGGTAATATTAGAGTGTGCTAGTTGAGTAATTATGAAATTGAGAAATACTTGTGTTAAGGTTGGCAAGTCCCGTAGCATGCACATATGGTAAAAGTTGTGTGACAATTTTGACACATAAGGTGCTATTTTATTGCTTTCCTTATGAGTGGCGGTCGGGGACGAGCGATGGTCTTTTCCTACCAATCTATCCCTCTAGGGGCATGCGTAGTAGTACTTTGCTTCGAGGGCTAATAAACTTTTGCAATAAGTATATGAGTTCTTTATTACTAATGTGAGTCCATGGATTATACGCACTCTCAACCTTCCATAATTTTCTAGCCTCTACGGTACCGTGCATTGCCCTTTCTCACCTTGAGAGTTGGTGAAAACTTCGCCGGTGCATCCAAACCCCGTGATATGATACGCTCTACCACACATAAACCTCCTTATATCTTCCTCAAAACAGCCACCATACCTACCTATTATGGCATTTCCATAGCCATTCCGAGATATATTGCCATGCAACTTTCCACCGTTCCATTTATTATGACATGCTCCATCATTGTCATATTGCTTTGCATGATCATGTAGTTGACATCGTATTTGTGGCAAAGCCACCATTCATAATTTTTCATACATGTCACTCTTGTTTCATTGCATATCCCGGTACACCGCCAGAGGCATTCACATAGAGTCATATTTTGTTCTAAGTATTGAGTTGTAATTCTTGAGTTGTAAGTAATTAAAAGTGTGATGATCATCATTATTAGAGCATTGTCCCATGCGAGGAAAGGATGATGGAGACTATGATTCCCCCATAAGTCGGGATGAGATTCCGGACTAAATAAAAAGAAAGAGGCCAAAAAAAAGAGAAGGCCCAACAAAAAAATGAGAGAAAAAGAGAGAAGGTACAATGTTACTATCCTTTTTCCACACTTGTGCTTCAAAGTAGCACCGTGATCTTCATGATAGAGAGTCTCCTATGTTGTCACTTTCATATACTAGTGGGAATTTTTCATTATAGAACTTGGCTTGTATATTCCAATGATGGGCTTCCTCAAAATGCCCTAGGTCTTCGTGAGCAAGCAAGTTGGATGCACACCCACTTAGTTTCTTTTATTGAGCTTTCATACATTTATAGCTCTAGTGCATCCGTTGCATGGCAATCCCTAATCCTCTCATTGACATCAATTAATGGGCATCTCCATAGCCTATTGATTAGCCGCGTCAATGTGAGACTTTCTACCTTTTTGTCTTCTCTCATAACCCCCATCATTATACTTTACTCCACCCATAGTGCTATATCCATGGCCTACACTCATGTATTGCGCAAGGGTTGAAAAGGCTGAAGCGCGTTAAAAAGTATGAACCAATTGCTCGGCTTGTCATCGGGGTTATGCATGATGAGAACGTTTGTGTGACGATATTGAAACATGGCCTAACTATATGATTTTGTAGGGGTAAGATTTCTTTGGCTATGTTATTTTGATAAGACATAATTGCTTAGTTAGCATGTTTGAAGTATTATTGTTTTTATGTCAACATTAAAATTTTATCTTGAATCTTTCGGATCTAAATATTCATGCCACAATAAAAAGAATTACATCCAAAATTATGCTAAGAAGCATTCCACATCAAAAATTCTGTTTTTATCATTTACCTACTCGAGGACGAGCAGGAATTAAGCTTGGAGATGCTTGATACGTCTCCAACGTATCTATAATTTTTTATTGTTCCATGCTATTATATATTCTGTTTTGGATGTTTAATGGGCTTATTTATACACTTTTATATTATTTTTGGGACTAACCTATTAACCAGAGGCCCAACCCAAATTGCTGTTTTTGTGTGCTTATTTCAGTGTTTCGCAGAAAAAGAATATCAAACGGAGTCCAAACGGAATGAAACCTTCGGGAGCATGATTTTTGGAACAAACGTGATCCAGAGGACTTGGAGTGGAAGTCAAGCAACCGACGAGGAGGCCATGAGGTAGGGGGCGCGCCCTCCACCCTCATGGGCCCCTCGTGGCTCCACCGACCTACTTCTTCCCCCTATATATACCTACGTACCCCCAAACCATCGAGGAGCACCACGAAAACCTAGTTCCACCGCCGCAACCTTCTGTACCCGTGAGATCCCATCTTGGGGCCTTTTCCGGCGCTCCGCCGGAGGGGGCATTGATCACAGAGGGCTTCTACATCAACACCATAGCCTCTCCGATGATGTGTGAGTAGTTTACCTCAGACCTTCGGGTCCATAGTTATTAGCTAGATGGCTTCTTCTCTCTCTTTGGATCTCAATACAAAGTTCTCCTCGATTCTCTTGGAGATCTATTCGATGTAATCTTCTTTTGCGGTGTGTTTGTCGAGATCCGATGAATTGTGGGTTTATGATCAAGATTATCTATGAACAATATTTTAATCTTCTCTGAATTCTTTTATGTATGATTGGTTATCTTTGCAAGTCTCTTCGAATTATCAGTTTGGTTTGGCCTACTAGATTGATCTTTCTTGCAATGGGAGAAGTGCTTAGCTTTGGGTTCAATCTTGCGGTGCTGGATCCCAGTGATAGTAGGGGAAATGACACGTATTGTATTGTTGCCATCGAGGATAAAAAGATGGGGTTTATATCATATTGCATGAGTTTATCCCTCCACATCATGTCATCTTGCTTAAAGCGTTACTCCGTTCTTATGAACTTAATAGTCTAGATGCATGCTGGATAGCGGTCGATGTGTGGAGTAATAGTAGTAGATGCAGGCAGGAGTCGGTCTACTTGTCACGGACGTGATGCCTATATACATGATCATACCTAGATATTCTCATAACTATGCTTAGTTCTATCAATTGCTCGACAATAATTTGTTAACCCACCATAATACTTATGCTCTTGAGAGAAGCCACTAGTGAAACCTATGGCCCCCGGGTCTATTTTCCATCATATTAATCTCCCGTCAACAAGCTATTTCTGGCGCCGTTTTTTTGCTTTCTTTACTTTTAGTCTTTATCATAAAAATACCAAAAATATTATCTTATCATCTCTATCAGATCTCACTTTTGCAAGTGGCCGTGAAGGGATTGACAACCCCTTTATCGCGTTGGTTGCAAGGTTCTTATTTGTTTGTGTAGGTACGAGGGACTTGAGCGTGGCCTCCTACTGGATTGATACCTTGGTTCTCAAAAACTGAGGGAAATACTTACGCTACTTTACTGCATCACCCTTTCCTCTTCAAGGGAAAACCAACGCAGTGCTCAAGAGGTAGCAGTGGGCCCCACTCTGGAACCTTCTAGAACCTTTTCGGTACAATACCGAAAAATCCCGAACATTTTCCGGTGGCCAAAATAGGACGTCCCATATATAAATATTTACCTCCGGACCATTCCGGAACTCCTCGTGACGTCCGGGATCTCATCCGAGACTACGAACAACTTTCGGTAACCACATACAATTCCCATTACAACTCTAGTGTCACCGAACCTTAAGTGTGTAGACCCTACGGGTTCGGGAACCATGCAGACATGACCGAGATGCCTCTCCATCCAATAACCAATAGCGAGATCTGGATACCCATATTGGCTCCCACATGTTCCACGATGATCTCATCGGATGAACCACGATGTCGGGGATTCAATTAATCCTGTATACAATTCCCTTTGTCCATCGGTATGTTACTTGCCCGAGATTCCATCGTCGGTATCCCTATACCTTGTTCAATCTCGTTACCGCCAAGTCTCTTTACTCGTTCCGTAATGCATGATCCTGTGGCTAACTCCTTAGTCACAATGAGCTCATTATGATGATGCATTACCGAGTGGGCCCAGAGATACCTCTCCGTCATACGGAGTGACAAATCCCAGTCTCGATTCGTGCCAACCCAACAGACAATTTTGGAGATACCTGTAGTGCACCTTTTGAAAGATCGTGGATGTCGCCTAGAGGGGGAGGGGGTGAATAGGCGATTTAATATAATTACGGTTTAGGCTTGAACAAATGCGGAATAAACCTAGCGGTTAATTTGTCAAGCACAAAACCTACAACAACTAGGCTCACCTATGTGCACCAACAACTTATACTAAGAAAGATAAAAAACTATGTGATAGCAAGATATATGACAAGAAACAATATGGCTAACACAAAGTAAAGTGCATAAGTAAAGGGCTCAGGTAAGAGATAATCGAGGCACGCGGAGATGATGATGTATCCCGAAGTTCACACCCTTGCGGATGCTAATCTCTGTTTGGAGCGGTGTGGAGGCACAACGCTCCCCAAGAAGCCACTAGGGCCACCGTAATCTCCTCACGCCCTCGCACAATGCAAGATGCCGTGATTCCACTAAGGGACCCTTGAGGGCGGTCACCGAACCCGTACAAATGGCAACCCTTGGTGGCGGTCACCGAACCCGTACACTTTGGCAACCTTGGGGGCGGTCATCGTTACCCTTCAAATTGCTCGGGGCGGTCTCCACAACCTAATTGGAGACGACGAAGCTTGCCCGGAGCTTTACACCACAAGGATTGAGCTCCGAACACCACCAACCGTCTAGGGCACCCACGCACCCAAGAGGAACAAGCTCAAGGGTACCAAGCACCCAAGAGTAATAAGCTTCTCAACTTGTAACTTCCACGTATCACCGTGGAGAACTCAAACCGATGCACCAAATGCAATGGCAAGGGTACACGGAGTCCCCAAGTCCTTCTCTCCCAAATCCCACCAAAGCAACTAATGCTAGGGAGCAGAATGAGAGGAAGACAAGAAGGAGAACACCAAGAACTCCAAGATCTATATCCAAGGGGTTCCCCTCACATAGAGGAGAAAGTGATTGGTGGAAATGTGGATCTAGATCTCCTCTCTCTTCCCCCCCCCCAAAACTAGCAAGAATCCATGAAGGGATTGAGAGATAGCAAGGTCGAAGAAGGTCAACAATGGGGGAAGAACACGAGCTCAAAGGATAAGGTTCATTGGGGAAGAAGACCCCCTTTTATAGGTGGGGAAAAATCCAACTGTTATGCTCACAGCCCGCACAGAGCGGTACTACCGCTCGTCCTCACGGTACTACCGCTAGGGGTAGCGGTGTCGGTGTCAAAACCGGCGGATCTCGGGTAGGGGGTCCCGAACTGTGCGTCTAAGGCGGATGGTAACAGGAGGCAGGGGACACAATGTTTACCCAGGTTCGGGCCCTCTCGATGGAGGTAATACCCTACTTCCTGCTTGATTGATCTTGATGATATGAGTATTACAAGAGTTGATCTACCACGAGATCGTAGAGGCTAAACCCTAGAAGCTAGCCTATGGTATGATTGTTGTTGTCCTACGGACTAAACCCTCCGGTTTATATAGACACCGGAGGGGGCTAGGGTTACATAGAGTCGGTTACAAGGGAGGAGATCTATATATCTGTATTGCCAAGCTTGCCTTCCACGCCAAGGAAAGTCCCATCCGGACACGGGACGAAGTCTTCAATCTTGTATCTTCATAGTCCAACAGTCCAAAGGATATAGTCCGGCTGTCCGAGGACCCCCTAATCCAGGACTCCCTCAGTAGCCCCTGAACCAGGCTTCAATGACGATGAGTCCGACGCGCAGATTGTCTTCGACATTGCAAGGCGGGTTCCTCCTCCGAATACTCCATAGAAGATTTTGCACACAAAGATAGTGTCCGGCTCTGCAAAACAAATTCCACATACCACCGTAGAGAGAATAATATTTCCACAAATCTAATCTGCTGACGCATTTTGCAGCATGACATCACACCGCGGCCCGGTCATTATTCGAACCGTATTTTCACAACTAGCTACTGCACATATTGCGAGGCGGTTTCCTTGGCATGTCTTGTCGAAGCAGAGATCGTGTCCCCTTATCACGGGATTCTCATCAATACGGGTGTGGGTAACCCAACCGCGCCATCAATTACGGCGCTTGGGGAATAAGCGATTTTCCCAGGTAGGTGGGGAGGCGCATAGCTTCTTCCGTCCTTATAAAGGGACAAGGATTCACCCTTTTCACCCACGCCTTCTTCCTCCTTGCTCACCCATTCTCGCGCACTCGAGCTCCAGCACCCAAGTTCGCGTTCTTCTCCTCAAACCACTCCAAGCATGTCCGGAGCGGGAGGCAAGTGGATGGTCTCCTCCGTTACGGAGGAGGACATCACAAAGCTGCGGAGAGCCGGATATCTGGCCGCGGATATCGCACATCGGCTGCTAGATGAGGGGCAGATCATCCCTACTCTAGGACCCCACGAGCGGGTGGTCTTTCTTACCCACTTCATCCGCGGACTGGGATTTCCTCTCCACCCGTTTGTCCGCGGGCTCATGTTCTACTATGGGCTGGACTTTCACGATCTGGCCCCCAATTTCATCCTCAACATCTCGGCGTTTATCGTCGTGTGCGAGGCCTTCCTCCGCATCAGGCCCCACTTCGGCCTGTGGCTGAAGACCTTCAATGTTAAACCGAAGGTAGTGGTCGGCCAGCAAGCAGAGTGCGGAGGTGCTATGGTGGGAAGGATGCCCAATGTCACCTGGCTCGAAGGCTCCTATGTGGAGACCATAAAGGGGTGGCAATCGGGGTGGTTCTACATCACCGAGCCGCGCGACACCAACTGGGTGGCGGCCCCCAAATTTCGATCCAGAATCCCCATGCGGCTCACCTCCTGGAAAGAGAAGGGCATGTCCTGGGGTTCCTCGGTAGAGCTGACTGGACTCCAGACGTGCATCAAAAACATGATGAGCAAGAAAATCAAGCTCGTCAACGTGGTCCAAGTCATGCTCTTCCGCCGGATTCTCCCGTGTCAAAGACGGGCATTCAATTTGTGGGAGTTCGAGCCGGCCGAGCACCAGACGCTGCGAGAGATTTTCAACACGACGCACAAGGACGTCTGGAAGGTGCTGTTCAAGGGTGCCGAGATACCTCCTCCCATTACCGAGGACCGCGGACTCAACGCAAAGCGCCCTGCCAATCCGGTAAGTCTTCTATATCTCATAAGATCTTCATTTCCCCCAGTTTGACCATGCGCGGGATCTAAGCCCCCATGCCATTTTCCAGGACTGGGTTGAGATAGCGGAGCAGATTGATTGTCCAGCCCCCTGCTCGAAGATCCAACAGATGCTCTCCTAACGGAGATGCTGGTTCCGGCGCCTTATGAGGTGCCAGAGAAGAAGGCCAAGAAGAAGGCCACGGGGACCCGGAGAGGTCTCCGGCGCCAGGTTATATCGGACTCATCGTCCGATAACACCGGGACGCACTCCTCCCGTGAAAACGAGGAGGAGGAAGAGGAAAGTTCTCCCCCTAGCCGGGGGAGACAAGAAAAGGAAGGCCGCCCCGTCCGGGGCGGCCTAGGGGTCCAAGAAGGGAAGAACCCTCCTTCCGGACAACTCCACCATCGCCGCCTTCAGCGAAGAGGAGTGGTTGCCCAGGGACAAGCCCCTGGCGAAGTCGTAAGTATCCAGATACCATAATAATTCTTGGTATGTTTTATTGAACTGCTTCTCATCACGCCGAACATGATTATGCAGTCCGTCCCGAGCCCATATCAACGTATCTTCATCGGATGGTTCTTTGGACCTGTCGGATCTGAACAGTGATTCACTTCCGATCGCCTCCTCCCCTCGCCCTACGGACAACGTCGAAGTGTTGTCTCAGAGGGCACCGAGCCGAGGGGAGGTAGTCCTAGAGGCGCCTCAAGGCGACCTTCCGGATGCTGGGGACAAGTGGAGCAAGACTCCCATGGGCTCTGATGATGGGGGAAGCAAATTCGGCCCCCAGCCGAATACTGCGCCGGAACCTCCAGTGGTTCCGGACTCTATCAGTCAACCCCTCGCTAAGAGGGGCAAGCCGCCTGTGCCGATGGCCTCTGTCCATCCAGAGGCATCGGACAACTTGCTGGAAGCGCTTCGCGACGCTTCCATTGACGAAGGACACCGCACTATCATGAGTGCGGTGGTCAAGAAGGTTCAGTCCGCCAAGAGCGGACTGACTGAAGCCTGTGCCAGCCTCCTAACAGGCTTTGAGGTAAGTAACCAGATTATAAGAGAATGTTACCGCATAGACACTAGCCCCTGATGCTCTGTTTGGCGTTTGCGAAGAAAGGCCGAATAGAGGATCAAATAATAACCGCAGGAGTCTAATCGAAATATGTCTATGTGCACATGCAGGCTTCACTGCTAGCCATTGCCACACGTACTGCGGAGGTCGCCGCACTGAAGCGGGACCTTGAGCGGTCCAAGGAAGAGCTCGGCCTTGCCAAAAGGCAGCTCGAAGAGAACAAAGGTAAGTTATACCCCGTCTGTATATTGATAAGAAAAAACAAGGGTGGTTGCTTAGATCAGAGGATCGTCATGAATTTTGCTAGGTGCCACGACCGAAGTGGCGACCCTGAAGAAGGCGCTGTCCGAGGCCAAGGACAAGGCGTCCAAGGAGCGCATTGAGCGAGAAAAACAAGAGGCCCGGGTGGGCGAGGTGCAGCAAGAGCTCCAGGCTCTCGTCAAAAAACACGAGTCCTTGGAGCTTGACTCTAAGAAGCGAGAGTCCGAGCTTGCGAAGGCCCTCGAAAGCGCACGACACGCCAAGGCTGAAGCCCAAAAGGCCCTCCAGGAAATTGAGGCGGTTAAGAAGATAGTGGCGGGTAAGGCATTCATCATGCAAAGCAAGCATGTGAAAGAAAATTTCCTTTTACTTACCCGAGTTCGGAGTTCTCCAGGAGCGTTCGCAGATCTGCCCCACAGTGTGTCAGATGCCACGGAGTTCTACCGGGCCGAGGAGGGGAGCTCGATGGAGAAGTTGTTCTGGTCTCAGTATACTGGGACCGAACACCCCATGCCATTGAGCGACCAGCTGAAGCAACTGGTCGAGCTCCACAAGGCAGCCGAACAGGCCATGAAGGCTCTTATAGTCCGGATGTGGCCTGGTGATCCCCTGCCCGATAGCTACTTCGGCCTGGTGAGGTGGCTTGTGAATGCCTGCCCACGGCTTGAAGTCATAAAGCGGTCCGTCTGCATCGAGGGTGCGCGCAGGGCTTTTACCCGGGCAAAGGTGCACTAGGCGAAGCTGGTGAAGGAGGGGCCGCCGGAAGGCAAGGAGCATCGCCACCCCGAAATGTATTATAACAGTGTCCTGAAGGGTTCTCGCCTTGTGGCGGAGGAATGTACTAAGGATGTAATATTCGAATGAATGTACTCATGTGATCCTGTAATATGAAACGAGTTCATTTGCGCTATGCAACGCTTGTGAATTTAAAATATTACCTTCTGTGCGGCCGTTTATAAAATCTGAGAGTTGGCCAGTCGTCGGCTTCTGCCCCCATGTAACTAGTACTGGGGTGTTCGGGATAAACTTGAGCACTCTTTATCCCAATTTTGGGTCCTTCGAGGGAGGTGTTCAGCACAACGAACCAGGCAATCGGACTATAAGGCTTTATCACTCTCACTTAGCCATAGAAGTCTACAATTTTAAATTTTGGCGAAGCCCCTAGTATTCGGAAGGCCGAATTTGGGGCGCTATATACGCCTAAGTCGGGCAAGGCCGACTCCTCGCCCGAAGCGGAAAAAGTCTTTAAGGACTTGAGACCTCTCGAACAGCGACCAGCTCTCGCCTTATCATGACAGTCAGCTTTCGGCTTTCTCTACTGAGGTGCTTGTCCGGAAGAACCAGGACACAATCGCAGTAGTTCTCCCAGCGCTACCTTAGCCGATATTGCGGAACGTAAGGTACCAAAACATGGGAGCCGGGCAAACCCAACTATTGACCCAAGATATGATTCAGAGCTGATGCATATAATGCTATAAGTTCAGGGTGCCGCACTGTCAAAAGTGTTCGAACTTCTCACGCCGTATTATGGGGTATACTGAAGCCCCTAGCGTACTAGTCGTACCAAAATGCACGGGTGCAATTTCTCGTAAATAAGCAAGAGAAAAAAAGGAAGGGTAATGCAATAATAGACTAACGCTATGCATTGTTATTAAATGATACGTCGAAGCGTACTGATACAAGTAGTGCAAAAAGCAAAAAATAGGACTATTTGACATGTCCTATCCAAGGGCAAGCTGCGTATGGGTATTTAAAACAGGTATGTCAATCGTTATTAGAGACCACCTGGGGATTCCTTTGTACGTCTTAGCTTCTTGCCTCCTTGGTGTTTCCTTCCCGTAATGCGTCCAGCAGTGAGACTACCGGAAAGGGCTTCCAGAGAGTAAGGTCCTGGAAGAGAGAAAATGATAAAGGTATACAGCCCCTAGGGCGGTTGAACCGCATTGTGGGACGTGTCCTGGCCGTGCCTCCGCCTATGCCCATGGTATTTTTAGTGCGCAATTATGTACGCGCGGCACAAGTTTCGTCGCTTGACCGGGACTAGGATGGAGGCCGAATTGCTAGGCGAGCTCTGAACGTGCCAGGCGATCCTGCTGCAGGTTACTCCGGACTCGCTTGAAGGTGTCTGGGGTCTTTATCACCGAATTGGCGGTTTGCCTTGAGAGGTTGTTTTGTTCTTCTGCTGCGAGGGCCGCAGTGTGCTCCTCCGTGCGGAGCGAGCGTTTTGTGTTTCCATTTACTGTTATAACCCCGCGAGGTCCTGGCATTTTGAGCTTGAGGTATGCATAATGCGGTACCGCATTGAATCTGGCAAATGCGGTTCGTCTGAGCAGTGCGTGATAGCCACTGCGGAACGGGACGATGTCGAAGATTAACTCCTCGCTTCGGAAGTTGTCCAGAGATCCGAAGACCACTTTATGTGTGATTGAGCCCGTGCAATGGGCCTCTACACCTGGGATGACACCTTTAAAGGTGGTTTTAGTGGGTTTGACCCTCGAGGGGTCTATACCCATTTTACGCACTGTATCCTGATAGAGCAGCTTCAGACTGCTACCGCCATCCATAAGGACTCGGGTGAGGTGAAATCCGTCGATGATGGGGTCGAGGACCAATGCGGCAGATCCGCCATGACAGATACTAGTGGGGTGGTCCCTGCGATCGAAGGTGATCGGACAAGAGGACCATGGGTTGAACTTTGGGGCGACTGGCTCCATCACATAGACGTCCCTTAGTGCACGCTTCCGTTCCCTCTCGGGAATGTGGGTTGCGTATATCATGTTCACCGTTTTCACTTGTGGAGGGAATCTCTTCTGTCCTCCTATGTTCGACGGCCGAGGCTCTTCCTCGTCGTCGCTATGCAGCCCCTTGTCCTTGTTTTCGGCATTCAACTTGCCGGCCTGCTTGAACACACAACATTCCCTGTTGGTGTGATTGGCTGGCTTATCAGGGGTGCCGTGAATTTGACACGAGTGATCGAGTATGCGGTCCAAACTGGACGGGCCCGGATTGCTTCTTTTGAATGGCTTCTTCCGCTGACCGGATTTAGAGCCGCTGAATCCGGCATTGACTGCCGTGTCTTCGGCGTTGTCGCCGTTGTTGCGGCACTTGTGTCTGTTACGACGTGGTCTGCCATTAGTATCCTTTGTATCTGAAGTGCCATGACTTCTTGATGTGTTGTTGCTGCAAGCCAGACAGCTGTCTTCGCCCGCACAAAAGAGGGTCATGAGCATCGTGAGGGCTGCCATAGACTTCGGCTTCTCCTGGCCAAGGTGCCGGGCGAGCCACTCGTCACGGATGTTATGCTTAAATGCCGCTAAGGCCTCTGCATCCGGACATTTGACAATTTGGTTTTTCTTAGTTAGGAACCGGGTCCAGAATTGCTTGGCCGATTCCCCTGGCTGCTGAGTTATATGGCTCAAGTCGTCAGCGTCCGGTGGTCACACATAAGTGCCCTGGAAGTTGTCAAGGAATGCATCTTCCAAATCCTCCAGCTGCCAATGGAGTCTGCTGGCAAGCTATTCAGCCAATGCCGAACTGGTCCTTTGAGTTTTAGTGGGAGGTACTTGATGGCATGTAGATCATCACCGCGAGCCATGTGGATGTGGAGGAGGAAATCCTCGATCCATACCGCGGGATCTGTTGTACCATCATATGATTCAATGTTTACGGGTTTAAAACCCTCTGGGAATTCGTGATCCATTACTTCATCAATGAAGCATAGGGCGTGTGCGGCGCCTCTGTGCCGGGCTATATCACGACGCAGTTCATATGAGTCTTGTCTGCTGTATTCGGCCCGGCCGGATTTGCTTTTAGTATATTCGGCGTGACGGTCATCGTCCCGCGTTGGTGCGCGCCCCCGTGATCCGTAGATCGATCTTGCATGTTTTGCCTTGTTTTCCAATACGTCTCGTAGGTCCTGCGTGTTGCCCCAGGCCTTGGTATTTTTGTTTGAGTGGCGGCGGGGTGCGGGCTGAACTTCGGGCTGATATGCCTCTCTGTCTCGGCCACGAGGTGGCCGATCTGCCGCATCATACGCTGGTGATGTAGGTTTTAATGCTTCCTCCTCGAGTCGAGGTAGCAACCTGCGCTTTGGTTAACTCTTGGTTGGGCGCTCGAGTTCGTATTCCTTTGCTGCCAGGACTTCAATCCATCTATCCGCTAGCAGATCTTGATCAGCTCGAAGCTGTTGTTGCTTTTTCTTCAGGCTGTTTGCTGTGGCTATAAGCCGGCGCTTGAAGCGCTCCTGCTCGACGGGATCCTCAGGTACGACAAATTCTTCATCGCCGAGGCTCACTTCGTCTTCGGAGAGAGGCATGTAATTGTCATTCTCTGATTCTCCGTTTGCTGCCTGTTCCGGAGGGCTAGCTTGTTCATCCTCCCGCTCGAGGTCTGGTTGGAGGGGATTATCATCGTCTTCGGCACTATCCGGAGTGTTATTGTCTCTTGTGCCGGTATCGCTGCTTTTGCTATGGCGAGACTTAGAGCGGCGCCGCTGACGTCGGTGCTTGGGTTGCTTCTTGGATGGATTATCCTCCGCTGTCTTATCGCCATCCCCTTCTTTGGGGGTGTCCACCATGTATATGTCATACGATGAGGTGGCAGTCCAGTGCCCTGTGGGCGGTGGTTCCTGTTCATCTCCTGCATCATTGTCCATACCGTCGATGTCTTCGGAGCCGAAGTCGAGCTTGTCGGTTAAATCGTCGACAGTGGCTAGTAAGTGGGTGGTGGGTGGGGCGCGAATTTCTTCGTCGTCTGCATCCCATTCTAGCCGGACATAGTTCGGCCAATGGTCTCCTGACTGGGAGAGAGACTTCAACGAGTTTAGTACGTCGCCAAAAGGCGAGTGCTGAAAGATATCCGCGGAGGTAAACTCCATGATCGGTGCCCAATCGGATTTGATGGGCACGGACGCAGGCGGCTCGGAGTCCGCGGCCGGGGACGAATCCAACGGTTCGGCAATACGGGTCTCGTAGGAGGTGAAGTTAGTATTCGGCTCTATCGCCACCGGGTGTGCGGCCTCCGAGGCGGGGTCCATCCACCCGTCCTCAGATGGCGCAATTTGTTCCGGATTGAGGGCCGGAGTGGTTGCAGGTGTGATCTTCCGAACACTGTCCGACGGCAGAGCTAAATCATGCTCGTCGTGATTGTGCGGCGCACCTGACATGGGCTCAAATCCGTCGAAGATCAAGTCCCCGCGGATGTCGGCAGTATAGTTCAGGTTTCCAAATCTGACCTGATGGCCAGGGGCGTAGCTTTCGATCTGCTCCAGATGGCCAAGCGAATTGGCCCGCAGTATGAAACCGCCGAATACGAAGATCTGCCCGGGGAGGAAAACCTCACCCTGGATCGCATCGTTGCTGATGATTGAAGGAGCCATCACGCCTTATGGTGACGACACAGTGGAACTCTTAATGAAAGCACCAATGTTGGTGTCAAAACCGGCAGATCTCGGGTAGGGGGTCCCGAATTGTGCGTCTAAGGCGGATGGCAACAGGAGGCAGGGGACACAATGTTTACCCAGGTTCGGGCCCTCTCGATGGAGGTAGTACCCTACTTCCTGCTTGATTGATCTTGATGATATGAGTATTACAAGAGTTGATCTACCACGAGATCGTAGAGGCTAAACCCTAGAAGCTAGCCTATGGTATGATTGTTGTTGTCCTACGGACTAAACCCTCCGGTTTATATAGACACCAGAGGGGGCTAGGGTTACACAGAGTCGGTTACAAGGGAGGAGATCTATATATCCGTATTGCCAAGCTTGCCTTCCACGCCAAGGAAAGTCCCATCCGGAAACGGGACGAAGTCTTCAATCTTGTATCTTCATAGTCCAATAGTCCGGCCAAAGGATATAGTCCGGCTGTTCGAGGGCCCCCTAATCCAGGACTCCCTCAAGCGGTACTACTGCTTGCGAGCGGTACTAAAAAAATACATCCGTGCCTACCACCGCTGGACTTATGACGAGTTTTTGGTCCGGAGCGGAAGTATCCACGGAAGTATCCACGGAAGTAGCCGCGGTAGTACCACTCCCAAGAGCGGTAGTAAAAAATTACATCCCCTCCAAGCGGTAGTACCGCTGCAGCCTTTTTAAGGACACCAAAACTGACACAACTTCTGCAAACTGACTCCAAATTCAACGAAACCAAGTTTGTTGGAAAGCTAGCGACAAGGGCTAACGCAATATTGATAGAAATAACAATAATAAGAAAATTAGAAAAGGCCCAAGAGAAAATGGTGAGAACCCTTCCTTGAATAATACCGGTAAAACCTCCAACACCGAAAACGCAATAGAAGAAGCATGAGAACTCCGTTTTCGATGAACTCGAGCTTGTCATCAAGATGACCATAAGCTGTAAGACTCAAAAAGAGAACAAAACAAGAACCAAGAAAGATGATGCAAGGATGCAATGGTTTGAGCTCTCTGCGAACGATACGATCAAGCTACTCATCAAGAGCCCCCCTTGATAGTACGACAATCAATCCTATAACCCGGTCTCCCAACTACAACCATGAGACCGGTAAAATAGAAAACCTATCAGGGGAAAACCTTTGCCTTGCACAAAGTCCACTTGAGCTACATGTAGACGATCTTGACTTCCTCAAGTTGGACCACCTTTCTTGATTGCGTTGGCTTGGTGAAGAATAGTAGATTGCTCCCCATACTCCACTATGGGTGAGCCACTCTTCACCACAATGGACGGCAAGCTTCAAGTACTTGATCTCTTCATGATGCATCACTTGAACTTGCACACGGCAACCTAACCCCACAAAGAACTCTCACGAAGACCATGGGTTAGTACACCAAGCGTAATTGACAATGCTTACCATACCATGGGATCACTTGATCCCTCTCGGTACATCTTCTACGCTTTGTGTGTCGATCAACTTGATTCACTCTTTGACTTAGTCTTGGTCAACCTCTCACAAGACCAATCTTTTAGGTAATTCCTTGAATAGCACCTTGGTCGACACAAACTCTCCTTGAAACCAATACATGTACTCCAAGAAAAGCCTATGGATAAAACCTTCAAATATAACTCAAGGCAACCATTAGTCCATAGAGATTGTCATCAATTACCAAAACCAAACATGGGGGCACCGCATGTTCTTTCAATCTCCCCCATTTTGGTAATTGATGACAATCACTTTCAAGAGAGTTTATACAAGGAATTATGCATCACCATGCAATGCAACAACCAATAATGCATGCATATGAGGTGCAAACGCTTAGGAACACAACCAAAGCAAGAAAAGATGACTCTCTAAACTTCTCCACAAAACTCTCTGAAACTTCTCCCCCATTGGCATCGATTGCCAAAATGCGAGAAAAGCTTAGAAGGCCAAAATAAATTGTGTTTCTCCATAAATTGTGTATTTCTCCACAAGAGAGTGGAATGCAATACACATATCCAACGGTAAATACTTGGAGGAAGACAAACTATATTGAGGCCCAAAGATTGCAAAAGAATGATATGCCACAAAGACATAACAAAGAGACAAACAAGCAATCAAGCAATCAAAAGATACCAATTGAAGCAAGCTATATATCAAAATATACCACTTGAACCAACTAGACCAAAGATCCTACGAGCCACATGAATAAAAGATATTATGATATGAGCAAAGGAGTGTTCTAGAGAAACTAGAGAAGCTCCCCATGATTTGTGCATAATTTATTTTTGTAATTGGATACAACGAGCACAAAATAGGATCATCACTCCCCCAAGATCAATAGAACCTCACGAAAAGTGCAAGTGGACATGCAGGAAACAAAGCCTAGCACTTGCAACAAACAAATGGTTGAGCAACATATAAAAGAGGCAACTTAAGAGTAGGCTCAACCAAAATGATGTGTGTGAGTCATGGAAAAGCACTTGAGAAGACTAATGTAAGGGTGAGCATTAAGCATCAACATAGTCTTGACTAGTGGAGATACAAGGTGCATGACATGTCCTTCCCACACACACCAAGCAAATGGGTTCACAAGCACACTAAATATGCACAATGAATAACCAACACTTGTGACAACCCATGGTGAAGAAAGAAACTGATGGCTTTGTCAAGAGGAGGGATACCAATCAAAATGGCAAAAGCCTCATCAAGACAAGCAAGAGAAAAAATAATATCTTCACCACAACAGAGTGCATCAATATGCAACGATATAAGATCCGCACTCAAGATAAATCCTTTCACATAACCACCAAGGAAAGGTGGACGTGAAAGAATAAGGATATCAACTACAGATGTAACTTCCCTCAAGTGTATAAGATTCTAGGTAGATGAAAATCATGATGATATCAATCCACAAAGAAGGATACACACACGAAATAGTTACAAAAAGGAAAGAACAAGATATCGACAAGGAAGTCATAAATATACCAATAAGAAATTTGCTTGAGAGCATAGCACATGGATAGATATGGTCTTATTGTACATAAATGAATTCCAACCACACGAACATCAAAGACATCACAACTAGCAACAAGAGATCATTGTTGGGATGCTTTGAGAAAGTAAACAAGTATCACAAGAAAGAATGAATAACATGCCATGATACAACCTACACAAGGTTGATGCAAGAAATGTGTGCGTGAAGTATATGAAGATACTTGTTACCGAGTTAACATTGGAAGGATGTAGTAGATACCAATTGAAGGTAGATAGTAGTTCATTGATCATCCTAGCTTGACTCCAATAAGCACATGGTGACAACACCTTCCTTGTGAGTGAGCCGAGCATCCAATGCATCTCCAATTGTTCCTAGAACAACAACACAAACAAAATGGTACCCAAACTCATTGGGACCAAAGATTTAGAGAACCAACAATATACAGGACAAACTCCACAAAAATATGTGCATATAGATATGAAAAAGAATTTCATGCACATCTCATCCAATTTGATACTTGGTGGAGTTTCCCCTATATATTGGGTCAAAGAAAGAAAGGAAGCATGCCAAAGAAACTACATGAAGTTAATATGCATGCTCAAGACTTTCAAGAACCGATACCAATTGACAAAGAAATACCAAGTGAAGAAAAGATACTGATGACCCACAAGTATAGGGGATCTATCGTAGTCCTTTCGATAAGTAAGAGTGTCGAACCCAACAAGTAGCAGAAGGAAATGATAAGCGGTTTTCAGTAAGGTATTCTCTGCAAGCACTGAAATTATCGGTAACAAATAGTTTTGTGATAAAGTAATTTGTAACAGGTAACAAGTAATAAAAGTAAATAAGGTGCAACAAGATGGCCCAATCCTTTTTGTAGCAAAGGACAAGCCTGGACAAACTCTTATATAAAGGAAAACGCTCCCGAGGACACATGGGAATTATCGTCAAACTAGTTTTCATCACGCTCATATGATTCACGTTCGTTACTTTGATAATTTGGTATGTGGGTGGACCGGTGCTTGGGTGCTGTCCTTGTTGGGGAACGTAGCAGAAATTCAAAATTTTCTACGCATCACCAAGATCAATCTATGGAGTAATCTAGCAACGAGGGGAAGGGGAGTGCATCTACATACCCTTGTAGATCGCTAAGCGGAAGCGTTGCAAGAACGCGGATGAGGGAGTCGTACTCGTAGCGATTCAGATCGCGGTTGATTCCAATCTGAGCACCGAAGAACGGTGCCTCCGCGTTCAACACACGTGCAGCCCGGTGACGTCTCCCACGCCTTGATCCAGCAAGGAGAGAGGGAGAGGTTGGGGAAGACTCCATCCAGCAGCAACACGACGGCGTGGTGGTGATGGAGGAGCGTGGCAATCCCGCAGGGCTTCGCCAAGCACCGCGGGAGAGGAGGAGGAAGAAGAGGGGTAGGGCTGCACCGAAAGAGAGACGTTCTCATGTCTTGGGCAGCCCCAAAACCCCAATATATATAGGGGAGAGGGAGGGCTGCGCCCCCCATCTAGGTTTCCCCCTCAAGGGGTGCGGCCAGCCCTAGATGGGGCTTGGGGGGCGGCCAAAGGGGGGAGGAGTGCCTCCCAAGTCAAGTGGAGGCCCTCCCCCTTAGGGTTTCCCCTCTCCCATGCGCATGGGCCTTGGGGGGGCTGGTGCCCCTGGCCCATTAAGGCTAGGGCGCCCCCTTACAGCCCATGCTGCTGTATTGGACGTGGTGGAACATTTTCCGGACCTCCGGATCCCTCCGGAATCCTCCGGAACCTTCTGGAAGCTTCCCGGTACAATACTGAAAAAACCCGAACTTTTCCCGGAACCCGAACAACAACTTTCCATATATAAATCTTTACCTCCGGACCATTCCGGAACTCCTCGTGACGTCCGGGATCTCATCCGGGACTCCGAACAACATTCGGTAACCACGTACATACTTTCCCTATAACCCTAGCGTCATCGAACCTTAAGTGTGTAGACCCTACGAGTTCGGGAACCATGCAGACATGACCGAGACGTTCTCCGGTCAATAACCAACAGCGGGATCTGGATACCCATGTTGGCTCCCACATGTTCCACGAGGATCTCATCGGATGAACCACGATGTCGGGGATTCAATCAATCCCGTATACAATTCCCTTTGTCTAACGGTATGTTACTTGCCCGAGATTCGATCGTCGGTATCCCTATACCTTGTTCAATCTCGTTACCGGCAAGTCTCTTTACTCGTTCCGTAACTCACATCATCCCGTGATCAACTCCTTGGTCACATTGTGCACATTATGATGATGTCCTACCGAGTGGGCCCAGAGATACCTCTCCGTTTACACGGAGTGACAAATCCCAGTCTCGATTCGTGCCAACCCAACAGACACTTTCGGAGATACCTGTAGTGCACCTTTATAGCCACCCAGTTACGTTGTGACGTTTGGTACACCCAAAGCATTCCTACGGTATCCGGGAGTTGCACAATCTCATGGTCTAAGGAACTGATACTTGACATTAGAAAAGCTCTGAGCAAACGAACTACACGATCTTGTGCTAGGCTTAGGATTGGGTCTTGTCCATCACATCATTCTCCTAATGATGTGATCCCGTTATCAACGACATCCAATGTCCATGGTCAGGAAACCGTAACCATCTATTGATCAACGAGCTAGTCAACTAGAGGCTTACTAGGGACATGGTGTTGTCTATGTATCCACACATGTATCTGAGTTTCCTATCAATACAATTCTAGCATGGATAATAAACGTTTATCATGAACAAGGAAATATAATAATAACCAATTTATTATTGCCTCTAGGGCATATTTCCAACAGTCTCCCACTTGCACTAGAGTCAATAATCTAGTTCACATCGCCATGTGATTAACACTCATAGGTCACATCACCATGTGACCAACATCCAAAGAGTTTACTAGAGTCAACAATCTAGTTCACATCATTATGTGATTAACACTCAATGAGTTCTGGTTTGATCATGTTATGCTTGTGAGAGAGGTTATTAGTCAACGGGTCTGAACCTTTCAGATCCGTGTGTGCTTTATGAATATCTATGTCATCTTGTGGATGCTACCACGCGCCATTTGGAGCCATTTCAAATAATTGCTCTACTATACGAATCCGGTTTACTACTCAGAGTCATCCGGATTAGTGTCAAAGTTCGCATCGACGTAACCCTTTACGATGAACTCCTTTCCACCTCCATAACCGAGAAAATTCCTTAGTCCACTAGATACTAAGGATAAGTTCGACCGCTGTAATGTGATCCATTCCCGGATCACTATTGTACCCCTTGACCAACTCATGGCAAGGCACACTTCATGTGCGGTACACAGCATAGCATACTGTAGACCCTACGTCTAAAGCATAGGGGACGACCTTCGTCCTTTCTCTCTCTTCTGCTGTGGTCAGGTCTTGAGTCTTACTCAATACTCACACCTTGTAATACAGCCAAGAACTCCTTCTTTGCTGATCTATTTTGAACTCTTTCAAAATCATGTCATGGTGTGCGTTCTTTGAAAGTATCATCGGGCGTCTTGATCCATCTCTATGGATCTTGATGCCCAATATGTAAGCAGCTTTATCCAGGTCTTCCTTTGAAAAACTCCTTTCAAACAACCCTTTATGCTTTCCAGAAATTTTACATCATTTCGGATCAACAATATGTCATTCACATATACTTATCAGAAATGTTGCAGCGCTCCCACTCACTTTATTGTAAATACAAGTTTCTAACAAACTTTGTATGAACCCAAAAACTTTGATCACTCCATCAAAGCATATATTCTGACTCCGAGATGCTTGCTCTAGTCCATGGAAGGATCACTGGAGCTAGCATACCTTTTAGCATCCTTAGGATCGACAAAACCTTTCTGACTGTATCACATACAACCTTTCCTTACGAAAACTGGTAAGGAAACTTGTTTTGACATCCATCTGCCAGATTTCATAAATGCAGCTAATGCTAACATGATTCCGACGGACTTAAGCATCGCTACGGATGAGAAAATCTCATCGTAGTCAACTCCTTGAACTTGTGAAAATACTTTTTTCCACAAGTCGAACTTCATAGACGGTAAGATTACCGTCCACGTCCGTCTTCTTCTTAAAGATCCATTTATCTCGGATTTCATGGCTTCTAACCATTTGTCGGAATATGGGCCCACCATCGCTTCTCCATAGCTCATAGGTTCATTATTGTCCAACAACATGATATCTCAGACAGGATCACGTACCACTCTGAAGTAGCAAGCATCCTAGTCGTCCTACGAGGTTTGGTGGTGACTTGATCCGAAGTTTCATGATCACTATCATAAGCTTCCACTTCAATTGGTATAGGTGCCACAGGAACAACTTCCTGTGCCCTGCTACACACTAGTTGAAGTGACGGTTCAATAACCTTATCAAGTCTCCACCATCCTCCCACTCAATTATTTCGAGAGAAACTTTTCCTCGAGAAAGGACCTGTTTCTAGAAGCAATTACTTTTGCTTCCAGATCTGAAATAGGAGGTACACCCAACTGTTTTGGGTGTTCTATGAAGATGCATATATCCTCTTTGGGTTCGAGCTTATCAGCCTGAAACTTTTTCACATAAGCATCGCAGCCCCAAACTTTTAAGAAACGACAACTTAGGTTTCTCTAAACGGTGTCGTCTCAACGGAATTGCGTGGTGCCCCTTTTAAAGTGAATGCGGTTGTCTCTAATGCCTAACCCATAAACGATAGTGGTAATTCGATAAGAGACATCATGGTATGCACCATATCCAATAGGGTGCAGTTATGATGTTCGGACACACCATTACACTATGGTGTTCCGGGCGGTACTAATTGTGAAACACTTTCCACAATGTCTTAATTGTGTGCCAAACTTGTAACTCAGATACTCATCTCTATGATCATATCACAAACATTTTATCCTCTTGTCACGACGATCTTCAACTTCACTCTGAAATTACTTGAACCTTTCAATAATTCAAACTTGTGTTTCATCAAGTAAATACACTCAGCATCCACTCAAATCATCTGTGAAGTAAGAACATAACGATATCCACTGCATGCCTCAGCACTCATTGGACTGCATACATCAAAATGTATTACTTCCAATAAGTTGCTTTCTTGTTCCATCTTACTGAAAACGAGGCCTTTCAGTCATCTTGCCCATGTGGTATGATTTGCATGTCTCAAGTGATTCAAAATCAAGCGAGTCCAAACGATCCATCTGCATGGAGTTTCTTCATGCATATATACCTATAGACATGGTTCGCATGTCTCAATCTTTTCAAAAACGAGTGAGTCCAAAGATCCATCTACATGGAGCTTCTTCATGCGTTCTATACCAATATGACTCAAATGGCAGTGCCACAAGTATGTGGAACTATCATTACTATTTTATATCTTTTGGCACGAACATGTGTATCACTACGATCGAGATTCATTTTAGGTGCAAGACCATTGAAGGTATTATTCAAATAAACAGAGTAACCATTATTCTCCTTAAATGAATAACCGTATTGCGATAAACATAATCCAATCATGCTCAACGCAAACACCAAATCTCGATGGTAGAGGGAGCATGCGATGCTTGATCACATCAACCTTGGAAACACTTCCAACACATATCGTCATCTCACCTTTAGCTAGTCTCCGTTTATTCCGCAGCTTTTATTTCGAGTTACTAACACTTAGCAACCGAACCGGTATCTAATACCCTAGTGCTGCTAGGAGTACTAGTAAAGTACACATTCATATAACGTATATCCAATATACTTCTGTCGACCTTGCCCGCCTTCTCATCTACCAAGTATCTAGGGTAGTACTGCTTCAGTGACCGTTCCCCTCATTACAGAAGCACTTAGTCTCGGGTTTGGGTTCAACCTTGGGATTCTTTACTAGAGCAGCAAATGACTTGCTGTTTCATGAAGTATCCCTTTTGCCCTTGCCCTTCTTAAACTAGTGGTTTTACTAACCATCAACAATTGATGCTCCTTCTTGATTTCTACTTTCGCGGTGTCAAACATCGCGAGTTGCTTCAAGGATCATCATCTATCCTTGATATGTTATAGTTCATCACGAAGCTCTAATAGCTTGGTGGCAGTGACTATGGAGAACCATCACTATCTCATCTGGAAGATTAACTCCCACTCGATTCTAGCGATTGTGGCACTCAGACAATCTGAGCACATGCTCAACGATTGAGCCTTTCTCCCTTAGTATGCAGGCTTAAGAAACTTGTCAGAGGTCTCATACCTCTTGACGTGGGCACTAGTCTGAAATCCAAATTTCAGTCTTCGGAACATCTCACATGTTCTGCGACGTTTCAAAAACGTCTTTGGTGCCACAATTCTAAACCGTTAGCATTACGCACTGAACTATCACGTAGTCATCAAAACATGTATGTCAGATGTTTTGCAACATCTACAGACGACGCTGAGGTTCAGCATACCGAGCGGTGCATTAAGGACATAAGCCTTCTGTGCAGCAATGAGGACAATCCTCAGTTTACGGACCCAGTCCGCATAATTGCTACTACCAACTTTCAACTAAATTTTCTCTAGGAACATATCTTAAACAGTAGAACTAAAGCGTATGACATAATTTGCAAAGACCTTTTGACTATGTTCATGATAATGAAGTTCATCTGATTATTGAATGAACTCCCACTCAGATAGACATCCCTCTAGTCATCTAAGTGATACATGATCCGAGTCAAACTAGGCCATGTCCGATCATCACGTGAGACGGACTAGTCATCATCGGTGAACATCTCCATGTTGATCGCATCTACTATACGACTCATGTTCGACCTTTCGATCTCTTGTGTTCCGAGGCCATGTCTGTACATGCTAGGCTCGTCAAGTCAACCTAAGTGTTTCGCATGTGTTCCGAGGCCATGTCTGTACATGCTAGGCTCGTCAACACCCGTTGTATTCGAACGTTAGAATCTATCACACCCGATCATCACGTGGTGCTTCGAAACAACGAACCTTCGCAACGGTGCACAGTTAGGGGGAACACGTCTCTTGAAATTTTAGTGAGGGATCATCTTACTTACTACCGTCGTTCTAAGCAAATAAGATGCATAACATGATAAACATCACATGCAATCAAATAGTGACATGATATGGCCAATATCATTTTGCTCCTTTGATCTCCATCTTCGGGGCACCATGATCATCTTTGTCACCGGCATGACACCATGATCTCCATCATCATGATCTCCATCATTGTGTCTTCATGAAGTTGTCACGCCAACGATTACTTCTACTTCTATGGCTAACGCGCTTAGCAATAAAGTAAAGTAATTTACATGGCGTTATTCAATGACACGGAGGTCATACAAAAAATAAAGACAACTCCTATGGCTCCTGCCGGTTGTCATACTCATCGACATGCAAGTCGTGATTCCTATTACAAGAATATGATCAATCTCATACATCACATATATCATTCATCACATCTTCTGGCCATATCACATCACATAGCACATGCTGCAAAAACAAGTTAGACGTCCTCTAATTGTTGTTGCAAGTTTTTACGTGGCTTGTATAGGTTTCTAGCAAGAACGTTTCTTACCTACGTAAAACCACAACGTGATATGCCAATTTCTATTTACCCTTCATAAGGACCCTTTTCATCGAATCCGTTCTGACTAAAGTGGGAGAGACAGACACCCGCTAGCCACCTTATGCAACTAGTGCATGTCAGTCGGTGGAACCTGTCTCACGTAAGCGTACGTGTAAGGTCGGTCCGGGCCGCTTCATCCCACAATGCCGCCGAAACAAGATAAGACTAGTAGCGGCAAGAAGAATTGACAACATCGACGCCCACAACTACTTTGTGTTCTACTCGTGCATAGAAACTACGCATAGACCTAGCTCATGATGCCACTGTTGGGGAACGTAGCAGAAATTTAAAATTTTCTACGCATCACCAAGATCAATCTATGGAGTAATCTAGCAACGAGGGGAAGGGGAGTGCATCTACATACCCTTGTAGATCGCTAAGCGGAAGCGTTGCAAGAACGCGGATGAGGGAGTCGTACTCGTAGCGATTCAGATCGCGGTTGATTCCGATCTGAGCACCGAAGAACGGTGCCTCCGCGTTCAACACACGTGCAGCCCGGTGACGTCTCCCATGCCTTGATCCAGCAAGGAGAGAGGGAGAGGTTGGGGAAGACTCCATCCAGCAGCAACACGACGGCGTGGTGGTGATGGAGGAGCGTGGCAATCCCGCAGGGCTTCGCCAAGCACCGCGGGAGAGGAGGAGGAAGAAGAGGGGTAGGGCTGCACCGAAAGAGAGACGTTCTCATGTCTTGGGCAGCCCCAAAACCCCAATATATATAGGGGAGGGGGAGGGCTGCGCCCCCCATCTAGGGTTTCCCCTCAAGGGGTGCGGCCAGCCCTAGATGGGGCTTGGGGGGCGGCCAAAGGGGGGAGGAGTGCCTCCCAAGTCAAGTGGAGGCCCTCCCCCTTAGGGTTTCCCCTCTCCCATGCGCATGGGCCTTGGGGGGGCTGGTGCCCCTGGCCCATTAAGGCTAGGACGCCCCCTTACAGCCCATGCTGCTGTATTGGACGTGGTGGAACATTTTCCGGACCTCCGGATCCCTCCGGAATCCTCCGGAACCTTCTGGAAGCTTCCCGGTACAATACCGAAAAAACCCGAACTTTTCCCGAAACCCGAACAACAACTTTCCATATATAAATCTTTACCTCCGGACCATTCCGGAACTCCTCGTGACGTCCGGGATCTCATCCGGGACTCCAAACAACATTCGGTAACCACGTACATACTTTCCCTATAACCCTAGCGTCATCGAACCTTAAGTGTGTAGACCCTACGGGTTCGGGAACCATGCAGACATGACCGAGACGTTCTCCGGTCAATAACCAACAGCGGGATCTGGATACCCATGTTGGCTCCCACATGTTCCACGATGATCTCATCGGATGAACCACGATGTCGGGGATTCAATCAATCCCGTATACAATTCCCTTTGTCTAACGGTATGTTACTTGCCCGAGATTCGATCGTCGGTATCCCTATACCTTGTTCAATCTCGTTACCGGCAAGTCTCTTTACTCGTTCCGTAACTCACATCATCCCGTGATCAACTCCTTGGTCACATTGTGCACATTATGATGATGTCCTACCGAGTGGGCCCAGAGATACCTCTCCCTTTACACGGAGTGACAAATCCCAGTCTCGATTCGTGCCAACCCAACAGACACTTTCGGAGATACCTGTAGTGCACCTTTATAGCCACCCAGTTACGTTGTGACGTTTGGTACACCCAAAGCATTCCTACGGTATCCGGGAGTTGCACAATCTCATGGTCTAAGGAACTGATACTTGACATTAGAAAAGCTCTGAGCAAACGAACTACATGATCTTGTGCTAGGCTTAGGATTGGGTCTTGTCCATCACATCATTCTCCTAATGATGTGATCCCGTTATCAACGACATCCAATGTCCATGGTCAGGAAACCGTAACCATCTATTGATCAACGAGCTAGTCAACTAGAGGCTTACTAGGGACATGGTGTTGTCTATGTATCCACACATGTATCTGAGTTTCCTATCAATACAATTCTAGCATGGATAATAAACGTTTATCATGAACAAGGAAATATAATAATAACCAATTTATTATTGCCTCTAGGGCATATTTCCAACAGTCCTTTCTTGGACAAGCATCTCACTTATGATTAACCCCTATTGCAAGCACCCGCAACTACAAAATAAGTATTAAGGTAAACCTAACCATAGCCTGAAACATATGGATCCAAATCAGCCCCTTACGAAGCAACGCATAAACTAGGGTTTAAGCTTCTGTCACTCTAGCAACCCATCATCTACTTATTACTTCCCAATGCCTTCATCTAGGCCCAAACAATGGTGAAGTGTCATGTAGTCGACGTTCACATAACACCACTAGAGGAAAGACAACATACATCTCATCAAAATATCGAACGAATACCAAATTCACATGACTACTTATAGGAAGACTTCTCCCATGTCCTCAGGAACAAACGTAACTACTCACAAATCATATTCATGTTCATAATCAGAAGGGTATTAATATGCATAAAGGATCTAAACATATGATCTTCCACCAAATAAACCAACTAGCATCAACTACAAGGAGTAATCAACACTACTAGCAACCCACAGGTACCAATCTGAGGCTTTGGGACAAAGATTGGATACAAGAGATGAACTAGGGTTTTAAAGGAGATGGTGCTGGTGAAGATGTTGATGGAGATTGACCCCCTCCCAATGATAGGATCGTTGGTGATGACGATGGCGATGATTTCCCCCTCCCGGAGGGAAGTTTCCCCGGCAGAACAACTCCGCCGGAGCCCTAGATTGGTTCCGCCAAGGTTCCGCCTCGTGGCGGCGGTGTTTCGTCCCGCAAGCTTGCTTATGATTTTTTCGAGTGTAAAAGACCTCATATAGCAGAAGATGGGCACCGGAGGCCTGCCAGGGGGCCCACGAGGCAGGGGGGCGTGCCCAGGGGGGTAGGGCGCGCCGCCCACTCGTGGATGGTGGGTGGCCCCCCTCTCGTACTTTCTTCGCTCAGTATTTTTTATTAATTCCAAAAACTGCTTCTGTGAAGTTTCAGGACTTTTGGAGTTGTGCAGAATAAGTCTGTAATATTTGCTCCTTTTCCAGCCCAGAATTCTAGCTGCTGGCATTCTCCCTCTTCATGTAAACCTTGTAAAATAAGGGAGAATAGGCATAAGTATTGTGACATAACTTGTAATAACAGTCCATAATGCAATAAATATCGATATAAAAGCATGATGCAAAATGGACGTATCAACTCCCCCAAGCTTAGACCTCGCTTGTCCTCAAGCGGAAGCCGATAACATTAAATATGTCCACATGTTTAGAGATAGAGGTGTCGATAAAATAAAATACGGACATGAGGGCATCATGATCATTCTTATTACAACAACACATATGGACATTGTCATATGATTTCTTATGCTCAAGTAATAATCTATTCACATGTCAAGTATGAATCAGAAACTTCATTGAGAACTAACAAACTATAATCTCGGTCATTGAGGCAATTGCAATTTATCATAACATCGGAAAGAGTCAATATAAGAGCTTTTCAGCAAGTCCACATACTCAACTATCATTTAGTCTTTCACAATTGCTAACACTCACGCAATAATTATGGGCTTGGAGTTTTAATCGGACACAGAGAAAGATAGGGGCTTATAGTGCTGCCTCCCAACCTTTTACCTCAAGGGTAATGTCAACAATAATAGCTCATGCTAACTTACATCCAATTGGATATATATATATCAGGATCTTTCCAACATAATGTGCTTGCCAAAGGATAAAATGTAAAAAGGAAAGGTGAAGATCACCATGACTCTTGTATAAGGTGTGAGACAAGAATAAAAGATAGGCCCTTCGCAGAGGGAAGTAGAGGTTGTCATGTGCTTTTATGGTTGGATGCACGAAATCTTAATGCAAAAGAACGTCACTTTATATTGCCACTTGTGATATGGACCTTTATTATGCAGTCCATCACTTTTATTGCTTCCACATCACAAGATCGTATAAAGCTTATTTTCTCCACACTAATAAATGATACATATGTAGAGAGAAATTTTTATTGCATACAACATGACAACTTATGTTGGGGAACGTAGTAATTTCAAAAAAAAATCCTACGCACACGCAAGATCATGGTGATGCATAGCAACGAGAGGGGAGAGTGTCGTCCACGTACCCTCGTAGACCATTAAGCGGAAGCGTTATGACAACGCGGTTGATGTAGTCGTACGTCTTCACGATCGACGATCCTCAGTACCAAACGTACGCCACCTCCGCGTTCAGCACACGTTCAGCTCGGTGACGTCCAGCGAACTCACGATCCAGTAGAGCTCGAGGGAGAGTTTCGTCGGCATGACAGCGTGGTGACGATGTTGATGAAGCTACCGACGCAGGGCTTCGCCTAAGCACCGCTACAATATGACCGAGGTGGATTATGGTGGAGGGGGCACCGCACACGGCTAAAAGATCAATGATCAATTGTTGTGTCTTTGGGGTGCCCCCCTGCCCCCGTATATAAAGGAGCTAGGGGGGAGGCGGCCGGCCAGGAGGAGGGCGCGCCAAGGGGGGAGTCCTACTCCCACCGGGAGTAGGACTCCTCCTTTCCAAGTAGGAGTAGGAGAAGGGGGAAGGGAAGGAGAGAGGAGGAAGGAAAGGGGGGCGCCGCCCCCCTCCTTGTCCAATTCGGACTAGAGGGGGAGGGGGCACGCGGCCTGCCCTGGCCGCCCCTCCTCTTCTCCACTAAGGCCCATTAGGCCCAATATACTCCACGGGGGGTTCCGGTAACCCCCCGGTACTCCAGTAAATGTCCGAAACTTCCCGAAACACTTCTGGTGTCCAAACATAGTCGTCCAATATATCGATCTTTACGTCTCGACCATTTCAAGACTCCTCGTCATGTCCGTGATCACATCCGGGACTCCGAACTACCTTCGGTACATCAAAACACAAAAACTCATAATACCGATCGTCACAGAACTTTAAGCGTGTGGACCCTACGGGTTCGAGAACTATGTCGACATGACCGAGACACTTCTCCGGTCAATAACCAATAGCGTAACCTGGATGCTCATATTGGTTCCTACATATTCTACGAAGATCTTTATCGGTCAAACCGCATAACAACATACGTTGTTCCCTTTGTCATCGGTATGTTACTTGCCCAAGATTCGATCGTCGGTATCTCAATACCTTGCTCAATCTCGTTACCGGCAAGTCTCTTTACTCGTTCCGTAATGCATCATCCCGCAACTAACCCATTAGTCACATTGCTTGCAAGGCTTATAGTGATGTGCATTACCGAGAGGGCCCAAAGATACCTCTCCGACAATCGGAGTGACAAATCCTAATCTCGATCTATGCCAACTCAACAAGTACCACTGGAGACACCTGTAGAGGACCTTTATAATCACCCAGTTACGTTGTGACGTTTGGTAGCACACAAAGCGTTCCTCCGGTAATCGGGAGTTGCATAATCTCATAGTTATAGGAACATGTATAAGTTATGAAGAGAGCAATAGCAGTAAACTAAACGATCAAGTGCTAAGCTAACGGAATGGGTCAAGTCAATCACATCATTCTCCTAATGATGTGATCCCGTTAATCAAATGACAACTCATGTCTATGGCTAGGAAACTCAACCATCTTTGATTAACGAGCTAGTCAAGTAGAGGCATACTAGTGACACTATGTTTGTCTATGTATTCACACATGTATTATGTTTTCGGTTAATACAATTCTAGTATGAATAATAAATATTTATCCTGATATGAGGAAATAAATAATAACTTTATTATTGCCTCTAGGGCATATTTCCTTCAGTCTCCCACTTGCACTAGAGAAAATAATCTAGATTACACAGTAATGATTCTAACTCCCATGGAGTCTTGGTGCTGATCATGTTTTGCTCGTGGAAGAGGCTTAGTCGACGGGTCTGCAACATTCAGATCCGTATGTGATGTCTACTATGCAACCTTCTTCTTGTAGACGTTGTTGGGCCTCCAAGTGCAGAGGTTTGTAGGACAGTAGCACATTTCCCTCAAGTGGATGACCTAAGGTTTACCAATCCGTGGGAGGCGTAGGATGAAGATGGTCTCTCTCAAACAACCCTGCAACCAAATAACAAAGAGTCTCTTGTGTCCCCAACACACCCAATACAACGGTAAATTGTATAGGTGCACTAGTTCGGTGAAGAGATGGTGATACAAATGCAATATGGATGGTAGATATAGGTTTTTATAATATGAAATTATAAAAACAGCAAGGTAACAAGCGATAAAAGTGAGCGTAAATGGTATTGCAATTCTAGGAAACAAGGCATAGGGTTCATACTTTCACTAGTGCAAGTTCTCTCAACAATAATAACATAATTGGATCATATAACTATCCCTCAACATGCAACAAAGAGTCACTCCAAAGTCACTAATAGCGGAGAACAAACGGAGAGATTATTGTAGGGTACGAAACCACCTCAAAGTTATTCTTTCTAATCGATCTATTCAAGAGTCCGTAGTAAAATAACACGAAGCTATTCTTTCCGTTCGATCTATCATAGACTTCGTACTAGAATAACACCTTAAGACACAAATCAACCAAAACCCTAATGTCACCTAGATACTCCAATGTCACCTCAAGTATCCGTGGGTATGATTATACGATATGCATCACACAATCTCAAATTCATCTATTCAACCAACACAAAGAACTTCAAAGAGTGCCCCAAAGTTTCTACCGGAGAGTCAAGACGAAAACGTGTGCCAACCCCTATGCATAAGTTCACAATGTTACGGAACCCGTAAGTTGATCACCAAAACATACATCAAGTAGATCACGTGAATATCCCATTGTCACCACAGATAAGCACATGCAAGACATACATCAAGTGTTCTCAAATCCTTAAAGACTCAACCCGATAAGATAACTTCAAAGGGAAAACTCAATCCATTACAAGAGAGTAGAGGGGAAGAAACATCATAAGATCCAACTATAATAGCAAAGCTCGTGATACATCAAGATCGTACCACCTCAAGAACACGAGAGAGAGAGAGATCCAACACATAGCTACTGGTACATACCCTCAGCCCCGAGGGTGAACTACTCCCTCCTCGTCATGGAGAGCGCCGGGATGATGAAGATGGCACTGGTGAGGGATCTCCCCTCCTGCAGGGTGCCGGAACAGGGTCCTGATTGGTTTTTGGTGGCTACAGAGGCTTGCGGCGGCGGAACTCCCGATCTATTCTGCTCCCCGATGGTTTTAGGGTATATGAACATATATGGGCGAAAGAAGTCGGTCAGGGGAGCCACGAGGGGCCCACGAGGGTGGGGGCACGCCAGGGGGGTAGGGCGCGCCTCCCTGCCTCGTGGCTTCCTCGAAGCTTCCCTGACGTCTACTCCAAGTCTCCTGGATTGCTTCCTTTCCAAAAATAACTCTCCCGAAGGTTTCATTCCGTTTGGACTCCGTTTGATATTCCTTTTCTTCGAAACACTGAAATAGGCAAGAAAACAACAATTTGGGCTGGGCCTCCGGTTAATAGGTTAGTCCCAAAAATAATATAAAAGTGTTTAGTAAAGCCCATAAACATCCAAAACAGATAATATAATAGCATGAATACTTCATAAATTATAGATACGTTGGAGACGTATCAGCATCCCCAAGCTTAATTACTGCCCGTCCTCGAGTAGGTAAATGATAAAAGAAATAATTTATGAAGTGTGAATGCTAGCAGGTGCACAAGTTTGATCAATGATAATTTCAATCACCTTTTCTAGCATCATTATATGTCATAACAGTAGCTCATATCATAAAGCTTCTCATGATCAAGTAACAAGCTTTCACATGTTAAAGTATAGATCATAAACTTTCTTGAAAACTAACAAACAGTTCTCAGTCATCAAACAATTGCAATTCATCTTATTTTCAGGAAGGGTCTATGTAAGAGCTTTGATTTAGCAAATCCCACATACTCAACTATCATATAGTCTTCCATGATTGCTACCACTCAAAGCATATTTTTAGAACAAATAGCTTCCATCGAACACAGAGAAAGATAGGGGCTTAATGTTTCGCCTCCCAACTTATTTATCATATAGATAATGGTCAACAATAATAATTCATGATCAAATATATTTGAATGGCCATATATGCTTAGATCTTTCTCCACCACATGATGCTTGCTAACTAAAAAGTAGGTTGGAATGAGAAGGAATACTACTGACCCTTGCATAAAAGTAAAAGATAGGCCCTTCGCAGAGGGAAGCAGGGATTTGCAGAGGTGCCAGAGCTCGAAGCTAAAACAGAGATGAAAATAATTTTGAGAGGTATGCTTTCATTGTCAACATAACGACCAAGAGTTCCCAATATCTTCCATACTAGACACTTTATAGGCGGTTCCCAAACAGAAAGGTAAAGATTTTACTCCCCCTCCACCAACAATCACACTCCACGGCTTGTCCGAAACAACGAGTGCCGTCCAACTTTCAACAATCCTGGGGGAGTTTGTTTAAATTATTTGCGAATTTTTTTTTGATCTTTTGATCATTGGACTGGGCATCCCAGTTACCAGCCATTTTCTCGTGAATGATGAGCGGAGTCCACTCATCGTGAGAATAACCCACCTAGCATGGAAGATACTGACAGCCCCTAGTTGCTACATGAGCTCGGGCATATGAAACAGATTATTATTCGAGCACCACATGTTAGAGGATCCATAACAATATAACTTCTATACAAATATACCCAATCATAACTCATTATGTTGTCTTCCTTGTCCAACTTCAACTAATTTGCTCAGGTTTGAAAATAATTAATGGGGCTCACAATCATAGAAGATGTCCAAGATAGTATATTTATATGTGAAATCTCTCTTCCTTCAATATTCTTTCATGAATTGTTCAAGTGACCAATACAATGTTTGCTAACCTTCAAAAAAATTTACCACCTCTACTTCTTATATGTGAAGGCATTACTCCCCATGGGATAAGCATATGAAACATATATGATTTCAGATTTATGATATCAAATCATTCAACTATTTACTCATAGGATATAAGTGAAGCACACGAGTAAATGACAAACTACTCCAAAAAGATATAAGTGAAGATCAATGAGTAGTTAAATAATTATGTAGCTATGTGAAGACTCTCTCTCATTTAAGAATTTTAGATCTTGGGATATTATTCAAACAGCAAGCAAAACAAAATAAAACGACATTTCAAGGATAACACTCATCTTGTGAAGAAGCAAAAACTTAGGCTCAACCGATACTAACCGATAATTGTTGAAGAAGAAAGGTGGGATGCCTACCGGGGCATCCCCAAGCTTAGATACTTGAGACTTCTTGAAATATTATCTTGGGGTGCCTTGGGCATCCCCAAGCTTGAGCTTTTGTGTCTCCTTAATTCCTCTCATATCACGGTCTCCCTAAATCTCAAAAGCTTCATCCACACAAAACTCAACAAGGACTCGTGAGATAAGTTAGTATAAACCAATGCAAAAACCTTGTCATACTCTACTGTAGAAAATCACTAAAATTCTTATTCAACATTGCATACTAAATGCCTCTACATATTTAATAGTCCTATCCTCAAATAGAATCATTGAAGAAGCAAACATATGCAAACATAACAGCAATCTGCCTAAACAGGACAGTCTGTAAAGAATGCAGCAAGATCCATACTTCCCTAGCTCCAAAAATTATGAAAGAAAATTCCCACTGTATTAAATTTATCAGAGCTTATTATGCAAAAGGTTTCAACATTTTATCACATTCTGACTTTTCTAGGGAATTTTTGCAACAGCGGTAAACTTTCTGTTTTCAAACAGCAACATGAAGACTTGTAAAATAGGCATTGTAAAGGCTATCAATGCCACTTTTATTGAAATAAAAGATGCAAAACATTGTTCTCAATAACAGAAAGCAAATCCTAACAAAATAAATTGACGCTCCAAGCAAAACACATATCATGTGGTGAATAAAAATATAGCTCCAAGTAAAGTTACCGATGAACGAAGACGAAAGAGGGGATGCCTTCCGGGGCATCCCCAAGCTTAGGCTCTTGGTTGTCCTTGAATATTACCTTGGGGTGCCTTGGGCATCCCCAAGCTTAGGCTCTTGCCACTCCTTATTCCATAGTCCATCGAATCTTTACCCAAAACTTGAAAACTTCACAACACAAAACTTAACAGAAAACTCGTAAGCTCCGTTAGTATAAGAAAATAAAACCACCACTTAGGTACTGTTTTGAACTCATTCTTTATTTATATTGGTGTAATATCTACTGTATTAGAACTTCTCTATGGTTCATACCCTCCGATACTACTCATAGATTCATCAAAATAAGCAAACAACACATAGAAAACAGAATCTGTCAAAAACAGAACAGTCTGTAGTAATCTGCATCAAACGCAAACTTCTAGAACTCAGAAACATCTGCCAGAATAGGAACACCTAGATAATTTGATTATTGATCAACTGCAATTGGAATCAGTATTTTATCACTTTCTGGTGATTTTTAACAATTGTTTTCGTGAGCAGAAAGTTTCTGTCTTTTTCAGCAAGATCAAATAATTACCATCCAAGAAGATCCTATAGGTCTTACTTGGCACAAACACTAATTAAAACATAAAACCACATCTAACCAGAGGCTAGATGATTTATTTATTACTAAACAGGAACAAAAAGCAAGGAACAAAAATAAAATTGGGTTGCCTCCCAATAAGCGCTAACGTTTAACGCCCCTAGCTAGGCATGATGATTTCAATGATGCTCACATAAAAGATAAGAATTGAAACATAACGGGAGCATCATGAAGAATATGACTAGCACATTTAAGTCTAACCCACTTCCTATGCATAGGGATTTTGTGAGCAAACAACTTATGGGAACAATAATCAACTAGCATAGGAACGCAAAACAAGCATAACTTCAAAACTTTAAGCACATAGAGAGGAAACTTGATATTATTGCAATATGTAGAAGCATATGATCCTCTCTCATAATAATTTTCAGTAGCATCATGAATGAATTCAACCATATAACCAGCACATAAAGCATTATTTTCATGATCTACTTGCATAGAAATTTTACTACTCTCCACATAAGCAAAATTCTTCTCATTCGGAATAGTGGGAGTAAACTCAACAAAATAACTATCATGTGAAGCATAATCCAATTGAAAATTAAAATCATGATGACAAGTTTCATGGTTATATTTCTTCTTTATAGCATACATGTCATCACAATAATCAACATAGATAGGAGGCATGCTTTCATCATAATAAATTTGCACATCAAAACTTGGGGGACAAAAAATATCATCTTCATCAAACATAGCATCCCCAAGCTTGTGGCTTTGCATATCATTAGCATCATGGATATTCAAAGAATTCATACTAACAACATTGCACTCATGCTCATCATTCACATATTTTATGCCAAGCATTCTATGTAATTCTTCTTCTAGTACTTGAGCACAATTTTCCTTCCCATCATTTTCACGAAAGACATTAAAAAGATGAAGCATATGAGGCACCATTAATTCCATTTTTTTGTAGTTTTCTTTTATAGACTAAACTAGTGATAAAACAAGAAACAAAAAGATTCGATTGCAAGATCTCAAGATATAACTTCAAGCACTCACCTCCCCGGCAACGGCGCCAGAAAAGAGCTTGATGTCTACTACGCAACCTTCTTCTTGTAGACGTTATTGGGCCTCCAAGTGCAGAGGTTTGTAGCACAGTAGCAAATTTCCCTCAAGTGGATGACCTAAGGTTTATCAATCTGTGGGAGGCGTAGGATGAAGATGGTCTCTCTCAAACAACCCTGCAACCAAATAACAAAGAGTCTCTTGTGTCCCCAACACACCCAATACAATTGTAAATTGAATAGGTGCACTAGTTCGGCGAAGAGATGGTGATACAAGTGCAAAATGGATGGTAGATATAGGTTTTTGTAATCTGAAATTATAAAAATAGCAAGGTAACAAGCAATAAAAGTGAGCGTAAACGGTATTGCAATGCTAGGAAACAAGGCATAGGGTTCATACTTTCACTAGTGCAAGTTCTTTCAACAATAATAACATAATTGGATCATATAACTATCCCTCAACATGCAACAAAGAGTCACTCCAAAGTCACTAATAGCGGAGAACAAACGAAGAGATTATTGTAGGGCACGAAACCACCTCAAAGTTATTCTTTCTGATCGATCTATTCAAGAGTTCGTAGTAAAATAACACGAAGCTATTCTTTCCATTCGATCTATCATAGAGTTCGTACTAGAATAACACCTTAAGACACAAATCAACCAAAACCCTAATGTCACCTAGATACTCCAATGTCACCTCAAGTATCCGTGGGTATGATTATACGATATGCATCACACAATCTCAAATTCATCTATTCAACCAACACAAAGAACTTCAAAGAGTGCCCCAAAGTTTCTACCGGAGAGTCAAGACGAAAACGTGTGCCAACCCCTATGCATAAGTTCACAATGTTACGGAACCCGTAAGTTGATCACCAAAACATACATCAAGTAGATCACGTGAATATCCCATTGTCACCACAGATAAGCACATGCAAGACATACATCAAGTATTCTCAAATCCTTAAAGACTCAAGCCGATAAGATAACTTCAAAGGGAAAACTCAATCCATTACAAGAGAGTAGAGGGGGAGAAACATCATAAGATCCAACTATAATAGCAAAGCTCGTGATACATCAAGATCGTACCACCTCAAGAACACGAGAGAGAGAGAGAGATCCAACACATAGCTACTGGTACATACCCTCAGCCTCGAGGGTGAACTACTCCCTCCTCGTCATGGAGAGCGTCGGGATGATGTAGATGGCACCGGTGAGGGATCTCCCCTCCGGCAGGGTGCCGGAACAGGGTCCCGATTGGTTTTTGGTGGCTACAGAGCCTTGCGGCGGCGGAACTCCCGATCTATTATGCTCCCCGATGGTTTTAGGGTATATGGACATATATAGGCGAAAGAAGTCGGTCAGGGGAGCCACGAGGGCCCCATGAGGGTGGGGGGCGCGCCCAGGGGGGTAGGGCGCGCCTCCCTGCCTCGTGGCTTCCTCGAAGCTTCCCTGACGTCTACTCCAAGTCTCCTGGATTGCTTCCGTTCCAAAAATAACTCTCCTGAAGGTTTCATTCCGTTTGGACTCCGTTTGATATTCCTTATCTTCGAAACACTGAAATAGGCAAGAAAACAACAATTTGGGCTGGGCCTCCGGTTAATAGGTTAGTCCCAAAAATAATATAAAAGTGTTTAGTAAAGCCCATAAACATCCAAATAGATAATATAATAGCATGAATACTTCATAAATTACAGATACGTTGGAGACGTATCAGTATGTATCTTGCAAATCTCTATGTTTCCCACCTGGACTTGATCCCGGATGGAATTGAAGCGTCTCTTGATGTGCTTGGTTCTCTTGTGAAATCTGGATTCCTTTGCCAAGGCAATTACACCAGTATTGTCACAAAAGATTTTCATTGGACCCGATGCACTAGGTATGACACCTAGATCGGATATGAACTCCTTCATCCAGACTCCTTCATTTGCTGCTTCCGAAGAGGCTATGTACTCCGCTTCACACGTAGATCCCGCCACGACGCTTTTTTTAGAACTGCACCAACTGACAACTCCACCGTTCAATGTAAACACGTATCCGATTTGCGATTTAGAATCGTCCGGATCAGTGTCAAAGCTTGCATCGACGTAACCATTTACGACGAGCTCTTTGTCACCTCCATAAACGAGAAACATATCCTTAGTCCTCTTTAGGTACTTCAGGATGTTCTTGACCGCTGTCCGGTGATCCACTCCTGGATTACTTTGGTACCTCCCTGCTAAACTAATAGCAAGGCACACATCAGGTCTGGTACACAACATTGCATACATGATAGAGCCTATGGCTGAAGCATAGGGAACACTTTTCATTTTCTCTCTATCTTCTGCAGTGGTCGGGCATTGAGTCTGACTCAACTTCACACCTTGTAACACAGGCAAGAACCCTTTCTTTGCTTGATCCATTTTAAACTTCTTCAAAACTTTATCAAGGTATGTGCTTTGTGAAAGTCCAATTAAGCGTCTTGATCTATCTCTATAGATCTTGATGCCCAATATATAAGCAGCTTCACCGAGGTCTTTCATTGAAAAACTCTTATTCAAGTATCCTTTTATGCTATCCAGAAATTCTATATCAATATGTCATCCACATATAATATTAGAAATGCTACACAGCTCCCACTCACTTTCTTGTAAATACATGCTTCTCCAAAAGTCTGTATAAAACCACATGCTTTGATCACACTATCAAAATATTATTCCAACTCCGAGAGGCTTGCACCAGACCATAAATGGATCGCTGGTGCTTGCACACTTTGTTAGATCCCTTTGGATCGACAAAACATTCCGGTTGCATCATATACAACTCTTCTTCCAGAAATCCATTCAGGAATGCAGTTTTGACATCCATTTGCCAAATTTCATAATCATAAAATGCGGCAATTGCTAACATGATTCGGACAGACTGAAGCATCGCTACGGGTGAGAAAGTCTCATCCTAGTCAACCCCTTGAACTTGTCGAAAACCTTTCGCAACAAGTCAAGCTTTTAGACAGTAACATTACCGTCAGCGTCAGTCTTCTTCTTGAAGATCCATTTATTCTCTATGGCTTGCCGATCATCGGGCAAGTCAACCAAAGTCCACACTTTGTTCTCATACATGGATCCCATCTCAGATTTCATGGCCTCAAGCCATTTTGTGGAATCTGGGCTCACCATCGCTTCTTCATAGTTCGTCGGTTCGCGTTGGTCAAGTAACATGACCTCCAGAATAGGATTACCGTACCACTCTGGTGCGGATCTTACTCTGGTTAACCTACGAGGTTCGGTAGTAACTTGCTCTGAAGTTTCATGATCAACATCATTAGCTTCCTCACTAATTGGTGTAGGTGTCACATGAACCAGTTTCTGTGATGAACTACTTTCCAATAAGGGAGCAGGTACAATTACCTCATCAAGTTCTACTTTCCTCCCACTCACTTCTTTTGAGAGAAACTCCTTCTCTAGAAAGGATCAATTTTTAGCAACAAATGTCTTGCCTTCGGATCTGTGATAGAAGGTGTACCCAACAGTTTCCTTTGGGTATCCTATGAAGACACATTTCTCCGATTTGGGTTCGAGCTTACCAGGTTGAAGCTTTTTCACATAAGCATCGCAGCCCCACACTTTAAGAAACAACAACTTTGGTTTCTTGCCACACCACAGTTCATAAGGCGTCGTCTAAACGGATTTCGATGGTGCCCTATTTAACGTGAATGCAGCCGTCTCTAAAGCATAACCCCAAAATGATAGCAGTAAATCAGTAAGAGACATCATAGATCGCACCATATCTAGTGAAGTACGATTACGACGTACGGACACACCATTACGCTATGGTGCTCCGGGTGGCGTGGGTTGCGGAACTATTCCACATTGTTTCAAATGTAGACCAAACTCGTAACTCAAATATTCTCCTCCATGATCAGATCGTAGAAACTTTATTTTCTTGTTACGATGATTTTCCACTTCACTCTGAAATTCTTTGAACTTTTCAAATGTTTCATTAAGTAGATATACGCATATCTGCTCAAATCATCTATGAAGGTGAGAAAATAACGATACCCGTCGCGAGCCTCAATATTCATTGGACCACATACATCAGTATGTATGATTTCCAATAAATCTATTGCTCGCTCCATTGTTCCGGCGAATGGCGTTTTAGTCATCTTGCCCATGAGGCATGGTTCGCAAGTACCAAGTGATTCATAATCAAGTGATTCCAAAATTCCATCAGTATGGAGTTTCTTCATGCGCTTTATACCAATATGACCCAAACGGCAGTGCCACAAATAAGTTGCACTATCATTATCAACTCTGCATCTTTTGGCTTCAACATTATGAATATGTGTATCACTACTATCGAGATTCAGCACAAATAGACCACTCTTCAAGGGTGCATGACCATAAAAGATATTACTCATATAAATAGAACAACCATTATTCTCAGATTTAAATGAATAACCGTCTCGCATCAAACAAGATCCAGATATAATGTTCATGCTTAACGCTGGCACCAAATAACAATTATTCAGGTCTAAAACTAATCCCGAAGGTAGATGTAGAGGTAGCGTGCCGACGGCGATCACATCGACTTTGGAACCATTTCCCACGCGCATCGTCACCTCGTCGTTAGCTAGTCTTCGCTTAATCAGTAGTCCCTATTTCGAGTTGCAAATATTAGTAACAGAACCAGTATCAAATACCCAGGTGCTACTGCGAGCTCTAGTAAGGTACACATCAATGAAATGTATATCACATATACCTTTGTTCACCTTGCCATCCTTCTTATCCGCCAAATACTTGGGGCAGTTCCGCTTCCATTGACCAGTCTGTTTGCAGTAGAAGCACTCAGTCTCAGGCTTAGGTCTAGACTTAGGTTTGTTCTCTTGAGCAGCAACTTGTTTGCCGTTCTTCTTGAAGTTCCCCTTCTTCTTCCCTTTACCCTTTTTCTTGAAACTGGTGGTCTTGTTGATCATCAACACTTGATGCTCCTTTTTGATTTCTACCTCCGCAGACTTTAGCATTGCGAAGAGCTCGGGAATTGTCTTATCCATCCCTTGCATATTATAGTTCATCACGGAGCTCTTGTAGCTTGGTGGCAGTGATTGAAGAATTCTATCAATGACACTATCATCCGGAAGATTAACTCCCAGTTGAATTGTAACATCCCAAATTTTCAATTTGGAATGTTATACATAGGTCATTCATGCATATTATATTTTATTGCATTTTATTTCGCGATCCTCGAAATTTTAAGCAACTCAAGGACCCTCGGAGAGAGTTGGGGATTTCACCGTTTTCATATTTGAATTTTATCAAATATTGAAACAAGGGTCATTTGTTTGAATTATTTTTCTCTCCAAAAATATTTCATATCAAAATATATGAGAAGGGATAATATGACTTCCCCAAAATAATGAAATATTGGAGGAAAAATATTTAAAAACAAATAAACATTTTTATTTGGTTTTTGTTGCAATTTTATTTGAATTAGGAAAAATACGCGTTTTTCAAAATTGCATTATAGGCCCACATAAATGTTCACCTTGTCCGGCATATTTTTAGAGGACGGGGAAAATTTATTTCGGGATTTTTGGAGTCCGTTTAGTATTTCCTTTCATTATTTTTCTACGCGGAATTATTTAAAAAAAAGTGAACCGACTTACTGGGCCGTGTCCGACCTGGACACTGTGCCCGGGCGGCTTTTTAAGCCGAGGCCCGCGACCCCGAGGCCCAAGCCGCCGAGTCCCGTACCCCGCGCCCTAACCCTAGCCGCCGCCGCCGAGCCGCCGCCCCGCCGCGCCGCCCGCCGCCGCCGACCGTCGCCGCCGAGGCCCAAGCCGCCGCGCCGCCGTCGCACCCCACGCCCTAACCCTAGCCGCCGCCGCCGAGCCGCAGCCCCGCCGTGCCGCCCGCCGCCCGTCGCCGCCGGATCCTGCCGAGCCGCCGCCGTTGACCGCTGACCGGTCGGTTTCTTCGGTTAACCACGATTTTTTTAATTTTTTTTTCTCTTTAATTCATTAGATCGGTTTTTCCGTCGGTTTGTTTATTTTGCGGACGTTCGTCCATTCGTTCGTTTAAACGAACGCCGTTCACCCGTTAGTCACAGACGGCGAACGTTCATTCGTTATCCTGTTCGTTAGTTTTTCTTTTTCCAGGGTTTTCCACGATTATTTTCGATCACGATTTCTAACTCGATTTTCGTTCTAGTATAACTTTTCGCTCGTTTATCGGAATCAGGTGATTCAAGCGCCTAGATCTTTGTCTCGAAGCACTCTTTCTGTTTAACCAACTTGAACAATATTTTGATACTATAAAATTTGACTTTAGTCCAGATTAGTAATCGGATCTTGTTTCTTTCGCAGTTTGAGTTTCGTTGCTCCGTTTGATTTGATTCTTTTTGCAAACCGGAGTTCTTAAGTTGAACTTTCTGGTTAGATCTTTTTATTTGAGATTTACCTGTGCATATTTGCTTGATTTCTTATGTATGTTATTGTTTGTTTGCGATAGAATTCCCGGAGTGCGAAGCGTGCTACTACGAGTCTCTAGGTTTTGCGGATTGTCAGCAAGGCAAGTAACACATTGAACATACTCTTTTCATACCCAGTTTTTATGCATTAGTTACAACCCTCACACATTGCATGAGTAGGATCTCTTAACATGTGGGTATTGGGGAGTAGATAATGAGGTAGAACCTATTACCTGTTTTATTATCAAACCCTAGGAGTTACTTCTATGTTATGCTTATATTGCCATGCTATGCTCGTAGACGTGGATTGGGTTTGAGTGTATCCATGATAGATGTGAGTTGTTAATTAATGGTTCAACTTAAGGTGGCAACTTTAATACACATCTGGGTGGGTTGCTTGTTTGGGCACCTGGGGAACCCAGTGTTGTCCTAGGAGATCCCGGGGATATACCGTGTGATCCTCCTACGGTCCGCCACCCAGGCTCAAAGGGATCGTGAGATATTTCATGCTAGAAACTTCCGTGTGCACCCACAAGCCATTATGGGCTCTGGCATAGTTGAGTATGTTGTGTGACCTCTTTCAGTGGTGGGCTAGCAGATGTAGAGGGAAAGTAGGTGTAACTGTCCACCCGGAGTAAAGAGTTAATGCTTCGGAAAGACTGTGTCTCGGTCATTCGTTTCTCAAACACCATGTAGTGCGAGAAATCCAACGGAGGCGATCGAGTCTTGTGGGAAAAGTTGCGCAAACCTCTGCAGAGTGTATAAACTAATCATGGTTAGCCGTGTCCCCGGTTATGGACATCTTGAGTATCTAGTACTTGGATTATCCTATTGTATCTCATCACTCTAATATAATTTGTTGGGTTGATAATTATTTTTAATGGGGATTGAGTTGGAGGTACCTTCTCAATGATGTTTCAACTACCATGATAGTTAAATAAAACTTATTCCTTTCTTGTAGGGAAAAATTGGCTTTTCGCAAAAACCATATAACCATAGAGCCTCCACCAGCCATATATGCATATAGTGATAGCATTTATCTGTTCAATTGCTCTACTGTGTTATATTGCCAGCATATTCCATGTGCTGACCCGTTTTCGGGCTGCAACGTATTATGTTGCAGACTTTTCAGACGACGAGTAAAGGTGCGATAGGTCGTTGTCATGCACTCAGCTATGCCGTTGGAGTTGATGGACTCACTTTATCTTCCAAGCCTTTCGCTGTTATCGTGTTAGATGGCCTTAAGCCATATTTATTGTAATAAGTTCTCTTTTGAGACATTCGATGTAATAAGGGTGTGATTGCTACTCTGTTATAAATCCTTCGAGTACTGTGTGTGTCAGCATTACCGATCCAGGGATGACACTGAAGCACAGAGACTTGAACGTTTGAGGTCGGGCTGCTACAAGATGGTATCAGAGCACACGCTGAATGTAGGACACGACCACTAAGAAAAGCCATAGGTCACTCTTCTCTACTCATTTCCGACTCCTCTCCATTTTCTACTCTTTAGGATGACGGACCCGAGGAACAAGTTTGCACAACCGAATGAAGACACCCCCTTTGGACGACACTTGAAGCAAGTCACTAGATACCTGAATATTGGAATACCAAGCTTCATCGGGACCTACAACGCCACATTACCAGAAGAGGAGCGCTGGATGAGTCGAGTTCAAGTTCCAGGAAGGACATTCACACTAGTCACGGAGCCCATAGAGTTTTCCTTTGTTGCCCCAACCTGGAGTCTGGGAAAGAGCATGGCAGCCCACACCGCCATGGGATGCATTGGTGAAGTTTACCACAAGGATCTCAAGGATACTATCTACCAGATATGCGGGCGCCGAGATGAGCAATGGGAGATAGTCAGCACCAGGAAGGATAGGTCCATTGCAGCTTTCATCCAGGAGTTAAACAAGCACATTCGACGCCAGGAGAACCAGATGTGCGCAGGCATGATAGACTTGAAGAAGGCTATGACAAGGATCACCGAGCTAGAAGAGGAACTCAAGTCTACACGCGATGGATACGAGGAGGAAATCGCAACACTATTGGAGAAGAACGACGACCTGATGAAGAAGATCGGAGTAGTCATGGGAGACCCCGCGCCAGGAGGAGAAGACGACGATTCCACTTGCCCGGAGAACTACATCATCATCGACGACACCGACTCCGACCCCGATGATAGTGATGATGATTATGAAGATGAAGCTGGAGCGGACATCATGGAGTCTTCCACCGATCAAAATTTCTAGTAGACCACCATATGATCAGTAGTATTTCCCCCATGTAAATAGTATATTCCAAGCACTGTAACGATAGTTAGATCGATTGTATGCCCTTGCTTGATTGATTGAGTGCTATGATTGTGTGTGTCTCATGTGCATATGGGTAGTGTTTTCTCACTAGACCTAATTTCTATTATCCTCTCTTCCCTCTAAACCCCTCAGATGCCTCCGAGACATGACACCGGATTTGTCTTCCCACCGGAGATCACCCAGTTGATCCAGCAGCAGAATGCCTTGATGCAGATATTAGTCCAGAACCAAGGCAACAACAACAACAACCCTCCTCCAGTTGACAACTTAGCCCGTTTTCTGAGGTTACAGCCGCCGGTGTTTTCCAGTAGCACTGAGCCAATACTTGCGGATGACTGGCTACGCAGGATTGGAAGGGAGTTGACCAGCGCAGGTTGCACAGATGCAGAGAAGGTGCACTTTGCCGCACATCAGTTGGATGGACCAGCAGCCTCATGGTGCGAGAATTACACAACCACTCTTCCCATAGCCAATGTCACTTGGGATCAGTTTCAGCAAGCTTTCCGCACAGCCCACGTCTCAACTGGAGCTATGAGCATGAAGAAGCGAGAGTTTCGTAACTTACGCCAGGGGAATCGTACTGTGGCTCAGTACGTAGATGAGTTTAGCAAGCTATCTCATTATGCCCCTGATGATGTGGCCACAAATGCCGCAAAGCAGGAGAAGTTTATGGAAGGGCTAAATGATGAGATGAGCATGCAGTTGATGGTGGCAACATTCAACAACTACCAGGAGTTGGTAGACAAGGCTCTTATGATTGAATGGAAGCAGCAGATTGAGAGCCGCAAGAGGAAGTATGGACAAGGAAAGTACAATTCTGGAGCTCAGGAGAAGCCTCGTTTCACCCCGAACCCGGGAGGACTTATCCATAACCATGGAGGCCACACCCACAATGGAGGAAGTTCCCATAACCACAATGGCCCCAAGAATGGAACATGAATGGAGCAGGTAGCAATCAGAACCTCTCTAACCCAGCCACACCCGCCAAGAAGGATCAAAGTCACATTACTTGTTTCAAGTGCGGGAAGACTGGGCACTACGCCAATGATTGTCCGAAATTGAAGAATGGCAATGGCAATGGAAGCGCTGGGACGAAGCCCAACCCTTTCAACAGGGGACAAGTGAACCACGTGAACATGGAGGAAGTTGAGGAGCAGCCTGATGCAGTTATCGGTAAGTTTTTGGTTAAGTCTTTTACTGCAATCGTTCTTTTTGATACTGGTGCATTGCATTCATACATATCAAGGGGATTCGTGGATAAGTATAAGTTGCCCACTAAGGTACTTAGGACACCTATGTTAGTAAGTTCCCCAGGAGCAGAATATATGGCAAGACAAGGATGTTTTCAGATGCCATTGACCATTGGAAGCCATGTTTGCCCCTCAGACCTGATAATTTTGGAGTCACAAGGTTTGGATGTGATACTAGGAATGGATTGACTATCAATGTATGGAGGAAACATCGATTGCGCGAGTAAGTCAATTGTACTCACCACCCCAGAGGGAAAATGGATCAAGTATGTATCCAGGCATGCGCCAAGGAGGACCCAAGTAAATTCTCTCACGGGAGTTGTTCAGGAGGAAGTGCCGGTAGTGAAGGATTACCCGGATGTATTTCCGGAGGAGTTACCAGGCATGCCACCAGATCGAGATATCGAGTTTTTGATAGAGCTGTTGCCAGGCACCGGGCCTATATCAAAGAGACCATACCGGATGCCCGCAAATGATCTGGAGGAGATTAAGAAGCAGATTAAGGAATTGTTGGTCAAAGGTTACATTCGATGAAGTTCATCACCATGGGGAGCCCCAGTGCTCTTGGTCGAGAAGAAGGATGGATCATTAAGTATGGTGGTTGATTATCGCGCGTTGAATGAAGTAACAATCAAGAACAAGTACTCACTGCCAATGATCAATGATTTGTTTGACCAGCTGCAAGGAGCAAAGGTGTTTTCGAAGATCGATCTGCGATCAGGATATCACCAGCTGAAGATCAGGGAAAAGGATATACCTAAGACAGCCTTCACCACAAGGTACGGGCTATATGAGTATACAGTTATGTCTTTTGGACTGACTAACGCCCCTGCCTGATGAACAAGGTGTTCATGGAGTTCTTGGATAAGTTTGTTGTGGTTTTCATTGATGATATCTTGGTATACTCGAAGAATGAAGAGTAACATAAGGAGCATTTGCGTTTAGTTCTTGAGAAGCTCAGGGAACATCAGTTATATGCCAAGTTCAGCAAATGTGAGTTTTGGTTGAAGGAAGTTGGATTTCTTGGACATGTTATATCAGGAGAAGGTATAGCAGTGGATCCCACCAAGGTTCAGTCAGTCACTGAGTGGTTGGCACCCACCTCAGTTGGAGAGATCCACAGTTTTCTTGGACTTGCGGGATACTACCAAAGATTTATTGAGAATTTCTCCAAGATTGCAAAACCTATGACGACATTGTTGAATAAGGACACTAAGTTCCATTGGACTGATGAATGTGAAGCAAGTTTCCAGGAGTTGAAGAAACGTTTGACTACAACCCGAGTGCTTATTCTGCCGGATATACGCAAGGATTTCCAAGTGTATCGCGACGCCTCTCGCTTAGGACTTGGAGGAGTACTTATGCAAGACGGAAGAGTTGTTTCGTATGCCTCACGACAACTTAAACCGCACGAATTGAATTATGCCACGCATGACTTGGAGTTAGCAGCTGTGGTGCATGCGCTCAAGACCTGGAGACACTTTCTCATTGGAAACCGTTGCGATGTATACACGGATCACAATAGTTTGAAGTACATCTTCACACAGAAGGAGCTTAACCTCAGGCAGAGGAGATGGTTGGAGCTCATAAAGGATTATGATATGAAGCTGCATTATCATCCAGGAAAGGCCAATGTCGTAGCAGACGCTTTGAGCCGTAAGAGTTATAATAACACCCTTGTAAGCGGAGGGATGCCAAAAGAGTTAGCCGAGGATCTCAGGGAGCTACGTTTGGAGATTGTTCCTAGAGGTTTTGTTGCAGCAATGGAAGTTCAGTCTACATTGTTGGGAAAGATTCAAGAAGCTCAGAAGGATGATAAGGAGATTGCCGAGATAAAGGAGAGAATGGGCGAAGGAAAAGCCAAAGGTTTTCGTGAGGATGAGTACGACACCTTATGGTTCGAGGACCGTGTATATGTGCCCAATAATGCAGAGATCAGGAAGTTGATACTACAGGAAGCTCATGACTCACCATACTCGATACACCCCAGAAACACTAAGATGTATTTGGATTTGAAGGAGCGTTTCTGGTGGACTGCTATGAAGAAGGATATTGCCGAGTATGTAGCCATATGTGATGTATGTCAGAGAGTGAAGGCAGAACATCAGAAGCCAGCAGGATTACTGCAGCCTATGCCGATACCCGAATGGAAGTGGGATAAGCTTGGCATGGATTTTATCACCGGATTGCCCAGGACCCGATCGGGATATGATTCTATCTGGGTAGTAGTGGATCGCTTGACCAAAGTAGCCCACTTTATCCCAGTAAAAACCACTTATACAAGTGCAAAGTTGGCCAAGATATATATGACCAGGATCGTATGTCTGCACGGAGTTCCGAGGACCATCGTGTCAGATAGAGGAACACAGTTTACTTCAAAGTTTTGGCACCAGCTGCACCAGACCTTGGGTACCAGGCTGGAGTTCAGTACAGCTTTTCACCTGCAGACAGATGGATAGACCGAGAGAGTCAATCAGATTCTGGAGGACATGTTGAGAGCTTGTGCGCTAGACTATGGATCTAGTTGGGATGCTAATTTACCCTACGCGGAGTTCTCATACAATAACAGCTACCAGGCCAGTTTGAAGATGTCACCTTTCGAAGCCCTGTATGGAAGAAGATGCCGAACACCGTTGATGTGGGATGAAGTTGGAGACCGCCAGTTGTTTGGACCAGATTTGATTAAGGATTCTGAAGAGAAGGTTAAGCTGATTCGGGATAGATTGAAGGTAGCTCAGTCCCGACAGAAGAGTTATGCAGATTCAAAACGCAAGGAGGTGGTCTATGAAATCGGAGACCGAGCATATCTGCGAGTGTCACCCTCGTGAGGTGTTAAACATTTTGGAGTTAAGGGAAAGTTAGCCCCGAGATTTGTGGGACTATACCGTGTTTTGGAACGCATGAGAGAAGTTGCCTACAAGTTGGAATTATCCGAAGGACTGTCAGGAGTACATGATGTGTTTCACATTTCCCAGTTGAAGAAGTGCCATGCAGAGATGGCCGGCATTCCTCTGAGAGATACAGTGCCCCTAGAAGCAATTTAGTTGGATAGTGATTTGACATATGAGGAGAAACCTGTCAAGATTCTTGAGTTTGCCAGCCGAATTACTCACACCAAGGTTATCAAGTTTTGCAAAGTTCAGTGGAGCCACCATACGGAGGATGAAGCCACCTGGGAACGAGAGGATGATCTGCGCAAAGACCACCCGCACCTATTTTCTAGCCAACCTGAATCTCGAGGGCGAGATTCATCTTAAGGGGGATAGGTTTGTAACATCCCAAATTTTCAATTTGGAATGTTATACATAGGTCATTCATGCATATCATATTTTATTGCATTTCGTTTCGCGATCCTCGAAATTCTAAGCAACTCAAGGACCCTCGGAGAGAGTTGGGGATTTCACCGTTTTCATATTTGAATTTTATCAAATATTGAAACAAGGGTCATTTGTTTTAATTATTTTTCTCTCCGAAAATATTTCATATCAAAATATATGAGAAGGGATAATATGACTTCCCCAAAATAATGAAATACTGGAGGAAAAATATTTAAAAACAAATAAACTTTTTATTTGGTTTTTATTGCAATTTTATTTGAATTAGGAAAAATACGCGTTTTTCAAAATTGCATTATAGGCCCAAATAAATGTTCACATTTCCGGCATATTTTAAGAGGACGGGGAAAATTTATTTCGGGGTTCTTGGAGTCCGTTTAGTATTTCTTTTCTTTGTTTTTCTGCGCGGAATTATAAAAAAAAAAAGCGAACCGACTTACCGGGCCGTGTCCGACCTAGACACTGCGCCCGGGCGGCTTTTTAAGCCGAGGCCCGCGACCCCGAGGCCCAAGCCGCCGCGCCCTGCACCCCGCGCCCTAACCCTAGCCGCCGCCGCAGCCCCGCCGCGCCGCCCGCCGCCGCCGACCGCCGCCCATCGCCGCCGGATCCCGCCGAGCCGCCGCAGTTGACCGTTGACCGGTCGGTTTCTTCGGTTAACCATGATTTTTTAATTTTTTCGGTTTAATTCATTAGATCGGTTTTTCCGTTGGTTTGTTTATTTTGTGGACATTCGTCCGTTCGTTCGTTTAAATGAACGCTGTTCACCCGTTAGTCACAGACAGCGCACGTTCGTTCGTTAGCCTGTTCGTCAGTTTTTCTTTTTCCAGGGTTTTCCGCGATTATTTTCGATCGCGATTTCTGACCCGATTTTCGTCCTAGTATAACTTTTCACTCGTTTATCGGAATCAAGCGATTAAAGCGCCTAGATCTTCGTCTCGAAGCCCTCTTTCTGTGTAACCAACTTTAACAATATTTTGGTACTGTAAAATTTGACTTTAGTCCAGATTAGTAATCGGATCTTGTTTCTTTCACAGTTTGAGTTTCGTTGCTCCGTTTGATTTGATTCTTTTTGCAAACCGAAGTTCTTAAGTTGAACTTTTTGTTTAGATCTTTGTATTTGAGTTTTACCCATGCATCTTTGCTTGATTGCTTATGTATGTTATTGTTTGTTTGCGATAGAATTCTCGGAGTGCGAAGCGTGCTACTACGAGTCTCTAGGTTTTGCGGATCGTCAGCAAGGCAAGTAACACATTGATCATACTCTTTTCATACCCAGTTTTTATGAATTAGTTACAACCCTCCCACATTGCATGAGTAGGATCTCTTAACATTTGGGTATTGGGGAGTAGAAAATGAGGTAGAACCTATTACCTGTTTTATTATCAAATCCCGGGAGTTACTTCTACGTTATGCTTATATTGCCATGCTATGCTCGTAGACGTGGATTGGGTTTGAGTGTATCCATGACAGATGTGAGTTGTTAATTAATGCTTCAACTTAAGGTGGCAACTTTAATACACATCTGGGAGGATTGCTTGTTTGGACACCTGGGGAACCCAGTGTTGTCCTAGGAGATCCTGGGGATATACCGTGTGAGCCTCCTACGGTCCGCCACCCAGGCTCAAAGGGATCGTGAGATATTTCATGCTTGAAACTTCCATGTGCAGCCACAAGCCATTATGTGCTCTGGCATAGTTGAGTATGTTGTGTGACCTCTTTCAGTGGTGGGCTAGCAGATGTAGAGGGAAAGTAGGTGTAACTGTCCACCCGGAGTAAAGAGGTAATGCTTCTGAAAGACTGTGTCTCGGTCATCCGTTTCTCAAACACCATGTAGTGCGAGAAATCCAACGGAGGCGATCGAGTCTTGTGGGAAAAAGTGCGCAAACCTCTACAGAGTGTATAAACTAATCATGGTTAGCCGTGTCCCCGGTTATGGACATCTTGAGTATCTAGTACTTGGATTATCCTATTGTATCTCATCACTCTAATATAATTTGTTGGGTTGATAATTATTTTTAATTGGGATTGAGTTGGAGGTACCTTCTCAATGATGTTTCAACTACCATGATAGTTAAATAAAACTTATTCCTTTGTTGTAGGGAAAAATTGGCTTTTCGCAAAAACCATATAACCATAGAGCCTCCACCAGCCATATATGCATATAGTGATAGCATTTATCTGTTCAATTGCTCTACTGTGTTATACTGCTAGCATATTCCATGTGCTGACCCGTTTTCGGGTTGCAACGTATTATGTTGCAGACTTTTCAGACGACGAGTAAAGGTGCGATAGGTCGTTGTCATGCACTCAGCTATGCCGTTGGAGTTGATGGACTCACTTTATCTTCCAAGCCTTCCGCTGTTATCGTGTTAGATAGCATTAAGCCATATTTATTGTAATAAGTTCTCTTTTGAGACATTCGATGTAATAAGTGTGTGATTGCTACTCTGTTATAAATCCTTCGAGTACTGTGTGTGTCAGCATTACCGATCCAGCGATGACACTGAAGCACAGAGACTTGACCGTTTGAGGTCGGGTCGCTACATGAATCAAGTGATTGTTATACCCAGACATTTTGAGTATATGTTCACTGACATAACTATTCTCCTCCATTTTGCAGCTGTAGAACTTATTGGAGACTTCATATCTCTCAATCCGGGCATTTGCTTGAAATATTAACTTCAACTCCTGGAACATCTCATATGCTCCATGACATTCAAAACGTCGTTGAAGTCCCGGTTCTAAGCCGTAAAGCATGGCACCCTGAACTATCGAGTAGTCCTCAGCTTTGCTCTGCCAGACGTTCTTAACGTCGTCAGTTGCATCTGCAGCAGGCCTGGCACCCAGCGGTGCTTCCAGGACGTAATTCTTCTGTGCAGCAATGAGGATAATCCTAAAGTTACGGACCCAGTCCGTGTAATTGCTACCATCATCTTTCAACTTTGCTTTCTCAAGGAACGCATTTAAATTCAACGGAACAACAGCACGGGCCATCTATCTACAATAACATAGACAAGCAAAATACTATCAGGTACTAAGTTCATGATAAATTAAAGTTCAATTAATCATATTACTTAAGAACTCCCACTTAGATAGACATCTCTCTAATCATCTAAGTGATCACGTGATCCATATCAACTAAACCATAACCGATCATCACGTGAGATGGAGTAGTTTTCAATGGTGAACATCACTATGTGGATCATATCTACTATATGATTCATGCTCGACCTTTCGGTCTCAGTGTTCCGAGGCCATATCTGCATATGCTAGGCTCGTCAAGCTTAACCCGAGTATTCTGCGTGTGCAAAACTGTCTTACACCCGTTGTAGATGAATGTTGAGCTTATCACACCCGATCATCATGTGGTATCTCGGCACGGCGAACTTTGGCAATGGTGCATACCTAGGGAGAACACTTTTACCTTGAAATTTAGTGAGAGATCATCTTATAATGCTACCGTCAAACAAAGTAGAATAAGATGCATAAAGGATAAACATCACATGCAATCAATATAAGTGATATGATATGGCCATCATCATCTTGTGCCTTTGATCTCCATCTCCAAAGCACTGTCATGATCACCATCGTCACCGGCACGACACCTTGATCTCCATCGTAGCATCGTTGTCGTCTCGCCAATTATTTCTTCTACGACTATCACTACCGCTTAGTGATAAAGTAGAGCAATTACAGGGCGATTGCATTGCATACAATAAAGCGACAACCATATGGCTCCTGCCAGTTGCCGATAACTCCGTTACAAAACATGATCATCTCATACAATAAATATAGCATCATGCCTTGACCATATCACATCACAACATGCCCTGCAAAAACAAGTTAGACGTCCTCTACTTTGTTGTTGCAAGTTTTACGTGGCTTCTACGGGCTAAGCAAGAACCGTTCTTACCTACGCATCAAAACCACAACGATATTTCATCAAGTTAGTGCTGTTTTAACCTTCACAAGGACCGGGCGTAGCCACACTCGGTTCAACTCAAGTTGGAGAAACTGACACCCGCCAGCCACCTGTGTGCAAAGCACATCGATAGAACCAGTCTCACGTAAGCGTACGCGTAATGTCGGTCCGGGCCACTTCATCCAACAATACCGCTGAACCAAAGTATGACATGCTGGTAAGCAGTATGACTTGTATCGCCCACAACTCAATTGTGTTCTTCTAGTGCATATAACATCTACGCATAAACCTGGCTCGGATGCCACTGTTGAGGAACGTAGTAATTTCAAAAAAATTCCTACGCACACGCAAGATCATGGTGATGCATAGCAACGAGAGGGGAGAGTGTCGTCCACGTACCCTCGTAGACCGTTAAGCGGAAGCGTTATGACAACGCGGTTGATGTAGTCGTACGTCTTCACGATCGACCGATCCTCAGTACAGAACGTACGGCACCTCCGCGTTCAGCACACGTACAGCTCGGTGACGTCCCGCGAACTCACGATCCAGTAGAGCTCGAGGGAGAGTTTCATCAGCATGACAGCGTGGCGATGATGTTCATGAAGCTACCGACGCAGGGTTTCGCCTAAGCACCGCTGCGATATGACCGAGGTGGATTATGGTGGAGGGGGGCACCGCACACGGCTAAAAGATCAATGATCAATTGTTGTGTCTTTGGGGTGCCCCCTGCCCCCGTATATAAAGGAGCTAGGGGGGAGGCGGCCGGCCAGGAGGAGGGCGCGCCAAGGGGGAGTCCTACTCCCACCGGGAGTAGGACTCCTCCTTTCCTAGTAGGAGTAGGAGAAGGGGGAAGGGAAGGAGAGAGGAGGAAGGAAAGGGGGGCGCCGCGCCCCCTCCTTGTCCAATTCCGACTAGAGGGGGAGGGGGCGCGCGGCCTGCCCTGGTTGCCCCTCCTTTTCCCCACTAAGGCCCATTAGGCCCAATATACTCCCCGGGGGGTTCCGGTAACCCCCCGGTACTCCGGTAAATGTCTGAAACTTCCCGAAACACTTTCGGTGTCCAAACATAGTCGTCCAATGTATCGATCTTTATGTCTCAACCATTTCGAGACTCCTCGTCATGTCAGTCATCACATCCGGGACTCCAAACTACCTTCGGTACATCAAAACACAAAAACTCGTAATACCGATCGTCACAGAACTTTAAGCGTACGGACCCTACGGGTTCGAGAACTATGTAGACATGACCGAGACACATCTCCGGTCAATAACCAATAGCGTAACCTGGATGCTCATATTGGTTATCGGTCAAACCGCATAACAACATACATTGTTCCCTTTGTCATCGGTATGTTACTTGCCCGAGATTCGATCGTCGGTATCTCAATACCTAGCTCAATCTCGTTACCGGAAAGTCTCTTTACTCGTTCCGTAATGCATCATCCTGCAACTAACTCATTAGTCACATTGCTTGCAAGGCTTATAGTGATGTGCATTACCGAGAGGGCCCAGAGATACCTCTCCGACAATCAGAGTGATAAATCCTAATCTCTATCTATGCCAACTCAACAAGTACCATCGGAGACACCTGTAGAGCACCTTTATAATCACCCAGTTACGTTGTGACGTTTGGTAGCACATAAAGTGTTCCTCCGGTAATCGGGAGTTGCATAATCTCATAGTTATTGGAACATGTATAAGTTATGAAGAGAGCACTAACAGTAAACTAAATGATCAAGTGCTAAGCTAACGGAATGGGTCAAGTCAATCACATCATTCTCCTAATGATGTGATCCCGTTAATAAAATGACAACTCATGTCTATGGCTAGGAAACTTAACCATCTTTAATTAACGAGCTAGTCAAGTAGAGGCATACTAGTGACACTATGTTTGTCTTTGTATTCACACATGTATTATGTTTCCGGTTAATACAATTCTAGCATGAATAATAAACATTTATCATGATATGAGGAAATAAATAATAACTTTATTATTGCCTCTAGGGCATATTTCCTTCAACTTACTTGAAGGATCTTACTCAATCCATAGGTAGATATTGTGGACTCTCATGGCAAAACTGGGTTTAAGGGTATTTGGAAGCACAAGTAGTATCTCTACTTAGTGCAAAGAATTTGGCTAGCATGAGGGAGAAAGGAAAGCTCCACATGTTGGATGATCCATGACAATATACTTTATTTCGGATATAGGGAAACATAAGCCATTACGTTGTCTTCCTTGTCCAACCTCAACTCTTTAGCATGTCATATTTTAATGAGTTATCACAATCATAAAAGATGTCCAAGATAGTCTATTTATATGTGAAATCTCTCTTTCTTTATTACTTCCTATTAATTGCAACGATGACCAAAACTATGTTTGTCAACTCTCAACAACTTTTATTCATCATACTCTTTATATGCGAAGTCATTACTCTCCATAAGATCGATATGATCTCTTTATTTCTTTCTTCTTTCTTTCTTTTATTCCCTCAAGATCATAGCAAAATAATTAGGCCCTTGACTCAACACTAATCTTTATTATATATAGCTCACAGACTCGATTACATAGAAGGATCATAGGGCAAAGCTCAAAACTAGATCAAGATATTACCAAAAGGATCGAACTAAGAAAAATGGTAAAGATAGGAGTGTGATGGTGATTACCGGGGCACCTCCCCCAAGCTTGGCAGTTGCCAAGGGGAGTGCCCATACCCATGTGATTATGTCTCTTTTGCTGGTGAAGAAGATGGTGGTGATGATGGATAGTTGCACATCGAGCGTAGGAGATCCTCCAATTTGCGGATAATGCCCTTGAGTGCAGTGATATGCTCCTTCAACAAAATATTTTCACGTGTGAGATACTTGTCTTGTATACGAGCTAACTCCATCATCTTGAAAGCTTCAATCTCAGTTGGGGTAAGAAGATTGTGATGAGGTTGAAGGATGTCTTCTTCTTCTGCTGCCGGAACTTGATCCTCCATGGTCTTCTTGATCCTATCATCCTTGTTGATCTCCACGGGTTCTTCTCTCTTCAGCTCTGTCTTCATTAGCCAAGCATCGTTGCCCTCATTGTTGGAGGAGGGGGATGACATGATGCCTGGCCTTGACAACTCTGGCAGAAAACAGCTCGAAACAAGAACAGAGGATATTTGCGTGATACGGTGGTCAAAACCTTCGGGAGATTATATAATGAATTTTTACCGACCAAAAGAAGTATCGTGCAAGAAAACGGAGTCCGGAGAGCACACGAGGCAGGGGGCGCGCTAGGGGGTAGGGCGCGCCCTCCACCCTCGTGGAAGCCTCGTGTCCTTCCCGGACTACTTCTTATTTTCCTATTTTCTTAAATATTCCAAAACGGAGAAAAATTACCATTAGAACTGTTTTGGAGTCGGTTTACTTACCGTACCACATACCTATTCCTTTTCGGAGTCTGAAACGTTCTGGAAGTGTCCCTTATGTATTCCTCTGGGGTTACGGTTTCTATAACATTGGTTTCAACATTTATAGGATTACCTGATATATAATGTTTGATTCTTTGACCGTTTACCACCTTTGGATTTGTGCCTTCGAAGTTGTTGATTTTTATGGCACCGGAACGATAGACCTCCTCGATAACGTAAGGACCTTCCCATTTAGGGAGAAGTTTTCCTGCAAAAAATCTTAAATGAGAGTTAAATAGCAAAACATAATCTCCTACATTAAACTCATGCTTTTGTATCCTTTTGTCATGCCATCTTTTAACTTTTTGTTTAAACAGTTTGGCATTCTCATAGGCTTGAGTTCTCCATTCATCAAGTGAGCTAATGTCAAATAGCCTCTTCTCACCAGCAAGTTTGAAATCATAATTGAGCTCTTTAATGGCCCAATATGCCTTATGTTCTAGTTCGAGAGGTAAGTGACATGCTTTTCCATAAACCATTTTATATGGAGACATACCCATAGGATTTTTATATGCAGTTCTATAGGCCCATAATGCATCATCAAGTTTCTTGGACCAATTCTTTCTAGATCTATAACAGTCTTTTGCAAAATTAATTTGAGCTCTCTATTACTCAATTCTACTTTACCACTAGACTGTGGGTGATACGGTGATGAAATTCTATGATTAACATCATACTTAGCAAGTATTTTACGAAAAGCACCATGAATAAAATGTGAACCACCATCAGTCATTAAATATCTAGGGACTCCAAACCTCGGAAAAATAACTTCTTTAAGCATCTTAATAGAGGTGTTATGATCAGCACTACTAGTTGGAATAGCTTCTACCCACTTAGTAACGTAATCAACAACAACTAAAATATGTGTATACCCATTAGAGGAAGGAAACGGTCCCATATAATCAAAGCCCCAAACATCAAATGGTTCAATAACAAGTGAATAGTTCATAGGCATTTCTTGACGTCTACTAATATTACCAATTCTTCGACATTCATCACAAGATGAGACAAACTTACGGGCATCCTTGAAGAGAGTAGGCCAATAAAAACCGGATTGCAATACCTTATGTGCAGTTCTATCTCCAGCGTGGTGTCCTCCATAAGCTTCGGAGTGACACTTGCGTAGGATCTGTTCCTGTTCATGCTCAGGTATACAACGTCTAATAACACCATATACTCCTTCTTTATAAAGGTGTGGGTCATCCCAGAAGTAATGTCTTAAATCATAGAAAAACTTTTTCTTTTGCTGGTATGTGAAACTAGGTGGTATAAATTTAGCAACAATGTAATTAGCATAATCAGCATACCATGGAGCAGTGCGAGAAGCATTTATGCAGCTAATTGTTCATCAGGAAAGCTGCCATTAATAGGTAGTGGGTCATCAAGAACATTCTCTAACCTAGACAAGTTGTCTGCAACGGGGTTCTCAGCTCCCTTTCTATCAATAATATGCAAATCAAATTCTTGCAGCAAGAGAACCCATCTAATAAGTCTGGGTTTAACATCTTGCTTTTCCATAAGATATTTAATAGCAGCATGATCAGTGTGAACAGTTACTTTAGAATCAACAATATAAGGTCTGAACTTATCACAAGCAAATACAACCGCTAAAAATTCTTTATCAGTAGTAGCATAATTTCTCTGGGCATTGTCTAGAGTTTTACTAGCATATTGGATAACATTTAATTTCTTATCAACTCTTTGTCCTAAAACAGCACCTACATCATAATCACTGGCATCACACATAATTTCAAAGGGTAAATTCCAATCAGGTGGCTGAACAATAGGTGTAGAAATCAATGCTTTCTTAAGTATTTCAAATGCTTCTACACAATCATCATCAAAGACAAAAGGAATATCTTTTTGTAAGAGATTAGTCAGAGGCCTAGAAATTTTTGAGAAGTCCTTAATGAACCTCCTATAAAAACCGGCATGACCAAGGAAACTTCTTATACCTTTAATGTCCTTGGGACATGGCATCTTTTCAATAGCATCAACTTTAGCTTTATCAGCTTCAATACCTCTTTCAGAAATTTTATGCCCCAAGACAATGCCTTCATTAACCATAAAGTGGCACTTCTCCGAATTCAAGACAAGGTTAGTTTCTTCACATCTCTGCAAAACTCGATCAAGGTTGCTCAAGCAATCATCAAAAGAAGTTCTATATACCGAGAAATCATCCATGAAAACCTCAACAATCTTTTCACAAAAATCAGAGAATATAGCCATCATGCATCTTTGAAAGGTAGCAGGTGCATTACATAAACCAAAAGGCATACGTCTATAAGCAAAGGTACCGAAAGGACAAGTAAAGGTAGTATTTTCTTGATCCTCTTTTGACAGAAACCAGAATAACCATCTAGAAAGCAAAAAATGTGTATGTTTGGATAGTCTTTCTAGCATTTGATCAATAAAAGGTAAAGGGTACTGATCCTTTTTAGTAGCTTTATTTAATTTGCGGAAGTCAATTACCATCCTATAACCTGTAACAATTCTTTGTGGGATCAATTCATCTTTATCATTAAGAACAACAGTAATATCACCCTTCTTGGGGACACAATGGACAGGGCTTACCCATTGACTATCAGCAACGGGATAAATTATACCTGCCTCAAGAAGCTTTAGTATTTCTTTTCTTACCACTTCCTTCATCTTAGGATTTAACCGTCGTTGGTGATCAACAACTGGTTTAGCGTCTTTCTCCAATTTTATTTTGTGCTGGCATAAAGTGGGACTAATGCCCTTAAGATTGTCAAGAGTATATCCAATAGCAGCACGGTGCTTCTTCAGAGTTTTCGATAATTTATTTTCTTCATGCTCTGAAAGGTTAGCACTGATAATGACAGGATATATCTCTTTCTCATCAAGATAAGCATAATTAAGAGTATCAGGCAATGGTTTAAGCTCAAACACGGGTTCACCCTTGGGTGGAGGAGGATCCCCTAGAATTTCAACAGGCAGGTTGTGTTTCAAAATAGGTCCCTGTTTAAAGAATACTTCATCTATTTCCCTTCTTTCATTCATAAACATATCATTTTCATGGTCTAGCAAATATTGAACTAAAGGATCACTAGGAGGCACGGCAATAGAAGAAAGACCAATAATTTCATCTTTACTAGGCAATTCCTCATCACGGGGTTGTCTACGAAATTTACCAAAATTAAACTCATGAGACATATCCCCCAAACCAATAGTAACAACATCCTTTTCGCAGTCTATCCTAGCATTAACAGTATTCAGGAAGGGTCTACCAAATATAATGGGACAAAAGTCATCTTGTGGAGAACCAAGAACAAGAAAACCAGCAGGGTATTTAACTTTCCCACACAAGACTTCAACATCTCTAACAATCCCAACTGGTGAAATAGTATCTCTATTGGCAAGCTTAATTGTAACATCAATTTCTTCTATCTCAGCAGGTGCAATATCATGCATAATTTATTTGTATAAGGAATGAGGTATTGCACTTGCACTAGCACCCATATCATATAAGCCATGATAACAATGATCTCCTATTTTAACAGAAATAACAGGCATGCCTACAACAGGTTTATGCTTATTTTTAGCATCAGGCCTAGCAATCCTAGCAGCTTCATTACAGAAGTAAATAACATGTCCATCAATATTATCAGCCAAGAGATCTTTAACCATAGCAATACTAGGTTCAACTTTAATTTGCTCAGGGGGTTTGTCTTAATATTACTTTTGTTGACCACGGTTGAAGCTTTAGCATGATCCTTTATTCTAACGCGGAAAGGTGGTTTCTCAATATAAGCAGTAGGAACAATAGGATCATTATAAGTGATAGTCTTTTCTTCAACATTAACAGGTGCAACTAGTTTTACTTCAATGGGAGGATTATATTAAAACCACTTCTCCTTAGGGAGATCAACATGAGTAGCAAAGGATTCACAGAAAGAAGCTACTATCTCAGAGTCAAGTCCATATTTAGTGCTAAATTCATGGAAAACATCGATATCCATAAAAGATTTAACGCAATCAAACTTAGGTGTTATACCTGACTCCTTACCTTCGTCGAGATCCCAATCTTCAGAGTTGCGTTTAATTCTTTCCAATAAATCCCATTTGAATTCAATAGTCTTCATCATAAAAGATCCAGTACAAGAAGTATCGAGCATGGAGCGATTATTGAGAGAAAGCCGAGCATAAATGTTTTGAATAATCATTTCTCTTGAGAGCTCATGATTGGGGCATGAATATAACATTGACTCAAGCCTCCCCCAAGCTTGAGCGAATTATATATATAATTACGATCACGATGAACAAGATGCATAGGATAAAACTTCTGATGAAATTCCAATTTCAATCGGTTATAGTTCCATGATCCCATATCATCACATAGCCTGAACCATGTCAATGCCTCTCCCTTCAAAGATAAAGGGAAGACCTTCTTCTTGATAACATCCTCGGGCATACCTGCAAGCTTAAATAATCCACAAACTTCATCCACAGAGATTAAGTGCAAATCGGGATGCAATGTTCCATCTCCTGCAAAAGGATTAGCTAGCAGTTTCTCTATCATACCCGAAGGAATTTCAAAGTAAAAATTTTCAGTAGGTTCAGTAGGTTGAGGAGCAACTCTTTGCTCTACTGGTCGGGGTGAAGATACCCCGAACAAGCCCCTCAGAGGATTACTTTCCATAGTAACAAGTGACAGTAAATTTCAGCACACTATATAAATTTTTCCGTACCAAATTCCACCTACCAAAGGCGCTTCACTCCCCGGCAACGGCGCCAGAAAAGAGTCTTGATGACCCACAAGTATAGGGGATCTATCGTAGTCCTTTCGATAAGTAAGAGTGTCGAACCCAACGAGGAGCAGAAGGAAATGATAAGCGGTTTTCAGTAAGGTATTCTCTGCAAGCACTGAAATTATCAGTAACAGATAGTTTTGTGATAAAGTAATTTGTAACGGGTAACAAGTAATAAAAGTAAATAAGGTGCAGCAAGATGGCCCAATCCTTTTTGTAGCAAAGGACAAGCCTGGACAAACTCTTATATAAAGGAAAACGCTCCCGAGGACACATGGGAATTATCGTCAAGCTAGTTTTCATCACGCTCATATGATTCGCGTTCGTTACTTTGATAATTTGGTATGTGGGTGGACCGGTGCTTGGGTGCTGTCCTTTCTTGGACAAGCATCCCACTTATGATTAACCCCTATTGCAAGCATCCACAAGTACAAAAGAAGTATTAAGGTAAACCTAACCATAGCATGAAACATATGGATCCAAATCAGCCCCTTACGAAGCAACGCATAAACTAGGGTTTAAGCTTCTGTCACTCTGGCAACCCATCATCTACTTATTACTTCCCAATGCCTTCCTCTAGGCCCAAACAATGGTGAAGTGTCATGTAGTCGACGTTCACATAACACCACTAGAGGAAAGACAACATACATCTCATCAAAATATCGAACGAATACCAAATTCACATGACTACTTATAGCAAGACTTCTCCCATGTCCTCAGGAACAAACGTAACTACTGACAAATCAAATTCATGTTCATAATCAAAAGGGTATTAATATGCATAAAGGATCTGAACATATGATCTTCCACCAAATAAACCAACTAGCATCAACTACAAGGAGTAATCAACACTACTAGCAACCCACGGGTACCAATCTGAGGCTTTGGGACAAAGATTGGATACAAGAGATAAACTAGGGTTTTAAAGGAGATGGTGCTGGTGAAGATGTTGATGGAGATTGACCCCCTCCCGATGAGAGGTTCGTTGGTGATGACGATGGTGATGATTTCCCCCTCCCGGAGGGAAGTTCCCCGGCAGAACAACTCCGCCGGAGCCCTAGATTGGTTCCCCCAAGGTTCCGCCTCGTGGCGGCGGTGTTTCGTCCCGCAAGCTTGCTTATGATTTTTTCCAGGGTAAAAGACCTCATATAGAAGAAGATGGGCACCGGAGGCCTTCCAGGGGGCCCACGAGCCAGGGGGCGTGCCCCCCACCCTCGTGGATGGCGGGTGGCCCCCCTCTGGTACTTTCTTCGCTCATTATTTTTTATTAATTTCAAAAACTGCTTCCGTGAAGTTTCAGGACTTTTGGAGTTGTGCAGAATAGGTCTCTAATATTTGCTCCTTTTCCAGCTCATTATTCCAGCTGCCGGCATTCTCCCTCTTCATGTAAACCTTGTAAAATAAGGGAGAATAGGCATAAGTATTGTGACATAACTTGTAATAACAACCCATAATGCAATAAATATCGATATAAAAGCATGATGCAAAATGGACGTATCAGATACCAAATGAATAAACAACACTTGGAGGATATCAACTGAAAGATACATCAAGGAATGAGATATCCATTGATACACGCAAAAAGAAAGATGTCAAACTCCCAAAAGAGAGAATGGTTCGAAACAAATCAAGTGCTATACAAAGTTTCATGATGGCACAAATTACCAAAAAGAAACCGTTTGCATTCCACAAACACAGACTTGATAAGGATCCAAAGGTGAGCATTCTAAGAAAAATAGGATAGCTCCCCCAAGCATTGTGCATTATAGGGAATTTGCATTTGAATACAAAAAGCACAAGATGGGATCACCACTTTCACTATATCTATACAAACACCAGACAAGCTCAAGGAAATAACAAGATCCACAAGTGGTATGGAATACAATGGGAGTTGACACAATCCTAGGCAAGAGATAAGGCAAATAAAAGCAAAGGCCAATGTAAAGATGACCAATAATTTCTACCACACATAAGTGAGTACCAATTGTCAAAAGACAAGAAGTATTTGGAAATAATTCCCGTTGGTAGATAGCAAGGATATCCAATATCATCTTCACACGAAACACAAGCAACTTGCAACTTGTAGAGCTAACATGCCACCTAGGAACAAGACAATTTACAATATCAATTCTAGGTGACAATATCTCAAATGTACACATTTTATAGGCTTGTAATATGCACACAGCATATTACTCCCCCATAATGTGATATCAATAAAAACTTGACAAGAGGCAATAAGAGGATCCAACAAGAGATAATTAATGGACTATTTAGAATTTGAATTTCTAATGAGAAGACATACCACATAGCGACTAGATAATCTTGAAATATCAATACTAGATGGTATTCCTCATGTTCACACATTTATAGGATTGTGAGGTGCACAAAGCACATCACTCCCCCACAATGGGATATTCCATTAATCTCTCACAAGAGCCAACTAAGATACAAACAAGATGCACAAAGGCTCAACATACGACACACATGTACATGATGTGCAAACCAACATATAAGCAATTTGGAGACACAACATATACAAACACATGCAAGGAACAAAACCAAAACATGCAAAGGGGCAAATAATTTTCAATGGAAACAATTTAAGTACAAGTTACCGGAAGGAGGCACATTGGATAAAAGATAGAAACTTGAAAACCCAATTGACTTGGCTTGAGACAATAAGAATGATGAAGTCCCCTTAATTCTTCATAATGTAGCCAAGTCTTCAATGCCCTCCAAAAACACCTATTGATCAAGTTTGAGCTTGTTGGTCCCCAACCAAGTTGGGTCCTAAGAGGTTAGTCACAATAGGCTTGGCTACCCAAATGGTTCTTTTCTTGGCACCACTTTGAGTACCAAGAACTTTGGCAAACACATTGCCAACATTATCCTTCCCAAGAGAATAGATAGCATCAATTAGAATAGGGTTGGATAAGGTACCATTCATGCATGAAGAAGCGACGTGACCTTTCTCACGACATAAGTAGCAACATCTACTCTTCACTTTCTTCTCACTTGATTTCTCAACTTGAGAAGCATTAGCTTGAGTCTTCTTGGGAAGAGGCCTTTCTTCAACTTGAGGTTGGGCATGAGAATGAACTTGTGGCCGCTTCCCTTGTTGCTTGTCATTAATGTGCTTCTTCTTCAATGGGCAAGATCTAACATGATGCCCTTCAATTTTGCACTTGAAGCAAATAATCTTGGCCGAATTATTGACTTGTTCTTGGCCCTTCTTGTTTCTCTTGGACTTCTTCTTATTATTGGAGTTGAATCTAAGTCCACCTTTGTTATTGGGGGATTTTTGCACACTCAAGATATTATTGAGTGTGGACTTCCCTTCACGCACTTTTCCAAGTCTTTCTTCAAAGAAGTGACTTGATCCTTGAGATCTTTAATTTCCTCTACATGGTTAGTATCGACAGAAGTACTAGAGGAAGTACAAGCTTCATCGTTAGAGCAACAAGACAAGGAAAGCAATTCATCACAAGAAGTAGCAACATTATGAGTGGCTGAATTACGAGGACTAGCGCATGGCAATTGTAGCGATCTGACCTCAGATGGTCAAATCTGTGTGCATAAGTGTCATCCCTGGATCGGTAATGGTGACACACACAGTACTCGAGAATTTATAACAGAGTTAAATCACACACTTATTACATCGAATGTTTCAAAAGAGAACTTATAACAATAATATGGATTAAGGCCATCTAAACAAGGTAACTACGGAAGCATCGAAGGTAAATGAGTCCATCAACTCTAATGGCATAGCTGAGTGCATGACAATGACCTAGCACACCTTACTCTCTGCGTGAAAACTCTGCAACATAATATGTTGCAGTCTGTGTAGGTCAGCACGTGGAATATGCTGGCAAGATAACACTATAAAGCAAAGAACAAATAATAGCTACAACTACATGCATATATTGGTGGTGGAGGCTCTATGGTTATCATTTGCATAAAGCTAGTTTTTCCCTACAACAAAGGAATATATCTTATTTAACTACAAAATTTGTTGAAAATATTGAGAAGGTTCCTCCAACTCAATCCCAAAATAATAATTATCAGCCCAACAATTTAATTAAGTCATGCGATGAGATCAAATCAGTGATTCAAGTACCAGATACTCAAGATGTCCATAACCGGGGACACGGCTAACCATGATTAGTTTATACACTCTGCAGAGGTTTGCGCACTTTTCCCCACAAGACTCGATCTCCTCCGTTGTATTTCTCGCATTGCATGATGTTTCAGAAACGGATGACCGAGACACAGTCTTTCCGAGGAGGTCCCCTTAACCGATAGATAGGCCGGTACACCTACAATCCCCTACATCCGCTAGCCCATCATGGAAAGGATTCCCACAACTTACTCAACTATGTTAGAGCCCATAATGACTTGTAGCTGCACACGGAAGTTTCTAGCATGAATAATCTTATGATCCCTTTGAGCCTGGGTGGCGAACCATTGGATGATCACACGGGTACTCCGGGATAACCCGGGACAACACTGGATTACTCCAGGTGCCCAAACAACCACTGGGTGATCCAGGGTGCCTCAATCAATCCACCCAGATGTGTATTAAAGTAGCCACCTTAAGTTTAACCATTAGTAAATAACAATTCTCACATCTGTCGTGGATCACTCAAACCAAACCACGTCTACGAGCATAGCATAGCAATATAAGCATAACGTAATAACTCCCAGGGGTTTGATATAAGACAATAGGTTCTACCTCATCAACTACTTCCCAAAACCCACATGTTAATCAGATCCTAACCATGCAGTGTTTGAGGATTGAAGCTAATGCATAAAAACTGGGTAATAAAAGGGGTATGATCAAAGTGTTACTTGCCTTGCTGACGATCTGAAAACCCTAGTGACTCGTAGTAGCAAGCCTCGCACTCCGGAAACTCTATCGCGAACAAACAATAACATACATAAGCACTCAAGCATAAGATTCAAGGGTAAAACTCAAGGGAAAATATCAAACTGAAAGTTCAACTAAAGAGCCCCGATTTGCAAAACGAATCAATCGAATCAGAGTTACGAAACTAAAACTACGATCAAACGAAGGACGAATTCAAATTTGCTTGAAACCAAATTTAATTTGTCAAAACCATGTTCAAGTTGTTTAACTGGAAACAGGGGGACAAGACGAAGATTTTGGCGTTGGTTTCACAGGATTTGGACAAACGAGCAAAAAGTAACGAGGGTTTGAAGATCAGGGACTAATCTATGATAAAAGTATTCGTGGATAGGTCCCTGACTGAAAAATAAACAGAAAAAGAAAAATCTAACGAACGAACGTTCACTAACAGAACTAAACGAACGAATTCGTTCGTTAAAACGATCTAACCGAAGAACATTTGCTAATTAACCTAATAAAATAAAAAATGATCTAGTCTAAACCGAAAAAACGGGAGAAAAACCGGGGAAAAACCGAGCGGTTTTTACCGGTCAACCACGGCGGCGAGGTCAACGGCGGGGCGGCGGGATCCGGCGCCGTCGGCGGGGCGAGGCGGGGCTCCGGCGGCGGCGGCGGCGCGTGGCAACAGCAGCGGCGGCGACGCGACTCGGCTGTGGTGTGGCTGCGGCAGTGAGGTGGCGGTGGCGGCTGCGGTGGCGGGGTGGGGCGGCTTATAAAGGGGGCCGGGGGTTAGTCGAGCGAGGGGGTGGCGAAACGGGAGTCCGGCTCGGACTCCCCGAGCGGCGGCGGCAGCTGCGGGCCGGCCTGGCTCGGTTGGGCCTTCGGCCCAGTCGGGCGACAAAACTTTTAAAAAAAAAAATCGCCCGAAAGAAAAATCCTAGTAAAATACAAAAAAATTCTAAAAATACCAGAAATAATTTTCACCGTCCAAACGTAATATTTAGAACATGGTGAACATTTTTCTGCCCTAAAAATGCAATTTTCAAAAAAATGCATAAATTTTCTAATTCAAAGAAAATAGCAAATAAAATAATAATTTGATTTTAAAATTCTTTCTCCAATATTCCTCTCTTGTTGAAGAAGTCATTTTATCTCCTCTCTTTTATTTTTATTATTGGAAATAATTGGAGAGAAAAATATTAAAATCAAATTGATCCTCTTGTCAAATTTGAAAAAAAAAATGAAATATGAAAATTTGTGAAATCTCCAACTCTCTCCTTGGGGTCCTTGAGTTGCTTAAGATTTCTAGGATCACAACCAAATGCAAAAAAAACATGATATGTATGATGACCTATGTATAACATCCAAATTGAAAATTGGGATGTTACAGACCTACCCCCCTTAAGATGAATCTCGTCCTCGAGATTCGGGTTTGCTAGAAAATAGGTGCGGGTGGTTTTTCCGTAGGTCTTCTTCATGCTCCCAGGTGGCTTCCTCCTCGGTATGGTGGCTCCACTGAACTTTGCAAAACTTGATAACCTTGCTGCGTGTAACTCGGCTGGCAAACTCGAGAATCTTGACTGGTTTCTCCTCGTAAGTTAAATCACTATCTAACTGAATTGCTTCCAGGGGCACTATATCTCTCAGAGGAATATCGGCCATCTCAGCATGGCACTTCTTCAACTGGGAAACGTGAAACACATCATGAACTCCTGACAATCCTTCGGGTAACTCCAACTTGTAGGCCACCTCTCCCATACGTCCGAGAACTCGGTATGGTCCTACAAATCTCGGTATGGTTCCTTAACTCCAAATCGTTTAACTCCTCGGAGTGGTGACACACAAAGATATGTTCTATATCCAATCTCATAGACTACCTCCTTGCGTTTTGTGTCGGCATAACTCTTCTGCCTGGACTGAGCTACCTTCAGTCTATCTCGAATCAACCTAACCTTCTCTTTAGACTATTTGATCAAATCTGGTCCAAACAACTGACAGTCTCCTACTCCATCCCACATTAACGGTGTCCTGCACCTCCTTCCATACAAAGCTTTGAAAGGTGCCATCTTCAAACTAGCCTGATAACTGTTGTTGTATGAGAACTCCGCGTAAGGCAAATTATCATCCCAACTAGATCCATAATCTAGCGCACAAGCTCTCAACATGTCCTCCAGAATCTGATCGACTCTCTCGGTTTGTCCATCTGTCTGTGGATGAAAGGCTGTACTGAACTCTAGCCTGGTACCCAAAGTCTGGTGCAACTGATTCCAAAACTTCGAGTAAATTGTGTTCCTCTATCTGATACGATGGTCCTCGGAACTCCATACATACATACGATCCTGGTCATATATATCTTGGCCAACATTGCGCTTGTATAAGTAGTTTTCACTAGGATAAAGTGAGCCACTTTGGTCAAGCGATCAACTACTACCCAGATAGAACCATATCCTGATGGTGTCCTGGGTAATCCGGTGATAAAATCCATGCCAAGTTTGTCCCACTTCCATTCGGGTATCGGCATAGGCTGAAGTAATCCTGCTGGCTTCTGATGTTCTGCTTTCACTCTCTGACATACATCACATACTGCTACATACTCGGCAATATCCTTCTTCATACCTGTCCACCAGAAACGCTCCTTCAAATCCAAAGACATCTTGGTGTTTCCGGGGTGAATCAGGTATGGCGAGTCATGAGCTTCCTGAAGTATTAACTTCCTGATCTCCGCATTATTGAGCACATATACACGATCCTCAAACCATAAAGTTTTGTGCTCATCCTCACGAAAACCCTTGGCTTTTCCTTTGCTCATCTTCTCCTTTATCTCAGCAATTTCCTTATCCTCTTTCTGTGCTTCTCGAATCTTTCCCAATAATGTAGACTGAACTTCCATTGCTGCAACAAAACCTCTTGGAACTATCTCCAAACGAAGTTCCTTGAGATCGTCAACTAACTCCTGCGGTAATCCTCCGCTTACGAGGGTATTGACATAACTCTTGCGGCTCAAAGCGTCTGCTACGACATTGGCCTTTCCTGGATGATAATGCAGCTTCATATCATAATCCTTTATTAATTCCAACCATCTCCTCTGCCTGAGATTCAACTCCTTCCACGTGAAAATGTACTTCAAACTCTTATGATCCATGTATACATCACAACGGTTTCCAATAAGAAAATGTCTCCAGGTCTTGAGCGCATGCACTACGGCTGCTAACTCCAAATCATGCGTGGCATAATTCAACTCATGAGGTCGAAGCTGACGTGAAGCATATGAAACCACTCTTCCGTCTTGCATAAGTACACCTCCAAGTCCTAGGCGAGAAGCGTCGCAATACACTTGGTAATCCTTGCGTATATCCGGAAGAATTAGCACTGGGGATGTAACTAACTGTCGGCGTCCTGGGAACGGGGGTCCCCAGACTTGCCTGCCTGCGGCCCACGGCGTGGCTCCACCAGAAGACCCGTATGGCCCATCTTCACCAACAGACGCTCAAGACCCTCGCGAGGGGCCAAGCCTCACGAGGCGGACGACACAAGACCTCCTCGGGAGCAGCTTCACCAGGCTGGCTCGCGAGGGGCGGAGAGATCAAGGCAAGGGATACCTCGCGAGGTTCCAGTGACGCAAGCCATGATGCAAGCCATGCCAGTCATCAGCAACAATCGGCTTGGTGCTACTGGAAAACACCGGCGGATTCAACTGGAGGTGGTGGTGGCAGGTTGTTGTTGTTGCCTTGGTTCTGGACTAGCAACTGCATCAAGGCATTCTGCTGTTGGATCAACTGAGTGAGCTCCGGTGGAAAGACAAATCCGGGGTCACGTCTCGGAGGCATCTGATGGGTTTAGAGGGGAAAGATTAGAATAGAGTGAGGTCTAAAGAGAAATCACTACCCATATGCACATGATACAAACACATTCATATCACACCACTCAATTCAAACAAGGGCATACAATTGATCTAACTACCGTTACAAAATACTCGGAATATTACTATATACATGGGGGAAATACTACTGATAATTTGGTGGTCGACTAAAAATTTTGATCGGTGGAAGATTCCGTGATATCCGCTCCAACTTCGTCTTCATAATCATCATCGCTATCGGGGTCGGAGTCGGTGTCGTCGATGATGATGTAGTCTTCTGGGTGATTATCCTCCTCTGGCGCGGGATCTCCCATGAATATTCCTAGCTTCTTCTTCAGGTCGTCATTCTTCTCTAGTAGTACTGCAATCTCCTCTTCATATCCATCGCGTGTAGACTTGACTACCTCTTCTAGCTCCATGTTCCTGGTCATAACTTTCTTCATGTCTAGCACGCTGGCGCACATCTGGTTCTCCTGACGACGAATGTGATGGTTTAATTCTTGGATGTAGGCTGCAATGGATTTATCCCTCCTGATGCAAATCATCTCCAATTGCTCATCTCGGCGTCCATATATCTGGTAGATGGTGTCCTTAAGATCCTTGTGGTATACCTCACCGATGCGTCCCATGGCGATGTGGGCTGCCATGCTCTTTCCTAGACTCCAGGTTGGTGCATCAAAAGAAAATTCTATGGGCTCAGTAACTGGTGTGAACATCCTTCCTGGAACATGAACTCGAATCATCCAGCGCTCCTCTTCTGGTAAAGTGGTGGTGTAGGATCCGGTGAAACTTGGTATTTCGATGTTCAAGTACCTAGTGGCTTCCTTCAAGTGTCGTCCAAAAGGTGTGTCTTCATCCGGTTGAGCAAACTTGTTCCTTAGGTCCGCCAGCTATAGAGTAGAAAATGGAGAAGAGTCAGAAATGAGTAGAGAAGAGTGTCCTATGGCTTTTCTTAGTGGTCGTGTCCTACAGCCAGCGTGTGCTCTGATACCATCTTGTAGCGATCTGACCTCAGATGGTCAAATCTCTGTGCATAAGTGTCATCCCTGGATCGGTAATGCTGACACACACAATACTCGAGGATTTATAACAGAGTTAAATCACACACTTATTACATCAAATGTCTCAAAAGAGAACTTATTACAATAATATGGCTTAAGGCCATCTAAATAAGGTAACTGCAGAAGCATCAAAGGTAAATCAGTCCATCAACTCCAACGGCATAGCTGAGTGCACGACAACGACCTAGCGCACCTTACTCTTCGTCTAAAAACTCTGCAATATAATACGTTGCAGCCTGTGTAGGTCAGCACATGGAATATGCTGGCAAGATAACACTATAGAGCAAAGAACAAATAACAGCTATAACTACATGCATATATGGCTGGTGGAGGCTCTATGGTTATCATTTGCATAAAGCGAGTTTTTCCCTACAACAAAGGAATATATTTTATTTAACTACAATTTTTTTTGAAAATATTGAGAAGGTTCCTCCAATTCAATCCCAAAATAATAATTATCAACCCAACAAATTAATTAAGTAATGTGATGAGATCAAATCAATGATTCAAGTACCAGATACTCATGATGTCCATAACCGGGGACACGGCTAACCATGATTAGTCTATACACTCTGCAGAGGTTTGCGCACTTTTCCCCACAAGACTCGATCTCCTCCGTTGTATTTCTCGCACTGCATGATGTTTCAGAAACGGATGACCGAGACACAGTCTTTCCGAAGAGGTCCCCTTAACCGATAGATAGGCCGGTACACCTACAATCCCCTACATCTGCTAGCCCATCATGGAAAGGATTCCAACAACTTACTCAACTACGCCAGAGGCAATAATGGCTTGTGGCTGCACACGGACGTTTCGAGCGTGAATAATCTTATGATCCCTTTGAGCCTGGGTGGCAATCCATAGGATGATCACACGGGTACTCCGGGATATCCCAGGACAACATTGGATTACTCCAGGTGCCCAGACAACCACTGGGTGCTCCAGGGTGCCTCAACCAATCCACCCAGATGTGTATTAAAGTAGCCACCTTAAGTTTAACCAGTAGATAACAACTCTCACATCTGTCGTGGATCACTCAAACCAAACCACGTCTACGAGCATAGCATAGCAATATAAGCATAACGTAATAACTCCCAGGGGTTTGATATAAGACAATAGGTTCTACCTCATCAACTACTTCCCAAAACCCACATGTTAATCAGATCCTAACCATGCAGTGTTTGAGGATTGAAGCTAATGCATAAAAACTGGGTAATAAAAGGGGTATGATCAAAGTGTTATTTGCCTTGCTCACGATCTGAAAACCCTAGTGACTCGTAGTAGCAAGCCTCGCACTCCGGAAACTCTATCATGAACAAACAATAACATACATAAGCACTCAAGTATAAGATGCAATGGTAAAACTCAAGATAAAATATCAAACTGAAAGTTCAACTAAAGAGCCTCGATTTGCAAAAAGAATGAATTGAATCGGAGTTACGAAACTAAAACTACGATCAAACAAAGTACGAATTCAAATCTGCTTGAAACCAAATTTTAATTTGTCAAAACGAGGTTCAAGTTGTTTAACTGGAATAGGGGAACAGGACGAAGATTTTGGCATTGGTTTCACTGGATTTGGACAAACGAGCAAAAAGTAACGAGGGTTTGAAGATCAGGGACTAATCTGTGATAAAAGTATTCGTGGATAGTGTAACACCCACGATGCGGCTATATCTCCCACGTGTCGAGGCACGACTTAGAGGCATAACCGCATTGTGGTTTTGTCGCAAGAAGGGTCATCTTCACACAATCCCATGTAATGAACAAGAATGGGATAAAGAGAGATGGCTTACAATCGCCACTTCACACAATACTTAAATAAATCATACATCAATCAGAGTACACACATAGACCGACTACGATCAAAGCCAAAAGAAAAGAAGATAACCCAACTGCTAGATCCCCGATCGTCCCAACTGGGCTCCACTACAGATCAACAGGAAACGAAACATAGTAACGACCAAGGTCCTCGTCGAACTCCCACTTGAGCTCAGTTGCGTCACCTACACTGGTATCATCGGCACCTGCAACTGTTTGGAAGTATCTGGTGAGTCACGAGGACTCAGCAATCTCACACCCGCGAGATCAAGACTATTTAAGCTTATGGGTAGGATAGGGTAATGAGGTGGAGCTGCAGCAAGCACTAAGCATGTATGGTGGCTAACATACGCAAATAAGAGCGAGAAGAGAAGCAACGCAACGGTCGTGAAGCTAGAAGTGATCAAGAAGTGATCCTGAAACTACTTACGCACAACCATAACACAAGAACCGTGTTCACTTCCCGGACTCCGCCGAGAAGAGACCATCACGGCTACACACGCAGTTGATGTATTTTAATTAAGTCAAGTGTCAAGGTCTCTACAACCGGACATTAACAAATTCCCATCTGCCACATAACCGCGGGCACGGCTTTCGAAAGATAATACCCTGCAGGGGTGTCCCAACTTAGCCCATTATAAGCTCTCACGGTCAACGAAGGATATTCCTTCTCCCGGGAAGACCCGATCAGTCTCGGAATCCCGGTTTACAAGACATTTCGACAATGGTAAAACAAGACCAGCAAAGCCGCCCAATGTGCCGACAAATCCCGATAGGAGCTGCACATATCTCGTTCTCAGGGCAACACCGGATGAGACTAGCTACGAGTAAAACCAGCCCTCAAGTTTCCCCAAGGTGGCCCCGCAGGCAGCTCAGTTCGGACCAACACTCGAAGGAGCACTGGCCCGGGGGGGGGGGGGGGTTAAAATAAAGATGACCCTTGAGTCTGCAGAACCCAAGGGAAAAGGCTTAGGTGGCAAATGTTAAAACCAAGGTTGGGCCTTGCTGGAGGAGTTTTATTCAAAGTGAACTGTCAAGGGGGTCCCATAAATCACCCAACCGCGTAAGGAACGCAAAAATCAAGGAATATAACACCGGTATGACGGAAACTAGGGCGGCAAGAGTGGAACAAAACACCAGGCATAAGGCCGAGCCTTCCACCCTTTACCAAATATATAGATGCATTAATTAAATAAGAGATATTGTGATATGCCAAAATATCCATGTTCCAACATGGAACCAACTTCAACTTCACCTGCAACTAGCAACGCTATAAGAAGGGCTGAGCAAAAGCGGTAACTTAGCCAAACAACGGTTTGCTGGGAAAGGTGGGTTAGAGGCTTGACATGGCAATATGGGAGGCATGATATAGCAAGTGGTAGGCAGCACGGCATAGCAATAGAGCGAACAACTAACAAGCAAAGATAGAAGTGATTTCGAGGGTATGGTCATCTTGCCTGAAATCCCGCTAGGAAGAAGAACGAGTCCCTGAAGAAGACAAACGGATGTAGTCAAATGAATCCTCACAACTCCGGAACGAAACCGAAGCTAACGAGAGAAGCAACCCGGAAAGAAACAAACAACATAGTAAACAACCACCACATACACATGGCATGATGCACAAACAAGTATGATGCATGTCCTATTTAATGAGGCATGGCATGGCAAAATGCACAAACAATACTACAAATTTAAGTGGAGCTCAATATGCAATGAGTTGCATATTGACGAAACACCACATCAATTATTTAGTTCTCTCTCATTTATGTACCCAACAATATTAAATGTTGTTAAACATGGCAATATGTGAAGCATAATATAACTACCTATCTAGGCAAATTTAAATGAGGCCGGAAACAACAAACAACAATTCCGGAAAAACCTCATGTACATATTTTAGATTTGGTACTGTTCTGCCCTAAATACAATTTTAATGTTGTTAGACAGCAAAATAAAGTGCACCATGTTAAACTAGGCATTTTTCTACCCCATTTACATATAAAGTTTATTAAATTCGAAGCTACGGTTAATTAGTTATGAAATAAATCATTTTAGCATGGCATTTAGCAAATTAAATGCAAGCAGCATTTTAAACATTTTAAACTAGGATGTAAGCATCATATTATGAAACTAGATGAAATTTTGAGCATTTTACATGTTTAAAACATTTTAAACCGATGCACGGTTATTGAGTTATTATATGGATGATCTGCAAGGACTTTTTTGTAAAACCGACGTTCTCTGGATTAATAGCTAAAATCGTCCAGAGAAAAAAAATGCATCGGGCCGAATCTGACGGATCTGAGCTGCTCACATTGGGCCTGCAGGGGCGCGCGGAGCTGGGCCTCGCGGGCGAAGGGAGCTGGGCCTGCGCGGCTGTGACCCAGCCGACGCTCGCGGTCAACGGGGACCGGATCGAGCTTGACGCGGCACAGAACGAACAAGATGACGGCACTAGAAGCAGGGTCTTCGCGGGCGCGTGCTGGGACTTGCAGCGGCGGGCGCGTTCTCCGGCAGCTCAAGGCGAAGGTGACCGGCAGCGGCTTGGTCCAGTGAAGAAGGCGACAGGAAAGGGGAGCAGCGCGGCTACATGCAGCGGGCGGCGGAGCACTTCCTCTGCACTTGAACAAAGAGAGAGAGAGAGAGATTCAGAGAGGATGGAGCAGAACAAAAAGGGGAAGAAGAGAGAAGGCAGGGGCGACGGGCGCGCGACCTGCGGGGCTCCGGTGGCGCGGCCGGGCATGTGCGAGGAGGAGGCACGGGGTTGCGGATCCGAACGGCGGGGTCCTACGGGTCCTTGCTCTGGCTTGCAGAAGAACGGGCGGCGCCATGTCCCTGTGCAGAGAACGAGAGAGAGAGAGACCATGAGAGAGCAGAGAGATGGAGAGGGAAATGAAGAGAGAGGCAGGGCACGTGACCTGGGGCGACTGGATGCTCACCGACAAGGGGTCTCCGATGGTGCTACTGCTGCTCCGGGGCGGCAGTCATGGTTCCATGCGAGGAACAACGAGACGAGGGAGGCACGTCAGGGAGGAGCAGCGTGAGGAGGGAAAGAAGGAGAAGGCGGAGGGGACGGCAGCCTGCTGGCCCTGGTCGCTGACAGCGGAGCTGACGAGGCAGCGGCGCGAAGCTGCTAGTGGCGGAGGAGCTCGGGCATGAGCTCCTGCTCGGGGAAGACGACGGGAAGGCAGCAGAGGAGGTCGAGCTCAAGCGTGGATGTGCGAGGGGACGGGAGGCCTCGGGCGCGAGCTCTCGTTCGATCCAACCGAGAGGAGGACGAGCAGGGACGAGGGTCCGGTGAGGCAGCAGGGTCGAGGAGGGAGGAGCGAACAGGAGGAGCTCGGGGTGGGGGTGGATCGGGAAGGCAGGTGGCTGCGCTTGCGAGTGGCGGCGGAAATAAAGGAGCTGGTCAGAGCGATCTGGTTGGGTGGAGAGGACTCTGAGGTGGGTGGCTGCTGGATCGGGAGGGATCCCGAGGAAGGGAGTGGCGGCGGCAGGTGAGGGAATGGATGGATGGGACAACTAGCGACTAGGGTTTGATCTGCTTAAATAGCATGTATTTTGGTTAGGGGCTAATCTGGTCCGTCCGATCATAATCGGGCGGTCGAGAATAGATAGGTTAGGGAGTCCAAATAAGAAAACGGAGATGTTTTATAGATGTTAGGGGATGATCCGGATCCAATGGTGATGACTGAGCGGGTCGGGTTCGGGGCAAGTTTCGGACGAGCAAGCGAGGGGGTCTAAGAGAGGTGATGAAGGCAAAGGGAGAAATGGCAACGACGAGCGAATGCAAGTTTTAAAACATGATGGCAACAAAGTGCCGATGCAATGCAAATGATGCGATGATGAATGCAACACACAAATAAAACACACGGCGAACACGAAAAACAAGGAAGGCATCTGGAGCATCGGTCTCGGGGCGTTACAGATAGGTCCCTGTCCAAAAAATAAACAAAAAAAGAAAAATCTAACGAACGAACGTTCGCTAACAGAACTAAACGAACGAATTCGTTTGTTAAAATGATCTAACCAGAGAACGCTCGCTAATTAACCTAATAAAATAAAAAAAACTGATCTAGTCTAAACCGGAAAAAAACCGGGGAAAAACCAAGCGGTTTTTACCGGTCAACCGCGGTGGCGAGGTCAATGGTGGCGCGGCGAGATCCGGCGGCGTCGGCGCGCGGCAGCAGCAGCGGCGGTGCAAGGGCGGCGACGGCGCGGCTCGGCTGTGCTGCGGCTGCGGTGGCGGTGGCGGCTGCGGTGGCGGGGTGGGGAGGTGCCGGCGGGGTGGGGCAGCTTATAAAGGGGGCCCGGGGGTTGCTTGGGCAAGGGGGCGGCGGAACGGGAGTCCGGCTCGGACTCCTCGAGCGGCGGCGGCGGCGGGACTCCTCCCGCGGAGGAAGGCGGCGGCGGGGGCTGCGGGCCGGCTTGGCTCGGCTGGGCCTTCGGCCCAGTCGCGCGGCGAAACTTTTTTTAATTCGCCCGAAAGAAAAATCATAATAAAATATAAAAATAATTCTGAAAATAACAGAAATAATTTTCACCATTCAAACCTAATATTTAGAACATGGTGAACATTTTTGTAGCCTAAAAATGCAATTTTCAAAAAAAAATGCATAATTTTTCTAATTCAAATAAAATAGCAAATAAAATAATAATTTGATTTTAAAATTCTTTCTCCAATATTCCTCTCTTGTTGAAGAAGTCATTTTATCTCCTATCTTTTATTTTATTATTGGAAATAATTGGGGAGAAAAATATTAAAATCAAATTGATACACCCAAAGCATTCCTACGGCATCCGGGAGTTGCACAATCTCATGGTCTAAGGAAATGATACTTGACATTAGAAAAGCTCTAGCAAAGGAACTACGCGATCTTGTGCTATGCATAGGATTGGGTCTTGTCCATCACATCATTCTCCTAATGATGTGATCCCGTTATCAACGACATCCAATGTCCATGGTCAGGAAACCACAACCACCTATTGATCAATGAGCTAGTCAACTAGAGGCTCAGTAGGGACATGTTGTGGTCTATGCATTCACACGTGTATTATGGTTTATGGTTAATACAATTATAGCATGAAAAATATACAACTATCATGAACAAGGAAATATAATAATAAATATTTTATTATTGCCTCTAGGGCATATTTCCAACAGAACGTTCATATTGAATCGATCCAAACTTGTTTGTTATACTTTGAGATTATATCGCCAGAAGTCAGTTGTTATAACACGGAGTGTTAACGTGTGTTTTAGTTCCGTAGACCATGAGAGTATCGTAGTCACTTCTTACCGTACGGTGGACTTTGGGGTTGCTCAAACGTCATTTGTAACACGGTGATCATAACAACAACTTGCAGCTTAATCGGTAAGTTTGATAATGGACTAGATAGCTCAAGAGTGGAGTTTGCTTCTTCGATGATGGAGAGATATTCTTAGGGCCCTCTCAGTGTGACGATATCCATCATTGTTTGGCCAGACATAGGTGCCTATGTCACGGGGGTGCCGGAACATGTCAACGAGAAAGAAGAACACAATCGGTAACGGGAATACCACTATAGCGATACATCTCACCTCACGTTTTGTAAGGTTCACAGGGATTGGATTTGTCTACTGGTTGTGTGCTCTGGCATCTTCTGTTTTTCAGTTATGTTGTCTGCTACTCACTGTTGCACGTGGTGGTGTTGCTTTGCGGAAGACGACGGCTGCTCAGGTGCTTGCTCTTGGATTGCTGGTGGCCGATTATGTTCATGCTCTTAGACGTCGACTATCGAGCATGGCGGATTTGAGGTCAATGATCTTCAGAGTCCTTCTTGTGTTGTTTTGCGTACCTAGCGACGTCTTCAGTTCAGGTGGGTTGGTCCATGAGGGCCTTAGTATCGATGACTTCCCGTCCGTCGAGGAAACCGTCAAGAAAAATTGTTTGCCGGCTCAAGTGTGGAGCGGCGACGGTGGCGGCGGCGCGCCATCTACTTATTTTTTTAACACAGTACACACGCAAGCGCTCATACATACATGCACACACTCACCCCTATGAACGCACACACGGACACCGTACCCCTATGAGCACCTTTGAGAGACTGAGCTGGCATATCATCTTGAGATTTATGAAGTCACCGTAGGTGCCTCGTCGTCGACGGGAACGTCTCCTCCCACTGAAAGCGCATCACCGGAAATCCTGAAATAAATCCAGGAATAATACGAGCACCAGGATTTGAACCCTGATTGGCTGGGGATATCACTGTCCCTCTAATCATCCAACCACAAGATTGGTTTCCAGGCGTTGAAGGTGGTGGACTCCCCAGAGATCGACTTGTATTTTTCCTTTTTATTATCAGGGTGTCGTGTATGTTGGAGTTACTTCAATATATTGAGTTGTATGCTCTTCCACGAAAAAAACTACAACTGGTCATATCCTATGCTTTTTTTGAACATAGTACAGACGCAAACACTCATATAAACGCGCATACACTCACCCCTATGAACAGACACACGCACACCCTGCCCCTGCGAGCACCTCCGAGAGACTGAGCCAGTCACATCTTATGCTGAGTACACAGTCCTGGTAAAAAGAAGAGAAACATGCCGAGACAGACTGCCGATTAGATGTATCGTGTTGTATAGTACAAACGGGCCGGGCGTCTCCGGCCTGCTAGCCATCCGTTTCCTCTTCCCAGCCCTCACACTGCACTACCCCTCAGATTTCGCGAAACGCAAACGGGCTCGACTATTCCTCGCGTTCAACGAGTCGAGCCTTTCGACTCGCTAAAGCGAGCGAACATATGAGCCAGCCGACGGGCGGGAAAGCACATGTCTGTTGCCTATTTGATTTTTTTGTTTTTTTCCGTGTTTTGCTTTTATTTACTTTAAATGTTGAATAAGTATTAAAAAATGTTGAACAAGAATTTAAAAATTGTTGAACAAGTATTTGAAAATGTTGAATAAGTACTAAAAATGTTGAGAAAATATTTGAAAATGATGAATACATATTAGAAAATGTTGAACGAGTATACGAAAAAGTTGAACAAGTATTAAAAATATCGAACATGTATTTGAAAAAAATGTTGAATAAGTCTTAAAAAAATTTGAACGAGTATTTGAAAAATGTTGAACAAGTGTTTGAAAAATGTCAAATAAGTATAAAAATATCGAATAAGCGTTGGGATAATTTTGAAGAGTTATACAAAAAATATTGATCAGTTATTAAATAAATATTGATCACGTATATAAGAATGTAATGAAAAACACAAAGAAAGAAAGAAAAATTTAAAAAATGAAAACTAAAAAAGAAACAAAATAAACCAAAGAAAAAATAAAATAAAAAACTAAAGAAACAAATGAAAAACCTGGAGAATAAAAAAATAAAAACCAGAGAAGAAACAGAAAACCAAAGAAATAAAACTTGCACTTTCCCTTCTAATAGGCGCCGCTCTGCCTACTAAGCATGAACTCGAACTCAGCGTAGCGGTTAACTTAGCCAGCTTTTTTTCCAAAAAAATGGACTAGTGGGCCGGCCCCACACTGTAGCGCATGAACCGAGAGATTCCCTCTCCTCTGGCTTAATGCGAGAAATAGACGCCGCGAACGCAAACGTCCATGATTCACATTCGGGCCATGACGGTAAAACAAACACAAAAAGTTGGCCCAACGCGCCGACCCAAACGGACGAGCGTCCGCTTTTCGTCCGCCAGCCGATCCATTCCCGGTCTAAATTCGAGCCTCATTTGCGTCGGCGTGGACACCAAATGAATACACGCGGCCTGACTCTTTAGCGCATTAAGCGATTGTTGTCGCGAACGCAAACGTCCACGATTCACGTTTGTGCCACGGCGGTAAAACTCACACAAAAAGTCGGTCCAACGCATCGATCCAAACGGAAGCGCGTCCGCTTTTCATTCGCCTGCCGACCCATTACAGGTTCAAATTTAAGCGTCATTTCATCGGCGTGGACACCAAATGAATGCACGCGACGCCCGACTACCCCCCTGGACTAGTGGGCCGGCCCGACACTGTAGCACATTAAGCGAGAGTTTCCCACACTACAAAAAAATACACTTCCGTGATGATACGTGTTTGTCATAGTAGGTCACGTTTTCTGTCATGCATGTACGTCCATGATCATTTTATGACAGAATCAAGATAGTCATACCTGTGCTGTCGTAGAAGTGTTCCATGACATTACCAAAATTATCATCACGGAAGTGTCCACTACCATGACGATAAATCGCGCGTCATAGAAGTGCTTTCATCAAGGGTGACCGACACGTGGCATCCACCGTAACGGGTCGCCATTAAGCTATCAGGTTCCAGTTTGGATCCAATAACCCATTAACAGCCCAGACCAATGGGCATTTTCCTAGTGTAAAATCATCATTGGCTGGAGGAAACACGTGTCTGCTCCTCGGTGGGCCAGATGTCGTCCGTCCATTGGAGGAGACATGCCTATGATACGTTGACACGTGGCAGGGCCCAACAGAGGCCCATATAGGTTAAAAAGGAAGACCAGTCAAAGCACCGTAGTACTTACTCAGGTACTAGTGGGTCAGCCCAATAATGGCCTGCTTAATAAAGGCCCATTTACGGCCCAAAGCCAGATCCAGCCCGTTAATTGTTCGCCGAATATTTGGGCCCAATTACGGCCAGTGACTTTCGGCCTATTAGAAGCCCGATGTAGATATGGGCCCATTTTAGCCTGGTGTTTCTTTCGGCCTGGGAATGGCTTGTGCTGCCCATGGGCCATATATGGTTCGACACGACATCCGGCCCACTAACGACCCGTGATAAAGGTGGCAACAGTTCAGCCCAATGTGACTTTGGGCCTGTTAAAGGCCTGTCGTATACCCGTTGATGCCTGTACTAAGCTTTCGGCCTCTTAAAGGCCTATGATATCTGTGGGCCAACTAAGGCCTGAGATATGTTTCGGCCTGGTAACGGCCCATCATATAACTGGGCCAAAAAAGGTCTGGTCTACATTTCAGCCTGTTGAAGGCCTGCTACCTCTTGAGCACTGCGTTGGTTTTCCCTTGAAGAGGAAAGGGTGATGCAGTAAAGTAGCGTAAGTATTTCCCTCAGTTTTTGAGAACCAAGGTATCAATCCAGTAGGAGACCACGCTCGAGTCCCAAGCACCTACACAAACAAATAAGAACATTGCAGCCAACGCGATAAAGGGGTTGTCAATCCCTTCAAGCGCTTTCCTTTAAAGCCTTTTAGCTAGGCATTGATAATTTAATGATGCTCACATGAAAGACAAGAATTGAAGCGCAAAGAGAGCATGATAAAACATATGACAAACATATTTAAGTCTAACATTCTTCCTATGCATAGGCGTTTTATAAGCAAACAAATTATCATAGCATGCAAAAATTAGCATATGCAAGGAAGAAGAAAGAGACGATAGCAATCTCAACATGACGAGAGGTAATTTAGTAAGATAAAAATTTCTATAACCATATTTTCCTCTCTCATAATAATTACACGTAGGATCATAGGCAAATTCAACAAAATAGCTATCACATAAAATATTCTCTTTTATGAACCACATGCATGCAAAGTTGACACTCTTCCAAAATAGTGGGATTAACATTAACTAAAGTCATGACCTCTCCAAACCCACTTTCAATACTATTGCAAACATTATTATCAATCTCATATTCATCATGGGGCTTAAATAAATTTTCAAGATCATAAGAAGAATCACCCCAATCATGATCATTACAACAAGTAGTAGGCATAGCAAACTTAGCATCCCCAAGCTTAGGGTTTTGCATATCAACACAATTGACATTAATAGAATTTATAATAACAGCATTGCAATCATGCTTTTTATTCAAAGATCTATCGTGAATCACTTCATAAATCACTTCATCACAATTTTCATATTCAAGGATTTCAAGCAAAACTTCATAAAGATAATCTAGTGCACAAAACTCACTAGCAATTGGTTCATCATAATTGGATCTCTTAAAAAGATTATCAAGCGGATGAGGATCCATAGATCTTAGGTTCATTGTTTTGCAATAAATAAACAATTATTCCAACCAAACGAGTAAACGAGCCAAGTAAGACATCAAGGCAAACGAAAAGACGAACAGAAGAAGGGCGAATAAAACGGCAAGGGTGAAGTGGGGGAGAGGAAAACGAGAGGCAAATGGCAAATAATGTAATGCGAGGGATAAGAGTTTGTGATGGTACTTGGTATGTCTTGACTTGTGCGTAGACTCCCCGGCAACGGCGCCAGGAATCCTTCTTGCTACCTCTTGAGCACTGCGTTGGTTTTCCCTTGAAGAGGAAAGGGTGATGCAGTAAAGTAGCGTAAGTATTTCCCTCAGTTTTTGAGAACCAAGGTATCAATCCAGTAGGAGACCATGCTCAAGTCCCACACACCTACACAAACAAATAAGAACCTTGCAACCAACGCGATAAAGGGGTTGTCAATCCCTTCACGGCCACTTGCAAAAGTGAGATCTGATAGAGATGATAAGATAATATTTTTGGTATTTTTATGATAAAGACTAAAAGTAAAGAAAGCAAAATAAACGGCGCCAGAAATAGCTTGTTGACGGGAGATTAATATGATGGAAAATAGACCCGGGGGACATAGGTTTCACTAGTGGCTTCTCTCAAGATAGCATAAGTATTACGGTGGGTGAACAAATTACTGTCGAGCAATTGATAGAATTGAGCGTAGTTATGAGAATATCTAGGTATGATCATGTATATAGGCATCACGTTCGTGACAAGTAGACCGACTCCTGCCTGCATCTACTACTATTACTCCACACATCGACCGCTATCCAGCATGCATCTAGAGTATTAAGTTCATAAGAACAGAGTAACGCTTTAAGCAAGATGACATGATGTAGAGGGATAAACTCATGCAATATGATATAAACCCCGTCCTTTTATCCTCGATGGCAACAATACAATACGTGTCGTTTCCCCTACTGTCACTGGGATCGAGCACCGCAAGATTGAACCCAAAGCTAAGCACTTCTCCTATTGCAAGAAAGATCAATCTAGTAGGCCAAACCAAACTGATAATTCGAAGAGACTTGCAAAGATAACCAATCATACATAAAAGAATTCAGAGGAGATTCAAATATTGTTCATAGATAATCTTGATCATAAACCCACAATTCATCGGATCTCGACAAACACACCGCAAAAGAAGATTACATCGAATAGATCTCCAAGAGAATCGAGGAGAACTTTGTATTGAGATCCAAAGAGAGAGAAGAAGCCATCTAGCTAATAACTATGGACCCGAAGGTCTGAGGTAAACTATTCACACATCATCAGAGAGGCTATGGTGTTGATGTAGAAGCCCTTCGTGATCGATGCCCCCTCCGGCGGAGTGCCAGAAAAGGCCCCAAGATGGGATCTCACGGGTACAGAAGGTTGTGGCGGTGGAAATAGGGTTTCTGCTCCTCCTCTGATGTTTTCGGGGTACGTAGGAATATATAGGAGGAAGAAGTAGGTCTGTGGAGCTACGAGGGGCCCACGAGGGTGGAGGGCGCGCCCCCTGACTCGTGGCCTCCATGTTGATTGCTTGACGTCCACTCGAAGTCCTCTGCATCACGTTTGTTCAGAAAATCACGTTCCTGAAGGTTTCATTCCGTTTGGACTCCGTTTGATATTCCTTTCCTTCGAAACACTGAAATAGGCAAAAACAACAACAATTTAGGCTGGGCCTCCGGTTAATAAGTTAGTCCCAAAAATAATATAAAATTGTATAATAAAGCCTATTGAACATCCAAAACAGATAATATAATAGCTTGGAACAATAAAAAATTATAGACACGTTGGAGACGTATCAAGGCCCGTCGACGACTAGTGAAAATTGAGGCCCAACATGAATTTCGGCCTGCTAAAGGCCCATGTTTTCTTCTGGGCCGTAACAGGCCAGCAGAATATCCAGCCTATTAATGGCCCAACGCTACATGGGCCAAACTAAGTGTTGGGTCCACAAAAGGCCCAACTAAAATTTGGGACAAATATAGGCCGGAGTAAGTTGTGGGCCTGACGCAAAGTGTGAAGGCCCCAATGGCCATTCGGGCCCAAGAAAGTCGTAGGCTAGCCCAATTCTGGCCCGCTAAAAACCAGGCCTGTTAGAGGCGAATGTTTCGGCCCGGTCGACTACATTAGATTTTTTTAGATAGCGAATGATGGCAGTAACTAGTTGGAATTAAGAACAAACCTACTCTATACAATAAAGAAATTATGGCATAGTGTCTTAGAATAAACCTACACTATACAATAAAGGATTTATGGTATATTACATCCACTGGGCATCGAAGTTCGCCACCAGTGATCATAAAGCGCAACAAAGAAGCAGATTACAAAAACTGGGCACCATTGCAGCGTAACAAAATAATACTGAACCGAGACCACTTCCAAGACAGTTCAAGAAAGGTTAGCCTTGCGTGGGAACTGCTGCGCAAGCTGCTGAGCAAGGCTGTGAGACCGGCCTAGCATGTCGGTCATAGCTTCCAGGTGTAGCTGTTTAGCAATGAGGTTCTCATTGGTGTTCTCCGCAATCTTTCTTAGATATATGACTTCAATTCAAAGTTGAGTTGCAGAATGCCTTTCTACTAGAACTTGGGACCGAAGAAGTCGAACTGATTTAGACAACGAATTCTGTGAGCTTGTCTGACTGCTAGTTTGAACTAACTTGAACACTGCATCAAGACAAGACTTTGGGGTTGTCTCGCTATCTTCAAGATGTTTTGCCTTCTTTGCTGCAATATATGTTGGGTTTGTCTCACAGCCTTCAACATACTTGTGCATGCCATCAGGCATATCACCCTAAAACAAGCATAGAGATGACAGGTTTTGCACGTGTATAAACAAAGATGATAACTGTGCTATCAATTCCAGCCAATTTCAAATTAGAAAATAATGAGTAAGTTCAAAATATCAATAGCATAATTTGGCATTGTTCATAATGCGGGGAGCTTCACCACACTACTGGATTACCATGTCAACATAACAAGCATAGATGAAGGGCAAAGACAATCATTGCATCTATTTTGGTTAATGTGCATGGCATGTTGTTCATATAGTCAGCCGCATCAATAAGTTAAAACAGGAGATGACAAGGTGCAAACGTGGGCGGCTTCACCACACACTGGATTATAGATCCACAAAAACAAGCATACATATAGGGAGTATTGAGTAATGTGCATGGTATGAATAAGGAATTTGGTTTTACAAGTAATACTTGGAACTTACGGTTGTTGCGAACATGCATTTTGATAGAAACAGCAAACTAAACAGAAGTAAACGATAGGGAGTATTAGCAAACTAAATAGCAGTTGAGGATAAAGGCTTTAGAAGGACTGACTTACATTAACAGTTAACACCGTCTTTATAATGCCCTTCTCCATGTCAAGGGAAGGATAACTCAAGAATTTCAGCACTGAATCTTCTTCATAAGCATTGCATGTACTCTACATTTTGTAGAGAGTAATTATAGATATGATAATACAGGAAGGGATAGAGGATAATGAACATAAGATGCAGATTGATGCTACATAATCAACTAACAATCCCTGGAAGTACAAGCGCTACAGGACAAAATGTACTGACAAGAGCAATGGGCTACACTTCTGCACTGGCATTGTTTGTGTATTCAACTTTTTGGTAAGATTAAATATAGATATGATATTTCTTAGTAAATGGTGGGTGAGGGAGATAAGATGCAGAATTCTACACAATGAACCAATCCCTCTTACCATAATACAAGAGTGTTTTGAACACTAGTGTACTGTACAAAACGTTCTTATATTATGGGACGGAGGGAGTAGCTGTTAATGTAAGTACAGTGATAGACAACGTTCAGTCCTTACAAGAGGACTGCAAAGCTAAGCCTCTTCAAAAGCATTGGGTTGATTCTAAATTTATGTAAGAGTCCATACGAATCTTATAATGTCCACCAAATGGACGATAACGAGGCTAACATGTGCAGTGATGCTACATAATCAAACAGATATGAAAGTAAGTATGGTCATACAGGGCAAGAGGTACTCACAAGAGCAATGCAGTGTGCAGTATAGTTGCGAGATTCTGTGGTCCCTTGAGAATGAATGTTCTTCTACTATCAGTTTTCGTACAAGTGAGACGTTAAGGCAAATGCAGAAATGTAGTTCAAATTGTGATGTGATATCATAGACAGTACCTTACGCTGCAGACAAGACCAATGTGTAACAAGATTATTCCAGTCACTGTGTGATAAATGTAGCACCAGAGACTTTACAAAAATTTCGTTTAGAGGCTTGCCATCGAAGTGTGCTTGCCTCAGGTAGGAACGATACTTCATCAACGAGTGCTTGAAAAGCGCAACCAACCCTTGCTCGTCTTGACAATCCAGTTTGGTCCTCGCCTATTTAAAAGAATGAAATATTGTGTCTTCTGTCAGCAGAAACGTATGCAGTAATTACCATGAATAACATTAGTACATTACTTACGCGTAAGTTGCGGAGGAAGACTGGAAATTGTTCTGTGTCTGCGGTATAATCTTTCCACGAGGGAAAGATGCGCACAAAGTTCCTGACAACAATATAAGCTTCATCTTCTAAATTGGAAAGAAATGGAACAGGCGTCCTAGTTGCTGCAATTGGGTCTCTCTCTGGTTCGAATAGGGATTTGGCAACTGGATTTGGTGTACTCTTTGCTGGAATGAGGGTTTTGCATCGTAGAGCTGGTGCTATGTCAACTGGCATCATCATACTGTTTGCTGCAGTTAGGGTATGCTGAGTTGGGGCATCAGAAATGACCAGTGTAGTAGGGCTAGAGTCTGCTAGAGTTGGGGTGTTTTGTGGGTTAGGTGATATTGCAACTACACCTAATGGGCTATTTGATTTATCAGGTGTCACTACCTTTTCCAAATACTTTGCTCGTGCTCCTCCGCGATCAGCAATCGCCCTCTTCCTTTTGAACGTCTGATACACAAGAACAACATTTGAATGGATAAATATGGTATGATGACAGATGGAATATGTGCTGAAAATGGATAGGCAGGGCGTATTCACATACACGATATGTAAACTAAGCTAATGGCAGTGCAACAGAGTAGAAGCAATGCAAAACATCAGTTGCAAGATATGTGTGACCAATATAACCTTGGAAAGTTAGAGCAAGCACCTTGATGGGTGAATAAGATAGGGCATCTGCCTCCGACTCCTCCACTAGGGACCTACATTGACTTAGGTCTCCCTCTAGCTCAGAGTCACTGTTAGGATCATATTATGAGCATGAATCTGTAGGTGGAGAGCATTTGCATTGCATTGCATCCAGACTTGATTTCAGTCCCTTAATGCCAAGTTTGACAGCCATGGCATTGTTCTGCTTTATTCTTTTCATGCACGCAAGCTCATAATCATTATGGTGCTGTTCAGAATCTGAGATTCATGAAAACATAAAAAGTAGTCAGATTATCTATGGAATGCATCGCGGCTTCAACTCGAAGAGTGTCTCCCTATAAACCCGTGCATATGCAAAGTTCACCCCCCAACCGTGCTGACCAGACCACACACAGAAATACAAACCTCTTATGTCTCTATAACAGGTAGACACAGATTTCAAAACTGAAGTAGGCACATTAGAATCATATCAAATTCGTATTTGAACAAATAAACTAAGGAATTATCAGTGGCATAATGTTTAGCTTCAAGGGTGGAGTGCTGGTAGTGCGACACAAAGCAAGTAGGCAGATTGTATTCCATGTAAAAGATCATAGTCTATGTAAAAGCTAGAAATGACACTTTCTTTCTATACAATGCAGTGTCTGTTGCCCACACATGATGGAAGAGATCACACAGAGAAATACTATTCACTCATGTCTACGGTTCCAGTATTTTGAAACAGGGTGGTCCACCCTAAAAGAATAGTGACAACAAATATGACAAGGCAAGCATAGATGTAGTGAATCAATCATTTACTTGTGAGCTTACTAGGACAAGTATGCAGAATTGTAACTGCAGTAAGAGACCATCCAAAATCTGAATCAAGAAGTTTGTATAGCACTTATTGTTTGCAACTAATCGACGTGAATAATTGGATATCATATCGAATGAGTAAGAAAGACAAGTAAAATTGTCAACAAACCTGGCCTGCAGTAGTAATATGGGTCAATGTCACTACGATCAACAATCCAAAATGACTAGTGTCTGCTCCTAGGGCCGGAATTTTGAAACCCTGTGAACTTTACAGGTACTAAAGATTATTGAAATACATCTGAACCATTAAGTGCAGGTAGCACTCAGCACACAACAAACCCTAATGACAGTCCTGCCTAATGAGTAATGAATCAATTAGAAAATGGGTGAGGAGGAGTGGATGCTGAGTGTTGAGGACGTATCTCAGGATAAATCGGGTTGGCTTAGTGGGTGCTGCATGCCTGAGCCCTGAACGGACTGGGAAGGTAGGCACGGCGGCGCGCCCGGGCAGCAGTGACGTTGTTGGGCGAGCAACTCCTGACCTCCTGTTAGTCTGGCGTCTCCTCCTAGAGTCATGCCGTCCGGGGACGGCAAGTCGCCGGCCAGGCAGGCGGCTGGGGGCGAGTAGAGATCGAAAGCGCGCAGCAGAACAGAGGGGAATCGGGGCATGGGCCGACCCAAAATCCCAGGGTGGGCCGTGGCCCACTGTGGGCACCCTGTAGAGATACACACCCGAGTGGTGAACATGCATTTTCGAAACTAAATTAGGAACATTTAGCTGACCAATTAAATGACTATTTTAATAATATCAGATTCGTATTTGAACAACTAAGCTTGTTTAGCTTGATGGGTGGAGCAGTGCTATTATGACACGCAGCACTGCTATTTAGCATCCATTGTTTGCTTCAAACTATGAACTAAATTCTAAGAGCTGAAAAGAAAGTACAGTAACCAAGTTACGATCAATTTTCTGGTTGAGATCAAAAAGTTGAGGAGATATGAAGTACCACCTCTCTTGCGGCGCCGTGTAGGCATCGGGGGTGCGATGGCTGCGGTGGCGTTGAAGCAGATCTGCGACGGTAGACGGGTGCATCGGGGGATAATTCCCGTTGCAGTGGAAGAGAAGGTCGTGTGAGCGGCCCCGACAAAGAGGACGACGGCGCCGATGAAGCGAGAGGACGCGATGCAAGGCTCTTGGTCCGTCGCCGTGGATGTGAAACGTCCATCTCTAGCAGTGGATGACGCGGTCTTGGTAGGCGCTCCAGCATGGTAGAGGACGGTGGCGATGGATGGGGTGGAGGACGGCGGCGATGGATGGGGTGGTGGACGAAGGAGGCTGGTGTGGGGATGGCGTTCTAGCATGGACGGTGTATGAATTAGAAAATGGAGGGAGAGGTATGGGGAACCATGTTTTTGGGACGCGCCTGTCTAAAATATGGGAAAGTTATGAACTTAGCCCCCGTTTAAAATTTGGACGTCTCGTCGGTTGGGGATAGGACGGTAATCTCGCATCTCGCCAATATTTGCCGAGAGCGATTTTGGGCGAGGAGAGGGTGTTTTGGCGCCCATGGTTGGCGCCCATGGTGTATGAACGGGGCTCAGAGGTAGGGCGGTTGTGTCATGTCTGAGTGAAGTTACAAACCTGCCCCTATTAAAAATATTTTCCTACATCGATTTCGGCCGAGTCGAGTTTGTTTTGCCGCCCATCGTGTATGAATGGGGAAATGGAGGGAGAAACAGAGGTCTTTTAGATGAGCTTGAATCAAATGTGTTTTGCCGCCCATGTTTGGCGCCCACCGTGTCGGAATGGGCTCAGAGGCGGCCGTGTCACGTCTAATTGAAGTTACTAACCTACCCCTGTTGAGAAATCGGGTCGATGGATTGTCCGTGTAAGGGGTAGACAGTAATTTCCATCTCCCAAACACTTGGCTTCGGGCAGCCGATGTGGGAGTGGACATTTTGCCGCTTCTTCCGAATTTTGGGACAATAAGCATCCACGTTTACCCTGGCAACTAAATTCGAATCCATTTTGTATTCCTATACGAATCTTCATAAATCATTCTATGTGTTTTTATATATCTTCAAAAGCACGACAAAGATATATTCCACTGTTATATATGAATATGATATACAAATGCCGATACTCGAATTCAGAAGCTAGAATCCAGTTTAAGGTGAATTCGAATATTTGGAGCACTTTATGTCCAACTCAAATGTCACACGCAGCATAATGTGTATTCCCATTTAGATATGTACACAAGTGATGTATCAAGATTTAAATATCGAGTCAATCAACCAATAATGTACAAAACGAACAGACATATAAACACCTATAGAGTATATGGATCAATAATATCAACTAACATACATAAGCCGGGCCGCTGTACTTTTTTTGCGAAGAGCATCCTTTTTTTAGCGAAGCTAGTACATCATCTTGGCCCTTTCTGATGTGTGCCACTTATGGTCCATCTATACTACTATTATTGCTGAATGCACATTCAGCCCGATTGGCATATTTGTATGTTTGGCACAACAATCAAAATGAAATGTCTCCGAGTCTTATCAATTAATAAAGACTTGTGCTCAACTAAAATTACAAACCAAAAAACAAAAAACAATTATTACATGTCTCTAAAACAAATGGTTTGATCGATTACATGAACAAACAACACAAAGGTTATTCAACGATGGAAAAAACATTTCACCTATGATTTACCAAGTGGGAATTTAATTTCCTTTTTCCTTCAGGACCTTAACAATGCGGTCAGTCTCAACTTGCTTCGTTTTGAAATCCACCAAATATTTAATGGTTGTCTTGAGTTCTGCTTGTGATTGTGCTATTTGCTTCCTCAACATGTCAACTTCATCCCTAAGTGCAGAAGCAGAATCTCTTTCTACCACTAGTTTAGCCTCTAGAGCATCAACAGTTGGCAATTCATGATGCACGATTGGGCCGGTGCCACTGCTGTGGGATGATACAACGTCCATGGGGACCTCGCTCTTTGATCTTGGGCTAACCTGTTTTGCCATTAAAATTCCGATTGGATTCCAAAAAGTTGAATTTAGCAAAACATCTCAACTAGGAGTTATAACAGCAAACCAGTTAAACAAACAAGGAATTAAAGAGTTTCAGTTGGACGCTGAAAAGTAGTTATTAACATCATTGTAACCGGTTGTTGCAGCAACAAAGCAGTTAAACACACAAGTTTTGCAAAAGGTACCTGTTGTGGCATTGGAGTTTCTCTTGGATCCTGAAAAGTTGAGTAGCCAGTAACGTGATTAGAGCAACCGGTTGCAGCAGCAAAGCAGTTAAACAAACAAGTATTGCAAAAGGAACCTGTTGTAGCATTGGAGTTTCTCTTGGATCCTGAAAATTTGCATAGTCAGTAACTTGATTAGAGCAAGTTACAGCAGCAAACCTGTTACACAAATATATTTTTGAAAATGTACCTGCTGTGCAATTGGACTTCCAATTGTATCCTGAAAACTTGAAGTTGGTAAGATGTAACAGCCCCAAAATTGGGTTATCAATTTTTGTGCTCTTATTCCTTCCTGGCAATCATTTTTCAATTTTTTCTCCTGAGTTTGCTGGATGACTCTGACAATTCTGGTCATTTTCAACCTTTTCAAAACCTTGCTCATGTCTTTGTCAGTGGGCAAGACCTCATTTGACTCCATCAAAATCCATCAAAACCCTAATTCCAATTTTTGGAATTTAAATATGTCCTTTGTGATTACAAAGGAGCCATCCTTTTCCTTGATCTGTTGAACCTCCCAATTGTTCCCAGAGACCCTCCTACCTTTCCAAACCTTGGATATGCAAAAATATTGCTAAGTCCTATGCAATATTTTTCATTTGTGATTTATTCCTTTTCTTGTCTATCTGAGGAATAAAATCCAAAGGCATAGCTAGTCATCTCCTAAATTCATGAAAATTTGTGGAGATGATATTTGTGCCTAATCTTAGCTCTGGCACAAAAATATTGGCCACATTTAAATAAGGGAAATTCCCTTTTCCTATTTTAAGCCAATATTGCATTTCTGCCATTTTCCAAAGGAGCTACCATTTTATAGCAAGGAAAATTCCCAAATAATTTGTGGAGCTTGTACTTGCTATATCTTCACCATTTCCATCCAAACCCATGCTTCAAAGGTCATAATTTGAGCACATGATCCAATGCAAGTTTCTGCCCTGTCTGAAATTTTTGCAAAGGAAGTGCTTGAACCCTTGATCCATTTGAGCTGAATTTTTGCAGGGTGATTAACATTGATAAATCACCAATGGATACCAAAAATCAGCTCAATCCATCTATCCAATATTCATTGGCAATTTTCTCAAGTTTCTGTTCAGATTGCTTGTCTGTGAAGGAAGTACCTTCATAAATGATCAAAATGCGCTAAACTTTTCCAGAAGTCTCTAATGATCATATCATCACCATCCTACAAAATTCATCTCATTCCATTGATCCATATGAGCCCAGGATCTATTCTTTGTTCCTGTCCAAATTTTCAGTTTGTGAAGCAAGTATATTTTATCTTGCTCCATTATGGCTGAAAATTTTCCCAAGTCCTCTCCTACTCATATAACCTATATCCACAAGATTTTGGCTCATTTTATCTAGCCATTTTCCCTGAGGATTTTCCCCAAGTTTCTGGGCGAAAAGGATAGCTGTGAAGGAAGTACCATTTTGGCAAGTCTATTTGGTATGAAATTTGTTCAGCATCTATATATGATCAAATCATAAAGCTTTGCCAAGTTTTAGCCCAATCCAACACTTCTAGTGAGTGCTCCTTCATCATTTGGTTACTAGACCAGATTTAGCAGTTGCACTGCCACTATGTTAAATTCTTATCCTAATGCCCTTATAATTCCCAAGACCGTAGTCTTTACTAGCCTAAGCCTCCCAGACAACAAGTTCACTTTTTAACCTCCCTGGTTTGATCTCAAGGATGTGGTGAAGTTTGCTACAAGAAACTTGTGGAGCTTGGTTTACTCCACTCCCTGTGTCTTTGCTCGTCTATTTATCACGGTATTGCTCTATCTTGGACGGACTACGCTGTAGACATGAGCTGGCATCATTAAGGAGGCCCGAGCGTGCCTTGCCGGTGGTGACCACGGGCGATGCCAGCCAAGACGGTGGTATAGCCACTGTTGTCGTCGGCACGTCTGCTCCGGCCGGTTCTAGCTCGTCCGCGCGTGTCCTACAGCTGCCCCTCGATGCCGTCTTCTCGCTGGAACCCACTCCCCTTCCGTTTTCTTCTCCGGCGAGTCGTTCCAATGACCGCACAGTGCGCTTCCGTGGCCATCGTCTCCTTCCTCCCTCTGTCCTCTTCCTCCTCCCGTCTCCGGGTACTGCTCGTCTCCGTGACCCTATGGTGCTCGTCCGCTTCCTCCTCGGCATCTTCTCGTGCCCCACGTGACTGCTGCGGCTGGCAGAGCCGTGGCCGGACTCGCTCGGCGGCGACTGGCTCGGGTACTCCTCGCCCGACTATAAGTAGCCCCATCGCGGCCCGTCTGGGCTCATCAGCAGCTCCCCCACCCTCCTCTACGCCTCCCCACGCTCCTCATTTCGCCCCAGAGCTCCTCCCCGCCCCCCACCATCACCGCGGCCGCCGCCTCGGGTCTCGCTAAATTCCGGCGATGCCACACCCCTCCCTCCATTCCTCCTGCACCACTGCAACCCCTGGAGCCCGGCAGACCTCTCGGTAGCCTCAACCCCTCCTCTCCACCATCGTAGCTCCATCTTGTCTGGCGGCCGAAGCCCCTCCCCGCCGTGAGCTCGACTGCTCCTTGTCCAGTGCTCCTCGCCGGCAATGGAAGCCACCACGAGATGCGCCGCTCACTCCTGAGCTCGTGGGTAGGTCGCCCATCGCGAATAGTGACCGGAGTCGCCGATAATCGCCGTCGAGGCGATCCTCTCCCTCGGCTCGACGCGCGCCCGAGTGGGAGGTTGAAGGAGGTTAGGCCCGTCGGGCCCCACCCTGCACGGGCCCCGCTTGTCATTGACCGACGAGGTGCCCAGTCAACGTAAGTGGAGACGTATTCCCCGAAGTACGTTTTCATTTCTCTGAAGACGTATTCGTCGTAGTACGTTTCCTGACAAATAAAAACGTATTGCCTAAAATACGCTTTCTATTCTCTGGAAACGTATTTTCTCAAATGCGCTTTCTCTTTTTCAGCCTCGCCCGCTGAAGTGGCTATTTTGTGAACGTTCACCCATTAGTGCCTTTTCTGCCTAAAAAGTGAACAGTCACAACTTTTCAACCATAACTCCGATTGAGGTGATTCCAGCGCTCATGTTCTCTGTTCGTCAAGCTCTTTCCGTTGGTACCATTTTCATAATGTTTTCACACAGTGAAAATGACCACTTTGCCCTCGCCCGTAAACAACCCCCTCCGAGAGAGAACTGTTTCCGACAAATCGTTCCGCGATCATTCCACACTTCTTCCCGGCGTATTCCTCGACCCCCAGGCAAGCCAACCTCTTATCATGAGCCCCGAACTTGCATGTTGACTTTGCCTGCACCTTGTCTGTGTGTAGTTGCAGTTGTTTCCGATCTGTTTCGTCTGCAGTGATTTCAGTTGTGGTATATGTTGTATTGCTTGCCATGTCATGCTTGCCCTTTATTATACCTTTTGCCATGCTAGATATACTTATTGATAATATCATGCTTCTATTGTGGATTAGTTTCATGCCCGTAGTATTGATGTTATGATGATTCTGTTACGTCGTTGATATGCTAGTGCTTTGTTTTGATTTGTCCCATATGCTATAACTGTTCACTTGAGAAGCTTGGTATTTTGTTCATGCATTTGTGTGTTGCATGCTTATTGTTGCATTCATGTTAAATATGCTCATGATGATGGAGAAGACAATAACATGACTTAATAATAACAAACCTCCTCCGTCATCGATGGGATCGAGTCATAGTGCCACCAAATCGAACTTCTTCAAGTGCGGCCACATTTGCCTTTATGGGAAGGCCTTAACGCGATCTATTGTCATGCCCCTCACCGGTGCCTCCAACGAGGGAAGTTTATGGGCGCGCGCTACCCTAATCAGGTAGTCGGACATAAGCCTTGTGTGCATAGGTTTGTTTTTGAGCTCATGTCCCCGTTTGGGACCGTTTATGTTTTGCCACGACGGTGGTCGTTAATGCCTTTGGTAGGCACGGGGCCACCCAGGACTGAACCCAAAAGGGGTGTTGGTCGGAGTGGCCGGGAGAGTGTCATGGCAGTAGGTCGGTTTTGTCGGAACGCCGTTGGTCCACCCGAATGGGAGTGCGAGGCCATGGGTTCTGTGGTGTGGGTAAAGTGCGCTACCTCTGCAGAGTGTGGGTGTTAAATCTATCAATAGCCGCGTCCTTGGTCATGGGCACAGTTCGTAGTAGGTCACACTATCGGGTCTTGGTCGAAATGGAGGATAAACCTAGAATAACTAATGTGACAAATAGTGTGCTAAAAAGAATGTGGTGAGTTGGACTATGAGATAGTCGTGAGAAGTCACGGTGATGTTCTGATACGATCACGAGATGAGATCTCGGTGAGTCATGGGGTTGCCTAGAGAGGTAGTGGATAAGTAAGTGATTGATGAACAGTATGTCTTCACGGGAGGTAACTGGTAGTTTATTTTTATCATAGTTTCATGATGCCATGCTTTGAGTGATATGCTAAATTATGCCATGATTGCGATGATATGCTATGCCCTGTTATGTCATTGCCATGTTAGAAGCATGTTTTGATATGCCTTGTTATTGTCATGCTAGTAGATGCTATGATGTTGTTCATGCTTAGTTTCATTTATGTCTCTAGTTAATATCATGCCCGTGCTTAGTAATTGATATGAGGTAGGTTGTTTCATGCGTTTGGTTCTTGCTTTGTCAACTGCATGTTTGGATGCTATGTATTTGGTTGTCTTGCAAGTACATTCAATGTACTGACCTGGCGTGTCATGCCGGTTTGTAGGTCGTGCCTGGATTGTTTGCTTGTTTGGTCGCGCTAGGCCGTAACCTTGCCAGTCCTGTGAGTTGTGGAGCCCAGCCAGAGTCGACGTGCTGCCAAACCAAGACTCCCGCCGCCCTTTAGATAGCCTTAGGGCTATGCCAGATGATTGTATTCATTAATGATGTAATCCTGCATACATGTATTTGATGAATATTCTTGTACCTGGAATGTTGTATCATGGACCTGTCGTGCCACTAGTACAGCGAAGTGCTAAACAAACGGTTTTTAACCCCTTTCCGCGACGACATTTGGAACCGCCGCCAAGTGAGTGTGGGCGATAGGGAGGTGTTTCCCACACGACCCAGAAACCGTCGAGGATACGCCCTCCTGGCACACATGCTTGACAAAATGAGGTCGTGTGCGACCGTCGAGCTCTCAAATACAGGAATACATACAGTAGTGCTAAAAAAATACAATTATACAGGCGAAATCATTTCCGGTCGTAAGTACATCCCACACAGTTAGCCAGCGCCAAACGTTTTCGTTCGTATATACATCCCACATAGTCGCTCCAAGGAAAACATTTCTGTTCGCAAGTACATCACACACAATTTTCCCGGTTAAATTTTTTATGATAGCGTTTCGATTGCACACAGTATTAACAATTTTATCGTTTGCGTTATTGAATTCATCACACACGTGCCTACAAGAAACTTTGTGTCAAGGGATGTCCATCACACACAGTTTTTATGTGGTAAACGTTTGCGCCAGGTGGCCTAACGCAAACAGTTTTCATGAGGATGTCGTGTGTGATTGTTCATTAATCTAACACGGTTTATTCCTAAAAACTGTGTGCGTTATTGAATGCATCGCACACGGTGTTTTCTCAATAACCATTTGCAATAGAAAAACCCAATTAGCAGGCTAATTATCCGATTATTCATAATCCATTCATTAATCTAATTGACATTTCATATTAAGCACACAATATATTTCATTTTCATAATTGAAATACATCAGAGTACAACATCATATAGCTTCAGCACTCAGCTACCCCATTACACAACTACACCAGGACCAAGTTTCACATGCAACATCTATAACTTTTCGAAATTAGCATCATAAACGGTACATAGACAGATGTATCTCATCTGGAAAACTGCTGAAGCAGAAGGCGAATATTGAGCCTTCATTGATGTTGAAGGTCTTTGTAACTTTAGGCCAGTGCCTGTGGATGATTGACCATCCATCCTTCGTCCTCTTCAGGAACACTTCAATATTGAACCGTGGGTATTGTATGAATACCTTCCTCGCCTCCTGACCATACAGGTGGTTTGAGAGGTAATCATCAGTGAACTGCTTTGGAAAGGCCTGAAAACAAGGATGTGCATAAATATCTTCTCTATATTGGAAATGGGACAAAGGAATAAAAAAGGCAAGGTATAATAGTTAGTACCATCCTGTAGTGAACTGATGTCTTGTTCATTGTGGAGACAAAGATCTTGTTGTTTATTGTCGCTAATTTCTTTATCCTAACAATCTTTTTGAGTTTCTTGACTTGACTGATATTCATGCACAACTCATTTCCCGATATGCAAAAATGGCCGAACAGTGGTTCAAAACCTCTAACAGCAGGACCTACATGTGCAAGACCAAATTGTTAAAAACCTAAATATTATAATGGTTCCTGCAATTGCACAATAATGTGCTATTAGACAATGGACCATGCACGTGCTAACCTTGATTGTAAACCTTAGTGCTTCCCATTGTTTCCCTGCAACACATATAAGGTAGTTAGTCATCAGGTTAAGTAAGGGTTCGCATGCTATCAGTAAAATATGTTGATGAAAAATAAGCACATTGCAGATTCATCAGATTAATTCAAGCCACATGGAAAACCCATTTATCCAAACCAAGCATGATTAAGAACTAGGAAATGTAGCACTTGTATATGTTTCTCATGTATTAAGTGCAGCCAAATTCAATTTATTCCTCATATGCACAACAATACAAAATTCTACCCATGACAATTGGACATCGCAGTGTAGAATTGAACCAAGCAGTTAGCTAAACGCCACAACAAATGAACCAAACATTAACTGAGCACCACATTGCACAATATAACATGGGCTTATTCCATCTGTGCCCCCAATTCCTTAGTTGTGCTCAGTTTTCCCCACGCTTCAAACTTTTGCTCACTTTTCCCCACTCCCTTAGCTGAAACTCTCACAAATGTTCATAACAGACGTTTGCCGTCTTGGCCGTTAACTGACTTGTGGGGCCATGTTGGACTTTGTTGACTGTGGCTGTGGCTTCGCTGGTTGGGCCGTGTTTGTGTTCATAGGACGGGCCCGTTAGTTTGTTGGTAATAAAGTAAAAAAGCCTGCTATCGATGGATGCAGCCTGCTATGCATGCCCGGCTTTGGCATCGATGTAGCCTGCTATGCATGCGAACACCGCCACGCACGCATCTAGTGACCTAGACCTAAACGCATGCATGCACGCCGACACGCACGCATCGATCCGTGCCGCACGGTTGCCGGTGGATTCAGTCGCTCCGCAGCATCGTTTCACGCGTCGCAGGCATATGTGCCGGTGGAAGAAGGGGCAGGATGCACGCACGCTCACGTCCATATGTCGAGGCATCGGTTCATGCCGCACGGCTGCCGCTCGATTCAGTTGTGGGAGGCAGGCAGCCGCCAACGCAGAGCACGCAGAAGGGGGAGGCAGGCAGCCGCCAACGCAGAGCACGCAAAGCACGCTCGCATCGATTCACGTTCACACATTGATGATCGCATCGGTTCACGCATGCACTGAGTCAGGATCTACGCCATTTGCGCGTGTACCCACTTCGTCTCCCCCCGGCTATTTAAACTGCCCTTCATTGCCTCTTCTTCTACAGATCCATCTGCGCCTTCCACTTCTCTTCTTCCCCCTAAAGCCAAAGCCGTTCCACTCAGCGAAGTGTTCAAGATGCAGTACAACGGGCCGACGTTCCAAGAGCCGCCCACCGTGCCGGAATGGCGGTACCCCGCCAATGTCGTCGTCGAGGCATCGCTCCGCGTGTGGGCGTTCTCACGCTGGGGGGGGGGGGGGTAGCACTGAGCTTGCACGGGGGTTCCTCCGTGCGGGCTTCCACCACCTCCCGGCGGGATCGCCACCCATGTTCAACCTCTCGTGGAGCAGCGTCCCCACGCCAACGCTCCAGTGGTAGGGCTCGTCGTCCACTTCACCAACAGGTTCGATGCCTACTACCTGCTCGGCAAGGTGTATTGGTGTGGGTGCGAGTTCATCGCATTCACCACCTATAACATCTTCACCGACTTCGAGAGCGTCTTCCCCGCTCGCAACCGCATGCACAACCTCCCGTACTACCTCGGTGACAACGGCCTTAAGGAGGAGCAATACTGAAGCCGGCGGCGAAGAAGACGGTGAAGCCGGCGGTTAAGGTGAAGACGATGGTGAAGACATGGCGGTGTTGCCCTAGCTACCCTATCTACTATGTACTGTGAGTTTGGTGTGTGTGTTTCCCGACCTAGCTACCCTATCTATGCATGTAAGGTTAATTATTATTATCTATCGGTGTCGTGTTATATGTAAGAACTTATGTTGCCCTAGCAACCCTATCTAAGTTAAGTTATGTGTGTTATATTAATGCTTTGTTATGTTTGTATTTTGTTTGTCCCAAGTTTAGACACGGCTAATTGGCGTGGGAAAAATTAACCAAACTAACTAAAAATGATGTGTTTATAGATGCCTTCTAAAAATAAGAACATATTGTACATTTGTACACGGCTTTGGTTTGAGAGCTCTGTATTTTTTAGGTATTCCAAGAATACTTTGGTTTTCAGAAATATTGAAGTATCAAATACTTTGAGATGTTTGGCTTTAGTCAAAAGTGTAGTTTTATATACTTTAATATGTAGAAAACTACACTATGTTTGAAGTATATAAAAAAGAGGGTTGGACCTCTTTTTCCAATCATGAAGTATTGGTTCGCTAGGCATAATAATACTGCGGTTTGCAAATACTTTGATTCTAAAAAATGAAGGGACCCATAAAGGAAAGCCAAAAAAATTCCTCAATGAGACAGAAGAGATTGGGCAATCAAATTAATGAAAAAAGCAATCAGAAACAAAAAAGAACAAAGCAATCGTTCCTAAACAAAAAAAGAAACATCGCTTGTTTCTGGGCCTCATTTATCCTTTGTGGGCCTATTGCAGCTTGATTCTCTTTGGGCCCGCGAACTAGGTTTTTTTTCTAGCAGAACTGAAGAACTCGAGGACAAAAGTTTGGCAAGTGCGAGAGAGAAGAGATGAACTTGATGTATATCCCTTGTGCTGCTCAAGTACTGCTTACTGTCATCTGACGAGCTAGGGTATGATCCAACACTCGAGGTTATTAGCTAACAAAATAATCCTATCACTGAACTGGTAGTTGTCTTGTGCCGAAACTGAAAGTGTCGAAACTTAACAGTAAACTGCATACATTCAGAGATCGACAGTTGCACTAAACAAAGTTGCATTTGAGATAAACAGACTTGGATTGCTAAACAGTGGCAACAACAGTAGACAAACATCTCTAACGGGAGATGGCCATCAAGTAAAAAATTCCTAGAGCAAGTATTCCTAAAGCTATCAGATTGGATTGCTTCTTCAACTTAATCAGCTGCTTGAAGTTCTTGTTCATCTTCTTCAATTCCGTCTTCAGTTCAACATCTACCACCGTCGGGTATTCCGGACGCGCTACTGCTGCCGGAGCGGCACTGTCATGGGGCAGATTGAACTCGCGGATTGCATTCCCCCTCGAATCCAGCAAGCCCAACCCTTGAAGCCTCTGGATGTAATCATCCATCCACTCGAAATGGTGGCATTTCTTCACGATCTGAAAACGAAATCATGTAACCTAAATCCAAATCTGACAGATTTTTTGAGAAATTAGAGATAAAGGATGCGAGGAAAACTCAGATCTAACCTGCCCCTCCGGCTTGCTCTCGCATTTGACGAACTCGCGCCCAAACTTCCCATTCTTCTCCTCCTTCGAAGTCAACCGCTTTAGTGGTGCAGTCCGTGGGCAGTCAGTGCATCGAGTCATCGGCACTGGACCATACACCGGCCACGTGGAACGGGGGGCTGACGAGGAGGTCGACATATCGCCCGAGAGGAAGAAACAGAGGAATTGCTCGAGAGGAAGAAGAACGAGAAGATGGGGAAAGAAACAGAGGAATTGCTCGATCTGCTCGATGCCTTTGTCTGTCAGATGGAGAAGAGGAGAAGGGGAAGCTATATTGATGATTTGCCACATTGTATTTCGCAGTTTGAATATTTGAACCAACTCTTAACACTGACATGTGGCGGTCATGTGCGAAAAATACAATTTCATATGTAAAGTGGGGCAGATCGTAAAAACCCGAGAAGAACAGTGCAGTAGCCAATCAGGATGCATCACGCGGATCGCGCATGCCTGCCCCACATCTGACGGGTGGTGTTTGGCGCTTGGTAGGATCCGATGGCGGACGTTCGATGCTAGGGTTTGGAGCATTTCTGCGGGGTTATGAGCGAGTCAACGGGGTTATTAGGGTTTGACCAGATTTCAAATGGCCATAACTAAATTAGAAAAAATCGCAAAAATATAAAACAAACGTAGTTCGTCCGTTTATGAGACCTAGTTACCATAAAAAAATATAAACTCGGTATAGGGGCGTTTTTTTGACAAATCATTTTTTGAAGTGATCTATCGAAATCAAGTTCAAATGTTTTTAAAAAATTCAAAAAATTCAAAATGTTGTAATTCTTGCGCACATAGCCGTCATATGTGACAAGGTTATGAGAAAAAATATAAACTTGGTGTAGGTCATTTTCATGAAAAAAGGCTTCACACAAATGAGCTATCACCTATGAACATGTTCAGAGTTCGTAGAATAGGGAGAGAGGGTTTAGGGTTTGAAAAAAATCAAAATAATTAAAAAAAATCAGAAAAATCTCCATAGCTTCATTTTGGAGTGAATAAGAAGGATCTGAACTTACTTTTTCATTTTCATATCTAAAACGTGTTATTTGACGGTTTTGAATTAAAAGCATAATTTTTCAAAAAAAATGTAGTAATATGAATATTAATCAATAAATAGTGAGACTTTGTTTTTACCCTATATATATGGAACAAGTGTTAATAAAAATATATATGCCTCATTTAGGCAAGGTAAAAAAACTTGATTTCAAATAGGGCTGTTTACCCTAGCTTTCGAGCTCGTTTCTAGCACATTTCTCATTCGGACTGTTCACCTACGAATATTGGACTTCAAATGCTCGATCAAATACACCGCACAGAGCAATGAACCTCCAATGTTCAACTTCAACTTTGGCTCGAATCCAAATTTTGGCCCAAATTCAAATATTGATTTAAATTCAAATTTTGATGGAAATTTGAATTCTGACTCAAATAAGAAACCAAAGTAGAAGCAACATTATTACAACTGATAAGTTTTCACAGTAGCTCAAATCTACCAAGTTTTAAGATGCCAACATCTTAATACAAATCTACCAAGTATTAAGCGATCGACTCGCCCTCAAATTGACAACACAAACATTTCCCAACAACTTAATTCAAATTTTCGACTTGCTCCTTGTGTTTGCAGCTGGCTTCACCGTCTTGCTCCTGGTTTCCCTAGTTGAGATGCTCTTTTCTTTCAGACTCTTGTTCCTTTTGATCTTGGGCTTTACTTGGGGTTTTCCCCGTGGAGGTGCTGATGGAGTAGTTCCACTCGCCGAGCACTTGACGACCATTTGACGGCCATCTATGGGTTCAGTAATCTTTAAAGGCACAATTGGAAAAATTACCCCCTCCTCTTCCTCTCTTATAGCTTCAAAACCATCAAAGGCCATGGTTTCAAAATCTTCTGCTTCTTCATCTCTTGGCCTTTTCTCCCTAGAGCTGGTAAATAAAATTATAAGCCATAGGCAAAAAAGAGAGCAAATGCAAACAAAAGGGTAGCTGCATTCTACAAAGGGTGCAAACACATACCAAGATGCTTCATTTGCTGCTGCATTCTCCACTGCATCTTCAGTCTCCATTGCTGCTGCATTCTCCTCGGCATTGGATGTTGTCCATCTTTCCTCCTCTCCAAATGATGCATCCACTGCATTGGTACAAAGCCTAGCAATATGCCCCAGAACTCCACATTTTCTGCAAGCACGCTTCTTTGGTAGACGACCCTCCTTACCTGCTCTAATCCTCTGGTTCCTTGGTCTTCCTGGTGGTCTAGTAATGACAGGAGCGTGGAGTTTGAACCCTGGATCTACTATGTTCCATTGATCTTTCCCCAATAGTGCAGGCACATTGTCAGCATAAGCAGCCATAAATTTGGCAACAGAGAAATACTCAGAGCAATATTGATCAACTTCACCATCTGCACCCCCGATAACGGTCATCTGATGTAGGGCATGTATGCATGGCTTCCCACTGATCTGCCATTGCCTACAAGTACATTCTCTAGTACTTAGGTTCACAGGATACCTCCATACCCTATTTTTAGTGTCAGTATAGGTAACCTCTCCCTCATATGTACCAGATCGAATACATTTCATCTTCGGTCCTCTTGCCTTCAAGTGCAATGCCTTAATCAGTGATGGGAGCATTTGATGACCAACATATTGTGTTTCTGCAATTCTTTTGCGAAGAGCCATCTTTATCATGATCATTTGCCTCATCTTGTCAAATGCTTGCCACAACAAGAGCCCTTTCACTGACTTGAACTTTGAATTGAAGCATTCTGCAAGGTTAGTGGTCACATAATCTACTTTGCAGATTTCGTTGAATTTGCATCTTGACCACACCTTACCATGATGTGCATCCATGTACTCCTTCACAAGAGGATTTTGAGCATACAACACTCTCAAATGGTGTTCATGCTTCCTTTTGCTGCATGTGTATGATGCTGGCCATAAGTTCTCATCATAAACTTACCTTCATCATAAGTGCATCCCCTCTTTTCTATTCGTTCATCGCTTTTGAGATTTAGGGAGACCGTGATATGAGAGGAATTAAGGAGACACAAAAGCTCAAGCTTGGGGATGCCCAAGGCACCCCAAGATAATATTTAAAGAAGTCTCAAGCATCTAAGCTTGGGGATGCCCCGGTAGGCATCCCACCTTTCTTCTTCAACAATTATCGGTTAGTATCGGTTGAGCCTAAGTTTTTGCTTCTTCACATGATGAGTGTTATCCTTGAAATGTCATTTTGTTTTGTTTTGCTTGTTGTTTTAATAATATCCCAAGATCTGAAATTCTTAAATGAGAGAGAGTCTACACATAGCTACATAATTATTTAACTACTCATTGATCTTCACTTATGTCTTTTTGGAGTAGTTTCATTTACTCGTGTGCTTCACTTATATCCTATGAGTAAATAGTTGAATGATTTGAATATCATAAATCTGAAATTATATATGTTTCATATGCTTATCCGATGGGGAGTAATGACTTCACATATAAGAAGTAGAGGTGGTAAATTTATTGAAGGTTAGCAAACACTGTATTGGTCACTTGAACAATTCATGAAACAATATTGAAGGAAGAGAGATTTCACATATAAATATACTATCTTGGACATCTTCTATGATTGTGAGCCCCATTAATTATTTTCAAACCTGAGCAAATTAGTTGAAGTTGGACAAGGAAGACAACATAATGAGTTATGCTTGGGTATATTTGTATAGAAGTTATATTGTTATGGATCCACTAACGTGTGGTGCTTGCTATTTAGAATCCTTTGCTAGCCAAAATATCTGCACTGAGCGGGAATACTGCTTGTGCATCCAAATTCCTTGAACCAAGTTTCTTCCATGAGTGTCCACCATATCTACCTATATGCGGTATTTACCTGCCGTTCCAAGTAAATTTGCATGTGCCAAACTCTAAACCTTCAAATAATAATCTGTTTTGTATGCCCGAATCGCTCATGTAGTGACTAGGGGTTGTCAGTATCTTCCATGCTAGGTGGGTTATTCTCACGATGAGTGGACTCCGCTCATCATTCACGAGAAAATGGCTGGTAACTGGGATGCCCAGTCCTATGATCAAATGATCAAAAACAAATTCGCAAATAATTTAAACAAACTCCCCAGGATTGTTGAAAGTTGGACGGCACCCGTTGTTTCGGACAAGCCGTGGAGTGTGATTGTTGGTGGAGGGGGAGTAAAATCTTTACCTTTCTGTTTGGGAACCGCCTATAATGTATCTAGTATGGAAGATATTGGGAACTCTTGGTCGTTATGTTGACAATGAAAGCATACCTCTCAAAATTATTTTCATCTCTGTTTTAGCTTCGAGCTCTGGCACCTCTGCAAATCCCTGCTTCCCTCTGTGAAGGGTCTATCTTTTACTTTTATGCAAGAGTCAGTAGTATTCCTTCTCATTCCAACCTACTTTTTAGTTGGCAAGCATCATGTGGTGGAGAAAGATCTAAGCATATATGGCCATTCAAATATATTTGATCATGAATTATTATTGTTGACAATTATCTATATGATAAATAAGTTGGGAGGCGAAACATTAAGCCCCTATCTTTCTCTGTGTTCGATGGATGCTATTTGTTCTAAAAATATGCTTTGAGTGGTAGCAATCATGGAAGACTAAATGATAGTTGAGTATGTGGAGTTTGCTAAATCAAAGCTCTGACATATACTCTTCCTGAAAATAAGATGAATTGTAATTGTTTGATGACTAATAACACGGTTTGTTAGTTTTCAAGAAAATTTATGATCTATACTTCAAACATGTGAATAGCTTGTTACTTGATCATGAGAAGCTTTATGAGATGAGCTACTGTTATGATATATAATGATGCTAGAAAAGGTGATTGAAATTATCATTGATCAAACTTGTGCACCTGCTAGCATTCACACTTCATAAATTATTTCTTTTATCATTTACCTACTCGAGGACAAGCAGGAATTAAGCTTGGGGATGCTGATACGTCTCCAACGTATATATAATTTATGAAGTATTCATGCTATTATATTATCTGTTTTGGATGTTTATGGGCTTTACTAAACACTTTTATATTATTTCTGGGACTAACCTATTAACCGGAGGCCCATCCTAAATTGCTGTTTTCTTGCCTATTTCAGTGTTTTGAAGAAAAGGAATATCAAACGGAGTCCAAACGGAATGAAACCTTCGGGAGAGTTATTTTTGGAACGGAAGGAATCCAGGAGACTTGGAGTAGACGTCAGGGAAGCTTCGAGGTGGCTGAGGGAGTCCTGGATTAGGGGGTCCTCGGACAGCCGGACTATATACTTTGGCCGGACTGTTGGACTATGAAGATACGAGATTGAAGACTTCGTCCCGTGTCCGGGTGGGACTCTCCCTTGCGTGGAAGGCAAGCTTGGCAATTCAGATATGTAGATCTCCTCCCTTGTAACCGACTCTGTGCAACCCTAGCCCCCTCCAGTGTCTATATAAACCGGAGGGTTTAGTCCGTAGGACGACAACACTCATAATCATAGGCTAGCTTCTAGGGTTTAGCCTCTACGATCTCGTGGTAGATCAACTCTTGTAATACTCATATCATCAATATCAATCAAGCAAGAAGTAGGGTATTACCTCCATCGAGAGGGCCCGAACCTGGGTAAACATTGTGTCCCCCGCCTCCTGTTACCATTAGCCTTAGACGCATAGTTCGGGACCCCCTACCCGAGATCCGCCGGTTTTGACACCGACATTGGTGCTTTCATTGAGAGTTCCACTGTGCCGTCACGATAAAGGCTTGATGGCTCCTTCAATCATTGGCAACGATGTGATCCAGGGTGAGGTTTTTCTCCCCGGACAGATCTTCGTATTCGGTGGCTTCGTACTGCGGGCCAACTCGCTTGGCCATCTGGAGCAGATCGATAGCTACGCCCCTGGCCATCAGGTCAGGTTTGGAAGCTTGAACTATACTGCCGACATCCGCGGAGACTTGATCTTCGACGGATTCGAGCCCATGTCAGGTGCGCCGCATAGTCACGATGAGCATGACTTGGCTCAGCTCTAGGACGGTGTTCCGGAGGTCACACCTGCGGCTACTCTGGCCCTCAATCCGGAGCAGATCGTGCCATCCGAGGACGGGTGGATGGACCCCGCCACGGAGGCCGCACACTCAACGGCGATAGAGCCGAATACTGACTTCACCTCCTATGAGACATGTGTCATCGGACCCTTGGATTCATCCCCGGCCACAGGTTCCGAACCGCTTGCGTCCGTGCCTATCGAACCTGATTGGGCACCGATCATGGAGTTTACCTCCGCGGATATCTTTCAGCACTCGCCCTTGGGCGACATGCTAAATTCATTGAGATCTCTCTCCTTGTCAGGAGACCCTTGGCCGAACTATGTCTGGCTTGCGTGGGAAGCGGACAACGAAGAAATTCGTTCCCCACCCACCACCCACTTAATAGCCACTGTCGACGACTTAACCGACCTGCTTGATTTCGGCTCCGAAGACATCGACGGTATGGACGACAATGCAGGAGAACAGGAACCACCGCCCACACGACGCTGGACAGCCGCCTCATCATATGATATATATATGGTGGACTCCCCCAAAGAAAGCGATGGCAATATGGCAACGGAAGATAATCCCCTCGACAAGCAATCTAAGCACCGGCGTCATTGGCGCCGCTCTAAGCCCCGCCACAGCAAAATCAGCGATACCGGCACAAGAGACAATAACGCTACGGATAGTGCTGAAGACGAAGACAATCCCCCCAGCCAGGCTTCGAGCGGGAGGATGGGCAAGCTAGGCCTAAAGAACAGGCGACAGACGGAGAATCTGAGGATGACAGTTACATGCCCCTCTCCGAAGACGAGGTGAGCCTCGGCGACGAAGAATTCATCGTGCCTGAGGATCCCGTCGAGCAGGAGCGCTTCAAGCGCCGGCTTATAGCCACAACAAAAAGCCTGAAGAAAAAGCAGCAGCAGCTTCAAGCTGATGAAGATCTGCTAGCGGATAGATGGACCAAGGTGCTGGCAGCCGAGGAATACGAACTCGAGTGCCCAACCAAAAGTTACCCAAAGCGCAGGTTGCTACTCCAACTCGAGGAGGAAGCATTGAAGCCTACATTAACAGCGTATGATGCGGCTGACCGGCCACCTCATGGCCAAGACAAAGCGGTGTATCAGCCCGAAGTCCAGCCCGCATCCCGTTGCCAGTCAAACAAAAACACTAAGGCCTGGGGCTACACGCAGGACCTGCAAGACGTATTGGAAAACAAAACAGGACATACAAGATTGATCTACGGATCATGGGGGCGCACCCCAACGCGTGACGACGACTGTCACGCCGGATATACTAAAAGCAAATCCGGCCGGGCCGAATACAGCAGACAAGACTCGTATGAACTGCGTCGTGATATAGCCCGGCATAGAGGCGCCGCACACCCCCTATGCTTCACTGACGAAGTAATGGATCACGAATTCCCAGAAGGGTTTAAACCCGTGAACATTGAATCATATGATGGTACAACAGACCCCGCGGTATGGATTGAAGGTTTCCTCCTCCACATCCACATGGCCCGCGGTGACGACCTACATGCCATCACGTACCTCCCACTAAAACTCAAAGGGTCAGCTCGGCATTGGCTGAATAGCCTGCCGACAAACTCCATTGGCAGTTGGGAGAACTTGGAAGACGCATTCCTTGACAACTTCCAGGGCATTTATGTGCGACCACCGGATGCTGATGACTTGAGTCACATAACCCAATAGCCCGGGGAGTCAGCCAGGAAATTCTGGACTCGGTTCCTAACTAAAAAGAACCATATTGTCGACTGTCCGGATGCCGAGGCCTTAGCAGCATTTAAGTAGAACATCCGCGACGAGTGGCTCGCCCGACACCTCGGCCAAGAGAAGCCGAAGTCCATGGCAGCCCTCACGACACTCATGACCCGCTTTTGTGCGGGCGAGGATAGCTGGCTGGCTCGCAGCAACAACACATCAAGAAATCCTGGCAATTCAGATGCCAGAGATAGCAACGGCAAGCCACGTCGCAACAAACACAAGCGTCGCAACAACGGCGACAACGCCGAAGACACGGCAGTCAATGCCGGATTCAGTGGCTCTAAGTCCGGTCAGCGGAAAAAGCCGTTCAAAAGAAGCAATCCAGGCCCGTCCAGTTTGGACCGCATACTCGATCGCTCGTGTCAAATTCACGGCACCCCCGATAAACCAGCCAACCACACCAACAGAGAATGCTGGGTGTTCAAATAGGCCGGCAAGTTGAATGCCGAAAACAAGGAAAAGGGGCTGCATAGCGATGACGAGGAGGAGCCCCGGCCGCCGAACACAGGAGGACAGAATAAATTTCCTCCCCAAGTGAAAACGGTGAACATGATATACCCAACCCATATTCCCAAGCGGAACTGATGTGTGCACTAAGGGACGTCTATGCGATGGAGCCAGTCGCCCCAAAATTCAACCCATGGTCTTCTTGTCCGATCACTTTCGATCGCAGGGACCACCCTACCAGTATCTGTCATGGCGGTTCTGCCGCATTGGTCCTTGACCCCATCATTGACGGATTTCACCTCACTCGAGTCCTTATGGACGGTGGCAGCAGCCTGAACCTGCTCTATCAGGATACAGTGCGCAAAATGGGTATCGACCCCTCGAGGATCAAACCCACAAAAACCACCTTTAAAGGTGTCATACCAGGTGTAGAGGCCTGTTGCACGGGCTCAATCCCACTGGAAGTGGTGTTCAGATCTCCGGACAACTTCCGAAGCGAGGAGTTAATCTTCGATATCGTCCCCTTCTGTAGTGGCTATCACGCACTGCTCGGACGAACCGCATTTGCCAGATTCAATGCGGTACTGCATTATGCATACCTCAAGCTCAAAATGCCAGGACCTCGCGGGGTTATAACAGTTAATGGAAACACAGAGCGCTTGCTTCGTACGGAGGAGCACACTGCGGCCCTCGCAGCAGAAGTATAAAGCAGCCTTCTAAGGCAAACCGCCAATTCGGTGATAAAGCCCCCGGACACCTTCAAGCGAGTCCGGAGTACCCTGCAACAGGATCACCAGGCCCGTCCAGAGCTCGCCTAGCAATTCAGCCTCTGTCCTAGTCCCAGTCAAGCGGCGAAATTTGTGCCGCGCGTACATAATTACACACTCAAGATACCATGGGCATAGGCGGAGGCACGGCTATGGCATGACCCACAATGCGGCTCAACCGCCTCAGGACCCGTATATCTTTACCATTTTCTTCCTTTCAGGACCCTATTCTATGGAAGCCCTTTCCGATAGCCTGATTATCGGACCCATCACGGGAAGGAAACACCAAGGAAGCAAGAAGCTTTGACGTACAAGGGAATCCCCAGGTGGTCTCTGATAACGATCGCTATACCTGTTTTACATACCCACACGCAAATTGCCCTTGGATAGGACATGTCAAATAGTCCTATTTTTGCTTATTGCACTACTTATATACATACGCTTTCACGTATCATTTAAATAACAATGTACAGCGTTAGCCTATTATTGCATTTCTTCATCTTTTTTCCCTGTCTGCTTATTTACGACAAATTGCACCCGTACATTCTGGTACGCCTAGTGCGCCAGGGGCTTCAGTGTACCCCATAACATGGTAAGAATAGTCCAAACACTTTCGACAGTGCGGCACCCCAAACTTATAGCATTATATGCATCAGCTTCGAATCATGTCTTGGGTCGATAGTTGGGTTTGCCCGGCTCCCATCTTTTGGTACCTTACGTTCCGCTATATTGGCTAAGGTAGCACTGGGAGAACTACTGCGATTGTGTCCCGGTTCTTCCGGACGAGCAGCTCAGTAGAGAAATCCGAAAACTGACTGTCATGATGCGGCGAGAGCTGGTCGCTGTTCGAGAGGTCTCAAATCCTTAAAGATTTTTTCTGCTTCGGGCGAGGAATTGGCCTTGTCCGATTTAGGCGTATATAGCGCCCCAAGTTCGGCCTTCCGAATACTAGGGGCTTCGCCAAAATTTAAAATTGTAGACTTCTATGGCTATGTGGGAGTGATAAAGCTGTATAGTCCGATTGCCTTGTTCGCTGCGCTAAACACCTCCTTAAAGGACCAATTTTTTTTTGGATAAAGAGTGTTTAAGATTTATCCCGAGCACCTCAGTACTAGTTACATGGGGGCAGAATTCGACGACTGGCCAACTCTCAGATTTTATAAACGGCCGCATAGAAGGTAATATTTTAAATCGACAAGCGTTATATAGCGCACATGAACTCGTTTTCATATTACAGGATCACATGAGTACATTCACTCAAATATTACATCCTTAGCACATTCCTCTGCCACAAGGCGGGCACCCTTCAGGACACTGTCATAATACTTTTCGGGGTGGCGATGCTCCTTGCCCTCCGGTGGCCCCTCCTTCACCAGCTTTTCGGCATCCATCTTCGCCCAGTGCACTTTCGCACGGGCAAAGGCCCTGCGCGCACTTTCAATGCAGACGGACCGCTTTATGACTTCAAGCCATGGGCAGGCATTCACAAGCCGCTTTACCAGGCCGAAGTAGCTGCCGGGCAGGGGCTCGCCAGGCCACATCCGGACTATGAGACCCTTCATGGCCAGTTCGGCCGCCTTGTGAAGCTCGACCAGTTGCTTCAGCTAGTCGCTCAAGGGCATCGGATGTTCGGTCCCAGCATATTGAGACCAGAACAACTTTTCTGTTGAGCCCCCTTCCTTGGCCCGGTAGAACTCCGCGGCATCCGATACGCTGCACGGTAGATCTGCGAACGCTCCTGGAGAGCTCCGAATTCGGGTAAGTAAAAGGAAAGTCTCCTTCACATGCTTGCTTTGCATAATGAATGCCTTACCCACCGCTATCTTCTTGACCGCCTGAATCTCATGGAGGGCCTTTTGGGCTTCGGCCTTGGCATTTTGTGCGTTCTCGAGGGCCTTTGCAAGCTCGGACCCGTGTGTCTTAGAGTCACGCTCCAAGGACTCGTATTTCTTGACGAAATTCTGCAGCTCTTGCTGAACCTCGCCAACTCGGGCCTCTTGCTTCTCGCGCTCGATGCGCTCCTTGGCCGCTCTGTCTTCGGCCTTGGACAGCGCCTTCTTCAGGGCCACCACTTCGGTCATGGCCCCTATCAAAATTCATGATGATCCTATGATCTAAAAACCACTTTTTCTTTATCAATATACAGACGGGGTATCACTTACCTCTGTTCTCTTCGAGCTGCCTCTTGGTAAGGCCGAGCTCTTCCTCGGACCGCTCAAGGTCCCGCTTCAGTCCGGAGACCTCCGCAGTACGAGCGGCAGCGGCCATCAGCGAAGCCTGCTTATTCACATAGACATATTCTGATTAGACTCCTGTGATTGTTATTTGATCCTCTGTTCGGCCTTTCTTTCCGAACACCAAATAGAGCATCAGGGGCTACGGTCTATGCTGTGAAATTTTCTCATAATTTGATTGCTTACCTCAAAGCCTGTTAGGAGGCTGGCACAAGCTTCGGTCAATCCGCTTTTGGCGGACCGAATCTTCTCGACCACCGCACTCATGATGGTGCGGTGCTCTTCGTCAATGGAAGCGCCGCGAAGCGCTTCCAGCAAGTTGTCCGATGCCTCTGGATGGACAAAGGCCATCGGCATAGACGACCTGCCCCCCTTAGCGAGGGGTCGCCTGTCAGAATCCGGAACCACTGGGGGTTCCGGCGCAGTATCCGGCTGGGGGCCAAACTTGCTGCAGCCCCCGTCATCAGAACCCATGGGAGTCTTACCCCCCATGCACCCGGTGTCTGGGATGTCGCCTCGGGGCGCCTCCAGAATTATCTCTCCTTGGTCCGGTATCCTCTGAGACAACACCTCGATGTCATCCGTGGGCTGGGGGGAGGTGGCTGTCGGGAGTGAATCACTGTTCATCGCCGACTGGCCCAAAGACCCATCCGAAGAGGATATGTCGATGTGGGCTTTGGACGGACTGCACGATCATGTTTGACATGATAAGAAGCAATAATACAGAACATACCAGAACTATTATAGTATCCGGATACTTACGACTTCGCCAGGGGCTTGTCCCTGGGCAACCACTCCTCGTCGCTGTAAGCGGCTATTGTGGAGTGGTCCGGAAGGAGGGTCCTTCCCTTCTTGGACCCTTCGGCCTCCCTAGATGGGGCGGCCTTCCTTTTCTTGTCCCCCCCCCCGGTTGGGGGGGGGGAGAACTTTCCTCTTCCTCCTCCTCGTTTTCGTGGGAGGAGTGCGCCTCGGTGCTTTTGGATGATGAGTCCGATACAACCTTGCGCCGGAGACCTTTCCTGGTCCCTGCGGCCTTCATCTCCGGCGCCTCATAGGGCGCCGGAACCAGCATCTTCGTTAAGAGAGCCTTTGCTAGATCTTCGGGTAGTGGGACAATCGATCCGCTCCGTTGTCGCTACCCAGTCCTGTTAAAATTGCATGGAGGCTCAGATCCCTCACGCGATTATACTAGGGAAAGGAACATCTTGTGAGATATAAATGGCTTACCGGATTGGCAGGGCGCTTTGCGCTGAGTCTGCGATACTCGATAAGGGGAGGAGGTACCTCGGCGGCCTTGAACAGCACCTTCCAGACGTCTTTGTGTCTCGTGTCGAAAAGCTCTCGCAGCGTCTGGTGCTTGGCCGGGTCGAACTCCCACATATTGAATGCCTGTCTTTGACACGAAAGGATTCGGCGGAAGAGCATGACCTGGACCACGTTGACACGCTTGATTTTCTTGCTTATCATATTTTTGACACAGTTCTGGAGTCCGGTCAGCTCCACCGATGAACCCCAGGATAGGCCCTTCTCTTTCCAGGAGGTGAGCCGCATGGGGATGCCGGATCAAAATTCTGGGGCCCCCACCCAGTTGGTGTCGCGCGGCTCGGTGATGTAAAACCACCCCGATTGCCACCCCTTCACGGTCTCCACATAGGAGCCTTCGAGCCAGGTGATGTTGGGCATTTTTCCCACCATGGCGCCTCCGCACTCCGCTTGCTGGCCGACCACCACCTTCGGTTTCACGTTGAAGGTCTTCAGGCATAGGCCGAAGTGGGGCTTGATGCAGAGGAAGGCCTCGCACACGACGATAAACGTCGAGATGTTGAGGTTGAAATTGGGGGCCAGATCATGGAAGTCCAGCCCACAGTAGAACATGAGCCCGCGGACAAATGGGTGGAGGGGAAATCCCAGTCCGCGGACGAAGTGGGTGAGGAATACAACCCTCTCATGGGGTTCTGGAGTAGGGACGATCTGCCCCGCGTCTGGGAGCCGGTGCGCGAGGTCTGCGGCCAGGTATCCGGCTTCCCAGAGCTTCGTAATGTCCTCCTTCGTAATGGAGGAGACCATCCACTTGCCTCCCGCTCCAGACATGTTTGGAATGGCTTTGCGGAGAAGATAAGAACTTGGGCACTGGAGCTCGAGTGCGCGAGAATGGATGGGCAGGGGAAGAAGAGGGCGTGGGTGAAAAAGAGGAGGCCTTGTCCCTTTATAAAGGCGGTAGAAACTGTGCGCCTCCCCACTTGCCCCGTAAAATCGCTTATTCCCCAAGCGCCGCGATTGATGGCACAGTTGGGTTACCCATACCCGTATTGATGAGAATCCCGTGATAAGGGGACACGATCTCTGCTTGGACAAGACGTGCCAAGGAAACCGCCTCGCAACATGTGCAGCAGCTGGTTGAGGAAAACGGTTCGAATAAAAACCGGGTCGTGGCGTGATGTCACATTATTAAAAGTTGTCAGCTGGTTGGATTTGTGGAATATTGCACTCTCTACGGTGGTATGTGGAATTTGTTTTGCAGAGCCGGACATGATCCTTGTGTTCAAAATCTTCTATGGAGTATTTGGAGAAGGAACCCGCCTTGCAATGCTGAAGACAATCTGCGCGCCGGACTCATCGTCATTGAAGCCTGGTTCAGGGGCTACTGAGGGAGTCCTGGATTAGGGGGTCCTCGGACAGCTGGACTATATACTTTGGTCGGACTGTTGGACTATGAAGATACAAGATTGAAGACTTCGTCCCATGTACGGGTGGGACTCTCCCTGGCGTGGAAGGCAAGCTTGGCAATTCGGATATGTAGATCTCCTCCCTTGTAACTGACTCTTTGTAACCCTAGCCCCCTCCGATGTCTATATAAACCGGAGGGTTTAGTCCGTAGGACGACAACACTCATAATCATCGGCTAGCTTCTAGGGTTTAGCCTCTACGATCTCGTGGTAGATCAACTCTTGTAATACTCATATCATCAAGATCAATCAAGCAGGAAGTAGGGTATTACCTCCATCGAGAGGACCCGAACCTGGGTAAACATTGTGTCCCCAGCCTCCTGTTACCATTAGCCTTAGACGCACAGTTCGGGACCCCCTACCCGAGATCCGCCGGTTTTGACACCGACAGTGGCCACGAGGCAGGGAGGCGCGCCTGCCCCCCTGGGCGTGCCCCCACCCTCGTGGGCCCCTCGTGGCTCCCCTGACCGACTTCTTTCACCTATATATGTCCATATACCCTAAAAACATCGGAGAGCACAATAGATCGGGAGTTCCGCCGCCGCAAGCCTCTGTAGCCACCAAAAACCAATCGGGACCCTGTTCCAGCACCCTGTCGGAGGGGGAATCCCTCTCCGGTGGCCATCTTCATCATCCCGGCGCTCTCCATGATGAGGAGGGAGTAGTTCACCCTCGGGGCTGAGGGTATGTACCAATAGCTATGTGTTTGATCTCTCTCTCTCTCGTGTTCTTGATTCGGCACGATCTTGATGTATCGCGAGCTTTGCTATTATAGTTGGATCTTATGATGTTTCTCCCCCTCTACTCTCTTGTAATGGATTGAGTTTTCCCATTGAAGTTATCTTATCAGATTGAGTCTTTAAGGATTTGAGAACACTTGATGTATGTCTTGCATGTGCTTATCTGTGGTGACAATGGGATATTCACGTGATCTACTTGATGTATGTTTTGGTGATCAACTTGCGGGTTCAGTGACCTTGTGAACTTATGCATAGGGGTTGGCACATGTTTTCGTCTTGACTCTCCGGTAGAAACTTTGGGACACTCTTTGAAGTTCTTTGTGTTGGTTGAATAGATGAATCTGAGATTGTTTGATACATATCGTATAATCATACCCACGGATACTTGAGGTGACATTGGAGTATCTAGGTGACATTAGGGTTTTGATTGATTTGTGTCTTAAGGTGTTATTCTAGTACGAACTCTATGATAGATCGATCCGAAAGAATAACTTTGAGGTGGTTTCGTACCCTACAATAATCTCTTCGTTTGTTCTCCGTTATTAGTGACTTTAGAGTGACTCTTTGTTGCATGTTGTGGGATAGTTATATGATCTGATTATGTTATTATTGTTGAGAGAACTTGCACTAGTGAAAGTATGAACCCTAGGCCTTATTTCCTAGCATTGCAATACCGTTTACACTCACTTTTATCATTAGTTACCTTGCTGTTTTTATATTTTCAGATTACAAAAACCTATATCTACCATCCATATTGCACTTGTATCACCATCTCTTCGCCGAACTAGTGCACCTATACAATTTACCATTGTATTGGGTGTGTTGGGGACACAAGAGACTCTTTCTTATTTGGTTGCAAGGTTGCTTGAGAGAGACCATCTTCATCCTACGCCTCCCACGGATTGATAAACCTTAGGTCATCCACTTGAGGGAAATTTGCTACTGTCCTACAAAATTCTACACTTGGAGGCCCAACAACGTCTACAAGAAGAAGGTTGCGTAGTAGACATCATGACATTGACCCAGATTACTACTGCAAGCTAGGTTTGTTGACAATTTTACTTGTCTTTCTTACTCATTCGATATAATATCCAATTATTCACGTCGATTAGTTGCAAACAATAAGTGCTAGACAAACTGCTTGATTCAGATTTTGGACGGTCTCTTACTGCAGTTACAATTCTGCATACTTGTGCTAGTAAGATCACAAGTAAATGATTGATTCACTACATCTATGCTTGCCTTGTCATATTTGTTGTCAATATTCTTTTAGGGTGGACCACCCTGTTTCTGAATACTACAACCGTAGACATGAGTGAATAGCATTTCTCTATGCGATCTCTTCCATCATGTGTGGGCAACAAACACTGCATTGTATAGAAAGAAAGTGTCATTTCCAGCTTTTACATAGGCTTCGATCTTTTACATGGAATACAATCTGCCTACTTGCTTTGTGTCGCACTACCAACACTCCACCCTTGAAGCTAAACATTATGCCACTCATAATTCCTTAGTTTATTTGTTCAAATATGAATTTCATATGATTCTAATGTTCCTACTTCAGTTTTGAATTGTGTGTCTGCCTGTAATAGAGACATAAGGGGTTTGTATTTCTGTGTGTGGTCTGGTCAGCACGGTTGGGGGTGAACTTTGCATATGCAGGGGTTTATAGGGAGACACTCTTCGAGTTGAATCCGCAATGCATTCCATAGATAATCCGACTACTTTTTATGTTTTCATGAATCTCAGATTCTGAACAGCATCATAATGATTATGAGCTTGCGCGCATGAAAAGAACAAAGCAGAACAATGCCATGGCTGTCAAACTTGGCATTAAGGGACTGAAATCAAGTCTGTATGCAATGCAATGTAAACGCTCTACACCTACAGATTCATGCTTAGAATATGATCCTAACAGTGATTCTGAGCTAGAGGGAGACCTAAGTCAATGTAGCTCCCTAGTGGAGGAGTCAGAGAAAGATGCCCTATCTTATTCACCCATCAAGGTTCCACTACAAAAAAAGACACATCCGTGACATTTGGGCCGAACGAATTTTTTTTTCTGTCATACTTATGACACTTCTATGACAATAATTGTGACAAAACACGGTATCATCATAGATGTGGTGGGGTCCTACTTCTATGACAAAAAAATCATGACAGAAAATGGGCTTTTCGTCCTGGGTGGGCCGGAGACCCGGCTGCATGACATTCTTTGGGCCGTCCATGACGGAAAAAAACCATGGTAGAAGCGAGGGCGAGGAAAATATCGGGGTGTCCCCGGTTACGGTGGGTGGTCGGGGCCGAGCGATGTGCGTTTCTCTCATACACGCACGTGCATGGGTGTGAGGCGTTGGGCTCTAACTAAACCCGAGCGAGGCGTTGGGCTCTGACTGAACCCGAGCGACTGCACTGCAGGCTACGCGTTACTGAACCCGAGCGATCGATCGATGGCTGTTAACTGAACCCGATCAAGGGATTCCTTCGCTACTGCTGCTAACTGAAGCCGATCGATGCTGCCTCTGGATGAACAGTGAGCGTTGCTGGGGGGGTTTGGATGAACAGTTCCCGGTGGGGGTGGATGAACAGGAGCCCGTGGTGTTGCCTCTGGATGAACAGGACCCCGATCGATCGAGTCGGTTGGGGCTGGATGAACAGGACCCCGTGGAGGGCAGGATGAACAGGACCACCCCGTGGAGGGCTGGATGAACAGTAGACGGTGGAGGGCTGGATGAACAGTAGCCCGTGGAGGGGTGGTTGAACAGGAGCTCGTGGAGAGGGCTGGTTGAACAGTAGCCGGTGGAGTAGCGCGCGGTGAAGGCTGGATGAACAGGAGCCCGTGGATGAACAGTCGCAGGTGGAGGCTGGAGGAGGTCGACGGTGGATGAACAGTAGCCCATGGAGGCTGGAGGGGGTCGACGGTGGAGATGAACAGTATCCCGTGGAGTCCCGTTTTGCGGTACGCCACACCCCTCCCGATGAACAGGACCCCCGTTTCGACCGTAGTGCTCCAACACAAGTCCGTTTCCTCTGTTTTGCGGTACGCCACAGCCCCCCCGATCAACAGGACCCCCGTTTCGACTGTAGGAGGTCCATTTCCTCCGTTTTGCGGTACGCCAGACCCCTCTCGATGAACAGGATCCCGTTTTGAACGTGGCCTGTCGAACACAAGGCCGTTTCCTCCGTTCTGCGGTACGCCAGGCCTCGTTTCCATCGGCTGTTCTGTCCAAGCCCTCCCGATGAACACGACGACGCATTCCGTTGCGACCCAGCCGGTTAGCTCCCCATGAACACGACGACGATGCTGTTTCTCTGTTCCAACCCAGCCATGTACATGAGCCCTGGCTGTACGTCGTGCGAGTAGGCGTTCGAGACCCCGCCCGTATGTACGTACATTGCCGTATTTACTTTCTTGCACCCTGGCCGTTGTACGTACGTGTACATGCTACGTGTGCGCCTCTACTACGACACGTGCGCGCCTCTACATCGACCAGTATGTACGTACACATTCGCGACCAGAATGACAACGCTACATACGCTTCGACCAGGTGGGTCCCGACTGTCAAGCACTTCCTTGCCTGCGAAGATGTAGCTGGTGGGTCCCAGCAGTCAGGGGGCGAATCAATTTTTTTTGCCTGGACGCACTTCCTTGCGTGCGAAGATGTAGCTGGTGGGTCCCAGCAGTCAGGGGGAAACGTTTTTTTTCGCGAAATACGGTGGCTTGTCCGGTGGGTCCCCGCTGTCAGGTGGAGGAATAATTATTTTGCGCATAATAAGGAGGCACTTCCTTGCTGCGGTCGTGGACCCAGCTGTCAGCCTCTCCACGTACAGTACTCTTCCAATGGAAGTCGGTCATTGACCACATTGACCACGCCGCGCCGAGGGCACCAAGGCGGTGGATGACGGCGAGGCCTAGGAAGGGGACTACGCGGATCCGGGGACGTCGCGGGAGTGGATGCCCACACGGAGAGGACTACGAGGGTTCACTGGTTCGGCTGCGGTGTGAGGCTGCCGTCGCCACAGAATAACAGGGGGTGTGGGTGAGTAGAGGGATGGCCTGGCCAGCGGTGGGAGTAGTAGGGGCGGTGAGGCCTCCGCGGCATCGCAGCCAGCCACAGGAGGCAGGAGCACGAGGCACGACTGGCGCTAGTTTGGGCGGCTGGAGCAAGAAGACCAGAGGTTGAAGAAGCACTACAGCCGTTGGATGGACATCGTACGGTCACTGGAACTATAATCGTGCATATTGACTAAGTTGACAAAGCCCTCTGTCCCCGTCAACTTAGTAGGCCCACAAGTCAGCCTCCCACTATACTAGGTCCCAGCTAGCAGGGGGAGTATTCATTTTTTTGTGCGTAATAAGGAGGCACTTCCTTGCGTGCAAAGATATAGCTGGTGGGTCCGAGCTGTCAGCGGCGGTAACTTTTTTTCACCACAGAGGCCCTTTCGTTGGGTCCCAGATGTCAGGTGGAGGAATCATTATTTTGCGCGTAATAAGGAGGCATTTACTTGCGTGCGGCCGTGGACCCAGCTGTCAGCCTATCCACATACAGTCCACTTCAGATGCATGTCGGTAGTTGACCACGTTGACCAGGGCGCGCCGAGAGCACCAGGGCGGTGGATGACGGCGAGGCCTAGGAAGGGAATGACACGGAGCCAGGGAAGACTCGGAAGTTGTTTCCCACGCGGAGGGGAGTACGACTGTACGAGGGTTTACTGGTTCGTCTGCCGTCGCCGGAGAATAACAGCAGGTGTGGGTGAGTAGAGGGATGGCTAGGCCAGCGATGGGAGTACGGTGGGGCGGTGAGGCCTGCGCGGCAGCACAGCCGGCCGTGGGGAGGAGAGAGCAGGTAGTCCCACCGGCGCTTGTTTGAGCGGCTGGAGCAGGAAGATCAGAGATTGAAGAAGCATGACGGCCGTTGGATGGACATCCAACAGTCACTGCTTGTGCGTCAACCTTTTTTTAGGAAAGCCTCAAATCTGTGGAAAACATCATACAGCCCATCTGCCATTATTTCTAATAATTTACAACCCATTTGCTAATTCTTAAGGGTTTTTTTGGAGCCCATATTCTTTTTCTTAGCATTACAGCCCATATTGTGGCCATGGTTAAAAAATTATACGAAATTTTGCATATTTTGGTGCGGTCCGAACTGTTTTTAATCCCGAAATTTCGAGTCACGTTCATACTGATTTTAAAAATAAATATATATCAATGTAAAATCCAACAAATTGTCCACGCATAAAAATCAATGCAATTTAAAATCTCGAAATAAAAAAAGAAATTTGAAACGAATTGCCGGTTTGATGTGTTTTAAAAATGTACAACCCATTTCTCTTTTCTGATAGGCCATTTTCTCGGCCAGCCGAATGAAAGCTCTCCTCGTCTTGAAAGATTTGCAGCCCAACAGGCCTAAAAAGCGACTTACTTGGCAAATCACAAAAAAACTGGGCCGTGGCCGTGGACCCAGCTGTTAGCCTCTCCACGTACAGTACTCTTCCGATGGAAGTCGGTCGTTGACCACATTAACAATGCCGCGCCGAGAGCACCAAGGCGGTAGACGACGGCGAGGCCTAGAAAGGGTATGACGCAGAGCCGGGGAAGACGCGGCAGTGGATGCCCACGCGGAGAGGGGTATGAGGGTTCACTGGTTCGGCTGCGGTGTGAGGCTGCCGTCGCCGCAGGGCCTGGCTAGCGGTGGGAGTAGTAGGGGGTGATGAGGTCTCAACGGCAGCACAACCGGCCACTGGAGGCAGGAGCAGGCGGTCTCACCGGCACTGGTTTTGGCGGCTAGTGCAAGAAGAGCAACGATTGAAGAAGCAGCAAGACCGTTTGATTCAAATCTAACGGCTACTTCTGCTAGAATCGTTTGTTGACTAAGTTGACAAGCCCTGCGTACGCATCAACTTAGTAGGCCCACAGGTCAGCCTCCCAACGGTGCGCCCCAGATGTTAGTGGGAGGAATCATTTTTTCGCGTAATAAGGAGGCAGTTGATTGCATGCGGCCAGGCCAGCGGAGGGAGTAGGGTGGGCCGGGGAAGCCTGCGCGGCATCACAGCGGGCCACAAGAGGAGGGAGCAGGCAGTCCCGCCAGCGCTAGTTTAGGCGGCTGGAGTAGGAAGATCAGAGATTGAAGAAGCACGTCGGCCGTTGGATGGACATCCAACAGTCACTGCTACTAGAATCGTGTGTTGATTGACAAAGCCTTGCGTAAACAAGTCAGCCTCGAAATCTGTGGCGTCTACAGCCCATTGGCTATTATTTTTATAATTTTTACTCATTTTCTAATTCATATGGAATTTATTGCAGCCCGTTTTCCATTTTTAGAATTGCTGCCCATTTTTTGGTCAGCACCAGGGTTAAAAAAATTAACTAAATATGTGGGAAATTTTGAAAATTCGCAAAATTTTGCTGGGGAACAAAATATTCTTAATCCAAAAATTAGTAGCCATACTAAAACAAATTTAAAAATAAATTAGTACTATGTCATGTTAAATCCAATGAAATACGTATAAGATATCAGTGAAGAACAAAAACAAAAAAGAAACTAATATCCCATTTGCTATAATTTTTTTGGATTTTTCAACCCCTTTTGATATTAATTTTAACACACACTAACCATACTCTTTGGCCAGGCCGGAATGCATCCCTCCTCGTCTTGAAAGATTTGCAGCCCAGTAAGTCGGAGAAAACAAATAGGCCTAGCTTGGGTATTCTTCAAAAAGAAATACTGGGCTACCTATTTTCCCAAAGAAAAAACTGCTGGGCTGGTCATGTTGTTAGACGGGCCACAGAGACCACACAACCCAGTTTATAGCCTGCTCCACTGAATTACTACTAAAAAATGTTGTGCAATTATGTCGTTAATTGACTATACATTGAAAATGATGTGGGTCCCAGATATCAGCAGGGTGGATTAGAGTAAAAAACGAGCGGTTCATCTGAGTAGTAAAAGAGGCGCTTGCCTGTGTTCGGCAGTGGACCTGGTGGGTCCATACTGTCATACTCACAACTACAGTCCTCTCCCGATTCACTATGTTGACAGGGACCGTTTCGAAAAAAACTATGTTGACAGGGCCGGACGGCGGCGCCGCGGCAAGCGCACCAAGGCGGAGGATAAAGTGTTGTCACCAATGTGCTGGGCTGGGTTGGACATTCTTATTGAAAAATAAAATGGACCGGATCTATTTACGACGTTGACTACGATTTGCATGGGTCCGCTGGTTGCAGGAAGAAAATGCTGGGAGAAAGAAGACTGGTCGTTATCTTTGCCGAAGAATAATATCGACTGAATGTAACGACACTATCATAGGAAATAATATCCTCCTATTAAATCGTGAATTTAAAGAACTGGTGCATGAGCATTTAGCTTTATTTATTTATTTACTTATTTATGTTTAGGGGACCATGAGCATGTACCTGGGCCAGATTCATGTGAGAGCCTCCCTTCCAGATAATTATGAGCTTCTCTATTGGGCCTTCATCAGTGGGCTGCATGTTATCAACAAGTGCAAAATGTGTTCCGTACGAAAAATATTATGCGCTACGTACGGTACGGGGCACTAAAGGATCGAACCGTGCAACGACTTCCAAAACATTGTGTTTGTCGTTCTAACAACACATTTATTCAACCAACAGACGAAATATACTACTGATTGTACATTGAAAACAGCAGCACCAACAACCAGGGCTGGGGGTGCAACAGAAGCAGTAAGCAGGCCAGAAGAGTGAAGACGCAGCTCTCTCTTCCAAACCAAACATCAGCCATCATTACAAAATTCTACCAAAAAGAACAAGTATATGCATCAAACTAAATAAAGATCCTACTACACAAGTGTACGCATCTAACTAACTGACTCAGTTAGACGTTGCTATTTATTAAGCTGTGGAGATTGGCTGACGGCTTGAACCAGATGGGTGCCTGACGGGGGAAACTCCAGCCAGCAGGTCGAAGTCTGATACTTGCGACCCTCTCTCCTACTTTGTGCTGCAAAGCGTGGCGGCACATATCAGGGTATGGTGCATGCAGAGACGCATGGTACGCTGTGTACACACAATTTTGCCTGATGAACGAAACCGCGCTGCCATCATGATCCTTGCCGTCGGTTATCTCCTGGTTAATCGGATAATTCAGCCCGACAAACAGAGAGCCTGTACCAAGGCTACTTACCAACCTCCAGTCAAAAAATTCCTGAAGGCCCAGAGAAGCTGGGATCCTGCTCAAAGACCTTGCAGTGACTGTGATTGTATTCCGCGAAACAACACGTCCGGTACGTGCGAACGATCATCAATTGTTCGCCGTCGTCTGATCAAGCTAGGAACCACCTGCAACTGCCATGCCGCTTTTCTTTGAAATGTTCTGTGATTAGGAAGGGTAGGGACACCAGGCGGCCTACAACATCATATCAAGTTGGAGTCAAATAACCCTCAAAAAAAAGTTGGAGTCAAATAAAAAAGGGCTCTTGATGTAGTCAATCTTAAGAACAACATGTTATGAGCATGAATATTTTTTCAGTAAATGTTGACAGTAATATAAGCAAGCCATCATGATATCATAGCAAAGTAACATACTGCTGTAACAGCCGTTTGTAGCGATGACTGTAGTAGGCCAGCAATACGTCCAGCCATAGAAGGAGTCGACAGCGTAAATGAAGCCCTTGTGTTCAATGGCATCAGAGAACCGTGGAGGATGTATGATCCTGCGATGAACGTGCAGATTTATCCACTTACCGCAGTGACCTGTCAGATAGGCGAGACCGCGGTTGAAGAATGCAATTAGCCTGAAGTCTTTATAATTCGCAGATCTTGCGGGCACTTGGCAGATTACAACCTTGAGCAAATCAAACTTGGTATCATGTTGGCTACTGTAAGATTCCGAGTATTCTGGGCCGCGGTGCCAAAGCAGTGCAGTGTTAATCGAAGGAAGGGGGATCAATCACCGGGTGTAGACCTCCATGAGCATCCAATTGCCGCGACCGTCGACGAGCACCATCCAAGATGTGTTCATGCCGACCCAATACATACCGTTAATGTAGTTGAGGGTGATGGGGATCGGATCGCAGTCAAGGGGGTTGATGCTTGCCACCCTACGATCGTTATGCTGCGTGACACACCGTTTCTGAAGATCAGGCGGCATCAGCAAGCAAGGAGCTGGCTTAAAAAGCTCTGGCCTGAGGGCTTTGAGTAAACGGTACAGCCCCGACGAGCACGCGGCGAGCGGCATGGTACTGAGATTGTCCACACGCGAAACAATGAGCTTGATTACCTCTGTGGGGAGCGAATTCCAGCCACTCTTTCGGCGGACGCTGCTCGGTTCTGCCATTGTTAGTTCTTGGGTTTCTGACGAGGGGGAGGCTCCTTAGAGGGGATGGAAGATTGGACAAGGGGGGAGGCACCTTAGCGGGGATGGAAGAGCGGACAAAGATGGAGAAGCGAATATGTGCTGCAGGAAGTGGACAGGTGATGATGACTACAGCACGCTGCTTGACTTACGAGACACATACCAGCAGCGTAGGGTCATATCGAAGTCAGACAACTTGCTTGAGTGATCACAGTACTGGTACTCCCTACAGTACTTGCTACTATGCCCTAACTTGCTTGAGTAGAGTAGTAGTGGAGTAGGACTCTGCTCTACTACTAGCACCGGAGGAGTAGTATGTTCTAATCTAAAATAGTTACAAACTTCAATGCTCGAGCGTGGAACGACTACGAACCGCCATTGGTGCTAACTCCAATCCTGCAAGTCATGGATTTGTTTCTTTTTAACTTTCTGTACAAATCTGTAGCCAGCCTGCAAGTCATGTACACTGTACTAACAGTGGAACCCACAGAGTACTTAGAATACAAGATTAAGGATGCAATTAACTTTTTATAGAGGGAGAATCATACATGCAATTAACTCAAATGGATTGGACGTGACTCTATTATTCTCCAATGGCAACCGGAAAATTTCCTCCCGCGGGCCGGACTAGGTTTCTCGGTTTGCATGCGGGTTTAACAGAGGGGTTTGATGGAGGCGAGGAGGCGTGTTTAGCCGGGCGTGCAGTGGACGGCGCAGTACTATTCGATTTGACAACTACAACTAGTATATTATAAAAAACAAAGAAGAGTAGTAGAGATAGAGATAAGAATAGAGACTAGGGAGGAGCACCATCTACTGCTTCGTGGGCTACTCATGCGCTCCATTCGGGGGCCGCAACGTCCCCTACAGCCACTCCCTCCCGCGCTCCATTCGGCGGGCGCTGTTGAAATTTGGGGAGCGCACTCTCACGACTGCTAGCAGCGACGACTTCACTGACGATGACTTCTTCCCCGACCTCGGCAACCTCTGCCTCAACGACATGGGCGACAACCTCAACGCCAATGGTGCTGCTCCCGTTGCACCGTATGTGTCTCTGTCCTTCCTGTTCGAAATCGTGGTAGAATTCATGTTTCTAGTCTGTGTCCTAGATTCGATCTGTTCATCTACTATGCTAGTCCGCATGATTAGTTTAATCTCTGTTATAGCCGTCATGATTTTTTTTGTCCTTATTCGGACTAAATCTCGTAGTAACTTGCTCATATATTCAACTGGCGGAGCATCCCCTACAGCCACTCCCGTTTCATGGACGGCCTGGTCGATGCCTCCAAGGAGCCCTTCGTCTACTGCTATGAGTGCCCGGTGCCGTTTTGGGGCTCGCTGGCGAACATCGTGCATCACCTGACGCAGGCGTGCGGCAATCACTACTGGCCCTTGGCGAAGAACATCAAGTACGAGACGTGCTACCCGTTCACCATGCCGGAGTCGCTGGAGGATCAGCGCCGCCTGCTAGTCTTGGAGGAGGACGGCAGTGTCTTCCTCTAGATCGTAGCCACCAGCGAGGCCCGCGCAGGCCGCCGCCACATCTCTGTAGCGTGCGTCAGGGGCGACACCGCTGACGCTGACACTGACACGAGCCCGATGTACGGGTGCGTGCTCACTATTACTACCCCTCGGAGATACGTGGGCAGCGACACTGGCTACGCCAAGCTGACTTGGACTCTGCCGAGCTGGGACCTTCCCACCGATGTGGACATGGAAGACGCATGGTATTATTTGACCCCCAACAATGTGCACGGGGACTCCAAGGAGGTTCACCTGGACATCTGCATTATCAAGTTAAATGTTGATCATTAGTCTTCGCTCAATGTAATCCGCTGTCTAAGCATGTGGAGACTTCCATGCATGATCTTGCTCTATTGCAGTATCGCGCGTGAATAAAAGTGTATCCATTTATGGTTTAGCCTAGAATCTTCCATGTATGAATTTTTACTACAGTACTGGTGAAAGACTTATGATGAACCATTTCTTACATATCCTCTGCCCCATCCAAGTCATCCTGATTTAATCCCTCCGTCTAGGTGTATAAGGGCATGGTTTATACTTAAATAGTATAGCCAACTATTGACTATAAGAAAGTGCCATGTCATCTGTAGCCAACATGTATAACAATGGATACTCAAAAACTAATTCTTGAAGATCATTTCCTGCAAAGCACAATAAGAGTTATTTCTTCACAAGTTTTGGATGCAGGTTGAACAATTGACCGCTTTTGTTTGCAAAAGATACTTTTTTATCTATTTCACCCGGATGTTTGTGAGCTCTAGAGATGAAATAATATCCGAACAAACCTATCGATACCTTTACACATGAGATGACCCCCACATCCTTTGTCAAAATAAACAACTCCCCGATCAATGCATTTCACTCTTCCGTGCAACGCACGGGCACCTTACTATAGATTAGTACGACCAAAAATTGAACTAACATTATATATAGTACGATAAATGATGATGCATGTCACCTAAAATTATATCATTGAAAACTATGTTCAAATACGAATCCAACGATATTGTTTTTGTTGACATGCACTAACATTTTTTCAGTTAAATCTTCAGTCAAATTCAATGGGGGATAAACCACGACCGATGTAGTAGTACTAGTGTAGAGGGCGGCGCCGCACGGGAGTCTCACCCCGCTCATGGCGCAGCAGTAAAGCTGTCATATCACAAAACCCAACCACTCCCAGTAATAAGTGGCCTGGTAAAATAAACGGACAAGCAACCATCACATCCCTCCATCTTTTTTGCATTTCATCTCTCTGCATTTACTTTCTCTGGTTCATCTCGCACACTCGATCCCAAGCTACTACTCCTAGTATCCCTAGCTACTACTCCTAGGGCCTGTTCGTTTGGCGGCTTCCCCAACTTTTCCCATAAGACTAGTCACAGTGGAGGGTAACATTAAGGCGCCTCACTCATTTATTTGGGCTTCTAAACAACTACTAGTAGTACCTCGGTCCTGGTTTATTCCTCACCATTGTAATTTGTGCTAAATTTTGACCAAAGATTTAACTGATAAAATGTTAGTGCATGTGACATGCACTAACATTTCATTAGTTAAATTTATGATCAAAATTTGACACAGATTACAATGGGGACCAATAAAACAGGACGGAGGTAGTAGTTATGGGATTACTAATCTACGTAGAAGCCTAAAAGAACTGGCCCCTGGTACTCCTACTAGTAGTAGTACTCAAGTTGGAATTCCAATTGCACGGCACAACTTATTAGGCAAAAAATTCGATACAGGGTGTAGGAAGCGGTTTGGGAATTTGCATGCCTTTCCGACCAGTGAGATACTCCGTACAAAGTACGACAGAGAAATAACCTCAGAGAAGGAACCTAAAAGTAAACAATCAAACGAGCATTTTTGCATTTGTTTTGCATTGAATCGTTTCACAAGCTTGACTAGTGTTGTTTTTCTACTTTTACGAAAACCGCATCGTAGTGTTAAAACGTGCATTTGCACGTACATAAGTAATAGTAGTACTCCCTCCATCTAGGTGTATAAGTCTTCCCTCTTTCTTGGTCACGGTGCACAACCAAAGATGACTTATTGACCTGGACGGAGGGAGTAGCACAGTCTGCAAGCATATATAGAGAGAGACGTGTAGTGCGATAGTATATAGTAAAGTTTGTGCTATATGCACGTACTTACAAAATGTGTACGAATACACAAGGTTTCCAAACTTTCCCTTTTACATACTTAATTAAGGACGCTAATAATTCCTGAACGTTCGGGATTTATCATTTGCGTCCCATAACTAATGAGATCGCCTTACGAAACAAAAATTATACTCCTACTAAAATCCACGGCGCTCGCAGGAGCGCTTGCGGCGCACCACAAGTGCCCTGGTGCGCGGCTGTTTCCCAGCACGCCGACACAACGCCTGTTCCTCGGCCTCGCAACTCGCGAGGTGCTGATTGGTGGCTTGCCGGCGGGCGAGCGCAATCTCACCGGGGTGGTGATCTGGCGCCAACAGGTACTCCTTCTCGCTGGAAGCGTGCACCCGGTCCACGTACCACCAAGCGTAGATGAGGCGCTTGGGCCCGACTACACTCAGGGCTTTGGCACGGGCATCCTCCGCCACCCTCACGTCCCTCGCACGAGCCTTCTGCCAAAGAGCCAATTGCCTGACTCTCTCGGACGCGACATAGGCCTGCCAGGCAGCTTGTCCCGCGGTGCGCTTCTCTTCCTTGGCCGTCTTCTCCGCCTCTATTTTGGCGCGCTCTGCTGGTGGCAAAGCCTCCCACAAGGCGACATCCATTTCTTTCCAAAGCTCCTCAAGACTGGGGGGGGGGGGGCTCGGCGGGCGGCGCGGTGTTCTCCTCGTAGCGGGGAGCCGACGCGTCCTCCGACGCGTGTGCTGGCGAGATTGGGAACACCGACGCATCCACCTCGACGCGTCGTGGCGAGGAGCGGAACGCCGACGCGTCCTCCTCGACTAGTGGCGGCGAGGAGCGGAACACCGACGCGTCCACTCGACGCGTCACGGCGAGGAGCGAAACGCCAACGCGTCCTCCTCGACTAGTGGCGGCGAGGAACGGAACGGCGACGCGTGACCGTCGGCGCGGTGCAGCGAGCGGCGCCTAGGGCTTGGGAGGGCCGATGCTATGGTGGTCGACATGAGAGGGATGGGGAGGAGATAGCGATGAACGTGAGCGTTCTTCCGAATGTCGTGGGAGGCGCAGTATTTATAGCGAGCAATGGCACACCTACGTAAGATATGGACTGAGCTGCACTGACTTAAATGCAGGTCCAGTTGCGTCACTGACATGTGGGCCAGACCCCTGTTGGGCCCATATGTCAGTTACCCAATGCACCTGAAGTTAAGTAACTGAAGCAGCGTCCCGGAAGATATGTTGCGTGATTAACGTAGTAGTCTCTCCTTTCCGGCTTATAGGGCTCAATTCAAAAATCTCACCAACCAATGTAGATGGTGAGTGGTGGAATACTTTTTTTGTAGTTTGCAAAAGTACCCAATTAATGCTCTTATTTTCCTAAAAAAATTATGTTTACGACTGCATGCATGCATAAAATACATGCATTGGTCAATTTTCTCTTAATACTTGCATGCAAAGATTTAATGCACCTTGGAATCTGAACATGTGATGGGGAACAACCAAATTGAGCCTTATAAAATGGAAAAACTAAAATTTTGAGATAAGCCCTATAAACCGGAAAGGAGGGAGTAACAGCTATGTGGGCATATTTGTTGGAGTAAATTACGGGGGAGGGAAGGGGTGGAAATATTGCTGGTCACAACGGATTGGACGAGCGCGGGGGGAGGAGAGTCATGCATGCTGATTTTTTCCACACGGGGTGGAGTGGTGGGACCGTCGGAGGGAGAAGGAGTTTCTGGCAGGCATATTGTTTCCACACATGGAGAGGAAACGATTTGGAGACGAACGGGCTTCCTGCAGGTATGGGGAATGGTGCATAAAGTCTCATCTTGCATGCCGGGCTAGGTATAGTCTCAGGTCATTAAAAACATACACGCCCCTCACATGTTCATATTTCAAGGTGCACTAACTTATTGCATGCGATGGTTAAGGCTGGCCATAATGGTGGTATCTTAGCTGGTATCATGCACACGGGAATAGCAAACAAGCCGGCATGGCGTGCGAACAGGCCGAAGGTCGTGGGAGGCGCGATGGTTGACGGAATTAATTGAAGTTACACACAAGCCGACATGGCGTGCGTACAGGCAAAAGCTATACCGTCAGGCCTACGATATGGGTCTAGTAGACATGACATCTAGTGGGTCCCGCATAGTTCTCGAGAACTCTTTGGGGGCTTGTAGCCGTTTATCCACCGGGCAAGCCAGCAACCCCACGCCGTTCGCACGCCCTACTCGTCCCCGTCTTCTACTAGTACAGTACCTTACAACAGTTCGCTCCCAGTCGTCCCGTCCTTTCACATTACAGCAGTTCCACTAATCCTAACCCTCCTCCCAAATCCATGGCGTCCCAAATCTCCATGATCGGCGGTGAGTACAAGGTTAGAACCATCACCGGCGATGAGTTCGACGTCATCTACGCCCGTTCTTCCGCAACGGTGAAAGAATGCCTTGCTCGCTTCAAACGCATGTTCAAAAACTCAAATGATGAGTGGGTCGCTGGGCTAGATGTTGAGTACACCATAGTCCTGGGAAGCGAGAAGAAACTAAAGGAGGCAGAGAAGAAGAAGCCCGCCGTGATCCAGGTTTGTGTGCATGACTTATGCTTGGTCTACCACATATGCCATGCCGACGTTGAGTGCGAGGAATTTAAGAAGTTCCTCAAGCGCGGCCGAGTCAAATTCGTTACTGTAGACTTTAGGAACGACAAGGAAATCCTTGGTCGGATAGGCCTCATTGTAGGCCAGCCCTTCGATCTCCAGAAGGCAAGCTTGGTGTCCTCCTCTCAGCCTTCAATGCTGACTCTGGCAGCAGCCATGATTGATCGTTCGTACGCTAAACTGAAGAAACCTCACCACGAGTTTCATCGTGCATGGGAGTCGAAGACATTAGATGAAGATCACATCCTGTACGCAGCAATGGATGCCTACCTTTGTTTAAATATCTACAAGGGTTGGATGAAGAAGCAGAGCCCAGTGTCCGGTTCAAGCAAAGAAGCGTCGGCGAAGAGGAAGAGGAAGAGGGACGAGGACGAAGTCGAGGACGTGGACTCGGACTCCGAGTAGGTGGCAGTGCCGTCGCTCATGCTGGTTCTACTGCAGTGTCAAGCGGACTAGTTGCTTAGTTTATTTTCAAGGGTGTGTTGTGCTGAGGCCCCAGCAGTACTATGTTTATGTTCTTTCTCGTTATTTGAACTCTTTAATACGTACAGTAGTACTCGTACCATGTCTTACTACTGTTCTTCTTGCAGTTCGTACTACTGCTCGTATCTTCGTGTTCCTACGGTAGTTAATACGTTCGTACTAGTAGTATAATTTGGGTCAGTCGGTTTGTGAAAGAAGTTCGACGGAGTGAAGGAAGAAGACGGCAGGGTGCGCATGATCTATCTTATGAGTGTTGGGTGTGGAATGCAGTTCGCCGGAAAAAAATGGATCGTGCCCGGGGTTAAACGGATGGCGGGCATGGGGGAGCATGGCGGTGGCAGGCGGTTCAGGTGAGGGCGCGGCGGCGGCGGCAGGCGGTCGGGCGTGTGGCGGGCTGAGAAGATGAACCGTGCATCTATTTCGGAGGTTGACGAAGCCCTTCTAGCCATCCATGTTGCATCAAGCGGCTCACAAGAGTCGACTGACCCAAATTGCTCCTTCAGATTGCAGGATCCACGTGGCATTCAAGGTCTCGAAGGTAGATTCCGCGTCCGCACCCGGTTTGCGGGCTCGGCGCGCGCGCGACCGGCTTCCGCCGTGACAGCCACCATGCGCGCCTCCTCCGCGCGGGCGGAGACGACAATGACACGCTAGTTCCTCCTCACCGGCGTTCTGGAGTACGCGCTCGTCCTCCTCTTTGTACGCTGCGTGCATAGACGCGGCTCCACCAGCTGCTCGCGTGCTTGGCAGCGCGGCGGCATCGCGAGAAGGGACTGCAGACGACGTGAGCGGGCGAGCCTTCGGCTTGGCGGCGACACGGCGGTGATGGGCGAGAAATTGTTGGCCGGAGCAGGCGGGCGCCGGCATACGCAACGGCGGCGGCAGCATATTGATGAGTGCGCGTATGGGAGCTTAGTTTAGTTTTATATAGGGTTGGTCAAACTTAAAAGAAAACCGTACTAGTACACGTAAACATTAGACTTAGGCAGCGCTTTTATTAGTTACCACAGCCACGATACAGAATCATGTGCAAGCGCGTGAACCGCGGCCGCGCGGTCGATCGAACGGTGTGTCACCGTGTCGCGCTCGAAGGACATCCACCGAAGCTTTTTGTGTGTGTGAAAACAATCCCCGAATATTACTCAACTTTTTTTCGGGGAAAAGTTCTTGACGCTACAATATTTCCATATATTTGAATTTATCTCCAGTTCGTGTTTATTTGGATTTGGACGTTTTAGGTGCGCCCTAGTTTTTTTAATACTGATTTTGTGTGTGTGAGTGAGAGAGAACGTGTGTATGTGTCCATATGTGTGTTGTGGTGGAAGGGCAATGTGGAGACGGTGTGCGTGTGATAGAGACATAGAGAGGTGTGAATGTGCAAATGATCATGCATGAGTGAGACATAGACAGATGCCGATACGTTGTGTATACATGAGAGAATGGTCTTCCATTTTACTTGCGTGTGTGTGTGAGAGAGAGAGAGAGGAGCATCCGTAACACAACAACCATCTCTCTCGATTCGTCCGTCCCTCGCACGATTGCATGTAACACATGCATCAACGCGCACATTTTGACACCTCACCCGGCCCCTGCCCACCTCAAGGCCCGCACATCGCTCTCTATCTCGCACGCACAATCTCTTCATGAATACCCTGTTTAGCAAGTAGCTTTCCGTCACATACACACACATTTCTCTCCTTAGGTTTGTTTTCTCTCAATATCTGACACACACACACACACACAGCACACACACACCCCCTCCCCCGAGCACACAATTCATCCCCATCCAAGGTTATATGGCGACCACTCTCGCTTGTGCTTCTCTGCGCCCCAGCATGCACAACACCTCAATCTTCAAAGAGGGCATCGAGGAGATCGAAGACGGCAACCACACTGCGCTAGAGAATGCGGGGCCATTTGGAAGCAGGATGATGTGATGACGGTTGACTGACTCCTCCCCCACCCCTCTCTCTCGCATAAAATTACCAATCCCTCTCTCCCCCGCACAAATTTATCAATCCCTCAACCCACGAGATCCTTCCCCTCTCGTCCATGTCTTTCCAGCTCTCTCATCAAACCTGTTGTCTCTTCTCCTTCCAAGTGTATAGAATCCGGATGCACACGCATCTCACGTATATTACATGTCTCCATCTTTCTCACAGACCTAACTTCTTCCTCTCTCTTTCTCTCTATCTCCCTCTCTCTGTTTTGTTAGGTTTGTCTCCTACTCTCTCGTCCACATACATACAATCTTTCCCGCCCTATCTGCTCCATCTTCGCAAGCTCTCTCTGCACGTTTCATTCACACATTGGGATATGTTCAAAATGTTGCTTTTATAATGGCTGATGTAGAGTTATTGTTGGTTTTGTTGCATCCTACAAAGTAATAACTATGAAATGCATTTTGATTGTCATTTGACTGGGATTATGCGAGTTTGAGCATGTTGTGAAGTACTATAGACCTCGTATACATCTTGGAATTCGACAATGATTGTAACTATTGAATTGTATAGACCATTACATTCGAAGTGAGTAGCCTAATATACTTATTTCACAATTTCAACAAATGATTAATTCACTACATACTAAGAAAACAAATGTGTACACCCTCCGTTTTTATTTAAGTCTGCGTATTAGCATTGGTCAAAGTCAAGTTTTGTAAACTCTCAGAAAGTTTATAATAAAAAATATTAACATATACAATAACAAATAAATACCATTAGATTCATTATTGAATGTACTTTCACATCATACATATCTGTTATGGTAAATGTTTATATTTTTCTATAAACTTGGTCAAACATAAGGAAGTTTGACTTCGGTCAAACCTAATATGCAGAGTTTACTACTACTACTCGCTAGTTGCTTAGCCGAATCACCCAACACGCCACACAGGGAGTTCAGTGTCACAAAATTTTGAGGTCGGCGGGAAAATCTCCCGCGACCCTGATTCGAGCAGTGGGAAGTTACCATCATAGCCTTCAGAACAGGCCTACGGGTGACGGTTGGTAGGGGGCTGTTTTCGTAACTTCAGGTTCACCCTACCCAACCAACCCCACCCCGGCACCCAGAGTAGTATACCTGAATGCTCCCCATTTTCTATCCCCACAGCAAAATAGACTTCTCCGCGGCACCGCAGCCTTCGTGCTCCTCCCCTTCTACATCGGCGCACTCGTCCACCGCAGCGCATCTGCCTGATCGACGACCTCGTATGCCGCACTGGAGCCGGTCCACCGTCATTGTCGTACATGGAGCCTCTTCCCCGGCACTGTCTTCCACGGTCTCGGATTTGCTTCCCGGAAGCCGACGCCAAGCACAGAAGCACCACTGTCGTGGACAATGAACTGACCCCTGTTGCCGACCATGACTCACAGAGGCCGCCGCGACCATCGTTCTCCTCCTCGATTGGTGATGTGTGTATTGAATCACTTAGCAGTACATGTATAGTTCCAATTTTATTCATACCTACCCTTCAAATTTCCTGGGTGCTATTGTTCCCGCAAAAGTAATTGGTTATAGCCTCCATTGTCCAACAGAATATCAGCTTGTAATTGTGCGTCGCTCATGTATCGTGCTATGCTTAGGTAGGTATTTCATCTGCAACCAGTAGTGTGGCAAATGATGGATAGTTTTTTAGAAGTGGCAAGATGCCCATGCGTTGCACGCATCAAGATGCATTTGTATGAGTAGTTTAACTTGTGGGAGAAAAGGATGAACGAAGGAATGCCTTATTTGCAAATGCGGAGAGATGTGTGGGTATCTTTTTGCAAAATTGCCACAATTTCCTTCCTATCCGTCGGATATAAATCGGATGGCCTATATTGCAGGATGGCAGGAACACCATCATCACCAACTCTGTTTTTTATAAGAGTAGGGAAAAAGTAGAGAGAATAAATAGAGAGTAGAGAAGTAGAGATAAATATTAAATATAACAGTAGAGAAGAGAGTAGAGATAGCAGAGACGTCGGGAAAGGATTGCGCACGCGCGGGAAAAAGCGGCCGGGCGTGTGCTAGTTTTGGCGCGCGGCGTCCGGCGCGCTTTATAAAATCCAACGCCCTCCCACCGCTTTGTGCCTTGCCACCGCTCTCTCCCCACTCTGTGCCTCGCCACCGCTCTCTCCCCGCTCTTTCTCGCCTCGCCGCCACGTCACCGGGAAACTTGGGGATACCGCGGCGTCCGCGCGCGCCCCTCCGGCGGCTTCTCCACCAAGATCCGGTTCCGCGGGATGCGCCTCGGCCTCGGCAATTTCGACACCGCCAACGAGGCCGCCCGTGCGTATGACGCGGCGGCGTGGCGCCTCCGGTGGCCTCATAGAACATTGAACTTCCCCAACGTGCCGACGCGGGAGCGGGCACAGGAGCTCGCGCCTCTGCCGCGGCTTATCACCGACGAGGATCGTCGCGACAACCGGAGGCGGGAGCACTGTCTCGGCATCGCCGAGATGGATGAGGATGCCATGGCGCTATGGCGCCAACGCTTCCCGCAGGACATCATCAACGAGCGCGATTTCTACGAGCAAAGGAGGGTGGAGAGGGATAAGAGGAGGGCGGAGCGAGCCGCCTATCGCGAGGACAAGCGTCGGCGAAAAGCGGACGCTCAATTCAACATGAGGCTAGGAGCAGCGTCGCCCTGGGAATCCGACGACGATCGGGATCTTCAAGCGTATAGTCAGGCGTCGGAGGAGGACATCACCGAGGAGGAGTCGAACGACGAGGAGTAGTTGAATAATCTATTTTTTATCTATCTATGCTGAGAACTATCCTCTACTCTCTATCTCTACTTCTCGATCTCAGCACTGTAAACGCTTTTTTAAAGCGCCGCGCATTGCAATTCTGTTGGAGATGGTCTAACATGGCAGACGAGTGCTTTAATGTTGCCCACAAGATGCGCGAGTATTACTAGTAGTATATTTTTCTTGCCATGTTGAGATTTTAAAACCACGAGTGCGAACATGCAGAGGAGCAATGAAGACCAAACACGGGATATTGGGGACATCTTCAAGGAGCATGGCAAGTTAAAGAGGAGTTGCACCGAACCTGTAAAATGAGCTTTGGTAAGTAACACCCTTTCAATTACTTTCGTTTAGCCTCATGTTCTTTGATGTGTATATGTTGTAGCTTCTGTTTCTCTTAAGCCTCGTGTTCTTCGATGTGTCATAAGAAGAGTCTTAATCGTCCTAATGCTTTCATTTTTAGCTTGATGTAGGAAGTGGGTGTTCTCACCTTGTAGTCTGTTTTTATATTTTTTCCTTTTGAATTCACTTCTCCCAGTTCTATTTATCTGGCTTCTACCTAATGGATCTGGGTTGCTTTGAGTAATTATCTAAAAGAGAAGTAACTTCATGTCAGGATGCAGTTCCTGCGAGGAGGGAAGTATGGTCAACCTCGAGATCATGTTTCCAGAATGAGGCTGGATTACACAGAAGGTGCCAGTTCCCTAATGATGCTGGATTAGACACAAGGTGCAAATTCCCAGATGATGCTGGATTACACACAAGCCAGGTGGAGTCATCAGCTGTCCGTGTCCTCGTGGCTCTAGTAAAGGTTGAAAGAAAGCATGCAGCAGCCCTTGAGAATGTAGCTGAGTTCCTGAAGAAGCGAAAAGAGCAATCAGATGCTCTCTTCACCCATGCCAAAGAAGAGATGGAAGAAGCCAGAAATAAGCTAGCAGAGGCAGAGCAGGCTAGGCGTCTCCTGCTATCTAAAACTGTTGTCAATACAAAATTTCCTTCATAGTAGCTAGGTTCAAATGTTTATCCAGTCAGCATGCCTGTTGTGATGTCCATGCATCTACTGATGTGGCACAAAATATTTTTTTTGGGTCATGTAATAACAGCAATTACTTTCCAAACAATAACAAATGAAGCATTGGACATGGTATAGTTCACGCGCAAGCCCGACATTCCAAGTTCAACTTCCACATCAAACTCATGTTCACAGATATCTCCACATTCATACATAATGTCCACAACCATGATTCACTTCAAAGCCAAAAAAAATTGAGGAGAGTTTTGAATAAAGAAAAACCTCTAATTCCTGCTACCAGTGCAAGCACAACAAGGCAAGACCATGCGTAATTAATTATATTTTGGTCATTTTTTGTGTTCTAAAATGCCGACCGGCTCGCGGAAGGACGTGTTGCCGGCACACGCGTGGATTCAATGAAGGCAGGTGGGGCAGTCTGAAGCCGGTTGCATGCAGCGAGGAGGCGTGTTCAGCCGAGCCTGCAGCGAGTGGGGCCCTCTTGGCCCGCGCGCAGGTTCAATGCCTGCGCTATGAGAGGTCGCGTCCGTGTCAGAGCAATCACTCCCTCCAGTCCTTTTTTGTTTGTGTATAACAAAATCTCGTTTTCCATTCACATTTTACAAGTAAAATTCGTGGACAAACTTTGACCCAAAATACGATGGGGACTAGTAAACCAGAACGGAGGTAGTAGTTTTTTTAATCAAAGAAGGGTTTCCCCCTTCCGATTTTCATTACTGAAAACCAACATCTAAATCTAAACATATTATTTGCCCTAGAACTACCAGGTTCAACATCTCGCAACATAAACCTATACAACCATACGCCAAGGAGGTACGTAGTACTATGAATTCCATTTTCGCACCATACCAATCGTTCTAAAAACTACTTAGTACTTATAACGCGCCATTGAAAATCGGAACTCTTAACCCCGCTAAAAAATGATATTTTAAACGTGGCTACTCGATCTATGGCAGCTGGCGAGCCACCGCCTCCAAGTCGTTCACCTGTGGTCCCGACCATCAACTCCTATGGATCAAATTATCATGCGAGCTGACTATTCCTACAAAGGTGCGCTCCACCACGTACCCGGTACCCACGAATGCAGCAATCGTGCACCTCGGGTTTTAGGGTTTATTTGTTAACGTTGCCTTTACGTAACACTCATGTGTGCGAGAGAGTGAGAGGCCGACTGCGTGCGTGCGCCTCTTCTCTTCGTATATGTACTCCACCATTTGTCTGGTGTCCAAAAAATTATAATAACTACTAGCAATGTGCCAATGCGTTGCCACACGATCTGAGTAGATTAATACATATTCACCGATTTGATAGAAAAAAGTCTAGTTTTGAAATATGTATACTAGCAAGATGCATGTGTGTTGCACGGAACATCAAGATCTTGTGGGAGAAAAGGATGAACGAGGGAAGGCCTTATCTGCAAATGTGGAGAGGAGTGCGGGTAAATTGCCATAGTTTCATTCCTATCCGTCAGATATAAATTGGACAACCCATATTGCAGGATGGCAGGCCCACCATCATCACCAACTATGTTTTTATCCCTACTCTTATAAAAAGCATAGTCGGTGATGATCGTGTGCCTGCCATCCTGCAATATAGGCCGTCCGATCTATATCTGACGGATAAGAAGGAAACTATGGCAATTTTGCAAAAAGATACCCACACCCCTCTCCACACTTGCAAATAAGGTCTTCCCTTGTTAATCCTTTTCTCCCACAAGATAAACTACTCATACAAATGCATCTTGATGTTCCGTGCAACGCATGGGCATCTTGCTAGTTGTTGCAAAAAGCCCATGTGTGTGAGAGAGAGGGGGGAGAGGAGGAGGACGGAGTGCATGTGTGACAAAGACACAAAGAGTGTGTGTGCGAGAGGTATCAGCTTAAAATGAGGGGATAGTGTGTGTGTGTGCATGATCGAGAGGGCGTGTCTCAAGAAGGGAAGAAAAATCTACATAGATACAAGGAGCGGGAGAGAGACATGTATGCGATAGTGGAAGCACGAGTGTGCGGGTGTATAAACCTATCTAGAGGCTAGTCGATAAATGTTTGTGAGAGAAATACGAGCCGGGGGTGCGAAAGCGAGAGTTTTGTGTGTGTGAGAGAGAGACGGTAGTCGGGATGTGTGTGTGTGAGAGAGGGGGGGAGTTTGTCTGATCGGTAAACAAATGAATAATGTATGTCTGGGATGGAGACGAAAAGGAGACCGGAACAAATGTTGTGTCTACAAGAGAGAGAGAGAGAGAGTAATTTTAGTGGTATGATTCATATCTAGAGACATATAGGGTGTGTGAGAGAATCCCATAGAGAGAAAGACAAAGTGAAACACGAGTGGAGACTGTGTGTGTGGCGGTGAAAAAGAAAGCTTAGGTACCTAGTGATACGAGAGAACGGTAGAGACGTGAGAGATAATGAAAACTGTGTAATGTATAATGATAGCGAGAGTGTGACACTTCTCAAGGGAGACGTCGAGAGACCATGTTTGCGAGGATAGGAGAAACATGAAGTGAGTGTGCGGGTGAGCTGGAGAAAAGAGAGTGATAGCTACATGAAGGAGCATGCATGCGAGAGAGATGGGCATGAAAGGAGTGAAAATAAAAGGGATTCAAATATTTGAATTCGAGATGATGATACATGTAATCCATGCTCGAACCAAAATTGATCTATCAAACATGCATACTCATATGAATTCACGTGCATCTATGTTATTTAATATGTAGATATTACTGATCCATACATTTTAGTAGAACATAATTTGGTTTAATTTTTTGAATTCAACCTTATGATTTTGAGATCATTGTATTTGTAAATCATATTATACATATAAAGGAGCAGAATTATTTGTTGTGCTTTTGAAAGTATATATAAAAAATGTTGTATACATGGTGGGCGCCAAAACACAGTGTGTCCTCGGCCGAAATCAACTGCCTCCCCGATTCATACACGGTGGGCGCCAAAAACAAACTCTCGTCGGCAAATATTCGGTGTATGCAAGATTACCGTCCTATCCCCAACCGACTAATATTGCTGTGATGTAGGAAATTTGAAACAGGGGCTAAGTTTGTAAATTTCCTTGCATTGGAGACAAGCGCGCCCTGAAGACATGGTTCCCCCCTTCCTCCCCACTTCCATTTCCCCATTCGTACTCCGTGGGCGCCAAAACACCCTCTCCACCCCAGCCTCCTCCGTCCGCCACCCCATCCACCGCCGTCCTCCTCCACCATGCCGGAGCTGATACCCTGGCGCCGCCGTCCATTACAAGAAATCGACCTCTCTCATCCACGGCTTCGGACCGGGATCCTTGCATCCCGTCCTCTCGCTTCATCCCCGCCGTCGTCCACCTTGCCGGCGCCGCTCCAATGACCGTCTCATCCACCGCGCCCTGCCGCCACCGTCTACCCTCCTAGATCTCCTTCCACGCTGCCGACAGCCATCGCTACCGCAGCAACGTCAAATTCTCAGCAGATGCATACACGGCGCCGCACCAGAGGCGGTACTCTTTCGTATCTGCTCAACTTATTTATCGCAGCAAGAAAATAGATCGCCACTGCTTTACTCTGATTTCTTGTCCATCACTTACTTGCTAGTTGAGAGAAAACATTGGTTGCGAAGTTGCCTTTGTCCGGTTTGCACCTTCAGATCCGCCATGGCACGCTCAACACTATACTCCCAATGCTTATGGTTTTCCCCTTTTATATTCCACACTAGTTAAATGACAGTACACTAAATTTCAAAATTGGGTCAGTCGATTTTTCAGAGCTCGCCGGAGTTCACCGGTGTGAACGAAGGGGCTCCGGTGGGGACTTTGGTTGTGGGGGGGCGATGGTCGGGCCTCGCCGAACGAAGAAAACTCGACGCGGGTGGGGGCGGGGGTGGGGGTGGGGGTGGCGGAGGAACACAGGCGGTGGGGGCCGGTGGTCCGGCCGGCGGCCCGTGCGGTGTTCTGTATGGGAAGAATCAGAGACGAGGACGAAGAAGGGTTAGGAGACGTCGGATCTTCATCCAACCGCCTGAAATGGTCGACTGACCCAAATGACAAAAGTCACGCGACTTGCATGCAGACATGCCTTTATATTCAGTACCATCATCATACCTGCTTAGCACCGCTCCTGAATCCATCAAGTACGAATCTGATATGATGCTGATATACTAAAACAGATAACATTTAATTGGTCAGCTAATGTTCCAACTTTACTTTCGAAAAAGCACGTGCACCACATATAAAGAGACAGCAGGGAGTTGCTTTCTTAATGCGCTCTGGTTCATCATGTGTGGGCATTGCGCAACGAACATTTTATTATCCAAAATCTGCTTGCTCTTCTTTAGCATGTTCCTCTTTCGTTCTTCTTTAATAAGTACTCTCTCCGTTCCTAAATACAAGTCTTTGTATAGATTCCACCATGGACTACATATGGAGCAAAATGAGTGAATCTACACTCTAAAATGTATCTGGATACATCTGTATGTGATCCATAGTGGAAATCTCTACCAAGACTTATATTTTGGAACGGAGGGAGTATGATAGTAGTACATTATGTTCCTTGTAGTGAAGATGAGCAGGGACATTTGCAGTGTAGAGGTCTATACGGTCGGTTGGTATGGACACTTTGAACTCTTCGAGCCTCTTTGATTCGTAGGATTTTGTAAACATGGGAATAGGATTTGTAGTGGCCTGCCCACTTGAATCCTATAAGAATAGCAAGGAAATGCGGGGAGCTGTGTCGCCTTTGAGAGTTACACTGATATTAACAGTACCACACCTTCAGTTGAAGAGAGCTGGTATCCGAAGCCTTTCTAGCCATACCGGCAATACTAGCACATATATTCCAGCAAGTTCCACTTTGCTAATTTTACTCTGATGCTTACAGTTTTCCCGTTATATCTACACTATGATCTGTGTAGCTGCTTTGTGTCGCACTAGCAGCAGTCCACTCTTAAAGCTAAACACCGCAATGACTTACAAAATTGGCACCAAGGCATTGAGTGCCATTCTGGATGCAATGAAACTCATACGCTCCCCACCTGTTGATTCTTGTTCAAAATATGATCCTAATGACTATTCTAACCTCGAGGAGTCAAAGGCAGATGGCCTGTCCTGTTCATTCATCAAGGTGCCTGTTCTAATTTGGCAAGGTTTTATTGATTGCACGTGTCTTGCATATGTTGTCTTGCATTTCTTCTACTTTGTTGCACCGCCATCTGCTTAGTTTACTCATCATATATGTCGAGATGCCATGCCCATCCATTATCAATACATATTCCATCTGTCATCATACCATGTTTTCTCACTCAAATGCTGTTCTTGTGCATCAGACATCAAAAAGGAAGAGGGTGATTGCCGAACCTGAAGGAGCACCAGCAAAGTCCTTGAAAAACGTGGTTGTGCCGGAGAAATCAGACAACACCCCACTTACATTGGTTGTACAACCAGTGACACAAAACGTAGGACCAACTCCAGCAGACTGTACCCATACTTCACTGGCCACACCACTAGCCACACCACACAGGACCTGCACTCCAGCAAAACGTATGCCGATTTCAGTTACCATAGCACCAGCCGTACCACCGAAAAATCCCACTCCAGCAAAAAGTACAGCAAGTCCACCGGCCGAAGACCTATCCCAACTGCAGAGACAGCCAATTCCTGCATATTGGAACCCCATTCCAGTTATTCCCAGTTTAAAAGACAATGCTTTCAATGTTGTTAGGGACTACGTGCATATATTCCCATCATGGGAAGATTACAGTGAAGACAAACACCATTTTCAAATCTTCTTGTCCCACTTACGTGTAAGTGCTATTATTCATGGTGATTATTTTCCTGTTTTCTGCTGATTGAACACATCAATGATTTACATTACATTGTTGTAAGTAGGCGAGGGTCAATCTGGATAGTCATGACGAGCAAAGCTTGCTTGCGCTTTTCAAGGAAGCATTGCAGCAGTATTGGTGTTACCTGAGGAAATCACACTTTGATGGCAACTCTATAAACGAATTTCTGGTGAAGTCTCCTGTGCTAAATTTAGAAGACATTGAATGGAAAAACCTTGTTATGCACTGGTCTCGTTCTGAGGATGATATCACATGACAATTTGAACTTCTACTTTTCCGCATGTGCCTTACGGATCTTTTTTGCAGGAAATCTGCTCAAAAAAGAATTCCGGTTTGAAAAGAACGATAGGATATCGCAAATATGCTGCCCGCTGCTTTGCTCTTGTTAGTACCAGTTGCCCTGTATCACTGTACTTGCATACATACCTGGTTCATTATGTGACAGCAGTATGCATGATAGCTTGCTTATCAATTGTTCGCTCCAAATTATCTAATCTGTATGAATGGTTACATTAGTGTAGAATATATCCAATGCCAATGAAATTTTTTAGCTCTGCATTGTTCTTGTAAGTACCTGCTGTCCTTTATCAATGTACTTATATTGACAGGTAGTTGTTCATCTACCATCACTCTGCAGCTTATTTTCCTTTGCCCTCCATTTTCTACACATAAGATCTATATTTACTCTTACCATAAGGTTGGATAACACCGATGGTACTGAAGAAGTTTAGCTCTGCATTGCTCTTGGTTGTACCTTCTGCCTGTATCACTGTACTTACATTTATAGCTACTCGGTTATGTAGCATCACTCTTCATCTTATCTTAAATATTCTCCATTTTTTCTTATATTGTCACATCTATATTTACTCTTAACAAAATGTAGAATAAAGGCAATGCTTATGAAGAAGATTATGTGCTAAACTTATTGAATTGCCCCCCCCCCCCGTCGGCATGGACAAGGACTTTATAGAGCCTGCCTTCACCAATAATGTAGGTTTGTCCTTCTCAAGACTTCAAACTTTGTTGTGTATATTTGGTTAGGCATGACTGCAACAACTGTTTATTTTTGGTGTTTGCATTAAATTGCATGTTTAAAGTTTATTATGTAGTTCATAAACAAAAGTTTGTCCTTCTCAATTTAAGTTTTCAGATGTACAACCAAGTTCCTTCTTCATACCATGTAAATTAAACTATACAGAGCAAGTGATCTTCTTTTGCCAATCTAAAATGGGATAAATTGACAGCACACTAACCATTGATACTTATGAGTTCTTGATCTGTAATCCAGTGGTGTCGTGAAGCTGCCAACTCCTTCACAATGTCATTTCCTGCCATGTCTTGACCTGAACAGTACCATATTGTGTTAATGCTATTTTAAACTGTGTCACTTTATTCGTCTGTAAGAAATGTGATGAATTGTCAGCACTGATACTTATATGTGCAAAACATGTCATCTGTCTGCTTGTTTATCTTTCAGAGTGAGGAGGATATAAGTGTCAAACAAGTGCAGTCTCACCAGCTTGCTCAGCTGCTTCCGCTGCAGCTCCCGAGCAGGGCTAACCTTTCTTGAACTCTATTGAAGTGCTGTTGGCTTTGTATATTATTTTGTCGGCATGTTTAGTTGCACTGGTGGCGATCTTTGATGCCCAGTGTATGTAATCTGCTGTCTGCTTGTGCTTTATTGTCATAGTGGCGAACTTTGATGCCCAGTGGATGTAATATGCCATAAATTTTTTATTGTATAGTCTAGGTTTTTTTCTTATTCATGATGCTGCAGTTATTTTACTGTATATATATCATGTCGGTGCAGTAAACCGGACAAACCGTAAAATTACGGTACATAATCGGGCCGTCATGCAAATCACCATGTATGATCCGCATCATGGGCCCCGTCATCTTGGTACGTTAACAGGCCTAAATGTAAACTGGCCCACTAGTAGATTCGGGCCTTTAATAGGCTGAGTAAACTGCCGGCCCTATTTTCCCAAGAAAACTCAATGGACCTTTAGGACGCTGAAAAGTAGGTTGGGCCTGAAACGTGCCGAACAGCTCATGGGCCAGCAGCAGGCCGAAATAGGCCCCGGCCCATGAACGTGCCAATCAAATCATGGGCTTATAACAGGCCAAAATTGTCTCGGTCCTTGTTTGGCCCAATCAGATTATCGGCTGCGAGCAGGCCGGATGCAAACCAGGCCGTAATTAGGCCCAACTATATGACGGGCTTTTAACAGGCCAAAATTAATATAGGGCCGAAATGTTAAACGGGCCCTTAACAGGCCGAAACTAATATCAGGCCGAATTACTAAATGGGCCTTTAGCAAGTGGGCCCAAAAGCATAGCGTCCAGTTGACGGGCCGAATCTGATATGGGCCATAATTTAGCCCAATCCTCTTAAAGGGTCGGACCTGATCTGGGCCGTAATTTGGCCCAGAACGTGGTAGGCTTTTAACGGGCCGGATCTCATATGGGCCATTATTAGGCCCGGAACGTGGCAGGCCATTAATGGACCGGATCAAATATGGGCCGGCATTTGGCCCAGAACATGGCAGCCAGTTAACGGGCCGGCCTACTAGGGTCCTCAAACTCTTGTGGGCCTACAGCTGGGCCGGCCCATTAATGTCGGCGAAATCTTGTGGGCCTTTAGCTGGGCCGGCCCATTATGGTCCACAAAAATCTTGTGAGCCTTCACCTGGGCCGGCCCATTATGGCCCGCAAAAATCTTGTGGGCCTTTACCTGGGCCAGCCCATTATGGCTCGCAAAATCTTGTGGGCCTTTAGCTGGGCCGGCCCATTATGGTTCGCAAAATCTTGTGGGCCTTTAGTTGGGCCGGCCCATTTAAACTTTATGGGCCACTTTTCGGCCGGTCCACGTGTTAACATATCATAGGCGCATCTCGCCCATTGGATGAGTGACACCTGTGCCAACACGGAGCTGACACCTGTGTCATCATACCATATTTATCCATTCAAATGATGTTCTTGTGTATCAGACGTTCAAAAGGAAGAGGGCGATTGCTGATCGTGGAGGAGCACAAGCAAAGTATTTGGAAAAGGTAGTGGCACCTGATAAATCAAATAGCCCATTAGGTGTAGTTGCAATATCACCTGACCCACAAAACACCCCAACTCTAGCAGACTCTAGCCCTACTACAGTGGTCATTTCTGATGCCCCAACTCAGCAGACCCCAACTGCAGCAAACATTATGATTATGCCAGTTGACATAGCACCAGCTCTACGACGCAAAACCCCCATTCCAGCAAATAGTACACCAAATCCAGTTGCCAAATCCCTTTTCGAACCAGAGAGAGCCCCAATTGCAGCAAATAGGACCCCTGTTCCATTTCTTCCCAGTTTAGAAGACAAAGCTTATATTGTTGTCGGGAACTTTGTGCGCATCTTTCCTTCATGGAAAGATTATACCGCAGACACAGAACAATTCCAGCCTTCCTCCGCAACTTACGCGTAAGTAATGTACTAATCTTATTCATGGTCATTACTGCATATGTTTCTGCTGACAGAAGACACAAGATTTCATTCTTTTAAATAGGCGAGGACTAAACTGGATTGTGAAGACGAACAAGGGTTGGTTGCGCTTTTCAAGCACTCGTTGATGAAGTATCGTTCCTACCTGAGGCAAGCGCACTTCAATGGCAAGCCTCTAAACGAAATTTCTGTAAAGTCTCCGGTGCTACATTTATCCGACGGTGACTGGAATAATCTTTTTACACATTGGTCACGGCTGCAGCGTAAGGTACTGTCTATGATATCACATCACAATTTGAACTACATATCTGCATTTGCCTTAACGTATCACTTGTACGAAAACTGTTAGCAGAAGAACATTCATTCTCAAGGGATCACAGAATCTCGCAACTATACTGCACACTACATTGCTCTTGTGAGTACCTCTTGCCCTGTATGACCATACTTACTTTCATAGATGTTTGATTATGTAGCATCACTGCACATGTTAGCCTCATTATCGTCCATTTGGTGGACTTTATAAGATCTGTATGGACTCTTACATAAATTTAGAATCAACCCAATGCTTTTGAAGAGGTTTAGCTCTGTAGTCCTCTTGTAAGGACTGAACGTCGTCTATCACTGTACTTAGATTAACAGCTACTCCCGATGTCCCATAATATAAGAACGTTTTGTACAGTACACCAGTGTTCAAAACACTCTTGTATTATGGGAAGAGGGATTGGTTCATTGTGTAGCATTCTGCATCATATCTCCCTCGCCCACCATTTACTAAAAAAGATCAGATCTATATTTAATCTTACCAAAAAGTAGAATACACAGACAATGCTAGTGCAGAAGTGTAGCCCATTGCTCTTGTCAGTACATTTTGTCCTGTAACGCTTGTACTTCCAGGGATTGGTAGTTGATTATGTAGCATCAATCTGCATCTTATCTTCATTATCCTTTATCCCTTCCAGTATTATCATATCTATAGTTACTCTCTACAAAATGTAGAGTACATGCAATGCTTATGAAGAAGATTCTGTGCTGAAATTCTTGAGTTATCCTTCCCTTGACATGGAGAAGGGCATTATAAAGCCGGTGTTAACTGTTAATGTAAGTCAGTCCTTCTAAAGCCTTTATCCTCAATTGTTGTTTAATTTGCTCATACCCCCTATCGTTTTCTGCTGTTTAGTTTGCTGTTTCTACCAAAATGCATGTTCGCAAGAACCGTAAGTTCTAAGTTTTACTTGTAAAACCAAATTCCTTATTTATAACATGCACTTTACTCAATACTCCCTATATGTATGCTTGTTTTTGTGGATCTATAATCCAGTGTGTGGTGAAGCAGCCCACGTTTGCACCTTGTCATCTCCTGTTTTATCTTACTGATGTGGCTGATGATATGAACAACATGCCATGCACATTAACCAAAATAGATACAATGATTTTCTTTGCCCTTCATCTATGCTTGTTATGTTGACATGGTAACCCAGTAGTGTGGTGAAGCTCCCCGCATTATGAACAATGCCAAATTATGCTATTGATATTTTGAACTTACTCTTTATTTTCTAATTTGAAGTTGGATGGAATTGACAGCACAGTTATGACCTTTGTTTATACACGTGCAAAACCTGTCATCTCTCTGCTTTGTTTCAGGGTGATATGCCTGATGGCATGCACAAGTCTGCTGAAGGCTCTGAGACAAACCCAACATATATTGCAGCAAAGAAGGCAAAACATCTTGAAGATAGCGAGACAACCCCAAAGTCTTGTCTTGATGTAGTGTTCAAGTTACTTGAGACTAGCAGTCAGACAAGCTCCTAGAATTCGTTGTCTGAATCAGTTCGACTTCTTCAGTCCCAAGTTCTAGCAGAAAGGCATTCTGCAACTCAACTTCGACTTGAAGCCCTATCTCTAAGAAAGATTGCGGAGAACACCAATGAGAACCTCATCGCTAAACAGCTACACCTGGAAGCTATGACCAACATGCTAGGCCGGTCTCACAGCCTTGCTCAGGAGCTTGCGCAGCAGTTCCCGCGCAAGGCTAACCTTTCTTAAACTGTCTTGGAAGTGGTCTCGGTTCAGTATTATTTTGTTACGCTGCAATGGTGCCCAGTTTTTGTAATCTGCTTCTTCGTTGCGCTTTATGATCACTAGTGGCGAACTTCGATGCCGAGTGGATGTAATATACCATAAATCCTTTATTGTATAGTGTAGGTTTATTCTTAGTTACCATGCCGTAATTTCTTTATTGTATAGAGTAGGTTTGTTCTTAATTCCTTCTAGTTACTGCCATCATTCGCTATCTGAAAAAAAAATCAGATGTAGTCGATCGGGCCGAAACATTCGCCTCTAACAGGCCTGGTGTTTAGCGGGCCACAATTGGGCTGGCCTCCATCTTTCTTTTGCCCGAATGATTGGGGCCTTCACACTTTGAGCGAGGCCCACAACTTACACCGGCCTATATTTTAGTTGGGCCTTTTGTGGACCTAGCTTAGTTTGGCCCAGGTAGCGTTGGGCCATTAACAGGCTGAATATTGTACTGGCCTATTACGGCCTAGATGAAACCATGGGCCTTTAGCAGGCCGAAATGCATGTTGGGCCTCAATTTTCACTAGTCGTCGACGGGCCTTCAGCAAGCTGAAATGTAGACCGGGCCTTTTTGGGCACAGTTATATCACGGGCAGTTACCAGGCCGAAACATATCTCAGGCCTTAGTTGGCCCACTGATATCACGGGCCTTTAAGAGGCCGAAAGCTTAGTACAAACATCAACGGGCCAAATTATGCGACAGGCCTTTAACAGGCCCAATGTCACGTTGGGCTTAACTGTTGCCACCTTTATCACGGGCCGCTAGTGGGCCCGATGTCCCGTCGGACCATATATGGCCCATGGGCAGCACGGGCCATTCCCAGGCCGAAAGTCACACCGGGCTGAAATGGGCCCATGTCTACATCAGGCCTCTAACAGGCCGAAAGTCATTAGGCTGTAATTGGGCCCAAATATTCAGCGAACAATTAACGGGCCAGATCTGGCTTCGGGCCGTAAATGGGCCCAAATATTCGGCGAACAATTAACGGTCCAGATATGGCTTCGGGCCGTAAATGGGCCTTTATTAAGCAGGCCCTTATTGGGCTGGCCCACTAGTACCTGAGTAAGTACTATGGGCCTTTGACTGGGCCGGCCTTTTTAACCTATATGGGCCTCTGTTGGGCCTAGCCACATGTCGACGTATCGTAGGCATGTTTCCTCCAATGGACGGGCGACATCTGGCCCACTGACGAGCTGACAGGTGTACCCTCCAGCCAATCAGAATTTTACACGTGGAATTTTCCCATTGGTCCCGGCTGTTAACGGGTTATCGGATCAAAAACCGGACCCGATAGCTTAACGGTGTTCCGTTACGGTGGATGCCACGTGTCGGTCACCCTTGACGAAAGCACTTCTGCGACGTGCGATTTATCGTCATGGAAGTGGACACTTCCGTGATGATAATTTTGGTAATGTCATGGAACACTTCTACGACAGCACAGGTATGGCAATCTTGATTCTGTCATAAATTTGTCATGGATGTACATGCATTACAGAAAACGTGACCTACTTGACAAACACGTATCATCACGGAAGTGTATTTTTTGTAGTAAAACTAGAGCTTCTCACAAACCACAGCTTACGTGCCACCTTTGGGGACATTGCTTTCAAAAAAATTCGAGTGTCGACATAGAACAACAGGAGTGTTGTGTTCAGTTTTGGAATTTTTCGGGGTTCATTTGGACATTTTTATACATTAACTGAGTTTCCCAGGTATTTTATGCGCATAATTCAAATTTGAACTACATGCACATGCTCCAGTGCATATAAACTAGTTGAAAAATCAAATATGTGTCCTTGGTTGCATGCTTAGGTCCCATGCAAGAAATGGGAATGAATTTCAAACACCCTGCCACCGTCACTCGGCCGCAAACATTGAGATACCTGGTTTTTAAATTCTAGTAAATCCATAACTCGTTTCAAATTCATGAAACTTGGCATGCTATCATGGAGCGGCATCAACATGTCGTGGTAAAATTTTTGTCCCATTTGGGGCAGGTTTGGCTATAAGCTTCTCACAAACCAGAGCTTCTCACAACAAGCATGATGGTTTCGGTAGGGAACGTGCCACCTTCGGGGACGAAACGATATCCGTTGCCTCTTATTGCTTTCAAAAAATTTCGAGTGTCAACATAGAACAACAGGAGCGTTGTGTTGAATTTTGAATTTTTCGGGGTTCGTTTGGACATTTTTATTCATTAACTGGGTTTTCGAGGCATTTTATGTGCATAATTCAAATTTGAACTACATGCACATTTTCCAGTGCATATAAACTGGTTGAAAAATCAAATAAGTGTCCTTGGTTGCATGCTTAGGTCCCATGCAAGAAATGGGAATGAATTTCAAACACCCTGCCACCGTCACTCGGCCGCAAACATTGAGATACCTGGTTTTTAAATTCTAGTAAATCCAAAACTCGGCTACAATTCATGAAACTTGGCATGCTATCATGGAGCGGCATCAACATGCCGTGGTAAATTTTTTCCCATTTGGGGCAGGTTTGGCTATAAGCTTCTCACAAACTAGAGCTTCTCACAACAAGCGTGATGGTTTCGGTAGTGAACGTGCCACCTTTGGGGACGAAACGATATCCATTGCCTCTTATTGCTTTCAAAAAAAATCGAGTGTCAACATAGAACAACATGAGCGTTGTGTTCAATTTTGAATTTTTGGGGTTCGCTTGGACATTTTTATTCATTAGCTGGGTTTTCCAGGCATTTTATGTGCATAATTTAAATTTGAACTACATGCACATTCTCCAGTGCATAAAAACTGGTTGAAAAAACAAATATGTGTGCTTGGTTGCATGCTTAGGTCCCATGCAATAAATGGGAATGAATTTCTAACACCCTGCCACCGTCACTCGGCCGAAACATTGAGATACCTGGCTTTTAAATTCTAGTAAATCCAAAACTTGTCTGAAACCTTGAAACTTGGCATGCTATCATGGAGCAGCATCAACATGCCGTGGTAAAATTTTTGTCCCATTTGGGGCAGGTTTGGGTATAAGCTTCTCACAAACCTTAGCTTCTCACAACAAGCGTGATGGTTTCGGTAGGGAACGTGCCACCTCTGGGGATGAAACGATATCCTTGCCTCTTATTGCTTTCAAATTTTTTCTAGTGTCAACATAGAACAACAGGAGTGTTGTGTTTACTTTTGGAATTTTTCGGGGTTCGTTTGGACATTTTTATACATTAACTGGGTTTTCTAGGCATTTCATGTGCATAATTCAAATTTGAACTACATGCACAAGCTCTAGTACATATAAATTGGTTGAAAAAGCAAAGCTATGTCCTTCGGGGAATGCTTAGGTCCCATGCAAGAAATGGCAATGAATTTCAAACACCAGGGCATTGTTGATTGCCGGCAAAACATTGAGATACTTTGTTTTTAAATTCTAGAAATCCAAAACTCGTCTGAAATTCATGAAACTTGGCATGCTATAATGGAATGGCACCCGACATGTTTGTGGTATTTTTCGTGTCCATTTTGAGAGAAGGTGCACTCGAATAACAGCCAACAAAGGCATTTTGAAACAAATAGCTGCCACTGTAACATCTCAAACGTTTTGCATAATTTAAATTGTGTGTGTTTTGTTAACCATTCACGTGACGCCACGCCTCACTCTTTTAATGGCTAGGAGGTGCCGTGTGGACAGGTGCTTGAGTGCTTTACTAAACGGAAGGCATGCGAGCTGTACTAGAATGCGGAGGCTCAACGGGAAGCGTGCGAGCTGTACCCCGCGCAGGCTCACCGGGAAGCGATCCCTTTAACTTCCATGGCTGCCCTCCTTGCTCGCATCCTCTACATTAATGGCGCCCAAGCCGCAGCTTAATATGGTTTTTAAATATAAAACACTCTTCGCAAACGACAGCTTCCCCAGGAAGCCAAGAGAAAATTTGCCAAGCAGGATTTATGCAGCTCTTGATCGGAAACGTTTTAGATAGAACCCCCGTATGCACAGTGAGAGCTATATTCTCCCCCCTTAAGTCGAGGGAAAATCCACAGCGCAGGTTTGTGCATCCCTTCAACGCAAACGGTTGTTTTGGATGACCCATGTGCAACCACGTAAAAACAATTTGGTAAGATTTGCATCTGTCATATTGGGTATGTTGCCATTTGTCAAACTGGGAAGATTTACATTTGTTGATCTACGTTGCCATTTGTCAATCCTTGTAACACTGCCACTTGTCCAAATATGCAGCTAGAAATCACTAGCACTATCTAATTTTTGCAACTAAAATTCAGTAATTAAGCATAGATTTCATTCATAGATTAAGCAGTCGTTCTTAATTTATACAAACTGTTCAACTCGATAGCTGAACCGACCAAACTTTTCCCCAATTGTTGCCAACCACGTACTGAAATAGCTAGTTCAACTATATATACTAGCCAATTTTAAGTACGTTGTACAGTTCGACCACACATCTATAGTCAGACGAACTGAACAAAATAGCCCCTAAATGCTACTACTACCACGGAGGGGCTTTGTGCTACTTCCGGCAGCCTCTCCTCTGCCGAGTGTGCTCAGTAAGAGGCAGCAGAGGAGGAGGAGCCTACCGACGAGCTGGAGAAATGCAATATGGTACCTGCCGCTGCTGCACGTTCAACGACGCTCACCAGCTCGAACGCCCACTGCCGCTCCAGACGATCCCTCTCGAAGCGGCCGAACTGCTCGTAGATCTCCTGAATCCTTGCCTCTGCGTCGGTGTGTGCTGCAGCCACGGCTGCGGCAAGGCTCTTTGCGTGCTCGACGAGGCGCTCCTCCTCCTCCCACAGGAACTCGATGTAGCGTGCAAGGTCGCTGACGCATGTGTGGGCCTCCAGCTCCGCCTCCCTCCTTTGGGCGGTGGTGGCGGAGCGGGTGATGATCCCGGCGGTCGACGGTGGGCTGGCGGCCACGGCGGCCGACGATGGGGTGGAGGCCACGACCACCACCTCCCTCCTTCGCACAGAGGTGGCGGAGCGGGTGATGGCCACGATGGCCAGCAGTGGAGTGGCGGCCACGACGGCCACCTCCCGCCTTCAGGCCGCGGCGGCGGAGCGGGTGATGGCCACGGTGGCCGGCAGTGGGGTGGCGGCCACAACGGCCACCTCCCACCTTCGGGCCGCGGCGGCGGAGTGGGAGATGGCCCTGGCTTACGACGGTGGTGCGGCGGCAATGGCGGCCGGCACCAGCTGCCGACGGGCAACAGCGGCGGAGCGTGTGGTGGGTGTTCCGCGCACACCCAAAAGGGACGCCACGCGCACTACACTACGCCGGGGGCTGCGCCACCGCCAAGGTGTAGCCTCCCAACTGGAGCTGTCCTCTGATGACGGCGGAGTGGCTGAGCGACGACGACTGACCAGTGCCATTGGCAATTGTGGGAGAAGCAGACGAGATAAGCTACAGGGAGGGAGGGGAAAATGCGATGCAGGACTCGCCGGCCGTGAGGGTTTTTATAGCAGGCCGGTAAGCATTGGGATTTTGGGGGATTTCACCGAGTCGGGCGGGAAGCTTGTGCGGGAACCTGCAAGGTTGCGCGGGAACGGGCTGACCGACGATTCATTGGCGCCACTACGAGCCACCGTTTGGCCAAAAGAACGCCACCGCGTGCTGCGCAAGCTTGCGTTGTAAGCCGTCTGCGGCAAGGGGGTGACAAGACGTGCGAGAGGAGGAAGAAAGGACACGTACATATACGGTTAATACAAAAAAAACTGTTAGTGATTTGATTACCTACTATACCCCCGTCCTGGTTTATAAGTAGGATTTAACTAATAAAATATGAATGCATGTCGCCAAAGATTATATCGTTGGAGTCGTGTTTGAACATAGTTTCCAGCTATACAATTTTTGTAACATGCATTAACACTTTTTTGGTTAAATTTAAGGTGATATACCAACAAGCGTTTGCCCGCAACACACACGGCTTATTCCATCACAAACAGCTCGGATGGATCAACTGTATGCCACATATCGCACCCGCAACTCTAATCTGATTCGTGCTTGATGTCTCTGACATCGCTCGCACAGTTCGTCTTATTTGCCACGTATCACTGTGCCGGCCTTTGGTCGCGTCCCTCGGCAAGCTCTGCTTGCCGTTAGGCGCCGTAGCGCGCTGTGCTCGCCGTTAGGCGCCGCGGCGTGCTCTGCTCGCGTCCGTCCGCGCGCTCGGCTTGTGGACAGCTTTTCCTTGCGCGTTCAACTGCTATATATATATATATGGTTGCTCGCCGTTGAGGCGACCGCGGAGCGCTCTTCTCGCGTCCCTCCGTGCACGCTCTGCCAGCGGTTGGGCTTGCGCACAATCAGGTCCGGGGCCCCATATGCATGCGGTTGTGCCGCACACGTTGCCACGCGATGCAGTTACATGCGGCACGACGGAGTTACGCGCTGCAAATTTGAACTGCCATCAGGACCTGCCGATATTCCTGGCCGTCCGGCTTCCCCTTTAATTCCTACGGCATTATAACCTTAGTCTCTTCAACCTTTCGATCGTGCCCCATAACACAACAAGCACACCCACGATGACACATAGAGAGGGGATGTCCAGCGGCGCTCCAATGGAGTTCGGCGAGCATAGAGTGGAGACTCACGCGAGGGAGACGGATCTCTCGGTGGTGTACACCATCGACCCGGCCGTGGTGGACGACTACATCAACATCGTTGAGCAGTTGCTTGCACGAGACAAGGACAAGGTAGTCGGCATCGACCACCAGTACACCGCCGGTCCTCCCGGCATAGATCGGAAGGTTGTCGTCTGTGACGCCCAGATAATTAAACTACAATAACCCTCTACTAATGATGCCAGGTCACCATCATTATGCCCTAAGAAAAACAATTAAGAAATATTTCAACCCCAATTTCATTTTTTATATAAATTCAAAACATTAATTGTCCAAACAGCAAAACAAAAGTGTCTAGAATATTGCAAAAATTCCCAAAGCTATTATAAAAATAAAACCAACATTAGTGATTTCCCAAAATTTACCCTAGCAACCAAAACAGTGGAACCGCAGTAATTTAAATAACCTTTTAAATTTCTAATAATATTTAAACACTACCAAATGCTCTGGAACTTTTTGTGCAACAACACACTATTGTGCATGTTTTAGGTGGCAAGTATTATAATAAACAAAACTCTTTTAGTATCCCAAAATAATACAAAATAGTAGCAGAAATAAGAAAAATAGTAGAGGAAAAGTAAATGACCTAATATACAGTACACTAGGCCCATGTGGGCTGGGAAAGGCCCAACCCACCTTTCCCCACTCATCCCCTTCCCCTGTACAGACAGAGGGCGTGGCGGCCATCCACCGGCTCCATAGCCGGCAGGGTGCACGCGCCGTCCATCGGCTACCTCCCCGCCGTCTATAAGACCATCCCGACGCCCTCGACGAACCCTAATCGTCCACCCCCTTTCCCCAGCGTCGTTTTCTTCCTCTCCCGCACACGCCCGAGCTCCGCCCGCCATGTCCATCGTCGTCCTCGTGTCCATCGTCCACCTCATCGGCTGAGACCTCTCCAGTAGCTGCTTGCGCTCCGTCTACAACGACTCCGAGGAGCAGCTCGAGCAGGAGATCGCCTCAATGCAGGGATCGACGACGTCTTCTACCTTCGGCCACCGTCACGCCATCGACGATTGTCGTCGTTCTGCTGCTACTAAGCTTTCATCGGGCCACCGTGTGCCTCCGCAGTGAGCTTCCACTCGTTTCCCCCTCCCCTGAACTCGTCCTCCGTCTCCTACTATCGCTACCATCGCCACCGTTGTTCGTCGCCGCCGATGCACTTGCTGTCGTCGCCTCCTCCTGGCTGGCCAAGCACGTGGGCGTGCCTAGGATCTCGCGGTGATGCCATTCGTTTCCTCGAACCTCTGCTCCATGCCCTACGGCCATGACCCCTAGCTCGGTCGAGCTCGGTCACTGCCACGCTCCGCCCGCTCACCCGAGCTCCCCCGCGCGCGCCCGCAAGCTCCAGTTACCCCCTAGTCGCTCCGCCGCGCTCCCCCGCCGGACCTGGCGACCTGCGTGCGTGCCGCGTACCGCCCGCCCGTGCATGGTCGTCCCTCCCGCGCTGCCCGCTGACCACAGCTCGCTCGCCGGCTCCGACCCGTGGCCGTCACGCGCCGCTTGCATCGCCCACCCGCGCCCGCCACCGCCCGCCGAGCCTCGTCCTCGCTCGCTGGTCGCGTCCTCCCCCCCCGTCATTACCTTCCTCCCCGCACCAGACAGAGCCTCCCCTCTGTTGCCTCTGCCCGCAGCGCGAGCGCTCCTTTCACCCACGCCCCGCCTGGCCTCGCGTCCGCCTCCGGCCGCCGCCGCTGCGCTGCACCGCCCGCTGCCGACCGGCCCGCCGGAGCCTGCCTCCGGCCAGGACGCTAGCTCCTCCCTGTCCCGTACCCAGCCGGCGAGGCCATAGGCTCTCTGCCTGGCCGGCCCTACTAATTAGTGGGGGGGGGGGTTAAAACACCACTTTACACTAACCCCCCCGGTCTAATTAAATAACACTAAACCCCCAGTAAACCTCAATGATTTGTGGCCCCACCTAATCTGTAAATTAATTAAACTGTTAATTTACATGTGTCCATGACAGCTGGGTCCCACAAGCCAGTTTGACAAGTCAACCTTGACCCAGTGAACTGCTGACTGAATTGTTGACTTTGAGCATGACCCCACATGTCATCCTCTGTGGCTAGCTGCTGCTAGGTGTAAAGAAAAGTATATTCTGTTTTTTATTCGAATTAATAATAAATCCAAGAAAACATTAAACTTTAGAAAATCATGTAAAATAAACTGTAACTCGGATAAAAAAACTTTGTACATGAAAGTTGCTCAAAACGACGAGACGAATCCGAATACGTAGCCCGTTCGTCCGCCACACATCCCTAGCATAGCGAACATGCAACTTTCCGCCTCGGGTTCATCTGTGCGAAAACGCGAAACACCGGGGATACTTTCCCGGTTGTGATGCCTTGTGTGCTCCGTATTTACTGTTTCTTCCCCCGTCTTCTTCTTCGGTAGACCTCGAGACCGCCGCTGCTGCTACCCAGATCGACTACTGTGTTGACGACCCCTCCTTGCCAGAGCAACCAGGCAAGCCCCCCCTTGATCACCAGATATCGCCTATTCCTTCTCTCTTCTGCTTGCATTATAGTAGTGTAGCATGTTACTGCTTTCGTTTAATCTTATTCTGCTGCATAGCCTGTCATTGTTGCTACAATTGTTACCCCTACCTGCTATCCTAATGCTTAGTATAGGAGCTAGTGTTCCATCAGTGGCCCTACACTCCTGCCGTCTGTCATGCTATACTACTGGGCCGATCACTTCGGGAGGTGATCACGGGCATATGCTATATACTTTATACTGTTACATTACTTATGATATTGTTCGGAGATGGGGGCTGAAGGGGCAGGTGGCTCCATCCCGGTAGAGGTGGGCCTGGGTTCCCGACGGCCCCCGACTGTTACTTTGTGGCGGAGCGACAGGGCAGGTTGAGACCACCTAGGAGAGAGGTGGGCCTGGACCTGGTCGGCGTTCGCGGTTACTTTAAAATAACACGTTTAACGAGTTCTTGGTATTTGATCTGAGTCTGGCCACTAGCCTATACGCACTAACCAACTACGCGGGAACAGTTATGGGCACTCGGCGTCGTGGTATCAGCCGAAGCCTTCATGACGTCAGGGACTGAGCGGCGCGCACCGGATTGGACTGGAACGCCTGCTAGGCTGGGTCTGCTTCTGGCCGCCCTCGCAACGTGCAGGTGTGCAATGGGCGATGGGCCCAGACCCCTGTGCCATAGGATTTAGACCGGCGTGTTGACCTCTTTGTTGTGCCTAGGTGGGGCTGCGACGTGTTGATCTTCCGAGGTCGGGCATGACCCAGGAAAGTGTGTCCGGCCAAATGGGATCGAGCGTGTTGGGTTATGTGGTGCACCCCTGCAGGGAAGTTTACCTATTCGAATAGCCGTGATCTTCGGTAACAGGACGACTTGGAGTTGTACCTTGACCTTATGACAACTAGAATCGGATACTTAATAAACCACACCCTTCCAAGTGCCAGATATATCCCGGTGATCGCTCTCTAACAGGGCAAGGAGGAGGGGATCGCCGGGTAGGTTTATGCTATGCGATGCTACTTGGTGAACTTACCATCTACTCTCTTCTACATGCTGCAAGATGAAGGTGGCCTGAAGCGTAGTCTTCGCCAGGATTAGCTATCCCTCTTATTCTGGCATTCTACAGTTCATTCCACCGATATGGCCCTTTACACATATACCCATGCATATGTAGTGTAGCTCCTTCCTTGCGAGTACTTTGGATGAGTACTCACGGTTGCTTTTCTCCCTCTTTTCCCCCTTTCCCTTCTACCTGGTTGTCGCAACCAGATGCCGGAGCCCAGGAGCCAGACGCCACCGTCGACGACGACTCCTACTACACTGGAGGTGCCTACTACTATGTGCAGGCCGCTGACAACAACCAGGAGTAGTTTAGGAGGATCCCAGGCAGGAGGCTTGCGCCTCTTTCAATCTGTATCCCAGTTTGTGCTAGCCTTATTAAGGCAAACTTGTTTAACTTATGTCTGTACTCAGATATTGTTGCTTCCGCTGACTCGTCTATGATCGAGCACTTGTATTCGAGCCCTCGAGGCCCCTGGCTTGTATTATGATGCTTGTATGACTTATTTATGTTTTAGAGTTGTGTTGTGATATCTTCTCGTGAGTCCCTGATCTTGATCGTACACGTTTGCGTGCGTGATTAGTGTACGATTGAATCGGGGGCGTCACAAGTTGGTATCAGAGCCGACTGCCTGTAGGAATCCCCCTTCCACACTCCTTGGCCGAAGTCGAGTCTAGACTTTACAAAACTTTTACTAACATGGCTGTGCGGCCCATGGGCCCACGTCGCCATTGGGTGTTATTAGGATCCTTTATTCCTCGTCTATACTCTGGGATTCTAATCTCTCTTCTATTCGCAAAACACTTTCTCCCGGAGAGCCCCTTCAGTCCAGATGATCGCCGGCTGCACCAGAAGATTTCAAAGTTACTCTCCGATACTCTTTTGAGACTTTGTGCCCATTGCTTTTGCAATTCCCTACCACCGAAATATCCCTATGGATAAATACATACACTTGTCGGTCTTACTTTTATGGGCTTATTCCATCTGT